>NW_027362764.1:128426001-129746418 GCF_046119375.1 Phyllobates terribilis | reverse complement strand
ATTCCCTTAAATGCATAATTATCAATGACATATTAGGTTGCATTCACTCTTAACAATCAAGACTGTTGATGACATTACCTATGCAATTACGGTATAAGCTAAATTCACTGTACAATGTGTGCTTCTTAGTGTATGGAAAAAAACTATATAATACCTGTATTCAGTTATTTTGCAGACTACACTATGTAATATTGATTTATTATGCTCAGACTTGAATGTTGTCTAGATCAGATTGATGCTACTATGGATTCTGCAGAATCGGCTTTTACGAGTGCAGAGATTTTAGCTATTGCTAAGTATCATTTATTTAGCTAATATACCGTGTGTTGTATGCATCTTCTATCTTTTGTCTATTCATTATCAAATTACACAATGCTTCTTATTGCCATTCTGTGCAAAATGTCAGCAAAGTCAATTAGAAATGTAGAAAATGTTGTTGGGAGCACAGATCAATAGGTGATTGCCTTCTTGCATGTGTGAAGATATCTTGGCATATTGATGGAGTGTTCGAGCAGTTTTTCAATCATCTTGGACATACATAGAACAGGTCAAGCTAGATGTTGATTTTCCTTCTTGCAAAAATGGCAAAACAGAAACCATTCTACTTGAATTAAGAGTGATCTATCTGTCTATCTATCTGTCTGTCTGTTTAATAATAAATCAATTATTTTATTTATATAGCGCCAACATATGGCACAGCACTTTACAATTAAATATTAACACTATACATTACATGTTGTAAAAATTTATGTAAATCCCAAGAAAATTGTCTTTGTTGAATTTTATTGTGCAGTTTGTGAATAAGGTTTTGTAAACTCCATTTTCTGACATTATCCTTTACTTTATTGCACACATTTGCCACTTATTCCTCAGAAGACAAGATGTCCAACCTTAAACTTGGGGTATAATAATAAATATTATTATTATTTATTATTATAGCGCCATTTATTCCATGGTGCTTTACATGTGAAAAAGGGGGTATATATAGCAAAAACAATTATAAAAATCTTGAACAAAAACGCAACAGCAAACTGGTACCGGACTGCAGAGGACCCTGCCCGCGAGGGCTCACAGTCTACAAGGGATGGATGAGGACACAGTAGATGGGGGTAGAGCTGGCTGTGCAGCAGTGTGGTGGAGCGATGGTTACTACAGGTTGAAGGTTTGTCGGAAGAGGTGGGTCTTCAGGTTCCTTTTGAAGATTTCAACAGTAGGCGAGAGTCTGATATGTTGGGGTAGAGAGTTCCAGAGTAGGGGGGATGCATGGGAGAAATCTTGTATGTGATTGTGGGATAAGGAGATAAGAGGGGAGTAGAGAAGGAGATCTTGTGAGTATGCCATGGTTATGGTTTTGAACTGGAGTCTCTGGGCAATGGGGAGCCAGTGAAGCGTTTGACAGAGAGGAGAGGCCGGGGAATAGCGGGGGAACAGTCGGTATTAGTCGGGCTGCAGAGTTTAGGATAGATTGGAGGGGTGCGAGAGTGTTAGAGAGGAGGCCACAGAGCAGGAGGTTGCAGTAGATGAGGCGGGAGGTGATGAGGGCGTGACCTAGTGTTTTAGCAGATTCGTGGTTGAGGAATGTGCGGATCCGGGAGATGTTTTTGAGTTGGAGTCGGCAGGAAGTGGAGAGGGCTTGGATATGTGGTTTGAAGGAGAGGTTAGAGTCCAGGGTTACCCTGAGGCAGCGAGCTTGTGGGACTGGGGAAAGTGGACAGCCATTGATTTTGATGGATAGGTTGGATAGGGGGTGAGTGAGATGGGGGAAAGATGATGAATTCTGTTTTATTCATGTTAAGTTTTAGAAATCTAGCAGATTTGAAGGATTAGATAGCGGACAGACATTGTGGGATTCTAGTTAGTAAGGAGGTGATGTCAGGTCCAGAGAGATTAATCTGTGTGTCGTCAGCATAGAGATGATACTGAAAGCTGTGGGACTCTATGAGCTGTCCCAGGCCGAAGGTGTAGATGGAGAAGAGCAGGGGTGCTAGGACTGAACCTTGAGGGACACCGACAGATAGGGGGCTAGATGAGGAGGTGTTGTGTGAGTGAGAAACACTGAAGGTCTTGTCTGTTAAGTATGAGGCGATCCAAGATAGGGCCAATTCTTTGATACCAAGAGATGAGAGAGTCTGTAGTAAGAGGGAATGGTCCACTGTGTCAAAGGCAGATGACAGGTCCAGGAGGAGAAGGACAGAATAGTGTCACTTGGATTTGACAGTTAATAAGGCATTGGTGACTTTAGTCAGGGCAGTTTCAGGAGAATGGTGCGGTTGAAAGCCTGATTGTAAGCGGTCAAAGAGGAAGCAGGAGGAGAGGTGGGAGGACAGTTCAAAATGGACGTTTTCTTTGATTCGTTTTGAGGCATAGGGGAGAAGTGATATGGGGCAATAGCTAGTCAGAGAGGATGGGTCAAGGGAGGGTTTTTTGAGGATGGGTGTGATCGAGGCATGTTTGAAGCATGCGGGGAAGACACCAGTTGTTAGTGACAGGTTGAAGAGGTGGGTTAGAGTTGGGATGAAGACTGTAGTAAGGTTAGGGATGAGGTGGGACGGGATAGGTTCAAGTTCACAGGTGGGGAGGTGTGACTTGGAGAGTAAGGAGGAAAGTTAATCTTCCTTAATGGCAGAGAAGCTGGTTTTGGAGGAGGATGATTGAGTAGATATGAGGAGGGGCTGTGGGGACTTTAGGCAAAAGCTTTGTCTAATGGTATCAATATTCTGCTTGAAGAATGAGGCAAGGTCCTCGGCCGAGGAGAGAATTGAAAGTGTTGAATAGCTGTTTAGGGTTATGTGACAGGGAGGATATGAGAGATGAGAAGTAGGTTTGTTTTGCTGCAGTGAGTGTGGACTTGAAAGTAGTGAGGGACTGTTTGAATGCGATGAAGTGCTCATTGGAGTGGGACTTTTTCCATCTCTGCTCCGCCACCCTGGATGTCCGTCTCAGTTCTTTAGTCAGGCTGGTGTGCCAGGGTTGCCTGTTGATTGTGCGAGCTTTAGTATGTGTGAGGGGGGCTACCGAATTGAGGGCTGCAGCTGTTGTGGTGTTATATTAAGCAGCAGCATCTGCATCATGTAAGGAACCTATGTCTGTAAGTGGGAGAAGGGATTCAGAGTGTGAGTGTAGGTCGAGGTGTTTGAGATTTCTGTGAGGGTATGCAAGTTTGTGGAGTGGGGATTGTGCACCTGGGGAGGAGAGGGAAGAGAATGTGAGTAGGTTGTGGTCAGATAGAGGGAGTGGTGAGTTGGAGAGGTTAGATAGGGAACAGAGGCAGGTGAAAATGAGGTCCAGTGTGTGGCCATCTTTGTGGGTGGCTGTGGAAGACCATTGAGCAAGGCTGAAGGAGGAAATGAGGGATAGAAGCTTAGAGACAGATGAGTGGGAAGTGTCAATGGGGATGTTGAAGTCGCCCATGATGATAGTGGGGATGTCAGCGGAAAGGAAGTGAAGCAGCCAGGTGGTGAAGTTGTCGAAGAAAGTGGTGGCTGGTCCTGGGAGGTGGTAAATGACAGCAAGTTGGAGGTTGGAGGGAGAATAGATGCGTAAACAGTGTGCCTCGAAAGAAGGGAAAGTAACAGAGGGCGGCAGTGGAATTGGGGAGAAGGAGCAGTTATTTGACAGGAGGATACCAACTCCTCCTCCATGCTTGCAGCTGGAGTGGGATGTGTGGGAAAGATGGAATCCACCATAGGAAAGTGCAGCTGGAGAAGCTGTGTCAGAAGGGGTGAGCCAGGTTTCCGTGATGCCAAGAAAGGAAAGTCTGTTAGTAATGAAAAGATCATGGATGTAGGAAAGTTTGTTGCAGACAGAGCGTGCGTTCCAGAGAGCTTCTGGGGAAGTGGGGGCTGGAAGGATGGGTATAAGGATAGAGAGGTTACGGAAATTTGTGGTAGGTCGTGGGTAGGAGGTAGAATTGACTGTGGGGATGTGGTGAGGAGGGCCAGGATTTGGAGAGATACCGCCAGCAGTGAGTAGGAAAGAGAAAGTATTAGCAGGTGGGAGCAGGAGAGAGCATGAGGTGGCTGCCTGTGTTTGGAGAGGATTGAATATTAAAGAACAATTCTGAGGAGGAGGTGAGATGAAGGAGTAGGATGGATGGAGAGATGAACAGTTCATTACGAGGTGTAGGTATTAGGGGGGTTAGTAAAAAGTGGAGGACTATAGGGGAGAGAGTGAAAATATCTAGAAACATTGCTTAGTGTGAATGTGTACTATACTTCGGTGCGTAGTTAAAGAGGCTATAAAGTGTGGTTACCTGACTCCTGCAATGGCTAACTGTCAGATGAAATAACTGCCCACACTTGGCGCCAATGACACTTAGTGCAAGAAGACACGTGCATGAACCACACACACGTGCACCCCTTAATCAGCTTCTAAATTTATAGGAGAGACTAAATAATCAGGTGAGGGGCATTGTGGGAGCTTCTTGTGAATAAACTAGCTGCTGGTCAGATCACCAGTAGATGGCCAGTTGATCAAAGACAGAACTAACACCATGCCTGGCTACTCAATATAACACCCTCCACCATCACATAATGTCATTTAGATTGTTTCAAGGGATGTAGCAGTGAATGACAGACAGCAAGAAGAGATATTGTACCATTTAGATTGTTTCAAGGCAATATAATATAATAATAATAATAATAATAATAATAATAATAATAATAATAATAATTATCATCATCATCCCCTGTAAAAGGGACTTTTTATTATTCCTAATTATAATTATTATTATTATTACTATTATTATTTCCCTTTAAAAACAAATAAAGTGCTTTGACATTTGCTTAAATTAAATAGATTTTGTCAATTATGAGATAAGGTAATATACTTTTAATTCCTTCAGAAAATTTTATGAACAGGATGCTGTAGTGCTTCTGGTCAAGTATGTGCAGTATACTCCTTCCTGAACAGCAATCTGCCATAATTTGCAGGTCTCATAGACTTCTATAGGTTCCATTGAAATCAATGCAGCCTGTAGAAGTCTATGGACACTAGTGAGTATGCACAGTAATCACCTGTAACTACACATACTTAGCTTCTCAGACTTATATGGACTTGAATAGCCAAACTAAATATTTAACATGGACAAATAATTTTCAAACACATATGGTACTCTGTAAAACTTTTAGGCAGGTTTGTAAAAAAACGCTGCAAAGTAAGAATACTTTCAAATTTAGAATTGTTAATAGTTAATTTTTATAAATTAGCAAAATGCAAAGAATGAACGAAAAAGAAATCTAGTTTAAATCAATATTTGGTGTGACTGCCCTTTGCCGTCAAAACGGCATCAATTCTTCTAACTAACTTTCCCAATGTCAAGAGTAACATACTACCGACTTATAAAGGAGGTAAAGTGTAGACTGTATAAAATATGGACCCTGTGGGACAACGGGGGTGCTAATGATGGCGACATAAAACTATCCCGTGGCATTTGAGGGGAGTAAGAGAACTGCAGTGTCGGATTATATTAATTATCTTCCACTAAGAACCTCTGTCATGAATGTTCTTTGAGTACAACGGTCAAAGCCTGGCCCTGAGTACCATGGTCAGTTTCTTACATTACACTGACACATTTTTGGTTTTATTTCTAAAGCAAGATGTTAAACCATAGAAACACAGATGGTAATTTTTAGTTTAGGAGCTTAATTTCAAGCTATACCCCAGTTTCATGTTTGGTGCCTGGTAACTTGACGATAGACAGCTTGCAGAATGTGCACCGCTGAGAGCATTGATCTTACAGCTGGTATGTTCTGCATATGTTTCACTTAGACACTGTCTTTGATGTGATTTTTCTTAGGAACGTCACGGCCTGTTTCTTTTTACTAATCACGCAATGGACTGTGTTTTGAACATTGCTATCAAGTGTAGGCATGATAGAGTCAACACGCTTTAAAACGGCAATAAATTATTATTATTCCTCATTTATAAAGTTCCATCATCTTTTCTTGCAATGTCTAATATAATAGAAACTATGGACATGAACATAAAGGCACAACTGCAATATGGATAACAGCATAATAAAATACAATAGAATACTTTCCCGTACTCACTCGAAGTTATGTGCAGTCAGTAGTGTTGAGCATTCCGATACTGAAATATCGGGTATCGGCCGATATTCGCGGTATCGGAATTCCGATACTTAATTCCGATACTTTTACAATATCGAATACCGGAATCGGAAGTTCCCATAATGCCTGAGCTCTGCAGTGTCTGTGAAGGATGACAAGTTGGATGGCAGCGCGATCCAGCCTGTCATCAGAATGCCATCCCAGCGGGGGAGAATTCTCCTGATTGTTTAAAAGCCGGCGGGCGGTAAAAAGCCGCCGGCTTTTAAACAATCACACAGCCCCATACTGCTTCCCCGCAGCCTCCCACCCCGATCCTCCGCTCCCCTCGCCACCTCCTATCCCGATCGTAAGTTAGGACCGGGCGGGGAGTGCAACACCAAGGAGCGAAGGACCCGGGCGGGGAAGCCGGCAGTGAAAAGACTTCACCGCCGGCTTTCCCGTTCTGTGCTGCGCTTTCCCGCCGGTTATTTCAAATGAACAGCTGAGGTATCAGGTGATGCTGATCAGCTGTTCATTTGAAGTCGCCGCGGTGCCCTCAGAGGGTTCATGTGAATTCATGCTTGACTGCATTGCATGAACTCACATGAACTTTCCCACGGCCGCACAGGTCAGCCTCACCTCCCAGACCATCAGACCGGTCATGATTAGTGTGTGTGCGGGTGTCTGTGTGTGTGTGTGCGGGGTGTCTGTGCGATGTTTTTGCGGGTGTGCGCGGTGTCTGTGCGTGCAGGCAGACATAGGCCGATGTGACACTACTACTCCCATCGGCCTATGTCTGTCCCCGGTCTACTCGTGCTAGCAGGATCAGCTCGATGGGAGCAGTAGTTCCCATCAGCCTGATCCTGCTATTTAAATTGCCCTACTGTGTCCCCAATAAATTTTAAATACATGTCATTGGTGGCCAGTGGTTACCTACAATAAATTTCATACATTACCTGTCCCCGCCGATCGCCACCTAAAATAAAGTAAAAAATAAAAAACTACAACTATACTCACCTAGACACCTAATTCCCCAAAGCCATCGATCTCCTGTAATAAAATATAAAATAATAAACCACAACCTTATCCTTACCCCTCCGTAGTAGTCCACGAGTGTCCCACGAAGATCTCCAGTTTAGAGCAGCCACATAGAATGTGACCGCTCTGAACCGCCGCCGCCGCTAGAATGACGGGGCCATAAGGGTTCACCGGAGTTCAGGCAGCGCTGCTCCGGTTAGCTCCTTTACGGCCCTGCTGTATCGTGAGAAATTCCCACGGTACAGCACTGCCGTAAAGGAGGTCTCCGGAGCAGCGCTGACTGAATGCACTCCGGTGACCTCAGTCAGGGGCTCCCGCTGCCGGGAGCGGACGTGTTCCCAGCAGTGTGAGCTTACAGCAGCCATGCACAGCTGTCACCATCTCCAGATGTGACAGCTGTGCATGGGAGATCAGCGCAGGAACGTGGACAGGTAACTATTATTTTTAGTAAACTAAGAATTAAATAAAATGGTCTGTTTTATTTCAAATAAATTATTTTTTTCTGGGTGTAGTGTGTGTTTTCTTTTTAACACTTTTTAACACTTTGTAGGTTAGTAATGGGGGTGTCTTATAGACGCCCATCACTACTAACCTGGGCTTCATGGCAGCTGGCGCTGAGATGAACCCCACCACTATTACCCCCTGCCACCGCACCAGGGCAGCGTGGAAGAGCGAGGCTAAGTGCCAGAATTGGCGCATCATATGGATGGTGTTTCTAGCCTGGGAGGGGGCCAATATTCATGGCACCCTTCCTGGGCTATTAATATCAGCCCCCAGCTGTCTGCCTAGCCTTTGCTAGCTATTAAAATAGGGGGAACCCCACGTCATTTTTTGGGGGGGGGTCCCCCATTTTAATAGCTAGTAAAGGCTAGGTATTCAGCTGGGGGCTGATATTAGTAGCCTGGGAAGCTCCGTGGGTTTTACCCCCTTCCCAGGCTTCAAACATCTGCCCCAGCCGTCTGCTTAACCTCCGCTAGAGACTAAAATTATGGGGGATCCCACGCCACTTTTTTTTAAAATAAATCCTTTATTTTAACACTAAATGACATTTGAGGAGTTAATAAAGATGCAGTCCCTAAATTATTATTTATTTTTTAATTAATTTTTCCCAAAACTTTTGACGTGGGCTTCGCCATATTTTTGTATGCCAGCCAGGTACAGCATCCAGCTTCTATGAACGCGCCATTTTCCGGGGTGGCTGCAGACTGCAATTTTCAGCGGGGGGGGGGGCAGAAAGCTTGGGCCTCCCTGCGCTGCAGATTCCATCCCCCAGCTGCCTAGTTGTACCTGGCTGGACACAAAAATAGGGAGAAGCTGCATGTTTTTTTTTTTTTAATTATTTCATGAAATTCATGGAATAATTAAGTAAAAAAGGGCTTCCCTATATTGTTGTGTCCAACCAGGTACAAATAGGCAGCTGGTGGTTGGGGGCAGCCCGTTCCTGCCTGCTGTACCTGGCTGGACACAAATATAGTGCAAAGCCCCACGTCAATTTTTTTTAAATTATTTCAGGAAATTCATGAAATAATTAAAAAAAATTTATGTGGGGCTTCGCCCTATATTTGTGTCCAGTCAGGTACAGCAGGCAGGAACGGGCTGCCCCCAACCACCAGCTGCCTATTTGTACCTGGCCGGACACAACAATATAGGGAAGCCATTTTTTTCTTAATTATTCCATGAATTTCATGAAATAATTTAAAAAAAAAATACGTGGGGCTTCGCCATATTTTTGTGTCCAGCCAGGTACAACTAGGCAGCTGGGGGCTGGAATCTGCAGCGCAGGGAGGCCCAAGCTTTCTGGGCCCCACCCGCTGCAAATTGCAGTCCGCAGCCGCCCCGGAAAATGGCGCGTTCATAGAAGCGCCATCTTCTGGCGCTGTACCCAACTCATCCAGGGCCCTGGTGCGGTGGCTCACTGGGTAAATAAGGCCAGCTTGGCATTATCAGCTGGCCCTAAGCCCGAAATTCATGGGGTCACGCCAATATTAGACATGACCACCATGAATTTCTAGTAAAGTATTTAAAAAAACACAACACCAGAATAAAGTCCTTTAATTGAAATAAACACACAATTCTTTATTGTTCTAAATTAAACCATACTTACAGTCACGCCCATTCCAGCTGAAGCCAACGATCTCCTGCAATAAAAGTAAAATAATAAAGCAACCTCATCCTTACCTTTCCATGGCTCCCACGACAGCTTCAGCTCTGCTACATCGAGATGACAGGCTGGACCGCAGCAGAACGCTGCCATCCAGCCTGTCATCCCGCAGACACTGAGAAGCGCAGGCATACTTGCACTCCTCAGTGTCTGGCTGTGACGGCATAAAGATGAGCCGAGGTCATGTCCAATGAACTCAGCTCACCTCATGCACGTCACTGACAGCGTGGGAAAATTCTCACGCTGAAGCGCTGAGTGCAGGAGAATTTTCCCACGCTGTCAGTGACGTGCATGAGGTGAGGTCATGTCCAATGAACTCAGTTCACCTCATGCACGTCACTGACAGCGTGGGAAAATTCTCCTGCACTCAGCGCTTCAGCGTGAGAATTTTCCCACGCTGTCAGTGACGTGCATGAGGTGAGCTGAGTTCATTGGACATGACCTCACCTCATGTATGTCACTGACAGCGTGGGAGAATTCTCACGCTGAAGCGCTGAGTGCAGGAGAATTTTCCCACGCTGTCAGTGACGTGCATGAGGTGAGCTGAGTTCATTGGACATGACCTCGGCTCATCTTTATGCCGTCACAGCCAGACACTGAGGAGCGCAAGCATGCCTGCACTTCTCAGTGTCTGCGGGATGACAGGCCGGATGGCAGCGTTCTGCTGCAGTCCAGCCTGTCATCTCGATGTAGCAGAGCTGAAGCTGTCGTGGGAACCATGGAAAGGTAAGGATGAGGTTGCTTTATTACTTTTCTTTTATTGCAGGAGATCGTTGGCTTCAGCTGGAATGGGCGTGACTGTAAGTATGGTTTAATTTAGAACAATAAAGAATTGTGTGTTTATTTCAATTAAAGGACTTTATTCTGGGTGTTTGTGTTTTTCTTTAACTTTGACTATGGGGTTAGTAATGGGGGTGTCTTATAGACGCCTCTCCATTACTAATCTGGGCTTGATGTCAGCTGGCATTATAAGCTGACATCAACCCCAGCCCTATTACCCCACTGCCACCGCTACAGGGCAGTGGGAAGAGCGAAGCTAAGTGCCAGAATTGGCGCATCCTATGGATGCGCCATTTCTGGGGCGGCTGACGGCTGGTGTTTCTAGCCTGGGAGGGGGCCAATATTCATGGCACCCTTCCTGGGCTATTAAAATCAGCCCCCAGCTGTCTGCCTAGCCTTTGCTAGCTATTAAATTAGGGGGGACCCCACGTTATTTTTTTGGGGGGGTTCCCCCATTTTAATAGCTAGTAAAGGCTAGGTATTCAGCTGGGGGCTGATATTAGTAGCCTGGGAAGCTCCGTGGGTATTACCCCCTTCCCAGGCTTCAAACATCTGCCCCAGCCGTCTGCTTAACCTCCGCTAGAGACTAAAATTAAGGGGAACCCCACGCCAATTTTTTTTTAAATAAATCCTTTATTTTAACACTAAATGACAAGTACAGTAATCAACACTGTCACTGTACTTCATATATATGTGACTGACATGTTTCTATCTATCTAATCTATGTGTGATTCTCTATTCCTTCTATTCTAAATTGTCGGGTACAGATGCTGAATTGCCGGCCGGCTTTCTTAAAGAGACGGTGCACGAAAACACTAATATTTTTTTAAATAAATCCTTTACACTAAATGACAAGTACAGTAAGCAACACTGTCACTGTACTTCATAGATATGTGACTGACATGTTTCTATCTATCTAATCTATGTGTGAAGCTCTATTCTGTCTGTTATAAATTGTCGGGTACAGATGCTGAATTGCCGGCCGGCTTTTTTAAAGAGACGGTGCACGAAAACACTAATATTTTTTTAAATAAATCCTTTACACTAAATGACAAGTTCTGTAAGCAACACTGTCACTGTACTTCATATATATGTGACTGACATGGTTCTATCTATCTAATCTATGTGTGATGCTCTATTCTTTCTGTTGTAAATTGTCGGGTACCGGTGAATGCCGCTGATGAATTGCCGGCTTTTCGCATAATACATTCTACATTATTCTTAGTTGTTTTACTTCATGTAGAATTAACCTACAAGGAAAGAAAGGGTTTATTTTCATTCCGATATTTGTGTCCCGTTGACTTGCATTGGTTTCCGGTATCGGAATCGGCGATATCCGATACTTTTTGGGTATCGGCCCGATCCAATCCGATACGATATTTCCTGATATCGGAAGGTATCGCTCAACACTAGCAGTCAGTAAATAGGATACTAATAAATATGCTGATTAAATAGGTTGTTCAGCCAGTTAAAATGATTGTGGGCTAATGTTTGATGGCTTTCTGGCCCTTGTACTAATGCTGTTAGGGCTAACCAGGTCAGGTGGATCCTTTGATCCTTTGATCTGGGTGGGCACACAGGCTCTAGGCATCAATGCAGGAAAGCACATGGGCAGCAAGGACTGTAAAAGCTCACCAGGAATATTAAGATCAGCAGGATGGATGAAGTGGAACTCAGCAGGGGTGAATGCCAGCACAAACACAAATAGCACAGATGGTGGAGCACACCTAACCTAGAACTAAGAGTCTTAAACTCAAGACACAGGTGTGTGCCTAAATGGGCCCTAGATAGGTCTAGGGAGATGATGTCATTGAGCCACTCCGGGCAACTTGCAAAACCCAATGTGGAGCACAACAAAGGGCAGCGGACTCAAGGGAAGGAAACAGAGCCCGAAATACCTGCTACAGGTATGTAACAGATGCAGAATTAAATATTGCATTCCTCGCTCAATAATACACACCTCTGTCAGAAGTGTGCATAGAAATCATGAGGCCCCATAACAGACGTTTTAATTGCTCCCCCCAAATATATATATGTATGCGACGAGGTACACAAGAGCATAGCTTATAACTTTGCAGTCCTTAGAAAATATTTTTCCTACAGAAGACCTAGATTCCCTTTCATTGCACCAATAAAGTACGATACCAACAAAAGTGATCCCCAAACACAGTATGATACCCCCACAGTGAATTTCTCCACAGTACCCTCCACATGTACAGCATGATGATCCTGCTATACTCCACCTCAACTCCTCCGACAAAGTATGCTAATCCCAACACAGTATGATCTCCCAACTGTGACGCCCACCCAGCCCCCCAATGCAGCCCCACACCTCACCACACTGTATAATGGTCCCCAAAAAGCCCTCCACACAGTATGATGGACCCAACACAAACCTTCACACTGTATAATTTAATGCATACATTGTAATAACCCGCACATAGCCCTCCACAATGTATAAAGACTCCCACATAGCCCTCCAAAATATTATAATAATCCAGGATGCAGATACAGTTGAACGTGTGATGATAGGCAGGGGGCCCAGTGCCGACACTTGCTCACGGGCCCCATAGCAGCCGTGTGGCCTGCCTCCATTGGCGGTATACCATTGACCTCTGTCTAAAGAGACAAAATCTGAGAACATGTCTACTGAGATCTTATATGCCCATTTTATACAGGGCTTTCATATAAACTGAATTAAAATTGAGATCCGTTGAACTCTGTATTTAATGGTACTTTCTATCATAGAAGCAATGTTTTGCTGGAAAGATATTTCTCCACAAAAAGAGCCTGAAGAAACCCATATGGCAACACGTAGAAGCTGCACTCATCTATATTATTAAACCATGCATGTTCTGTCCACCACCACTATCTTGTGTATGTTTAAGTCGTGTACAGGGGTGTGTTCCTCAGGATACAGTGAAGTTACCGGCGAGAAAACCGACTCCAATACAATTTCCTCACTGTAATTATTTTAGTTATGTGGATGACTCAAATAGAAAACATTCAAAACATTATACAGACATTCAACCAGGTGACTGAGACCCTTGTGCTGTACAGTGTGACACCCAAACAATCTGTACCTACTCTACTCTCTAAATCTACCTACTGGTGAGCCTTTCTAAACCGGCTGCCTATTACCTGTTAACACCCTAAGAACTGGGACAATTATATGAGTGTGACGTACGGGCACGCCTGCGGTACAGCACAACAGTTTACATTCTTACAATCAATTACCTCTATCCTCCAACCAAATATCCCTCTCCCATCCTCATGTGACTTCAATGAAATCATAGGAATAGTCCATTCTCAACTATACCAAAAATACACTAATATTTAATCAGCTGAGATGGCTATTTAGCCATAAACGAAGTCTTTCGAAGTTCAACAATTATACCATACTATAATGTTCCTCAGAAGCTCTCTCCTGAAACAAAAAGAAATTCACTATTGGTCTGAAGTCCGTTGCGTGCAGTCTCAGTACCTAGGCGTAGCTTAGGATTCTTAATTGTGGAACAAACTGGAAACGTGACAGCAAATCCAGAAGTTTCAGGTGCTGATTTTAGCAATAGATGTGGCCTAAAACAGTTAATATGGCTATCTAACTACAGCTCTATCTCAGTCTTGAGTATTTTGGCACCAGAATGTAGTGAGGTGGGTGCACAGTTACCCACTGTGGCGGCGCAATGGTCATCAGTTTTCTTACCAACCCAGGTCTGCTCCAGACAAACAATTGGTGTATACGGACGGATGCGGGGTCCATCCAGCAGGTGAACGGTACAGTTGATGACTGCAACTTAAATCCTTAGCGGCAGCATCCAATGCCTATCACACTAGGTCCCGGCCTCTGGACAGGTTCTGGTTATGGATACGATCAGCTCCACTCTGCCGCTGTTCTGATCTCGGTGGGATGCTTCCACGAGAGGATGCTGTTTGGTTCTCCTCAGGCAAGTCCTCTCCCTGTTCTCAATAACTGCAGACTGACCCTAAGATGGCCGCAATCCTCTTTCTGTGTTTTACATCACCACAGATTGTAGCTCCACCTGAATTCTATATGTCTCTTGCAGTCTTTCAGTAATGCATAGGCAACAGCGACATTTTGTGACCAAATAACAACATTACTGCAGATGATCAAACCTATTTACAACAGGTACAGGATTATACTGATGCGGACAGAGGTATACACATTTACATCACCCTGGTGAGCCGTCATGCATCTCACATGAGTCATAATATTCCTGAATCCTCTGTGCTGGCTAGACTTTTTGAAGGCAAATATTATTCAGAGTGTCTCCCTCAGTTGAACCCAGGGATAGAAAATTTCTCTAGAATGTATACTTGTGGCTATTCATAACCATAATTTAACCACCAATGTGATATCAAACCTATAGGAAACACATTTTTGCCTCATGGTGTGAAAACATGTCTAAACAACATATTCTAGTCATAAAGGAGATAGTTGTTTTTATGAATAAAAGTTTGAATTTTCTTATCTGACAAAAAAGTTTATTTCCATATTTAAAATGTGCACACCACATAACAAATGTTCCTAGATAAACAGCCTTAATTAAGTTAATAAACATTGGCTGAAACAATGAGCTCTGATCGATATAAGTTGGTCATCAGTCATTTAACCCTAGTGTCACGGCACAGCTGCCGAGTGCACAGAAATCAGGGGCTCCTACCCTGACCCTAACAATAGGTGGTGCCCTAGCTCACCCTATTCCACGGGATACCTCTGAAGGTGAGGATGCCATGGCCTCCCCCCTTGCCCTAACTCCTGAGTTAGTCCTCCACTTGATCTCCTCCCCCACCCGGGGAAGAGGGGCGCTACTGTGCCCCAAAGTACACCCACCTGACAAACAGGGCAACACAGACGGGGTAAACAGAAAGCTCCAGGCACACAAAATATTCTCTCACATATAACAGAGGGAATCACCGGGGTGCGAAGGTAGGAGGAATAAACCAAAATGGAAGAGGATAAGGAATAACCATGCATACAAATCAGGCAACAGTCACAAGTAATTCCTCCAAAACTCCTTTTCATAAACTCCACTCTCCACTAGCCATGCAGCAACATGCTAACTCTGACAAGGAACTGAGTAAGAGCCCAGATTATAAAGGGAGAGGCAGTGATTAATTGAGCTTAGCTGTGAACACAGGGAAATCCAAGATGGGCGCTTAACCCCTGTTCTGCCAAAAGAAACCAACACATTTAAAATAAAGGAGAAGTGCTTCTTCTCAAAGCAGAAGTAGGAGCCATCCGACCCTGAGGTCTTCTGGCTCCAAACTGTCGTGGTAACCCCGTGACACCTAGGATGCATAATGCCGGCCTTTTAGGCCCATTAGCTTACTTTTTTGCTGTTTTCTGCACGATTACTTAACTTAGAATTTTGAAACTCTAGGTATTCCTCAGGTTTATAGTTTTTGGTAATTTCCAGTTGTTTATATGTGATAGGCATTTTCTTTATTAGAATGCTTTTTCTGGAAAACCACATACTTACATGACATAGGCCTTTTAGGCCCGTATTATGTTTATCATACACTCATCAGTTTTTGTGTCATTGTGTTGCAGGTAACAAGTTACTCTGTTGTTGTAATTATTGTTTTTTCTTTTTAGTTTTAAAGTTTTAGTTTACTGACATCGATGTCAACACCAAAAGCATAGTCTTCGTCAAAGGGTTTGACTTATCAAGAGATTGAAGCAATCATTTTTGAAAGTGATGCTGAAAGTGAACTTTTTTTGTCTGATGAAGAATACCTGACACCAGCAAATCACTCTGCTCTCTCGTCTAGTGATTCTTCTGATGATGAAGAAATGGATCCAGCAGAAATGACACAAAGAACATCTAAAACTAATGTATTTTTGGACAGTACTTCTCCAGTACTTCGACGTACTCCTTTACTTAATATTCTGAGACAAGCTCAAGCTGTTGTAGGAAGTTCCAAATAATTATCCATTAAAGATGTTTTCCGTAAACATTTTTCTGATGATATTGCAGATGAGGTGGTTTTATGTACAAACTTAGAAGGAAAAAATAGGTTGTCAAAAATTTTATGATGTACCTATCAGAGAATTATATATGGATCCACATTCTGATCCATACTACAAAGCAACAATGTCAGTGAATAGATATGAAGATATCTGGAGAAGCCTTCGATTTGATGATAAGTGAACTCGTCCTTCGAGGTTGGAAACGGATCAACTAGCACTTATTAGTTACATTTGGAATATTTTTATCAGGAATTGTACCATGCTCTACAATCTTAGTGATAATGTAACAGTGGATGAGCAACTTGTAGCCGTTAGAGGACGTTGCAAGTTCATTCAATATATGCCTAGTAAACCAGCCAAGTATGGACTGAAAATATTCTGGATGTGTGATTCTGCCAATTATTATGGGATGAATGGGCTTATCTACTGTGGAAAAGAAGTTGGCAGACCAGTGTAGAAAGATCTAAGTTCTGAAATTGTAAAAAAAAACTTGCTATACCTATTCACAATTCTGGTATAAACATAACAATGGACAATTACTTCACTAATGTTGAACTGGGCGATTTTTTGCTTGGGAAAAATATTACAGTTCTTGGTACTATGAAGCCATATCGATGAGATATTCCTCCGGTGATGAAGCACAATCCACAGCGAGCACTTTATGATAGTGTCTTTGGTTGGTTAAACTTGTAAAATGCTTAAAAAGTTATATATTTCAATTCCTCCATATGATTTGCACCCGTGTTATGTGAAAGATTTCTACTGTTATGCATAGTAGGTTTAAAGCAGAGGGGGGAAATAGTGATGAACGAATGTACTCAGATAAGGGGTTATCCGAGCACGCTCAGGTGCTTATCGAGTATCTTCGGCATGCTCGAAAACTATGTATGAGCCAATTCGGCTGTTAGAAAGCCACAACACATGCAGGGATTGCCTAACAAACTGGCAATCCCTGCATGTGTTGTGGCTAACAGCCAAAAGACATGCAACCGAGCCTGCTTGGATAACCCCTTATCCAAGCACGTTCGCTCATTACTAGTGGGGAACCTTTTTTATGCCAAGTGCTATTTGGATATTTATACCATTCTTTGGGGGCCGTACAAAATTATCAACTTGAAAATTACCCTGCTACATTTGTTGAAACATTTTATTCTGTCAACAATGAACATAGGTGAGATGTGTCTGAGGGATGTGAGAATAGATCTCTGTACAAGCAATGGTAGAAAGGTTACTCGCTATCCTCACCTTTATTGCCTGACCAGCTGCACATGGATGATCAGGAAGGAAGATGCAGTGGACAAACTTTTAAGTAGTTTATTCACAGTACCTAGACAAATAATGAAGTTGAGATGTCAGGGAAGATGAAGGGATGAGGTAGAATATGGAAGATGGAGGATAGAGGTAACAGGAGAATCCTCTCTCCAGCTCTGATGCATGCTTCTGCCAAGATGGCACTGACCAGAAAGAAAGGATGTGAGGAAAAAGATAGGAGGAGTTACAGAGAGAGAGAGAGGCATGATGGAAGATTGCATCACAATACATGAGACTATATAATAACAATGGCCAATAGATGGCAGCAAAGGACAACAAACACTGTATAACCAACAGAATGAATAAGACATATTACAGTACCGTATATTATAAGCTCTGAATGGCGGGACAGCACACATTTAAATTAACTCACCCCTAATGGGATGGCTGAAACTGCTTCTCTTTGGTGCGGCTTTGATGTTAGGTAGTATGGATGATGTTGCTACTCGTAACTGCTTTTCCAGATTTGCGTCAGTCTGGAGGCACTGGGGCTGTGGTATATATGTCACAGGAGACACTGGGTGTCACGCCACTGTTGCTGGGTATCCTGGAGCCATGGGCTTCTTTCATGTCCCTAATGCTAACGGTGTCCTAGCTATCCCTGTTCTCTGGATTACTTCTAATGGTGAAGACGCCAGGACCACGTACTTTTCTGAGCTCCTGAATCCGCCCATCAGTCTGTTCCCTCCCCCCTCCCATGGAAGAGGGGAGTAGAAGTGTATGGCAATACGCCAACCAGACTTACAAGGTAAGATGTACACGGATAAAGGAAAGTACCAATCATACAAATATGCTCTCACAAACAACAGAGAGAAACACAGGGAGTGAAGGATGGGGAAAAGCAAAGTAGGAGGAGAGAATTTGCACACAACCGAAACCAAGCAACAGTCTTTAGCTAAATTCACCAAACGCCTTCTCAAACAAAAAAACTTCACCAACTCTTGAACCATGCAGCATGAAGCTAACTCTGGCAATGCCTGCTTGCCAGAGTACAGTATATGTAGGATAGGGAAGTGGATAACACTGAACAGCAGAGAGCATCACCCAGGAAAACTTCCAGGAGCTCTCAACTGAACAGATTACACTGTGTTCCAAATTATTATGCAAATAATATTTTCTCAGATTTTCCCAAATTACCTATATGAATTGCAGTCATTGTAATTTTCCAGTCAAATAACTATTAGAGTACAATTGAAAGGTTTTTGTACAAACTGCCTATGATAACAGTATATTTAAAAAAAAATAAAAAACTCAAACTGCACTCAAAATGCATGTTCCAAATTACTATGCACAGCAGAGTTTTCAACCTTTTCATTTTAATAAAGAACAAAAAAATGGTCATTTTTGAAATTATAAGCATTAGCAGGTTATTACAAACTGAAATCAAACAGTTTTCAACTCAAAACTTTATTCTAGGTGATGTTACATTTGCACATAGGACCGCTTGTTCGAAAAGAGCTTCTGAACTCTCTCGTCCATTGAATTTGTCAGGTTTTGGATGGTTTCTGCTTCCAATTGTTTTGCATGAGGACAGAATACCCTCCCAGAGCTGTTGCTTAGATGTGAACTGCCTCCCGCCATCATAGACACTCCTTTTGATGATGCTCCAGAGGTTCTCAATGGGGTTGAGGTCAGGGGAGCATGGGTGCCACACCATAAGTTTGTCCCCTTTTATGCCCATAGCAGCCAGAGATGCAGATGTGTTATGTGCAGCATGAGACGGGGCATTATCATGCATGAAATGATCTCGATGGTCTAGATGGATGGAGTGGAGGATGGCTGGTTGATGGACACCCCATGCAAACACGGCTACGGCGCTAACAAGGAGGCGGTGGAGTAATGTTTTGGGCTGGAATCATGGGGAGAGAGATTTTCGGCCCTTTTAGGATCCCTGAAGGGGTAAAGATGAACTCCATAATGTATGTTGAGTTTCTCAAACAGCACTTCCTTCCATGGTTCAAGAAGAAGAACTGTGCATTCCGCAGCAAGATCATTTTCATGCATGATTATGCCCCGTCTCATGCTGCACATAACTCATCTGCATCTCTGGCTGCTATGGGCATAAAAGGGGACAAACTTATGGTGTGGCACCCATGCTCCCCTGACCTCAACCCCATTGAGAACCTCTGGAGCATCATCAAAAGGAGTGTCTATGATGGCGGGAGGCAGTTCACATCTAAGCAACAGCTCTGGGAGAGTATTCTGTCCTCATGCAAAACAATTAAAGCAGAAACCATCCAAAACCTGACAAATTCAATGGACGAGAGAGTTCAGAAGCTCCTTTCGAACAAGGGGTCCTATGTGCAAATGTAACATCACCTAGAATAAAGTTTTGAGTTGAAAACTGTTTGATTTCAGTTTGTAATAACCTGCTAATGCTTATAATTTCAAAAATGACCATTTTTTTGTTCTTTATTAAAATGAAGAGGTTGAAAACTCTGCTGTGCATAATAATTTGGAACATGGTTTTTGAGTGCAGTTTGAGTTTTTTATTTTTTTAAAAATATACTGTTATCATAGGCAGTTTGTACAAAAACCTTTCAATTGTACTCTAATAGTTATTTGACTGGAAAATTACAATGACTGCAAATCATATAGGTAATTTGGGAAAATCTGAGAAAATATTATTTGCATAATAATTTGGAACACAGTGTAATCCCAGCACTGCTAGAAGAAATCTGCATGGTTTAATATGAAGGTGAAGTGTTTCTAATCAGTGCAGTAGTAGGAGAAATCATAGGGTTCAGTCTTCTGGCTCCTCTCGGTCGTGGAAAACCCGTGACACTGGGGCTGCAGTATATATATCACAGGAGAAATGGGGCTGCGGGATAGACATATTTGGGGCTACGGTGTATATGTAACACAGGTACTTTAGATGCAGTGACACAGAAACACAGAGCAGCCAGTACAGGGTTAATAAACAAGGGGGATTTACTGTAACAGGGTCAATGTCCACGCAGGGAGTAGCAGGAAATATGGGGACAACAAGGGGAGTAGCACGTAATATGATATAACTGACAATCCACAGTTGGGCTAGATGTAGCAGAGTCGACACGGTTGTAATCGGCAGTTTTTTTCACTTAGCTGACTCTTGCTCCTCACAAGGCAGTTGCCGGCTGGTGCCGGTGTTGCTTTCTTCCGGCTTCCCCGCCTAAACAATGCTCCATCTTCTGGCGGTAGCGGGCGGTCTCCAGTTTGACCCACTGAGCCCCTAGTCCACAACAGTGCACCTAACTTGCTCGGCTCCAGGGATCCTGCGTCTCTTCTCCCTCTAGTCGGGCTTGACTCCTACTGTCCACTGCCACTTTTCCCGTGCAAAAACTCCTTTTTCTCCCTCTTCCTAGACACGAGCTCAGCTCCCCAGTCACCTGACTCCTCAGCTCTCTCTCTGGACACACCCCCAGCTTCCCGGTCACCTGACTCCTGTCTCGCAGTCTGTCTTCCCCCTGCAACAAGAGGCACGGCCCCGGCAGTTCCGGATCCCTTGATTTGAAAGTACTTACACCCCGGTCTTCCCCCTTATACTCCCGCTCTTCTTTAACTCGCCATTCCACGGGCGAGAGTTCCTTCACCAAATGTTCACATTCTTGGACTTCCTGGACGATACGTTGCCATATAAATTGATCTTGTTTGTAACGGTGAGGAGGCACTCCTGCTGTTGTCCGTTCTGACCGGTGTAACTGAGTTTGACTGATGGGGGTGCAGGGTCACTTGGATTCCCAATCTCCGCCTGCCCGGTGGCTTCAACCGATGGTGTTCCCTCACCGCCTGCACTGGGGACTGCAGGTAATTGAGTGCTGGGGCTCGGAGGTAGAATCAACAATTCTTCTTCATCCACATTGTGGCTTGGGGCAACTGTGACAGGACCCTCTCTAGAAGCAGGTGATTCTTCTTCATCCTCATCATCTTTAGACAGACAGGGCCGCAGCATACTACGATGAACCACTCTGGTATGGGCTCTTTCAGCCCCCTTGGGTTGAACTTCATACACCGGTCCTTCAACGCCAAACCTGCGCTTCACTTGGTGCGGGGTCCGTTCCCACCGCCTACTCAATTTGCCCTGGGGCCGCCAGTCTCGAACCAACACCCGCTTCCTGGGCCTCAGAGCTGTCCCTCGAAGAGGCAATGTCTCATGAGGTTTGAGCTCCAGAAACTTTTGTTATACCAACTGTCAGAGAGTCTGCAGTCGATGCCGGTTTTCTCGGACCCAGGAAGACATCTCCGTCCGTGGGTAGTCCTCCTTGGGGTCCAGCTCTAACTCGGTAATCTCTCGCCCCTTACGCCCGAACAGTAAGGTATAAGGAGTGAACCCCGTCGTACTATTCACTCGGCTGTTGTAGACCCACACCAGCTCGTCTACAAACTCAGGCCATCGCACTTTCCGATCTTCCTCCAACGTGCGGAGTAATTGGATCAGTGTCTTATTAAAGCGTTCACAGGCCCCATTTCCTTGAGGGTGATAAAGAGTAGTCCGTGACTTCTCAATCCTGTACAACCAGTGCAGCTCTTCCATCACCCGGCCCTGGAAGCAGACGCCTTGATCGGAATGGATCCTGTTTGGGCAGCCGTACACCTGAATGAAGTCTCGGCAGATGGCCTGCGCAGCTGATTCGGTGGTCTGATCTCTGGTCGGGGTCACCACCGCAAACTTTGTGAAGTGGTCTGTCATTACCAGGCAATGTTCATACCCGAGATGCGCGGGCATTAGTCAGGCCAAAGGGCATCCGATTGAACTCGAACAGTCCCATGGGTAATATGAACGCCATCTTCACACTGTCATGTTCAGCCACGGTCACCTGCCAGTACCCGCTGGCCAGATCCAAGGAGGAGAAGTATCTTGCCTTCACTAAGGCCCACAGAGACTCTTCGATTCGGGGTAGTGGGTAAGAGTCTCGTACTGTACAGGCATTCAGTCGTCTATAGTCCACACAGAACCGCAGGGTCCCATCTTTCTTCCAGACAAGGACAATTGGGGCTGCCCACGGACTCTGACTCTCCCGTATCACACCATTTTGTAACATATGGGCTAGCATCTCCTTAACCTCTTTATTAGTGTTGAGCGAGCACTAAAATGCTCGGGTGCTCGAAGCTCGGGCCGAGCTCGCCGTGATACTCGGGTGCTCGACCCGAGCAACGAGCCCAATGTTAGTCTATGGGAGACCCGAGCATTTTTGCGGCGGAACCCCCGGCAGTCTGTAGAAAGCCTAAAAAGTGCCCAAAACGATAGTGACAGTGCTCAAAAGACATGGGGACAGCATGGGCATCGCCCCAGGAAGCATTTCTGACCCCCAGGTCACTGCTGTCAACAACGTGGTCAGAGGTATTAAGCCACTTTTACGGGCTCACAATAAAACGTTCTAAAACTAAACTGAAACGGTTTTCCTGTGAAATATGTTAAGGAACTTTCTTTCCAGGGTAAAGACTTGTGTATAAGGTAAAATAAATAACCAAAAACAGAAATACTCCTCCACACCTTGGGCTATGTTCACAAGTAGCATTTTTTATGCGTTTTTGCACTTTTGTATTGCTTTCAACCGTGACAAATGCATTCACCGGGAAATGTCATTTTAACATTTTACAATCTTATCTGGCCATGTGCTGTGTGACACATGCATACAGTGCTGAAAAGACATGGGAACAGCATGGGGAAGACCCCTGGAAGCATCTCTGACACCCAGGTCACTGCCTAAAAGTGTGCCCATCAGAAGTGATCCTTGTCGCATCAGAAGATGCAGGCTAGCAACTATCCCCGTGCAAGTCCTTGTCCCAGGGCAGTGTTCAATTGTGCCTCTCCCATTCCTTGCAATGCAAGCGCAAGTATGCAGCCTGCCACGCACCCACCCCTAGGCTGAAATACCATACTGCCCCTATTTCTCCTGTCAACTTCCCCCCACACACTTTTCTTAGCCCGGCCTGCTTTAGGGCAGCATTGAACGAGCCCACCAGAGAAACAGACTCCTCCAGTGGGCCCTGGCTTCTCCATCAGGGGAGTTGAGAGTGCCAAGGTGAGGAGCATGATGATGATAGAAGTTAGCATCTGCTTTGTTTTCTTGGAATGCAAGCGTAAGTGTGCAACCTGCCACCCACCCACCCCCAGGCTGCTATACCATACTGCTAGCTTGCTTGCACTTGAAATTGGGCCTTTTAGGCATGTGGTGGTGGAATCTGGCCACCACGTCATGGCTGCGTCGGCGGCCTGGTATCCATACTCAGTCCCCAGCTGCTCAGCGGCCGGGTGTCCACGCTCGGTCCCCAGCCGCCAGGGGGCGGCCATGTGTCCATACTCGGTCCCCAGCCACCCCGCGGCCGGGTGTCCACACACAGTTCCCAGCCGCCTGGGGGCTGCTGGGTGTCCATAAACGGTCCCCAACCGCCCCTATTTCTCCTGTCAACTTCCCCCCACACACTTTTCTTAGCCCAGCCTGCTTTAGGGCAGCATTGGACGAGCCCACCAGAGAACCAGACTCCTCCGGTGGGCCCTGGCTTCTCCCTCAGGGGAGTTGAGAGTGCCAAGGTGAGGAGCATGATGATGATAGAAGTTAGCATCTGCTTTGTTTTCTTGGAATGCAAGCGTAAGTGTGCAACCTGCCACCCACCCACCCCCAGGCTGCAATACCATACTGCTAGCTTGCTTGCACTTGAAATTGGGCCTTTTAGGCATGTGGAGGCGGAATCTGGCCACCACGTCATGGCTGCGTCGGCGGCCTGATATCCATATTCAGTCCCCAGCCGCCCGGCGGCCGGGTGTCCAAGCTCGGTCCCCAGCCGCCAGGGGCCGGCCGGGTGTCCATACTCGGTCCCCAGCCGCCCCGCGGCTGGGTGTCCATAAACGGTCCCCAGCCGCCCCTATTTGAAGGACAGCCTAACCACAAACACGTGGACAAGTGAATGTGGCCAGGGATGGTCCATCTCACGCCTTCACACTGGGTTAATATTGTGGAAGCCGGGACACAGTTGGACACTGGGATGCAACACGTCCTCCAGACATAGAGGATTGCGGGTCCTGAGTCAATCAGGCTTCAACACAAAGTTCAAAAGGTAGACAGCAGCAGTGGTCGGCCTCCTACACAAAGAGTAAATTATTCATGATCATGAGGCCATCCATCTCTTTAGCTTTCTGATCCTTGGAATGCAAGCGCATGTATGTAGTAGCGGCTAGGCCTGAGGTGGTCAGCGTTTTGGCGCATATCCTACCTCCTCCGAGGATTGCTGGATGTTTTCCTGCTACTATCCCAGTTCTATGACTCCTGTTAAAACAAAGCTTCAGGTGATGAATGATGGATGAGGTGGTGGCAAAGGAGAAAGAGCAGAAGGAACAGGGACCATTCACATCAATATCAGGCAAGTCAACCACACATGTCTTGTAGGCAATGTTTCTGTACCAAAAGGAGCGGTTCGGCTACACAGTTAAAGGGCATACAGTGAGTGCAATGCCTACCAAAAATTTCGAGGCACTCCAATGCCCCTTGGAAGTGACATGGAGGTCAGAGGGCCTTAACTAAACCGTTTTTTCCATTTATAGCAACTGGGTCTCCTCTGCACTGTTGGCCTAAGCAGTGAATGGAAGGCTTTCCAAAAATTATGAGGAACTGCAATGGCCCTTGAAACAGACGTGGATTACAGCATACTAAAAACCTTCTACCCATTATTGGGGAGTGGGTCTCCCTTAGTGTTCGCCTATGCATTGAAAAGCAAAAGCTGACTAAAATTAGGAGGAAATGCAATGCCCGTTGGAAGAGTCATGGAGGTTAGAGTTAATTAAAAACAACATTTCAATGCCCCTTGGAAGAGCTGTGGAGTTCATAATGGTTTAACAAGACGGTTTTAATGCCCCTTGGAAGAGACTTGGAGGTCACAGTAGCTTAACAAGACTGTTTTAATGCCCCTTGGAAGAGACGTGGAGGTCGCAGTAGCTTAACAAGACGGTTTTAATGCCCCTTGGAAGAGACGTGGAGGTCGCAGTAGCTTAACAAGACTGTTTTAATGCCCCTTGGAAATGTGGTGGAGGTTGCAGTAGCTTAACAAGACGGTTTTAATGCCCCTTGGAAAAGTGGTGGAGGTCGCAGTAGCTTAACAAGACGGTTTTAATGCCCCTTGAAAAAGTGGTGGTGGTCGCAGTAGCTTAACAAGACGGTTTTAATGCCCCTTGGAAGAGACGTGGAGGTCGCAGTAGCTTAACAAGATGGTTTTAATGCCCCTTTGAAGAGACGTGGAGGTCGCAGTGGAATAAAAAGAAAATATCAATGCCCCTTGGAAAAGTGGTGGAGGTCGCAGTAGCTTAACAAGACGGTTTTAATGCCCCTTGGAAAAGTGGTGGAGGTTGCAGTAGCTTAACAAGACGGTTTTAATGCCATTTGGAAGAGACGTGGAGGTCGCAGTGGAATAAAGAGACAATATCAATACCCCTTGAAAATGTGGTGGAGGTCGCAGTAGCTTAACAAGATGGTTTTAATGCCCCTGGGAAAAGTGGTGGAGGTCACAGTAGCTTAACAAGACGGTTTTAATGCCCCTTGGAAGAGACGTGGAGGTCGCAGTAGCCTAACAAGATGATTTTAATGCCCCTTGGAAGAGACATGGAGGTCGCAGAAGCTTAACAAGACGGTTTTAATGCCCCTTGGAAGAGATGTGGAGGTCGCAGTAGCTTAACCAGACGGTTTTAATGCCCCTTGGAAAAGTGGTGGAGGTCGCAGTAGCTTAACAAGATGGTTTTAATGCCCCTTGGAAGAGCCAAGCAGTACAGCATCTTAAAAACATTATTCCTATTATTGGGGAGTTGGTCTCCCATAGTCTTTGCCTATGCCTTCCAAGCAAAAGCTGCCATAAATTTGGAGGGAGGAACTTGCAATGCTGGCAACACGGACCAAGGTCACCCTGGTGGTATAGTAGTGGTGGAGGCTGAGGACAAGGAGAAGAGCAAAATACAGCCGAAATGAGGAAGCCTATACCCATGTGTGGGTGTGAAACTGTGCATGGGAATACACCTCCCGAAATAATACAGTGGATTTGACTTTATGCTACTCTGCTGTCATTTGGTGGTGATGAGAAGTCTGGACCAATCCAGCCCTTGCTCATTTTGATAAGGGTCAGCTTGTCAGCATTGTCAGTTGACAGGCGAGTGCGCTTATCAGTTATAATTCCCCCAGCGGCACTAAAAGCACGCTCCGATAACACGCTAGCGGCAGGGCAGGCCAGGACCTCCAAGGCGTACAGAGCGAGTTCATTCCAAGTGTCCAGCTTGGATACCCAATAATTAAAAGGCACAGAGGAATCACGGAGGATGCTGGTACGGTCGGCAAGTAACTACCTCACCATCTTTTGAAACTTTCCACTCCTTGTGAGAGTACCCCGCGCCTCAGAGCCTGTAAGCTGGGCGGGTCTCAGAAAACTGTCCCAGAATGTTGACAGTGTTCCCCTACCTCTGCTGGATTGGAGTTGCGTCTCTCTCACCTGTACACCTTGGTTGGTCAACAAACTGTGACCTCTGCCGCTAGCGTGTTCAGATGGGAATTTTTTGTAACAGTTCAGCAGCAAGGGCCTTCTGGTATTGCCCCATTTTTGTAGACCTTTCCACCTCAGGAATAAGAGAGTGAAAGTTCTCCTTGTAGCGGGGTCTAAAAGTGTCACCAACCAGTAATGACTGTCACCCAACACTTTTACAATGCGAGGGTCACGGTTAAGGCAGCGTAACATAAAGTCAGCCATGCGTGCCAGACTGGTAACAGGCAAGACTTCTGTGTCCTCACCAAGATGACGACTGACCATGCTCTCCTCCTCCTCCTCCCCCCTGTCCTCAGGCCACCCACGCTGAACCGACGGTATGACAGTTGTACAGGTACTACCGTCTACAGCGCATGATACCAGCTCCTGTTCTTCCTCCTCCTCCTCCTCTCCCTCATTGTCCCCCAATGCACGTTGGGATGAGATGAGGCTGGGCTGTGTGTAATCGCCCGCTACGGCTTCTTGATCCATCTCATCATACTCTTGCTGCAATGCCTCCTCTTTAATTCTCTGCAGAGAACGTTGCAAAAGACAGACAAGTGGGACGCTGACGCTAACAATGACGTCATCGCCACTCACCATCCTGGTGGACTCCTCAAAGTTTGTCAGGATGGTACATATGTCAGACATCCAGGTCCACTCCTGAGGTCTTATGTGTGGAGTCTGACCAGAATATCGACGGCCTTGTTGCATCTGGTACTCCACAACTGCTCTCTTCTGCTCACAAATCCTTTGCAACATGTGGAGGGTAGAGTTCCAACGTGTGGGGACATCACACACCAGTCAGTGTGCCGGAAGCTGCAAACGCTGCTGCAACACAGCAAGGGCGGCAGAAGCTTTAGCCGACTTGCGAAAATGAGCTGACAGGCGACGTACTTTGACGAGCAGATCTGGCAACTCAGGGTACGATTTAAGAAACCGCTGAACCACGAGGTTAAGCACATGAGCCAGGCATGGTACGTGTGTGATCTCCCCTCGCCTCAGAGCCGCCACCAGGTTACGGCCATTGTCACACACGAGCATGCCTGGATGTAGGTTCAGCAGTCTCAGCCACAGATCTGTCTGCTCTTTCACAGCTATCCACAACTCACAAGCAGTGTGAGGTTTATCACCTAAGCTTATAAGTTTCAGCACAGCCTGTTGCCGCTTAGCTGAGGCAGTACTGCAGTGCTTCCAGCTTGTAACTGATGTGGTGGTATCTGAGATGGAGGCTGAACATGAGGAGGAGGAGGATGAGGTGCAGGAGCTGTACAATGTGGGGGCAACTTTGACTGACATAGGGCCCGCAATCCTCGGTGAGGGGAGGATGTGTTCTGTCCCAAGGTCCGACTGGGTCCCGGCTTCCACTATTTTTACCAAGTGTGCCATCAGGGAGATGTACCGTCCCTGGCCACAAGCACTTGTCCACGTGTCCGTTGTCAGGTGGGCTCTCACAGTAACTGCGTTGTTGAGGGCACGGCAGATGTTTTGGGACACGTGCTTGTGTAGTGCGGGGATGGCACACCGGGCAAAATATTGTCGGCTGGGGACCGAGTACCGAGGGACAGCCACCGCCATAAGATTGCGGAAGGATTCCGTCTCCACCAGCCTTAAAGGCAGCATTTCCAATGCAAGCAGTCGTGAAATGTGCGAATTTAGGACTGTGGTCTGTGGGGCGTTGGCTGCGAATTTGCACTTTCATTCAAAGGTCTGGGATATGGACAATTGAATGCTGCGGTGGGACGTGGACGTGGACATTGATGCTGTTTCTTGAGAAACTGCCATAACAAGTGAAGACTGAGAGGAGGGGGCATCTTTGCATGCAGTATGGACAGGGGATTACCTTGCAAGGCCAACAGGGGGTTCTATTACACGCACAACAGCGGAAGAAGCAGTGGTGACACCCGCTGACACTGGTCGTGGACCCTGGGTTTCGCCCCACAAAGTCGGGTGCTTTGCTGCCGTGTGCCTGATCATGCTGGTGGTGGTCAGGCTGCTGATGCTGGCATGGCAGGTGGTACAAATGGCCTTTTTGGGGTTATCAGCAGAGTCTTTAAAAAAATTCCAGACTCTGGAAGACCTACCGGTTGTACTGGCAATGTCCCTCATGTTGGTGTTACGGGGAACTGTTGCCAGCCTTCTGTGTGCGGCCACCACACTGCTTCTTCCTGCCTGTTGGGGTACTCTGCCTCCCTCCCCCTGTGTGCTGCTGGCCTCGCTCTGCGTGTCCTTCTGCCACGTTGGGTCAGTTACTAGATCATCCACCACCTCCTCCTCTTCCACTTGCGCACCACCATCCTCCTCCTCACTTCCTGGCAATTGTGTCTTGTCATTGTCCACCTCTTGTGACAAATTGCCAGCGTCGACTTCCTCTGGCCGTGGCTGTTCAAATATTTGGGCATCGCTACATGGGATCTCCTCTTCCACCACTTCAACCGGAGCAGGCGAGGGGCACAAATATGGAAATGGACCAGTGAACAGCTCTTCAGAGTGTCCAAGTGTGGGATCAGTTGCTGTCTGACGACACTCAGCATGGTGGGAGTAAGGAGCATCAGGGTGAGGAGGAGTATGCGGTCAAGACTCACGGCTACTAAAACTTGACCGTGTGGAAGACAGACCGGAGGTGGTGGTGCCCAGGTAACTGGAAGTATTATCTACTATCCAATTAATAACCTGTTCACACTGATCAGTTCGCAATACTGGTGTTGTAGTGTGGTTCCCTAGTAATTCGGTCAAGAAGTGGGAGCGAGAAGATGTGGCTGTTGGTTGTGGCATTTTCACCTTGGCCACGGCCCCGTCCTCTACACGCACCATCACCAGAACGTCCAGTTCCACGTACCTTGCCACGCGCCTTGCCCATTGTAAATTAAGTAAAATAGCCTACACTCGCACTATCAATGGAAAAAGGGTAATAAAAAGGAGATTAGAACCGTGGAAGAGGAAAACCACAGTTCTATTTCTCTGGCCTACACCAGAATCTCTCAAACAGATATATCTGTGTCTGGACAATCAGGGAGACACTATTACTGTTTTTCTTTACGGAAAAAATACCAAAAACAGGATAATACAGAGATTTGACCCGTGGAACTGCAAAACCACAATTATATTTTTCTGGCCTACACCAGACTCTTTTAAACAGATATTTTGGTGTCTGACCAGTCAGGGAGACACTATTACAGTTTTTTTTTATGGCAAAAAATGCCAAAAAAAGGATAATACAGAGATTTGACCCATGGAACTGCAAAACCACAGTTATAGTTAGGTGGCGTACACCAGACTCTTTTAAACAGATATATCGGTGTCTGATCAGTCAGGGAGACACTATTACAGGTTTTTTTTTTACGGAAAAAAATGCCCAAAAAAGGATAATACAGAGATTTCACCCGTGGAACTGCAAAACCACAGTTATATTTTTCTGGCCTACACCAGACTCTTTTAAACAGTTATATTGGTGTCTGAACAATCAGGGAGACACTCAATTTTTTTTTTTTTTTGGGGGGGGGGGGACCAAAAGGTTAATAAGATGCCTATTTGGACAGTCTGACTGAGGAAAAAAAAAAAACAGGATTTAGATGAGAAAAAAAAATTTTTTTCCTGGCCCCTGAGACCGGGGTGATAAGTCTAGCAATTTGACCAACAGGAGCACACAGGACTGTAATGAAGCGTTTGCTGGTATAACCACTGCGTCTCCTATACAGCCTGCCTGCCTGATATCTGGGATGGATATTGGTCCTGAGAAGGACTGTGTGTTTGATTTGGCAGGCTTTAGAGACCCTACACTAACTATTTTGGAGTATAAATCTCTCCCTACTTCAGCAGCACTGACCCTACACTGTCTGATCCGGAGCGACTGTGTCCAAGATGGCAGCGCCCCGTTATAAATACTCGAGGTGACGCAGTGCGGCCAGCCAATCACTGTAATGCCCACAAACAACATGGCTGTGGCATTACAGTGACTGGCTGGCAATCCCTGCATGTTCATTGGCTCTGTAAAGAGCGCCAAACGTGCAGGGCGGAGACCCGAGCTCCCGCCCGAGTAACCCGGAAATGCTCGGTGCTCGCTGAACATCCCGAGTAGTGAGATGCTCTGGTGAGTACCGAGCAGTGTCGAGCATGCTCGCTCAACACTACTCTTTATACATCTGGGGAGGTATCTGCTGGTATCTCTCACGCACTGGGGCAGCGCTCCCATGGGAATCTCGTGGGTAATGGCTTCGGTGCAACCAAAATCATCCTCATGGCGAGCAAAGACTTCCTGGTACCGCTCCAGTACCTTCTCAACCTGCTGCACCTGTCGAGGTGAAAGTCCCGTCAATTCAGCCCGCATTCATTCTAGGATTCTTTGTCGACCCTTCGAACCAGCACGGTGGGATTCCGGTGACACGGTGACCGCCAGACTCCAGGGGTCTCCTCTTACAGCGGACTGCGGTACCACATCAGGTCGCACCAACTTTTCTGGCATTCCCAGATTCTGGGCTATTTCCGCCCTGGGAGGGAGCGTGAGATCACCTTCGCCCAGATTAACGCACCTCACTATAACATTGCCACCCTGGACGGTGGCCAGTGTCCAAGCCACCAGGAGTCCAGGGGGTACTTTGTCCATCGATGTTGGTTCTATCTGTACTTCGACCCCCTCAAGAAGTGTGCAGGCCCGTGCGGGTAACGTGAGTACAGTTTGTCCTGGCGGTAAGGTGAGCACCGTAGCTGCTGGCACTATTACTTTCTCCAGGACCTTCCCTTCACTCGACGTCTCCTGAACCTGGGCGGCTTGGATTAATTGTTGAAAAACCCTCCTTTGGGGGGTTTGTGGGTCCCACCGGTCTAGAGGAATCTCCTTCAGCTCACTAATCAGGATTTGTCCGATCTCTTTCAGCACATTCATTCCGAGGGTCACCAGGGGTCCACTTCCGGTTCCCCCTGCGACCAAGACGACCCCTTTTTTTCCCACATCTTTTCCACACACTCGTATCTTCATCCACACCACCCCTACGACCAGGATGGATAATTGATTAGCTGCCGTAAGTATAATTACTGGTCCCCATTGAGGCCGCGCTATCTCTGGAAATCGCTGTTGAAAGTAGGCTTCTGTCATCATAGTCACCTGGGATCCCTTGTTAATCAGGCAGTGAACAGCCCGACCGCTCATTTCGGCCCAGACAGTCGGGCTGGTGGAAACTAGGTCCTTGGGACTTCCTCTTTTTTTTTCCTCTTCTTTAGGCTGGGGGCTGTGTCCCCCAAACATGGAGCCCGTTATGTAGCAGAGTCGACACGGTTGTAATCGGCAGTTTTTTCACTTAGCTGACACTTGCTCCTCGCAAGGCAGGTGCCGGCTGGTGCTGGTGTTGCTTTCTTCCGGCTTCCCCGCCTAAACAATGCTCCATCTTCTGGCGGCAGCGGGCGGTCTCCGGTTTGACTCGCTGAGCCCCTAGTCCACAACAGTACACCTCACTGGCTCGGCTCCAGTGATCCTGCGTCTCTTCTCCCTCTAGTCGGGCTTGACTCCCACTGTCCACTGCCACTTTTCCTGTGCAAAAACTCCTTTTCTCCCTCTTCCTAGACACGAGCTCAGCTCCCCGGTCACCTGACTCCTCAGCTCTCTCTCTGGACACACCCCCAGCTTCCCGGTCACCTGACTCCTGTCTCGCAGTCTGTCTTCCCCCTGCAACGAGAGGCACGGCCCCGGCAGTTCCAGATCCCTTGTTTTGAAAGTACTTACACCCCGGTCTTCCCCCTTACATATAAATCACAGGAAACATGGGGCCGCGGCATTGACATCACAGGAGATGCCATGAGTGCCATATATACATCACAGGAGAAGCTGCCGCTGCTGTCTTTTACTGTTGGATGGAAATGCATTACCTGCTTACTCCGCCCTCAAAGTATGTCCTGGCGCTGGTACTGGCCAGCATGACGACATAATTTTTCATTGCACTCGCTACAGTGTTCAGTAATAAACACTGCGTGCGTGTTCTCGCAGAGTAAGAAGAAATTAAAGGGCTGTCGGCCGTCAAAACACAGCTGCCGGCCTGAGCACTACAGTTCCCAAAAATCTGCCTGGGGGAAAGAGAAAAGGTCATCGCGGCCGAGGGCCTGACGTTTCCCACTTCAGATATAAAGAGAATATGTCATCAAAAATGACCTATTGGGTTTTTAAGTTAAATATATCTTTTAAAAATATTTGTCAATATTCTTTTTCCATATCACAATCTTTATTAAAAAAAAATTAGAAATCTTACATTTTTAGACTCTAACTTCCTGTTGTTTCAGAAAATGTACATGCACATTAGCAGCAATGAACACATTCTGACCTTATTACTTCTATTGAAGTATCTACTGACCATGTGCAAAGTTCATTGTGAGGGAAGTGGGAGTAGAGATGAGCGTTGTTCTACTCGAACTGTTCGCCAATCTCAAATTCGAGCTGTTTTGGGCGGTGTTCGAGCCGTTCGGCGAACACGAACGATTTGAGAAAAATTCGGCTGTTCGAGGTTATGTTCGATAACTGTTCGTGCACCAAAATCATAACTGGATTTTTTCTCAGTAATGATGAAAATTAATGTTAATACGCAGTTTGAGTGTACAGCGGGGTGGGGGGAGGGGCAGGGGATGGATCTCTGCAGGAATAATGAAGATCTCCATTTTTTTTTCTCTTTCCCGCATTTACAGTGGGGAGGTGCAATCTGTCAGCCTATCAGCAGCGAACACACGGAGCGAAGTGCTTTTTTTCACACAAGCAAGGGCATGTGTCATTGGCAGTGTATGTCACATGTCCTTGCCCTATAAGACCAAGCCATTTTCCCCGTCGCCACCATTTTCTCACTGCTGCAGCTGTGTGTTAGACGGCACCGCTGTTGCTGTGTGCGCTATACCTTGTTAATTTCAAGCCAATTTTCGCACAAATCTACAGATAGCTTGGGAGTAGGGAATAGTTGTGATTGCAGTCCTTTTAAGGACTAGGTTACAGCATTTCCTGCGACTTTTATCAGGCAGGTCTGTGCTCTTAAATAGATAGGTTGTGGGAGTAAAGACTAATTGTAATTGGAGTCCTTTTCAGGACTAGGTTACATCAGTTCCTATCAGTTTTTGCCAGGCAGGTCTGTGCCAGTGCTGTGCAAGTTTTTTTCACAGCATTTGGCTGAATCTAGCAAAGCTAATCCTTTTTGGCCTATTGCAGAGTGTGTTAGTCAGTGGAGTAGCCTATCTGTGTTGCAAGATATACCACCTGTGTATAGAATACCAATTTTTTTACTGCACCTAGTGAAGTAAAATCTTTTGGGCATAGCATCATTCTATTAGTCCATCTATACTGACCTCCATCAGGTTGCAAATTGAATATAATTTTTTTCTGCATCTAGCTCTGAAAAAATATTTGGCCTTCTAGCAGTGTGTGGGACTTACTCTATTAGTCCATCTATACTGACCTCCATCAGGTTGCAAACTGAATATATTTTTTTCTGCATCTACCTCTGAAAAAATATTGGGCTTGTAGCTGTGTGTGGGACTTGTTCTATTAATCCAGCTATACAGACCTCCATCAGGTTGCAAATTGAATATAATTTTTTTCTGCATCTAGCTCTGAAAAAATATTGGGCTTCTAGCTGTGTGTGGGACTTGTTGTATTAGTCCATCTATACTGACCTCCATCAGGTTGCAAACTGAATATATTTTTTTCTGCATCTACCTCTGAAAAAATATTGGGCTTCTAGCTGTGTGTGGGACTTGTTCTATTAATCCATCTATACAGACCTCCATCAGGTTGCAAACTGAATATAATTTTTTTCTGCATCTAGCTCTGAAAAAATATTTGGCCTTCTAGCAGTGTGTGGGACTTTCTCTATTAGTCCATCTATACTGACCTCCATCAGGTTGCAAACTGAATATAATTTTTTTCTGCATCTAGCTCTGAAAAAATATTTGACCTTCTAGCAGTGTGTGGGACTTTCTCTATTAGTCCATCTATACTGACCTCCATCAGGTTGCAAACTGAATATAATTTTTTTCTGCATCTAGCTCTGAAAAAATATTTGGCCTTCTAGCAGTGTGTGGGACTTTCTCTATTAGTCCATCTATACTGACCTCCATCAGGTTGCAAATTAAAAATAATTTGTATCTGCATCTAGCTCTGAAAAAATATTTGGGCTTCTAGCTGTGTGTGGGACTTGTTCTATTACTCCATCTATACTGACCTTCATCAGGTTGCAAATTGAATATAACTTTTTTCTGCATCTAGCTCTGAAAAAATATTGGGCTTCTAGCTGTGTGTGGGACTTGTTGTATTAGTCCATCTATACTGACCTCCATCAGGTTGCAAACTGAATATATTTTTTTCTGCATCTACCTCTGAAAAATATTGGGCTTCTAGCTGTGTGTGGGACTTGTTCTATTAATCCATCTATACAGACCTCCATCAGGTTGCAAACTGAATATAATTTTTTTCTGCATCTAGCTCTGAAAAAATATTTGGCCTTCTATCAGTGTGTGGGACTTTCTCTATTAGTCCATCTATACTGACCTCCATCAGGTTGCAAACTGAATATAATTTTTTTCTGCATCTAGCTCTGAAAAAATATTTGGCCTTCTAGCAGTGTGTGGGACTTTCTCTATTAGTCCATCTATACTGACCTCCATCAGGTTGCAAACTGAATATAATTTTTTTCTGCATCTAGCTCTGAAAAAATATTTGGCCTTCTAGCAGTGTGTGGGACAATCTCTATTAGTCCATCTATACTGACCTCCATCAGGTTGCAAATTAAAAATAATTTTTATCTGCATCTAGCTCTGAAAAAATATTTGGGCTTCTAGCTGTGTGTGGGACTTGTTCTATTACTCCATATATACTGACCTCCATCAGGTTGCAAATTGAATATAATTTTTTTCTGCATCTAGCTCTGAAAAAATATTGGGCTTCTAGCTGTGTGTGGGACTTGTTGTATTAGTCCATCTATACTGACCTCCATCAGGTTGCAAACTGAATATATTTTTTTCTGCATCTACCTCTGAAAAAAATATTGGGCTTCTAGCTGTGTGTGGGACTCATTCTATTAACCCATCTATACAGACCTCCATCAGGTTGCAAACTGAATATAATTTTTTTCTGCATCTAGCTCTGAAAAAATATTTGGCCTTCTAGCAGTGTGTGGGACTTTCTCTATTAGTCCATCTATACTGACCTCCATCAGGTTGCAAATTAAAAATAATTTTTATCTGCATCTACCTCTGAAAAAATATTTGGGCTTCTAGCTGTGTGTGGGACTTGTTCTATTACTCCATCTATACTGACCTCCATCAGGTTGCAAATTGAATTTAATTTTTTTCTGCATCTAGCTCTGAAAAAATATTGGGCTTCTAGCTGTGTGTGGGACTTGTTGTATTAGTCCATCTATACTGACCTCCATCAGGTTGCAAACTGAATATATTTTTTTCTGCATCTACCTCTGAAAAATATTGGGCTTCTAGCTGTGTGTGGGACTTGTTCTATTAATCCATCTATACAGACCTCCATCAGGTTGCAAACTGAATATAATTTTTTTCTGCATCTAGCTCTGAAAAAATATTTGGCCTTCTAGCAGTGTGTGGGACTTTCTCTATTAGTCCATCTATACTGACCTCCATCAGGTTGCAAACTGAATATAATTTTTTTCTGCATCTAGCTCTGAAAAAATATTTGGCCTTCTAGCAGTGTGTGGGACTTTCTCTATTAGTCCATCTATACTGACCTCCATCAGGTTGCAAACTGAATATATTTTTTTTCTGCATCTAGCTCTGAAAAAATATTTGGCCTTCTAGCAGTGTGTGGGAGTTTCTCTATTAGTCCATCTATACTGACCTCCATCAGGTTGCAAATTAAAAGTAATTTTTTTCTGCATCTAGCTCTGAAAAAATATTTGGGCTTCTAGCTGTGTGTGGGACTTGTTGTATTAGTCCATCTATACTGACCTCCATCAGGTTGCAAACTGAATATATTTTTTTCTGCATCTACCTCTGAAAAAATATTGGGCTTCTAGCTGTGTGTGGGACTTGTTCTATTAATCCATCTATACAGACCTCCATCAGGTTGAAAACTGAATATAATTTTTTTCTGCATCTAGCTCTGAAAAAATATTTGGCCTTCTAGCAGTGTGTGGGACTTTCTCTATTAGTCCATCTATACTGACCTCCATCAGGTTGCAAACTGAATATAATTTTTTTCTGCATCTAGCTCTGAAAAAATATTTGGCCTTCTAGCAGTGTGTGGGACTTTCTCTATTAGACCATCTATACTGACCTCCATCAGGTTGCAAATTAAAAATAATTTGTATCTGCATCTAGCTCTGAAAAAATATTTGGGCTTCTAGCTGTGTGTGGGACTTGTTCTATTACTCCATCTATACTGACCTCAATCAGGTTCCAAATTGAATATAATTTTTTTCTGCATCTAGCTCTGAAAAAATATTGGGCTTCTAGCTGTGTGTGGGACTTGTTGTATTAGTCCATCTATACTGACCTCCATCAGGTTGCAAACTGAATATATATTTTTTTGCTTCTACCTCTGAAAAAATATTGGGCTTCTAGCTGTGTGTGGGACTTGTTCTATTAATAAATCTATACAGACCTCCATCAGGTTGCAAACTGAATATAATTTTTTTCTGCATCTAGCTCTGAAAAAATATTTGGCCTTCTAGCAGTGTGTGGGACTTTCTCTATTAGTCCATCTATACTGACCTCCATCAGGTTGCAAATTAAAAATAATTTTTATCTGCATCTACCTCTGAAAAAATATTTGGGCTTCCAGCAGTGTGTGGGACTTGTTCTATTACTCCATCTATACTGACCTCCATCAGGTTGCAAATTGAATATATTTTTTTTCTGCATCTAGCTCTGAAAAAATATTGGGCTTCTAGCTGTGTGTGGGACTTGTTGTATTAGTCCATCTATACTGACCTCCATCAGGTTGCAAACTGAATATATTTTTTTCTGCATCTACCTCTGAAAAAATATTTGGGCTTCTAGCTGTGTGTGGGACTTGTTCTATTAATCCATCTATACAGACCTCCATCAGGTTGCAAATTGAATATAATTTTTTTCTGCATCTAGCTCTGAAAAAATATTTGGCCTTCTAGCAGTGTGTGGGACTTTCTCTATTAGTCCATCTATACTGACCTCCATCAGGTTGCAAATTAAAAATAATTTTTATCTGCATCTAGCTCTGAAAAAATATTTGGGCTTCTAGCTGTATGTGGGACTTGTTCTATTACTCCATCTATACTGACCTCCATCAGGTTGCAAATTGAATATAATTTTTTTCTGCATCTAGCTCTGAAAAAATATTGGGCTTCTAGCTGTGTGTGGGACTTGTATTAGTCCATCTATACTGACCTCCATCAGGTTGCAAACTGAATATATTTTTTCTGCATCTACCTCTGAAAAAATATTGGGCTTCTGGCTGTGATTGGGACTTGTTCTATTAATCCATCTATACAGACCTCCATCAGGTTGCAAACTGAATATAATTTTTTTCTGCATCTAGCTCTGAAAAAATATTTGGCCTTCTAGCAGTGTGTGGGACTTTCTCTATTAGTCCATCTATACTGACCTCCATCAGGTTGCAAACTGAATATAATTTTTTTCTGCATCTAGCTCTGAAAAAATATTTGGCCTTCTAGAAGTGTGTCGGACTTTCTCTATTAGTTCATCTATACTGACCTCCATCAGGTTGCAAACTGAATATAATTTTTTTCTGCATCTAGCTCTGAAAATATATTTGGCCTTCTAGCAGTGTGTGGGACTTTCTCTATTAGTCCATCTATACTGACCTCCATCAGGTTGCAAATTAAAAATAATTTTTATCTGCATCTAGCTCTGAAAAAATATTTGGGCTTCTAGCTGTGTGTGGGACTTGTTCTATTACTCCATCTATACTGACCTCCATCAGGTTGCAAATTGAATATAATTTTTTTCTGCATCTAGCTCTGAAAAAATATTGGGCTTCTAGCTGTGTGTGGGACTTGTTGTATTGATCCATCTATGCTGACCTCCATCAGGTTGCAAACTGAATATATTTTTTTCTGCATCTACCTCTGAAAAAATATTGGGCTTCTAGCTGTGTGTGGGACTTGTTCTATTAATCCATCTATACAGACCTCCATCAGGTTGCAAACTGAATATAATTTTTTTCTGCATCTAGCTCTGAAAAAATATTTGGCCTTCTAGCAATATGTGGGACTTTCTCTATTAGTCCATCTATACTGACCTCCATCAGGTTGCAAATTAAAAATAATTTTTATCTGCATCTACCTCTGAAAAAATATTTGGGCTTCTAGCTGTGTGTGGGACTTGTTCTATTACTCCATCTATACTGACCTCCATCAGGTTGCAAATTGAATATAATTTTTTTCTGCATCTAGCTCTGAAGAAATATTGGGCTTCTAGCTGTGTGTGGGACTTGTTGTATTAGTCCATCTATACTGACCTCCATCAGGTTGCAAACTGAATATATTTTTTTCTGCATCTACCTCTGAAAAAATATTGGGCTTCTAGCTGTGTGTGGGACTTGTTCTATTAATCCATCTATACAGACCTCCATCAGGTTGCAAACTGAGTATAATTTTTTTCTGCATCTAGCTCTGAAAAAATATTTGGCCTTCTAGCAGTGTGTGGGACTTTCTCTATTAGTCCATCTATACTGACCTCCATCAGGTTGCAAACTGAATATAATTTTTTTCTGAATCTAGCTCTGAAAAAATATTTGGCCTTCTAGCAGTGTGTGGGACTTTCTCTATTAGTCCATCTATACTGACCTCCATCAGGTTGCAAATTAAAAATAATTTTTATCTGCATCTACCTCTGAAAAAATATTTGGGCTTCTAGCTGTGTGTGGGACTTGTTCTATTACTCCATCTATACTGACCTCCATCAGGTTGCAAATTGAATATATTTTTTTCTGCATCTAGCTCTGAAAAAATATTGGGCTTGTAGCTGTGTGTGGGACTTGTTCTATTAATCCAGCTATACAGACCTCCATCAGGTTGCAAACTGAATATAATTTTTTTCTGCATCTACCTCTGAAAAAATATTTGGGCTTCGAGCTGTGTGTGGGACTTGTTCTATTACTCCATCTATACTGACCTCCATCAGGTTGCAAATTGAATATAATTTTTTTCTGCATCTAGCTCTGAAAAAATATTGGGCTTCTAGCTGTGTGTGGGACTTGTTGTATTAGTCCATCTATACTGACCTCCATCAGGTTGCAAACTGAATATATTTTTTTCTGCATCTACCTCTGAAAAAATATTGGGCTTCTAGCTGTGTGTGGGACTTGTTCTATTAATCCATCTATACTGACCTCCATCAGGTTGCAAACTGAATATAATTTTTTTCTGCATCTAGCTCTGAAAAAATATTTGGCCTTCTAGCAGTGTGTGGGACTTTCTCTATTAGTCCATCTATACTGACCTCCATCAGGTTGCAAATTAAAAATAATTTGTATCTGCATCTAGCTCTGAAAAAATATTTGGGCTTCTAGCTGTGTGTGGGACTTGTTCTATTACTCCATCTATACTGACCTTCATCATGTTGCAAATTGAATATAATTTTTTTCTGCATCTAGCTCTGAAAAAATATTGGGCTTCTAGCTGTGTGTGGGACTTGTTGTATTAGTCCATCTATACTGACCTCCATCAGGTTGCAAACTGAATATATTTTTTTCTGCATCTACCTCTGAAAAAAATATTGGGCTTCTAGCTGTGTGTGGGACTCATTCTATTAACCCATCTATACAGACCTCCATCAGGTTGCAAACTGAATATAATTTTTTTCTGCATCTAGCTCTGAAAAAATATTTGGCCTTCTAGCAGTGTGTGGGACTTTCTCTATTAGTCCATCTATACTGACCTCCATCAGGTTGCAAATTAAAAATAATTTTTATCTGCATCTACCTCTGAAAAAATATTTGGGCTTCTAGCTGTGTGTGTGACTTGTTCTATTACTCCATCTATACTGACCTCCATCAGGTTGCAAATTGAATATAATTTTTTTCTGCATCTAGCTCTGAAAAAATATTGGGCTTCTAGCTGTGTGTGGGACTTGTTGTATTAGTCCATCTATACTGACCTCCATCAGGTTGCAAACTGAATATATTTTTTTCTGCATCTACCTCTGAAAAATATTGGGCTTCTAGCTGTGTGTGGGACTTGTTCTATTAATCCATCTATACAGACCTCCATCAGGTTGCAAACTGAATATAATTTTTTTCTGCATATAGCTCTGAAAAAATATTTGGCCTTCTAGCAGTGTGTGGGACTTTCTCTATTAGTCCATCTATACAGACCTCCATCAGGTTGCAAACTGAATATAATTTTTTTCTGCATCTAGCTCTGAAAAAATATTTGGCCTTCTAGCAGTGTGTGGGACTTTCTCTATTAGTCCATCTATACTGACCTCCATCAGGTTGCAAACTGAATATATTTTTTTTCTGCATCTAGCTCTGAAAAAATATTTGGCCTTCTAGCAGTGTGTGGGAGTTTCTCTATTAGTCCATCTATACTGACCTCCATCAGGTTGCAAATTAAAAGTAATTTTTATCTGCATCTAGCTCTGAAAAAATATTTGGGCTTCTAGCTGTGTGTGGGACTTGTTGTATTAGTCCATCTATACTGACCTCCATCAGGTTGCAAACTGAATATATTTTTTTCTGCATCTACCTCTGAAAAAATATTGGGCTTCTAGCTGTGTGTGGGACTTGTTCTATTAATCCATCTATACAAACCTCCATCAGGTTGAAAACTGAATATAATTTTTTTCTGCATCTAGCTCTGAAAAAATATTTGGCCTTCTAGCAGTGTGTGGGACTTTCTCTATTAGTCCATCTATACTGACCTCCATCAGGTTGCAAACTGAATATAATTTTTTTCTGCATCTAGCTCTGAAAAAATATTTGGCCTTCTAGCAGTGTGTGGGACTTTCTCTATTAGACCATCTATACTGACCTCCATCAGGTTGCAAATTAAAAATAATTTGTATCTGCATCTAGCTCTGAAAAAATATTTGGGCTTCTAGCTGTGTGTGGGACTTGTTCTATTACTCCATCTATACTGACCTCAATCAGGTTGCAAATTGAATATAATTTTTTTCTGCATCTAGCTCTGAAAAAATATTGGGCTTCTAGCTGTGTGTGGGACTTGTTGTATTAGTCCATCTATACTGACCTCTATCAGGTTGCAAACTGAATATATTTTTTTCTGCATCTACCTCTGAAAAAATATTGGGCTTCTAGCTGTGTGTGGGACTTGTTCTATTAATCCATCTATACAGACCTCCATCAGGTTGCAAACTGAATATAATTTTTTTCTGCATCTAGCTCTGAAAAAATATTTGGCCTTCTAGCAGTGTGTGGGACTTTCTCTATTAGTCCATCTATACTGACCTCCATCAGGTTGCAAATTAAAAATAATTTGTATGTGCATCTAGCTCTGAAAAAATATTTGGGCTTCTAGCTGTGTGTGGGACTTGCTCTATTACTCCATCTATACTGACCTTCATCAGGTTGCAAATTGAATATAATTTTTTTCTGCATCTAGCTCTGAAAAAATATTGGGCTTCTAGCTGTGTGTGGGACTTGTTGTATTAGTCCATCTATACTGACCTCCATCAGGTTGCAAACTGAATATATTTTTTTCTGCATCTACCTCTGAAAAAATATTGGGCTTCTAGCTGTGTGTGGGACTTGTTCTATTAATCCATCTATACAGACCTCCATCAGGTTGCAAACTGAATATAATTTTTTTCTGCATCTAGCTCTGAAAAAATATTTGGCCTTCTATCATTGTGTGGGACTTTCTCTATTAGTCCATCTATACTGACCTCCATCAGGTTGCAAACTGAATATAAGTTTTTTCTGCATCTAGCTCTGAAAAAATATTTGGCCTTCTAGCAGTGTGTGGGACTTTCTCTATTAGTCCATCTATACTGACCTCCATCAGGTTGCAAACTGAATATAATTTTTTTCTGCATCTAGCTCTGAAAAAATATTTGGCCTTCTAGCAGTGTGTGGGACTTTCTCTATTAGTCCATCTATACTGACCTCCATCAGGTTGCAAATTAAAAATAATTTTTATCTGCATCTACCTCTGAAAAAATATTTGGGCTTCTAGCTGTGTGTGGGACTTGTTCTATTACTCCATCTATACTGACCTCCATCAGGTTGCAAATTGAATATAATTTTTTTCTGCATCTAGCTCTGAAAAAATATTGGGCTTCTAGCTGTGTGTGGGACTTGTTGTATTAGTCCATCTATACTGACCTCCATCAGGTTGCAAACTGAATATATTTTTTTCTGCATCTACCTCTGAAAAAATATTGGGCTTTTAGCTGTGTGTGGGACTTGTTGTATTAGTCCATCTATACTGACCTCCATCAGGTTGCAAACTGAATGTATTTTTTTCTGCATCTACCTCTGAAAAAATATTGGGCTTCTAGCTGTGTGTGGGACTTGTTCTATTAATCCATCTATACGGACCTCCATCAGGTTGCAAACTGAGTATAATTTTTTTCTGCATCTAGCTCTGAAAAAATATTTGGCCTTCTAGCAGTGTGTGGGACTTTCTCTATTAGTCCATCTATACTGACCTCCATCAGGTTGCAAACTGAATATAATTTTTTTCTGAATCTAGCTCTGAAAAAATATTTGGCCTTCTAGCAGTGTGTGGGACTTTCTCTATTAGTCCATCTATACTGACCTCCATCAGGTTGCAAATTAAAAATAATTTTTATCTGCATCTACCTCTGAAAAAATATTTGGGCTTCTAGCTGTGTGTGGGACTTGTTCTATTACTCCATCTATACTGACCTCCATCAGGTTGCAAATTGAATATATTTTTTTCTGCATCTAGCTCTGAAAAAATATTGGGCTTGTAGCTGTGTGTGGGACTTGTTCTATTAATCCAGCTATACAGACCTCCATCAGGTTGCAAACTGAATATAATTTTTTTCTGCATCTACCTCTGAAAAAATATTTGGGCTTCGAGCTGTGTGTGGGACTTGTTCTATTACTCCATCTATACTGACCTCCATCAGGTTGCAAATTGAATATAATTTTTTTCTGCATCTAGCTCTGAAAAAATATTGGGCTTCTAGCTGTGTGTGGGACTTGTTGTATTAGTCCATCTATACTGACCTCCATCAGGTTGCAAACTGAATATATTTTTTTCTGCATCTACCTCGGAAAAAATATTGGGCTTCTAGCTGTGTGTGGGACTTGTTCTATTAATCCATCTATACAGACCTCCATCAGGTTGCAAACTGAATATAATTTTTTTCTGCATCTAGCTCTGAAAAAATATTTGGCCTTCTAGCAGTGTGTGGGACTTTCTCTATTAGTCCATCTATACTGACCTCCATCAGGTTGCAAACTGAATATAATTTTTTTCTGCATCTAGCTCTGAAAAAATATTTGACCTTCTAGCAGTGTGTGGGACTTTCTCTATTAGTCCATCTATACAGACCTCCATCAGGTTGCAAACTGAATATAATTTTTTTCTGCATCTAGCTCTGAAAAAATATTTGGCCTTCTAGCAGTGTGTGGGACTTTCTCTATTAGTCCATCTATACTGACCTCCATCAGGTTGCAAATTAAAAATAATTTGTATCTGCATCTAGCTCTGAAAAAATATTTGGGCTTCTAGCTGTGTGTGGGACTTGTTCTATTACTCCATCTATACTGACCTTCATCAGGTTGCAAATTGAATATAATTTTTTTCTGCATCTAGCTCTGAAAAAATATTGGGCTTCTAGCTGTGTGTGGGACTTGTTGTATTAGTCCATCTATACTGACCTCCATCAGGTTGCAAACTGAATATATTTTTTTCTGCATCTACCTCTGAAAAAATATTGGGCTTGTAGCTGTGTGTGGGACTTGTTCTATTAATCCATCTATACAGACCTCCATCAGGTTGCAAACTGAATATAATTTTTTTCTGCATCTAGCTCTGAAAAAATATTTGGCCTTCTATCAGTGTGTGGGACTTTCTCTATTAGTCCATCTATACTGACCTCCATCAGGTTGCAAACTGAATATAATTTTTTTCTGCATCTAGCTCTGAAAAAATATTTGGCCTTCTAGCAGTGTGTGGGACTTTCTCTATTAGTCCATCTATACTGACCTCCATCAGGTTGCAAACTGAATATAATTTTTTTCTGCATCTAGCTCAAAAAAAATATTTGGCCTTCTAGCAGTGTGTGGGACTTTCTCTATTAGTCCATCTATACTGACCTCCATCAGGTTGCAAATTAAAAATAATTTTTATCTGCATGTAGCTCTGAAAAAATATTTGGGCTTCTAGCTGTGTGTGGGACTTGTTCTATTACTCCATCTATACTGACCTCCATCAGGTTGCAAATTGAATATAATTTTTTTCTGCATCTAGCTCTGAAAAAATATTGGGCTTCTAGCTGTGTGTGGGACTTGTTGTATTAGTCCATCTATACTGACCTCCATCAGGTTGCAAACTGAATATATTTTTTTCTGCATCTACCTCTGAAAAAAATATTGGGCTTCTAGCTGTGTGTGGGACTCATTCTATTAACCCATCTATACAGACCTCCATCAGGTTGCAAACTGAATATAATTTTTTTCTGCACCTAGCTCTGAAAAAATATTTGGCCTTCTAGCAGTGTGTGGGACTTTCTCTATTAGTCCATCTATACTGACCTCCATCAGGTTGCAATTTAAAAATAATTTTTATCTGCATCTACCTCTGAAAAAATATTTGGGCTTCTAGCTGTGTGTGGGACTTGTTCTATTACTCCATCTATACTGACCTCCATCAGGTTGCAAATTGAATATAATTTTTTTCTGCATCTAGCTCTGAAAAAATATTGGGCTTCTAGCTGTGTGTGGGACTTGTTGTATTAGTCCATCTATACTGACCTCCATCAGGTTGCAAACTGAATATATTTTTTTCTGCATCTACCTCTGAAAAATATTGGGCTTCTAGCTGTGTGTGGGACTTGTTCTATTAATCCATCTATACAGACCTCCATCAGGTTGCAAACTGAATATAATTTTTTTCTGCATCTAGCTCTGAAAAAATATTTGGACTTCTAGCAGTGTGTGTGACTTTCTCTATTAGTCCATCTATACTGACCTCCATCAGGTTGCAAACTGAATATAATTTTTTTCTGCATCTAGCTCTGAAAAAATATTTGGCCTTCTAGCAGTGTGTGGGACTTTCTCTATTAGTCCATCTATACTGACCTCCATCAGGTTGCAAACTGAATATATTTTTTTTCTGCATCTAGCTCTGAAAAAATATTTGGCCTTCTAGCAGTGTGTGGGAGTTTCTCTATTAGTCCATCTATACTGACCTCCATCAGGTTGCAAATTAAAAGTAATTTTTATCTGCATCTAGCTCTGAAAAAATATTTGGGCTTCTAGCTGTGTGTGGGACTTGTTGTATTAGTCCATCTATACTGACCTCCATCAGGTTGCAAACTGAATATATTTTTTTCTGCATCTACCTCTGAAAAAATATTGGGCTTCTAGCTGTGTGTGGGACTTGTTCTATTAATCCATCTATACAGACCTCCATCAGGTTGAAAACTGTATATAATTTTTTTCTGCATCTAGCTCTGAAAAAATATTTGGCCTTCTAGCAGTGTGTGGGAATTTCTCTATTAGTCCATCTATACTGACCTCCATCAGGTTGCAAACTGAATATAATTTTTTTCTGCATTTAGCTCTGAAAAAATATTTGGCCTTCTAGCAGTGTGTGGGACTTTCTCTATTAGACCATCTATACTGACCTCCATCAGGTTGCAAATTAAAAATAATTTGTATCTGCATCTAGCTCTGAAAAAATATTTGGGCTTCTAGCTGTGTGTGGGACTTGTTCTATTACTCCATCTATACTGACCTCAATCAGGTTGCAAATTGAATATAATTTTTTTCTGCATCTAGCTCTGAAAAAATATTGGGCTTCTAGCTGTGTGTGGGACTTGTTGTATTAGTCCATCTATACTGACCTCTATCAGGTTGCAAACTGAATATATTTTTTTCTGCATCTACCTCTGAAAAAATATTGGGCTTCTAGCTGTGTGTGGGACTTGTTCTATTAATCCATCTATACAGACCTCCATCAGGTTGCAAACTGAATATAATTTTTTTCTGCAAATAGCTCTGAAAAAATATTTGGCCTTCTAGCAGTGTGTGGGACTTTCTCTATTAGTCCATCTATACTGACCTCCATCAGGTTGCAAATTAAAAATAATTTGTATCTGCATCTAGCTCTGAAAAAATATTTGGGCTTCTAGCTGTGTGTGGGACTTGTTCTATTACTCCATCTATACTGACCTTCATCAGGTTGCAAATTGAATATAATTTTTTTCTGCATCTAGCTCTGAAAAAATATTGGGCTTCTAGCTGTGTGTGGGACTTGTTGTATTAGTCCATCTATACTGACCTCCATCAGGTTGCAAACTGAATATATTTTTTTCAGCATCTACCTCTGAAAAAATATTGGGCTTCTAGCTGTGTGTGGGACTTGTTCTATTAATCCATCTATACAGACCTCCATCAGGTTGCAAACTGAATATAATTTTTTTCTGCATCTAGCTCTGAAAAAATATTTGGCCTTCTATCATTGTGTGGGACTTTCTCTATTAGTCCATCTATACTGACCTCCATCAGGTTGCAAACTGAATATAATTTTTTTCTGCATCTAGCTCTGAAAAAATATTTGGCCTTCTATCATTGTGTGGGACTTTCTCTATTAGTCCATCTATACTGACCTCCATCAGGTTGCAAACTGAATATAATTTTTTTCTGCATCTAGCTCTGAAAAAATATTTGGCCTTCTAGCAGTGTGTGGGACTTTCTCTATTAGTCCATCTATACTGACCTCCATCAGGTTGCAAATTAAAAATAATTTTTATCTGCATCTACCTCTGAAAAAATATTTGGGCTTCTAGCTGTGTGTGGGACTTGTTCTATTACTCAATCTATACTGACCTCCATCAGGTTGCAAATTGAATATAATTTTTTTCTGCATCTAGCTCTGAAAAAATATTGGGCTTCTAGCTGTGTGTGGGACTTGTTGTATTAGTCCATCTATACTGACCTCCATCAGGTTGCAAACTGAATATATTTTTTTCTGCATCTACCTCTGAAAAAATATTTGGGCTTCTAGCTGTGTGTGGGACTTGTTCTATTACTCCATCTATACTGACCTCCATCAGGTTGCAAATTGAATATAATTTTTTTCTGCATCTAGCTCTGAAAAAATATTGGGCTTCTAGCTGTGTGTGGGACTTGTATTAGTCCATCTATACTGACCTCCATCAGGTTGCAAACTGAATATATTTTTTCTGCATCTACCTCTGAAAAAATATTGGGCTTCTGGCTGTGATTGGGACTTGTTCTATTAATCCATCTATACAGACCTCCATCAGATTGCAAACTGAATATAATTTTTTTCTGCATCTAGCTCTGAAAAAATATTTGGCCTTCTAGCAGTGTGTGGGACTTTCTCTATTAGTCCATCTATACTGACCTCCATCAGGTTGCAAACTGAATATAATTTTTTTCAGCATCTAGCTCTGAAAAAATATTTGGCCTTCTAGAAGTGTGTCGGACTTTCTCTATTAGTTCATCTATACTGACCTCCATCAGGTTGCAAACTGAATATAATTTTTTTCTGCATCTAGCTCTGAAAATATATTTGGCCTTCTAGCAGTGTGTGGGACTTTCTCTATTAGTCCATCTATACTGACCTCCATCAGGTTGCAAATTAAAAATAATTTTTATCTGCATCTAGCTCTGAAAAAATATTTGGGCTTCTAGCTGTGTGTGGGACTTGTTCTATTAATCCATCTATACTGACCTCCATCAGGTTGCAAATTGAATATAATTTTTTTCTGCATCTAGCTCTGGAAAAATATTGGGCTTCTAGCTGTGTGTGGGACTTGTTGTATTAGTCCATCTATACTGACCTCCATCAGGTTGCAAACTGAATATATTTTTTTCTGCATCTACCTCTGAAAAAATATTGGGCTTCTAGCTGTGTGTGGGACTTGTTCTATTAATCCATCTATACAGACCTCCATCAGGTTGCAAACTGAATATAATTTTTTTCTGCATCTAGCTCTGAAAAAATATTTGGCCTTCTAGCAGTGTGTGGGACTTTCTCTATTAGTCCATCTATACTGACCTCCATCAGGTTGCAAATTAAAAATAATTTTTATCTGCATCTAGCTCTGAAAAAATATTTGGGCTTCTAGCTGTGTGTGGGACTTGTCCTATTACTCCATCTATACTGACCTCCATCAGGTTGCAAATTGAATATAATTTTTTTCTGCATCTAGCTCTGAAAAAATATTGGGCTTCTAGCTGTGTGTGGGACTTGTTGTATTAGTCCATCTATGCTGACCTCCATCAGGTTGCAAACTGAATATATTTTTTTCTGCATCTACCTCTGAAAAAATATTGGGCTTCTAGCTGTGTGTGGGACTTGTTCTATTAATCCATCTATACAGACCTCCATCAGGTTGCAAACTGAATATAATTTTTTTCTGCATCTAGCTCTGAAAAAATATTTGGCCTTCTAGCAATATGTGGGACTTTCTCTATTAGTCCATCTATACTGACCTCCATCAGGTTGCAAATTAAAAATAATTTTTATCTGCATCTAGCTCTGAATAAATATTTGGGCTTCTAGCTGTGTGTGGGACTTGTTCTATTACTCCATCTATACTGACCTCCATCAGGTTGCTAATTGAATATAATTTTTTTCTGCATCTAGCTCTGAAAAAATATTGGGCTTCTAGCTGTGTGTGGGACTTGTTGTATTAGTCCATCTATACTGACCTCCATCAGGTTGCAAACTGAATATATTTTTTTCTGCATCTACCTCTGAAAAAATATTGGGCTTCTAGCTGTGTGTGGGACTTGTTCTATTAATCCATCTATACAGACCTCCATCAGGTTGCAAACTGAGTATAATTTTTTTCTGCATCTAGCTCTGAAAAAATATTTGGCCTTCTAGCAGTGTGTGGGACTTTCTCTATTAGTCCATCTATACTGACCTCCATCAGGTTGCAAACTGAATATAATTTTTTTCTGAATCTAGCTCTGAAAAAATATTTGGCCTTCTAGCAGTGTGTGGGACTTTCTCTATTAGTCCATCTATACTGACCTCCATCAGGTTGCAAATTAAAAATAATTTTTATCTGCATCTACCTCTGAAAAAATATTTGGGCTTCTAGCTGTGTGTGGGACTTGTTCTATTACTCCATCTATACTGACCTCCATCAGGTTGCAAATTGAATATAATTTTTTCTGCATCTAGCTCTGAAAAAATATTGGGCTTCTAGCTGTGTGTGGGACTTGTTGTATTAGTCCATCTATACTGACCTCCATCAGGTTGCAACTGAATATATTTTTTTCTGCATCTACCTCTGAAAAAATATTGGGCTTCTAGCTGTGTGTGGGACTTGTTCTATTAATCCATCTATACAGACCTCCATCAGGTTGCAAACTGAATATAATTTTTTTCTGCATCTAGCTCTGAAAAAATATTTGGCCTTCTAGCAGTGTGTGGGACTTTCTCTATTAGTCCATCTATACTGACCTCCATCAGGTTGCAAACTGAATATAATTTTTTTCTGCATCTAGCTCTGAAAAAATATTTGGCCTTCTAGCAGTGTGTGGGACTTTCTCTATTAGTCCATCTATACTGACCTCCATCAGGTTGCAAACTGAATATAATTTTTTTCTGCATCTAGCTCTGAAAAAATATTTGGCCTTCTAGCAGTGTGTGGGACTTTCTCTATTAGTCCATCTATACTGACCTCCATCAGGTTGCAAACTGAATATAATTTTTTTCTGCATCTAGCTCTGAAAAAATATTTGGCCTTCTAGCAGTGTGTGGGACTTTCTCTATTAGTCCATCTATACTGACCTCCATCAGGTTGCATATTAAAAATAATTTGTATCTGCATCTAGATCTGAAAAAATATTTGGGCTTCTAGCTGTGTGTGGGATTTGTTCTATTACTCCATCTATACTGACCTCCATCAGGTTGCAAATTGAATATAATTTTTTTCTGCATCTAGCTCTGAAAAAATATTGGGCTTCTAGCTGTGTGTGGGACTTGTTGTATTAGTCCATCTATACTGACCTCCATCAGGTTGCAAACTGAATATATTTTTTTCTGCATCTACCTCTGAAAAAATATTGGGCTTCTAGCTGTGTGTGGGACTTGTTCTATTAATCCATTTATACAGACCTCCATCAGGTTGCAAATTGAATATAATTTTTTTCTGCATCTAGCTCTGAAAAAATATTTGGCCTTCTAACAGTGTGTGGGACTTTCTCTATTAGTCCATCTATACTGACCTCCATCAGGTTGCAAATTAAAAATAATTTTTATCTGCATCTAGCTCTGAAAAAATATTTGGGCTTCTAGCTGTGTGTGGGACTTGTTCTATTACTCCATCTATACTGACCTCCATCAGGTTGCAAATTGAATATAATTTTTTTCTGCATCTAGCTCTGAAAAAATATTGGGCTACTAGCTGTGTGTGGGACTTGTTGTATTAGTCCATCTATACTGACCTCCATCAGGTTGCAAACTGAATATATTTTTTTCTGCATCTACCTCTGAAAAAATATTGGGCTTCTAGCTGTGTGTGGGACTTGTTCTATTAATCCATCTATACAGACCTCCATCAGGTTGCAAACTGAATAAAGTTTTTTTTCTGCATCTAGCTCTGAAAAAATATTTGGCCTTCGAGCAGTGTGTAGGACTTTCTCTATTAGTCCATCTATACTGACCTCCATCAGGTTGCAAATTAAAAATAATTTTTATCTGCATCTACCTCTGAAAAAATATTTGGGCTTCTAGCTGTGTGTGGGACTTGTTCTATTACTCCATCTATACTGACCTCCATCAGGTTGCAAATTGAATATAATTTTTTTCTGCATCTAGCTCTGAAAAAATATTGGGCTTCTAGCTGTGTGTGGGACTTGTTGTATTAGTCCATCTATACTGACCTCCATCAGGTTGCAAACTGAATATATTTTTTTCTGCATCTACCTCTGAAAAAATATTGGGCTTCTAGCTGTGTGTGGGACTTGTTCTATTAATCCATCTATACAGACCTCCATCAGGTTGCAAACTGAATTTAATTTTTCTCTGCATCTAGCTCTGAAAAAATATTTGGCCTTCTAACAGTGTGTGGGACTTTCTCTATTAGTCCATCTATACTGACCTCCATCAGGTTGCAAATTAAAAATAATTTTTTTCTGCATCTAGCTCTGAAAATATATTTGGGCTTCTAGCTGTGTGTGGGACTTGTTCTATTACTCCATCTATACTGACCTCCATCAGGTTGCAAATTGAATATAATTTTTTTCTGCATCTAGCTCTGAAAAAATATTGGGCTTCTAGCTGTGTGTGGGACTTGTTGTATTAGTCCATCTATACTGACCTCCATCAGGTTGCAAACTGAATATATTTTTTTCTGCATCTACCTCTGAAAAAATATTGGGCTTCTAGCTGTGTGTGGGACTTGTTCTATTAATCCATCTATACAGACCTCCATCAGGTTGCAAACTGAATATAATTTTTTTCTGCATCAAGCTCTGAAAAAATTTTTGGCCTTCTAGCAGTGTGTGGGACTTTCTCTATTAGTCCATCTATACTGACCTCCATCAGGTTGCAAACTGAATATAATTTTTCTCTGCATCTAGCTCTGAAAAAATATTTGGCCTTCTAACAGTGTGTGGGACTTTCTCTATTAGTCCATCTATACTGACCTCCATCAGGTTGCAAATTAAAAATAATTTTTATCTGCATCTAGCTCTGAAAAAATATTTGGGCTTCTAGCTGTGTGTGGGACTTGTTCTATTACTCCATCTATACTGACCTCCATCAGGTTGCAAATTGAATATAATTTTTTTCTGCATCTAGCTCTGAAAAAATATTGGGCTTCTAGCTATGTGTGGGACTTGTGGTATTAGTCCATCTATACTGACCTCCATCAGGTTGCAAACTGAATATATTTTTTTCTGCATCTACCTCTGAAAAAATATTGGGCTTCTAGCTGTGTATGGGACTTGTTCTATTAATCCATCTATACAGACCTCCATCAGGTTGCAAACTGAATATAATTTTTTTCTGCATCAAGCTCTGAAAAAATATTTGGCCTTCTAGCAGTGTGTGGGACTTTCTCTATTAGTCCATCTATACAGACCTCCATCAGGTTGCAAACTGAATATAATTTTTTTCTGCATCTAGCTCTGAAAAATATTTGGCCTTCTAGCAGTGTGTGGGACTTTCTCTATTAGTCCATCTATACTGACCTCCATCAGGTTGCAAATTAAAAATAATTTTTATCTGCATCTAGCTCTGAAAAAATATTTGGGCTTCTAGCTGTGTGTGGGATTTGTTCTATTACTCCATCTATACTGACCTCCATCAGGTTGCAAATTGAATATAATTTTTTTCTGCATCTAGCTCTGAAAAAATATTGGGCTTCTAGCTGTGTGTGGGACTTGTTGTATTAGTCCATCTATACTGACCTCCATCAGTTTGCAAACTGAATATATTTTTTTCTGCATCTACCTCTGAAAAAATATTGGGCTTCTAGCTGTGTGTGGGACTTGTTCTATTAATCCATTTATACAGACCTCTATCAGGTTGCAAACTGAATATAATTTTTTTCTGCATCTAGCTCTGAAAAAATATTTGGCCTTCTAGCAGTGTGTGGGACTTTCTCTATTAGTCCATCTATACTGACCTCCATCAGGTTGCAAATTAAAAATAATTTTTATCTGCATCTAGCTCTGAAAAAATATTTGGGCTTCTAGCTGTGTGTGGGACTTGTTCTATTATTCCATCTATACTGACCTCCATCAGGTTGCAAATTTAATATAATTTTTTTCTGCATCTAGCTCTGAAAAAATATTGGGCTTCTAGCTGTGTGTGGGACTTGTTCTATTAGTCCATCTATACTGACCTCCATCAGGTTGCAAACTGAATATATTTTTTTCTGCATCTACCTCTGAAAAAATATTGGGCTTCTAGCTGTGTGTGGGACTTGTTCTATTAATCCATCTATACAGACCTCCATCAGGTTGCAAATTAAAAATAATTTTTTTCTGCATCTACCTCTGAAAAAATATTTGGGCTTCTAGCTGTGTGTGGGACTTGTTCTATTACTCCATCTATACTGACCTCCATCAGGTTGCAAATTGAATATAATTTTTTTTTGCATCTAGCTCTGAAAAAATATTTGGGCTTCTAGCTGTGTGTGGGACTTGTTCTATTACTCCATCTATACTGACCTCCATCAGGTTGCAAATTGAATATAATTTTTTTTTGCATCTAGCTCTGAAAAAATATTGGGATTCTAGCTGTGTGTGGGACTTGTTGTATTAGTCCATCTATACTGACCTCCATCAGGTTGCAAACTGAATATATTTTTTTCTGCATCTACCTTTGAAAAAATATTGGGCTTCTAGCTGTGTGTGGGACTTGTTCTATTAATCCATCTATACAGACCTCCATCAGGTTGCAAACTGAATATAATTTTTCTCTGCATCTAGCTCTGAAAAAATATTTGGCCTTCTAACAGTGTGTGGGACTTTCTCTATTAGTCCATCTATACTGACCTCCATCAGGTTGCAAATTAAAAATAATTTTTATCTGCATCTAGCTCTGAAAAAATATTTGGGCTTCTAGCTGTGTGTGGGACTTGTTCTATTAATCCATCTATACAGACCTCCATCAGGTTGCAAATTGAATATAATTTTTTTCTGCATCTAGCTCTGAAAAAATATTGGGCTTCTAGCTGTGTGTGGGACTTGTTGTATTAGTCCATCTATACTGAACTCCATCAGGTTGCAAACTGAATATATTTTTTTCTGCATCTACCTCTGAAAAAATATTGGGCTTCTAGCTTTGTGTGGGACTTGTTCTATTAATCCATTTATACAGACCTCCATCAGGTTGCAAACTGAATATAATTTTTTTCTGCATCTAGCTCTGAAAAAATATTTGGCCTTCTAGCAGTGTGTGGGACTTTGTCTATTAGTCCATCTATACTGACCTCCATCAGGTTGCAAATTAAAAATAATTTTTATCTGCATCTAGCTCTGAAAAAATATTTGGGCTTCTAGCTGTGTGTGGGACTTGTTCTATTACTCCATCTATACTGACCTCCATCAGGTTGCAAATTGAATATAATTTTTTTCTGCATCTAGCTCTGAAAAAATATTGGGCTTCTAGCTGTGTGTGGGACTTGTTGTATTAGTCCATCTATACTGACCTCCATCAGGTTGCAAACTGAATATATTTTTTTCTGCATCTAACTCTGAAAAAATATTGGGCTTCTAGCTGTGTGTGGGACTTGTTCTATTAATCCATCTATACAGACCTCCATCAGGTTGCAAATTAAAAATAATTTTTATCTGCATCTACCTCTGAAAAAATATATGGGCTTCTAGCTGTGTGTGGGACTTGTTCTATTACTCCATCTATACTGACCTCCATCAGGTTGCAAATTGAATATAATTTTTTTTTGCATCTAGCTCTGAAAAAATATTTGGGCTTCTAGCTGTGTGTGGGACTTGTTCTATTACTCCATCTATACTGACCTCCATCAGGTTGCAAATTGAATATAATTTTTTTTTGCATCTAGCTCTGAAAAAATATTGGGCTTCTAGCTGTGTGTGGGACTTGTTGTATTAGTCCATCTATACTGACCTCCATCAGGTTGCAAACTGAATATATTTTTTTCTGCATCTACCTCTGAAAAAATATTGGGCTTCTAGCTGTGTGTGGGACTTGTTCTATTAATCCATCTATACAGACCTCCATCAGGTTGCAAACTGAATATAATTTTTCTCTGCATCTAGCTCTGAAAAAATATTTGGCCTTCTAACAGTGTGTGGGACTTTCTCTATTAGTCCATCTATACTGACCTCCATCAGGTTGCAAATTAAAAATAATTTTTATCTGCATCTAGCTCTGAAAAAATATTTGGGCTTCTAGCTGTGTGTGGGACTTGTTCTATTACTCCATCTATACTGACCTCCATCAGGTTGCAAATTGAATATAATTTTTTTCTGCATCTAGCTCTGAAAAAATATTGGGCTTCTAGCTGTGTGTGGGACTTGTTGTATTAGTCCATCTATACTGACCTCCATCAGGTTGCAAACTGAATATATTTTTTTCTGCATCTACCTCTGAAAAAATATTGGGCTTCTAGCTGTGTGTGGGACTTGTTCTATTAATCCATCTATACAGACCTCCATCAGGTTGCAAACTGAATATAATTTTTTTCTGCATCAAGCTCTGAAAAAATATTTGGCCTTCTAGCAGTGTGTGGGACTTTCTCTATTAGTCCATCTATACTGACCTCCATCAGGTTGCAAACTGAATATAATTTTTTCTGCATCTAGCTCTGAAAAAATATTTGGCCTTCTAGCAGTGTGTGGGACTTTCTCTGTTAGTCCATCTATACTGACCTCCATCAGGTTGCAAACTGAATATAAATTTTTTCTGCATCTAGCTCTGAAAATATATTTGGCCTTCTAGCAGTGTGTGGGACTTTCTCTATTAGTCCATCTATACTGACCTCCATCAGGTTGCAAATTAAAAATAATTTTTATCTGCATCTAGCTCTGAAAAAATATTTGGGCTTCTAGCTGTGTGTGGGACTTGTTCTATTACTCCATCTATACTGACCTCAATCAGGTTGCAAATTGAATATAATTTTTTTCTGCATCTAGCTCTGAAAAAATATTGGGCTTCTAGCTGTGTGTGGGACTTGTTGTATTAGTCCATCTATACTGACCTCCATCAGGTTGCAAACTGAATATATTTTTTTTCTGCATCTACCTCTGAAAAAATATTGGGCTTCTAACTGTGTGTGGGACTTGTTCTATTAATCCATCTATACAGACCTCCATCAGGTTGCAAACTGAATATAATTTTTTTCTGCATCTAGCTCTGAAAAAATATTTGGCCTTCTTGCAGTGTGTGGGACTTTCTCTATTAGTCCATCTATACTGACCTCCATCAGGTTGCAAATTAAAAATAATTTTTATCTGCATCTAGCTCTGAAAAAATATTTGGGCTTCTAGTTGTGTGTGGGACTTGTTCTATTACTCCATCTATACTGACCTCCATCAGGTTGCAAATTGAATATAATTTTTTTCTGCATCTAGCTCTGAAAAAATATTGGGCTTCTAGCTGTGTGTGGGACTTGTTGTATTAGTCCATCTATACTGACCTCCATCAGGTTGCAAACTGAATATATTTTTTTCTGCATCTACCTCTGAAAAAATATTGGGCTTCTAGCTGTGTGTGGGACTTGTTCTATTAATCCATCTATACAGACCTCCATCAGGTTGCAAACTGAATATAATTTTTTTCTGCATCTAGCTCTGAAAAAGTATTTGGCCTTCTAGCAGTGTGTGGGACTTTCTCTATTAGTCCATCTATACTGACCTCCATCAGGTTGCAAATTAAAAATAATTTTTATCTGCATCTACCTCTGAAAAAATATTTGGGCTTCTAGCTGTGTGTGGGACTTGTTCTATTACTCCATCTATACTGACCTCCATCAGGTTGCAAATTGAATATAATTTTTTTCTGCATCTAGCTCTGAAAAAATATTGGGCTTCTAGCTGTGTGTGGGACTTGTTGTATTAGTCCATCTATACTGACCTCCATCAGGTTGCAAACTGAATATATTTTTTTCTGCATCTACCTCTGAAAAAAATATTGGGCTTCTAGCTGTGTGTGGGACTTGTTCTATTAATCCATCTATACAGACCTCCATCAGGTTGCACACTGAATATAATTTTTTTCTGCATCTAGCTCTGAAAAAATATTTTGCCTTCTAGCAGTGTGTGGGACTTTCTCTATTAGTCCATCTATACTGACCTCCATCAGGTTGCAAACTGAATATAATTTTTTTCTGCATCTAGCTCTGAAAAAATATTTGGCCTTCTAGCAGTGTGTGGGACTTTCTCTATTACTCCATCTATACTGACCTCCATCAGGTTGCAAATTAAAAATAATTTTTATCTGCATCTACCTCTGAAAAAATATTTGGGCTTCTAGCTGTGTGTGGGGCTTGTTCTGTTACTCCATCTATACTGACCTCCATCAGGTTGCAAATTGAATATAATTTTTTTCTGCATCTAGCTCTGAAAAAATATTGGGCTTCTAGCTGTGTGTGGGACTTGTTGTATTAGTCCATCTATACTGACCTCCATCAGGTTGCAAACTGAATATATTTTTTTCTGCATCTACCTCTGAAAAAATATTGGGCTTCTAGCTGTGTGTGGGACTTGTTCTATTAATCCATCTATACAGACCTCCATCAGGTTGCAAACTGAATATAATTTTTTTCTGCATCTAGCTCTGAAAAAATATTTGGCCTTCTAGCAGTGTGTGGGACTTTCTCTATTAGTCCATCTATACTGACCTCCATCAGGTTGCAAACTGAATATTTTTTTTTCTGCATCTACCTCTGAAAAAATATTTGGGCTTCTAGCTGTGTGTGGGACTTGTTCTATTAGTCCATCTATACTGACCTCCATCAGGTTGCAAATTGAATAGAATTTTTTTCTGCATCTATCCCAGCCAATAGTTTTGGCCTAATACCACAGTTTGGCCACTCAGCTCTGCTCGGTTCCCATCCATTGTTTTTTTGTGCAAACAACTCCAGAGTTGTGAATTAGTTAACCACCAAAATGAGTGGAAAAAGGCCTGCTGCTGGTGGAAAGGGGAATAGGCATGGTGGGAAGAGGAAAAAAGGTTGTGTCCGTGGGGTAGGTGTTAAAGCAACAGTAACATCTGCAGAAGAAAGACCATCTTCCAGCCAAACTAAAATGTCTACTTCTTTTAGCGGACAATGTGATAAGATCCCTTTCTTACGGCCACGCCAGACGCTACAAATTCCAGATGAGGCACAAAAACAGCAGGTGCTTCAACGGATATCAAGTGCTCCTTTAAGTGGGCTCTCCTCCACATCAACTTCAACATCACAAATACTCCAGTCCTCAAAGGTGTCACCCCAATCGCACTTGCTTCCTCACAGCTCCCAAATCTCCAGCTGCCCGTCTGAGTATGAGGTAGAACAGATGGTTGAGTCTGCAGAGCTGTTTACTCATACTATAGCCTGGGAATCAGAGGTCGACTCCAGCGCTTCTGTGAATCCAGACGAGGAAATGATCTGCACTGATGCCCAGAATCTTTATGAGTCGGATCCAGGACCAGACGCAGAAGGTTCTGACCATAATGTAGACCCTCATTCCCAAACTGTAACTCCTGTTGGTGGAGACAATGAGGAAGACGATGATAAGACTCAAATACCTGATTGGAGCGACAACTTTAGTTTTTTGTCAGTTCAGGAACAGGTTGGCTCTGAGGACGACGGGTGTGATAACGCACAGGGTGATGATGATGAGGTTGGAGATCCCACTTACTGTCAACCCACAGTCAGCCAAGAGATGAGGTCAGCAGAGGAGGTGGAGGAAGATGCTAGTGACGACGAGGTCAGGTTGCGCCTTCCTGGACAGAGACGTAGTACTGGAAGCACGTCAACAACTGCATCCTCAAACACAACTCTGCCTCTCACCACAAGTCGTGGTGGCTCTTCAGGTCGCATGGGTGCTAAGCCTTGCATAGCCTGGGCATTTTTTCAGATCGATAAAGATGACCCAACTCATGTTATCTGTAACATTTGTCAGCAAAAGCTAAGTAGAGGCCAAAAAATACATAGTTTGAGTACTTCATGCATGAACCGGCACATGGACATGAAGCATAAGTTGCAGTGGGAAGCTCAGTGTGCTACAATGCGGCCTAGCCGGCCGGGCCAACCACCGTCTGCCATATCTTGTGCATCCGCGGCCTCTTCATCCTCTGTGACTGGGGGGACAGCAGTCACACCTGTTTTGGGGCGCAGACCTGCCACCTCTTTACCCGCAACAGCCAGCGTGATTGGCAGGTCATCATTTTCTTTGGAGGTGGTAACACCAGCTGGTGTTGAGCGCTGTCCGACATCGATAGCACCACCTTTGGATCAAGGCAACCTAACATGTCCGCCTGCATCTTCCTCAAAGACCGGAAGTTTGCCGGGGACACCCTTATCAACCCCGTCTAAGCACAAAAGCCAGCCCTCGGTCCCTCAGATGTGGACAAGTGAAAGACCATTTCCTCCTAGCCATGAGAAAGCTAAGAGGTTGAATTTCACCATCTGCAAGCTCTTGGCTACAGAAATGCTGCCTTTCCGCCTGGTGGACACAGAGGATTTTCGAGACCTTATGTCCGTCGCAGTGCCCCAGTACCAGATGCCCAGTCGGCACTACTTCTCAAAGAAAGGTGTGCCTGCGCTCCACCAGCATGTCGCACACAACATCACCGCTTCTTTGAGAAACTCTGTGTGTGACAGGGTGCATTTCACCACAGACACTTGGACGAGTAGGCATGGACAGGGGCGTTACATGTCGCTGACTGGGCACTGGGTAACTATGGTGACAGCAGGACAAGGGGCTGCTGTCCAAGTCTTGCCGTCCCCACGAGTTGTGCGTAAATCCTCTTTATGTCAAAGTTCCTCCACTGCTTCTGCCTCCTCAACCTCCTCTCGGTCTTCCACCTGCACCCAAAGCCTGTCTGGTCATGCCACAAGCTTTCTAACTGCGCAGAAGGGATCCTGCACACCTCCTTACTATGCTGGCAGTAGGGCTCAACGTCATCAGGCGGTTTTTACTTTGAAATGTCTGGGAAATGTGAGTCACACAGCTGAGGAGTTGTGGTCAGCTCTGGAGAACCAATTTCATGAATGGTTGTCTCCACTGGACCTGAAACCAGGGAAGGCCGTGTGCGACAATGCTGCAAACCTGGGTGCGGCCCTTCGCCGGGGCAATGTCACACATGTGCCTTGCATGGCTCACTTGTTGAACCTGGTTGTCCAGCAATTTTTAGCCCACTATCCCAGACTAGATGGCCTTCTGCAGAGGGCACGGTCGCTGTGTGCTCACTTCCGCCGTTCGCATCCCGCAGCTCAGCGACTTACATCTCTACAGAAGTCGTTGGGCCTGCCACTTCACCGGCTAAAATGCGATGTGCCTACCCGGTGGAATTCAACTCTGCACATGTTGCAGCGACTGTGGCAGCACCGACAAGCCCTGGTGCAATACGTTCTGACGTATAGCCTGGGCCAACGAGATCCAGACGTGGGGCAAATCACGCTGGAGGAGTGGTCTCAGATCAGGGACCTATGCACCCTTCTGCACAGTTTTGAAATGGCGACGAAGATGTTTAGTGCTGACGATGCCATTATCAGCATGACTATTCCGGTGATTTACATGCTGGAGCACATGTTAAACAGAATTCGGAGTCAGGTGGTGGCACAAGAGGAGGTGGAGGAAGTAGAGGAGGAGGAGTTGTATGCGGAAGGGATAACATCTGCAAGGTCCAGACGGTCGGCAGCACCAAGGCGGCAGGCATGTGAGGGTGGGGGAGATGGTTTTACCAGGGCGCATGGTAGCAGCCAAACTAGTGAGGAAGGTGCAGGAGCCCAGGAAGAAGTGGAGGACGAACTGATGGAAGACTAATCAGATGAGGGAGACCTTGATCACATTTCTGTTGTGCGAGGTTGGGGGGAGAGGACAGAGGAAGGAAGCATGATTGTTACCTCGCCACCAACACAACAGGGACTTGGTGCTCCTGGATGCGCAACACACATGAGTGCCTTCTTGCTGCACTACCTGCAACATGACCCTCGAATTGGGAGAATTAGAAATAATCCTGACTACTGGGTTGCCACACTGTTAGATCCCCGGTACAAAAGTAAATTTGCAGAAATTATTCCTGCCATAGAAAGGGATGCACGCATGCAGGAGTATCAGCAGAGACTGTTGCAGAATCTTACATGTGCTTTTCCACAAAACACCAGTGGTGCACGTAGTGAATCTCACAGTTCCAACTTGCCAACCGTGGGACCGTCAAGTGTTCAGCACTCAAACCATAACAGAACCACAGTATCTGCTGGTAACATCAATTTTGCGCAATCATTTCACCACTTTTTTAGCCCATCCTTTGCAAGGCCACAGGAGACAAGAAGTCTGACACATAGTCAACGCCTAGAGACGATGGTACAGGAGTTTCTCCAAGTAAACATTGAAGCCATGACTGTGTCACTGGACCCTTGCTCTTTTTGGGCTTCCAATCTGGATAAATGGCCGGAGCTAGCCACTTACGCCTTGGAGATCTTGTCATGCCCCGCAGCCAGCGTTCTGTCTGAACGTGTGTTCAGAGCTGCTGGTGGTGTGCTGACAGATAAGCGCACGCGGCTCTCCACTGATAATGTAGACAGACTCACGTTCATAAAGATGAACAAATCATGGATCCGAAACGACTTTTCTACCCCTGTGTCATCCTGGGGAGAGTAAAAGATGGATGATTGGTTAAAATCACCCTACCAACCGTTTTAAGCTTTCAAATTACTAATCATGTTTATCTGTATCTTGGCTGGAAAATAATTTGGGCTTTGTAGCAGTGTGCAGCACTGATTCTATTAGGCCATCTATAATAAGCTCCACCAGATTTAAAATTACTAATCATGTTTATCTGTATCTGGGCTGGAAAATTATTTGGGCTTTGTAGCAGTGTGCAGCACTGATCCGATTAGGCCATCTATACTAAGCTCCACCAGATTTAAAATTAATAATAATTTTTAGCTGCATCTAGCCCGGAAAATAATTTTGGGGCTCCGAGATGCGCAAGACACATAAGTGCCTTCTTGCTGCACTACCTGCAACATGACCCTCATATTGTCAGAATTCGAAGTAATCATGACTACTGGGTTGCCACACTCTTAGATCCGCCAAACTTTTCGATCAACCTTTTCATTTTAATAAAGACCAAAAAAATGGTCATTTTTGAAATTATAAGCATTAGCAGGTTATTAGAAACTGAAATCAAACAGTTTTCAACTCAAAACTTTATTCTAGGTGATGTTACATTTTCACATAGGACCCCTTGTTCGAAAGGAGCTTCTGAACTCTCTCGTCCATTGAATTTGTCAGGTTTTGGATGGTTTCTGCTTCAATTGTTTTGCATGAAGACAGAATACCCTCCCAGAGCTGTTGCTTAGATGTGAACTGCCTCCCGCCATCATAGACACTCCTTTTGATGATGCTCCAGAGGTTCTGAATGGGGTAGAGGTCAGGGGAGCATGGGGGTCACACCATAAGTTTGTCCCCTTTTATGCCCATATCAGCCAGAGATGCAGATGTTTTATGTGCAGCATGAGATGGTGCATTATCATGCAAAAAAATGATCTTGCTGTGAAATACACGGTTCTTCTTCTTGAACCATGGCAGGAAGTGAAGTTTGAGAAAATCCACATACATTATGGAGTTCATCTTTAGCGCCTACAGGGATCCTAAAGGGGCCGACAATCTCTCTCCCCATGATTCCAGCCCTAAACATTACTCCACCTCCTCCTTGTTGGCGTTGTAGCCGTGTTTGCGTGGGGTGTCCATCAACCAGCCATCCTCCACTCCATCCATCTGGACCATCGAGCGCTGCACGACACTCATCCGTGAACAAAACAGTTTTGAAATCAGTCTTCATGTAATGTTTGGCCCACTGGAGCCGTTTCTGCTTGTGTGAAGTGGATAGAGGAGGTCGACAGGATGGCGTATGCACAGCTGCAAACCTCTGAAGGACCCTGCATCTTGTTGTTCGGGGGACGTTGGAGGCACCAGCAGCTTCAAAAACTTGTCTGCTGCTATGACAAGGCTTTTTGCCGCTGCTCTTTTAACCTGACGTAATTGCTTGTAGGAAAGAGTCCTCAATTTGCCCTTATCAGCACGCACACGTGTGTACTGTGAATCAGCTACATACTTCTTGATTGCCAAGACACTTCATCCTGATCATCGCACAATGTTGATTGTAGTCATGCCTTGACCTAAACACTCCACAATTTGTTGCTTCTCAGCAGCCGACACATCCTTTTTCTTTCCCATTTTGGCAGAAAATGTAGGCTGCTTAATAATGTGAGACAGCCTTCTTAAGTAGTCTTGCCTTTCATTGGACACACCTGCCAAACTAATTAGCACAGGTGTCTGCAATTGCTTACAGTGATATAAAGAGCCCTGACACACATCACCATCAATGAGTTTATCTGACAAACAAACAAATTCTTCCCTTATCACTCCTAAACACTTTTTGCATAATAATTTGGAACACAGTGTACATGTGCTTTTCCACAAAACACCAGTGGTTCACGTAGTGAATCTTACAGTTCTAACTTGCCAACCGTGGTCTGTATGGAGTTGTTCAATAAAGGGCAGAAAATTAAGATAACATAGATGGGAGAGGTCTCTATGAATAGGAATTCCTAAGTATTTGATACCCTGTGAGGGCCAGGCAAAGGGAAAGTTGGACTGGATGGAATCCTATATGGATTTGGGGAGGGAGACATCGAGGGCCTCAGACTTCGCTGCATTGATTTTAAAATTTGACCATGTAACAAAGTGATCTATTTCAGCCATAACAGCATGGATGGATATATGTGATTGAGTGATATATACTAGGACATCATCAGCAAATAGAGAGCACTTGTACTCGGTGCCTCCCACCTCAATCCACCTAATATTGGGGTTATGGCGAATTGATGAGAGCAGGTGCTCCGTCACTAGGATGTATAAGAGAGGGGACAGAGAACATCCCTGCCTTGTCCCATTGGTGATTGTGAAAGGTGATGAAAATGTTCTGACGCGCCCCCTGGGCCTTGGGACACCCGGAGCCGGACCCTTTTTGGTGGATGCTGGTGGTTGTAGTCTCCGTGGCGGCGACCCGGTTCCGTGGCTCAGGGCGGTCAAACCAGTGGCGGAACTATTTATGTGGTTTTGATGTTTAAATGTCCGACTACGCCACCCGTGGATTGCGGTCAGAGTGAACCGCCGCTCCAGGGCAGACCGCTGAGGCTGGTGTTGTGGGTGCAGCAGAGCGTAGCATAACTCCCCACGGGAGGAGTATAGCCTCAGGGCAGTGTATGCGGAGGATGGGGGTGATGGTGCAGGGCAGCAGCAGTAACGACACGGAGTCAGTGATGCAGTCCAGGGCCTTTACTCACAGTTCTTATTATCCAGTCCACGTCTGCAGGTAACAGCTGCCCACGTCGTACTGTGCTCACCAGGTGAGGGGCTCAGACAACTCCCAGATAACTTTGGAGCGCTTCACAGGACCCCCTTTGTGTGTCCTTTGTCTGGCCTTTCTTACCAACCCTTCTGTCCGGCTGCCTCGGGCCTCCTCTTGGTAAACTTGGCGCCAGTTTCCCTGACCCTATGTGGTGCCTTCCTAGCGGGTGTAGCGAGGGGCTGCGCCACATAAAATGTCACAGCCTCCGGTTTCTAGCTGAGGGTCGTTTCCTGCCTCCACTAGTTTCGGGGACCGGTCTCCCCCTTTGGCCTGACCCCTCCACGCAGGTGGATTCGGGCGTGCGGTGGCGACTCGCCCGTCCGCACCCCTGGGATCCCTTCATTCCTCGTTCCTGGAGCCTTCTCCGCTCCTCTTCCTTCCTTCTCCCTCTTCCAGGCCTGGGCCTCTGTTACTAGGCCCGCCTCCGGAGCAGAGCTCATGCAGAGCCCCTGCTCCCTGCCACTTCTGCTCAGACTTCTCTGCACTGAACTAAGATGGTGCCCACCTTTTATACTCCCTTCTCAATGCACCCAGGAACTGCTTCCTCCCTGCTCCTGCACTACAGGGTTCCCCTTCCTCAGTGTTCCCTCCCCCCACTCCAGCCAGGGACAGGGACTGTCGTGCCCATCTCAGGGGCATATTGGTCGCCCTGCCCCACGGCAATGTGGTGTAATGCATGCAGGTGTCGGGTCCTGATCCACACTCCATCCTTACCTGAGAGTGAGATATCACACCTCTGGGTGAGGTGCAATACCTCTGTAGCAACCGAGCCCTCAGGGTAATACAGTTCCATTTATCTTCAGCCTAGGTGACGTATTGCGATACAGGGCCGTGATTTTGGCTATAAAAGGGTCCCCTAGACCCCTACCCGAAGCTTTTTAAGAGAATCATATATGGCGTGCCAGGAGACTCTATGGAATGCTTTCTCAGCATCCAACGAGATTATCTAATTACAAATTTTTAACTACATCTAGCCCAGGAAATACTTTGTGCCTAGTAGCAGTGTCTGCTAGTCAGCGGATTATCCCGGCTGTTAAGCAAGCTACACCACCTGTAGTTTTGACACTTAATTTTTTCAAAGGAAATGCTTCGGGACCATGGGATACTCAGTGAAGAGCATCAGGAGGCACCCCAAGGCATAGGGGCTGGGACTGGCAGTAGGATGCCTTGCGGTGGACAGCCGAGCTCGATCCTTATAAAAGCTTTTTAACTGCAGCAGCTTTAGTGGACACTACTGGAGCTGGAATTACGCGGCTGCTGGCATGAGACTTGCCCTCCAATAGATCCTTGTAAATGGATTTAAAGTGTATTCATTCAAATTAGAGAGACAATTTAAATTAAAAAGCTTAGAGCTGCCTCCACCACAGGGGGGCTCGCTCGACCCACCAGCAAACAGGCACCAGTATTGGGAGAGGGGGGCTGGCCGTCAGGGTTCACCGCGGCTCTGGCAAAAACCCGGCGACACGGAGGTGGCACGGGCAGGAGCGGACTGAACGTGTCGGCTTCTCACTTTTTGGATTTTAGAAGGGCATGACATGCCTATATCTCTGTCTCTCCCTCCTTTTACTCCTCCACCTCTTTTCTTTTCGCATGACTATATGTACTTGTCACTTTTCCATGTGTTAGTTGTGTCTTCAGAGCAGTTTGTCAGCTTTTGGACACCTTTGAAGGTGTTTTCTATGTGTTTCTATGTGTTTTTGTTTGCCTGCCATTGGTTTTAACGGTGTTCGAAGGTGTTCGACGAACAGTTCGACGAACAGTTCGGCGAAACACGGGTGTTCGACGAACCGAACCAAATTCGAACACTACGGGGCTGGCTCAACACTAAGTGGGAGCAGAGAAAGCTGTGACATCGCCCATTGAGAATATTGGCTCCTGTGCTATCTGTTGTGTGTGAAGGTGTTATCAGTCACTGTAATCCAGCTTAGTTAATTAGTGTTAAATACTGATCAAATGGAATTTTAGGAACGCAATAATAACACAGGTGTTTATGACGCGCCCCCTGGGCCATGTTCAAGGGATACCCGGAGCCGGATCTGGATAGGGGTAGTAGTCCTTGTGGCGGTGACCCGGTCCGTGCCCAGGGTGTCAGACTAAGTGGCGGTGTATTAGCAGTAGATGTAGGACGACTACGCCACCCGTTGAATGCAGCTATGGAGCTGCCGCTGCAGGGCAGACCGCTGAGGCCGGTGGAAGGATGGTGCAGTGTGGATGGTATAACCCCCAACGGGAGGGGTATGGCCTCAGGGCAGCCGATGTGGATGATGGGGGTAGCAGGAACCACTCAGAGACGATGCAGTGTAGTTCAGGGTCTTTACTGGTGACAAAGATAGACCCTCCCGGAGTACTGGCTAGCGGTCGGGGCCTGGTCAGTCCTTGAGCAGATGGGATCCCCCTTGGCCAGGCGCAGTTGTAGGCCTCCCCAACTAACTGTACTCTTCTGGCTACCTTGCTAGAGGCGGGTAAAAGTAGCCCACGTCCCTGAGTGTACCGTGTGGTGCTCACCCGTATGGCCGGTGACTCGGGGCCTTCTAGTGGCTTCCGCTCCACGACGGCGGTGCTGGTCCCACGCGTGTGACCGTGCCTTCGGGTTTCTTGGCCAGAGGACCTGAAATCCCCTGCCGGTCGGTTTCTGCTGCTGGGTCAAGGTTAATCCCCACAGCCTCGGACTCCGGGTCCGGTAGTAACTCTTCAATCAGGGCGAGCTCTTCAGCTGCCAGCCCCTGATTCCTTTTTGCACTGCTCCCACTGAGCTCCGGATCTTTATTTCCTAAGCTGCTCCTCTTCTCTCTACTCTTCTTCTCTTCTTCTCTCTAACCCTGCCTCAGCCCCAGTTTTATATAGGGGAAGTTCTTCCCCTCCCAGGACGGGGCAGGAGGTGTGGCATGCATAGGATTCCTGACCAAGAGACCTCCCACCTGCTCTCAGACATAACATTGCTATTACTGTGGGAACCAGACCCCTGGGGTGCCACATTCCCCTCTAGTGAAATTTAGTACTCCGGGACTAAACATATTTTTGTAAAACATAACAGGTAAAAACAGAAACGGTACAATAAAGAAAAACACATTAGGATGGTCACGGCGTGTCCGCAACCGGGTGTAACTTTTGAGGAAAACAAGGGTGTCCATTTCACCAACACAGGGAGACGTAACCAGGTAGGGGTCTGTCCTGCCCCGAGTCCTTAACAGTCTTTCAGTCCGTCCTGGGTTATGCTCCAACTTTATGCACAAAGGATTCCCGGTAAATCCACCAAAGACTCCTATAAATAACTAGAAACACATAATTGTACACAAGCAACAATAAACAGGTAAACATTAATAAAATAGCTTGAACATTTAGATCCTCCACCGTATGGGCAGCTGGCCTCTAGTGACCCTAGTGGACCTACGGAGCTGGTTGACTGGTCCTGAGCTACAGGGTATAGGAGCTGTCAAGGGTAAACTGGGCAGCCGTCTACGGACTCTTTGGCTCACTAGGGGTATGGCAGGCTCACTATAAGCAGAGGGTTGATTTTCCTGGTCTGCTTGTGTGGGGCCTTCTACCTCCTGGACCGGCTGTTCTTCCAGTTCTACCTGTGTCTCCGTAGGCACTTGGGATGCTGGTTGGAGGAACGTGAGGACGGGTACCACAACAGCACCATTGACTTGAGTCCAAGACCGAGGGAAGTCTCCGAGCACAGTACTAACCATATCTTCCCTTTCCTCTACGGGTCGAGGGTCCTCTTGTTCCTCTTCAGGGTTCCGTAGCTGTTCGGGACACTTCTTTAGGTGATCCCGGGATACAGTGGCTGTGGTTTCCCCTCCGTCTTTACTGATTGTACAGACCTTTGGGTTGTCGTGGCTTGAGGGCAGCACGGTGTACGGGTCCTTCTCCCATTGGTCGTCCAACTTGTGGAGCCGTCTTTTCCTCTTCAAGACCTGCTCTCCGGGCACCAGGGGAACAGCGGGAGCATACTGGTTGTAGGTTTTCTCTTGTCTTTCCCTAGCTTGACAGAGACTACGCTCCACGCTCTCCTGTACTTTTCGGTATTGCTGCTGCCTCTCTGTGTCCCAGTTGGCTTCTGGTGAAGTGTCCTCGGGTGTCAGGACTCCCATCTCCAGATCAACAGGAAGCTTACCAGGTCTTGCCCTCATTAGGTAAGCCGGGGTACAGTTGGTGGAACCTACAGGGATGTGGTTGTATAGGTCCACCAGGTCGGGCAGCTTCTCAGGCCACAGACTGCGTTCCTCCAGGGGCAATGTTTTCAAGAGATCTATCACCACCTGGTTCATTTTCTCACAAAGTCCATTAGTTTGCGGGTGATAGGGTGTTGTTCTTATCTTCCGGCATCCATACAGGGTGCAGAACTCCTGGAAGACCTCCGCTTCAAAGGCAGGCCCCTGGTCCGTCAGCACCTGCTCCGGGTATCCATGCGGACGGCAGAAGTGCTGCTGGAAGGCTCTAGCTGCTGTGTGAGCCGTTAAGTCCTTGACGGGGACGACAACCAAGAACCGGGAGTAGTGATCCACGATGGTTAACGCGTAGACGTAGCCACTTCTGCTTGGGGTCAGTTTTACATGATCCAAGGCTACCAGTTCCAACGGCTGTCGGGTGATGATGGACCACAGGGGAGTCTTCTGGCTGGCACGGTCCCTCCTTCTTAAGTTGCATGGGCCACAGTCTCTGCACCACCTTTCGATGGTTCCTCTCATGCCTACCCAATGGAACCGCCCGCGCAGCAGGAACTCCAGCTTCTTCCATCCGAAATGCCCAGCTCCGTCGTGGTATGCCTCCATCACCATAGCTGCGTCTCTTCTTGGCACCACTACTTGCCAGATTAGTTCATGCGTCCGGGAGTTAACCATTCTGCGGCACAACTTTCCCTTGTAAAGGAACAGTCGACTCTTCTCAGCCCACAGTTGCTTGGCTTCCTCCGGAGCGTCCGGGTCAAGGCGTGCATCAGGCCGAGTCAGCATCTCCTTTACCAGTCGGACGGCAGGGTCACTGTCTTGCGTCTCCACCCAGTTGTAATGAGGTAAGGGGTTGAACGTAGCGGTTTGCTTACTTCTTACACGGTGGGAATACTGGATAGTCCCATGACGGTGGAACGCGGGGAGCTCAACTTCTTCCAATCCCTCTGAATCTTCCCCTACGTCCGGTAGGTTTGGCATCCTGGACAGGACGTCTGCGTTGGTATTGGAGCGTCCTGCCCGGTATTTGATTGTAAACTCATAGTTGGACAAGCGGGCCATCCATCTCTGCTCTAGGGCACCGAGTCTTGCAGTGTCCAGGTGTGTCAACGGGTTGTTATCCGTGTACACGGTGAACCGGGAAGAAGCGAGGTAGTGCTTAAAGCGTTCGGTGACTGCCCACACCACTGCCAGGAACTCTAGCTTAAATGAGCTGTAATTCTCAGGGTTTCTTTCGGTGGGTCGCAGTTTTCGGCTGGCGTAAGCAATTACCCGTTCTTTCCCCTGCTGGATCTGGGACAGTACGGCTCCTAGCCTGATGTTACTGGCGTCGGTGTAGAGGATAAAGGGTTGGCTATAATCAGGGTACGCCAGGATTTCATCCCCCGTGAGGGCCATCTTCAGCTGGCGGAAGGACTCTTCTTCCAGCTTCTCCCATCTGAAGGGTGGCTTCTGGTTCTTGGCCTTCCTGGACTGGCCTATCAGGAGGTCCTGCATAGGAGCTGCCTTTTTGGTGAAACCGGGTATGAACCTTCGGTAGTAGCCTACCAACCCGAGGAACTGCCTCACTTCCTTTACGCTGGAGTGGCTTGGCCATTCCTTGATTGCGGTGATCTTATCAGGGTCGGGAGCCACTCCGTCAGCACTCACCACGTGTCCCAGGTACTGCACCTTTGGTTTCAGGAGGTGACACTTGGAAGGTTTCACCTTTAGGCCGTAACTTGCCAGAGCTTCAAACACTTCCGCCAGGTGCTTCAGGTGGTCCTCGTAGGTCTTGGAGTAGACGATGACATCGTCCAGGTATAACAGGACCGTCTCAAAGTTCCGGTGTCCCAGACAGCACTCCATCAATCGCTGGAAGGTTCCTGGTGCGTTGCAGAGTCCAAACGGCATGCAGGTAAACTCGCTAAGTCCCATCGGGGTGGTGAATGCGGTCTTCTCCCGATCCGCCTCTGCTACAGGAACCTGCCAGTACCCGCTAGTGAGATCCAAGGTGGAGAAGAAGTTAGCAGATTTTAAAGCAGCCAAAGACTCCTCTATTCTTGGTAAGGGGTACGCATCTTTGTGTGTGATACGGTTTATTTTCCGGTAATCTACACACATTCTCATGGTGTTGTCTTTCTTTTTGACCAAGACTAGTGGAGCTGCCCAGGGGCTACAGCTTTCCCTGATTACCCCAGCCTCCTTCATGTCTCTAAGCATGCCCTTGGCGTGTTGGTAGTGTGCAGGGGGTACGGGTCGATACCTCTCTTTTATGGGAGGATGGTCTCCCGTGGGGATGTGATGTTCTACCCCCTTGACTCGCCCGAAGTCTAACGGGTGTTTACTAAACACTCTCTCGTACTCTTGAACCACCCGGTAGACTCCCTGTTTCTGGTGGGAGGGAGTGGAGTCAGTACCCAAATGTAGTTGCTGACACCAATCCTCCATTATTTTCTCAGAGCCGTTACCTTCCTCCGGATGAGATGGAGGCAAGGGTTCCACAGACTGTATAGAATTTTGGTTGATAGTATATAATTTGGCTAGCGTAGCATACCGGGGCAGGTATACTTCCCTTTTCCCAATATTTATTATGCGAACGGGTACCATCCCATGGCGTACATCAACTACCCCCCGGGCTGTCAAAATGGTGGGCCTACTGTCTGAGTAGACTGGCTCTACCATGCCCTGGTAATCTCTACCTCTCAGACCAATAGCTGCCCGGCACCAAATCATCATTTCACTTTTCGGGGGTATGGCAATAGGGAAAGGGTCACACATTCTTACGCTACCAATCTCATCGCCGGAGAGTTCCACTTGTTGCCGTCGCATCAGTGCCCGGATCTCTTTCTGGAGCACTCGCTGCTGGCCGGAGCTGGCGTTCTTGGCAACCTGCTGTAAAATGAAAATCACCTCTGCAAGACAATTTTCAATCACATTAGTTCCTATAGTTATCTTTGGGTGACTCTCGCGCTTGTCAATGTCCACAATGATCAGTCCCTGTGCTGCCAGTTCGACTCTACCGATTTTAATGGTCATCTCTTTAAATCCGATCTGCGGCACGGGTTGACCATTGCTGGCAATGATACTCAAGTCGTCGTCAGGGTAGCGGGTTATATCCGAGTCATTCCAGTACTGCTTGAAGAGCACGTACGGGATGGTGGTGACCTGTGACCCGGTGTCCAGTAGGGCACTCATAGGAATGCCATCCAGTACCACAGGCAAGACTGGACATCCTCCCACATATTTGTCGCGCCAGTTCGATGGGCCTGGTGATCTTTTTCCTGGGGGTTGGCCCTCTACCCCATGTTGTGCCAGTTTAAAGGACAGTACCTTGCCATATGTCCGGGTTGATTGCAGCGGCGGCAGATGGGTTGTCCGTCCTCGTTGTATCGGTCGCTGGGTCTTCCTCTGGCCGGTGGGGTCCTCCTTGGTCGACGCCACGGGATGTCCTCCGGTCCGGATGCCAGCTGGATCTTCCCTGGAGTGGAAACCTGTAAAGACTGCACAGTTCGGGTTAGAGCAGCAACGCTTTTAGCTAGCTCTTGGACCTGATGGTGCAGGTCTGGAGCCGGGTCATTGTTCAAAGCCTGCGCATCAGCCCCCACAGGCCCTGCCGACAAGGGCGCCGCCTCCTGGTGGTAAGTGATAGCTGGGCGCCTGTGGGTCACAATGCCACCCGGTGCCGGTTCTCGGAGCACCCGGATGGCTCTGTCCTTGAACTGTGCAAAGTCCAGATGAGGATCCTGTAAGGCTATGGCCCGCAACTGGGTTCGGTGGACATTGCAATATAGTCCCTCTATAAATTGTTCGGTCAACAGCCTGTCCTCGTTTCCCACGCTGTCGGGGTCGGTCTGCTTAATGGCTCTCAGGGCCTCTTGTAGGTTTAGTGCATAGTCCCTGATACTCTCATGTGCTCGCTGCTTGCACCCATAGAATTTAAGCTTAATCTCGGCTGAGGTGCGGGTATCAAAGGTGTCCCTCAGCCGGGTTAGTATCCCCGCGACAGTCCTCCTCCCAGGTGGCCAGGACTTTACCTCCCTTTGGGCTGCCCCGGTTAGTTGGGCCACCAGGATGCTCACTTTTTGCTCTTCTGTGAGGGGGTACACCTGGAAGAGGCTATCCAGCTTTTCTCTAAAGTCATTCAGGGTATGTGACTCCCCTGAGTATTGGGGTAGCCAGGCTGCTCCCGGGATATAGGGCATGGTAAAAGGCATGACTGCAGCAGCGCTGGCGCTGGCGGGGGTTGAGGCAGTGAAGCTCTCCTCCGTATCTGACATCTTCCTCCCCCCTAGTGGACCGTGGCCTACCTTGCGATGATCCTCTTCCGTAGGCCGCGGCTCCGCAGTGGATCGTCAGGGTTGAGGACCTTCTGTCGCGCTCCTGTGACGTCAGCGTCTGCTGGGCTCCTTCCAGGACCTTACGCGACGTCTGGACGTGAGGCGGGGCTTCAGTTCTCGCGCGCTTTTGGAGTCCACGCCCCTCTTCTTTCCACACGGCATCTTCAAGATGGTGTCCAACGGCGGGAAAACTCCACGGAAGGCGGGAAGAAGGCTGAAAATGGCGCCGGATGGCGGGAATCTTCACCGATAGCGGGAAGAAGGCTGAAGATGGCGCCGGATGGAGGGAATCTTCACCACAGGTTAGTCTAAAAGTCTCTTTTTCAGGCGCGCAGTACCCGGTGGTTGCGGGCACGAAATCCTGCCGACTACGCCAAAAGTTGACGCGCCCCCTGGGCCATGTTCAAGGGATACCCGGAGCCGGATCTGGATAGGGGTAGTAGTCCTTGTGGCGGTGACCCGGTCCGTGCCCAGGGTGTCAGACTAAGTGGCGGTGTATTAGCAGTAGATGTAGGACGACTACGCCACCCGTTGAATGCAGCTATGGAGCTGCCGCTGCAGGGCAGACCGCTGAGGCCGGTGGAAGGATGGTGCAGCGTGGATGGTATAACCCCCAACGGGAGGGGTATGGCCTCAGGGCAGCCGATGTGGATGATGGGGGTAGCAGGAACCACTCAGAGACGATGCAGTGTAGTTCAGGGTCTTTACTGGTGACAAAGATAGACCCTCCCGGAGTACTGGCTAGCGGTCGGGGCCTGGTCAGTCCTTGAGCAGATGGGATCCCCCTTGGCCAGGCGGAGTTGTAGGCCTCCCCAACTAACTGTACTCTTCTGGCTACCTTGCTAGAGGCGGGTAAAAGTAGCCCACGTCCCTGAGTGTACCGTGTGGTGCTCACCCGTATGGCCGGTGACTCGGGGCCTTCTAGTGGCTTCCGCTCCACGACGGCGGTGCTGGTCCCACGCGTGTGACCGTGCCTTCGGGTTTCTTGGCCAGAGGACCTGAAATCCCCTGCCGGTCGGTTTCTGCTGCTGGGTCAAGGTTAATCCCCACAGCCTCGGACTCCGGGTCCGGTAGTAACTCTTCAATCAGGGCGAGCTCTTCAGCTGCCAGCCCCTGATTCCTTTTTGCACTGCTCCCACTGAGCTCCGGATCTTTATTTCCTAAGCTGCTCCTCTTCTCTCTACTCTTCTTCTCTTCTTCTCTCTAACCCTGCCTCAGCCCCAGTTTTATATAGGGGAAGTTCTTCCCCTCCCAGGACGGGGCAGGAGGTGTGGCATGCATAGGATTCCTGACCAAGAGACCTCCCATCTGCTCTCAGACATAACATTGCTATTACTGTGGGGACCAGACCCCTGGGGTGCCACATTTATTTTTTAATAATTTCTTTCTTTAGTTTTAATGGGGAAAAGAGGGGGATTCAATTTTTTTATATTTTTAAAAACATTTTATTTATTTTTTAGTCCTCTTAAGGCAGCAATGGGGAACCTCAGCCCCATTTTGCTGTCCATTGGCCCTTTAATGTCTCCTTACACTGCAATCACATGCATGTAGTGTTCACTATTGAATGCTGCGGCGCATGCAATGAAGAACTACTTCTTGATGTTGAAAGCTCTTAGTGGGCAGAGTTAGCATGCGCTGCACTTCCATCCCTCTGATAAAGAAAGCAGTTGCAGTGTCTCCTATGTGATGTTTATGCTTCTGCCCCAGCATCTCCTATGTGATGTATATGCTCTAGCCCCAGTGTTTCCTATGTCCTATGTGATGTATATGCTCCAGCCCCAGAAGTGTTTAAACAATAGGTCATTTTCTGATGACACATTCACTTTAAAATCCTTTTACACAGGCCTAAACAAACATTATAGGGACAAATGATTGCAACACAAATAGGCTGGAGCTCACAGTGAACACTGTTCCACTCTTGCAGGCATGGTCATTGAATTGGAAGCAGCGAACATTCCATAGGCTCTGCACATTACTTAAGGCCCCGTCACACTTAGCGACGCTACAGCGATCCCGACAACGATACGACCTGTCAGGGATCGTTGCTGCGTCGCTATGTGATCGCTGGTGAGCTGTCAAACAGGCAGGCTCACCAGCGATCAGGGGAGCAGCGACATCGTGGAAAGAATCTTTCCACGATGTCCTGCTCCTGATTACCAGCCTGCTGAAGCAGGAACAGGCTGGTAACCATGATAAACATCGGGTTACTAGGGGCACACGCATACCTAGTAACCCGCTGTTTATCATGGTTACCTCTCTGCTACAGTGAGCGGGAGGTTACCGCTCACATAGCAGAGTGGTAACCATGATAAACAGCGGGTTACTAAGTTCGCGTGTGCCTCTAGTAACCCGATGTTTATCATGGTTACCAGCCTGATCGCTGGTCCCGCTGGTCACACACAGCGATGTGTGCTGACCAGCGGGAGGGCAATGACCAAAAAAAGCTCCAGGACATTCTGCAGCAATCAGCGACCTCACAGCAGGGGCCTGATCGCTGCAAAGTGTCACACATAGCGACATCGCTGGTGAGGTTGCTGTTGCGTCACCAAAACCTTGACTCAGCAGCGATCTCGCTAGCGATCTCGCTATGTGAGACGGGGGCTTTACTCCACATTACTACATGTCACGTCAGATAGGAGGCAGTGATCGAAGAGACGCCACTCCACATCACTACGTAACACTTCGAGAGGAGACGGTAACTGAGAACACTCCTATATCATTGCTAAGTGACGCAATAACAGGAGTTGGTGACCAAGAACGTGTCACTCCGAATACTATATGACATGCCGAACAGGGGGCCGGGACAAGGCCCTTGTTCACAGTAGGGAGGGATCATTTGATAGACAAGTGCAGCGGCCTCAAGGGACTAGGGTACTTGGTAGCCGGGCCAGCAGTCTTTCAGGGAGGTCACGGTGGCAGTGGCCCAGCTCTGTGGCACTGGCCGAGCAGATGAAGGGAGTATTTACAGGGGATTTGTAATCTTTATGTGACGCCACCTGTGGTGCCTGGTCAGGGATGACCAGCGCTGCTGTGTGGACCCTGGGGGATAGATGGTATAGCAGCTGGGATGAAACACTTCCCACGGGTGAAGCGGGCCCCCAGGGATTGAGAAAGCTTATATGAAGGATAGCGGCAGGGGAAACAGGGTGGAGAGAGCAGTGCAACAGAAGTGATGATAGTCGCGGTGGTAGCACAACTGCAGGGAGGCGTAGAAGAAGAAGACAGACACGAGGAATGCAGTTTGGTTACCTTTACTGCAGAGAAAGCTGTAGAGTCGGGGGCACTGGTCACTGGGTCCAGGAGGGTCCGGTCAGCCGGGAAGCAATCGGAATCCACCCAGTCAGGTGGGTTTGGAGGCCTGTCTGCTGCGCTTCTCCGTTACGGGCCCCGCAGCCTGTGAGCTATCATGGGGTCCCTTTTCTTCACTCCTTCCCTAAGCTCCGTACTAGCAGGCGGTGCAAACCTATAACGGGTACTGCCATCTTGGGTGCAGCTCCGGGCTATAGTTATATCGCTGTGCTGCCTGGCCTCTGCTTGTGGCCAAGAAACTTGCAGTCTCCTGTCCCACAGATTCGGTTGCCGGGATGTGCAATGCCCGTACAACCCAGGACTCTGGAGTCCTCTGCTCCATTGCCTAGGGTGAGCTCTTCACTTGCTCTGCTCCCCAGAACTTTCTCCTTCTCTCTCTGCTGCTTTCTCCCCCTCTCCCTTCCCTTTCACACTCACTGACTAACTCCTCCCCCAGCCAGAAAAGGCAGCTCCCCAAAATAGGGTGTAGAGCTCCCCCTTCAGGTCAGGGATCAGAACCTGTGTGTGTATGTAGGGTTTACTTGATGTGGGGAGCTCCTCCTGCTTCCAAGCGTAATATCACCTCCGGTGAAGGAGGCAACACTACTGTGGCAACCGGCCCATGGGGCGCCACATTCTCCCCTAGTGAAGCATAGTACGTCCCGGACTGTAAAGACATAAGGGTGCAAGTTAACAATGAACAATTTCTTCCCTTTTGGGGAGGCGCATTTCTTAAACGATACATTATTATCAAAAGTGCAAAAAGTACAAAAAAATCAGAAAAATGCAAAATATAAACCATTCAACAAGATGCCCGTGATAACGCCTATCCGGGGCATCACCTCACAGGTTTGTAGTGCAGCACTGTGGAAACCGCCCCAAACCACCTTAAACTTTGTCCCTGGGTGGGGCTACAGGGCACAAAGACCATGGTGTGACCTGGTTCTTTGGCCACGCCAACGTTTTTTTGAGGTCAGGGTTGGATGCGAACCCCCCTTTTTTTTTTCATTGTTCTGGTCACACCTAGTCCTATGGCCCAAGTGTCCATTAACAGGTTAGTATGTACACTTATTCAATTTAGCTTAGAAGTTTATACAGTAGTCTCTGTAGGTAGTTTACGCGTAGTGATTACTGGGTCTCACATTACTTAGTCCGGGTTGGCACAAGCTTTGTCAACATTTTAACCTGGTCATATGTACATTTGCTAACTCTTATAATACTCTATAAACCATGCTTATAACGAACTGGGTTCTGACCTAGTGTACTACGCTCCGATCTACGTAACACTGGTGGTTCTGTTGACCTTGAACTGAGGTGTCTACTGCAGGTGTTAGGCTCACTGTGGACTACACTACGGTTAGTCTGATGTAGCACAGGTAGGCTTGGTAGTCTTCTACGACCTCTTTGATTCACCATGGGCATGACAGATTCACCCCTAGCAGGGGGTAGATTCTTCTGATTCACTGCTGATGAGGCATCTGTTTCTGGGGCCGACTGGTCTTCACGAGGACCCAAGGTCTCTGCTGTTTCTCGTGTAGTTATCGGTTGAAATGTCAAGACTGGTACCACCACTGCCTGGTTTACCTGAGTCCAAGACTGAGGAAATTCTCCTAATACGGTGCGGACCTTGCCTTCCACCTTTTCTATGTGTTGAGGAGTGTCTTGACCTCTACCTCTTTCACGCAGTTGATCTGGGCACACCTTCAGGTGGTTTCTAGATACAGTCGCAGAAGTTCTCCCTCCATCTTTAGTAATGAGGCAAACCTTACTGTTGTCAAAGTGAGAGGGCAAGATGGTATACGACTCAGCCTCCCACTGGTCATCCAGCTTATGAGTTCTCCGCTTTCTTTTTAGCACCTGTTCTCCTGGTGACAAGGGAGCGGCAGGGGCTTGCTGATTGTAATCTTTCTCTTGTTTCTGTCTGGCTCGCAATAGACTCTCTTCCACACACTGTTGGACTTTACGGTACTGTAGCTGTCTTTCAGTGTTCCAGTCTGTGTCTGGCTGTACTGCTGCTGGTGTTAGGACACCGATGTCCAGGACGATAGGAAGTTTACCCGGTCTTGCCCGCATCAGGTAGGCTGGGGTACAGTTGGTCAAATTCATCGGAATGTGATTGTACAGGTCCACCAAGTCTGGTAACTTCTCAGGCCACCGGTTGTGCTCTTCCAAAGGTACGGTTTTCAACAAGTCAATCACTACCTGGTTCATCTTTTCGCACAGACCATTGGTTTGCGGGTGATAAGGTGTTGTCCAAATTTCCTTACAGCCGTACAGGGTGCAGAATTCTTGAAATATCTCCGCTTCCAAAGTTGGGCCTTGGTCTGTTAGGACTTGCTCAGGATAGCCATGAGGTTGACAGAAGTACGCTTGAAAGGCTTTAGCAGCTGTCCTCGGCGTCTGGTCCTTGACTGGTACAACGACTAGGAAATGGGAGTAGTGGTCCACAATCGTTAAGGCGTAGGTGTATCCCGACTGACTTGGAGACAGCTTCACATGGTCCAGGGCTTCGATTTCAAGTGGTTGTCTTGTGATGATGGGTTGTAAGGGGGCTGTCTGGCTACCACGATCTCTTCGTCTTAGATTGCATGGGCCACACTCTCGACACCACCTCTCGATAGACCTTCTCATGCCTATCCAGAAGAAACGCTCACGGATCAGGACCTCCAACTTCTTTCACCCAAAGTATCCTGCCCCGTCTTGGTAAGCTTCCAGGACCATTGGTGCATCCTTCTTTGGAACCACTATCTGCCATACCAGCTCGTGCGTGCGGGAGTTGATGGTTCTTCTGCACAATTTACCTTCATAAAAGAACAACTTGGCTCTCTCCTTCCACAGCTGCAAGGCTTCTGGTGGTGCATCCGGGCCTGGGGACGAATTGGCTTGGCTCAGCAGCTCTTTCACCATGTGGACGGCCGGGTCACTGTCCTGCGCTTCTGCCCATCCATGGTGGGGCAATGGGTTGAAAGAGACTTCTTGAATGACCGACTGCTTGTTTTTCACACAATGGGAGCATTGGGAAGCACCCTGGCGGTGGAAGGCCGGCATCTCAATTTCTTCAAGGTCTTCCAAATCTTCTCCTGAGTCTGTTAATTTCGACATGCGGGACAAAGGCATTGGCATTGGCGTTCTTGTTTCCCGCCCGATATTTGATCACAAACTCGTAGTTAGACAGCCGAGCCATCCATTGTTGTTCTAGGGCACCAAGCTTCACAGTCTCTTCACAGTCTCCAGGTGCCCAGACTATGGCCAGGAATTCCAGCTTGAAGGAACTGTAGTTGGCGGGGTTCCTTTCGGTAGGGCGAAGCTTCCTACTGGCATAGGCGATGACCCTCTCTTTGCCTTTCTGCATTTGTGACAACACGGCTCCCAACCCAACTTTGCTGGCATCTGTGTACAGGTTAAACAGCTGACCGTAGTCGGGGTAAGCCAGGATTTCGTCTCCCGTGAGAGCTAGCTTCAAGCGGTTGAAGGATTCTTCCACCCAGTCGTCCCACTCAATCGGAGGGCTATTGGTCTTCGCCTTTTTGGTGTGGCCCACCAAGAGGTCATCATCAGGGCAATGGGTAAGGTCAGTGTCAGCCCAATAGCGTTTGTAAAGGATATGAGGCATCGTGGTTACTTGGGAACCAATGTCCAAGAGAGCGTTCAATGTAATGCCATCAATCACGACGGGCAGCATCGGCCGTCCTCCTAAGTACTTGTCCCTCCAGTTGTGTGGACCAGGTTGCTTTACTCCTGGGGGTTGGTCGTTGGTCTTCTGCCCCAGGGGTTGTTTGTTTAATGGACACCACCTTGCGATGTGACCCACCTTGTCGCAGCGTCGGTAGATGGGCCGCCCGGTCGGGTCGTAGCAGTCGGTGCCTCTTCCTTTGGTGCGGGTGGATGGGATCCTCTTCTGTCGTTGCCATGGCAGGTCATCCGGACGCGAGGCTAGCTGGATCTTCTCTGTAGGGGAAGACACTTTCAGAGACTGCACTGTTTTTGCCAACGCAGCCACACTTCTGGTTAGTTCTTGTAGATGTAGGCGTAAGTCTGCAGAGGGTTCGTTACTCAGCGTCAGGGCGTCAGCCTCAACAGACACTGCCTCCTGGTGGTAGAATATTGCTGGGCATTTAGTGGGCGCGGTATTGCTAGGTGTCATCTCTCGTAGTACACGGATTTCCCTGTCCTTAAATTGAGCAAATTTCATGTCAGGGTTTTGTAAGGACATTATACGCAATTTGGTCTTATGCATGGTAGACAGCAGTCCTTCTATAAATTGCTCTGTTAATAGCCTGCCCTCCTCCTGCACGTTGTCAGGATCAATCTGCTTAATGGTTCACAGCACCTCCTGGAGGTTGAGGGCATAGTGTCTCACAATGTACTGCACCCTTTGTTTGCAGCCAAAGAACCGCATTTTTATTTCTGCCACGGTGCAGGTATCAAAAGTGTCTTGTAGCTTTGTTAAGATGTGCTTGACTGTCCTTTTAACAGTAAAACAACCTGGCACTCAGAAGACTCATGGGTTCTTTTAGTGATTTAGTGAGGCGGCACCAACAGGAGGGGACAGGAACTTCACCAGAGTCACACGTTCCCAGGTACGACCCCATTGGTTGTGAACATTTCTTCTCGATCGCTTAGTATAGCGGAACTAATGGTATTACAAAAAGGCCTGTCCTTTTGCCCATCATATAAATGTAATACATTTGGCTTAGAAATGGAATTGCAGAGGTTCTTTAGGTCCATCAGACTGAAGACACACTTCTCCCAGACAACTATTACTGACACCACTATACCCACTAACAACTCTGTCAGCATCACAGCAACCAGTTTAGGCTTGAGAAACAAAAGCACATATCGACCCCCTCAACATTATCACGCAGCAGAGACCTTTATCGATTTTATTAATCAATCCTTTCTAAAACTACGGTCGGACATTGACCTGGGCCGGTTACACTATAACCAGAATCTATCTTCTTTGGATAGACAGGCACTCAAAACACTTCAGTGCGACCCCTCAATTACCATAAAACCGGCAGACAAGGGGGGAGCGATAGTAGTGATGGACACATCCTTCTACCTGGGTGAGATCCAGAGACAACTGAATGACAGCTCAGTTTATCAGAAGCTCTCACATGACCCAACTTCCACGATCAGGGGGGCCATTTCCGAAACATTGAAACACCATTCCCTAAACGGGACGATAGATATCAAAACCTGTGAGTTTTTAACTAACAAATTCCCAATTACTCCAGTGTTCTATATACTACCTAAAATACACAAGAACATGGATAATCCCCCGGGACGTCCCATCGTCGCCGCCACTGATTCTATTCTTTCACCATTAGCCATTTTCCTGGAGAAAGTCCTGACCCCTCTGGTTAAACAAACTGCATCCTTTATTCTAGATACAGGAGCTTTTCTTACCATTATTAGAGAAATCAAACAGGTCCACCCAGACTCCCTACTGGTCACTTTAGATGTAAACTACTTATATACCTCGATCCCACATGAAAAGGGTATCATTTGCGTCAAAAATCTATTGGAGTTGTCCCAAACACCACCTGAAATTAGTCACCTATGTCTAGACCTTTTACATTTGGTCCTGTCCAAAAACGTCTTCCTCTTCCAGGATACCTTCTACTTACAGAAACAAGGTACCGCCATGGGATCCAATGTAGCCCCACCGTATGCAAACTGCTTCATGTCATCGTTTGAAGAAGAGGTGGTATATACGAACCCACTCTTCCAAACCCATTCCAGGATGTGGAAACGCTATATTGATGACATTTTTTGCATCTGGGCAGGACCCATAGAAACCCTATCACGATTCTTTGAGACCCTCAACTCATCCTGGGAGGGCCTACGGTTCACCATTTCCTCTAGCAGGGAATCCATAAACTTCCTCGACACTACCATTTTAAAAGATAATCTAGGACACCTCTCATCGGACCTTTATGTTAAACCCACAGACAGAAACGGCCTCTTACATTATACCAGCCTCCACCCCAAATCCATCTTCACCTCGGTGCCCAAGTCCCAATTCCACCGCGTTGAACGAATTGTTAGCAATCCTACCACACGGGACATCAGGATCACCGAGATGAAAGAGAAGTTCCTCAACAGAGGTTACCCACCTGATACATTATCTCGAGCCCTAGAACCCACCAACAGACCCAGACCTTCCACCAATAACCGTATACCGTTTGTCCATACCTACCATCCTGTAGTCTCGATAATACACAAGAAAATACGACAACATTGGAACATACTCCAAACAGCCTATCCCACAGTTCAAGAGTTCAAAGCTCCATTTTTACCATGCTACAAGAGACCCACTAACATCCGTGACCGCCTCGTCCATTCCGACGTAGGCACCCCCATCACTAAACCTAGACAAAGATTTCTGTCCACACCCAAAAACGGGACATTCCCATGTCTTCAATGCTACCAATGCAACAATATCATCCGAGGCGACACGTTTTACCACCCACACTCGGGGAAACAGTACAAAATTAAGGACTACTTTACCTGCAACTCCTCCTATGTTGTTTACATCCTTAAATGTCCTTGTGGTCTCATTTACGTGGGGGAAACCACCCAGTGTGTTAAAGATAGGATCTCAAAACACAAATCGACCATACGTTGTAAAAACCTTCTTCTTCCGGTTCCATCACATTTTGCATCAGCTGGCCATTCAGTGGCACAGCTTAAATTCCAAGTGATTGAACACGTACCCCCTCCCAGACGGGGATGCGACCGTATTCGCCTTCTTAAATATAGAGAGGCTTTTTGGATCCACGAGTTACAGTCGTTATCCCCAAGGGGCTTAAATAAGGAATACGATCTCAGCTCCTTTACCTAAACGACTAGAGCCACCTCAGTATGGGTGTGCATATGTGCATATGGCTATATATAAATGTATATGTGTGTTTATGGGTGTGTGCCTCCTAACAAAATAAAGTTCTTCCACTTTGACTGATTCTTGCCACACAACACGGATTGCATATATACATGTATTCACTACCAAGACCACAGGTATATTTGTTGGAACCTCTTTTATTTGTTACTTGGGGGGTCGTGATGATATGACTACACTCTATTGTGGTTTTTATGATATACACCGTGTTTTCTGCCTGAATAACTTATGCTATCATTATCTGTTTCTCCAGATCCCATCCTAATATGGCATCTCTCCTCCTGATCCCCATCCTTCCTGGACTCCCATCCTGGCTTTCCCTTGTTCTACTATGCCGTCACAAGTAAAATAGCGTTCCCACCGCTCTGTGGAACGCATGGTACCTGTGTGGAACGCAACCACACATCTATTAGTGGGTCTCCTCTGCTCTACAGCGCTGTTAGAAGTATTACAGCGCTCCCCTCGCTCAGTGGAACGCATAGAACACTGTGTGGAACGCATACACACGTCACTTCCGGTCACGTGACCGGTTTTTTCCTTACAGGACCTGAATAGCGTCATTTGACGCTACTTCCGGTTTTCAGGTCCTATCCCAGAAGCTAGTAAAGCGCGTTCCCAGACCACTACCACCAATGATTGGCTCCTATTACAACCTTTCACCCCTCCTATCCCCTATTTAAAGCCCCCTGGTGCCTTATCCTGCCACATGCTTCTGGACAAACGGTGGATACCGCGTCCTGCGTCCTTTACAATACAGGTACGCTTCCTACACTGGTCCCCTTATCCTTAATACTTATTGGGGCTTCATTTAATGTGCCCTTTTTCTTTCCCTTAGCATACAACTTCCTACCGGGCTACTGCCTCTGGTTATTCATTTTCTCCTACGGGTATGTTTTCTTTTTTCTTTTTTTGCTCCTACTATACTTTATGCCCCTATATCCCATAGATATTATATTATTTACTCCATCCTCTATACAGCTTACGGCACCGACCAGGCCATTACCTTTAAGTACCTACCGCAAGCAACGGGTACGTTTTTTCATCCCCTGCCCTCACACTTTATGTGCTCTTCATTGTTCCTCATCCCATAGCACCCATCGGGGTATCTCTAACCTCATAGCCACCGATTACACTAAGTGTCATCACACATCTTACATTGTTCTAGACCTCCAAAAAATTTTTTTAAAAATTTTTTTTATATGTGTTCCCTTAGTTTAAAAATTTCTACAGACAGCGGCCCAAATGCATCACGCCTTTAATAAAACCGGTATGTCACTTTTTATTTTTCCCTTTCCCTCCTAACCTAGTTCTCCTTCCCATCCCCTTTCCCCAGATCCTCTACTATATTATTATTTTTTCCCGATGTTGTATTTTCTGTATGTACATTATCCATGACCAATTGAATTTTGATCTCATTCTGTCAAACCTATGTTATATGAATTGCATATTTCTATGTGGTACTCACTATTATATTTTTTTGCTTTTGCAGTACACCGATGAAGGTCTATTGTGACCGAAACGTCTGTTTATTTTGTTATTAACTACATTACTTTATTAAAAATCACTAAAAGAACCCATGAGTCTTCTGAGTGCCAGGTTGTTTTTCTGTATCTATACGGGCTTGTAACCCTACCTGGGCACCACCACCACTCCAGGAGTGCGGTAGTTTCTATTTTTATATGTCCTTTTAACAGTGTCCGGCCAGGACTTGACTTCCCTCTGCGCGGCACCAGTTAGCTGACCGATTAGAATGCTGACCTTCTACCCTTCGGCCAAGGGGTAAACGTCAAACAGGCTACGCAGTCTCTCTTTGAAATTGCTAAGGGTATGCGACTCCCCTGATTATTGTGGTAACCAGGCCGCCCCTGGGATATATGGCATAGACAGTGGCATTATGGGGGCAGCACCCGCTATTGGAGCTTCGTCTAAGTTGGGCATCTTTCTCCCCCCGTAGTTCACCCTTGCTGGGGTAGAACTCACTGTTCCGGATGCTTATGTCGTCGCTCCTTGCACAGCCGGTCACCGAGACTGCTCTGCTGGTCACTGTACTGCTGCACTCTTGCTGCACAGCTTATCACATATTGTATTGACAGGGCTTGATGGATGGATGGGATCACACAGCACAGGGCTGCAGCAGCTGGATGTATGGATGGGATCACACAGCCCTCTGCAGTGGGAGGCGACAATTTCCCCCCTCAGTCTGATGCAAAGGGGAAGGCTGGCACCTTTGAGCTTGAGTGACAGACCACTCTGGTACAGTCTATGCAAGTGGGAGGGGCCTATTTTGGCACCATTTCCGAGGCTCCGCCCACAATGAGACCTCCCACATATTAACTCTGCATGTGCTACAGTAATGGCGGTGGTTTATACAGTTACACACAGTCTTTGTGGCACACAGGACTCGGTAAACGAGGTCCGTAAATCCTGTTTGTGACGCCAGTTGCAGCAGCCGTAAGGGCCTAGGGCACTCGGTAGCTGGGCCGGCAGTCTTCCACGGAGGTCACAGTGGCAGTGGCCCAGCTCCGTGGCCCTGGCCGAGCAGATGAAGGGAGTGTTTACAGGGGATTCATAGTCTTTATGTGACGCCACCTGTGGTGCCTGGTCTGGGATGACCAGCGCTGCTGTGTGGACCCTGGGGGATAGATGGTATAGTAGCTGGGATGAAACACTTCCCATGGGTGAAGCGGGCCCCCAGGGATTGAGAAAGCTTATATGAAGGAAGGCGGCGGGGGAAACAGGGTTGCAGAGAGCAGGGCGGCAGCAGTGATGATAGTCGCGGTGGTAGCACAGCTGCGGGGAGGCGCAGAAGAAGATGACAGACACGAGGAATGCAGTCCGGTTACCTTTACTTCAGAGAAAGCTGTGGAGTCAAGGGCACTGGTCACTGGGTCCAGGAGGGTCCGGTCAGCCTGGAAGCAATCGGAGTCCACCCCGTCAGGTGGGTTTGGAGGCCTGCCTGCTGCGCTTCTCCATTGTGGGCCCCGCTGCCTGTGAGCTATCATGGGGTCCCTTTTCTTCACTCCTGCCCTAAGCTCCATACTAGCAAGCGGTGAGAACCTCTAAGGGGTACTGCCATCTTGGGTGCAGCTCCGGGTTCTAGTTATACCGCTGTGCTGCCGGACCTCTGCTTGTGGCCTAGAAACTTGCAGTCTCCTGTCCCCCAGATTCGGTTGTGGGCACATGCAATGCCCGTACAACCTAGAACTCTGGTGTCCTCTGCTCCACTGCTGGGGTGAGCTCTTCACTTGCTCTGCTCCCCAGAACTTTCTCCTTCTCTCTCTGCTTTCTCTCCCTCTCCCTTCCCTCTCACACTTACTGACAAACTCCTCCCCCCAGCCGGAAAAGGCAGCTCCCCAAAATAGGGTGTAGAGCTCCCCCTTCAGGTCAGGGATCATAACCTGTGTGTACATGTGGGGTTTACCTGATGTGGGGAGCTCCTCCTGCTTCCAAGCGTAATATCACCTCCGGTGAAGGAGGCAACACTACTGTGGCAACCGGCCCATGGGGCACCACACAAGCTGCATATAAGTATAGGCTTTATTTTGATAAATCTATTACCAAGGAAATTATGTCACTAGCCCCGGCTTCTTAAGACATGCACAGTGCCTATGGAACGCACGCTGCACTCCATTCATTGACTCTGCAGCCCAGGAGTGAAATAGAGCTCACTGTCAGCACCCTCAGCTTGACTGTCTTGCTTCTTTCCTAGACAGGCTCTAATGAACTCCAAAGGATTAGGGAAAACATGTTGAGACAAGGATCTTATGGAAGTAGATAATGCATTTCTCTATTGAGGAATTTATAAATTGTTATATATCTCTTTTCCGTCTACTACTTGATGTCTTTGTGGATATAACCAAGTACTTGGTGTTGATAATTGTTAGTGTTTGCTGTGAGTCATGTTTCATACTAGAGTAACACTTAGGCCACGGCCCCACTATCAGTATTTGGTCAGTATTCGGTCAGTATTTTTTCTCAGGAGTGGGAACCAAAACCAGGAGTGGGTGATAAATGCAGAATTGGTGACTTGCTTCTATTATATCTTTTCTCTGATTGTTCCTCACCTGGTTTCGGCTGCCACTCCTGAGAAAAATTACTGACCAAATACTGATAGTGGGGCCGTGGCCTTAGGGTCAGACTACATTGAGCGGCGGCGTCATATAGCATTTATTAGGGTGCCAACATCTGTGGTCAGAAAGTACTTACTTCTTTTAGGTTTAATATGGACAGTCCCTTACAATTTTAGGTGATTACAGCAGCCCTGGATGATTACTTAGGGATAATTTTGCTATGTCCTATTCTTTAGTGTTTGTGTCTCTTCCCCTGATAGCGCCGTGTAAACGGTGAAACATTTAGGGGGGACTTATTTTAATAGTTTGATCTGTTTTGCTTATAAACTATGGTACCCGGGTTGCCATTGATTTAGGAATAGCAGCAAGTCTTGCTCAATATAAAGTGTCACATTAGCAAACTGAGGGCAAAGCAATTTAATTTATTTCTACACACTCCTTATTTAATAAAAGTTAAGTTTTAGGTCTTGCTAGTGAGGGATATTTAGTGGCGGTTCTCCCCTTTTGGTATGTATGTGTCCTATTCTGTTCCCTATTTACACCGTGCCTCTTAGTGTATATCTTTTTCTGCTTAAACACTTGTTTTAACTGATATTTTCCATCTAATCTTTTAATGCACTTTTGATAAAATGTATTTTTTGTGATGTTTACTCAGATTTGGTTTGTTCACACAGGCCAAAGAACAAGTCCCTCTTTTCCTCCTCCTTACTTTTCCTGCTCATGCTGAGATGTCAATTACACCACTGTGGGCGTGATGTCAGCGCACTGTTGGTATCAATGACAGCGGCTCCAGACTAGTCCAGGTATGCGCATGCCAGCATTGAACATCTTTTTTGAAAAACTGCAGAAACAGGGATCATTAAAATGATATTAGGAGGCTGATAAAGTCCTAATACATTACAGAAGTAAATCCTACTGTCAGGTTCACTTTAAATTATATGCACTGTATATTTAATGTATTTATAATGTTAGAGTTAATTACTGAATGCAAATTTCACTAAGCAATTTCTATCTGCATACAGGTGTAGTTCAAGAACTAAACTCATTCATCCATTCAGTGTGCATAAATACAGAACAATGCGCTCTTTATAACTATGTACAAGTAGCACTTTATCTAGATTTCTATATGTCGCATTCCAGCTGTAATACTAACTTCAGTCTATTTCTCTAAGTATTGGAGTTAGTTTTGTTACAGTAATACAGTATTTCATCTTTTTGCCTTCTCCTTTCTGGCGACAGAGTCAGGTTTCGTGTACTGAAGTGTAGATCCTGTATTGCTGTAATGGACAAGGTCAGAGGTCTGTTTTAGACTCCCTTAAAGCTTGTGAAGTAAATAACATTGGAAAAGTTAGGACAGGGGCTTTAATGTTGTATCTGGTTTAGGTTGCGTGTCAGCTCCTTGGGGAAATCATTTCACCTCTCATTGCTTTTCACACCGAGAATAGATTGTATGTTCTTAGATGAGGAGCATAACTGGATACAATGCTACTATTGTTTCAATTAAAAATAATATTGTTCAACAAAATGAGAGAATATAGAAGAGGTGGTCAACCTGGAGGTCTAAAGATGTTTTAAAATTATAGTTCTCATTCTCCCATGAAACTTGTGACTGTAATTTTGAAACTTCTAGCAATTTTGGAACTTGCAGTTCAATTGGGCTGAAGATACCTTTTATAGAATGAGGAATGCAGCATTAGTTAAAGCTAATGAATGTTAGTAAAAAAAATGAAATGGGTGAAGAATGGAAACTAATTATGATGTGCAAAATGGCTGACATTTAACACAAATAATGTACGTAAATGCACATGGCAATTTATGCATACATTTCCAGGAGGAAAAACAGGAATAACACAACACAGTGATCTAGGTAAGCATTGTAGCCTTGCAGCGCTGGGGTCCTGGGTTCAAATCCTACCAAGGACAACATCTACAAGGAGTTTGTATTTTCTCCCCGTGTTTGTGTGGGTTTCCTCAGGGTGCTCAAGTTTCCTCCCATACTCCAAAGCCATATTGCTAGGGAATTTAGATTGTGAGTCCCAACGGGGACAGTGATGATGCCCATAATTTTAAATGAAGCGGGATGCCCAGCACTATATACGTGCACCCCTCAAGATAGACGCACCAATTCACCCAACCAACACTAAAGGGCTTGGCTGCATCCTGCAAAAAATGGAAAATGTGCAATAAAAAGATTAAAAATAATGTATAAGATAAATACATTACATGAGGTATTGGTCGATATTTTGGCCAAAATATGCAAGCTTGCAACCCACTTCAAGGATCCTCATACTTGTGAGTCACTACTCTAAAATTAAAAACGTCTCTGTCTTATGGGGTGCACTTAAATAGTGCTGGGCAGCCTGCTTGATTTAAAATTATGGGCATCATTAATAGGCTGTAAGCCAGACACTGTGCATCTCACGTATCTGTGTGACTGGTGTCCTATGCAAGCCGCATCTGTGTGCATTTGTAATACTGCACAGTCACCCCCTCCATGAATTGGCAGGTTTGGTGAGTGGCTGTCGCATCTGTATTTGCACCTGTGCTTCCCCCACCTTCATCATGAGGTTCTGCTGCATCCTGCTATCGCATTGGTAATCTGACCTGGCGTTGGTAAGGCTGGTTTGTTTTCTGTGATTTATTTTTTACATTGGTGCACATAATTTAAAAAATAAATAAATAAATAAATGTGCGACTTTTAGTGATTTTATGCTAGTCTTGTAATTTGTCAACATTAAGCATAATTAGCTATGCAAAATTGTTTTTTTTTTGCCAGATTTGTGAACTGCCTACAACTTTTTAAAAAGAAATTGAAAACTCACTCCAGTAAAGCAATGGCATAAAAAGTGTAGTAACATTTTTACACAGAAGTATAAGATCTAGAGATGAGCGGATCAGACAAAATTCCATCTGTCTTGTTTGTGCGTTTTTTCCTTGGGTATTAGATTAGTGGAAAGGTAATTGAAGTTAATTTCCCTTATTATGCTTTGGGGTCTCTCCAGACCACAGAGCAGAACAAATATAATATATAAAAATAATTCAAAAATCCTTATACTCACCTTACCGCTTACTTCCCTGGCCTCTCTGCTACTCACCGCCACCTGTCCGGTCCTCACCACATCTTCTGATCTCCGGCCACTTGCACTGGAATCCCACCTTTCAAGCACATGTGCAGAATCCTCTCAGACTTCATGAAAACCAGAAGTCCTGGTTGAATGTAATATGCCTGGGAGAGTTCTGCGCAAGTGCGCAGAGGGCCACAGTGTCATGACATCACGACATGTGGCATGACCTTCAGCGTGTGCAAGTGGTGTGGGATAAGAGGATGTGTCAAGGACTGGATGGGTGGTGGAAAGTAGCAGAGGGTTCAGAGAGGTGAGCAGTAAAGTGAGTGTGAGTTTTTTTTTGCCATTTTGCTGAATCCATGCGGAAACGAATTGCAAAAAATCTGTATTTCGGTGAAAGCAGATTTTTATTAAATTGAGTAGAATTTGGTTCTGCTCAAATTTATTCCCTCATCTCTAATAGCTTAAAATGTGCCAAATTTATCAAACATCAAACACTTTTCCTGCATCATTTCCCATAAACTCATAATATCCAAATATGGATATGTAGGATAAAGATTGGTCGTTTCATGTCAAATATCGAATTTAAGATGATTCATAGGTTGGTAAAGATGGTTTGTTATTTTAGCGCTTTATATATGTAACTAGATGGTGGCCCGATTCTAATGCATCGGGTAATCTAGAATATGCATGCGGCTGACCGGGCGCCACTAAGCAGCGAAGCAGTGTTTAAATGGGTTGTGCACTACTTTTAATTAATTTCACAATGTATCCCCTCGGTGCCCCTAATGAATTTTGTCATTACGTCATGTTGTCAATCCTGCTTGTGACAACATCGCTGACGACGCACAGCCAGCACGTAATTCTCCCGTCTGCAGCCGTATGTTGCTTCAGTTTACATCACAACTATTTGCGGCTGCAGCCAGGGGTCTGCTGTTCCTCGCACCACAGTGAATGACGGGCTGTGGCCGGGGTTATCCGTCATCGTGTCACATCCAGCATCCACAGCGCGGTCTGTCAATGTGGTTTGTATGGCTGCCTCATTCCTCTAATCCTGGTTTGTATGGCTGACTTATTTTGGATTGTACGCCTTCCTCATCTTAGCTTGTATGGCCCCCTTATCCTGGTTTTGTATGACCTACTCATTCCCCCATCTCTACAGCACAGTTCAAAAACTAAACCCTAATCCTCCCCTTGTTTCCTTTCTCTGCTCTAGCGCTGTCTGTCCTGTTTTCAGCAGCTCCTCGCAGGATGTGAGGCACAGCACACGCTCTCAGATACTGCTGTGATTAGCTGCTGTCTGTAGATTCGATGCTTTCCACGCCGGGACTAAGTGCGTGGAGAGGCACAAATCTGCATTCACTTTAGTAGCACATGCTGCAGATGCCGCTATGAAGATTTAACAATAATACAATGAATACACAGAATAATACTTTATTAACTATTATTGGTTATAGAACTTAATACAACGGAACAAAATTATTAAACAGATGATCAAAATATATAAACCATTCCATGAATATGTAACAATATTTTACAATAAATCATCAGACAAAAGAAGTACGACCCTAGAATTTATTTATTAGCAATATCAACCTAAAATATTTTTGTACACGACATTTTTGGTGAATACTTTTGGACTATCTGGAAGCAACTTTCCTTGTAAATGGGTATCCAAAACATGCACCTTGACTTTGGATCTCATTTTAACTCTTGAAAATGCAACATAGAGTTGTCCATGTCCAAAAACGGGCTCCGGTAAATATATGCCAACACGTTGTAGAGTTTGACCTTGTGACTTGTTTATTGTCATGGCAAATGCTGGTTTTACTGGAAACTGTCGACGTCGAAGCCTAAATGGAAGACCGGTGTCTGAAGGACATAAATCAATGCGTGGAATGAACACTTCCTCTCCTTTTGCAGATCCAGTGATCACTGTTGCTTGAATTATGTGGGAATGGAGTCCAGTAACAATAAGGCGAGTTCCATTACATAGACCATTTCTTGTATTTAGATTCCGAAGCAACATTACGATTGCTCCAACTTTAAGTTGTAGTCTGTGGAATGGCATTCCTGATGGCGTAACACTATTTAAAAATTCAACTGGATAATACTCTCGTTCATCTTCATTGTCGACATCCACCGAATCATCACTTTTGTATAATTTATACTCTCCAGGCATTCTATCCATCACACGGGAATTTAGCAGAGCTACGTCATCATTCTTGGGACAGAGAATTGCATAGGAAGAGGCCCTCTCAACACTGGTTTGGTCGTTTACATCTATTTCAACGCGTTGTCCAAAAACATCACTTACGATGCAGTCAGTGCACACCATGTCTTCTGGTATTTCAATAATGTCTTCTCCAAGGTTATATTCATTGCTCAGTTCACCATTACCAAGTTTAAGAAGCCAGTTGCTGTACTCTGGGTCAGAAGATCGCATGTTGTTAATTAGTTGTAGTTTATTAAACTCTTTCCAAAGGTCTGACATTTTTAAGGTTGACTCGATAATATTTGTTCTTGTTCCATTCGGTACAACTGGAAGGCATTGCCTAAAATCTCCGCCAAGGACAAAAAATTTACCTCCAAAAGGAATTTCATTTTTTTCAGCAATATTTGTAGTCATAACTTCACGCAGAAGGCTGTCAATTAAGCTCAAAGCATATATGGGCGCCATGGTGCACTCATCAAGTATCAAAAGATTTTCACTGTTCAACTGTTTTCCTGCAAATGTGTCTTGTTTGATTCTGGAAACGGAGATTTCATTGACCGGAACTGGTATCCCAAAGAGTGAATGCATAGTGCAACCTCCTCGTAAAAGGTTTGCTGCAATACCTGTTGTAGCCGATGGCAATATGACTTTTCCTAACCCTCTAACGTGATGCATTAAAACTTCATATAGGTATGTTTTACCGCTGCCTCCAGGACCGTCAATAAAGAAACATTTTGGCATTGGATCGGCTTGGTTTTCTACAGCGCTCACAATAGTGTGATATGCAATCCGTTGTTCTTGATTTAAGAAGTTTTTCTTCTCTGTTGCCAACAATAATTCATAAGCTTCGTCATACTCTTGAATTTGTGCAACTTGACTTGCAGGCTGTGGCAAATTAAAGTCTGAAAACATTTTTCCATGCAGTAGTAGGATATTTTGGACATCTTGCATGGCATAAGATTCGCAATTGTGACAATTTCCACTTTTGTTGTGAAGACGTAAGCAGTAATCTTCAATTATATGTTCTTTGAAATTTGTCCAAAGTTGAGCCGGATTTGTAGGCAGTCCAAAGACACAAATAAAGGCAAACAATTCACGAAGTTTCTTAGGCATATGTAGAGTAACTGCGTCTTCTAAAGTAAGTGTCCACATAGTATCATCCAATAGAAGTCCTAAAGCCAAAGCTGCAGCTTTAACTGTATCGTGCAATACTCCATTAACTGTTTTCAAATCTTCGTAACTTCTAGCTCCTTTGATATGCAGTAGTAACAGCCGAAGGCAATATCTTTCTTGATCTTTGACACTAACAGTATACATGCGTCCAATTATTCTGCTAAGTCCTCGTTGTCTTGGCTTCCAAGTTTTATTCCAAACGTAATGCTCTGGAATCTCTCGATACAAATACTGCCTTGCGTTTTCGTCACGTTGGTTCAGCAAAAACCATTCCATTAATGTTGACGTTGTGCTTAAATTTTTGGAGACATCTTCGACGTGAGCATTTTCAAAGAAATAAAGCTGCTGTTGATTTGGTAAATGAATAGCTAAACGTATAATGGCATGGGACTGTGAATGCATTGGAAATCCAAATATTCTCCAAGCAGCTTCTGGAGCACTGAAATATCTTGAGTCAACAAACCTTGATGATTCATCGTGATTGACTGTTTTTTGTTGGATTTCGACATTAGCTTTGTCATGCCCCTTGTAGATGTACTTGAAAAGATATTTAACACTTTTTATTGAAGCGCAGATTTCAACGTTGATGTGACAGTTGTAGCGTTTTAATAAGTACGGGTTGTATGGAACTATCCATGAGTTATTTATAATCTTTTTGTTGTGTACAATGTTATCAATCAGTTGTCTCCGGTAGGATGGGTAGCCGTCCAAATCTTTAACAGTGTGCTGTTTCAACTGCTTTGGAAACCCTTTTGTACACTTTCCGTTTTCCATGCATGGACTTTTTGGATTTGCTACACCGCATGGGCCATGAACCATATTACAGATTACAAGATTATACAGTTCAGGATACTTTTCTTGGTTAGGAATTTCAGCCCACACTATGTTGTCAATTTCATCCTCCGTGTGAAACTTGGAATCCGTGTCAAAAATAATTAGTACATGCGCATGTGGGAGACCTCGTTTCTGAAACTCTATGACGTGTACCATTGCTACGACTGTTCCAAAAAGGCCTTTTTTGATGTCTTCAAAAAGGCTGCTGAGTTTTAGTCGAAATACGCGTGCAACTAAGTCCGGCCTGTGTTCAACTTGCTGCCAGGGTTGTAGATTTTCTGTAATTTCCGGCCATTTAGGATTACAGGTCATTGTTAAAAAAATGTCAGGTCTTCCATACTTTGTTACTATTGCCATTGCATCTTGATAACGCTGTTGCATGTTGCGGGGGCTACCTTCAAAGGACGACGGGAGAATTACTGTTTTTCCAATTGGAATTCCTTTTTGAATGGATTGTTTTTGCAAATGTTCTTGAAGAACGCAGTAGTCTTCAACTTTAAGTTGTTTTTGATTTCTTCGTATGAAATTGAGCCGATTTGCTTCAATTTTAACGTATGTGTCTACTAAGTACTGTTCTGTCAGTTTCCCACCGTTTAAAATAGGATTGAAGTATTTTCGCACAGACAGAAGAAAACTGTAGTACTGTAGTTGTGTAATTCTTCTTGAAGTTCCTTGCTGGTGTAGGTTTTCATGCCACCCTTGATCACTGCTTGGAAAGAATAGCGGATACAGAAGAGCATCAAGGTTGCTGTGCAAAATGCTAATCCGTTGTGTTTTAGGAACGAAAGGGTTGTTTTTGTCTGGCTTAAGATGGACTAATATATCTCTTTGAAAAGGAGGCTCTCCGTCATCGTTTTGAAAAACAACTGCGACCTCACTTACACGTGGTTTGTTGTAACATCGGGGATCTTGTTGACGTTCTTGTTTAATGGCCATGATAATAGAAGGCATTTCCGTCCCATTTTGTATAGCTCTCTGTTCCTCCTCAGCTTCAACGTCTTTTAGCATGCGATATGCGACAGCAAATGGGCTGATTGCTTGTAAATGTACGGCAATTAGGTTCATCAGTTCTGCATTACACTTTTCATTTTCTTTTCGGTTCATCCTTTGTTCTGTAGCCTCATTTGGATCAAAGATGTATAATTGTGCAAATGTTGGTGGTTGTCCTAGTTCTGGGTGAAGTGTTCCAGTACGGTGGTAGATATGGCCATGAATTTTAAAACAATACGGTCCGAATCCAGGGGGCGGTGCAATGTTGGCACCAAATGAAGCAAACGCATGAGAATTGCTGATACTTCTGATATTTTCCATAAAATTTCTACTGTGTTCATGCGTTCCTTTCATCAACTGCTCAAACAGATCTGAGTAGTGACATCTTGGTAGCATCACTTTTCCTTTTTGACAGCATTGAGTAAACTGATTGTCAGATGGTTTTTCCTCGATAAAATTCATAGATTCGCATTTTGAACAAACTACATTCATCTTCCCACAGTAGTGTTGAATAATGATAGTTTCATTGTCTGTTACGTAACGTGCAAGTTGTTGAATGTTCTGCTGGGTTTGCCTTAGTTGGTAGAGCATTCTTTTTTGATAAATTTGTCGATCGTGTTGTTCTCAGTTTGTCCTGGATTCTGGAGATTCATTCAGACGACATTGTCTATGGGATTCTTCATCGTGTTCGTGTCTAGCCGCAGTGTGTTGCGGTGTTTCCCATTCCCGACGTTGTCTGTGAGATTCCGCATCCTGGGCTTGTCTGGCAACAGTGTGTTGTGGTGTTTCTGGTTCCCGGCATTTTTGTTGAGATTCCGCATCCTGTGCTTGTCTGGCGGCAGTGTGTGGTGCTGTCTCCTGCTTCCAAAATTTTCTGTGAGCTTCCGCATCCTGGGCTTGTCTGCTGGCAGTGTGTTGTGGTCTCTCCTGTTCCCGGCATTTTTGGTGAGATTCCGCATCCTGGGCTTGTCTGGCGACAGTGTGTTGCGGTGTGTCCTGCGCCCTTTGTTTCTTGCGATATTCTGCATTCTTGGCTTGTCTGATGGCAGTGTGTTGCAGTGTCTCCTGTTCTCGGCGTTTTTGTTGAGATTCTGCATCGTGGGCTTGTCTGGTGGCAGTGTGTTGCGGTGTCTCCAGTTTCCGGCGTTTTTGGTGAGATTCTGCATCCTGGGCTTGTCTGGCGGCAGTGTGTTGCGGTGTCTCCTGTTCCCGGCGTTTTTGGTGAGCTTCCGCATCCTGGGCTTGTCTGGCGGCAGTGTGTTTCGGTGTCTCCTGTTCCCGGCGTTTTTTTTGAGCTTCCGCATCCTGGGCTTGTCTTGCGGCAGTGTGTTGCGGTGTCTCCTGTTCCCGGCGTTTTTGTTGAGATTCGGCATCCTGGGCTTGTCTGGCGGCAGTGTGTTGCGGTGTCTCCTGTTCCCGGCATTTTTTGTGAGATTCGGCATCCTGAGCTTGTCTGGCGGCAGTGTGTTGCGGTGTCTCCTGTTCCCGGCGTTTTTGTTGAGCTTCCGCATCCTGGGCTTGTCTTGCGGCAGTTTGTTGCGGTGTCTCCTGTTCCCGGCGTTTTTGTTGAGCTTCCGCATCCTGGGCTTGTCTGGCGGCAGTGTGTTGCGGTGTCTCCTGTTCCCGGCGTTTTTGGTGAGTTTCCGCATCCTGGGCTTGTCTTGCGGCAGTGTGTTGCGGTGTCTCCTGTTCCCGACGTTTTTGGTGATATTCGGCATCCTGGGCTTGTCTGGCGGCAGTGTGTTGCGGTGTCTCCTGTTCCCGACGTTTTTTGTGAGCTTCCGCATCCTGGGCTTGTCTGGCGGCAGTGTGTTGCGGTATCTCCTGTTCCCGACGTTTTTTGTGAGCTTCCGCATCCTGGGCTTGTCTGGCGGCAGTATGTTGTGGTGTCTGTTGCTCTCGACGTTGTCATTTTCTTGCTGCTTCTGCTGCTTTTCTGTCTTCCTCCGTGGCATATTTTCGCTTACGACCCATTATAAAACAGGAAGCGTAAAGAAGTATCTCTTCAGCGCGCTGTCACTGGCAGAACGTGTTCAGTAAACCTGACAGAAGTCCCTCGTACAGTGTGACAGAAGTCCCTCGCACAGTGTGACAGAAGTCCCTCGCACAGTGTGACTGAAGTCCCTCACACAGTGTGACAGAAGTCCCTCGCACAGTGTGACAGAAGTCCCTCGCACAGTGTGACTGAAGTCCCTCGCACAGTGTGACAGAAGTCCCTCGCACAGTGTGACTGAAGTCCCTCGCACAGTGTGACTGAAGTCCCTCGCACAGTGTGACAGAAGTCCCTCGCACAGTCTGACTGAAGTCCCTCGCACAGTGTGACAGAGAAAACCTGCTCAGTACGTTATGAGCATTTTGTGAGTCACATGACAACATGGGCGGAGTTAGCAGTGCTATCTCCCGTACGTGGCGTAGATATTTGAAATGTTGCAGTAATTGGCCGGAGAGCGTATTTAAATTTGGCGCGGAAATCTGTGATTGGTCGCGGGCGGCGTCCGCGACCAATCATAGAAGCAGATTTTAAATGTCGTGCGCCGTGTTACTAAGCAGCGGACAGTATGTTTGAATTCAGCGTTAAAATCTCTGATTGGTCGCGTCGGGAGGGCGCGACCAATCAGCGTATCGTATTGGTGAGGACCGGGGAGCGGCTGCCTGTGCGGCTACTTCCGCGCCGAGAAGCCGGGACATGAGCGGGCGCTCGCAGCAGAAGTATCCGGACCCGCAGCGCCGCTCCCCGGTCCTCCCTACACACGCTAGTCGCATGGATGTCAGCAGCGCTGCCTGTGCGGGTACTTCCACTCCGAGAAGCCGGGACATGACCGGGCGCTCGCAGCAGAAGTATCCGGACCCGCAACGCCGCTCCCCGGTCCTCCCTTCACACCCTAGCCGCTGATGTCCCCACAGTATCAGCATGGTGTTACAAAGATCCGGACATTTGTGTTAAAAATCGCTAATTGGTCGCAGGCGCTGCCCGCGACCAATCACCGATTTGGGCGCCAAATTTAAATATCGGCGGCGAACAATCACGGATCTTGGCTCCACATTTAAAAACCACTGTGCAGATTGGTCGCCGACGCTGGGCGCCACCAATCACCGATTTTGGCGCCACATTTAAATAGCGTCCGCGACCAATCAGTACAGTGGTGTTGAAATGTGGAGCCAAGATCGGTGATTGGTCGCAGCCGATATTTAAATTTGGCGCCCAAATCGGTGATTGGTCGTGGGCAGCGCCTGCGACCAATTAGCGATTTTTAACACAAATGTCCGGACCTTGTAACACCATGCGGATACTATGGGGACATCAGCGGCTAGGGTGTGAAGGGAGGACCGGGGAGCGGCGTTGCGTGTCGGGATACTTATGCTGCGAGCGGCCGCTCATGTCCCTGGTTCTCGCAGCAGAAGTATCCGCACAGGCAGCGCCGCTCCCCGGTCCTCCCTTCACACCCTAGCCGCTGATGTCCCCACAGTATCCGCATGGTGTTACAAAGGTCCGGACATTTATGTTAAAAATCGCTAATTGGTCGCTGGCGCTGCCCGCGACCAATCACCGATTTGGGCGCCAAATTTAAATATCGGCCGCGACCAATCACCGATCTTGGCTACAGATTTAAACACCGCTGTGCTGATTGGTCGCAGCCGATATTTAAATTTGGCGCCCAAATCGGTGATTGGTCGCGGGCAGCGCCAGCGACCAATCAGCGATTTTTAACACAAATGTCCGGATCTTTGTAACACCATGCGGATACTGTGGGGACATCAGCGGCCAGGGTGTGAAGGAAGGACCGGGGAGCGGCGCTGCGGGTCGGGATAATTCTGCTGCGAGCAGTCGCTCATCTCCCGGCTTCTCTGAGTGGAAATATCCGCACAGGCAGCGGTGTTCCCCGGTCCTCACTAATACGATTCCGCTCCCCGCTCCTCACCAATACGATTCGCTGATTGGTCGCGCTCTCCGCACGCGACCAATCAGTGATCTTGGCGCTAAAGTTAAACACCGCTGTGCTGATTGGTCGCCGACGCTGTGCGCGACCAATCACCGATTTGGGCGGCACATTTAAATAGCGTCCGCGACCAATCAGTACAGTGGTGTTTAAATGTGGAGCCAAGATCGGTGATTGGTCGCGGCCGATATTTAAATTTGGCGCCCAAATCGGTGATTGGTTGCGGGCAGCACCAGCGACCAATCAGCGATTTTTAACACAAATGTCCGGACCTTTGTAACACCATGCAGATACTGTGGGGACATCAGCGGCTAGGGTGTGAAGGGAGGACCAGGGAGCGGCGCTGAGGGTCGGGATACTTCTACTGCGAGCGCCCGCTCATGTCCCGGGTTCTCGCAGCGGAAGTATCCGCACAGGCAGCGCCGCTGACATCCATGCGGCTAGGGCGTGAAGGGAGGACCGGGGAGCGGCGCTGCGGGTCCAATTGGTTGCGGCCGCTATTTAAATGTGCCGCACAAATCGTTGATTGGTCGCGGACTTGGCCCTCGACCAATCACTGATCTTGCGGCCAAAGTTAAACACTACTGTGCTGATTGGTCGTGGACGCTGCCCGCGACCAATCACCGATTTGGGCACCAAATTTAAATATCGGCCGCGACCAATCACCGATCTTGGCTACACATTTAAACACCGCTGTGCTGATTGTTCGCGGCCGATATTTAAATGTGGCGCCCAAATCCGTGATTGGTCGCGGGCAGCGTCGGCGACCAATCAGCACAGCGGTGTTTAAGTTTTGCACTAAGATCTGTGATTGGTCGGGTCCGAAGACCGCGACCAATCATCGAATCGTCTTGGTGAGGACCGGGGAGCGGCGCTACCTGTGCGGGTACTTACGCTGCGAGAACCCGGGACATAGCGGGCGCTCGCAGCAGAAGTATCCCGACCCGCAGCGCCGCTCCCCAGTCCTCCCTTCCGCATGGAGGTCAGCGGCGCCGGCGTTCCTTCCGCTGATACCGGCCGGGAGATGAGCGCCTCGCGCCGCTCATCTCCCGGCTGCATCTCCGTCCTGCAGATGGGTCCGGCGGTCGGGTTCCTTCTGCTGTTGCCGGCCGGGAGATGAGCGCCTCGCGGCGCTCATCTCCCGGCTGCATCGCCGCTCAGCTCCGTCCCGCAGATGAGCCGTTAACGGCCGCCATCTTTTTTCAGAAATCCCGCGGTGCTGATTGGCCGCTGCCGGACCAATGAGCGACGCGGGATTTCCTGGACAGACAGACAGACAGACAGACAGACAGATAGACAGACAGACAGACAGACGGGATAAGACAATTATATATATAGATACGAATAGTTTTGAAACATACACACACATGCATCTGTCAATGATTCTTGATATTTTTATTAGTCTTGCTAAAATCTCATACTGAAGTATCTTTGATGAAAACACAGGTGTGAGGCGGAAATAGAATTTGTTTACTGCATTTTCTGGTTTGATTTATGTTGTATTGTATGATGTATTACTTTATTAAGTGCTTAATTAACAAAATCGAAATGTTAGGTAGTTCTCTGTGGAGACTTGCATTTGTATGCAGTTTTTGAAAAACAAAATTTCACAGTTGGTAACAGCACAAAAAAATGAATAAAATTATAAATTGTAGCAAGGTACTTCATCTTAAAGAGAACCTGTCAGCACGATTTTGCATGTTAAAGTAAAAGCATGGCCATAATGGAGCTGTTATACTGATTAAATAGATGCCTCTAGTGTAGAAATCTGCATACTGAAGTTTGGTGTAATAAGCTTTTGGTGTAAAGGGGCAGGACTGTCAGCAGGGTCCTTGGCTCCCATCCCAGCCCCTCTGCCTGCCTCTGTTGTTTGTATCTGCCTCTTGTTTTAAAGTTCACAGGTCATGGCTCGGTTTGATGATTCAATCCTGTAACCTGTTGTTTCGCGGTTGGTTCTTCTGCATGTTCAGCTATAGCTCTTTTCCTTTCCCTTCCCTGTCCAAATGATGATTCTTCTTTTGTCCTTATTCTCCCTTCTTGATTTGCTTCTTTCCATGTGTTTTCCATTTTCCCATTTTAGTTTGCCCTATCACGTTCTGGGTGGGACTTAATACAGTATCCCTTCTCTGCACTTCCTTGCTGGCTATATTTCCTGGTGGGTGTATACTTAGGAATTCCAGCTCTTTATCTTATGGGCTTACCTTGCTGGGTAAACTCCAGTTGTATTCTTGCTGTAAGTTGGTTTGCTTTCCCTCACAGAACCTTTTTCCTTTTAGCATTGTTAGATTCTTAGGAGGTCTTTCTTGTTCCTTTTATTTTTGGTACTCCTGAACCTACACCCCTCCACCTTATTTAAATGTGTCTTAGTTTCTCACTTTAGGTTCTTGTATTTCTCCTCACACTTTCCTTTCCCCTTGTTGGTAGTGTGTTGCTGTCTCCTCTCTGGTTCCCCAGGAGGTACAAGAAACCCCTTGACAGCCTTTTAGGGAGCCAGGTCCAAGGTGGTGTTTTTTAGTTGTGCGGTTAAGGCCTTTCTAGTCTGTGCAGGGACCAGTTTGGTGTAGGTTCAGCATTTCTCTGGTGTGAGTGTGAACATGTTCATAACATTGCGTTCGAGAAAAATTTGGTGTCTCAAAACGTATAGACCCGTGTCCTTTGCTACTATTAGCTTTTAATTTATTTTTCTTTTAAATTAATTCTAAATAAAATGTGAGTTTTAATTACATCTTATAAATCAAGTCTCATATCCCTAATCCTAAATGGCACTATTATCACTTTAGAGGAGGTTTTTCATATAAAGCAGAAGGATCTCTATAGATTTTCAATAAAATATAACTTTTAATAATTATATTTAAAATTATACTCACAACAGTTTAAAGGAACTGAGCTCAAGGCATACAACATATAGTCTCACTAATATTTATGTACTGTACATAGCAATATTATTAATAAGGTGTTCAATAACATAATCACACAAATTATATACATAGAAATATTAATAAGGTGCTCAATAATAACAGTGCCCTTGAAGTAAGTTCAGTCTTACCTAAGTATTCTCTGTGATGCACTGCTCATCGCTGGATCAGCAAGATAAAGCCACACAAGTCAAAAAGTTTGCCCTGTAGTCCCTGCCCAGAGTAGCTCCTGCCCTTACAAGGGCAGTACCAGGATGTATATCCTAAGAAGGAATGGCAATACCCCTACCAAAAAATCCCTTTGAACTCATTTCTGCCTCAGTCATAGACAGGTACTATAGGGCAAACTTTCATGACTTGTGTGGCTTTGGGCTTTGTTTTGCTGATCCAGCGATGAACGGTGCAGAACAGAGAAGACTTAGGTGAGACCGAACCTTACTTCAGGAGCAATATTATTTTTGAGCACCTTATTAATATTTCTATGTACATAATTTGTGTGATTATATGTTATTGCACACCTTATTAATAATATTGCTATGTACATAAATTTTAGTGTGACTATATGTTTTCCGTTTTGAGCTCAGTTCCTTTAAACTATTGTGAGTATAATTTTAACTGTAATTATAAAAGGTATATTTTATTGATAATCTATAGAGATCCTTCTGCTTTATTACATACATATTTCTGCATCTTACATGTGTATACTGGATCCTTCCCACCTCTGCACAGCTACTTGCCCTGGACCTGGTCCGGAGTTGTCCGTGCACTGCACCCAGAGACATACAGCAGTATTTTACGGATGACAAATTTTTCTCTACTTACATTTAACTTTGGGGCCTCTCTGTATCCTATAATTTATTGTTTTTTTTTACCATATATTAGTAAATACATATGTTTGTACCAATATGATACCGCTAATCGCTATAAGAAGGAACAGTGCAATTGGCTCTTGGTGGTCAGATCGAAAGTAGTTACTTTTAATGGTGCCAGATTGATATTCTGCATATTTACACTGCACATTGCCACTTCTTCTGGGTGTAATTCTCAGTATGTCTTCTTACTCTATATTATTTTGGACATATCAATGGGTGTGATTTTATCAAGGGGCTTGACTTTACTAGGGGTCATGGCAAATATCCATAAACAAATTTGACCATCCATAAATTTTGATTCAGTTGTCCAGGAAAAATTTAATAGTAGGTGGGCAACCCTGACAGCACTTACAGATCAGACACATATGTCATATTTTGTAAGATAACAGAACACATCATAAGCATTGCCAATTCACAATGTAATAATTACCTTCATAGATCTTCTCTTCTGGAGCTGCAGGCAACTGTGCACCTAAGCCCGACACTCCTGCTGGTGAAGACCCAACACCATCATCATGCTAAGCTAGACCCCTTCTAATTGTTGTGTGCCCTTGACTGCAGTTCTGCGAATACTGCCCTGAAGGCTGTCCTGATCATCATAGGTAGTGTGAAATATTGTGAATGTTGCAGATAGTAGGACAACCAAAATGGTTGCTGGATTTGGGTCCTACAAATCTTTTTGCTCTATTATATTCAGTTCTTGATTTACTGTAGAACAATGCAGGTTCCTGTTTGATTAGTTTGGATGCCAAGCATGAAGAACTTTTAAAGTAACTAATAGCAAATAACGGCACCTGATCATCACTATAGTCCTAATAACTTTTACTTTTATCCGTACTTTACTTATTGCTTCATTTTGTAGAGCTAAATGTTTTGTTTTAGATTACATTAAAAATGTAATACATAAAAGAATCCCAGCTGTTAGACTATTCAATAAAGAAAGACGTCACAAGTGAAATAATCATGTAATCATTGTTAGGACACATTTTATGTGAAATGTCAAGTGTAGAAGAACTTGTTTTTATCTCTGAAATTCATAAGCCTCCATAAATACCATCAGATTATGCTAAAGTACTGGGATCTCAGAAATCTTGAAGATAAAATTTCATATTTTAAAAAACATATTTGTAGTTTACCTCTATTTATGCGCTTAGTTTTGTTATTGAGTTTAAATTTCTGTGATGATGAATTTCAAGAATTTTATGCTACATATTTATAGACGTTAGACGGCCTTTTTTTTTAGTACAAAAGTGCAAATGACCTTTTTAAGGTCATAGACATAAAGCATACCTCCAATTATATAGAAAAAAACATTATTAGGTTATATGGACTTAAGCAGTGGGGGGGGGGTTCTTTTTCCTTAAAGCTCCCGTCTGAGTCAGAATCATTAAGTAAGGCAATGTACTATGAATATAATGCTGCATTTTGCTTTACTGCCGCAGGATACTATTATTTTCTTCTCCCTCTAGTTAGTTATGTTTGGTATGCCATGCTAATGTTTAATTCTCTTGGTACTGTGACTGATTTGTGGCAGATATGTAAGCTGTACATTTGCTGGTAACACGGTTGGGTCAGCATTAGCATGCACCTCCATAACCCTGTAGTATAGAGAGGGCTTAAAAGTCAAGACATTCCCATCAGTAAAGGTCAGACACCTTTAAACAACATAGACAAGCCGAGGAAAAGCTGTGCAGCACATCTGTGCCATGACTAGATAGCAAGTGGGAGTGAGTAGAACATTTTATAAAGGTGTGTTACCCCAGGTCTTCTTGAGAGCCACAAAACGGCGCACACAGTAGGTGTCATTTGTCCCAGGTGGAAGAGACCTACCCACTACAGGAGTACTTTTAATAGAAGGAATGGACATGGTAACTATTATTTACTAATGTAGGTTTATTTTTACATATCAAAAGTGCAAAACATATCCTGGCTACCAAAGGCACAAAATGTTGAGAAACCCTTTTCTGCAAAAGGGTTAAAATCCAATTTTTATGCAGTCATTTACAGACCAATGTAACAGTGCAAGCAAGCACAAAAATGTTGTGCTCACTCAGGAACACTTTCTCATAGTATAAGATACAAAAATGGCTGTATTCTATTTAAAGTCTAATAAGCACACGAAAATCAATTAACAAGATGAAGGGAAGGAGCCCAATTAGGTGATGAGGAAATGAAAAAGGAGAAAAAGCCTAAACGAACTAAATTAATAAATATAGGAAACAATTCAGATATTAGTATAGATACATTAACACCTTAGCGATGACCATCGTACATGGACGTTAGCTATGCACTATCAATGTATAGAACGGGGTCTGGTGCTTAGCCTGTTCCTTTCAGTGTGGGTACCACCTGTCTTACATAACAGTAACTGATGAAAATAACCCTGGCGACATCAGTTTAATCTCTTATATGCCACTATCATGCCTAATATGGCATTTAAAACGCTTAAAGATGGCATCTGTCATTTCTGGTGGCCATAAGCACCCTTCATGACACCATTGCCAGGTGTTAATCAGATGTCATGCCAGCTGACAGCCCTCGGAAGGTTTTATGTCTGCCATGTATGATCTCCTATGAAGATCAGCCTGTGGCCGTACTTCATGGAAATCATCAGTTTCACAATACATTGCAATACTCATGTATTGTCTGAAAGGGACCTGCGAATTTGAGGAAAATCAATTCAAAGTTGATCCTCCGCAGCTTGATACGCTCATTGATACAATGTCTATTCCTATTATTTTTTTTAATGATAAGGAAAATGTATCAATCCATAATTAATTGCCCTTTACGCTATAAAGCGAATGGACACCTTTGCTTATCATGTCATTTTTAGGTTCAGGGAGGGGATTGGAAGAAACTCTTTTTTTCATGTGAAACACAATGGATACAATTATTGGCACACGTTACCCAAAGTGATTAAGTTATAAGACAGATCTAATTATCTATACTACTAGTAACTGAATTGTTTCCTTTATTTATTTTGTTAATTCAGAGTTTTTCTCCTTTCTCCACTTGTTCCTCTCCACCTAATTATTGGGTGCCTCAAATTCATCTTGTTAATTGTTTTTCACTGTGTTTCTTAGGCTTTTTATGGAAATACAGCCATTATTGTACACAATGACTAAGTGCTCCTGAGTGAGCATGAAACGCGTCAAATTGAGATGCTGTTACAGTTGCATTGGTTTTTAAATGGTAGAATAATAATTGGACTGAAATGTAATCGAGGTGCTGAATTATTGCTTCAACACTTGTATTAGATATATTCACCTGGAGACCAGCCGGAACTTGGACTACACACTCAAACTATACATCCTCTTTATGTCACATGCAATTTGTCTACACAATAAGACACTTTTTATTCTTGCAAAGCTAGGAGAGATTCAAACTCTAACCAGGATGTTTATTGACTCTCCCCCTGGGCCGTGGGGCACTCGAGACCGGACTTCAGGGCAATGCTGGGAGTAGTAGTGGCGACCCGGTCCCGTGGCTCAGGGTGGTCAGACCAGTGGTAGTCTATGATGCGTTTTAGGTAATGTCCGACTACGCCACCCGTGGATTGCGGTCAGGGAGAACCGCCGCTGCAAGGCAGACCTCTGAGGCTGGTGTTGGGGATGCAGCAGGGAATAGTACAACTCCCCATGGGAGGAGTGTAGCCTCAGGGCCGTGTGACAGGATGCTGGGGGTGATGGTGCAGGCGCAGCAGTAACCACACAGAGTCCAATAATGCAGTCCAGGGTCTTTTACTGATCTTATCATAGACCCAACAGGAGTACAGGGTAGGAATGGACCTGGGTGTCTGAGGGCATTCGGGCGAGCTCCGCTTGTCAGTGGGTAGGCCTACCGTTCTCTTTCTGCCCTTGCTGACTATCTCCCCCTTTAGTGGTATGATAGCCCACGTCCCTGAGCTTGCCGTGTACTACGCCTGTATGGCTTGCGACTCGGGCCTTAGGTACCTGTAGCTTCTCCGTGCTGTACCGGTCCCTCTGTGTGGCGGAGCCTCCAGGCTTCTTAGGCCAAGGGATCTAAAATCCCTCGCAGGTAGATGATCTGCTGCAGGACTTGCAATCCTGACAGCCTCGGACCCCAGTGTCCGGTATGCAGTTTCCTCTCTGCCAGGACCGGCTCTCGTCGCCTCTGTCCCTGGCTTGGTGTTCCTCCTTTGCCTCCTGGACTCCTCAGCTGCGATGACCTGTCCCTCTGCTTCTGGGAACCCTTCTGGATACTTCAGAAGCAGGTCCTGGTCTCTCTAACCCTGCCCTCAGTACCGGTTTTTATAGGGGCAGCCTGCTCCCCCTACTGGCCTGGGACAGGAGGTGTGGCATGCAAATGGTCCATGACCAGAGAACCTCCCTCCTGCTCTCAGACACAGCCTTACAAGTTTGTGGCATCCAGGCCAGGGGTGACACATTATCATACACAAAAGCTTAAGAAAAAGACAGCAAAAAAGGGCAACAGTGTTTACTTGCCCAGATCTCAGAACTAATTCACTACCAGGATGCAGCAAACCCATATGTTAAAGATGGCGGCAACTCAGGTGCAAAATACTGATGAGACAATCACCCACAACCTACCAGTTCATGGAGGGGGTGATTGCTTAGTATTAAAATTGGACACAAAATAGGCTTGTATAGGGTGCTGTTTACACATCAGTACTGCACAGCATCTAGCTTACAGCCTATTAGTTACTCCCATACTATTTGATTAGGCGGGTCGTCCACTTCTATCTAAGTGCACCTCATGAGAACAGACACCCTAGTTTACAATGCCAACACTGATGGGCCTGGCTGGACCCGGGAATAAAAAAGTTCAAAAAATGAATATATATAATATATGAAGTAGTGGTCGATATTTTGGTCAAAATACCCAAGCTTGCAACCCGCGTCAAGGGTCGTCATACTTGTGAGTCCTAACACTAAGCTAAAAGCAAAGCCACAATAAGACGAATTAAAATTCCCTCAATTCCCCCAAGGGCAACAGTGTTTACCTATTTAACAGTATTTTCACCTGTGTTTCCACCATCTTTAACATCTGGGTTTGCTAGTTCTGAGATCTGGGCAGGTAAACACTGTCGCTCTTTTTTGCTGTGTCTTTCTTGAATTTTGGGGGATTTTTAATTCCTCTTATTGTGGCTTTGCTTTTAGTTTAGCATACACAAAAGCTATAACATAATATTATACATCATTGGCTGCTTTATATATGCAAAAATATCATATAGATTATGCAATTTAGGATCAAAGGACACAAAATACATTTGATATCCATTGTGCATAGGTGCCTGGTTTGGATTTCTGATGTCGGGATGTGGGGGACTTGTAACTTGTAAGATGACAATGTATGCTAAATTTGCAACAATATAATTTCATCTCCAATTTTTACCCCTAAGTAAACCAACCCAAAGGTAGTGTAAACTTGTAAAGCATGATCCACTATAATAAATTAGCCCATGTTTAGATAGTCTGCCCTAAGTAAATCCACCCCAATGTAAATAGTTTTATTCTAAAGAAATTGGATTACAGTTAAAGAGGTTGTCCACTACTTTTTCATTGATCAATGTCTGATCAATTGGGGTCTGACACCCGGCACCACCATCGCTCAGCTGTTATCGGCATTGGCGGCGGGCACTGAAAGGAAATTCTCACTTGCGGAGCTGCTCTGTCTTCTTGCAGGGGCCGCAGGAGGATACTGCACATCCGACTCCTATTGATTTGAATAGGAGGCGGATGTGTAGTACCAAGCCTCGGCCACTATCAGAAGACGGCCAGATCCGCAAGTGAGGCCTTTCAGCCTGCAGCCGCTGCCACCACCGATAGCAAATGATTGACAGGGATGCCAGGTGTCGGACCCTGACAGATTAGACATTGATGACCTATCCTGGGGATAGATCATCAATGAGAAAGTAGTGGACAACCTCTTTAATTATGGTGTTGATCCGAGAAGCCAGAATAATAGATACTGCACACGAGAATGTAAGTAATGTACTGACATAGCAGGCGACAACATTATACAAAGCTGCTGTTGTAGATGTAGGTATTGTAAGGCGGCGGTGTTCACACCGTGCAGTAAATGAGGCAGTGACCCAAGCAAGTCCAACATAAACAGCTTTATTCAGCAACTCATGGGTAAACAGAAAAGTCCTCCGGTTCACAGCCGTGTTAACATGAGTCCTTAAACAACGGTTGCTGTGGGCAACGGCCGTGCCGGGCCGCTCAGAGCCTGACAGGTGCAGAGCCTTCCCAGGTGTGGGTTCAGCCACACTCAATCCTGCTGAGCTTTCCTGCTATGCTCCTAGCAGGTTCCAGCATAGAACAACACTAACCCTTAGTGCAGGGTTTTTAAAGGACCTGTGGCAAGAGCCACCGGAAAACCCGGGTTGGAGGGAGGAGGAAGCCCCACTGCCTTCCTGTAGCCTCCTCCAAGAAATGAAGGCCCTGCTGGGTTTTACTTAATCTGCCTTAGCCAGATTGACCTGGTCAGTCTATGCTCACCTTCATTCCTGCATTACAGCCGCAGGTGTGTCTGTGACTGCAATGCACTCCAATGGATTTAATAGGTCTCAGTACACATTCTGGGGATATATATCATCCCTCGCATACGATCCCAGTCACTGCCTCACATATCCCCCCCCCCCCTCTGTTCAAACTTGTGGGGTTGAAAATTTGTCACCGTACATGGTGCCCGGGACAGGGCATCCGCGTTTGCCTGCGAGTTCTACAGAGAGACTGAAATTTTGCAGTGACAGAAACCGCCTGGTGACTCGCGCATTCTTCGATCACTCCTAACTGGAGCGTTTGTTTTACCTCAGCCGTGCTGGCTTGCCTCCGGGCTTCGGGTACCCGGTACGGTTTCATTCGTACCCTTACCCCAGGTTTGGTGACAATGTCAGGTTGGAGAACCGCAGTCCTACTCTGTAGCTATGAGAACACGTGGGTATTCTGCTTTAGTGAGAGCATCACTTATCCTGACCTCTCCCCCGGACGCACCCCTGGCTGAGGGTACGCGTACTACTACCCGATCGTCCATGTTAAAAGACCTGTCCATGGCTCTTTTATTATATGTGCGCCTCCGTGCTGCCTGGGCATCTAACAGATGTTCTTTCACGATGAGCATGACGGCCACGATCCGGTCCTGCATACTAGCCACGTGTTCAATTATACTTCTATGTGGAGTCGGCTCCCACGTCTCTTTGGCTACGTCCAACAGACCCCTAGGGTGTCTGCCGTACAATAACTAAAAGGGAGACAACCCTGTGGAAGCCTGGGGTACCTCACGGATGGCGAACATCAAATAGGGTAGTAACATGTCCCAATCCCTTCCGTCCTTAGAAACCACCTTTTTTAACATGGACTTGAGGGTTTTATTGAACCGTTCTACTAGCCCGTCGGTCTGAGGGTGGTACACCGAGGTGCGCAATTGTTTAATTTTTAGTAGTTTGTACAGTTCCCTTGTCACTTTGGACATAAAAGAGGTCCCTTGATCTGCCAGGATTTCCTTAGGTAGTCCAAGGCGACAGAACATGACAATCAGCTTCCGTGCAATCTGTTTCGCCGAGGGGTGGCGTACCACAAGTATATATTGGTGGCCACGAGTGGATTTTACAATGGGCCCTACCAAATCTATTGCAATCCATTCAAAAGGTGCCTCTATCACTGGCGGAGGTACCAATGGGCTACGGAAGCTTATGGTGGGTGTGGACAGCTGACACTCGGGGCAGGATTCGCAGTACTTTTGAAACCCGGCGTAAATCCCCGGCCAAAAGAACCGCTGCAAGATACGCTCTTGCATCTTTTTAACCCCTAAGTGTCCACCTTGCAGGTGTGTGTGTGTGCCATCTCCAGAACCGCCCGACGGTACGACTGAGGTACCACTAACTGTTCCACGACCTCGTCCCTGATTTTGTCTACCCTGTAGAGCAACTCACAGTTGACCACCATGTGTGGAAATGACTCGCCCCCTGGGCCGTAGGGCACTCGGATCCGGGAAATAGGGGAACGATGGGGGTAGTAGTGGCAACCCGGTTCCGTGGCTCAGGGTGGTCAGGCCAGTGGTAGTCTGCTAAATGCTGTTGATAACGTCTGACTACGCCACCCGTGGATTTGCGGTCATTAGGAATCGCCGCTGCAGGGCAGACCGCTGGGGCTGATGGTGTATGCAGCTGAGGTGGTGTGACTCCCCACGGGAAGAGTGCAGCCCCAGGGCAGTGTAGTGGATGGTGGGAGTGATGGTGGTGAGAGTCCCAGTGTTGATAGTGCTGGAGGAGCAAGGAGCACACAGACAACAGGTTGCAGTCCAGGGTCTTTACTAAAACAGATAAACTGACCCACAAACAATCCCGGCTAGGAGGGGACCTGGATGTCTGAGAGCAATTGGGAAATTGGCCCTGGTCAGGGTGAGGGTATAGGCCTACCGTGCTTTCTGTGCTCCTTCTGGCTATCTCCTCCTTATAGGGTAACAGCCCACGTTTCCGAGCTTTCCGTGTACTCTCGCCTGTATGGCCTGCGACGTGGGTTCCATTCTGCTCCCGGCCTGGTACGGCTTTACTGGTCCTGAGACAGGTCGTCCAGTAATCTCTAACCTTGCCCCTAGTTCCAGCTTTTATAGGGGCAGTCTGCTCCCCCTATTGGCCTGAGACAGGAGGTACTGCATGCTAATGTTCCCCTGACTAGAGAACCTCCCCCTTGCTCTCAGACACAGCTTTATTATACTTGTGGCTTCCAGGCCAGGGTGACACATTCCCCCCTAGTAAAATTTAGTACTCCGGGACTAAACAAAGACAATATACATGACCATAAAACATTATCAGGAAAGTGACGCACAGATTGAGTTCTTAAGGTCACAGTGTGGTCTGTGACTGGGTGTCCATATCACCAACACAACGGGGAGCCTTAACCAGGTGGGGGTCTGTCCTACCCCAAGTCCTTTACAGTCTTAGTTCATTCCTTGGTTAGGCTCCGAACGCAGTCCATACAAAGGTCCCGGTTATAAAAAGTCCATAACCTTTGAGTCCGTACGGTAACTGCAAGAAACTGAAACACACTATTAATAATCATGCAGGTAACTTGGCAAACATTTCAACATTTGGCAACAGGGTTATTTACAATTTTAGTGCACCCTATATTCTCCAGTGAGCGGGTATCTGCCCCTTTGTGCTCCTGGTTGACCTCCTTAACCCACTGTCTGGTGGTGGACCTACCTGACTTTCCCCACTAGCGTTAGGGGTACAGCTACCAGCTGGGTGTACAGGTAGGGCAGGCAGCTGTCTGCTGGTCCTTTGGCTCACCGCAGGCATGGCAGGCTCACTGTCAGCAGAGGGGTGACTCTCCTGGGCTGCTGGTACAGGCTCTTCCGCCTCTGGAACTGCTTGCTCTTCTTCGCCTTCCGGCTCTGGTGCAGGTTGTTGCTCAGTCGGTTGCAGGAAATGCAGGACGGTTACCACTATAGCATTGTTTATCCGAGTCCAGGACTGAGGGAACTCTCCGAGAACGGTGCTGATCATTTCTTCCTTGTCCTCTGCGGGTTCAAGGTCACTTTGATCCTCTTCTGCACTACGGAGTTGCTCGGGGCATCTTTTGAGGTGGTCTCTGGAGACTGTACTAGTGATTTCTCCTCCGTCCTTGGTGATCACGCACACCTTCGGGTTGTCTTGGTCTGACTGCAGTACGGTGTAGGGTTCCCTTTCCCACTGGTCATCCAACTTATGTAGCCTTCTCTTCCACTTCAGGACCTGCTCACCAGGTTCTAGGGAATCAGCAGGGGCGTGTTGGTTGAAGAGTCTTTCTTGCCTCTCTCTCACCTGGGCTAGGCTCTTCTCCACACTCTCCTGTACCTTCTTGTACTGCAGTTGCCTTTCCGTATCCCAGTCCGCATCCGGGGAGGTGTCCTCAGGTGTTAGGACTCCCATCTCCAGGTCTACGGGCAGCTTACCTGGTCTAGCTCGCATCAGGTAAGCTGGGGTGCAGTTTGTAGCATTCACTGGGATATGATTGTATAAGTCTATCAGATCCGGCAGTTTTTCTGGCCACAGGCTGCGTTCCTCCAGGGGCAACATCTTCAGGAGATCAATGACTATGTTGTTCATTTTCTCACACATCCCGTTGGTTTGTGGGTGGTAAGGTGTTGTCCGAATCTTCTTACAGCCATAGAGGTTGCAGAATTCTTGGAATATTTCAGCTTCGAACGTTGGACCCTGGTCCGTCAGGACCTGTTCCGGATACCCGTGTGGACGGCAGAAGTATTGCTGGAAGGCTCTGGCCGCCGTTTGGGCTGTCAAGTCTTTCACCGGGACCACCACTAGAAAACGGGAATAGTGGTCCACGATTGTCAGGGCGTAGATGTATCCTGACCGGCTTGGAGCCAGTTTGACGAGGTCCAGAGCTACCAGCTCAAGAGGCTGCTGGGTGACGATGGGCCTCAAGGGTGTCTTCTGGCTGGCACGGTCCTTCCTCCTTAGGTGACAAGGGCCACAGTCTCTGCACCACTTTTCTACAGCCCCTCTCATGCCGACCCAAAAGAACCATCCTCTTAGCAGGAACTCCAGTTTCTTCCAACCGAAGTGCCCCGCTCTGTCATGGTAAGCCCCCAGGACCATAGCTGCATCCCGCCTTGGAACCATGACTTGCCATGTCAGCTCGTGCGTCCGGTGGTTGACAATCCTTCTGCACAGCTTGCCTTCGTAGAGGAACAGCTTGCTCTTCTCTTTCCATAGCTGCTTGGCTTCCTCTGGAGCATCCGGATCCATGCGGGCGTCTTCCTGGGTCAGCAGATCTTTCACTAGGCGGATGGCATCGTCACTATCTTGGGTCTCGGCCCAGCTGTGGTGAGGTAGGGGATTGATCATCACGGTTGTTAGATCCTCCTCCTTCACGCGGTGGGAGTATTGAGCAGCTCTATACCGGTGAAACGCAGGGAGTTCTACCTCCTCCAGCTCTTCTGGGTCTTCGTCACCTTCAGGTAAGTGAGGCATTCTTGATAGGGCGTCAGCGTTGGCATTGGTTTTGCCTGCCCGGTACTTGATCACGAAGTCATAATTGGAGAGACGGGCCATCCACCGCTGTTCCAGGGCACCGAGTCTTGCATTGTCTAGATGTGTTAACGGGTTGCTGTCCATGTACACCTTGAACTTTGCAGAGGCCAGGTAATGCTTGAAGCGTTCCGTTATGGCCCACACCACCGCCAAGAATTCTAGCTTGAAGGAGCTGTAATTCTCCGGGTTCCTCTCGGTGGGCCTCAGCTTCCGGCTGGCGTACGCGATCACCCTTTCTCGGCCCTGTTGGTTTTGGGACAGTACGGCTCCCAGTCCCACATTACTGGCGTCTGTGTGGAGAATAAAAGGCTGGCCATAGTCAGGGTAGGCCAGGATCTCATCCCCCGTGAGGGCCATCTTCAACTGGCGGAAGGACTCCTCTTCCGGTTTATCCCACTTGAAGGGTGGCTTTTGACTTCTGGACTTAGACTGTCCGATCAGGAGGTCCTGCCATCTTAGTGAACCCGGGGATGAACCTTCGGTAGTAGCCTACCCACCCGAGGAACTGTCTCACCTCTTTTATGTTCGAGGGGCTTGGTCAGCTCTTGATTGCCGTGACCTTGTCAGGGTCGGGGGCCACTCCTTCCGCGCTTACCACGTGCCCTAGGTACTGGACCTTTGGTTTCAACAGGTGACACTTCGATGGTTTCACCTTCAGGCCATAGCCTGCCAGGGCTTCGAACACCTCGGCCAGGTGCTTTAGGTGGTCCTCGTAGGTCTTCGAATAGACGATTACGTCGTCCAGGTAAAGGATGACCGTCTCGAAGTTTCAGTGCCCTAGACAGCATTCCATCAGCCTCTGGAAGGTCCCTGGTGCATTGCAGAGCCCGAAGGGCATACAGTTGAACTCACTCAGTCCCATCGGGGTGGTGAAGGCGGTCTTCTCCTTGTCAGCCTCTGCCACAGGAACCTGCCAGTACCCGCTAGTAAGGTCCAAGGTAGAAAAGAAGTTAGCTGATTTTAGTGCGGCTAAAGACTCCTCTATTCTAGGCAGCGGGTATGCGTCTTTGTGGTTGATACGGTTGATTTGTCTATAGTCCACGCACATTCTTATGGTGCCGTCTTTCTTTTTCACCAGAACCAAGGGGGCTGCCCAGGGGCTACAGCTATCTCTTATGACCCCAGCTTCTTTCATTTCCCGCAGCATACCCTTGGCGTTCTGATAATGTGCAGGGGGTACAGGCCTGTGTCTCTCTTTTATTGGTGGGTGGCTCCCTGTGGGGATGTGGTGCTCTATCCCTTTTACTCTGCCGAAGTCTAGCGGGTGCTTACTAAAGACTCTCTCGTACTCCTGTACCACTCTCGTACTCCTTGTTTTTGGTGCAGGGGAGTGGAGTCAGCACCCACATGGAGTTTCTGGCACCAGTCCTCCTTTTGTTTCTGGGAGCCATTACCCTCCGCCTGAGGAGATGGAGGCAAGGGTTCCACGGCCCTGATAGCTTTGTGCTCAACAGCGAACAGTTTGGCAAGTGTAGAGTACCTGGGCAAGTGTACCTCTCTCTCCCCAATGTTGAGAATGCAGACGGGCACCCTCCCATGACGGACATCAACCACCCCCCGGGCTGTCAAAATGGTGGGCCTGCTGTCTGAGTACACGGGTTCTACCATGGCTTGGTAGTCTCTACCTCTCAACCCGATTGCAGTCCGACACCAGATCATCATTTCACTTTTGGGAGGCATGGAAATGGGGAATGGGTCACTCAGTCTTACGCTACCGATCTCACCACCAGACAGTTCTACCTGCTGCCGTCTCATCAGGGCTTTTATCTCCTTGTTGAGGACTCTCTGTTGGCTGGAACTAGCATTCACCGCCACCTGTTGTAGAATTACAATTACCTCTGAAAGACAATTTTCAATCACGTTAGTACCCACAGTTATTTTAGGGTGACTTTCACGACGGTCAATGTCCACAATAATTACTCCCTGTGCCGGCAGTTCAACTTTACCAATCTTAATGGTCATCTCCTTGAACCCCATCTGCGGCACGGGTAAGCCATTACTGGCGATGATGCTCAAGTTACTGTCTGGATACCGTGTGATATCAGCATCAGTTCAATACTGCTTAAAAAGTGCATAAGGGATAGTGGTTACTTGCGACCCAGTATCCAGCAAGGCGCTCATGGGGATACCGTCCAGCACCACGGGTAAAACCGGGCGACCCCCAACGTACTTATCACGCCAATTGTAAGGGCCTGGTGATCTTATGCCTGGGGGTTGGCCCTCTGCCCCAGGTTGGACCCGTTTAAATTACAGTACCTGGAAATGTGTCCGGGCTGGTTGCATCGACGGCAAATAGGCTGTCCATCCTCTGCGTAGCGGTCTGTGGGCCTCCTTCGGAACGACGGGATCCTCCACTGTCGACGCCATGGGATATCCTCCGGACTTGAAGCCAACTCGATGGGTCTTGACGCATCCACTTGCAACGCCTGGACCAGGGGTCTCAAACTCGGCTGGGTATATGGGCCACAAATGGAAAAAATTTGAATTTGGGGGGCCGCATTTTTTGTTCAATGTGACATTTTTAGTGATACCATTTTTTTTTTGTATACACCTTTTGAACATTTTTCCCGTGTTTATTTTTTTATAGCTTGGGTCGTTATGGATGTGGCGATAATAAACGTGTACTATTTTGTGTTTACTTTAGTTTACATATTAAACAGCATTTTTAGTGCCCAATATTTTTTCATGCTTTATTTTTATTTTTTTGATTTTTACAATTTTCTTTCCTCCAATTGGCCACATACAGTAAAATTGTCATACCATTAGCATCATATAGTAATAATGGCAAACATCTTGTAGTAATGTCCCCATCTTGTACTAATGTGCCCCAACCAGGTCCCCATCCTGTGGCTATGTGCCCCATCCAGGTCCCCATCCTGTGGCTATGTGCCCCATCCAGGTCCCCATCCTGTGGCTATGTGCCCCATCCAGGTCCCCATCCTGTGGCTATGTGCCCCATCCAGGTGCCCATCCTGTGGCAATGTTCCCGATCCAGGTCCTCATCCTGTGGCAATGTTCCCGATCCAGGTCCCCATCTTGTGGCTATGTGACCATCCAGGTTTCCATCTTGTGGCAATGTTCCCCATCCTGGCCCCCATCTTGTACTAATGTGCCTCATCCAGGTACCCATCCTGTGGCTATGTGCCCCATCCAGGTCCCCATCCTGTGGCTATGTGCCCCATCCAGGTCCCCATCCTGTGGCAATGTTCCCGATCCAGGTCCCCATCTTGTGGCTATGTGCCCCATCCATATCCCCATCTTGTGGCTATGTGCCCCATCCAGGTCCCCTCTTGTGGCTATGTGCCCCATCCAGGTCCCCTCTTGTGGCTATGTGCCCCATCCAGGTCCCCATCTTGTGGATATGTGCCCCATCCAGGTCCCCATCCTGTGGCTATGTGCCCCATCCAGGTCCCCTCTTGTGGCTATGTGCCCCATCCAGGTCCCCATCTTGTGGCTATGTGCCCCATCCAGGTCCCCTCTTGTGGCTATGTGCCCCATCCAGGTCCCCTCTTGTGGCTATGTGCCCCATCCAGGTCCCCATCTTGTGGCTATGTGCCCCATCCAGGTCCCCATCCTGTGGCTATGTGCCCCATCCAGGTCCCCTCTTGTGGCTATGTGCCCCATCCAGGTCCCCTCTTGTGGCTATGTGCCCCATCCAGGTCCCCTCTTGTGGCTATGTGCCCCCTGTGCTGTTCTTCACACACATAAAAAAAAAGAAGATGATTCTCATCTGTCCTCCGTTCCCTCGGTGGCCTTCCTGCAGATGTGGCCCGCAGGCACCACAGAGTCCGACCCCTTGACGATCCCGACCTGGTCCAGGAGGAGCCGCCGACAGCAGCGCTGCATTGCCGCACACAGACTGTTTCCCAGCACAGCATTTCCAATGTCAGCCGCTGACCAATCAGAGGCCAGCAGCTGACATCTGCATATGGCAATGACATCATACTCACTGCGCCAACACGCAGATATCAGCTGCTGGCCTCTGATTGGCCAGCGGCTGTCATTGGAAATGCTGTGCTGGTAGACAGTCTCTGTGTGCGGCAATGCAGCGCTGCTGTCGGCGGCTCCTCCTGGACCTGGTCGGGATCGTCAAGGGGTTTGTGCCTGCGGGCCGCATAAAGCAGCCTCAGGGGCCGCATGCGGCCCGCGGGCCGAGTGTTTGAGACCCCTGGCCTGGACGGTCCTGGTCAATGCCGCGACGCTCCAGGTCAGCTCCTGGACTTGGTGGTGCAGGTCTTTCGACGGGGCTTGGTTCAGGGCCTGTGCATCAGCCCTCACGGAGACCATAGAGGAGGGCGCCGCCTTCTGGTGGTAGGTGAGAGCAGGGCGCCGGGGGTTTATAGTGACTCGCCCCCTGGGCCGCGTGGGGAACCCGGAACCGGGCCTCTGGTGGGATGCTGGGGGTGGTAGTCTCAGTGTGCCGGCGACCCGGTCCATGGCTCAAGGTGGTCTCTCCATATTTAATTGATTACCCCCCCCGTCCATATTTAATTGATCACCCCCGTCCATATTTAAATTGATTCCCCTGAACACCCCCGTCCATATTTAACTGATCCCTCTGACCACATTAAATTAACCCCCCCGTCCTCATTTAATTGATCCCCGACCACCCCCCGTCCATATTAAAGTGATCCCCCTGACCACATTTAAATGATTGACCCCCCAGCCCATAATTGATTGATTCCCCTTGTCCTATTTAATAGATTCCCCTTGTCCACTTTTACTCATCCCCAGTCCCTATCTATTTGCCTTATCCCCCACCATATTTAATTAACCCCTGTCCATAATTAATTGATTGATTCCCCAGACCACAATTAATTATTTCCCCAGTCCATATTTATTGATATTATTGATACTTATTGATCCCCAGTCCTTAGTTAATTGACCCACCGTCTATACCTATTTATTTGCTTTACCCCCCATCCTATTTAATTAAACCCCCTGTCCATAATTAATTGATTGATTCCCTAGTCCACAATTAATTATTTCCCCAGTCCATACTTATTGATCCCAGTCCATAGTTAATTGACACACCGTCCATACTTAATTAATCCACCTGACCCACTCAGCTGATCCCCCGTCCATACTTAATTGATACTTAATTGATCCCCCGTCCATACTTAACTGATCCCGCGCCGATATCTAATCGATACACTTGCACATCCCTAATTGATCCCCGTCCATACACCTATATATAAATAATTGTGTTTTGTACTTGTACATATATACTGACTGTATCCCCATATTTAGAATGACGTCCATGTTGGCCGGAGCCGTGCAGTGTACATCTTGCGCAATGTATGCATTCCCTGAGCTACCGCTCAGGGATCCATACTGCTGCGAGAGATGTGAGCATATCGTGCACTTGGAAGCCCAAATCCTGGATCTAAGTGCTCAGATAGCGGTACTGAGGAGCATCGACAACATGGAACGGAGTTTGCTGCTCACCGAGCAGACACTCAATGGGTCAACACTGGGGGTGGAGCTTAGTGGGGAAGCGCAGGCTGAACAGGCAGGGAGCTGGGTAACAGTTAGAAGGGATAGAGGGAAGAAGTATAGGAAGGCTGGTTCAGAACCGGCATTATTGGAGCACGACAGATCCTCTGACCGCCGGGGGAGTGTATGCTCCAGTAATGAGGGGGAGGGGGGAAGTGTAGGGCAGGCTAGACAGGTCCTGGTAGTGGGTGACTCTATTATTAGGGGGACAGACAGGGCAAGCTGTCACAAAGACCGGGATCGCCGAACGGTGTGCTGCCTCCCTGGCGCTCGAGTACGGCACATCGCGGATCGGGTTGACAGGTTACTGGGTGAGGCTGGCGAAGACCCAGCGGTCATGGTCCACATTGGCACCAATGACAAAGTGAGTGGTAGATGGAGGGTCCTTAAAAATGATTTCAGGGATCTAGGTAGGAAGCTAAGGGCAAGGACCTCCAAGGTAGTTTTCTCAGAAATACTACCAATCCCGCGAGCCACACAGGAGCGCCAACGGGAGGTTAGGGAGGTGAATAAGTGGCTAAAGAGTTGGTGCAAGGCAGAAGGGTTTGGGTTCATGGAGAACTGGGCCGACTTCGCTGTCGGCTACAGGCTCTACCGTAGGGACGGGCTGCACCTCAATGGGGAGGGTGCAGCGGTGCTGGGGAAGAAGATGGCTAATAGGTTGGAGGAGTTTTTAAACTAGAGACGGGGGGGGGAAACCAAGGAGATAGGTGGGATGTGAGGCAAGCAAGGGGGAAGGGGAGAAGTGAATATAATGAGGGTGGAGAGGGGGGTGGGGATAGTACAGTTAGATCGTTAGAGAAGAATAGGATGCTAAATAACCCCAAAGTTTTATCTTGCATGCTGACCAACGCAAGAAGCCTGACCAATAAGGCGGATGAGCTGCGGGCGCTTATATCGGAGGAGAGGTATGACATCGTAGGTATAACAGAGACTTGGCTAGACGATAGCTACGACTGGGCGGTAAATTTAACAGATTATAGTTTATTTAGAAGGGACCGGAAACAGGGGAAGGGCGGAGGAGTCTGCTTATATGTAAAGTCACGTCTAAAGCCCAGACTAAGGGAAGATATAGGAGAGGGAGAAGAGGGGGTCGAGTCCATGTGGGTAGAGATAGAGGGGGCAAAAAATAATAATAAAATATTACTGGGGGTCTGCTATAAGCCACCCAATATAACAGAGGAGAATGAGAAACTGCTATTAGGACAAATAGACAAAGTAGCAAAACATAATGAGGTGATTGTAATGGGGGACTTCAACTACCCGGATATTGACTGGGAAACAGAAACCTGTAGATCGCAGAAAGGAAAAAGGTTCTTGACAAATATCAAGGATAATTATCTCTCCCAACTAGTGCAGGAACCAACGAGAGGGAAGGCAGTGTTGGACTTAATATTGACTAATAGGCCTCATAGAATAACTGAGGTACAGATAGGGGGGCACCTAGGTAATAGCGATCATAATATTATCAATTTCAAAATGCCCTTCAGTAGGGTTATCAATAAGGGAACAACTAAAACATTAAACTTTAGGAGGGCGAAGTTTGATCAGCTGAAAGAAAACCTTCAACTTATAGACTGGGACACAGTTCTTAATCAAGGAAATACGAATAGTAAATGGGAAACCTTCAAAAGAATTCTGAATACTCAGTGCGAGAGGTATATACCGTATGGGAATAAAAGGGCCAGAAATAAGAGGAAACCAATATGGTTGAATAAGAACGTAAAAGGGGCATTAAATAGCAAAAAAGAGGCATTCAAGAGATTAAAACAGGAAAACAGCAAGGAGGCACTAATGTGTTACAAGGAAAAAACGAGAACCTGCAAAAAACAAATAAAAATAGCAAAGGAGGAAACAGAGAGACGTATTGCTAGGGAAAGTAGATCAAATCCCAAACTGTTCTTTACGTATATAAATAGTAAAAGGATTAAATCGAATAATATTGGACCGATAAAAAGTGATGAAGGCAAAATCATAGAGAAAGATGAGGATAAAGCTAATCTATTAAATAAATTTTTTTCGTCAACTTTCACAAAGGAAAAAGAACTAACAGGCGAAATGAGAAGTGACAAGCTTAATCCTCCACTAAGTATGACAAATCTAACCCAAGCTGGGGTACAGAAACGCCTCAGTAACATTAAAATAAACAAATCACCAGGACCTGATGGCATACACCCACGGGTACTAAGGGAACTAAGTAATGTGATAGACAGACCGTTATATCTTATATTTAAGGACTCTGTTGAGACTGGTTCTGTACCACTTGATTGGCGACAGGCGAATGTAGTGCCAATATTCAAAAAGGGAGCAAAAAGTAACACCGGAAACTATCGGCCGGTGAGTCTGACGTCCGTTGTGGGCAAAATTTTTGAAGGCTTTATTAATGAGGCAATCATGGAGCATCTTGACGCTAATAATCTATTAACCCCGAACCAACACGGATTCATGAGGAATCGCTCCTGCCAAACAAACCTGATTGACTTCTACGAGGAGGTTAGCTCTCGAGTAGATCAGGGGGAACCAGTGGATGTCGTGTATCTCGACTTCTCAAAAGCGTTCGATAGCGTGCCACATAATAGGTTGGTATACAAAATGAGAATGATGGGGCTGGGGGAAAATGTCTGCAAGTGGGTAGCTAACTGGCTAAAGGATAGAAGGCAGAGGGTGGTTATAAATGGAATATACTCAGATTGGGTAAGCGTCACTAGTGGGGTACCACAGGGGTCTGTACTAGGCCCAATGTTATTTAATATCTTTATTAACGACATAGTCAACGGGATAAATAGTAAAATATCAATATTTGCAGATGACACAAAGTTATGTAAAACAATTAATACAAAAGAGGATAGTGAAGACCTACAGAGGGATTTGGATAAGCTGGGTAGGTGGAGCATTAAATGGCAAATGAGGTTTAACGAGGAGAAATGTAAGGCCATACATATGGGAAGGAAAAATGGAAGTCACCAGTACTCACTGAATGGGAAATCATTGGGGAATTCAGAGATGGAGAAGGACTTGGGCATCTTGATTGATAGCAAACTAAATTGGAGTGCCCAAAGTCAGGCCGCTGCTGTAAGGGCAAACAGGGTAATGAGATGTATCAGAAGAGGTATAGCTGCAAAGGATGAGAACATTGTTCTTCCACTGTACAAAGCACTGGTCAGACCACACTTGGAATACTGTGCTCAGTTATGGGCCCCAATATATAGAAAGGATATAAATGAGCTTGAAAAGGTACAAAGGAGGGCAACAAAATTAATAAGGGGAATGGAGGGACTGCAATACCCAGAGAGGTTGGCAAAACTAGGACTATTCAGCCTGGAAAAGAGAAGGTTGAGGGGGGACATAATAAATGTGTACAAATATGTTAGGGGACAGTATAGAGACCTTGCCCGGGATTTGTTCAAAAGGAGGGATATTACAGTAACAAGAGGGCATTCACTAAGACTGGAAGAGAAAAGGTTTCAGCACCAGCATAGGAAGGGGTTCTTTACGGTAAGAGCAGTGAGAATATGGAATTCACTGAGTGAGGAGACGGTAATGTCGGATTCACTAAACCAGTTCAAGCGGGGACTGGATGCTTTTCTAGATACCAGGCAGATTTCTGCATATACTTAAAAATAGAATAAAATAGTAGGTTGATACAGGGATTTATTCTGACTGCTGGCTTCAGAGTCGGGAGGGAATTTTTCCTCAGGTGAAGATTGGCTAAATCATTTGGGGTTTTTGCCCTCCTCTGGATCAACTTTAGCAATTACAGAACTAACAGGTCGAACTTGATGGACGCAAGTCTTTATTCGGCTTTACTAACTATGTAACTATGTAACTATGGTCAAACCAGTGGCAGTCTTAGTGTAATAACAAATGTCCGACTACGCCACCCGTGGATTGCGGTCAGTGGGGACCGCCGCTGCGCTGCAGGCTGCTGAGGCTGATGTAGTAAGCGCAGCCAAGTATGGGATAACTCCCCACGGGAGAAGTATTGCCTCAGGGCAGCTAGTGTGGATGATGGGAGTGATGGTGTGAGCGATGAAACACAGAGACGTGTGGTGCAGTTCAGGTTCTTTACTGATAGTATAAAGCAGACCCTCCCGGGAGTACTGGTTAGCAGTAGAGGCCTGGTCAGTCTGTGAGCAAGCAGGAACTCCCCCTGGCCAGGTGGAGTTGTAGGCCTCCCCATCTATCTGCACTCTTTCCTGGCTACCTTGCTCTATGCGGGTAGAAGTAGCCCACGTCCCTGAGTATACAGTGTGGTGCTCACCCGTATGGCCGGTGACTTGGGGCCTTCTGTTAGCCTCCGCTCCACGACGGCGGTGCTGGTCCCTTGCTTGTGACCGTGCCTCCGGGCTTCTAAGGCCAGAGGACCTGGAATCCCCTGCCGGTTGGATTCTGCTGCTGGACCTGGATGTCCCCACAGCCTCGGACTCTGTGTCCGGGTTTAGTGTCTTCAGCCAAGGCGAGCTATCTAGCTTCCAGCCTCTGGCTCTCACTCCTGCTCCTACAGAGCTCCTGCTGTATCTTTCCCTCTCCAAGCTCTGACTCACCTAATCCCGCCCCAGACCCAGTTTATAAGGGCAGATTCCTCCCCTCCCAGGTCTGGGCGGGCAGTGTTGCATGCTTAGGGCTCCTGACCAGAGAAACCTCCCACTTGCTCTCAGACATAATATTTCTATTACTGTGGCAACCAGACCCCTGGGGTGCCACAATAGCGCCACTTGTTGTGGATTCACGGAGCACCCTTATGGCCCTGTCCTTGAATTGGGCAAAGGTCAGATTAGGGTTCTGAAAGAACATGAAGCGCAGCTGGGTCCTGTGGGAGCTAGACAGCAGACCTTTTATGAACTGTTCTGTTAGGAGCTTATCCGTATCCTGCATGCTGCCTGGGTCAGCTTGTTGGATGGCCCTCTGGGCTTCCTGCAAATTTAGGGCATAGTCTCTGATGCTGTCCTGTGCCCGCTGCTTACATCCATAGAACCTCATTTTAATTTCAGCGGAGGTACGTGTGTCAAAGGTACCCCGCAGCCGGGCAAGAATACCCTTCACAGTCCTTTTCTCCTCAGTGGGCCATGATTTTACCTCCCTTTGGGCTGCGCCAGTTAACTGCCCTGTTAGTATGCTAACCTTCTGTTCCTCTGTCAGGGGGTAGACTTGGAACAAACTATACAGTCTTTCCTTTAAGTCAGTTAGGGCATGGGGCTCCCCTGAATACTTAGGCAGCCAGGCCGCTCCAGGGATGTAGGGCAGGGAAAATGGCATCACCGCTGCTGCAGCTGCGCTGGTGGTAGTGGGCGCCTCTGTGTCCGACATCTTCCTCCCCCCTAGTTAAGCACGGCCTACCTTCCGACGATCCTCTTCTGTAGGCCGCGGCTCCGCTGATGCTGCTCTGGACGAGGACCTTGCGTCGCGTCCTGGTGACGTCAGCGTCGCTATCTCTCCCTTCCAGGACCTTGCGCAGTGTCGGTGCGTGGGGCGGAGCTTCGGGTCTCGCGCCGTTTGGACGTCCACGCCCCTCTTCTTCCCGCGCGGCGTCCTGAAGATGGCGTCCGATGGCGGGAAAACGGCTGAAGATGGCGGGAGACGGCTGAAAATGGCGGGAAACGGCTCCGGATGGCGGGAAACCTCTTTTCAGGTAGGTGCACAGTCTTTTTCAGGCACGCAATACCCGTTTGTGGCGGGTTGGTCTCAATCCTGACGGCTACACCAAAGCTGACTCGCCCCCTGGGCCGTGGGGCACTCGGATGCGGGCAATAGGGGAACGATGGGGGTAGTAGTGGCAATCCGGTTCCGTGGCTCAGGGTGGTCAGGCCAGTGGTAGTCTGCTAAGTGCTGTTGATAACGTCCGACTACGCCACCCGTGGATTTGCGGTCATTAGGAATCGCCGCTGCAGGGCAGACCACTGGGGCTGATGGTGTATGCAGCTGAGGTGGTGTGACTCCCCACGGGAAGAGTGCAGCCCCAGGGCAGTGTAGTGGATGGTGGGAGTGATGGTGGTGAGAGTCCCAGTGCTGATGGTGCTGGAGGAGCAAGGAGCACACAGACAACAGGTTGCAGTCCAGGGTCTTTACTAAAACAGATAAACTGACCCACAAACAGTCCCAGCTAGGAGGGGACCTGGATGTCTGAGAGCAATTGGGAAATTGGCCCTGGTCAGGGTGAGGGTGTAGGCCTACCGTGCTTTCTGTGCTCCTTCTGGCTATCTCCTCCTTATAGGGTAACAGCCCACGTTTCCGAGCTTTCCGTGTACTCTCGCCTGTATGGCCTGCGACGTGGGTTCCTTTCTGCTCCCGGCCTGGTACGGCTTTACTGGTCCCTTCTGTTGTGGCAGAGCCTCCAGGCTTCTTAGGCCAAGGAACATACAGTCCCCTGCGGACTGGTTATCTGCTGTAGGATGTGGAATCCTCCTAGCCTCAGACACCAAAGTCAGGTAAATTAAGTCCTTTATCTGCCAAGACAGGCTCACTTCGCCTCTTGTCTCTGGCTTGTGGCTCTCCTTCTGCCACACTTCCTCTTAGGTGAAATACAACTTTCTGTCCCTGCTCTGCTCTGGGACAAGTCTCAATCCAGAGATAGGTCGTCCAGTTCTCTCTAACCCTGCCCCCAGTTCCAGCTTTTATAGGGGCAGCCTGCTCCCCCTACTGGCCTGAGACAGGAGGTACTGCATGCTAATGTTCCCCTGACTAGAGAACCTCCCCCTTGCTCTCAGACACAGCTTTATTATACTTGTGGCATCCAGGCCAGGGTGACACAGAAACACAGTATCTACACTGGGCTGTTGAGCTACACCATTTACCCCTAACACCCTTTTCCGTGCAAGAGTCAGGGTGGAATCCTGTAGCTGAGCTGTCCCAAATGTGCCCCGGGACACCTCTAGCTCGGGGATCAATGGGGTCTCCTCAACCTCTCCTGCCAGCACCTCTAGGGGAAACCTATCGGGTTACACTCTGTCCCTAGGTTGGACACCCCTACGGCAGGCACCCCTGACTCGGGTTCTTCGGGTACAGCGCCCATAATAAATTTAACCGGGGAAGCGTGTTTTTTGTTTTTCCACAGAGTCCAGAACAGGGGTATGTCTCTTCCCAACACAGTCCCATAGGGAAGAGTTTTTACCACCCCCACCACATGTTTCGTGTCTCCACATGGCGTGGACAACACTACCTCCGCAGTTGGATATTCTCGGAGGTCCGCATGGATACACACTACCCCGACAGTCCATCCTCTGGGGTTGTCTCCTGTCACCAGCGACTCATGTACTAAAGTCACTAGGCTCTCCGAGTCTAAGAGGGCCTCCGTTGGGTACCCATTAACCAGTACCTGGCACAGTTGGGGTTCACTGTCCGGGGGGTCGGCACTCGCAGAGCAGACGTTCTGGGTGTATAGTGAGACCCGGCGGTTATACCCGCAGTCCATGGGCTCTGTAGTCAGGGGGCAGTTAGCAACCACGTGTCCCGGCCCCTGACATAGCCAGCACCTAATGGCAGAGGGTACTGTTAGACATTGTGACCTTTTGGGAGGGAACCGGTCTCCTGCCACTCTCACTCCGGGGTTCCCCTTCAACAGGGGTACGGTGCTGACTGTCCTCAACAGTGGGACGCGACCCCTTTCCCGGTTCCTGGTCTGGCAGGGTCCGGCGTGACAACCGCGAGAGGGCAGAGTCCCGTATAAAGTCCTGAGTGGCCGAGTAGCGCTCGATCAGGCTGACCACCTGGTCGAGGGTGCCAGGGTCCCCTTGCCCCACCCAACATTGAATAGCGGCCGGCAGAGTCCTCAGCAGCCGGTCAACGACCACCCTCTCCACCATCTGGGCTGGAGTCAAAGACTCAGGCTGGAGCCACCTCTTGACCAGCTGCAAAAGGTCATAAGCCTGAGACGGGTCTCCACATAGGCCCATGAAAATACACACTGTGCCCTCACGTATGTATTGACACCCAGTTGGGCAAGGATCTCACCTTTGAGCCTCTGGTAGTCCTGGGCGTCCTCCCGACTGAGGTCGAAGTAGGCCTTTTGGGCATCGCCGAGCAGAAACAGAGCCACCACTTCTGCCCACTGGCCGGCCGGCAGGTTTTCCCGCTCTGCTGTGCGCTCATAAATAGTCAGGAAGGCTTCCACATTGTCCTCCGGGCCCATCTTCCTCAACGCTGAGCGAACCTTGCCCCGGGCCTCACGACATTCTGAGGCTGGTGCTGTCGGCGTCTCCCTCAGGGCAGCAATCTGTTGCAGCAACAGTTCATTTGTTTTTTGCTGCTGCTGGTGCAATAGCTGCTGCTGCTGATTGTGCTGCTGCTCCCGCTCCTGCTGTTGCCGCTTGAGACTCAGGTGCTGCTCCTGCTATTGCCGTTGGAGACTCTGGTGCAGCTCCTGCTGTTGCCACTGAGACTGCTGCTGCTCGGTAAGTACCAGCTGCTTTAACAGCTCCTCCATTTTGTCCACGGGGTGGGGCTGAAAGGTAGCCGGCCGGATTGTAGTCATGCAGCTGCCGGTGGGGTATGCCTCAGTCACTATGCCCACATTCTCCACCAATCTGTAAGGCGGCAGTGTTCACACCGTGCAGTAACTGAGGCAGTGACCCAAGCAAGTCCAACATAAACAGCTTTATTCAGCAACTCATGGGTAAACAGTAAAGTCCTCCGGTTCACAGCTGGGTTAACACGAGTCCTTAAACAACGGTTGCCGTGGGCAACGGCCGCGCCGGGTCGCTCAGAGCCTGACAGGTGCAGAGCCTTCCCAGGCGTGGATTCAGCTACACTCAATCCTGCTGAGCTTTCCTGCTATGCTCCTAGCAGGTTCCAACATAGAACAGCACTAACCCTTAACCCCTTAAGCCCCGCGGGTGGTTTGCACGTTAATGACCGGGCCAATTTTTACAATTCTGACCACTGTCACTTTATGAGGTAATTACTCTGGAACGCTTCAACGGATCCCCCTGATTCTGAGAATGTTTTTTCGTGACATATTGTACTTCATGATTGTGGAAAAATTTCTTCGATATCACTTGCGTTTATTTGTGAAAAAAACTGAAATTTGGCGAAAATTTTGAAAATTTTGCAATTTTCAAAATTTGAATTTTTAAGCCCTGAAATCAGAGCGATATATCACACAAAAGAGTTAATAAATAACATTTCCCACATGTCTACTTTACATCAGCACAATTTTGGAACCAAAATTTTTTTTTGTTAGGGAGCTATAAGGGTTAAAATTTGACCAGCGATTTCTCATTTTTCCAACAAAATTTACAAAACCATTTTTTTAGGGACCACATCACATTTGAAGTCACTTGGAGAGGTCTTTATGAAAGAAAATACCCAAAAGTGACACCATTCTAAAAACTGCACCCCTCAAGGTGCTCAAAACCTCATTCAAGAACTTTATTAACCCTTCAGGTGCTTCACAGCATTTTTTTGAATGTGGAAGAAAAAAATGAACATTTAACTTTTTTCACAAAAATGTTACTTTAGACCCAATTTTTTTTATTTTCACAGGGGTAACAAGAAAAAATGGACCCTAAAATTTGTTGTGCAATTTCCCCTGGGCACGAAGATACCCAATATTTGGGGAAAAAACACTGTTTGGGCGCACGGCAGGGCTCGGAAGGGAAGGAGCGCCATTTGACTTTTTGATTGTAAAATTTGCTTGAATAATTAGCGGACGCCATGTTGTGTTTGGAGAGCCCCTGTGTGCCCAAACTTTGGAGCTCCCCCACAAGTGACCCATTTTGGAAACTAGACCCCCCAAGGCACCTTTATAGATGCATAGTGAGCACTTGGAACCCCCAGGTGCTTCACAAATTGATTCGTAAAAATGAAAAAGTGAAAAAAAAAACACTTTTTCATTTTTACGAATCAATTTGTGAAGCACCTAGGGGTTCCAAGTGCTCACTATGCATTTAGATAGGTGCCTTGGGGGGTCTAGTTTCCAAAATGGGGTCACTTGTGGGGGAGCTCCAATGTTTGGGCACACAGGGACTCTCTAAATGCAACATGGTATCCGCTAACAAATTGAATGGAAAATCGGCTCAAATTGTTAGCGGACACCACATTGCGTTTGGAGAGCCCCTCTGTGCCCAAACTTTGGAGCTCCGCCACAAGTGACCCCATTTTGGAAACTAGACCCCCCAAGGCACCTTTCTAGATGCATATTGAGCACTTGGAACTCCCAGGTGCTTCACAAATTGATTCGTAAAAATGAAAAAGTGAAAAAAAAACACTTTTTCATTTTTATGAATCAATTTGAGAAGCACCTGGGGTTCCAAGTGCTCACTATGAATCTAGATAGGTGCCTTGGGGGTGTAGTTTCCAAAATGGGGTCACTTGTGGGGGAGCTCCAATGTTTGGGCACACTGGGACTCTCCAAATGCAACATGATATCCGCTAACAAATTGAGCCGACAATTTGTTAGCGGATATCATGTTGCATTTGGAGAGTCCCTGTGTGCCCATACATTGGAGCTCCCCCACAAGTGACCCCATTTTGGAAACTAGACCCCCCAAGGCACCTATCTAGATTCATAGTGAGCACTTGGAACCCCAGGTGCTTCCCAAATTGATTCATAAAAATGAAAAAGTGTTTTTTTTTTCACTTTTTCATTTTAACGAATCAATTTGTGAAGCACCTGGGGGTTCCAAGTGCTCAATATGCATCTAGAAAGGTGCCTTGGGGGGTCTAGTTTCCATAATGGGGTCACTTGTGGGGTAGCTCCAAAGTTTGGGCACAGAGGGGCTCTCCAAACGCAACGTGGTGTCCGCTAACAATTTGAGCCGATTTTCCATTCAATTTGTTAGCGGATATCATGTTGCATTTGGAGAGTCCCTGTGTGCCCAAACATTGGAGCTCCCCCACAAGTGACCCCATTTTGGAAACTAGACCCCCCAAGGCACCTATCTAGATGCATAGTGAGCACTTCGAACCCCAAGTGCTTCACAAATTGATTCATAAAAATTAAAAAATGTTTTTTTTTTCACTTTTTCATTTTTACGAATCAATTTGTGAAGCACCTGGGGGTTCCAAGTGCTCACTATGCATCTAGATAGGTGCCTTGGGGGGTCTAGTTTCCAAAATGGGGTCAATTGTGGGGGAGCTCCAAAGTTTGGGCACACAGGGGCTTTCCAAATGCAACATGGTGTCCGCTAACAATTTGAGTAGACAATTTGTTAGCGGATATCATGTTGCATTTGGAGAGTCCCTGTGTGCCCAAACATTGGAGCTCCCCCACAAGTGACCCCATTTTGGAAACTAGACCCCCCAAGGCACCTATCTAGATTCATAGTGAGCACTTGGAACCCCAGGTGCTTCACAAATTGGTTCATAAAAATGAAAAAGTGTTTTTTTTTTAACTTTTTCATTTTTACGAATCAATTTGTGAAGCACCTGGGGGTTCCAAGTGCTCACTATGCATCTAGATAGGTGCCTTGGGGGTCTAGTTTCCAAAATGGGGTCACTTGTGGGGGAGCTCCAATGTTTTGGCACACAGGGGCTCTCCAAACGCAACATGGCGTCCGCTAACAATTTGAGCCGATTTTCCATTCAATTTGTTAGCGGACACCATGTCGCGTTTGGAGAGCCCGTGATGTGCCTAAACAGTGGAGCTCCCCCACAAGTGTCCCCATTTTGGAAACTATACCCCTCAAGGATTTTATTAAGGTGTATAGTGAACATTTTGAACCCAGAGGTACGGCACAGAATTTGTTTACATTAGGTCATCATATTGAATAAGTTGTCATTATTCTTGAGCGCAAGTGCTCACTACTTGAGTTTGCATCGGGTACTCAGGTATGCACCATGTACAGCGTGTGCTCGAGTGACATGCTCGAGTCCCCGCTCCGCATGTTTCACGGTTATTAGACACCCAAAAAAAAACATGCGGGGATCGCTCGTGCATGGCAGGCAATCCCCGTAAAGTTTTTTGGCCGCGAAGCATATGGGGCAGAGACTCGAGCATGTCACTCAAATACCCACGATACTCAATGCATACCAGAGCACCCGATGCAAACTCAAGTAGCGAGCACTTGCTCTCAACACTAGTCGCCATATCGTCATCTTTTTTTCTTACTTTTGAAAAAAATCCCAACTCCAGCCCTAACCCTAGCACAACCCTAGCCCTAGCACAACCCTAGCCCTAGCACAACCCTAGCCCTAGCACAACCCTAGCCCCAGCACAACCCTAGCCCCAGCACAACCCTAGCCCCAGCACAACCCTAGCCCCAGCACAGCCCTAGCCCCAAACCCAGCCCTAACCCTAGCCCAATCCTAACCCAAGAGTTTATTTTTGACACTGTTCCTTGTGCGGTATAAGTGATTAGACGACTTTATTTTTCGGGTCGGTGTGATTACAGCAATGCCAGAATCATATGGGGTTTTTATGACTGACAGCTGTCACACACTAAAAGACGCATTTTTTGTAAAATCTAGTTTTTGCATCGCCATATTTTGAGAGCTAGAATTTTTCCAGATTTTGGCAGACAGTCATGTGACGGCTCGTTTTTTGCGGGATGACTTGACGTTGTTATTGGTGCCATTTTCAGGCACGTGACATTTTTTGATCGCTTTCTATTCCGATTTTTGGGAGGCAGAATAAACAAAAACCAACAATTCAGTAATAGTTTTTTTTTTTTTTTTTTAATTCTGTTCCGCGTGTGGTAAAATTGATGAGGTATTTTATTCTTCGGGTCAGTACGTTTACAGCGGTACCACATTTGTATCATTTTTCTATGTTTTGGCGCTTATACACAATAAAAGCTATTTTATAGAAAAAAATATTTTTTAGCATCGCTTTATTCTGAGAGCTATAACTTTTTTATTTTTCGGCTGATGGAGCTGTATGGTGGCTTGTTTTTTGCGGGACAAGATGACGTTTTCAGCGGTATCATTTTTATTTATATGCGTCTTTTTGATCGCGTGTTATTCCACTTTATGTTTGGCGGTATGGTGATAAAGCATTGTTTTTTGCTTCGTTTTTTTTTTTTTTTTTACCGTGTTCACTGAAGGGGTTAAATAGTGGGACAGTTTTATAGGTCAGGTTGTTCCGGACGCGGCGATACCAAATATGTGTACTTTTATTGTTTTTTTTTTTTTTTTTAGAATAATATTTATTGATGGGTACATTATATTTTTATTTTTGGTGGATTATTTTTTTAATTTTTTTTAAATATCTTTGCAAATTTTTTTTTTTTTTTTTTTTCCACTTTCACACAGTTTATACACTTTATTACTTTGTCCCACTCTGGGACTTTCACTTTTTTTTCTCTGATCGCCTGCATGGCACAGGAATGCAGCACCATCCCTATGCCATGCAAGCTGTCAGAAATGCAGTGTGAAGATTGCTTGGAGATGCACTGCGCATGTCCAAGCAATCTTCCTGCTGTCTGGTGACCCGGATGCTGTCATGACGACATCGGGTCGTCATGGCAACACCCGGGAAGCCTTTGCAGACTGCGTTGGAAGCCGGAAGAGGAGGTGAGTATCGGCGATCACCTCCCCTTGCCCCCGCATTGCCGCGATCGACTTCGATCGACTTCGATCGCAGCATCGCGGGGGTTAATGTGCTGGAAGTGGTGCAGGACCGCACCCTGCACATAGTACCGGGTGTCAGCTGTGACAATCAGCTGACACCCGGCGGCGATCGCGCCCGCACAGCCTGTGTGCGCGCGCGATCGCCATGACGTACTAATACGGGTCTGGCTCTTAAGTCCCAGGGCACAGACACGTATTAGTACGGCAAATGTTGTTAAGGGGTTAATGCAGGGTTTTTAAAGGACCTGTGGCAAGAGCCACTGGAAAACAAGGGTTGGAGGGAGGAGGCCGCCCCACTGCCTCCTGTGACCTCCTCCAAGAAATGAAGGCCCTGCCAGGTTTTACTTAATCTGCCTTAGCCAGATAGACTGACCAGGTCAATGCTCACCTTCATTCCTGCATTGCAGCCGCAGGTGTGTCTGTGACTGCAATGCACTCCAATGGATTTAATAGGTCTCTGTACACATTCTGGGGATATATAACGTCCCTCGTATACGATCCCAGTCACTACCTCACAGTATATAAAGAGGTAGAGATAATCAGATCAATATAGTTTCCTATTAGATGTTGCAATGGGGGCAACGAAATATGGACAGGCATGTTACTCCAACATGGCAACAGAAAAGATTACACACATTATAATATCCTTTCTATTTCATATCAAGAGAGAGAAGGACAAGTTAAAAATGTGTAAAAAAATAAGAGGAAAGACGTTATAACTGCAATGAGGTGGAGCTGAATGAACAAGAATTGGAAGCATGAATGGAAACAATGAATTATGTGTATAGTAAATCTGACAAAACAAGATGAAAAATAAACCAACCAATGGATAATTTACATAGGTTTTATCAAAATGAGGGGGGCTGATATTTTGTGGGGGCTACAGAAATCAAGAAATGCTTACTGTATTGTATAAGTAAACAGTATTTGGACTCAAAGGTTTTATCTTGTCATTACAAAACTTGAAAGACTATTTCTTTAAATGTTCTCAAGGACTTCAAGTAGTCCTCCAGGGATCAATCTTTGATGATTTTTTCAATGAATTGTACTCCAGAGATTTACTGAGAGAATGGATAGGGCAGTATGCAATGCCGAGAGATCTACCACCCATGTAGTCAGGTCACAATGTCCTGCCAACACATTTACACATATGGCCAGAACATTTTTCTAATTAGTCAGAATAAATGAAAAGATCTCAAAGAATGGCCTACAAAGAATAATAGACTAACAAAACTATAGTAAGAGTAACTAGAGGAACTCTTCTATGTTAGTGTTCTCATTAATGATAGAGGTCTAATGTCTTTTGATTTTTAGTAGAAGCGCTTCAGAAAAGCGCCATGTCTGGACTTCTAAAGATTTTTGAAACTTCACTAAAACATAGCAAACACACATACAAAGGAAATTCAGTGATTTATAGTTCAAGAACAGTTTAAGGTCAATGTATTCTGGGACTTGTGATAACATCTTTCCAATTGTAACATTTTCATCTTAATTCTCTTCTTGAAATTCGGATTCTAAATATAAAAGCTATGTATAGTAATAATACTTTTATAATTACATTTTTCTTTCTGTCTCACCTTCTCATAATATGATATCCAAAGCTCAGATAAATTAACATAGCGATATAATACAGTTATTTATGGCTTAGATTTGAAATTGTGAGAATAGTTTGTGAACTCTGTGTAATAATTTGGATTTCTCCAAAAATGTCACCTAATCTGTGGAACTAGTATTTATAATATGTTAATAAGAATAGTCAAGAACTTTATAAACAATACTAATACAGCAATTGGTTTATAATATAGTCCTCTGATCCAAAAGTATGTGACCATAGCTCCAATTTATAGTAATTAATGGAGTCGATTTTATCACCATTGATTTTAAAAATACTGCTTTTTGACATATGTTTAGCCCATTTCTTTGTATGGAGACCAACAGAAAAACCTGCCATAAACATTGAGATGACATAAGGCTCCAAAAATCAAGAACCCAGTGGATACTTTGGCCAGTTACTCTATGCATTATTGTTCGGCTTGTGTTCATGACATTTGCGGACAGATACGGTACTTTAGATCAAGAAGATGCACTTCTCTTGGTCATCGGGGTATGGAATTTGAGCTGTTTTGTTGTTGATTTACCCCTGCATTTTCAATCACGGTCATGATATATGATTAAAGGTATTTTAAGTGAAGCTCGCAATTAACCTATGAGTGTCTTGTAGAACTTCCTGATGCAACCTGTATTCATTTTGTCATTGGTAGCAGCAAATCTTCAGTCCCTGAGGCAACAAAGCCTTTTCTCTTCATTATGTTAACTCTATTGTTAAAAACAATGACTCAGCCCCTCCCTGAAATTAAACGTCATTGGTGACCACCATTTTAGGGGCTGGGCTAGTCCCTGCTCTGTCACTGTGAGATTTACACAATAACAGTGCGCTCTCTCGCTTGCTCAGATCAGTAGTAACAAGCAGGCAACAGAGTGCACTGTCAGTGCGCATTGTAAGGCAGATACCCAGCTTTCAGAGACCTGCACTGACCCTGTAAGTGCACTTTTTTAAACGCTCATTACAGCTGATCTGAGCTGGCCAGGGAGAAAACTGTCATTGTGCACATCGCAGAGTGACAGAGCAAGAACTAGCCCAGCCCCTAAAATGGAGGTCACGAATAACACTTTGTTTCAGGGAGGGGGCAGGGACTGCGGCAGTGACTGCTGCCTCTGCCCCTTGATTACGCTTAGTTTGAGTATCGCAGCATACTCTGGGATTCTCAAACAAAGCATTATCAAAAAGGTAGCTGTAAAAAAAAGAAAAGCAGTTAGTGTAGTTAGGAAAGATAGGGAATTTTTAATTAAAGTATATTAGAAAATAGATTAAATTATGGATTTAAATAGTTAGAAATTAATTTGTTTTTAGGACCAATCCTTAACAAAATTACATGTGGCTTTGTTTCTGCCAGTCATTTTGCATCTAAAGGTCCATGTACACAGTCCAACAATCTGTCAGATTCTAATGCTAAAGACCCATCATTCACAATAATTGTGTAATGTAAATGGGTTCAACGAATGAATGATGTGTCCAAAAACGCTTGTTCAATGTGCGTAAAATCAATTAGGTGAGCAAAAAAATTTTCAGTTAATGGAGATTGCTTGTTCAACGATTTCATCGACAAAAAGTAGGAGTGCAAATTCAAGTCCTAAGTAGAGATTACAGAATAAGAGCAGATGTTGAGAATTAGACCCAACATATATGACAAGAAAAGTGTAGCAGACAAACTGCACACATGCACATCTCGACTACTCTACAACTCTAGTCTTCTTATGGAGTAATCTAGATCTGTGCGCAGGCTCAAGTAAAAGTGGAGGCAGGAAAAGAGATTACTCATTGTCAAGATATCTGAGGACGCAACAGAAGTTCAGGAGTTGACACCATACATGTCTAAACTGCTAGATCATTGAAAACTGCAGAGAGTACAGCAGATATCATCAGCCAGTCTCACGATACGACTCATTCTCCCATCACTACACTCACTTCACCCACACACCTGCAAGCACCGTTGAGATTGACTTACTGACTAGGAGAAGAGCCTAACTTGGAGAAGATTATATGACTTATGGCTTGTTCACAATAATCTTGCAGTGCACCTTTAGAAGAAAAAAAGTCAGGACTTGGGAGGTTAGAGACAGGTCAGAAAGTCAACTACTCTTTAAGTTCTGGAGCGTTGAGGTGAACTATGGCTGGCCCCCCTCTGACTAATAGAGTAAGGTCCACCCTTGCCTATGACGTTGATATGCTCTTACATGGCATATAAAAAGATGAGAAAACTTTTCATAGTTTTCATGATGAAACAGCCATGTTAACCCCATACCAATATATGACGTGCTGGTACATCATATGCCAGCCCCTTGACTTTGATGCGGGTTTGCAAGCCGAGCCTGCATCTTTGCTGGCACATGATGTGATATTCAGCAATCATCTGCCTCCAACAGCCATGGGTGGAGCAGAACTCCACCCATGACTGTTAACCTGTTAAATTCTGCTGTCAATCTGTGACAGCGGAATTTACAGCTCATCGGGGTGGTGCGTTAGTCTATGCTCCTATCGGTGTGCCAGTGCAGTGATCGCGGGCGCCAATGGGTCGCTATAATGCCCAACGGTCTGCTGAAGACCACTGTGCCTGTCATGACGGTACTCCTGTGAAAGTCAGCCCATGGCAATACTGTGGCATTGCTGTATATAGCTCAAGAGATTGGATGATCACAGGTTCAAGTTCCTCAAGGGGGACTAACAAATACAGTAAAAAGTAAAACAACAATGTTTTAAAAAATCTGAAAAAAATATATAAAAGTTCAAATCACCTCCCTTTCCCCCATTACAAATTAAGAAATAATAATAAAAATACAAATATTTGGTATCACTACATTCATAAACGTACGATCTATCAAAATATAAAATAAATCAATCCGATCGGTAAACGGCGTAATGAGAAAAAAAATTAAAACTCCAGAATTGTGTTTTTTTGGCCACTCCAACAACACAAATAAATGTAAGTAGAGTCGATCAAAACATTGTAACTACCCGAAAAACTATGCATATTTGGTATGCACGTAATCATATTGACCTGGAGAATCATATTGCCAGTCATTTTTACTGTAAAATGTACACTGTAAATAAAAAACTCACAAAACAATTGCGCTTTTTTCAACATTTGGAGTGTAAGATGTCATTCAAAAGTACAACTCGTCCTGCAGAAAACATGCCCTCATACGGCTATGTCAACAGGAAAAATATGAAAGTTATGGCTCTCGAAAAAAGGGGAGAAAAAAACAAAAAACGCAAAAACTGAAATTGGCCGTGGCGGGAAGGGGTTAATAGTCGATTCCAGATACTCAGTTTTTTCTCTCTTTTTTGGGGGTCGACAATTTATGATTTTTTTTTATTACTAAACTGCAAGTAAGAAACACTATATAATCAGTAGTATAATGTAGAAAAATGTTTAAAATGTATTTTTTATGATGGATGCTGGGAACAAATCCTCTTTCCATTTTCTTATAATTACGTTTAGCATGTTTGATAAATCATTACTCGGTAGCTGATTAGCTCTCATCAGTGTACTTCAATCCATTTCATGCAAAACCAATCATGCAAGGGGCACATGATCTTCTTTCCTTGTAGCTTATCCTAGTACAAGTTTTGAACCATCATTACCATCTTGAATATGACACATTTTAAGTGTTTCTCAATTTTTCAGTGGTTAAAAGTTGCTTCAATGATTTAGTGAAGCATTTTATGCTGTAGGCATATGACCAGCATATGGTAGTGATAACATTATATTAGCTCTCTGGTTTGGAAGAGAGACTATAATATTAATTACCATACTTTATATCTATTACTAGTCTGCTTCAGTGTTGTACAGCATATGTTCGGATTCTGTTTCAACACTCAGAAGTGATACTTCTAATACAAAAAAATCTAAATAAATTGTTACTGACAAGATACATTTATTCTACTGCAACTAGATCACATCCCACTGTATCAGAGACATGCACAAAAATCATATGTCCCATAGTAAAATTCAGACAGGTGCCACAAATTTTATCTTATTAAAAATAATGTCCACTTTCACATTTTAGTATAAAATTTTGTGTTCATTTATTTCATAGCCTTTACGTACAGGGAGCCATTTTTTTCTGGTTTGGTAGGTGATGCAATTTAAGCTGTGTGAGGCCAACACTAGAGATGAGCGAACTTGAAAGTTCGGGGTCCAAACTGCACAGTTAATGTCCGTTGCTAAATGCCGAACACGGACTACTATCAGAAGTCCGTTGCAAAGCTCGGAGTTCTGGGTGAAGTCCATTGCAGAATGAGAGAGAGAGAGATTTTTCCAGCTGAAAATTTCAGATCCCCATTGGAATAAAGTTTGGGTCGGGTACCAGAACCCGAACTTCCACATCCCAAGCCAAGACTAGTGGCATCTACATGTAACTTACAACAAGTAGGGGAAGCAATTCGGTCTGGAAAATGCACGCACCACAGGTTGCAAAGCAGTCCTGCAATATGGACGCAACTGCTTAGATCAAGGGACAACTAATGTTTAGATCCAGGGCTTTCAAACTGTATGAAGTTATATAAAACCAGCCTAGATTGGTAGTTGAGTGGGAAAGACCATTGGCGTAAAGAGTAACTGTCTCTTTAATTTTTATTCCATAAATCAATAGTACACGTGAAAATAAGCAACTTTGTAATATATCTTATTAGAAAAATCTGCTTCTTTCTCCGCCAGAATTGATCAGTCATTAATAAAATTCTCAATTCTGGGATAAAATCTGTAATCAGTGAAGACAGACCTCCCCATTACTGAGATAGGAGATGGCAGCTGCTACTCATAAGATTCTACTGCCGACTACTACTTTAATCTCTACTACCGACTTTCCATCTTCAATCTCGGTAGAAGAAGGGCATTTTACTTTCTCAGTGAGTGGGGAGGCTAAATTTGCCTGAACCTAAGAAGGATTAATTGTCCCACCATTAGCTTTTTATACAAGTAGTCTGACAGACATTAATTACATAATTATATGCCTTGATTATATAATTATATGTCACTTCAACTGTATAGTATAATGTGTATAAATCGACTTCCAGATGGAGGGAGGATACAAATTTTTATTATTTGCCCAATATGTATGTAGGACTAGCTATGCTTCTGGACCTGCCCGTGATACAATTCAAAAGCCCTAAGCTCACAACTGATTGTAGCTCTTTTTAGTAACATGTGCTTGTCATATCAATAGGGGCAATTAGACCTTAGTTAACATCCTCAAAAAACATAGCCACTATCCATCTGCCTGGTGTCAAAAATATATATGAAAAGTGCCCTACAATTACATTTGAAGGCTGAGAATCGAAAACCATTTCAATAAAATAATCTCCTTTTCATGCTGCATATAACTGCTGTCAGAAGAAGAGATATTACAAGTTTTACAGAATTCTGTGTCTGAAGCCGGTTATTGTACAGCTGAATGCAGACTATTGTATGTAAACAGGCATTTCAGCTAGGGAAGAAGTTGACAAATTCAGTAGAATTTCACAAAAGACATTCAGAACAATTTCATCTAGTCTAATTAACATATATCCAGCCCTAGAAATATTTACATGTTACCAGATCAATTTGTAAACTTTATAAATTGAGCGGAAGGGAATATCATAAAAGCAGGAATGCCGAACTCTTTAGCTTTGGCCTGACTCAAGTCCTTACATCTTCACTTCTTCTGTATTTAGGAAACAAAGCAAGTCCCAGAGGAAGCTGAAATGATAAAACTCAAGTTAGGAGCACAAAGTAATGAGGCACAGGTTAACATTCCTGATTTTAAGACTTTCTCTTTATGCTTTTTTCTTCTGATTATTTTGTAAGTGCAATAAAACTGTTGTATAAAAAGGAAAGTCTTCTGGTCATTGACCACTGGAGACTGGTATCTCCCTCTTCTATGTGCAGAGATTGCGATGGTACAGACCTTTGATCTAGCATGGTATCCACTAATAATAGAGACCTTGCATCGGTAATGCACCTTTGGTTTGTGGATATTTCCAAAGACTGCAAACATTTTAGAATAAATACTAATTAAATGTGATCTGATTGTTTAGTAACAATTATACAATCTTTTAAATGCACAAAACATAAACAGCTGTACTGTCCATTTCTTTTGAGAACATTAAATGGAATCTGTCATCAGGTTTTTGGCACCTAATCTGAGAGCTGCATGATGTAGGGACAGAAACCCTGATTCCAGTGATGTGTTACTTACTGGGCTTGGAATTTTGATAAAATCACTGTTTTATCAGCATTATATGATAGAGGACTAGTTAACCTGCTTACTTATGAGCTCCATGTACCTCACCCACACCAGTGATTTGCAGCTTTCTGTGTACACTGTACATGGGCAGAGAGCTGCCAATCAGTAGTGTGGACAGGGATATACAGTGCTCAGCATTCAGAGAACTGCTAGATCTGTAGCAGATAAAACAGGGATTTTACCAAAATGACAACAAGAAGCCCAGTAAGTGACACATTTCTGGAATCAGGGTCTCTGCTACTACATTATACTGCTCTCAGATGGAGTAGCAAAAACCTGGTGACAGATTCCCTTTAAGTAATCATCCACAATGCAGTGAGAAAAAGTATCTGAACACTTGTTTCAATTGCTTCACTACACTAAGAACTAATAGGCAAAAGGTGTTTTGAGTTTTAGGTTACAGAAATTGGAATTGTGGATAACACTGCTGTTTGTCCCTTGATTAACGGTCCACAATTAAGTCTGTTTACTGATAAATCTGTTCTTTTCATGAACAAAAATTGGCTAGTGTGAACCATGCCTAAGGCCAAATAACTTTTAATGAATGTCCTTTTAAAGAGTAACCGTTGTTTTAATTTTTTTTATCATAAATCAATAGTACACACGAAAATAACAAACTTTGCAATATATCTTGTTCGAGAAATCTGTCTTTTTTCTCCTTTTGGACTAATTGTTCATTCCCAAAATTCTCACAAGTAAAATCTGTCTTCAGTGAATCATGATTTTTTTTTTATTTTTGAGATAGGAGATGATGATTGGTGAACTTGCAGGAGAATGTCTGTGTCTGCTTCTGCGTCCTCCTTCCTCTTCCTCCTCCTTCCTACATAGAATTATAAAAACACCAGCTGTCATCTCCTGTGACCCATATGTCAGTAATGGAGAAATGTCTTCATTGAATACAGATTTTATAGATTTTATCCATGAATTTTGTGTGAAAGATCTGTCCAGGAGGTGAAAGAAGCAGATTTCTCTGATAAGGTATATTACAAAGTTGTTTCTTTTCATCTGTACTATTGATTTCTGAAATAAAGATTAAAACAATGGTTATTTTTTAAATACTCGTTTACTGTTAGGCAAAAGTTCATTTGATCTTTCTCCCTGCCCTGCAGATGTAGTATAAGTTTAGTTACATTGTCTTTATCTATAATTGTGATAACAATTAGACTAGCATTATTAATAATTAATGCAGAAGTATAGGAAACTCATAAAGGTTCACTCACTTTTTTTCTTTTAACTGTATCTATTTATCTTTAAAGTTGTGATTTTTACCAATTTTTGAAGCAGCGCAAGTCTTTGTTATGTTTCTATATTTATTATAAGAAGATAACCTACTTCTTTGGATCTTTTCTGTGCTCAAACATTTAATTAGGAGACTGACACAGAACAATTGTGCTTTATACTATGTATATTAGTGTTATATTTATCATTTTTCAACTTTTAGGTTTTATGGTCCTTTAACAGGTGCACATCTGTGTATTTATTCAGTATGAGGCAACTTTTTATTCTCTCTCATTATATATACTACAAAAAAAAACAAAAAAAAACTGACCAGCACCTCCGAACAGAGGTATAAAAGGTGTAAAAGCTTTGTATCTTCCTGCATTCCAGCAAAACTGACTTCTCTCTTTTCTCTGCACATTAGTGCACCCAGAATCACAGTTGTGCGGGGGGAAAAAGGAACTTGGTCTCTTCATTCTAGAAGGAACTAGAAGTCAAGTCCTCATTGATCATAATTATGATATATCCTTGTTATCTTTAAAAGCATTCTAAGGCAGCAATACCTCTTTAAAGGAAACCTCTCAAAAACTGTAACCCTGATAAGTCAGTCAATCCCTTTACATCACCTTCCCAGCAGACAGAAATTGCATATTGAACTTGTGTCTGGAAGTGCATTGCGGTGTGACGATGCACTTCTAGATTCTTAGTCTCACGCTCCATTTTTGACCTAGCAGCACTAAGTCCAAGCTGATTGAGAGCTCGGTGACCATGTACCAGACCTGTCAAACAGGATGAGGCTGAGAAGCTAGAAGTACATCATCATGTCCCAATAGACTCTGGAGTATGCTGTGCCAAATTCATTAAAAGGAAATTTCATTGGTGTATCTCTGAGATAAAGGGCATGGTCGAGAAGTCCAACAAATTCATCTTGATTAAAACCCCAAATGTGTTGTAAATATTGACAGAAATGTATTCCTATCCTATACACCACTAATATTCTGTTCCAAGAAAACTACTTTAACCTCTTCACATTTGACATACATTTACAGTTGAAATCAGAAGTTTACATACACTACATAAAAAAACCCATATGCATGTTTTTCTCAATATCTGACATGAAATCAGAATAAACCTTTCCCGTTTTAGGTCAATTAGGATTACCATCATTTTTAATATTTACCAAATGCAATAATGAGAGAGAGAATGTTTTAAGGCATTTTTATTACTTACTGCAAAGTCAAAAGTTTCCATACATTTCATCAGTATTTGGTACTATTGCCCTTAAACTGACTTGGGTCAAACGTTTGAAATAGCCTTCCAAAATCTTCTCACAATAGTTGGTCAGAATTTGGGCCCATTCCTCGTGATAAAACTGGTGTAACTGATCCAGGTTTGTAGTTCGCCTTGCTCACACCTGCCTTTTCAGCTTTGCCCATAAATTTTCAATAGGATTGAGATCAGGGCTTTGTGATGGTCACTCCAAAACATTGACTTTGTTATCCTTAAGCCACTTTGTTACCATTTAGACAGTATGCTTTGGGACATTGTCCATTTTGAAGACTCATTTCCGCTCAAGCTTTAACTTCCTGGCTGATGTCTTGAGATGTTGCTTCAGTATTGCCACATAATCTTCTTTTCTCATGATGCCATCTATTTTGTGAAGTGCACCAGTCCCTCCTGCAGCAAAACAACCCCACAACATGATGCTGCCACCCCCGTGTTTCACAGTTGGGATGGTGTTCTTAGGCTTCCAAATTTCTCTCTTTTTCCTCCAAACATAACTATGGTCATTATGACTAAAAAGTAAAATTTTAGTTTTATCAGATCACAGGACATGTCTCCAAAAATTAAGGTCTTTGTTCCTGTGTACATTTGCAAACATTAATCTGGCTTTTTTATGCTTCTTTTGGAGTAATGGCCTCTTCCTGGCAGAGTGGCCTTTCAGCCCATGTTGATACAGTACTCGTTTCACTGTGGTTATTGACACAATCTTACCAGCTTCCGCCATCATCTTCACAAGGTCTTTTGCTTTTATCCTTGGGTTGATATGCGTATGTCGGACCAAAGCACGTTCATCTCTGGGACACAGAACCCGTCTCCTTCCTGAGTGGTATGATAGCGGGACATTCCCATCTTGTTTGTACTTGTGTATAATTGTTTGTACAGATGAACAAGGCACCTTCAGGTATCTTGAAATTGGACCCAAGGATGAGCCAGACTTGTGCAAGTCCACAATTCTCTTCCTGATATCTTTGCTGATTTCTTTAGACTTTCCCATGATACTACACAAAGAAGCAGTGTGTTTCAGGTGTGCATTAAAATACATTCACAGGTGCGTCTCTAATTAACTCATATGTTGCCAAAAAAACTATCAGAAGCTTCCAAACACATGACATCATCATATGGGCAGTCCAGAAATGTATAGAAGCATAGTAATCTTAGTGTATCTAAACTTTTGATTTTGCAGTAAGTAATAAAAATGCCTTAAAACATTCTCTCTCTCTCTCATTATTCTGGCATTTGGCAAATATTAAAAATTGATCTAAAACGGGAAAGGTTTATTCTGATTTCATGTCAGATATTGAGAAAAACATGCATATGTGTCTTTTTATATAGTGTATGTAAACTTCTGGTATCAACTGTACGTCATATGTTGTGTCCCTCCCTGCCAATACGACCACTCATATAGTGAAAGTTAGTTGTCAGTGGCCGTAACCATGGATACCTAAGCTACTGCAATGCCCTGCACATGGGGTAAGCGACATAGCAAATAAGAAGGACTATACTACATTTCTATTTGGAGATATTTGCTATTATTATTAATATTATTATTATTGCACATACCACATATTGGGATAGGATCTTGGAAATAGCAATAACCTTTTAAGTCAGCAAGTTTTTGGAATGTTTTTGGTCAATACAATTGATCGATGTGGACAGTTTTCAACCCATCAGTTCAACTATACTTCTCTATAAAGACCAATGTCCAGTCATTTGTAAAATGTACATCTGCTATTTCCATGGCCAAGGACATTTTCAGGGTTTTATCTGAGTGAGCAGTCAGGAAATGATGGGTGGAGAAGCCTCTGAAATTGAAGTAAACAAAAGTATTTTTCTTTGACTGTAAAGATCAGCCATATTAGAGTTGTTGCTTCCTGTGTTGGAACTAGAGATGATCCAATTTATCCAAATTCTAATTTGTCAAGTCGTGCAGATTTTACAAGGAAATTTGATTCATATTGAAGTTATTCAATGTGAATTAAATATTACCTTTTATGCACGGAGGTCTCTTCGAACCGCATCATGGCGTACAGTAACATCAAAGGCCTAGTTGAGTCGGTAGCCACAGCCTGGCATGAAGAGAGTGATGAGACTGAAGAGGATTCACTGTCATGGGGGAAGGAGAAAAGAAGAGGCACAGACAGCGGGCTAATGGAGTGGCAGGGCAAGTCAGCCATGAGGTGAGTATTATTTACCATTTTTTTTACCGCTTGCTTGGCTTTTTTCAGTTCAGCAAAATGGCAGCAGCAGTGCGTCGCCATTTTGGTGAATTCACATAAAGTGAATTGCAAAAATATCAGTATTCTAGAGAATACAATTTTTCATAAGATTCAAGGAGAATTCAATTCCACTCGAATTAATTTTCTCACCTCTAAGCTAAATTCAGTTGCAATCCAGATCACAAGGAGAGTTTATGTGAGACTCACAAATGATTATCCAAGGGCACAGTTCAGAGGTTGACGTCAACAGATGCTGCAGTGTACAATACTTGGAAGATCATGAGGACCACTATAACATCTGTGGTGCAATCATTCAAAAGGAAAAACCTCTGCACAAGTTGATAATGCATGACACATGACACCTACGTGGTATACATAGTGTATATACAGTACAGACAAAAAGTTTGGACACAGCTTCTCATTTAAAGATTTTTTTGTATTTTCATGACTATGAAAATTGTACATTCACACTGAAGGCATCAAAACTATGAATTAACACATGTGGAATTATATACTTAACAAAAAAGTGTGAAACAACTGAAAATATGTCATATATTCTAGGTTCTTCAAAGTAGCCACCTTTTGCTTTGATGACTGCTTTGCACATGGCTCGCCCAGGGGAATGGGGATGACTCGGTACCCGGGCCTTTAGCCTGGCCTTGTAGGGATGTCGCGGCGGTCGGCTCCCGGGCCCGTACCCTGGGGTCGCTCCTTAAAAAGGGTGGATAATTTGTTAAGTTTATAAAAGAGTTTGTGATGCCACCCGTGGCTTCTGGTGAGGATCACCAGCGCTGCGCATTCCACTGAGGCCGATGATAAGGCAGCTTGATGGTATCGCTCCCCACAGGTGGAGCTAGGCCTCAGGGCAGTGTAGGGAAAGGGAATGCAGGACAGGCGAGACCGAGCCAGGTCAGAGCAAGAACAGACACGATAGTCACTTCAGTTCCTTTACTGATGGAAATTCAGGCACATCCCGGAGCACTGTAGGGTGAAGGGTGCATGTCAGGATCCTCCCCAATGAGCGGGTTTTGGGCCTCCTGTTTCTTGCTTCTGCATAGTAAGTTTCTGACCTGCCTGAAGCTAGGCCTAACTTTGTCTCTGTCCTGCGCTGGCTGACCTTGTGGTAGGGCCTTCTCTTGGAGTGCACGCTCCCGGTTTACGGGGCCTATGTGTCTCCTGGCTCTGTTACGTATCAGCACTTTAGTGATCCTGGGACTTGTAGTTCTCCAGCGATTCCGGTTTATCTTACTGGATCGTGGAGATCCCGGTAAGCTTCGGACCCAGTGTCCGGTAACTGCTTCTGGGTGAGCCAATTAAGCTCCTCTGCCCCCTATGTACTAACTCTCCACTTGCCTTCGGCCTACTCGGGCCCACAATTGGCTACTCACACTAACGGCAGCATGCCGCGCTTTACCGATCTTATGGCGCCGGCACACCTAAAGCTCACTACTCTGAGCTACGACTCAACTGGGCTCAACTCTGTATTCAGATTTGCAGTAACTGAACTCTCCAGAGGAATTGCTGAATCACCGAGCTCCACTGCAGACTGACCTGTTTCTGTGTCTCACTCTGCAGGAACCGGACTGCCTGGCTCCACCTTCCCTTTTAATATCCCTAACAGGCTCCCTCTGGTGGTCTGAGGTGGAAGGTGGAGATGTGTGAATGGTTATGGGGGCCTCTTGTGGAGGAATCCATCAATACACCCTTCCAGGATTTGTGATACCAAGCGCAGCTGGGCTTCACATTCCCCCCTAGTTAAGCTCAGCACTCCCGGGCTGAAGTACATTTTATAACAACAATAACTAGTAAACATAAGCAATACAAAAACAATCTTCCCTTTATGGGAGGCACGAATCTTAAACGTTACATAACAATAACAAATACAGAGTGTCCTCAGAATCCAAGTCTCCTATGGTGAGGTTCCCATACAGGATGTTCATCTCACAGGATAGAGTACTTTGGTGATTTAGAGGGACCTGTCCTAAACCCCCCTACGTAGGCCCTGGGGTGGCTGCAGGGCATGAAGATCCCAAAAGATCCCAAAAGAGCCACTCCAGACAGGTTTTTCTTCTGAGGTCACCTAAAAGGGCACTCCAGGGAGCGCAATTATATACAATATGAGTTTTTTGGGCTGCACGCAGTCCTCAGCCATGAAGTCCTTTATGTAAATAATAGAATTAATGAGGTGAAGCACAAATTGATAAAAACATGCATAAAAATACAGAATTAATTCAGGGCATTACAATTTAATACACAATACCCCAGGGGTAACTATCTACATTTTCAGCAATTTTTTTACTATTTTATTCAGTGTACCTGACAGGGGGTTTACCTCTCGTGCTACGTATTGATCTGCGTAGTGCGGTGGTTTGTGGGGTATCAGTGTCTGTATTCTCAGTTACTCTACCAGTTCTACGTGTAACCATGTTGCAAAACTGCCTTAACCTCTCTCTTGGACTGGCAAGTCTACCATTGGCTGGGCCCTCTTGCTCTGCTCCTGCCGGGGATCCTTCGTCCGGCAATACTTCTTGAGCTGGCTCTTCTGCAGCACTTACAGGTTCAACTTGCTATGGAGGGTTTTCTGGCTGTTCATAGAACTGGAGTACTGGGATGATTACTGCTCCTCCTATCTGAGGCCAATCTGCTGGGAAGTCTCCTATGTCAGTGTGAATCACTGCTTCTTCAGGTTCTTCCTGGATTGTGAAAGGCACTTTTTCTTGGGGTTTCAGTAATTCTGGACACAACTTTAGATGGTCCATTGACACTGTTGTAGATGTTTTTCCTCCGTCTCGACTGATTATACAAGTCTTTTTGTTGTCAAACCTTGACGGTAACACAGTGTAGGGGTCTTTTTCCCACTGGTCATCAAGTTTGTGGTTGCGTCTTTTTCTTTTTAGTACTGTTTCACCTGGTATGAAAGGTTCTGCGGGTGCATTCTTGTTGTATTGACTTTCCTGCTTTTCTCTCACCCGAGTAAGACTGTCCTTGACACAAGCTTGTACCCTTCTGTACTGCTCTTGTCTGGTCTTGTCCCAGTCTTCAGTGGTCATATCAGCTTCAGGCTCAACAACACCAAGCTCCAGATCCATGGGCAGCTTTCCTGGCCTTGCCCGCATGAGATATGCCGGAGTGCAGTTGGTGGAACTGACTGGTATATGATTGCACAGATCCACTAGGTCTGGTAGTAGGTCTGGCCACTGGTTTCTCTCCTCAAGTGGTATGGTCTTTAGCAGATCGATGATGATGTTGTTCATCTTTTCGCAGAGACCGTTTGTTTGTGGGTGGTACGGTGTAGTTCTGATCTTTTTACAACCGTACAAATGGCAGAACTCCTTGAACAACTCAGCCTCAAAGGCCGGGCCTTGGTCCATCAGCTCGGGGTAACCATGGGGTCTACAGAAATACGCTTGGAACGTCTTTGCTGCTGTCTCTGCCGTCAGGTCTTTGACGGGGGCGATCACCAAGAAACGTGAGTAGTGATCCACCATGGTCAGAGCATAGGAGTACCCTGACCTGCTGGGGGACAGCTTGACATGGTCCAGGGCCACGATCTCCAGGGGTCGAGTTGTCTTGATGGGTTGCAGGGGTGCTTTCTGGCTGCTGAAGTCTTTTCTTCTAAGGCCACAGGGTCCACAGTCCCGGCACCATTTCTCAATGGAGCTGCGCATTCCTACCCAGTAGAATCGACATTTCATCAGGGTCTCTAGCTTTTTCCAGCCAAAGTGCCCCACTTGATCGTGGTAAGCTTCCAATACCATCTGGATGTCTGTCTTCGGGACCACTATCTGCCATACCATCTCATGGGTTCTTGGATTAACGTACCTTCGGCACAGCTTCTCACGGTAGATAAACAGCCGGCTTCTCTCGTTCCACAGCTGCTTTGCTTGGAGAGACGCATCCTTCTCCAGGGAGGCACCTTCTTGGGTTATCAGCTGTTTGATGCTTCTGACAACCGGGTCGCTGTCCTGAGTCTCTTTCCAGCTGTGGTGAGGCAGGGGGTTTAACGTCTTTCCACGTTGCTTCCTGGAGACTCTCTGCTCATGGATCATCCCATTCCGATGAAAGGCAGGTAGCTCAATCTCTTCCAGGTCATCCACTTCTTCTTCTGTGTCTGACTGGTGAGGCATCCTAGACAGGGCATCGGCGTTGGCGTTCTTGCGGCCCGCCCGGTATTTGATTGTAAATTGGTAGTTTGACAGCCGAGTCATCCATCATTTTTCCAGTGCCCCCAACTTAGCTTTTTCAAGATAGGTCAAGGGGTTGTTATCAGTAAAGGCAGTGAATTTGCTGGAGGCCAGATAGTGCTTGAACCTTTCAGTGATGGCCCAGACCAAGGCCAGGAACTCCAACTTGAAGCTGCTATAGTTCTCTGGGTTCCTCTCAGTCGGGCGGAGCTTCCTGCTTGCGTATGCGATCACTTTCTCTTGGCCATTCTGCTTCTGACTTAAGACAGCGCCCAGCCCTTCGTTTCAGACATCTGTATACAGCAGGAACGGTTGGCTGTAGTCAGGGTAGGATAGGATCTCATCACCTGTCAGGATCTCTTTCATCTCCTGAAACGACTCGGCTTGCTCCTTACTCCAGTGGAATGGGGGATTTCTGCCTTTGGGGGACTGCCCTACCAGGAGGTCTTGCAGAGGAGCTGCTTTCTTGGTGTAGTCCTTTACGAACCTCCGGTAGTATTCTTCTAGTCCCAAGAACTGACGCACCTCCTTGAGGTTTTTCGGCTCTGGCCACTTCTGCATGGCTGTGACTTTCTCCGGGTCTGGTGCTACCCCTTCCGGACTGACAATGTGCCCCAGGTACTGTACCTTTCTCTTGAGCAGGTGGCACTTTGAGGGCTTCAACTTCATCCCGTACTGGGACAGTGACTCAAATACCTCTGCCAGGTGTTTCAAGTGGTCTTCGTACGTTCTGGAGTACACTATCACGTCGTCCAGGTAAAGTAACACAGTCTCGAAGTTGCGGTGTCCCAGGCAGCACTCCATCAATCTCTGGAACGTTCCGGGGGCATTGCAGAGTCCAAACGGCATACTGTTGAACTCGCAGGGTCCCATCGGGGTGGTGAAGGCCGTCTTCTCACGATCCTCCTCAGCCACAGCGACTTGCCAGTACCCACTAGTGAGGTCAAGGGTGGAAAAGTAATTTGCAGACTTTAAGGCAGCTAGGGACTCCTCTATGCGTGGTAAAGGGTATGCATCCTTATTTGTAATGTGATTTACTTGACGGTAATCTACACACATTCTCATGCTCCCGTCCTTTTTCCTAACCAGCACTAGGGGAGCCGCCCAGGGACTACAACTATCCCTTATTACTCCCGCCTTCCTCACGTCATGCAGCATTTATTTTGCCTTCTGGTAGTGAGCTGGGGGTATAGGCCTATAACGTTTATTGATTGGGGAATGGTTGCCTGTGGGGATATGATGTTGAACCCCCTTAACCCTCCCGAAGTCAAGTGGATGTTTACTGAACACCTGCGAGTATTCTTGAACCACCCAGTGTACACCCTGTTTTTGATGGGCAGGAGTGGTGTTTGTCCCAACATGGAGCTGTTGACACCAATCCTCCACCTAGGTTGCAGGGTCATTATCCTCCACTTCGTCTGGTGAAGTTAAGGACTCCGCCTCATGGATGCAGTTGTTATTGACAGCATGTAATTTGGCAACAGTGGCATAACGTGGCAGTCTTACCTCATCTTCCCCTAAGTTGAGAAGACGGACGGGCACCCTCCCATTACGTACATCTACCACTCCCCTGGCGGTTAAGAGTGTGGGTCTGTGCTCGGAGCAAAGGGGTTCTACTACCGCCTGGTAGCTCTGTCCTCTAAGACCTATGGCAGCTCTACACCAGATGAGCATTTCACTCTTTGGGGGAATGACAATGGGTATGGGGTCTGTTACCCGCACGTTACCAATTTCACCATCTGTTAACCTCACTTGCTGTTGATACCTCAGGACTCGGATCTCCCTTTGCAGTGCCCTCCGTTGTCTCGGCCTGGCAGTGTCAGCGATCTGTTGGAGCAAGAACACAACCTCTCCCAAACAGTTACCAACAATGTTAGTGCCAAGTACCATATACGGGTTAGCGTCATCAGGATTAGTCTCTACTACAATTAGTCCCTGGTCTTTCAGCTCCACTCTCCCCACCTATACAGTCATGTCCTTAACCCCGAGTAGGTTAAGGGGGAGTCCATTTGAAGCATATACTGATAGATTTGGAGCTGGCGGACGTAGGTCGTCCATGGACCAGAACCTCTTGTAGAGGACGTCAGGCATGATGGTTACCTGAGATCCTGTGTCCAGCAGGGCATGCGTCGGGATCCCGTCCAGCACAATGGACAGGAAAGGTCTTCCTCCGACGAACCTGTTGTACCAGTCTGAGGGGCCTGGTGAGTTTACTCCTGAGTGTCGGCCCTCTGGCCCAGGGTTTTCTCGTTTAAAGGACAATTCTGGGCTATGTGTCCGGTCTTGCGGCATCGATAGCAGGCAGGGTCCTTCTGTGGACGGCGCTCGTCACTGGTCCTTGGCGAGGGCGGTGTTGGCCTCCTCCTCCTACGCATCCAGGGGACATCCTCAGGGCTATCGGCTAGCAGGATCTTCCCTCCTTCCTCAGGCTCAGTCCGCAGCTGCAGAGCACTCAGCACAGTGGTCAGGGTTTTGCTCAACTGACGCACTTCAGAGCGCAAACTGTCCAGTTCTTAGGGGACGTTGCTGGAACTTTAGCTTCAGCAGCCACTGGGAAGAAGGTAGGTGTAGCAGGCACTGGGGTAGCCCCACCCTGGTAACGTTGGATGGCATTTGTTTCCAGGGGCTGCAGTCCTTTTATAGCCATGTCCTTAAGATTGTCAAAGGTGGCATCTGGATGATCCAGGGACCACCAACGCACAGTCCTGCTCTCCTCTGGAGACTTCAGTCCCCGGACAAACTGTTCCTTCAGCATCTTGTTCTCATTCTCAACGCTGGTTGGACTAACCTGGTTCAGAGTCCGCAGGGCCCCTTGAAGACGCCAGGCATAGTCCCGAACATTGTCCTCTGGTTGTTGGGAGCAGCTGTAGAACCTCATCCGGAGGTCCGCCTCAGTAAGGTCCTCAAAGACAGTCTGTAGTTTTTGAAAGATTGCAGACACTGACTCCTGGTCTGCGGCCGACCATGTTTCCACTTCCCGTTCAGCAGCACCGGTCAGTTGTCCTAATACAACGGCAGCTCTTTGTTTGCCGGTCATAGAGTACATATCTAAGATACCACATATCTTCCGTTTGAATTCAGACAGGGTATCTGGTTTGCCGTTGTACTGGGAGAGCCACTTCGCTCCAGGATTGTACGGTAAAGTCATAGGAATAACAGGTGTACTGGCGCTGCTGGTGGAGCGGCGGCTTCGGCCTGCTCATCATCGGGCGCGGGTTGAACCTCAGGGACATTGACCGGCAGGTCGGCGTTCTGCTGCTCGTTGGACATCTTAGCGACCCCCTAGTTAACCGTGGCCTACCTTCTAGTTCTTTCTTCCGGTAGGCCGCAGCTCCGCAGGTGATGGTCGTCTTCAGGACCTTGCATCTCTTGCGTCCTACATCAGAGCGTTCAGCGACGTTCCTCGCAGGACCTGGCGCTTCCCGATTTGACGTCGAGGTGTGGGGCGTGTCTGAGGCTTCGTGCTCTTTTGCAGGTACGCCCCTTATTTTCCCGCGGTTACGCCCTTCTTCTCGCTCAACGGCCCAACAATGGCGGCAACCTTCACCACAACTTTACGTACACAGTTCAAAATAAAGGCGCACAGTACCCGGTGGCAACGGGCACAACACTTCGTCGTTGCAGCGGGCACGTGATCCTGTTCGTGACGCCAGTTGGAGATGACTCGCCCAGGGGAATGGGGATGACTAGGTACCCGGGCCTTTAGCCTGGCCTTGTAGGGATGTTGCGGCGGTCGGCTCCCGGGCCCGTACCCTGAGGTCGCTCCTTAAAAAGGGTGGATAATTTGTTAAGTTTATAAAAGAGTTTGTGACGCCACCCGTGGCTTCTGGTGAGGATCACCAGCGCTGCGCATTCCACTGAGGCCGATGATAAGGCAGCTTGATGGTATAACTCCCCACAGGTGGAGCTAGGCCTCAGGGCAGTGTAGGGAAAGGGAATGCAGGGCAGGCGAGACCGAGCCGGGTCAGAGCAAGAACAGGGACAGACACGATAGTCACTTCAGTACCTTTACTGATGGAAATTCAGGCACATCCCGGAGCACTGTAGGGTGAAGGGTGCATGTCAGGTTCCTCCCCAATGAGCGGGCTTTGGGCCTCCTGTTTCTTGCTTCTGCGTAGTAAGTTTCTGACCTGCCTGGAGCTAGGCCTAACTTTGTCTCTGTCCTGCGCTGGCTGACCTTGTGGTAGGGCCTTCTCTTGGAGTGCACGCTCCCGGTTTACGGGGCCTATGTGTCTCCTGGCTCTGTTACTTATCAGCACTTTAGCGATCCTGGGACTTGTAGTTCTCCAGGCATTCCGGTTTATCTTACTGGGTCGTGGAGATCCCGGTAAGCTTCGGACCCGGTGCCCGGTAACTGCTTCGGGGTGAGCCAATTAAGCTCCTCTGCCCCCTATGTACTAACTCTCCACTTGCCTTCGGCCTACTCGGGCCTACAATAGGCTACTCACACTAACGGCAGCGTGCCGCGCTTCACCGCTTCACCGATCTTATGGCGCCGGCACAGCTAAAGCTGACTACTCTGAGCTACGACTCAACTGGGCTCAACTCTGTATTCAGATTTGCACTAACTGAATCCTCCAAAGGAATTGCTGAATCATTGAGCTCCACTGCAGACTGACCTGTTTTTGTGTCTCACTCTGCAGGAACCGAACTGCCTGGCTCCACCTTCCCTTTTTATATCCCTAACAGGCTCACTCTGGTGGTCTGAGGTGGAAGGTGGAGATGTGTGAATGGTTATGGGGGCCTCTTGTGGAGGAATCCATCAATACACCCTTCCAGGATTTGTGATACCAAGCGCAGCTGGGCTTCACACACACTCTTGGCATGCTCTTGATGAGCTTCTAGAGGTATTCACCGGAAATGGTTTTCACTTCACAGGTGTGCCCTGTCAGGTTTAATAAGTGGGATTTCTTGCCTTATAAATAGGGTTGGGACCATCAGTTGTGTTGTGCAGAAGTCTGGTGGATACACAGCTGATAGTCCTACTGAATAGACTGTTAAAATTTGTATTATGGCAAGAAAAAAGCAGCTAAGTAAAGAAAAACGAGTGGCCATCATTACTTTAAGAAATGAAGGTCAGTCAGTTCGAAAAATTGGGAAAACTTTGAAAGTGTCCCCAAGTGCAGTTGCAAAAACCATCAAGCGCTACAAAGAAACTGGCTCACATTAGGACAGCCCCAGGAAAGGAAGACCAAGAGTCACCTCTGCTTCTGAGGATAAGTTTATCCGAGTCACCAGCCTCAGAAATCGCAGGTTAACAGCAGCTTAGATTTGAGACCAGGTCAATGCCACACAGAGTTCTAGCAGCAGACACATCTCTTCAACAACTGTTAAGAGGAGACTTTGTGCAGCAGGCCTTCATGGTAAAATAGCTGCTAGGAAACCACTGCTAAGGACTTGCAACAAGCAGAAGAGACTTGTTTGGGCTAAAGAACACAAGGAATGGACATTAGACCAGTGGAAATCTGTGCTTTGGTCTGATGAATCCAAATTTGAGATCTTTGGTTCCAACCACCGTGTCTTTGTGCGACGCAGAAAAGGTGAACGGATGGACTCTACATGCCTGGTTCCCACCGTGAAGCATGGAGGAGGAGGTGTGACGGTGTGGGGGTGTTTTGCTGGTGACACTGTTGGGGATTTATTCAAAATTGAAGGCATACTGAACCAGCATGGCTACCACAGCATCTTGCAGCCGCATGCTATTCCATTTGGTTTGCGTTTAGTTGGACCATCATTTATTTTTCAACAGGACAATGACCCCAAACATAACTCCAGGCTGTGTAAGGGCTATTTGACCCAGAGGGAGAGTGATGGGGTGCTACACCAGATGACCTGGCCTCCACAGTCACTAGACCTGAACCCAATCGATATGGTTTGGGGTGAGCTGGACCGCAGAGTGAAGGCAAAAGGGCCAACAAGTACTAAGCATCTCTGGGCACTCCTTCAAGATTGTTGGAAGACTATTTCCGGTGACTACCTCTTGAAGCTCATCAAGAGAATGCCAAGAGTGTGCAAAGCAGTCATCAAAGCAAAAGGTGGCTACTTTGAAGAACCTAGAATATAAGACATATTTTCAGTTGCTTCACACTTTTTTGTTAAGTATATAATTCCACATGTGTCAATTCATAGTTTTGATGCCTTCAGTGTGAATGTACAATTTTCATACACTGCGTGCATAATTATTAGGCAAGTTGTATTTTAGAGGATTATTTTTATTATTGATCAACAACTATGTTCTCAATCAACCCAAAAGACTCATACATATCCAAGCTTAATATTTTTGGAAGTTGGAGTGGTTTTTTTTTAGATTTGGCTATCTTAGGAGGATATCTGTTTGTGCAGGTAACTATTACTGTGCAGAATTATTAGGCAACTTAATAAAAACCAAATATAATTCCATCTCACTTGTTTATTTTCACCAGGTAAACAAATATCAGTGCACAAAATTTAGAAATAAACATTTCGGACATGCAAAAACAAGAACCCCAAAAATTAGTGATCAATATAGCCACCTTTCTTTATGATGACACTCAACAGCCTTCCATCCATAGATTCTGTCAGTTGCTTGATCTGTTTTCGATCAACATTGCGTGCAGCAGCCACCACAGCCTCCCAGACACTGTTCCGAGAGGTGTACTGTTTTCCCTCCCTGTAGATCTCACATTTTATGATGGACCACAGGTTCTCTATGGGGTACAGATCAGGTGAACAAGGGGGCCATGTCATTATTTTTTCTTCTTTTAGACCTTTACTGGCCAGCCACGCTGTGGAGTAGTTGGATGCATGTGATGGAGCATTGTCCTGCATGAAAATCATGTTTTTCTTGAACGATACCGACTTCTTCCTGTACCACTGCTTGAAGAAGTTGTCTTCCAGAAACTGGCAGTAGGTTTGGAAGTTGAGCTTCACTCCATCCTCAACCCGAAAAGGTCCCATAAGTTCACCTTTGATGATACCAGCCCATACCAGTACTCCACCTCCACCTTGCTGGTGTCTGAGTCGGAGTGGAGCTCTCAGCCTTTACTGATCCAGCCTCTGGCCCATCCATCTGGCCCATCAAGAGTCACGCTCATTTCATCAGTCCATAAAACCTTTGAAAAATCAGTCTTAAGATATTTATGGGCCCATTCTTGACGTTTTATCTTATGTTTCTTGTTCAAAGGTGGTCGTTTTTCAGCCTTCCTTACCTTGGCCATGTCCCTGAGTATCGCACACCTTGTGCTTTTTGATACTCCAGTAACGTTGCAGCTCTGAAATATGGCAAAACTGGTGGCGAATGGCATCTTGGCAGCTTCACGCTTGATTTTCCTCAATTCATGGGCAGTTATTTTGCGCCTTTTTGGCCAACACGCTTCTTGCGACCCTGTGGGCTATTTGCCATGAAACGCTTGATTGTTCGGTGATCACGCTTCAAAAGTTTGGAAATTTCAAGACTGCTGCATCCCTCTGCAAGACATCTCACAATTTTGGACTTTTCAGAGCCCGTCAAATCTCTCTTCTGACCCATTTTGACAAAGGAGAGGAAGTTGCCTAATAATTAAGCACACCTTATATAGGGTGTTGATATCATTAGACAACACCCCTCCTCATTACAGAGATGCACATCACCAGATTTACTTAATTGTTAGTTGGCTCTCAGCTTGGAGTAGGACAACATGTATAAAAAGTATCGAAGTGATCAAAATACGCATTTGCCTAATAATTCTGCACGCGGTGTAGTCATGAAAATACAGAAAAATCTTTAAATGAGAAGGTGTGTCCAAACTTTTGGTCTGTACTGTATATATATATATACATATATATACATACTACTCATGCAACATACATTACGCATTGGGGAATTTCATTACTGTATATAAAGAATGACCTCTTTTTACGACTTAGAAAATAATAGCAAACACTTTGATTGTTGCTATGACAGCATCAGTATTTTGCTTTTGCACTGTTTTTTTCTAGCTATTAGTTTTCTCCTGGTGCTTTAACCATTTGTATGATAATAACTTCAAATCATTTTTCAGAAATAATCCCAATGAAGAATCTTAAATTCCTACATTTTTTCGAATGTGTTCTTGTTCTTTTTGTTCTGTGAAAAAAATCACTTTCTCCTTTAAAACCCAGTTGCAGTCTGGGATTCATCAGAGCTCCATGATGGCAGGCAAGGATGTCTTCAAAAGACTGCCAAAGCAACCCATCGACCAATAGACACAATGGGCACATAGAATGACTCACGGCCCCATGATGGAGCGCTGCTAATGCCGCTATTCAAGATTAGTAGTGGCATTTAACAGGTTAACAGTCTGAGAGAGGCAGATACTGGTTGTTATGGTGCAGTCAAACCGCCGTATTTATCGAACCGAGATTGGAACACAGTGCACTGACTCACTGACTGGCCGGCGGCTCTCCCAACCCGAGCGTCATAGCTGCATAGAAATATATGAAGTAGTCACGCTAGGTTCGGGAGAGCTGCCTGCCAGTCCGTGCAGTGCATTCCCACCTCAGTGCAATTTATATGGCCTTCTGACTGCGCCCTGAGAAGCAGATTCTGGCTGTGACATTACCATTACCTGCAGGTTATCACGCAGGATCAGCTTGTGAACCACTCCAAACAATTACTGTGCTGAGCAGCTCATGCCGTCTACCTCAGCTCATACCAGTTCAATGCAGAATGCAAACAGGCCCAGTACTTAGTACAACTTTTAGCTCCTGTCAAAATTATTCAATCCCCATTGCAAATTACATTCATTAGCAAAATTTACAAATTTTCTATTCTGCTTTCAATAAAGAGATCAAGCAAGAACAATTGAATTCACAGGGTGCTCTTTTCAGCAAATGCTTCATTCTTCCTCCTCCAGATACACACCTAATTCATAGGCCCAAAGTCCCAGTTTTGTTTCAGCGTTCCATTAAACAGAATTTCAAAACTTCTGTGACCCCTTTATTTAGCTTTGAGCACATTGGAAATTACTTTTTTATTAGTATTTGGGTCAGCAGAAGTGAATGTCTTGTAGTCCGGGCATGGAGACCTTCATAGTTTAGCATACGCATTACTGTGCAAACTGAAACCTCAGGGTCTAATGCCACCAAATTATGTGCTAAGTCTTTTGCAGCTGTAATGCAGGTACCGGAATGCAACGCACAGAAACACAAGGCGAGAACAGTCAGAGATGTTTGTAAACAGTTTTATACAACAGGTATACTGAAACAAGGGATTAACAACAAGGGTAATGAACAGTGGTTTGAAATATCAGAAAAATACGAAATTTCTCAAAGTAAGGCGCAGTCTCTTAAAATAAGGCACAGTCTCTTAAAGTAAGGTGATGCCCTCAAGCATGAGAAGCACCACACAAGTTCTTTAACCGTGAATTTGGCCCTAGCGGGGGTCACCGGTTATTCCCGCTAGGCCGTGAGTCTCTTTCCGGATGAATGCAATTAAATCACGTTGTGCTACTTTAGCCCCAACCGTCCCCTCCCAACCTGAGTACTTAAACCCAATTGTCCACGGTACCGTGGGTGAGCAGTGGAAGTGACGACCCTGCTCACGTATGCAGCTCCTCTCTGCTTGGCTGTTGGGGGCAGTCTCTCGAGCCTAGGATAGGGGGGTCCAGGCCTCGTCTGTCGACGGCCGACGTCAGGTTCCGCGAACTCACTCAGCACCACGATCAGGTTCCTAGTATCCTCAGCAGGCACAGCACTCGAGTCACAACTGTGAGGGATCCGGAGCTCTTTTACCGGTGCCCGGCTGGAGCACCTCTCAGGCCTCTGGATTTGGCCTGTCACGCGGGGTTTCTCAGGACGCAGGGAGCACGTCTGCTCCTCTCTGCTGCTTGGCGCCAAAGACCCCTCAGGTTTGGCGCGCTGGCCTCTTATCTCTTTGAACTCCTTCCTGGAAGTCACCTGATCGGGTCCAGCCTCTGAATCTGCCCTCCCTGCAACTTCCTTTGTATATTTTGGTTCCGCTTTACTGTCTCTGGCCAGTAGATGGCAGTCTCGCTCCATCCTTGAAACGTCATGTTGAAGTTCTTTTACAAGCTTTTTTGCTCGTTCTACATTCCTCCCTCCTTTTTGCTCGCCAGTCCTCGGGCGAGTGGACTCCTCGCAGAATTGATGTCTCCTTCCAGGCAGTGCAAGCTCAGACAGGAGTTGGGCACACTCCTGCGTTTTCTGTTGGATTCGAGACCAGATAAACTCTTCCTGAGCATACCGGTTAGGAGGAATTCCGGCATTAGCCCGCTCAGTTCTGCGGGGCTCTTCTTGCGGAGGAGACTCCGGGAGATCCGAGGAATCAACTACTGGGGATTGCAAATCATTTCCTGACTCATTCTGACTTCCACTCGGGAGTGGCACCTACGGTTCTGACGGGCCCAACTGCATTGTGGCCCATCCTTCTTCATCCCCCATGGTTCCTGTATGTGGCACTTCAGCCACCACGTCTGAGGGCCCAGTCCTGTTACAGACTTCTGCTTCAGAGGAGCAAGGTCGCAACATATTACGGTGCAACACCCTGGATGTCGCGGCGTCATCCCCTTCGGGCCTAACCTCGTAGACGGGGTTGTCTGGGTGAACCTTCTTCACCCCCCGATATGGTATTGCCTCCCAACGATGGTCCAGCTTACTCCCAAATCGTTTAGCCCTCACCAGCACTCAGTCTCCTGGCTGAAGCGATCCACCTGTGGTCGGGGGCCGAACTGCATGCTCTACTTCCTGAAACTTCTGAGCAACCAGTCTTCTCACGGTATGGAGTCGACGCTGGTGTTCTCGAATCCAGGTACTTGGGCTACTGCCCGGACCGGGGTCTTCTGAGTCTAGCTCCAGTTCGGTGATTTCTCGGCCACTTCTTCCAAACAGCAACAAGTAGGGGGTGTAGCCAGTGGTTGCATGAGCTCGATTATTATACACCCACACCAGCTCGGACACGAATTCGGGCCACTTCATCTTTTTGTCCGCTTCCAGTGTTCGCAACATTTGCAACAGGGTTCGGTTAAAGCGCTCGCATGCACCGTTCCCTTGCGGGTGGTAGGGCGTTGTCCGGGAACGGTCGATTCCATAGATGCGGTATAGCTCATCCATCACTCGTCCTTGGAAGCAGGCCCCCTGGTCAGAATGTATTCGCTTCGGGCATCCATAAATCCGGATGAAATCTTGACAGATGGCCTTGGCTGCAGCTTCTGCCGTCTGATCTTTAGTGGGCGTCACTACTGCAAACTTGGTGAAGTGATCAGTCATGACTAAACAGTGTCCATAACCGTTGTATGAAGTTCCTACCATCAAGTAGTCAATCATCAAGACTTCCAAGGGGGCAGAAGTTCGGATGGTCTGAATGGGAGCTCTTTGCTCCGGGGGCTTGTTCAACTCACACTGGCGACATGTTCGGTAGACCGCCTCGACTTCTTGTCGCAGTTGAGGCCAATACACCAGCCGTTGCAACCACCGGAAGGTCTTTTCTACTCCGAAGTGAGCACCTCTTCTATGAGCTTCTTGGGCTAGCTGTGTTACTAGCGCTCCTGGAACTACCACTTGCAGGGTAACATCAAACTCTCGAGGCAGCTGGATTCTTCGTCATAGCAAGCCATCCTTCAGGAGGAGCCTCTCCCACTGGCCTAGGATTTGTAGGGTAGTTGGAAGTGAAGCGGCTCTGGTTTCCTGGTCGGGTCTCTGATTAAGGGCGACCCATTCTCTCAACTTTGCTAGCTCCGGGTCGAATTGCTGCAGATGTATCCATTCGTCTCTTGAACGGCCCAGAATCTGAGTGGGCCTCGGCTCCCCTCTGGTCTCTTGGGCGTTGACCACAGCAGCGGCGAACTGGCTGAAATCCGGGATCTCGTCGCCTTCGAGCTCCTCATCTCTGTCCTTCTTCGGCCCCGCCTGAGTGACCCTGCGTGCATTCCGAGCATTGAAAATGGCGCTAACAGATGCCCCGATTCTGGCCTACGCTGACTTTTTGCAGCCATTCATGTTGTACACTGATGGAAGCTTGCATGGGCTGGGAGCAGTGCTGGCTCAAGTACAAGGAGAGAAAGAGCGAGTGATCGCGTATGCCAGCAGGTCACTCCGAGATACGGAGAAGAATCCGGACAACTACAGTTCGCTTAAGCTGGAGCTACTGGCACTGGTGTGGGCCATGACCGAGAAGTTTGCTGAGTACCTGTCAGGGTCAGAAGTGCAAGTGCGGACAGATAACAACCCTTTGGCCCACTTGGAGAACGCCAAACTGGGCGCGTTAGAACAGCGGTGGGTCGCAAGGATGTCCAAATTCCAGTATAAAATAGCCTATCGGTCCAAGGCCCTGAACACACATGCAGATGCCCTGTCCAGGGTCACTCCCCCTTCACTATTTTAGCTCACTTCTGGCTTCCTCCCATGCCAGCAATAGGTTTTTCTATCCTGTGCCTTACTTACTTGGAGTAGCAGTGGGGTTCCTGGAGAAGCTGTAGAGTTCTTGGAGAAGTTGTTTGTGTTCCTTTTGATTCCTGTGGATTTCCATTTGTTTGTGTGTTGACCTTGTCTGTCACTTTCCCTGTGTTGTCTTATTTTAGTAGTAATACTAGTGTCTTGTTGCCCAGCTCAGTCTCTAGGGCTAAGACCTAGGGTCAGCCAGGGCTTAGGCACATGACGACGGGGGGAACACGCATCTACAGTAGAGTGATCAGAAGCGCAGGTGTCAGTATAACGTGAGTGTTGGGGGGTCACCATCTTCTCCCTCTCCCTATCGTCAGAGTTTCCCTTAACCAGCTCCCTCTTTGTGCCACACGTCAGGCATCTCCCTGCCCTGGCATGACAGCAACTCCAACAGCAACTTCAGAAGCAACTTCTGAAAACTTAATGTTCCTTGAGATAAAGTTGGAAGCATAGTTCAAAGTTAAAGGGACTCTGGCCACACTACCTTGCAATGTATAAGATTCTAGATTCCTGAGGTGGCCGAGGGTCCAAAACCCTCAAATGCCTGTGTAGAACGAGCAAAAAAGCTTGTAAAAGAACTTCAACATGACGTTTCAAGGATGGAGCGAGACTGCCATCTACTGGCCAGAGACAGTAAAGCGGAACCAAAATATACAAAGGAAGTTGCAGGGAGGGCAGATTCAGAGGCTGGACCCGATCAGGTGACTTCCAGGAAGGAGTTCAGAGAGATAAGAGGCCAGAGCGCCAAACCTGAGGGGTCTTTGGCGCCAAGCAGCAGAGAGGAGCAGACGTGCTCCCTGCGTCCTGAGAAACCCCGCGTGACAGGCCAAATCCAGAGGCCTGAGAGGTGCTCCAGCCGGGCACCGGTAAAAGAGCTCCGGATCCCTCACAGTTGTGACTCGAGTGCTGTGCCTGCTAAGGATACTAGGAACCTGATCGTGGTGCTGAGTGAGTTCACGGAACCCAACATCGGCCGCCGACAGACGAGGCCTGGACCCCCCTATCCTAGGCTCGAGAGACTGCCCCCAACAGCCAAGCAGAGAGGAGCTGCATACGTGAGCAGGGCTGTCACTTCCACTGCTCACCCACGGTACCGGGGACAATTGGGTTTAAGTACTCAGGTTGGGAGGGGGACGGTTGGGGCTAAAGTAGCACAACGTGATTTAATTGAATTCATCCGGAACGAGACTCACGGCCTAGCGGGAACAACCGGTGACCCCCGCTAGGGCCAAATTCACGGTTAAAGAACTTGTGTGGTGCTTCTCATGCTTGAGGGCATCACCTTACTTTAAGAGACTGCGCCTTATTTTAAGAGACTGCGCCTTACTTTGAGAAATTTCGTATTTTTCTGATATTTCAAACCACTGTTCATTACCCTTGTTGCTAATCCCTTGTTTCAGTATACCTGTTGTATAAAACTGTTTACAAACATCTCTGACTGTTCTCGCCTTGTGTCTCTGTGCGTTGCATTCCGGTACCTGCATTACATTTGGCGTAGTCGGCAGGATGCAACATTCAGACGCAGAGATGGCGGATCAGTCTGTGGCTGGGTCCGGCCGGAGCCATATACCCCTGGGGGCTATGCTCAGCCATCTTCCCAAGTTTACAGGGGATGGCATGTCACTTTGGGACTGGGCAGAAAGACTGAGAAGTATGCTACGTATGTATCCCCTTGACCCTCTAGCCCAGGCGGAGCTGGCCCTCCTAACCCTTGATGGAGAGGCCCGACAGACTGTGATGTACTGCCCACCTGGGGACTGTGACACCATGGATAAAGTGATAAAAATTCTAGAGGACATGCACGGTGACACTACAGATTTGGGACACTTGCGCTTACAGTTGTTTCAGTGGGTCCAAGGGGAAAATGAGACAGTAAATCAGTATGTTTATTCATTACAGGAAGTGACGGCCCATATCACTAAGAAAACTCGAGATGGGAACCGAGGACTGGGACCATTGGATGAGGTGTTGCGTGACCAACTGATTGCTGGCTTGAAAGACCCTTCCCTGAGGCAGATCCTGAAGGAGCAGCTGCTATTGAGCCCTGATATGGGCTTCCTGGAGGTAGGGGCTGAAGCTAGAGTCCTGGAGAGAGAAGTTCCTGTTCTCAAAGCCACAGTTAGAAGTCATGAGGCAATTGCTCCTGGATTCACCAACCAAGAGCCTGATTGGGTACGGGAAATACGTCAGGAAATTCGAGACATTCGGGGTGAGCTGAATTCTATTAGGAAGACTCCTACTGCCCCCTTGCCGGCGGACCGTACTGCTCAACGCGGACGGAGACCAGAACGAGAAAGACGTTTCTATCCGGCCCCAGCACGACATGTACCCGACCTATCGGCAGAACGAGGACCGGAGTGCTGGACCTGCGGAGGTAGGGGGCATATCTCCAAAGACTGTCCCAACCGAGAAAGGAGGAGGAGGGGACAGCCGTTAAACTAAAATGCCCCACGGTTGTGGAGCATACCGTGGGGTCTCGAGCTTCAGAGAGTAGAAGAGGGAGCTCTGAAGACATTGTCTCCGAGAGGCCCATTATCTGGGCTGAATTCAGTGGGCCGCGGATCCGCTGTTTGATGGACACCGGGTCTCAAGTGACCACTATGCCTGAGACGTACTTCCAAAGTCACTTTCCTGAAGTCGCTCGTTCCTGCCGGGAACCCACTGTCAAACTGGTAGCGGCTAATCAACTACCTATCCCAGTAGCGGGAGTAGTATGGATATCCGTGCGGGCATGTGGAAAGGACCTCGGTCGAAAAGGGTTTGTACTGACCACCGGGCCCGGAGGCGATGGGCCCATTGTAACCCTGGGCATGAATGTGCTGAAAGAAGTCGGACATGCCTGCTGCATGGATTTATATAGTGTGACCAAGTTGTCAAGCACTTTCCAAGTGATGCTAGAATTGCTTGGAAAGCGCTTGACAACCCGCATGCGGAAATGCAAGTGAAGAACGCTTCACATCTTCTTGTCCCTGGCAGGAAAAACGCATGTACAATCCGCAGGGAGATGCAGAAACACTCAGGAAAAAATACGGAGCATTTCTGCAATGTGGGCACAAAGCTTAACTAATTGTCTTCAGAAGTCACATAATTAGTAAATTGAGTCCACCTGTTTGCAATGTATTCTCAGTATAACTACAACTGTCCTGTGAAGGCCTCAGAGGTTTGTTTGAGAACATTAGGGATCATATAGCATCATGAAAACCAATGAACACACCAGACAGGTCAGGGAAGAGGTTGTGGAGAAGAGTAAAGCAGGGTTAGGTTATAAAAATATATCCCTCGTACTGAACATCTCACGGAGCACTGTTCAATCCATCAAGCAAAAATTGAAGGAGTATGGCAGAACTGCAAACCTACTTTTGTAACATGAAAAATTGTGGAAAAGTTCACGGGATATGAATACTTTTGTACTGTATTAGTGAACTGGAGGCCATTTCATAACAGGACTGGGCTAAGATTCCTCTAGAACGCTGACAGAAGCTGGTGTGTGGCCATGCATCATGCTTGCAGCAGGTCATAACAGCCAAAGGTGCTCTACTAAAGATTATTGTCATGAAGAAGTTGAATAATTTTGAGATAGCAGTAGTCAGTAAAAATCTAATGTTTTGTTGAATTTGGAGAAACCACTTGTTATATTAGTTATGCTGAACTATTTACATTGTTCTTGTTTGATTGGTTTATTGCAAACAGTAGAAAGTTTGTACATTTTGCTAATAAACCTAATTTCAAATGGGGGGCTGAATACTTTTGATTGCAACTGTTGAATTGAATGTTAGATGATTGGCAATACCACTTGAAAAAAGAAAAATGGAATACATATGGTTATGATTTGCAATATGATAGTATTCAATTTCATACTCATATCATGGTCTAATACATCATTTTGTGTTTCACGCATTAGAAGCCACAGTTTCTTGCTCTCTTCACTGAAGCATTGTACATTTTGGGGATTTTTAAGAATGGAACATACAGTATCTGAACTGCTGAAACCATGGAAATTAAATTTCTGTTCTGGTTCTCTATCTGTTCTGTGTGCACGCTTCGGTTACACCGCTTTCATACACAATTCTACACTTGGCTGCAATGGATGTGTTGATTTTCAATTACAGTTCCACATATAAAACTAATGCTTTTTTCCAGTGCGATTTTCCTCATGAGTAAAGCCAACATATTGTATTCTATGCTCTTGGGAGAATGGAGTAGCTTTTTTTTCCCCCTGAACATACAGTACATTAATTGCCTCTTTTCTGAATAAGGATAAACTGTATGATTTTTCTTTTTTTTTTTTAGTTTATTTAAAGTGTATAATGGCATCTACGTATCTAGAGGCTTGAGGCTAATTAGCAAAGTTACCTAAGAAATCGGAGATAAAAGCTCTTCTTATAGAGAAATCCAACCTTTCTACATCTACAGCTCCTCACTGTATTACTGACAGTGATTAATGCAGGCATGGCTTAAAAAAAGGCATGACTATAGGGAACGGGCACTATTAAAAGTTAACAAATTTGATTATATGGAGATAAGGCTATATAAGGCTGCGTGCCCACGATCAGGAAAAGTAGCGTTTTGGACTCAGTGTATTTTTGTTGCGTTCGACATTACGCACTTTAAAATGCATATGTTTTGGAACTATGCGGATTTACAGCATCCCAAGACAGTCTATAGGAGAAAATACACACAGGACATTAAACGTTTCCGCTACAGAAATTTACATGCTGCGGCTTGGAAACGCTCATCGCAGGGGAGTTTACGCAGAGTTAAAAAGAAGCACAGTGGGCATGGGATTTCTATAAATCCCATCCACTGTGCTTGTAATGTAGAATGCAGCATTTTGGATGCAGCGAATATACGCTGTGTCCAAAATGCTAATATTCCTGATCGTGGGCAAGCAGCCTAAGAGCTGTAGAGGTAGCATAAAAATGCAGGTTCTGGTGACTAAGATGGACAAAATCTACCCTTCATTCACACCCTTAATCTGAGAAGACACCAGTATAATTATGTTTGAAAATATGAGTGGAACAATCAGAAGAAAAGTATAATAGAAACAGGTCACCACTTCTGTATTTATCACCCACTCCTGGTTTTGGCTTACAAACACTGTTGTAAAATCCTGACCAAATATTGAATGTGTGAATGTGGCCTAAAGGTAACTTGTCAGCTGATTCCAGCCATGGGTAGCATGAATCAGGGTCTGCGTGATTGTGAAGAATTGTAAAGCGAGAATATAGTTGGAACATCCAGGTGATTGACAGCTCTCTCCCATAGCAAGAGACCAGTTACCTGGAGTGATGCTGGGAAAAGCCGGCCAAAAACAGTGCTGTACTAATCTCATCTGTGGCTATGGACTCCAGCCTGATCTGGTAACTATATTTCCTCTGAAACGTCAGCGCTAGTGATGAGCGAGTATGTTCTGTTAACCCTTTCGCCGAGTATGCTCGAGCGAGCACCGAGTAGTTACAGCTGCTCGGTATTATGTTTGAATCACTCCCGTGTGCATGATTTGCGACTGTTTGACAGCTTTAATACATGTAAGGAATGTCTATTTCTTACACATTCCTCACATGTATTAAAGCTGTCACACAGTCGCAAATCATGCACACGGGAGTGATTTAAACATAACACCGAGCAGCTGTAACTACTCGGTGCTCGCCCGAGCATACTCGGCGAAAGGGTTAACAGAACATACTCGCTCATCACTAGTCAGTGCATTTCAGACCTATAAGTACCTGGCTGCAATTGTACAGCCAGGCTCTGATTCATGCTGCCCGTGTTTTGGGCAGCATGGATCAACTGACAGGTTACCTTTAAGATTAGTCCTAGAGGACCCAAATTTAAACCATGTGTACTTGCAGCAGGCAACATTAACATGGTGACTAGACACTGTCAACACTGCTTTGCTGGAGAGAAAGCAAAAAGAAACTGACCCTAATAATGCAAAACCTAGGCTGCGTTCACACTTTGCAGTCGAGCTGCATTTTTTCTTGCACCAATCATGGTAAAAGCACAACGTTTTTGGAAAACCAATAAAAAAAGGTGTGAACATGTGAAGGCAGCCTTAGACTCTGCTCCCTTCTGCCTGTGACCACATTACAGACAGGGGCAGGCATGTGAGGCATCCCAGGAGTCCGGTTGCCACAGTGGCATTGCCTCCCTCACAAGGGGGTGATGCCATGCCTGGAAGCAAGGAGGGGTCCCCCAATCAGGTTTTGCTAGCATGCAACACTTCCTGGCTCCAGACCAGCAAGGGGAGCTCCTCCCCTTAGCAACTGGGATCTGGAGGCGGGGTTAGTGAGTGTGAGGAGAGCAGACAGGAGTTGAAGTCAGGACGTCGATGAGGAAGGACCTAAGGAGTGGAGCTGCACGGCAGTTCACCCCAGAGGAAGCGCAGAAGAACCGGACACCGGTGTCCGAGGTTGTGGGGCACCGAAGGCCCAGCAGCAGAAGCCGGAGGGCAGGAGACTGCTGGTCTCCTGGCCCCACCAGACGCCGGGAGGCTCAGCAGCACGATAGGGCCCAGCACCGCCACATGGGAACGACACTCCAGGAATGCCCGAGCTGCCTGCCATACGGGTGAGCACAAAGATGTTTTACTCAGGGACGAGTGCCGCAGCATAGCTATACGCAGCAGGGCCAAAGAGGTAGTGCAAAGGGAAGGCCTACAACTCCACCTGGCTAGGTGGATCCCCCAACTTGCTTCCATGCTGCCCGGACCTCTACTACCAGCTAGTACCCGTGCCCAGGTCTGCCTAACCACCGCAAGTAAAGATAAGAGCAAACCGCCATTAAGTTGTGGACTGATTATTAACTGTGCCATCCTCTGCACTACACCATAACAGCAACGTCTACACTGCCCTGGAGCTAAGCTCTACCTGTGGAGAGCTAAACCAACTCTGCTGCATTAACAACAGCTCCAGAGGACCTGCTCCGCAGCGGCGGCTCCCTTTAGCCGCATACCACAGGTAGCGTCACAAACTGTATATAAAAACTATAAATCCCCTGTAAATATCCCGTTTTTACTGACCACCCTGGGTCACGGACCGGGTTACCGCCACTGTGACATCACCCCTAGCAACGACCGGCCTGGCACCGAGTACCCCACGGTCCAGGGGGCGCGTCAACTTGGCATCATGAACAGGATTCACGAAGCCCGGTATAACCGGGTCCTGTGTGCCATAGACTGTACTGAACTGTGTTATCACGTCATTTGCCGTCAGCCGAGGGGACGCAGGAGGCCCCGATCCGGAACCGCCAGGTAAGAGATCCTACCGCCTGCAGAGCAGCATACTGGTACGTCAGCAGACTCCCAGGACTTGGCTGAGGTTCACTAGGGGGTAGAAGGATGCACAACTGAGGAGAGGATTCAGCCGCGGCCGCCGCCACTGTAATGCCGTTATCGATGCCGTATATACCAGGGGCGGCGTGGTTGCCCCAGTACTCAGGGGAGTCGCACACCCTGAACAACTTTGAGGAGAGACTGCGCAGTTTTTTTAAAGTGTATCCCCTGTCTGAGGAGCAAAAAGTCAGCATCCTCATAGACCAGCTAATCGGTGCAGCCCAGAGAGAGGTGAAGTCCTGGCCAGGCAGGGACAAAGGCACTGTCAAGGAAATACTGGCCCGGTTGAAGGATACCTTTGACACCCGCACCACAGCAGAAATTAAGATGAAGTTCTACGGGTACAAACAAAGAGTGCAGGACAGTGTACGGGACTATGCTCTAAACCTGCAGGAGGCACTGCGAGCTATCAAACAGGTAGACCCCGACAGTGTGCGAGATGAGGACAGATTGCTAACTGAGTAGTTTATTGAGGGGCTCCTGTCTAACGCTCACCGGACACAGCTGCGCATTATGGCTCTGCAAAACCCTGATCTGGACTTTGCTCAATTTAAAGACTGAGCCATCCGGGTGCTGCGAGAACCAACCCCAGGCGGCACTGCATCCCTCCGACAGCCAGCTATCACATACCACCAGGAGGTGGCGTCCTTTCCCCCAGCACCTGTGAAGGCTGACACGCAGACTCTAGACAATGACCCGTCTGCAGACCTACGCCTTCAGGTCCAGGAACTGACCAAAAGTGTGGTTACACTAACTAAAACCGTGCAGGCCATGCAAGTGTCTCCAAAGGAAAAGATCCAGCTGGCTTCCAGTCCAGATTACGTCCAGTGGCGACGACAGAGAAGAATTCCACCGACCAGAGGTAGGAACAGAGATCGCTACGACCAGGACGGACAACCCGTCTGCCGCCGCTGTCAAAAGGAGGGGCACTATGCAAGATTCTGTAATTTAAACGAGCAACCCCTGGGGCAGAGGGCCAATCCCAGGAGTAAGACGACCAGGCCCACAAAGCTGGCGAGACAAGTACGTGGGAGGAAAACCGGTCCTGCCTGTCTTGCTTGATGGCATCCCGATGAACGCATTGCTGGACACTGGGTCCCAGGTGACAAGGATGCCATATATCCTTTATAAACAATACTAGACTGATTCAGACATTACCCGCCATCCAGATGAACATCTTAGTATCTATGCCAGCAATGGTCAGCCCTTGCCTCAGGTGGGGTATAAAGAGGTGACCATAAAAGTTGGCCGAGAAGAACTGCCATCACAAGGAATGATTATTGTTGATATTGATCGCCGAGAAAGTCATCCTATGATAACTATAGGCACCAATGTGATAGAGAATTGTCTTGGGGAAATTATTCTTTTGTAGCAGCAGGTCGCAGAGACTGCCAGTTCCAGTCAGCAGCGAGTTCTGCAGAAGGAGATCAGAGCCCTGATGAAAAGACAACAGGTAGAACTGTCTGGTGGAGAAGTCGGCAGTGTCAGAATGAGTGATCCATTACCCATTGCAATACCCCCTAGGAGTGAAATGTTAATATGGTGTCGGGCAGCAATAGGTCTCAGGGGTCAAGATTATCAGGCCCTGGTAGAACCCGTGTACTCTGATAGTAGGCCCACCATCTTGAGAGCCAGGGGGGTAGTCGATGTCCGCAAGGGGAGAGTACCGATACGCATCCTGAATTGTGGGGAGAAAGAGGTCCATTTACCCCGGTATGCTACCCTTGCTAAGCTGTTCACTGTCAGTAACAAAGCAATAAAGGCAGTGGAACCCTTGCCTCCATCCAAACCGGCGGAGAATAACGGCTCCAAGGGGCAGATGGAGGATTGGTGTCAGAAGCTACAAGTAGGCACTGACTTCACCCCTTTGCACCAAAAGCATGTAGTATACCGGGTGGTCAAAGAATATGAGCGAGTCTTCAGCAAACACCCACTAGACTTTGGGCAGGTAAAAGGGGTCCAACATCATATCCCCACAGGAGATCATCCGCCCACTAAAGAAAGGTACCGGCCTGTACCCCCAGCTCACTATCAATGTGCTAAAGGAATGTTACGGGAGATGAAGAAGGCTGGGGTGATCAGAGATAGTTGTAGCCCCTGGGCAGCTCCATTAGTTCTCGTGAGAAAGAAAGATGGTACAATGAGGATGTGTGTTGATTACAGGCAGATTAACCGCATTACACATAAGGATGCCTACCCATTACCCTGAATTGAGGAATCATTAGCTGCACTAAGATCTGCTAATTATTTCTCTACTTTGGATCTCACCAGTGGATACTGGCAGGTTCCTGTGGCAGAAGCGGACAGAGAAAAGACCGCATTTACAACACCAATGGGCCTCAGCGAGTTCAACTGCATGCCATTCGGGCTCTGCAACGCCCCAGGAACCTTCCAGCGGTTAATGGAGTGTTGCCTAGGACAAAAAAACTTTAAAACTGTCCTGCTGTACCTAGATGATGTAATTGTCTACTCAAAGACATATGAAGACCACCTGGAGCACCCGGCCGGGGTGTTGGAAGCCCTATCTGGTTATGGCCTGAAAGTAAAGCCGTCCAAGCGCCACCTGTTGAAGCCCAAGGTGCAGTACCTAGGTAATGTGGTAAGCGCCGAAGGTGTAGAACCAGACCCTGAAAAAGTCACTGTGATCAAGGACTGGGCAAGATCCTCCACTATCAAGGAAGTGCGGCAGTTCCTCGGGCTGGTAGGCTACTACAGGAGATTCATCAAGGGTTTCACCAAGATAGCGGCACCCATGCAGGACCTCTTAGTGGGCCAGTCCAAGAAGACCAAGAACCCGAAACCTCCGTTCAAATGGGGTAAACCGGAAGACGAATCTTTCACTCGACTGAAAATAGCTCTTACTGGAGACGAAGTTCTGGCCTACACCGACTATGGCCAACCATTTGTACTCCATACGGATGCCAGCAACGTGGGATTGGGAGCGGTGCTGTCCAGGGTACAGCAGGGCAGAGAGAGAGTGATTGCCTACACCAGCAGGAAGCTCCGTCCTACGGAAAGGAACCCCGACAACTATAGTTCCTTCAAGTTGGAGTTTTTAGCCATAGTCTGGGCTGTAACAGAGTGCTTCAAACACTACCTCGCATCCTCCAGATTTACAGTCTTCACAGGCAACAACCCGCTGACGCACCTGGAGACTGCGAAGCTTGGTGCCCTAGAACAACGATGGATGGCTCGACTGTCCAACTATGAGTTTACCCTCAAGTATCGGGCGGGGCATAAAAACACTAATGCTGATGCGCTGTCCAGGATGCCCAACTTGTCAGATGGGGGAGAAGACCCGGAAGATCGGGAGGAGATAGAGCTACCCGCATTCCATCGTCACGGGGTGGCACAGTGCTCCCACTGTGTGAGGGACAAGCGCTCCGCCAGCAGAGAGGCCACGTTCAACCCATTGCCCCATCATGGATGGGCAGGGACGCAGGATAGTGACCCGGCTGTCCGCCTGGTAAAGCAGTTGCTGACACAAGCTGACTCGCACCCTGATCAAGATGGTCCACAGGAGACCCAACAGTTGTGGAAGGAGAAGGGCAAACTGTTCATCTATGAGGGAAAGCTGTGTCGAAGAAGTATCAATTCCCGGACACACGAACTGGTCTGGCAGATGGTAGTCCCGAGGCGGGATGCGCCAATGGTCTTAGAAGCATACCACGATGGAGCAGGACACTTTCGGGTGGAAGAAGTTGGAAGTCCTGCTATGTGAGCGATTCTACTGGGTTGGCATGAGGAAAGCAATCGAGAGTTGGTGTCGAGAATGTGGTCCATGCAACCTGAGACGGAAAGACCGTGATAGCCAGAGGGCTCCCATGCAGCCCATAATCACCAAGCAACCATTTGAACTGGTAGCCTTGGACCACGTGAAGCTAGCCCCAAGCCGGTCAGGCTATGTCTACCCTCTCACCATAGTAGACCACTACTCCAGGTTCTTGCTAGTAGTGCCAGTGAAAGACCAGACGGCTCAGACGGCAGCCAAAGCATTCTAACAACACTTTTGTGGCCCACACGGTTACCCTGAACGAGTGCTTACCGACCAAGGTCCAGCCTTTGAAGCAGAGGTGTTCCAGGAATTCTGTAACTTGTACGGCTGCAAGAAAATCAGGACAACGCCGTATCATCCCCAGACCAACGGGTTGTGTGAGAAGATGAACCAAGTGGTAATAGACCTGTTGAAGACATTGCCCCTTGAAGAACGTAGCCTGTGGCCAGAGAAGTTACCAGATTTGGTGGACCTATATAACCACATCCCGGTGAACTCCACCAACTGTACACCCGCTTACCTGATGAGAGCAAGACCTGGCAAGCTACCCATTGACTTTGACATGGGAGTATTAACACCAGAGACGACATCACCAAATGCAGATTGGGATACAGAGCGGCAGCAACAATACCGCAAGGTGCAAGAATGTGTGGAGAGAAGTTTGTCCCAGGCGAGACAGAAGCAGGAGAAAACTTACAATCAGCACGCACCTGCAGTTCCCTTGTCACCTGGAGAACAAGTACTCAAAAGGAAGAGACGAGTCCACAAATTAGATGACCAGTGGGAGATTTAGCCATACAACGTCTTACCTTCAAATTTCGATAACACCAAGGTGTGCCTCATCAGTAAAGATGGAGGAGAAACTTCAGCGGCAGTCTCAAGAGACCACCTGAAGAAATGCCCTGAACAGTTGAACACAAAGAAGAAGACCAATACAGCCCTCAGCCCACAGAAAAAGTGGAGGAAACGGTCCAGACAGTCCTTGGAGCATTTCCCCTGTCTTGGACGCAGGTGAACAGAGCAATTGTGGTACCGGTCCTAACCTTTCTCCAAGCGGCCTCACCGGAAGCTGCAGAGGCTCCATAACATCTTGAAGACCAATTGACCTCAGAGACAGATGCTTCATCAGCAGCAGATCAAGAGAATCTACCCTCTGCTAGCAGTGAAGCTTTTGTACCCAGGGTGAGCCAAAGAGATTACCCAGCCTACTGGTGTTACCTCAGACTACCCGTAGTGTAGTTCACACTGAACCCACCACACCAGGGGTAGACACCAGGGACTAGGGTAGGTCAGTGACAACAAATGTACTACGTAGATCGCCCCAGAGTACTAAAGGTCAGCTCCCTGCCTGCTGGAGGAACTAAAGTGTAAGAGAACTAAAGAGTATGTTATAAATAGTTGTAATCGTTAAATAATGTTAGATATATATATTTGTTAAATTTATGGACAATTGGACCACAGGACTAGGTGTGGTCAGGACAATGTTGGATATAGTTACTAATTGGCCTAGAAAATAAACCGCAGGCTTGGCTGAAGACCCGGCCCACCGAAAGAGTGCCCTGAAGTCACGCCCAGGGACGATACACAAAGTGGGTTGATGCGGTTCCCGCCAACCAAATTTCAGTTACTCGGATTGTGGCGTAAAGACTAAGCACCGCAGTGACTGCTGTACGTTTTTTTTTTTTTTTTTTGCAATTTTTAATTTTGTAAACTGGTTGTAATGTGAATTGTTATTGTTGATTGTTAATTTTAAAAAGGTATCCTCTGTCCGGGAGTACTGAAGTTAACTAGGGGGGAATGTGGCACCCCAGGACTCCGGTTGCCACAGTGGCATTGCCTCCCTCACAAGGGGGTGATGCCATGCCTGGAAGCAAGGAGGGGTCCCCCAATCAGGTTTTGCTAGCATGCAACACTTCCTGGCTCCAGACCAGCAAGGGGAGCTCCTCCCCTTAGCAACTGGGATCTGGAGGCGGGGTTAGTTAGTGTGAGGAGAGCAGAGAGGAGTTAAAGTCAGGACGTCGACGAGGAAGGACCCAGGGAGTGGAGCTGCACGGCAGAGGAAGCGCCGAAGAACCGGACACCGGACTCCGAGGTTGTGGGGCACCGAAGGCCCAGCAGCAGAAACCGGAGGGCAGGAGACTGCAGGTTTCCTGACCCCATCAGACGCCCGGAGGCTCAGCAGCACGATAGGGCCCAGCACCGCCACATGGGAGCGACACTCCAGGAAGGCCCGAGCTGCCTGCCATACGGGTGAGCACAAAGACGTTTTACTCAGAGACGAGGGCCGCAGCATAGCTATACGCAGCAGGGCGTAGCGCAAAGGGAAGGCCTACAACTCCACCTGGCTAGGTGGATCCCCCAACTTGCTTCCAGGCCGCCCGGACCTCTACTACCAGCTAGTACCTGTGCCCCGGTCTGCCTAACCACCGCAAGTAAAGATAAGAGGAAACCGCCATTAAGTTGTGGACTGATTATTAACTGAGCCATCCTCTGCACTACACCATAACAGCAACGTCTACACTGCCCTGGAGCTAAGCTCTACCTGTGGAGATCTAAACCAACTCTGCTGCATTAACAACAGCTCCAGAGCACCTGCTCCGCAGCGGAGGCTCCCTTTAGCCGCATACCACAGGTGGCGTCACAAACTGTACAGTACAGACCAAAAGTTTGGACACACCTTCTCATTTAAAGATTTTTCTGTATTTCTGTATTTTCATGACTATGAAAATTGTACATTCACACTGAAGGCATCAAAACTGTGAATTAACACATGTGGAATTATATACTTAACAAAAAAGTGTGAAACAACTGAAAATATGTCTTATATTCTAGGTTCTTCAAAGTAGTCACCTTTTGCTTTGATGACTGCTTTTCACACTCTTGGCATTCTCTTAATGAGCTTCAAGAGGTAGTCACCGGAAATGGTCTTCCAACAATCTTGAAGGAGTTCCCAGAGATGCTTAGCACTTGTTGGCCCTTTTGCCTTCACTCTGCGGTCCAGCTCACCCCAAACCATCTCGATTGGGTTCAGGTCTGGTGACTGTGGAGGCCAGGTCATCTGGCGTAGCACCCCATCACTCTCCATCTTGGTCAAATAGCCCTTACACAGCCTGGAGGTGTGTTTGGGGTCATTGTCCTGTTGAAAAATAAATGATGGTCCAACTAAATGCAAACCGGATGGAATAGCATGCCGCTGCGAGATGCTGTGGTAGGTATGCTGGTTCATTCAAGTTTGAATAAATCCCCAACAGTGTCACCATTAAAGCACCCCCACATCATCACACCTCCTCCTCCATGCTTCACGGTGGGAACCAGGCATGTAGAGTCCACCCGTTCACCTTTTCTGCGTCGCACAAAGACGCGGTGGTTGGAACCAAAGATCTCAAATTTGGACTCATCAGACCAAAGCACATATTTCCACTGCTTTAATGTCCATTCCTTGTGTTCTTTGGCCCAAACAAGTCTCTTCTGCTTGTTGCCTGTCCTTAGCAGTGGTTTCCTAGCAGTTATTTTACCATGAAGGCCTGCTGCACAAAGTCTCCTCTTAACAGTTGTTGAAGAGATGAGTCTGCTGCTAGAACTCTGTGTGGCATTGACCTGGTCTCTAATCTGAGCTGCTGTTAACCTGCGATTTCTGAGGCTGGTGACTCAGATAAACTTATCCTCAGAAGCAGAGGTGACTCTTGGTCTTCCTTTCCTGGGGCGGTCCTCATGTGAGCCAGTTTCTTTGTAGCGCTTGATGGTTTTTGTAACTGCACTTGGGGACACTTTCAAAGTTTTCCCAATTTTTCGCACTGACTGACCTTCATTACTTAAAGTAATGATGGCCACTCATTTTTCTTTACTTAGAATTTGTATTATGGCAAGAAAAAAGCAGCTAACAGTCTATTCAGTAGGACTATCAGCTGTGTATCCACCTGACTTCTGCACAACACAACTGATGGTCCCAACTCCATTTATAAGGCAAGAAATCCCACTTATTAAACCTTACAGGGCACACCTGTGAAGTGAAAACTATTTCCGGTGACTACCTCTTGAAGCTCATCAAGAGAATGTCAAGAGTGTGCAAAGCAGTCATCAAAGCAAAAGGTGGCTACTTTGAAGAACCTAGAATATAAGACATAATTTCAGTTGTTTCACACTTTTTTTGTTAAGTATATAATTCCACATGTGTTAATTCATAGTTTTGATGCCTTCAGTGTGAATGTACAATTTTCATAGTCATGAAAATACAGAAAAATCTTTAAATGAGAAGGTATGTCCAAACTTTTGGTCTGTACTGTATATAAAAACTATAAATCCCCTGTAAATATCCCCTTTTTACTGACCGCCCTGGGTCACGGACCGGGTCACCGCCACTATGACATCACCCCTAGCAACGACCGGCCCGGCACCGAGTACCCCACGGCCCAGGGGGCGCGTCACATGCCATTGGTGCAACCTGCGAAACTGCATAGGGGCCCAAGAGGTAAGGGGACCCCCTTCTACCTCAAAACAGCAGATACATTATAAGGCTGCAAAGGGCCTATATGCTGTTCTTGCACAGGGGCCTACTTCTCTCTGTGCTCACCCCTGGTAATGATATAGTTGTTTTTTTTACAAAATAAAAATATTGTTATACGCAAAGCTAATTTTCCTTTCAAAGTGATATAATTATTGGAGAAACTTGTGTCTTCTGTTATGAACGGAAGCCAAAATGCAGATACTTACTGAAATCATTATTTTTGCAATAAATTCCCCCAGAAGGTTTTTTTTCCTTTGGTTCAGGTATATTGCAACATAGAGCTTAATGTGAAGAAGTGAAGACAAAGGTCACATACTCCCTGTATAGATCCAGCATTCCTACTAGCCAAGATATTCCTTCATACATTGCTTATAGCCTGTCATCAGACCACACTCATTAGGATGACAGCAATAATATGGGAGTGGGTCTAAAGGGCCCTGATCTATTTTATCAATCGATCCAAAATGTTTGATAGTAGCCAGAGAATGCTCTGTTCCTTTTTAGTTTCTTTCCCTTGTTCACTAGTACGAACAGGAGTAGCAGGTTACAATAGCTCTCTCAGGAGCAGACAGAGACAAAAGAGAGCCCCCTGTGCAAGAACAATATATGGGCCCTTTGCAGTCCAATAGCTCCTCATAATGTACAGTTCCACCTGCTTTGGATATGGTAGTGGCCACCTTACCTCTTGGGCTCCTGTGCATCTGCACAGGCTTTACCAATGGTATGTCAACCTCTGAACTCTCCTTCCTCTTCTTCATTGTTTTTTTTTATCACCTTTCATTAAATTTAGTCATTTCTTGAAGAGCCCAACAACATCATAGGCCTGGTCTGCAGTTAAAGAGATTGTGCAGGATGTATATATTGATGACCTAACCTAAGGCTAGTGACGCGCCCCTGGGCCTACTTGGTGTAGCGTTGCGCACGCGGGGACTACCCGGAGCCGGGCCTGTTGGGGGTAGTAGTCTCGTGGCGGTGACCCGGTCCGTGCCCAGGGAGTCAAACTGTGTGGCTGAGTATTAGTAGTAGATGTTGGACGACTACGCCACCCGTTGAATGCAGCTATGGAGCTGCCGCTGCAGGGCAGACCGCTGAGGCCGGTGGTACGATTGTGCAGCGTAGATGGTATAACCCCCAACGGGAGGGGTATGGCCTCAGGGCAGCCGACGTGGATGATGAGGGTAGCAGGAACCACTCAGAGACGATGCGGTGTAGTTCAGGGTCTTTACTGGTGATAAAGATAGACCCTCCCGGAGTACTGGCTAGCGATCGGGGCCTGGTCAGTCTTTGAGCAGATGGGATTTCCCCTGGCCAGGCGGAGTTGTAGGCCTCCCCAACTAATTGTACTCTTCTGGCTACCTTGCTAGAGGCGGGTAAAAGTAGCCCACGTCCCTGAGTGTACCGTGTGGTGCTCACCCGTATGGCCGGTGACTCGGGGCCTTCTAGTGGCTTCTGCTCCACGATGGCGGTGCTGGTCCCACGCGTGTGACCGTGCCTTCGGGTTTCTTGGCCAGAGGACCTGAAATCCCCTGCCGGTCGGTTTCTGCTGCTGGGTAAGGATTAGTTCCCACAGCCTCGGACTCCGGGTCCGGTGGTAACTCTTCAATCAGGGCGAGCTCTACAGCTGCCAGCCCCTGATTCCTTTTAGCACGACTTCCCCAGAGCTCCTGATCTCTCTTTCCTATAGCTGCTTCTCCTCTTCTCAACTCTTTCTCCCTAACCCTGCCTCAGCCCCAGTTTTATATAGGGGAAGTTCTTCCCCTCCCAGGACTGGGCAGGAGGTGTGGCATGCATAGGATTCCTGACCAGGAGACCTCCCACCTGCTCTCAGACGTAATATCTCTATTACTGTGGCAACCAGACCCCTGGGGTGTCACATTCCCCCCTAGTGAAATTTAGTACTCCGGGACTAAACATATTTTTGTAACATAACAATTTACAAACAGAAACAACGCAATAAAGAAAAACATTAGGATGGTCACGGCGTGTCCGCAACCGGGTGCAGTTTTTCAAGAAAACAAGGGTGTCCATTTCACCAAAACAGGGAGACGTAACCAGGTAGGGGTCTGTCCTGCCCCGAGTCCTTAACAGTCTTTAGTCCGTCCTGGGTTACGCTCCAACTATATGCACAAAGGATTCCCGGTAAATCCACCAAAGACTCCTACAAATAACTAGAAACACATAATTATACACAAGCAACAATAAACAGGTAAACATTAATAAAATAGCTTGAATATTTAGATCCTCCACCGTATGGGCAACTGGCCTCTAGTGACCCTAGTGGACCTACGGAGCTGGCTGACTGGTCCTGAGCTACAGGGTATAGGAGCTGTCAAGGGTAAACTGGGCAGCCGTCTACGGACTCTTTGGCTCACTAGGGATATGGCAGGCTCACTATAAGCAGAGGGTTGATTCTCCTGGTCTGCTTGTGTGGGGTCTTCTGCCTCCTGGACCGGCTGTTCTTCCAGCTCTACCTGTGTCTCCGTAGGCACTTGGGATGCTGGTTGGAGGAACGTGAGGACGGGTACCACAACAGCACCATTGACTTGAGTCCAAGACCGAGGGAAGTCTCCGAGCACAGTACTAACCATATCTTCCCTTTCCTCTACGGGTCGAGGGTCTTCTTGTTCCTCCTCAGGGTTCCGTAGCTGTTCAGGACACTTCTTCAGGTGATCCCGGGATACAATGGCTGTGGTTTCCCCTCCGTCTTTACTGATTGTACAGATCTTTGGGTTGTCGTGGCTTGAGGGCAGTACGGTGTACGGGTCCTTCTCCCACTGGTCGTCCAACTTGTGGAGCCGTCTTTTCCTCTTCAAGACCTGCTCTCCGGGCACCAGGGGAACAGCGGGAGCATACTGGTTGTAAGTTTTCTCTTGTCTTTCCCTAGCTTGACAGAGACTTCGCTCCACGCTCTCCTGTACTTTCCGGTACTGCTGCTGCCTCTCTGTGTCCCAGTCTGCTTCTGGTGAAGTGTCCTCGGGTGTCAGGACTCCCATCTCCAGATCAACAGGAAGCTTACCAGGTCTTGCCCTCATTAGGTAAGCTGGGGTACAGTTGGTGGAACCTACAGGGATGTGGTTGTATAGGTCCACCAGGTCGGGCAGCTTTTCAGGCCACCGACTACGTTCTTCCAGGGGCAATGTTTTCAGAAGATCTATCACCACCTGGTTCATTTTCTCACAAAGTCCATTAGTTTGCGGGTGATAGGGTGTTGTTCTAATCTTCCGGCAGCCATACAGGGTGCAGAACTCCTGGAAGACTTCCGCTTCAAAGGCAGGCCCCTGGTCCGTCAGCACCTGCTCCGGGTATCCGTGCGGACGGCAGAAGTGCTGCTGGAAGGCTCTAGCTGCTGTTTGAGCCGTTAAGTCCTTGACGGGGAAGACAACCAAGAACCGGGAGTAGTGATCCACGATGGTTAACGCGTAGACGTAGCCACTTCTGCTTGGGGTCAGTTTTACATGATCCAAGGCTACCAGTTCCAACGGCTGTCTGGTGATGATGGACTGCAGGGGAGTCTTCTGGCTGGCACGGTCCCTCCTTCTTAGGTTGCATGGGCCACAGTCTCTGCACCACCTCTCGATGGTTCCTCTCATGCCTACCCAATGGAACCGCCCGCGCAGCAGGAACTCCAGCTTCTTCCATCCGAAGTGCCCAGCTCCGTCGTGGTATGCCTCCATCACCATAGCTGCGTCTCTTCTTGGCACCACTACTTGCCAGATTAGTTCATGCATCCGGGAGTTAACCATTCTGCGGCACAACTTCCCCTTGTAAAGGAACAGTCGACTCTTCTCAGCCCACAGTTGCTTGGCTTCCTCCGGAGCGTCTGGGTCAAGGCGTGCATCTGGCCGAGTCAGCATCTCCTTTACCAGTCGGACGGCAGGGTCACTGTCTTGCGTCTCCGCCCAGTTGTAATGAGGTAATGGGTTGAACGTAGCGGATTGCTTACTCCTTACACGGTGGGAATACTGGATAGTCCCATGACGGTGGAACGCGGGGAGTTCAACTTCTTCCAGTTCCTCTAAATCTTCCCCTACGTCCGGTAGGTTCGGCATCCTGGACAGGGCGTCCGCGTTGGTATTGGAGCGTCCTGCCCGGTATTTGATTGTAAACTCATAGTTGGACAAGCGGGCCATCCATCTCTGCTCTAGGGCACCAAGTCTTGCAGTGTCCAGGTGTGTCAACGGGTTGTTATCCGTGTACACGGTGAACCGGGAAGCAGCGAGGTAGTGCTTAAAGCGTTCTGTGACTGCCCACACCACTGCCAGGAACTCTAGCTTAAATGAGCTGTAATTCTCAGGGTTTCTTTCGGTGGGTCGCAGTTTTCGGCTGGCGTAAGCAATTACCCGTTCCTTCCCCTGCTGGATCTGGGACAGTACGGCTCCTAGCCCGATGTTACTGGCGTCGGTGTAGAGGATAAAGGGCTGGCTATAATCAGGGTACGCCAGGATTTCATCCCCCGTGAGGGCCATCTTCAGCTGGCGGAAGGACTCTTCTTCCAGCTTCTCCCATCTGAAGGGTGGCTTCTGGTTCTTGGCCTTCCTGGACTGGCCTATCAGGAGGTCCTGCATAGGAGCTGCCTTTTTGGTGAAACCGGGAATGAACCTTCGGTAGTAGCCTACCAACCCGAGGAACTGCCTCACTTCCTTTACGCTGGAGGGGCTTGGCCATTCCTTAATTGCGGTGATCTTATCAGGGTCGGGAGCCACTCCGTCAGCACTCACCACGTGTCCCAGGTACTGCACCTTTGGCTTCAGGAGGTGACACTTGGAGGGTTTCATCTTTAGGCCGTAACTTGCCAGAGCTTCGAACACTTCCGCCAGGTGTTTCAGGTGGTCCTCGTAGGTCTTGGAATAGACGATGACATCGTCCAGGTATAACAGGACCGTCTCAAAGTTTCGGTGTCCCAGACAGCATTCCATCAATCGCTGGAAGGTTCCTGGTGCGTTGCAGAGTCCGAACGGCATGCAGGTAAACTCGCTAAGTCCCATCGGGGTGGTGAATGCGGTCTTCTCCCGGTCCGCCTCTGCTACAGGAACCTGCCAGTACCCGCTAGTGAGATCCAAGGTGGAGAAGAAGTTAGCAGATTTTAAAGCAGCCAAAGACTCCTCTATTCTTGGTAAGGGGTACGCATCTTTGTGTGTGATACGGTTAATTTTCCGGTAATCTACACACATTCTCATGGTGTTGTCTTTCTTTTTGACCAAGACTAGTGGAGCTGCCCAGGGGCTACAGCTATCCCTGATTACCCCAGCCTCCTTCATGTCTCTAAGCATCCCCTTGGCGTGTTGGTAGTGTGCAGGGGGTACGGGTCGATACCTCTCTTTTATGGGAGGATGGTCTCCCGTGGGGATGTGGTGTTCTACCCCCTTGACTCGCCCGAAGTCTAACGGGTGTTTACTAAACACTCTCTCGTACTCTCGAACCACCCGGTAGACTCCCTGTTTCTGGTGGGAGGGAGTGGAGTCAGTACCCAAATGTAGTTGCTGACACCAATCCTCCATTATTTTCGTAGAGCCGTTACCTTCCTCCGGGTGAGATGGAGGCAAGGGTTCCACAGACTGTATAGAATTTTGGTTGATAGTATATAATTTGGCTAGCGTAGCATACCGGGGCAGGTATACTTCCCTTTTCCCGATATTTATTATACGAACGGGCACCCTCCCATGGCGTACATCAACTACCCCCCGTGCTGTCAAAATGGTGGGCCTACTGTCTGAGTAGACTGGTTCCACCATGGCCTGGTAATCTCTACCTCTCAGACCAATAGCTGCCCGGCACCAAATCATCATTTCACTTTTCGGGGGCATGGCAATAGGGAAAGGGTCACACATTCTTACGCTACCAATCTCACCACCGGAGAGTTCCACCTGTTGCCGTCGCATCAGTGCCCGGATCTCTTTCTGGAGCTCTCGCTGCTGGCCGGAGCTGGCGTTCTTGGCAACCTGCTGTAAAATGAAAATCACCTCTGCAAGACAATTTTCAATCACATTAGTTCCTAGAGTTATCTTTGGGTGACTCTCGCGCTTGTCAATGTCTACAATGATCAGTCCCTGTGCTGCCAGTTCGACTCTACCGATTTTAATGGTCATTTCTTTAAATCCGATCTGTGGCACGGGCTGACCATTACTGGCGATGATACTCAAGTCGTCATCTGGATAGCGGGTTATATCCGAGTCATTCCAGTACTGCTTGAAGAGCACGTACGGGATGGTGGTGACCTGTGACCCGGTGTCCAGTAGGGCACTCATAGGGATGCCATCCAGTACCACAGGCAAGACTGGACGTCCTCCCACATATTTGTCGCGCCAGTTCGATGGGCCTGGTGATCTTTTTCCTGGGGGTTGGCCCTCTACCCCAGGTTGTGCCAGTTTAAAGGACAGTACCTTGCCATATGTCTGGGTTGATTGCAGCGGCGGCAGATGGGTTGTCCGTCCTCGTTGTATCGGTCGCTGGGTCTTCCTCTGGCCGGTGGGGTCCTCCTTGGTCGACGCCATGGGATGTCCTCCGGTCCGGATGCCAGCTGGATCTTCCCTGGAGTGGAAACCTATAAAGACTGCACAGTTCGGGTTAGCGCAGCAACGGTTTTAGCTAGCTCTTGGACCTGATGGTGCAGGTCCGGAGCCGGGTCATTGTTCAAAGCCTGCGCATCAGCCCCCACAGGCCCTGCCGACAAGGGCGCCGCCTCCTGGTGGTAAGTGGTAGTAGGGCGCCTGTGGGTCACAACGCCACCCGGTGCCGGTTCTCGGAGCACCCGGATGGCTCTGTCCTTGAACTGTGCAAAGTCCAGATGAGGATCCTGTAAGGCCATTGCCCGCAACTGGGTTCGGTGGGCATTGCAATATAGTCCCTCTATAAATTGTTCAGTCAACAGCCTGTCCTCGTTTCCCACGCTATCAGGGTCGGTCTGCTTAATGGCTCTCAGGGCCTCTTGTAGGTTTAGTGCATAGTCCCTTATATTCTCATGTGCTCGCTGTTTGCACCCATAGAATCTAAGCTTAATCTCGGCTGAGGTGCGGGTATCAAAGGTGTCCCTCAGCCGGGTTAGTATCCCTGCGACAGTCCTCCTCCCAGGTGGCCAGAACTTTACCTCCCTTTGGGCTGCCCCGGTTAGTTGGGCCACCAGGATGCTCACTTTTTGCTCTTCTGTGAGGGGGTACACCTGGAAGAGGCTATCCAGCTTTTCTTTAAAGTCATTCAGGGTATGTGACTCCCCTGAGTACGGGGGTAGCCAGGCTGCTCCCGGGATATAGGGTATGGTGAAAGGCATGACTGCAGCAGCGGTGGCGCTGGCGGGGGTTGAGGCAGTGAAGCTCTCCTCCGTATCCGACATCTTTCTCCCCCCCTAGTGGACCGTGGCCTACCTTGCGATGATCCTCTTCCGTAGGCCGCGGCTCCGCAGTGGATCGTCAGGGTTGAGGACCTTCCGTCGCGCTTCTGTGACGTCGGCGTCTGCTGGGCTCCTTCCAGGACCTTACGCAACGTCCGGACGTGAGGCGGGGCTTCAGTTCTCGCGCGCTTTCGGAGTCCACGCCCCTCTTCTTCCCGCGCGGCGTCTTCAAGATGGCGTCCTACGGCGGGAAAACTCCACGGATGGCGGGAAGAAGGCAGAAGATGGCGCCGGATGGCGGGAAAACTTTGCGGATGGCGGGAAGAAGGCAGAAGATGGCGCCGGATGGCGGGAAAACTTTGCGGATGGCGGGAAGAAGGCAGAAGATGGCGCCGGATGGCGGGAATCTTCACTACTGGTAAGTTTGAACAGTCTTTTTCAGGCACGCAGTACCCGGTGGTTGCGGGCACGAAATCCTGCCGACTACGCCAAAAGTTGACGCGCCCCTGGGCCTACTTGGTGTAGCGTTGCGCACGCGGGGACTACCCGGAGCCGGGCCTGTTGGGGGTAGTAGTCTCGTGGCGGTGACCCGGTCCGTGCCCAGGGAGTCAAACTGTGTAGCTGAGTATTAGCAGTAGATGTTGGACGACTACGCCACCCGTTGAATGCAGCTATGGAGCTGCCGCTGCAGGGCAGACCGCTGAGGCCGGTGGTACGATTGTGCAGCGTAGATGGTATAACCCCCAACGGGAGGGGTATGGCCTCAGGGCAGCCGACGTGGATGATGGGGGTAGCAGGAACCACTCAGAGACGATGCGGTGTAGTTCAGGGTCTTTACTGGTGATAAAGATAGACCCTCCCGGAGTACTGGCTAGCGATCGGGGCCTGGTCAGTCTTTGAGCAGATGGGATTTCCCCTGGCCAGGCGGAGTTGTAGGCCTCCCCAACTAATTGTACTCTTCTGGCTACCTTGCTAGAGGCGGGTAAAAGTAGCCCACGTCCCTGAGTGTACCGTGTGGTGCTCACCCGTATGGCCGGTGACTCGGGGCCTTCTAGTGGCTTCTGCTCCACGATGGCGGTGCTGGTCCCACGCGTGTGACCGTGCCTTCGGGTTTCTTGGCCAGAGGACCTGAAATCCCCTGCCGGTCGGTTTCTGCTGCTGGGTAAGGATTAGTCCCCACAGCCTCGGACTCCGGGTCCGGTGGTAACTCTTCAATCAGGGCGAGCTCTACAGCTGCCAGCCCCTGATTCCTTTTAGCACGACTTCCCCAGAGCTCCTGATCTCTCTTTCCTATAGCTGCTTCTCCTCTTCTCAACTCTTTCTCCCTAACCCTGCCTCAGCCCCAGTTTTATATAGGGGAAGTTCTTCCCCTCCCAGGACTGGGCAGGAGGTGTGGCATGCATAGGATTCCTGACCAGGAGACCTCCCACCTGCTCTCAGACGTAATATCTCTATTACTGTGGCAACCAGACCCCTGGGGTGTCACACTAGGGTTACACAAACGTATATTCTCTCATCCAAAAGAATTGGGTCAATTATGCAAATCACACTCTGATCAAACTCTGATCAGAGTTTGATCAGAGTGTGATCACAGTGTGATTCAATTTTCTCAGATGACAGGATGGAAAAAAAATTATCTTTCATCTCCATTCTGTCATCCGAGTGTAGTCCAATATTTTCCACGGACTCATTGACCTGCATGGAGAAGTGAGATCCGAATATTGGATCAAACTCAGGCATGCTGTGATTTTTTCCTGGGACCAGCTCGGCCCAAAGAAAAAAATCAGACATGTGCACAGCTCCATAAAATAACATTGGTCCAAGTGCGACTCAATGTTTTGTCATATCCCACTTGGGCCGAAATACCACCTTGTACACAAACCTTTAGAATAGGTAATCAATATCCGATCACTGTGGAGGTGCCAGGTAACAAACCGCCACCAATCTACTAATGATGCCTTATACTAAGAATAGGACATCAGTATATAAGTCCTAGAAGACCACCTTAATATTATACTTCTACCATGGTGATAATTGCATTTCAGTTGAAATAACTTTTGCTTTAATACACTCTTTATATTTGGATGTTGCTAATGAAATACAGATTTGGATTTTATCTCCAACTAAAAGCAATAATAGCTAGTGTTGAGCGAGCATGCTCAACACTGCTCGGTACTCGCCCGAGCATCACGCTACTCGGGATGTTCGGCGAGCACCGAGCATTTCCGGGTTACTCGGGTGAGAGCTCAGGTCTCCGCCCTGCATGTTTGGCGCTCTTTACAGAGCCAATGAACATGCAGGGATTGCCAGCCAGTCAATGTAATGCCGCAGCCATGTTGGTTGTGGGCATTACATTGATTGGCTGGCCGCACAGCGTCACCTCGAGTATTTAAAACCGGGCGCTGCCATCATGGACACAGACGGCCAGGATCAGACAGTGTAGGGACAGCACTGCTGATTTAGGGAGAGATATATACTGTGAAATAGTTAGTGTCGGGTCTGTAAAGGCTGCCAGATCAAACAAACAGTCCTTCTCAGGACTAATATCCATCCCAGATATCAGGCAGGCAGGCAGGCAGGCTGTATAGGAGACGCAGTGGTTATACCAGCAAACGCTACATTACAGTCCTGTGTGCTCCTGTTGCTGAAATTTCTGGACTTAGCTTCAGGTCCTGGGGGGGCCAGGAAAAATCCTTTTTTTCACCTAAATCCTCATATTTTTTTTCCTCCTTCACACTGTACAAATACTCGTCTTATTAACCTTTTGGTGTCCCCCCCCCCCCCCAAAAAAAATAAATAAAAAAAGTGTGTCTGTGACAGTTCAGACACAAATATATCTGTTTAATAGAGTCTGGTGTAGGCCTGAGAAATAGAAGTGTAGTTTTGCAGTTCCACGGGTCAAATCTCTGTATTATCCACTTTTGGGCCATTTTTACCTAAGAAAAAACAGTTTGAGTGTGTCGCTCACTGTTCAGCCGCACATACAGTGCCTACAAGTAGTATTCAACCCCCTGCAGATTTAGCTGGTTTGATAGGATGCAAATAAGTTAGAGCCTTCAAACTGCAAACGAGAGTAGGTTTTATGAACAGAAGCATAAATCTTACAAACCAAAAAGTTATGTTGCTCAGTTGAATTTTATTAAATTTTAAACATAAAAGTGTGGGTCAATTATTATACAACCCCTATGTTTAATATTTTGTGGAATAACCCTTGTTTGCAATTACAGCTAATAATCGTCTTTTATAAGACCTGATCAGGCCGGCACAGGTCTGTGGAGTTATCTTGGCCCACTCCTCCATGCAGATCTTCTCCAAGTTATCTAGGTTCTTTGGGTGTCTCATGTGGACTTTATTCTTGAGCTCCTTCCACAAGTTTTCAATTGGGTTAAGGTCAGGAGACTGACTAGGCCACTCCAACACCTTGACTTTTTCCCTACTGAACCAGGCCTTGGTTTTCTTGGCTGTGTGCTTTGGGTCGTTGTCTTGTTGGAAGATGAAATTACGACCCATCTTAAGATCCTTGATGGAGGAGCGGAGGTTCTTGGCCAAAATCTCCAGGTAGGCCGAGCTATCCATCTTCCCATGGATGCGGACCAGATGGCCAGGCCCCTTGGCAGAGAAACAGCCCCACAGCATGATGCTGCCACCACCATGCTTGACTGTAGGGATGGTATTCTTGGGGTCGTATGCAGTGCCATCCAGTCTCCAAACGTCACGTGTGTGGTTGGCACCAAAGATCTCGATCTTGGTCTCATCAGACCATAGAACCTTGAACCAGTCTGTCTCAGAGTCCTCCAAGTGATCATGAGCAAACTGTAGACGAGCCTTGACATGACGCTTTGAAAGTAAAGGTACCTTACGGGCTCGTCTGGAACGGAGACCATTGCGGTGGAGTACGTTACTTATGGTATTGACTGAAACCAATGTCCCCACTGCCATGAGATCTTCCCGGAGCTCCTTCCTTGTTGTCCTTGGGTTAGCCTTGACTCTTCGGACAAGCCTGGCCTCGGCACGGGAGGACACTTTCAAAGGCTGTCCTGGCTGTGGAAGGCTAACAGTAGTTCCATAAGCCTTCCACTTACGGATGATGCTCCCAACAGTGGAGACAGGTAGGCCCAACTCCTTGGAAAGGGTTTTGTACCCCTTGCCAGCCTTGTGACCCTCCACGATCTTGTCTCTGATGGCCTTGGAATGCTCCTTTGTCTTTCCCATGTTGACCATGTCTGAGTGCTGTTCACAAGTTTGGGGAGGGTCTTAAATAGTCAGAAAAGGCTGGCAAAAGAGATCTTTAATCCACACATGTGAAGCTCATTATTCTTGGTGCCTGAACTACTTCTTAATACTTTAGGGGGACCAAACAGAATTCTTGTGGTTTGAGGGGTTGAATAATAAATGACACTCTGAATTAACTTTTTACGTTTTAAAAAAACAAAAAAAAACAAAAACAAAATTTGCTGCAGTGCATTTCCCACTTCCAGGCTGATCTACAGTACAAATGTCACAATGCCAAGTTAATTCCGCATGTGTCAACCAGCTAAATCTGCAGGGGGTTGAATACTACTTGTAGGCACTGTATATCTATTTAAAAAAGTCTGGTATACACCAGTAAATTCTAACTGTGGTTTTGCCGTTCCACGGTAAAAAATCTCTATTATCCTGCTTTTGGTATTTTTTGCCGTAAAAAAAACCCTGTAATAGTGTCTCCCTGATTGTTCAGACAAAAACATATCTGTTTAAAATAGTCTGGTGTAGGCCAGTGAAATAGAAGTGTGGTTTTGCAGTTCCACGGGTCAAATCTCTGTATTATCCTGCTTTTGGCATTTTTTCCGTAAAGAAAAACAGTAATAGTGTCTCCTGATTGTTCAGACACAAATATATCTGTTTAAAAGAGTCTGGTATACACCAGTAAATTATAACAGTGGTTTTGCCGCTCCACGTTAAAAAATCTATATTATCCAGCTTTTGGTATTTTTTCCGTAAAGAAAAACAGTAATAGTTTCTCCCTGATTGTTCAGATTGTTTAAAAGAGTCGGGTGTAGGCCAGAGAAATAGAACTGTGGTTTTCCTCTTCCACGGTTCTAATCTCCTTTTTATTACCCTTTTTCCATTGATAGTGCGAGTGTAAGCTATTTTACTTGATTTACATTGGGCAAGGCGCGTGGCAAGGGACGTGGAACTGGACGTTCTGGTGATGGTGCGTGCAGAGGATGGGGCCGTGGCCAAGGTGAATATGTGCCACAACCAACAGCCACATCTTCTCACTCCCCGTTCTTGACCGAATTAATAGGGAAGCACAGAACAACACCAGTATTGCGACCTGATCAGTGTGAACAGGTTATTAATTGGATAGCAGATAATACTTCCAGTTACCTGGGCAACACCACCTCCGGTCTGTCTTCCACACGGTCAAATCTTAGTAGCCGTGAGTCTCGACCGCATACTCCTCCTCACCCTGATGCTCCTTCCTCCCACCATGCCGAGTGTCGTCAGACAGCAACTGATCCCACACTTGGACACTATGAAGAGCTGCTCACTGGTCCATTTCCAGATTTGTGCCCCTCGCCTGCTCGCTTGAAGAGGTGGAAGAGGAGATCCCATGTAGCGATGCCCAAATATTTGAACAGCCACGGCCACAGGAAGTCGACGATGACAATTTGTCACAAGAGGTGGACGATGACAAGACACAATTGCCAGGAAGTGAGGAGGAGGATCGTGGTGCGCAAGTGGAAGAGAAGGAGGTGGTGGATGATCTAGTAACTGACCCAACGTGGCAGGAGGACATGCAGAGTGAGGTCAGCAGCACACAGGGTGAGGGAGACAGAGTACCCCAACAGGCAGGAAGAAGCAGTGTGGTGGCCGCACACAGAAGGCGGGCAACAGTTCCCCATAACACCAACACGAGGGACGTTGCCAGTACAGCCTGTAGGTCTTCCAGAGTCTGGAATTTTTTTAAAGACTCTGCTGATAACCCCAAAAAGGCCATTTGTACCACCTGCCATGCCAGCATCAGCAGGGGTGACAAAACTACCAGCCTGACCACCACCAGCATGATCAGGCACATGGCAGCAAAGCACCCGACTTTGTGGGGTGAACCCCAGGGTCCACGACCAGTGTCAGCGGGTGTCACCACTGCTTCTCCCGCTGCTGTGCGTGCAATAGAACCCCCTGTTATGTGTGCAAGGCAATCCCCTGTCCATACTGCATGCAAAGATGCCTCCTCCTCTCAGTCTTCACTTGTTATGGCAGTTTCTCAAGAAACAGCATCAACGTCCACGTCCCACCGAAGCATTCAATTGTCCATATCCCAGACCTTTGAACGAAAGCGGAAATTTGCAGCCAACGCCCCACAGGCCACATTCCTAAATTAGCACATTTCACGACTGCTAGCATTGGAAATGCCGCCTTTTAGGCCGGTGGAGACGGAATCCTTCCGCAACCTTATGGCGGTGGCCGTCCTTTGGTACTCGGTCCCCAGTCGACACTATTTTGCCCGGTGTGCCATCCCCGCACTACACAAGCACGTGTCCCAAAACATCTGCCGCGCCCTCAACAACGCAGTTACTGGGAGAGTCCACCTGACAATGGACACGTGGACAAGTGCTTGTGGCCAGGGATGGTACATCTCCCTGACGGCACACTGGGTAAACATAGTGAAAGCCGGGACGCAGTCGGACCTTGGGACGGAACACATCCTCCCCACACCGAGGATTGCGGGCCCTATGTCAGTCAGAGTTGCCACTACAGTGTACAGCTCCTGTGCATCACCCTCCTCCTCCTCATGTTCAGCCTCCATCTCAGATATCACCACATCAGTTACAAGCTGGAAGCACTGCAGTACTGCCTACGCCAAGCAGCAACAGGCTGTGCTGAAACTCATAAGCTTAGATGAGAAACCTCACACTGCTTGTGAGTTGTGGACAGCTGTGAAAGAGCAGGCAGATCTGTGGCTGAGACTGCTGAACCTACATCCAGGCATGGTCGTGTGTGACAATGGCCGTAACATGGTGGCGGCTCGGAGGCGAGGCGAGATCACACACGTACCCTGCCTGGCTCATGTGCTTAACCTCGTGGTTCAGCGGTTTCTTAAATCGTACCCCGAGTTGCGAGATCTGCTCGTCAAAGTACGCAGCCTGTCAGCTCATTTTCACAAGTCGGCTACAGCTTCCCCTGCCCTTGCTGTGTTGCAGCAGCGATTGCAGCTTCCGTCACACCGACTGGTGTGTGATGTCCCCACACGTTGGAACTCTACCCTCCACATGTTGCAAAGGATTTGTGAGCAGAAGAGAGCAGTTGTGGAGTACCAGCTGCAACAAGGCCGTCGATATTCAGGTCATACTCCACACATAAGACCTCAGGAGTGGACCTGGATGTCTGACATATGTACCATCTTGACAAACTTTGAGGAGTCCACCAAGATGGTGAGTGGCGATGATGCCATCATTAGCGTCAGCATTCCACTTGTCTGTCTTTTGCAACACTCTCTGCAGAGAATTAAAGAGGAGGCATTGCAGCCAGAGTATGATGAGATTGATCAAGAAGCCGTAGCGGTCGATTACACACAGCCCAGCCTCATCTCATCCCAATGTGCACTGGGGGACAATGAGGGAGAGGAGGAGGAGGAGGAGGAGGAAGAGCAGGAGCTGGTATCATGCGCTGTAGACTGTAGTACCTGTACAACTGTCATACCGTCGGTTCAGCGTGGGTGGCCTGAGGACAGGGGGGAGGAGGAGGAGGAGGAGAGCATGGTCAGTCGTCATCTTGGTGAGGACACGGAAGTCTTGCCCGTTACCAGTCTGGCACGCATGGCTGACTTTATGTTACGCTGCCTTAACCGTGACCCTCGCATTGTCAAAATGTTGGGTGACAGTCATTACTGGTTGGTGACACTTTTAGACCCCCGCTACAAGGAGAACTTTCACTCTCTTATTCCGGAGGTGGAGAGGTCTACAAAATTGGGGCAGTACCAGAAGGCCCTTGCTGCAGAACTGATAAAAAAATTCTCATCTGAACACGCTAGCGGTAGAGGTCACAGTTCGTTTCCCAACCAAGGCGTACATGCGAGAGAGACGCAACTCCAACCAGCAGAGGCAGGGGAACACTGTCAACATTCTGGGACAGTTTTCTCAGACCCTCCTATCGGACAGACCCTGTGGCGCGGGGTACTCTCAAAGGAATGGAAAGTTTCAAAAGATGGTGAGGGAGTACCTTACCGACCGTATCAGCCTCCTCTGTGATTCCTCTGTGCCTTTTAATTATTGGGTATCCAAGCTGGACACTTGGATTGAACTCGATCTGTACGCCTTGGAGGTCCTGGCCTGCCCTGCCGCTAGCGTGTTATCGGAGCGTGTTTTTAGTGCCGATGGGGGAATTATAACTGATAAGTGCACTCGCCTGTCAACTGACAATGCTGACAAGCTGACCCTTATCAAAATGAACAAGGGCTGGATTGGGCCAGACTTCTCATCACCACCACCAAATGACAGCAGAGTAACATAAAGTCAAATCCACTGTGTTATTTCGGGAGGTGTATTCACATGCACCGCTTCACACCCACACATGGGTATACGCTTCCTCATTTCGGCTCTTTTATGTTCTTCTCCTTATCCTCAGCCTCCACCACCACTATACCATCAGGGTGACCGTGGTGCGTGTTGCCATTATTGAAAGTTCCTCTGTCCTTATTTTTGGCAGCATTTGCTTGGAAGGCATAAGACTGTTGGAGACCCACTCCCCAATAATGGGAATAATATTTTTAAGATGCTGTACTGTATGGCTCTTGTAATGGGCATTAAAACCGTCTTGTTAAGCTACTGTGACCTCCACGTCTCTTCCGAGGGGCATTAAAACTGTCTTGTTAAGCTACTGCGACCTCCACGTCTCTTCCGAGGGGCATTAAAACCGTCTTGTTAAGCTACTGCGACCTCCACCACTTTTTCAAGGGGCATTAAAACCATCTTGTTAAGCTGCTGCGACCTCCACGTCTCTTCCGAGGGGCATTAAAAGCGTGTTGTTAAACCACTCTGAACTCCACAGCTCTTCCAAGGGGCATTGAAATGTTGTTTTTAATTAACTCTAACCTCCACGACTCTTCGAACGGGCATTGCATTTCCTCCTAATTTTAGTCAGCTTTTGCTTTTCAATGCAAAGGCGAAAACTAAGGGAGACCCACTCCCCAATAATGGGTAGAAGGTTTTTAGTACTCTGTAATCCACGTCTGTTTCAAGGGGCATTGCAGTTCCTCATAATTTTTGGAAAGCCTTCCATTCACTGCTTAGGCCAACAGTGTACAGGAGACCCAGTTGCTATAAATGGAAAAAACGGTTTAGTTAAGGCCCTCTGACCTCCATGTCACTTCCAAGGGGCATTGGAGTGCCTCGAAATTTTTGGTAGGCATTGCACTCACTGTATGCTCTATAACTGTGTAGCCGAACCGCTCCTTTTGTTACAGAAATATATCCTACAAGACATGTGTGGTTGACTGGCCTGATATTGATGTGAATGGTCCCTGTTCCTCCTGCTCTTTCTCCTTTGCCACCATCTCATCCATCATTTATCACCTGAAGCTTTGTTTTAACGGGAGTCATAGAACTGGGATAGTAGCAGGAAAACATCCAGCAATCCTCGGAGGAGGTAGGATATGCGCCAAAACGCTGACCACCTCAGGCCTAGCCGTTACTACAAACATGCGCTTGCATTCCAAGAAAACAAAGCAGATGTTAACTTCTATCATCATCATCATGCTCCTCACCTTGGCACCCTCAACTCCCCTGATGGAGAAGCCAGGGCCCACCGGAGGAGTCTAGTTCTCTGGTGGGCTCGTCCAATGCTGCCCTAAAGCAGACCAGGCTAAGAAAAGTGTGTGGAAAGGTGACAGGAGAAATAGGGGTGGCTGGGAACCATTTATGGACACCCGGCCGCCCCTAGGCGGCTGGGGACCGTGTGTGGACACCCGGCCGCCCCCTGGCGGCTGGGGACCGAGTGTGGACACCCGACCGCCGGGCGTCTGGGGACTGAGTATGGATACCAGGCGCAGCCATGACGTCGTGGCCAGATTCCGCCTCCACATGCCTAAAAGGCCCAATTTAAAGTGCAAGCAAGCAGTATGGTATTGCAGCCTGGGGATGGGAGGGTGGCAGGCTGCATACTTGCGCTTGCATTGCAAGGAATGGGAGAGGTACAATTGAACACTGCCCTGGGACAAGGACTTGAACAGGGATAGTTGCAAGTCTGCAACGACAGGTGCAGGGTGGGAGCCATCTTCGCATGTGCCATGAACAGGGGGTTGGCATGCACACACTACAGCGGAATAGGCTGTCCTTCCCACTAAATGCACTGGGGAGGGCACAGGTAATGTTTTGGTATGCGCGCTTAATCTTATGTATAAGGCGCACCGGGACAAATAGGGGCGGCTGGGGACCGAGTATGGATACCTCGCTGCCGAAGCAGCCATGAGGTAGTGGCCAGCTTCGGCCTCCTCCAAACTAAAAGGCCCCATTTCAAGTGCAAGCTAGCAGTATGGCATTGTAGCCTGTGGGTGGGTGGGTGGCAGGCTGCACACTTACGCTTGCATTCCAAGAAAGCAAAGCAGATGCTAACTTCTATCATCATCACGCTCCTCACCTTGGCACTCTCAACTCCACTGATGGAGAAGCCAGGGCCCACCAGAGGAGTCTGATTCTCTGGTGGGCTTGTCCAATGCTGCCCTAAAGCAGGCCAGGCTAAGAAAAGTGTGGGAGAAGGTGACAGGAGAAATAGGGGCGGCTGGGGACCGAGTATGGACACCCGGCCGCCAGCTGGGGGCTGGGGACAGAGCGTAGACCCCCGGCCGCCAGGCGGCTGGGGACAGAGTATGGATACCTCGCTGCCGAAGCAGCCATGAGGTAGTGGCCAGCTTCGGCCTCCTCCAAACTAAAAGGCCCCATTTCAAGTGCAAGCTAGCAGTATGGCATTGCAGCCTGGGGGTGGGTGGGTGGCCGTCTGCACACTTACGCTTGCATTAAAAGAAAACAAAGCAGATGCTAACTTCTATCATCATCATCATGCTCCTCACCTTGGCACTCTCAACTCCCCTGATGGAAAAGCCAGGGCCCATCGGAGGAGTCTGGTTCTCTGGTGGGCTCGTCCAATGCTGTCCTAAAGCAGGCCAGGCTAAGAAAAGTGTGTGGAAAGGTGACAGGAGAAATAGGGGTGGCTGGGGACCGTGTGTGGACACCCGGCCGCGGGGCGGCTGGGGACCGAGTATGGACACCTGGCCGCCCCCTGGCGGCTGGGGACCGAGCGTGGACACCTGGCCACCGGGCAGCTGGGAACTGAGTATGGATACCTCGCTGCCGAAGCAGCCATGAGGTAGTGGCCAGCTTTGGCCTCCTCCAAACTAAAAGGCCCCATTTCAAGTGAAAACTAGCAGTATGGTATTGCAGCCTGCGGGTGGGTGGGTGGTTGGCAGCATATTTGCGCTTGCATTGCAAGGAATGGGGGAGGTACAATTGAACACTGCCCTGGGGCAAGGACTTGCACGGGGATAGTTGCAAGTCTGCATCTTCTGATGCGGCAAGGATCACTTCTGATGGGCACACTTTTAGGCAGTGACCTGGGAGTCAGAGATGCTTCTGTGGCGCCCAGGGGATGGGGACTATTCGGCGCCCGGGCCTTAATGCCTGGTCTTGGGGGACGTTGTGGTGGTCGGCTCCCGGGCCCGTACCCTGGGGTCTCTCTTAAAAATCGGGAAAATAAAATGTCAAAGTTCGTGACGCCACCTCTGGTGTCTGGTGCAGCAGTCCACTGAGGCCGGTGTTACGGCAGCTTTGATGGTGTAGCTCCCCACAGGTGGAGCTAGGCCTCAGGGCAGTGATGTTTGACGAGGTGCACGATATGGCGGTGACCCAGCCGGGTCCAAGGAAAAACAGGGGACACACACACACGGTTTGCTTCTGTACCTTTTACTGGTGGGAATGCAGGTATCGTCCGGAGCACTGTAGGGTGAGGGGTGCAGTGCAGGACTCTCCCCAGTGAGCAGGTGTAGGGCCTCTTGTTTATTCGCCGCTTAGTGTTAGTCTCTGGCCTGCCTGAAGCTAGGCCTAAGTTAGTCTCGGTTGTGCACCGGCTGATCCTGTGGTAGGGCCTTCTGTTGGAGTACACACTCCCTGGTATATGGGGCCTCGGTAACTCCTGACCCTGGTATAACAGTCAGCGTTAGGTATTCCTGGGACCTGTAGTTCGCCAGGGGTTCTGGTTGTCTTCTGCTGGGTATAAAGAATCCCTGCAGACTCGGACACAGTGTCCGGGATATGGTTTCTGGGGTGAGCTGGTAAGGCTCCTCTGCCCCCAATGCTACTCACTTCTCTAGCTTTCGGCCTACTAGGGCCCTCACTAGGCTATACACACTGGCAGTTAAGTGGCTGCCTCTTCTGCTGTTTTCTGAGTGTCAGCAGCGCTCCTAGCTCACTTAACTCGAGCAGCTTGAGTCTGACTGAGCTCCACTGCAGACTGACCTGTTTCTCTGTGTCTCACTCTGCAGGAACTGGCTGTGGGCTCCAGACTGTTCTCTCTTCACTCTCTTCCTGAGGAGAACTCACTCACAGACTCTCTCCTTCTGTCTCTGAGCAGAAACTGCTGAATCACTGTCTGGGCTGCCTAGCTCCACCATCCCTATTTATATTCCTATCAGGCTCCCTCTGGTGGTCTGAGGTGGAAGGTGGAGGTGTGTGTATGCTCTGAGGGCCTCTTGTGGAGAAAACCTGAAATGCACCCCGTCCAGGATCTGTGGCTCCATGCACAGCAGGGCGTCACACTTCCAGGGGTCTTCCCCATGCTGTTCCCATGTCTTTTCAGCACTGTATGCATGTGTCACACAGCACATGGCCAGATAAGGTTGTAAAATGTTAAAATGACATTTCCCGGTGAATGCATTTGTCACGGTTGAAAGCAATACAAAAGTGCAAAAACGCATGAAAAATGCTATTTGTGAACATAGCCCAAGGTGTGGAGGAGTATTTTTGTTTTTAGTTATTTATTTTACCTTATACACAAGTCTGTACCCTGGAAAGGAAATTCCTTAACATATTTCACAAGAAAACCGTTTCAGTTTAGTTTTTGAACGTTTTATTGTGAGCCCGTAAAAGTGGCTTAATACCTCTGACCACGTTGTTGACAGCAGTGACCTGGGGGTCAGAAATGCTTCCTGGGGCGATCCCCATGCTGCCCCCATGTCTTTTGAGCACTGTCACTATCGTTTTGGGCACTTTTTAGGCTTTCTACAGACTGCCGGGGGTGCCGCCGCAAAAATGCTCGGTTCTCCCATAGACTAACATTGGGCTCGTTGCTTGGGTCGAGCACCCGAGTATCACGGCGAGCTCGGCCCAAGCTTCGAGCACCCAAGCATTTTAGTGCTTGCTCAACACTAATAATAGCCTAAAATATCATAAATCTCAAACTGTTAACAACTGTTACATCTTTTAAAGAAAAGGAGGCAACTATTTCTTTTTTTCTTTCCAACTATTGCTTCTTCCTAGCACCTGTCAGGCATTTTATTCAATATAATTAGATTTTGCCTCACATTTTTATTGTTTTAAACCACTAAGTAAAAATGCAGTCCTAACTGGAGATTTCTATGGTTTTAATGACTATATTTTTAGTGACTCTTCTCTTTGCTAGTTTGCATATTTAATTAAAGATGAGTACTGTATATTAAGGAGCTTGAGCTAAAATTTTTTCCTGCCACTCAAGCAATCATGGAAATTACAAAATTAAAAATGAAAAAATGCAGATGGCACCAGAAAGGAGTTAACACCTTAAAAAAAACCTTTAATATTTCTGTACAGTATTGAGTACACAGAAATATAGTCTACCATTTAATATTAGTATATGGTAGTAAAATTTTTAGTTTTTTAGTGACTGTATGACTATTCCAATTATTATTCTATTATCACACATATAAAATATACATAGGTGTTATATTTTTATACGAGGGGTCATACAGGGTTTGCCAACTTTTTATTTTTTCTGGACAACTTATTAAAAAATCATGGACAGACAATATTTCTGACAGACATTGGAAAACCATGATAAATCATTATGACTATCAGTGATACATGTCTACAGTCTATAATTCTGATATGAAGACATCAGCTGCATTTACTGTTGACTGTAAAATTGTGAGAATTACAGGAAAAATAATCTGTATAAGTTTCTTTAGCTTAAAAAAAAAATCACAGATGCCTTCAATTTATTTCACTGATAGGGCAAAAAAGTGCCCTATTTCTACAGACTGTCCTGCAGTTTCTGTTTGGTTGTCAACCCTGGGGTGATATCTACTTATGCCCACTACTAGTTTCACTTGGGCCCTTTCATCTATGGTAGTGGTATGGGCACAAGGTCTAAAAGTTGACTTGAGTGCATAGGACTCTATGCACTCCCTTGGGGTTATCCCTAAAATCCAATCATCAGTTGAGCTCTTAGTCAAACCTGCTACAAGCCTAAGGCTCACCATCCTCCCGAGCAGGTTTTGTGTTAAGTAACACCAACTTGAGTTCTAATTAGTAGAAAAAGTTGTAGAAATCTGGTCTAGTCATGAATGGTTTTTAAGAGGCATGGCTAAGCAGGAGATGTGGATGGTTGCACACTTGGAAGCACACATCAAAAATCCTCTAAGATCCTTTAGTACCTGCTTTGTTGCCTGTATTTGGATACTCAAGGTCAACTGGTAAAGGCTTCCTGCTATACTCAGCTACTGTTTATTCCATCAAAAGTGCTGCCGTTGCCAGGCAAAAGAAAAATATAGAAAATGCACTGTCTGATGAGCCAGCCAGAGTAGATTACTGTAGGAGGCTACCCATTTAGCATTTCACTTTTAATATTAACACAGCTCCTGCAACCACCAAAGATGTCACAAATGACGGAGGAGAGTGCAGCCCACTGCTGAGGGGTCAGCTCTTAAGATGGCACCGAGATACACTGCCTCAACCTAACACATGGCCAGATAGTAAGCTGATGCGGAAGCTAAGATGCACACAACCCAGGAGGAGGACTTGACAGATTGTGTGCCCATTATCAGTGACATATGGTGAGTCCACCATTAGTTGTATATTCACAGCAGTAGCCCTGGGTAACTTCACATGTATTATCCTAAATGGTCACATGGGAGAGTTAAAGAACGATATGGTTCTCATGAGAAAAGACATACAAAAATTAACGAATGTCTGAAGGAGGTGGAGGACAGATTGGGCACCCAAGAAGATCAAATTTCTCCATTGCAAAAAATATCAAGAAAAGTGTGCAGAATGTTCATGTACTGATTAACAAAAAGGATGATTTATAAATTATTCCCTGCAGGAACAACATCATTTTAATGGGGATAGTAGAGAAGGTTGTGGGCAGAAAATGAAAATGAAAGCTGTCAAAGTTAATACAGACTCAAAAAGACAAAATGATCAGTAGCAGTAAGACTGCAAGTAAAGAAACTGCAAATAACTAGGTTGGGATACTTGGCAGTAATTCTGCAACAGTAAGGAAAATGTACGGTAGTTATAGAGGGTTAGCTATGGGAATGGCCAGTGTAATCCAGCAGCAGAAAAAAATCCATAGTAAGATAAAAAGTCCAGGAAAGCTGAGTTTTCCCTGCAAATTATGCTTTCTTGGACATTGCTGAGTGTTCTTTATGGATCTGCATTTTTATGGACGGGCATGAAGGTGGATAGTGACAAAGGAGCACACGTGGAGAAAGAAGGATGATTCCAACTTTCTAGAACTCCTTGGACATACTTTGCTTTTGTTTTTTTATTTATTTTTATTTTTTTTAAACAAGTGGAGGGCACAAGGCAAGGAGCCAATTATGATTTCCTTCAGCGTCACTGATATATTCAGTTGCATCCCCATCCTCAAAATGCCAATTGGCTTCATGTCTCATCGATTGCGTCTTTTTTATGAGGACACCACAAATACCATTCAGCAGAAGAGCGACTATGAAATGGTGTTGCACGGGAATATCGGGTGAGAGATTCATGGTGTTTTTTTGTATATGCAAGTAGCCTCTTTCCTGGAGCACAGTAATTTAAGTGTTCTTCAGGAGTCACAGGATAGGGTATAACTTATTGATTGCTGTAATCTCCAGCGATCCCTTAAATGACTGTCTGAATTCAAGTGAAGGTGCACCTCTGCTCCATTTATTATCTATGGGACTGCCGGAGATAACTGAATACAGAAGGCGGCACAGTGACTTAATTTTATATTCAGGGGCCACTGGCTTCATGTTATATTTAGGAGCCACAAGCTTCATGTTATTTCTAGGGTCGTAGTGGCTTTATTTTATATTTATAGTGGTTTTACTTATTTTACATTTAGGGGGCAAAGTGATTTCATTTCATATTCAGGGAGAATAATAGGTTTATTTTGCATTCGGGAGGGCACAGTATGGTGCAGTTTTTATTCAGGGGCACATTGTGTTGTATATTTGTGTTCAAAGGTCACAGTTAGAGGATTTGTTATTTTGGTGACACCATGTAGGGCACATATGTTTTTAAAAGATCAATGGGGCATTTTTTCAGTCAGTGTATCTGACGCGCCCCCTGGGCCATGTTCAAGGGATACCCGGAGCCGGATCTGTATGGGGGTAGTAGTCCTTGTGGCGGTGACCCGGTCCGTGCCCAGGGTGTCAAACTAAGTGGCAGTCTATGGCAGTAGATGTTGTTAAGTGTCGACTACGCCACCCGTTGAGTGCGGCTTTGAAGCCGCCGCTGCAGAGCAGTCCGCTGAGGCCGGTGGTATATGTGCAGCAGTGATGGTATAACCCCCAACGGGAGGGGTATGGCCTCAGGGCAGCAGGTGTGGATGATGGGGGTTGTGATGATGCAGGAAGGAGAGGCAGAGTCAGGAGATGCAGTTTCAGGGTTTTTACTCACTGATGTTGCTTTAGTCACTCTGGCCTTGAGTGACCACCCGAGCCGTGCTGCGTCCACCAGGTCCTGGACTCGGCCAACCCCCAGGCAATTCCGGAGCGTGGTCCTGAGCTCCTTTCTGACTCTCCCTTCCTCTGGCCGTTCCCACCAGGGATCCACTTTTGGCCGGCTCCCTCGGGTCTCTTGGTGGTCAAGCCTCCTCTGGGCTTCCTGACCCTATACTTGGTGTGCCTTTCTAGTGGATTTGGTGAGGGTCGCGGCAGATCCTGACCACGACCTCCGGTTCCTGGCTAAGGTTTACTTCTGCCTCTGCCAGCTTGGGTTCCGGTACCCGTGTCCGCCAACCCCTCACCCTTTCTGGTCTGTTTCTGGGTTCTTGGGGTTCCTTCTGACTCTTTCTCTGGGTCCTTCTTCTCTGGAGCTGGGCCCAGCCGGAGCCACAGCTCCCTGTCAGCCCTCCTGGGTGAGCTCCTCTGCTCTGCTTCTCCTCAGGCTGAACTCACCCTGATCTAAGATGGTGCCCACCTTTTATACTCCCTCTATGTGTGAGCCCAGGTGACCAGCACCCAATGAGCTCCTAGCTTTACCCAGACTACTCCCCCTATCTGCCCCTACACTACTGGGATGTTCCACCCCCCTCCCACTCCAGCCAGGGACAGACGCTGTCGTACCTGCACATATACTGGTGGGAGTACCGTAGTTCTGTCCCCCGGAAATGGGATGTATGTAGTGCATGCAGCCTACTAGCTCAGTTCCACACTCCATCCTTACCCGGGAGTGGAATACCACACCTCTGGGTTGAGGTGCAATACCCCTGTAGCAGCCGAATCCTCAGGGTGCTACATTCCCCCCTGGTAAATCACAGCACGTCCTCGGGCTGTAAAAGAATAAAAACATCCACAAACATACAAATTTTTTCAAAAACATCATAAACATGTAAAACATTATATATATCATCAGCATAAAACTTTTCATATAAACATTCTTGTTCCTCCGGCCACGGTGCAACTTGTGACCGGGTAAAGTGCAACAGTCTCTGGTAGAAAAAACAACAGTTTCCTATAAAACCGGTAGGGGGCGCCTTAGAAAGCGCAACTATATACAGGGGAGGTATGGCCGCTCTCAGTCCTCGGCCAGTGGGGAAAAGGAATGGCTGTTCACAGTCCTCAGCCTGTGGGGAGATGGGACACACTGGAACAGTTCACACTTGTCCCAACGGGGAACTCATTTTAATTAAGCAGCATGGCATATACCCTTACGGGTAACTATTTTACAGTTTCAGTTCACCTCTTAATGGTGACGATGCCCTCCTGCTCCTTCCTGAGGGTAGGCTTCAGACCCGTCCGGGTCCTCTTGACCTTCCTCACACCGCAACTCCTCTTCCGTCAGGCGATGTACATGAAGTGCATAGGGTCCTTTGGCACACTGGTGCCGGGTAAAGGTGACCTCATCACCCAGGTAAAGGTCACGACCTCTGTGTCCCTCTGGTAGGTGGGACTCGACATCTCTTCTGGTCACGAAGACGTCGCCGGGGGTGTGATGGTCTCTGATGAAGCCCCAACCGTGCTGCAACTGGAATTTAATTACAGTCCCGGTGGCACGGGGACCGTGGGCTGCACGGGGGTTCCTTCGGGTCCGGCTTTTCTGCTCTGCACTTTTTATTTGCAGCCGCTGCTCACGGACCCGCCTCTCTCTCCTTTCTCTGTCAAAGACCTCTAGCTGCTGCCGGCAGCACTCCGCACGCTCAGCTGCGGCCGCCCGGGTCTCTTGGGTGAACCCGATGAGGTCTTCTCCTGTGGGGTCCCACGCAAACTTCGCTTCCTCCAACGAGAGTGGGGTGATCTTGGCGGGCGCCGGAGCCGGGATCAGAGGCTCATCCAGAGGCCGTTCCCTCCGGAGTCGGGGATGGTGGTACTCCGGTGGCCACACAGGGGGCTGCCCATCCGGGCAACTGTGCTGGGCAAATAGGTCTTCACCCAGGTGTGGCGCTGTGGACGTTGAGGGCGCGGTGGTGGTAGCGGCGCCCGGGTTCACCAGGCCTTGCGACCAGGCCTGGGGCACCCTGAAGGTGAAGGGCACCGTGAAGACGGCGGCGCCCGGGGTTACTTGACTTTGCGACCAGGCCGGTGGCTCGGCAGAGGTAGAGGGCGCTGTTGGTACTGCGGCGCCCGGGGGTACTCGGCCCTGCGACCAGGCCGGTGGCGTCTCCTGCTTGGCCGCGCTCAGTGTTGAGGCGCGTGACGTCACAGGGGGCGTGGCCGCGGCTTCTGTTTGAGGCCTAGTCGGGAGCGGTGACGGTGCAACGACGGGCACGGCAGGGGAAATTTCGGGCTCTGCGACGGGGAGCTGGGGCAGGCTTATGGTGGCCGGGCTTGGGGTAGTGACGTCCCCTTTACTTGCCTCCGTATCTTCAGCTCCCTCTGTGGCGTCGTCTCCGGCCTCAGTCCCTTCTGCATCCTCTTCAGGGGCAGGCGTGCTCCTCGTTGCGGGTGGTGTGCTTCGCTGGCGGGCTCCAGCCTGCTGGGCCATCTCTCTGCTCCATGCGGCCAGTACGTCTCGCTGCACTCGGGCCATCCTCTGAGCCAAGCCCTCCAGTGCGGTCCGTGCATGCTCCCGATCTCTGGGGAGCTGCGCCAGGATCTCCACCAGGCCTTCTGGGGTTGTCGCTTGCAACAGGCTCCTGACCACTGGGTCGGTGCTGCCTGACTCTCCCTCCATCTCCGGGTGTGTTCTCTCTAGACTCCTCTCCAGACTCCCCCAAGCTGCTCCCATCTTCTCTCGTTTCTCTCTCCGCCCCCATTGAGGGCGGTCCTGGGGCAACTTGGTGATTGTCAGTTCCAGGGGCAGACCCCCCACGCTGATGGACATCTCAAGCATCACAGTCTCTGCTGGTGGGGGCGGTTTTCGTTTTTGGCGCCATTCTTGGTCCTGGCCCACGATGGGAGGTGGCCTCTTGCCACCCTCTGGCACGCCCATAATGGCATCCGCTCTGCCAAGGCGGGAAATCTTCTTAGATGGCGGGAACCGCTTCCCAATGGCGGGAAACTCTGTGGATGGCGGGAAAAGACTGCAGATGGCGGGCAAACGGCGGGAAACGATCCGAGATGGCGTCCGATGGCGGGGACCCTCCGGAACCTGCGGGAGACTTCTTTTTGAGGTAAATGCGAACTTTTCTTCAGGCACGCAGTACCCGGTGGTTGCGGGCATGTTATCCTGCCGACTACGCCAAAGTTGACGCGCCCCCTGGGCCATGTTCAAGGGATACCCGGAGCCGGATCTGTATGGGGGTAGTAGTCCTTGTGGCGGTGACCCGGTCCGTGCCCAGGGTGTCAAACTAAGTGGCAGTCTATGGCAGTAGATGTTGTTAAGTGTCGACTACGCCACCCGTTGAGTGCGGCTTTGAAGCCGCCGCTGCAGAGCAGTCCGCTGAGGCCGGTGGTATATGTGCAGCAGTGATGGTATAACCCCCAACGGGAGGGGTATGGCCTCAGGGCAGCAGGTGTGGATGATGGGGGTTGTGATGATGCAGGAAGGAGAGGCAGAGTCAGGAGATGCAGTTTCAGGGTTTTTACTCACTGATGTTGCTTTAGTCACTCTGGCCTTGAGTGACCACCCGAGCCGTGCTGCGTCCACCAGGTCCTGGACTCGGCCAACCCCCAGGCAATTCCGGAGCGTGGTCCTGAGCTCCTTTCTGACTCTCCCTTCCTCTGGCCGTTCCCACCAGGGATCCACTTTTGGCCGGCTCCCTCGGGTCTCTTGGTGGTCAAGCCTCCTCTGGGCTCCCTGACCCTATACTTGGTGTGCCTTTCTAGTGGATTTGGTGAGGGTCGCGGCAGATCCTGACCACGACCTCCGGTTCCTGGCTAAGGTTTACTTCTGCCTCTGCCAGCTTGGGTTCCGGTACCCGTGTCCGCCAACCCCTCACCCTTTCTGGTCTGTTTCTGGGTTCTTGGGGTTCCTTCTGACTCTTTCTCTGGGTCCTTCTTCTCTGGAGCTGGGCCCAGCCGGAGCCACAGCTCCCTGTCAGCCCTCCTGGCTGAGCTCCTCTGCTCTGCTTCTCCTTAGGGGGAAATCACCCTGATCTAAGATGGTGCCCACCTTTTATACTCCCTCTATGTGTGAGCCCAGGTGACCAGCACCCAATGAGCTCCTAGCTTTACCCAGACTACTCCCCCTATCTGCCCCTACACTACTGGGATGTTCCACCCCCCTCCCACTCCAGCCAGGGACAGACGCTGTCGTACCTGCACATATACTGGTGGGAGTACCGTAGTTCTGTCCCCCGGAAATGGGATGTATGTAGTGCATGCAGCCTACTAGCTCAGTTCCACACTCCATCCTTACCCGGGAGTGGAATACCACACCTCTGGGTTGAGGTGCAATACCCCTGTAGCAGCCGAATCCTCAGGGTGCTACATATCCTATATGAGACATTATTTTAATGGCCATGCTATATGGTTCTGCTGTAAAAGTGAGGAACCGAAAACATCTGGGCAACAAACACTGCAGAGACAAGTCTTGGCAAGGGGAAGTTGTCATGAATGTCTGGACCAGATGGAGAAGAAAATTAATAGAATGGCTAAAAATGTTTATTCTGCTTCTCAATCCAACTTATCAGTACTGTAGTCTATGTAGGGTCTAAAGAGTGATGGTCGGTGGTAACATTAATGCTTGTGAAACAACAACTGTCACCTTAACTTTACTATTGTTAATGTTATAATAGGTTGTTTAGTTGCACAAGAATATAGTAAGATATAGTAAGGGATATAGAGAGAGTACTGCAAAGCCTGAATTCACCCATTTCCCATGCTGAAATCCAAGATATACCTCTGCTTACAGTGTCCTTCCTTATTATGTAGAGCATTATGCTTATTTCACACAGTGTTTTACTTCAACTTTATATAAAGTATAGTCCCTTTTTATAATATTCAGCAGCTGAGGCAAATGTATGTGGTTTGCATTTTTAGGAGGATTAGGGTGTGGCAGGTATTAATTATGGGGTGTGATAAATGGGGTCATGAATTATTTGTGAAAGTTGGCATAGCATAGATGGGCAATGGAAAAAAGGAAAATTACTATCTTGTCCTCTTTAGAGTGTCTCAGATAGAAATAGCATGACTTTGTATATTATATGATGGTTTAGTGGAAAAAGTTGAGAAAATTGCGCATCCCAATTCCTTGTATAAAAACATCCACATTTTATTCCATCTTGATTAAAAAAATAGCATGTTGCATTATTGCGTATATTCCATAGAAAACATCTAACGTGTTTCTGGCATGTAGCCGCCCTTAGTTATAGTGAATAATAATACAACAAAACCAGAAACAATACATGATGGTTTAGTGTGGAAATAAAAGCTATGGAATCAATGTAATAATTACTTTGTTCTCATCACTTCTGTTTGCACACCAAACCAGCCTGAGGCATGAAATCAAATACATCATTGTTAGGCTGGTGCAAGACAATGATTCTGGCTGTAACACAAGGAGTTCAACCAAAGTTTGTTAGGTGTCGCTCCAACCTGCATGCACCATGCATGTTGGACTGTATTCACATGGTGACAGGTTCCCTTTAAAGTGAACCTGTCACCAGAAAAAACCTGCAGATATGGGGTTAATCTGCAGGTTAGTGGCATTACTAACCTGTCTGATGCTCGGGTTTCACTCACGGGGGCAGCACCGGTACAGGTTCAGTCACCTCTCTGATTATACGGAGCAGCAGCTCTGGACCTGTAGAAGCGCTGTGGAAGCACGAAACGACCATCGTCCACCTCTCTCCCACACACCCTCTGCATAACATCTACACATGTTCTGTAACTCAGATTAAAGGACTTTTACGTATCAGGATGTGGTGAGAGACACTTTTTATTTTCTTCTTGTTGCCATACACAGCAGCAGCTGTAGCCAAGCTCCCCGCCCTGACTGACAGCAGCTCAGCATTGGAGCCAGCTGTCAGTCAGGGCCGGGAACGCGGTTATAGCTGCTGCTCTGCATACTCAGAGCAGTGACCGAATCAGCGCCGGCGCCGTCCTCATGACTGAACCTCGAACACTGCCGGGGGGAATAAAGTTAATTTTCTCCCCTCAGCGTTCGGCTAAGTGCAGGCACCGGGCAGGTTAATAATGCTATTAATCTTCAGATTAACCCCATATCTGCAGGTTAATAGCGTTTTTCTGGTGACAGGTTCCCTTTATGAGCTTTCTTCAGAAATGCCTTATTTATCTAGTGTATGAATGTCATATACGTACAATTTTATGTTTGGAAGGAATACTTAACAAGCACATGGGTTAGATCACATTTATTATGAGTTTATTGCTCCTTTGAATTTAGTTATGGATGCCACATGAGGTGCTCCTTATTAACATCACTTAACAGGTCTCAACAGAGCAATCGTGATGAGTTTTTGCGTGCTTGACTTGACTTTCAGGCATATGAAAATCATCGCTTGTTGGGCAATGAAACAGAAACCAATTTACTGCAAAGAGATATGGAAATAATCATTGCATTCTCTGCAAACAATGCAAAATGATAATTGCTCCGGCACCTGACACCATTACTATCTAGTAAGTACATAGGATACATGATGCAATTCTGGAGCAGAGTAATGGCGAGTTAAGGAGCAGATAATGTCCTGTTTACTTTCTGCTGGACAAAGCATTATTCAGATGAGCAGTGTGAGACGTGTGGAACGTGAAGTTTATGTTCATCTTTATTAATCAGAATATCGGAAGCAAGAACGATTTCATGAATGTGTGCTCCTCGAATTCATTATGGGCTATGAAAAGCTAAATGTAAAATTACACATCCCGTATCCACAGCTAAATTCTGCCATAGAGGCTCATCTTCTCTGAATTTGCCAGATCCTGCAGAACAATTCAATCCCACTGGCTGATAAATAACTTGATATAAACAATTGTGCTGTCGGCTATTTTCCCACGATAAGTATTTGGTGCATATTTTTCTACTGCGTATTTTTGTGCTCTAAAAATGCAGCAAAGTGGATGCGATTTATGTACCTTATATCTCATGCCCATTGTGCAGTTGTTTTTACAGTGCACAAAATGACCTATGGTGCTTTTTTTTTTCTTTCACATTTTTTAAAAATCTACAGCATGTCAATTCATCTCGTGGTAAATATGCGTTTTGCTTGCAGATTTTACCAAAAACTTGAAATGCAGAAAATCTATAAAAAAAAAACTGATATGCATTTTTAGTGCCTTTCAGCAGCAGAAATGCAGTAAAAAATGAATATAATCCACACATGACTTCACCAATAAAGTTTACCAAAGCAAATTAACAGGAAGTATCCAAAACAAACAGACTTGACCCTTACAAGTTCACAAACCGTTTTCTTTGTCTGTCCATGGAGCTCAGACATAGATAAAAAAAGGAACAAAATATCTCATTAGTTACTTTAAATGGAACCTGTCACGTCAAGAAATGCTACTTACCTGCAGATATAATGGTAATCAGCAGGTAAATGGCATTTAATCCCTGTGTAGCTGGTTTACTAAAGCAGCAGCTACAGGGAGAAGATTAAGTTATATTCTCCCTGTAGCTTCTCGCTTGCAGTCATCGGGGCGGTGCAGGGAGCTGATACAACAGTCACTGCTCACTACACAATGAGAGCGGTGTAATCACTCCCCTGCACTTTAATTCACAGCGTGTGTTCAGTTCAGGAAATCAAATTTCAAGGGAATGACTAGAGCCACACTCCCTGCAGCACTCCAATGAATAGATGCAAGCAGCTACAGGGAGAATAAAACTTCATTTTCTCCCTCTAGTACAGTGTTTCCCAAATTCCAGTCCTCATGGCCCCCAACAGAACATGTTTTCAAGATTTCCTTAGCACAGTTTCTGATGTATTGATGATAATTCAATCACCTGTGCAATACTAAGGAAATCCTGAAAACATGTTGGGGCTGTGAGGACTGAAGTTTGGGAAACACTGCTCTAATGGCTGCTCCAGTAAGCCTGCTACATAGGGTTTAAATTGTATTTACCTGCAAATTCCCCCTTTATCTTCAGGTAAATAGCATTTCCCAAGGTGACAGGTTCATTTAAACTCAGTTTAGCCTTCAAGAGTATTTCTCCTGTTCTGTTTACTCGTTTATACAGCACCATAATATTCCTAAAAACTCTACAGACATCATCAATCATCACTGTCACCATTGGGGCCTCACAATCTAGATTCCCTATCAGTATGTCTTTGGAGTGTGGGTTGAAGCTAAAGTGCCAGGAGGAAACCCACGCAAACATGGGGACAACATACAAACTCCTTGCAGATGTTGTCTTTGGTGGTACTTGAACCCAAGACCCCAGAGCTGCAAAGCAACAGTGCTGACCACTGAGCCAGGTTAGATAAAAAAATATCTGAATCTGTCACCAAGTTTTGAATGTGAGAATTCTTCAAATATTTTGAAAAAGACTTAGCTAGCTTTTCTAAGCATTCATCACTTTTTGTTTTCTTGAAAAAAATGGACATAAGGTGGAAACCAGACGGGACCTTTCTGCTTCAATTTGAATTCGTTTTTCACAGATCTGTTTTTTCACAAGAATTTTTTGTTATTAAAAATTCAACAGGCAGGTGAGAACACAGCTTTGCTTTATTTGGGTTAGCAAAGATCCACCAATATTGGGGTGCGTATTAATCAAGTTGGACTAATATTTTGTTTTTAGAGCTATCCAGTTGGGAATCTAAAACCCACACACATGAAAGGAAATACATTTTTATCAATGGCTTTTTGATCCTAAATATAGATCCCTGCACATGGATTGCACAGTGATGAACACAGAAACGGCAGATTAAACTTAAATTCCAACACGAGGCAATAAGGTATAATGGTTATAGTCCCTCAATGAAGGTCCAACCATAACAGCTGCATAACTGTGTAGGCACAAAACTTGGCAGTTACACTTCAGAATAAAGACACAGAGCTTGATGGTTACATAACATCAGCGACGTTATGTACACACAGAGTTTTTTTGAGGCATTCAAAGACGATAAATTTTTCAAATGGAAAATGCTTCAGGAAACACTCCCTCTTTAGGGAGATTTTGGAGGAGCTTTTTTTCCCAAAGCATTTCCTTACGTGGTTTTGAGGAGTTTTTGAAGAGTTTTGGAAGAGTTTTTGTTTGTGTCAAGTAGTTTTTGCAGCCTTTTGATTTGACAGCGCCTCGTTTGGAGCAAATTCAATTTGGATCCGCTTCAAAGAAGTGATATGAAAACTCTGTGTGTACATAGCCCAATAGTTTTTAAGCCTGGAGGTTACATCACATTACCATATTACTGAGCTCACGGGTTGTATGGCAATTTATTTAGCACCAGTACTAGAACAGTTGTTCATTTAAAATAATGATTGCTCCTAGGCAAAACAGGCTTCTGCTGCTACTTAAATGAATTTGTAAATTTTACATTTTTTTCTTTTGTAAGAGAATCCCTTAAATAAAAGGCTTATATAGCAAAAACATTTGATCACTGGAAGAAAAACATGATTTTCTAAGCTGCTATTGAAGTGTGTAGCTCAATTTTTATCACCTTTTTGGGGTGTTAATAGAAGGATGACATATTAAAATGACACTTTAGTAGGGATGAGCGGACCCGTGGATGTTCGGGTTCGTCAAGTTCGAGCCAACTTTAGTCCAAAGTTTGGTTTGGGTATTTCAGTGTAAATAAGATTTTCTATTACAGTTCTGTATTTGCTTCTTATAAGATAATAGAAGTAGAAATATGGATCCATAGTCCAGCATTTCTGCCTACGTTTTCATATATCTGACTATTTCTTAATAGAAAATTCACTTATTGTTTATCTCTACCCTTGAGAATTCCCATCATCTTGAAAACATATAATTCATCCAAAATATCAAATTTTTTATAAGATACACTGTATATCTGATAGAAAGATGTATGGAAGCTTAGTGTAGGAATCTCATTACCACAAAATGCATAGAAACAATGATTTGCAAAAAATCTTGACACATAATTAATGGAAGATGGAACGAGTCCCAATGTCAAAAGCAAATAATAGACAACACAGAGAAATAGCTGACAGTATGTGCATAGATATGTAAATCATGGCTGACCCTGAAAAGAGCTGCAGCGACATTCTGAGCAGACCTGAAATGTATTTAAATATTTCCACACAAATCATTACTCTCATAATGACTGCCCAGCAATCAATGTCTTCATCATTAAAGAGTGCAAACATAGACGCTAAACTGATTAACTACTCAATACAGCATTGCATAGGAATTGTAGCTTTATGTCATATTTATATTAGAATTTGCTCTTGTAGCTATTACATACATTTACTGCTAAATACAAGCACAGTCCTTCATAATGTGTATTGCCATTTTCCCCCTCATTATGCTTTCGGTGAACAGGGAATCATATGCAATGTTGATTTATAGTTATAGTTTATATAAATAGTTATGTGACCCCAAACTCAACATTGAGAGAAGTCATTAAATGCTGTAAATGATATAATGCACAAGGAGGGAAAACATTTAGCAAACTGAGCTTTGAGAGAGCTTCACAAAAGGAGGGTGAATATGTAGCTTTGATAGTACTTCATACTTTCATGGAGTTATTTTCGGAAATCCAATACAACTCTCAGCACCACACCACTCAGGGACTTAGGCTATGTGCGCACGTTCAGTATTTGATTGCAGAAATTTCTGCAAGGTGTCTGCATTAGTGTTGAGCCACCCCCGTAGTGTTCGAGTTCGGTTCGGTTCGTCGAACACCCGTGTGTTCGCCGAACTGTTCGTCGAACTGTTCGTCGAACACCTTCGAACACCGTTAAAACCAATGGCAGGCAAACAAAAACACATAGAAACACATAGAAAACACCTTCAAAGGTGTCCAAAAGCTGACAAACTGCTCAGAAGACACAACTAACACATGGAAAAGTGACAAGTACATATAGTCATGCGAAAAGAAAAGAGGTGGAGGAGTAAAAGGAGGGGGAGACACAGATATAGGCATGTCATGCCCTTCTAAAATCCAAAAAGTGAGAAGCCGAGACGGCCAGTCCGCTCCTGCCCGTGCCACCTCCGTGTCGCCGGGTTTGTGCCAGAGCCGCGGTGAACCCTGACGGCCAGCCCCCCTCTCCCAATACTGGTGCCTGTCCGCTGGTGGGTCGAGAGAGCCCCCCTGTGGTGGAGGCAGCTCTAAGCTTTTTAATTTAAATTGTCCCTCTAATTTGAATGAATACACTTTAAATCCATTTACAAGGATCTATTGGAGGGCAAGTCTCATGCCAGCAGCCACGTAATTCCAGCTCCAGTAGCGTCCACTAAAGCTGCTGCAGTTAAAAAGCTTTTATAAGGATCGAGCTCGGCTGTCCACCGCAAGGCATCCTAGTGCCAGTCCCAGCCCCTATGCCTTGGGGTGCCTCCTGATGCTCTTCACTGAGTATCCCGTGGTCCCGAAGCATTTCCTTTGAAAAAATTAAGTGTCCAAACTACAGGTGGTGTAGCTTGCTTAACAGCCAGGATAATCCGCTGACTAGCAGACACTGCTACTAGGCACAAAGTATTTCCTGGGCTAGATGCAGTTAAAAATTTGTAAGTAGATACTCTCGTTGGATGCTGAGAAAGCATTCCATAGAGTCTCCTGGCACGCCATATATGATTCTCTTAAAAAGCTTGGGGTAGGGGTCTAGGGGACCCTTTTATAGCCAAAATCACGGCCCTGTATCACAATATGTCACCTAGGCTGAAGATAAATGGAACTGTAGCACCGAGGGCTCGGTTGCTACAGACGTATTGCACCTCACCCAGAGGTGTGATATCTCACTCTCAGATAAGGATGGAGTGTGGATCAGGACCCGACACCTGCATGCATTACACCACATTGCCGTGGGGCAGGGCGACCAATATGCCCCTGAGATGGGCACGACAGTCCCTGTCCCTGGCTGGAGTGGGGGGATGGAACACTGAGGAAGGGGAACCCTGCAGTGCAGGAGCAGGGAGGAAGCAGTTCCTGGGTGCATTGAGAAGGGAGTATAAAAGGTGGGCACCATCTTAGTTCAGTGCAGAGAAGTCTGAGCAGAAGTGGCAGGGAGCAGGGGCTCTGCATGAGCTCTGCTCCGGAGGCGGGCCTAGTAACAGAGGCCCAGGCCTGCAAGAGGGAGAAGGAAGGAAGAGGAGCGGAGAAGGCTCCAGGAACGAGGAATGAAGGGATCCCAGGGGTGCGGACGGGCGAGTCGCCACCGCACGCCCGAATCCACCTGCGTGGAGGGGTCAGGCCAAAGGGGGAGACCGGTCCCCGAACTAGTGGAGGCAGGAAACGACCCTCAGCTAGAAACCGGAGGCTCTGACATTTTATGTGGCGCAGCCCCTTGCTCCACCCGCTAGGAAGGCACCACATAGGGTCAGGGAAACTGGCGCCAAGTTTACCAAGAGGAGGCCCGAGGCAGCCGGACAGAAGTGTTGGTAAGAAAGGCCAGACAAAGGACACACAAAGGGGGTCCTGTGAAGCGCTCCAAAGTTATCTGGGAGTTGTCTGAGCCCCTCACCTGGTGAGCACAGTACGACGTGGGCAGCCGTTACCTGCAGACGTGGTCTGGATAATAAGAACTGTGAGTAAAGGCCCTGAACTGCATCACTGACTCCGTGTCGTTACTGCTGCTGCCCTGCACCATCACCCCCATCCTCCGCATACACTGCCCTGAGGCTATACTCCTCCCGTGGGGAGTTATGCTACGCTCTGCTGCACCCACAACACCAGCCTTAGCGGTCTGCCCTGTAGCGGCGGTTCACTCTGACCGCAATCCACGGGTGGCGTAGTCGGACATTTAAACATCAAAACCACATAAATAGTTCCGCCACTGGTTTGACCGCCCTGAGCCACGGAACCGGATCGCCGCCACGAAGACTACAACCACCAGCATCCACCAAAAAGGGTCCGGCTCCGGGTGTCCCAAGGCCCAGGGGGTGCGTCAGAACATTTTCATCACCTTTCACAATCACCAATGGGACAAGGCAGGGATGTCCTCTGTCCCCTCTCTTATACATCCTAGTGACGGAGCACCTGCTCTCATCAATTCGCCATAACCCCAATATTAGGTGGATTGAGGTGGGAGGCACCGAGTACAAGTGCTCTCTATTTGCTGATGATGTCCTAGTATATATCACTCAATCACATATATCCATCCCTGCTGTTATGGCTGAAATAGATCACTTTGTTACATGGTAAAATTTTAAAATCAATGCAGCGAAGTCTGAGGCCCTCGATGTCTCCCTCCCTAAATCCATATAGGATTCCATCCAGTCCAACTTTCCCTTTGCCTGGCCCTCACAGGGTATCAAATACTTAGGAATTCCTATTCATAGAGACCTCTCCCATCTATGTTATCTTAATTTTGGGCCCTTTATTGAACAATTCCATACAGACCACGGTTGGCAAGTTAGAACTGTAAGATTCACTACGTGAACCACTGGTGTTTTGTGGAAAAGCACATGTACACCGCGTTCCAAATTATTAAGCAAAAAGTGTTTAGGAGTGATAAGGGAAGAATTTGTTTGTTTGTCAGTTAAACTCATTGATGGTGATGTGTGTCAGGGCTCTTTATATCACTGTAAGCAATTGCAGACACCTGTGCTAATTAGTTTGGCAGGTGTGTCCAATGAAAGGCAAGACTACTTAAGAAGGCTCTCTCACATTATTAAGCAGCCTACATTTTCTGCCAAAATGGGAAAGAAAAAGGATGTGTCGGCTGCTGAGAAGCAACAAATTGTGGAGTGTTTAGGTCAAGGCATGACTACAATCAACATTGTGCGATGATCAGGATGAAGTGTCTTGGCAATCAAGAAGTATGTAGCTGATTCACAGTACACACGTGTGCGTGCTGATAAGGGCAAATTGAGGACTCTTTCCTACAGGCAATTACATCAGGTTGAAAGAGCAGCGGCAAAAAAGCCTTGTCATAGCAGCAGACAAGTTTTTGAAGCTGCTTGTGCCTCCAACGTCCCCCGAACAACAAGATGCAGGGTCCTTCAGAGGTTTGCAGCTGTGCATACGCCATCCTGTCGACCTCCTCTATCCACTTCACACAAGCAGAAACGGCTCCAGTGGGCCAAACATTACATGAAGACTGATTTCAAAACTGTTTTGTTCACGGATGAGTGCCGTGCAGCGCTCGATGGTCCAGATGAATGGAGTGGAGGATGGCTGGTTGATGGACGCCCCACGCAAACACGGCTACAGCGCCAACAAGGAGGAGGTGGAGTAATGTTTTGGGCTGGAATCATGGGGAGAGAGATTGTCGGCCCCTTTAGGATCCCTGAAGGCGCTAAAGATGAACTCCATAATGTATGTGGATTTTCTCAAACAGCACTTCCTGCCACGGTTCAAGAAGAAGAACCGTGTATTTCACAGCAAGATCATTTTTCTGCATGATAATGCACCATCTCATGCTGCACATAAAACATCTGCATCTCTGGCTGATATGGGCATAAAAGGGGACAAACTTATGGTGTGACCCCCATGCTCCCCTGACCTCTACCCCATTCAGAACCTTTGGAGCATCATTAAAAGGAGTGTCTATGATGGCGGGAGGCAGTTCACATCTAAGCAACAGCTCTGGGAGGGTATTCTGTCCTCATGCAAAACAATTGAAGCAGAAACCATCCAAAACCTGACAAATTCAATGGACGAGAGAGTTCAGAAGCTCCTTTCGAACAAGGGGTCCTATGTGAAAATGTAACATCACCTAGAATAAAGTTTTGAGTTGAAAACTGTTTGATTTCAGTTTCTAACAACCTGCTAATGCTTATAATTTCAAAAATGACCATTTTTTTGGTCTTTATTAAAATGAAAAGGTTGATCGAAAAGTTTGGGGGATCTAAGAGTGTGGCAACCCAGTAGTCATGATTACTTTGAATTCTGACAATATGAGGGTCATGCTGCAGGTAGTGCAGCAAGAAGGCACTTATGTGTCTTGCGCATCTCGGAGCCCCAAAATTATTTTCCGGGCTAGATGCAGCTAAAAATTATTTTTAATTTTAAATCTGGTGAAGCTTATTATAGATGGCCTAATAGGATCAGTGCTGCACACTGCTACAAAGCCCAAATTATTTTCCAGTCAAGATACAGATAAACATGATTAGTAATTTGAAAGCTTAAAACGGTTGGTAGGGTGATTTTAACCAATCATCAAGCTTTTACTCTCCCCAGGATGACACAGGGGTAGAAAAGTCGTTTCGGATCCATGATTTGTTCATCTTTATGAACGTGAGTCTGTCTACATTATCAGTGGAGAGCCGCGTGCGCTTATCTGTCAGCACACCACCAGCAGCGCTGAACACACGTTCAGACAGAACGCTGGCTGCGGGGCATGACAAGATCTCCAAGGCGTAAGTGGCTAGCTCCGGCCATTTATCCAGATTGGAAGCCCAAAAAGAGCAAGGGTCCAGTGACACAGTCGTGGCTTCAATGTTTACTTGGAGATACTCCTGTACCATCGTCTCTAGGCGTTGACTATGTGTCAGACTTCTTGTCTCCTGTGGCCTTGCAAACGATGGGCTAAAAAAGTGGTGAAATGATTCCGCAAAATTGATGTTACCAGCAGATACTGTGGTTCTGTTACGGTTTGAGTGCTGAACACTTGACGGTCCCACGGTTGGCAAGTTGGAACTGTGAGATTCACTACGTGCACCACTGGTATTTTGTGGAAAAGCACATGTAAGATTCTGCAACAGTCTCTGCTGATACTCCTGCATGCGTGCATCCCTTTCTATGGCAGGAATAATTTCTGCAAATTTACTTTTGTACCGGGGATCTAACAGTGTGGCAACCCAGTAGTCAGGATTATTTCTAATTCTCACAATTCGAGGGTCATGTTGCAGGTAGTGCAGCAAGAAGGCACTCATGTGTGTTGCGCATCCAGGAGCACCAAGTCCCTGTTGTGTTGGTGGCGAGGTAACAATCATGCTTCCTTCCTCTGTCCTCTCCCTCCAACCTCGCACAACAGAAATGTGATCAAGGTCTCCCTGATCTGATGAGTCTTCCATCAGTTCGTCCTCCACTTCTTCCTGGGCTCCTGCACCTTCCTCACTAGTTTGGCTGCTACCATGCGCCCTGGTAAAATCATCTCCCCCACCCTCACATGCCTGCCGCCTTGGTGCTGCCGACCGTCTGGACCTTGCAGATGTTAGCCCTTCCGCATACAACTCCTCCTCCTCTACTTCCTCCACCTCCTCTTGTGCCACCACCTGACTCCGAATTCTGTTTAACATGTGCTCCAGCATGTAAATCACCGGAATAGTCATGCTGATAATGGCATCGTCAGCACTAAACATCTTCGTCGCCATTTCAAAACTGTGCAGAAGGGTGCATAGGTCCCTGATCTGAGACCACTCCTCCAGCGTGATTTGCCCCACCTCTGAATCTCGTTGGCCCAGGCTATACGTCAGAACGTATTGCACCAGGGCTTGTCGGTGCTGCCACAGTCGCTGCAACATGTGCAGAGTTGAATTCCACCGGGTAGGCACATCGCATTTTAGCCGGTGAAGTGGCAGGCCCAACGACTTCTGTAGAGATGTAAGTCGCTGAGCTGCGGGATGCGAACGGCGGAAGTGAGCACACAGCGACCGTGCCCTCTGCAGAAGGCCATCTAGTCTGGGATAGTGGGCTAAAAATTGCTGGACAACCAGGTTCAACACGTGAGCCATACAAGGCACGTGTGTGACATTGCCCCGGCGAAGGGCCGCACCCAGGTTTGCAGCATTGTCGCACACGGCCTTCCCTGGTTTCAGGTCCAGTGGAGACAACCATTCATGAAATTGGTTCTCCAGAGCTGACCACAACTCCTCAGCTGTGTGACTCACATTTCCCAGACATTTCAATGTAAAAACCGCCTGATGACGTTGAGCCCTACTGCCAGCATAGTAAGGAGGTGTGCAGGATCCCTTCTGCGCAGTTAGAAAGCTTGTGGCATGACCAGACAGGCTTTGGGTGCAGGTGGAAGACCGAGAGGAGGTTGAGGAGGCAGAAGCAGTGGAGGAACTTTGACATAAAGAGGATTGACGCACAACTCGTGGGGACGGCAAGACTTGGACAGCAGCCCCTTGTCCTGCTGTCACCATAGTTACCCAGTGCCCAGTCAGCGACATGTAACGCCCCTGTCCATGCCTACTCGTCCAAGTGTCTGTGGTGAAATGCACCCTGTCACACACAGAGTTTCTCAAAGAAGCGGTGATGTTGTGTGCGACATGCTGGTGGAGCGCAGGCACACCTTTCTTTGAGAAGTAGTGCCGACTGGGCATCTGGTACTGGGGCACTGCGACGGACATAAGGTCTCGAAAATCCTCTGTGTCCACCAGGCGGAAAGGCAGCATTTCTGTAGCCAAGAGCTTGCAGATGGTGAAATTCAACCTCTTAGCTTTCTCATGGCTAGGAGGAAATGGTCTTTTACTTGTCCACATCTGAGGGACCGAGGGCTGGCTATTGTGCTTAGACGGGGTTGATAAGGGTGTCCCCGGCAAACTGCCGGTCTGTGAGGAAGATGCAGGCGGACATGTTAGGTTGCCTTGATCCAAAGGTGGTGCTATCGATGTCGGACAGCGCTCAAGACCAGCTGGTGTTACCACCTCCAAAGAAAATGATGACCTGCCAATCACGCTGGCTGTTGCGGGTAAAGAGGTGGCAGGTCTGCGCCCCAAAACAGGTGTGACTGCTGTCCCCCCAGTCACAGAGGATGAAGAGGCCGCGGATGCACAAGATATGGCAGACGGTGGTTGGCCCGGCCGGCTAGGCCGCATTGTAGCACACTGAGCTTCCCACTGCAACTTATGCTTCATGTCCATGTGCCGGTTCATGCATGAAGTACTCAAACTATGTATTTTTTGGCCTCTACTTAGCTTTTGCTGACAAATGTTACAGATAACACGAGTTGGATCATCTTTATCGATCTGAAAAAATGCCCAGGCTATGCAAGGCTTAGCACCCATGCGACCTGAAGAGCCACCACGACTTGTGGTGAGAGGCAGAGTTGTGTTTGAGGATGCAGTTGTTGACGTGCTTCCAGTACTACGTCTCTGTCCAGGAAGGCGCAACCTGACCTCGTCGTCACTAGCATCTTCCTCCACCTCCTCTGCTGACCTCATCTCTTGGCTGACTGTGGGTTGACAGTAAGTGGGATCTCCAACCTCATCATCATCACCCTGTGCGTTATCACACCCGTCGTCCTCAGAGCCAACCTGTTCCTGCCCTGACAAAAAACTAAAGTTGTCGCTCCAATCAGGTATTTGAGTCTCATCATCTTCTTCCTCATTGTCTCCACCAACAGGAGTTACAGTTTGGGAATGAGGGTCTACATTATGGTCAGAACCTTCTGCGTCTGGTCCTGGATCCGACTCATAAAGATTCTGGGCATCAGTGCAGATCATTTCCTCGTCTGGATTCACAGAAGCGCTGGAGTCGACCTCTGATTCCCAGGCTATAGTATGAGTAAACAGCTCTGCAGACTCAACCATCTGTTCTACCTCATACTCAGACGGGCAGCTGGAGATTTGGGAGCTGTGAGGAAGCAAGTGCGATTTGGGTGACACCTTTGAGGACTGGAGTATTTGTGATGTTGAAGTTGATGTGGAGGAGAGCCCACTTAAAGGAGCACTTGATATCCGTTGAAGCACCTGCTGTTTTTGTGCCTCATCTGGAATTTGTAGCGATTGGCGTGGCCGTAAGAAAGGGATCTTATCACATTGTCCGCTAAAAGAAGTAGACATTTTAGTTTGGCTGGAAGATGGTCTTTCTTCTGCACCTACCCCACGGACACAACCTTTTTTCCCTTTCCCAACACGCCTATTCCCCTTTCCACCAGCAGCAGGCCTTTTTCCACTCATTTTGGTGGTTAACTAATTCACAACTCTGGAGTTGTTTGCACAAAAAAACAATGGATGGTAACCGAGCAGAGCTGAGTGGCCAAACTGTGGTATTAGGCCAAAACTATTGGCTGGGTTAGATGCAGAAAAAAATTATTTTTAATTTGCAACCTGATGGAGGTCAGTATAGATGGACTAATAGACCAAGTCGCACACACCGCTAGAAGCCCAAATATTTTTTCAGAGCTAGATGCAGAAAAAAATTATATTCAATTTGCAACCTGCTGGAGGTCAGTATAGAAGGACTAATAGAACAAGTCCCACACACTGCTAGAAGCCCAAATATTTTTTCAGAGCTAAATGAAGAAAAAAATTATTTTTAATTTGCAACCTGATGGAGGTCAGTATAGATGGACTAATAGACCAAGTCCCACACACCACTAGAAGCCCAAATATTTTTTCAGAGCTAGATGCAGAAAATTTTTTTATTCAATTTGCAACCTGATGGAGGTCAGTATAGATGGACTAATAGACCAAGTCCCACACACTGCTAGAAGCCCAAATATTTTTTCAGACCTAGATGCAGAAAAAAATTATTTTTAATTTGCAACCTGATGGAGGTCAGTATAGAAGGACTAATAGAACAAGTCCCACACACTGCTAGAAGCCCAAATATTTTTTCAGAGCTAAATGAAGAAAAAAATTATTTTTAATTTGCAACCTGATGGAGGTCAGTATAGATGGACTAATAGACCAAGTCCCACACACTGCTAGAAGCCCAAATATTTTTTCAGAGCTAGATGCAGAAAAAAATTATTTTTAATTTGCAACCTGATGGAGGTCAGTATAGATGGACTAATAGACCAAGTCCCACACACCGCTAGAAGCCCAAATATTTTTTCAGAGCTAGATGCAGAAATTTTTTTTATTCAATTTGCAACCTGATGGAGGTCAGTATAGATGGACTAATAGACCAAGTCCCACACACTGCTAGAAGCCCAAATATTTTTTCAGAGCTAGATGCAGAAAAAAATTATTTTTAATTTGCAACCTGATGGAGGTCAGTATAGATGGACTAATAGACCAAGTCCCACACACCGCTAGAAGCCCAAATATTTTTTCAGAGCTAGATGCAGAAAAAAATTATATTCAATTTGCAACCTGCTGGAGGTCAGTATAGAAGGACTAATAGAACAAGTCCCACACACTGCTAGAAGCCCAAATATTTTTTCAGAGCTAAATGAAGAAAAAAATTATTTTTAATTTGCAACCTGATGGAGGTCAGTATAGATGGACTAATAGACCAAGTCCCACACACTGCTAGAAGCCCAAATATTTTTTCAGAGCTAGATGCAGAAAAAAATTATATTCAGTTTGCAACCTGATGGAGGTCAGTATAGATGGACTAATAGAATGATGCTATGCCCAAAAGATTTTACTTCACTAGGTGCAGTAAAAAAATTGGTATTCTATACACAGGTGGTATATCTTGCAACACAGATAGGCTACTCCACTGACTAACACACTCTGCAATAGGCCAAAAAGGATTAGCTTTGCTAGATTCAGCCAAATGCTGTGAAAAAAACTTGCACAGCACTGGCACAGACCTGCCTGGCAAAAACTGATAGGAACTGATGTAACCTAGTCCTGAAAAGGACTCCAATTACAATTAGTCTTTACTCCCACAATCTATCTATTTAAGAGCACAGACCTGCTTGATAAAAGTCGTAGGAAATGCTGTAACCTAGTCCTTAAAAGGACTGCAATCACAACTATTCCCTACTCCCAAGCTATCTGTATATTTGTGCGAAAATTGGCTTGAAATTAACAAGGTATAGCGCACACAGCAACAGCGGTGCCGTCTAACACGCAGCTGCAGCAGTGAGAAAATGGTGGCGACGGGGAAAATGGCTTGGTCTTATAGGGCAAGGACATGTGACATACACTGACAATCACACATGCCCTTGCTTGTGTGAAAAAAAGCACTTCGCTCCGTGTGTGCGCTGCTGATAGGCTGACAGATTGCACCTCCCCACTGCAAATGCGGGAAAGAGAAAAAAAAATGGAGATCTTCATTGTTCCTGCAGAGATCCATCCCCTGCCCCTCCCCCCGCCCCGCTGTACACTCAAACTGCGTATTAACATTAATTTTCATCATTACTGAGAAAAAATCCAGTTATGATTTTGGTGCACGAACAGTTATCGAACATAACCTCGAACAGCCGAATTTTTCTCAAATTGTTCGTGTTCGCCGACCGGCTCGAACACCGCCCAAAACAGCTCGAATTTGAGATTGGCGAACAGTTCGAGTAGAACAACGCTCATCTCTAGTCTGCATCTCTTGGCAGCAAAAATGCTGTGGCAAAAATTTGCGTTTTGCCGCGATTTTGGTGCATTTTTGTACAGCAATGAATGCTTTTTGGAGCTAAATTATTGAAAAAAGAAATTTGGAACATCGCTTTAACCCTTGGATTACTGTCGGACCTAGGGTGAGTATATTGGTTAATTTAAATGATTAAAGAATATGTTTTATTTCAAATAGAGTGTTTTATTCTCAGTGTGTGTTTATTTAACTCTTTACTTACAGGTTTAGTAATGAGAGTGTCTGGCTGACACCTGTTTATTACTAAAGCTAGGGTTAGGTGTCAGCAGCACCTAATCCCAATAACCCTAATCCCATTACTCCTAATGCCACACTTGTCTTTTCAGTACATGAGGATCCACTGCAAGTAATGACATTTCAATCAGTTAAAATCTGCAGCAAAGACTAGTGTCTCCGCTACAGAAATTGACATGCTGCGGGTGAGTTTGGGTATGTGCTCATGATCTGGAAATGTTGCGAGTTTTCGCTGCATATTTATGCAGCATCAAACCCACAATGGCCAGATGTTACAGCATAGTGGATGGGATTTCTAGAAATCCCATGTCCACTATGCGTGCATCTGAGGCTGCGGATCACCAGCGGAAACTGACATGCGGCGCGTCTTTCAAGTCCGCAGCATGTAAATTTCTCTTGTGGAGTCGCTAGTCTCCGCAACAGAAATTTGACCACTAGAATGTATTGAATGCGGTAAATCCGCATGATTCAGTGAACACATGCGGATTTACCTGCGTTCAATAGAACGCAGCGTTTTGGACACAGCAAAAATATGCTTCGTCTAAAGCGCTGCTATATCCAGATTGTCGGTACATAGCCTAAAATTAAAAAAATGGAGTGGGCTCCCTCATCATTTTCATAACCAGCAGAGGGAAAGCCAACCACGGGGGCTGATATTACTAGCCGGGGAAGGGGCTATTTGCCAAAGATATTCCCTGGCTATTAATAACAGCCCACAGCTGTTTGCTTAGCCTTTACTGGCTAGATTAGAGGTAGACTCCAGAAAAAAATGAACATAGCCAAGGCTAGGCAGACAGCTGTGGGCTGATAATAATAGCCAGGGAAAGGGCCATGGATCCTGGCCCCTCCGAGGCTAATAATATCAGCTCTCAGTGGCCTCAGAAATGGCGCATCCATAAGAAATGCCAAATCTGGCACTTAGCCTTGGCTTTTCCACTTGTCCTGGTGTGGTGAAAAGTGGGGTAATGGGGTTGGGGTTCATGTCAGCCTTGTATTGGCAGCTGACATGAAGCTCAGGTTAGTAATGAAGGGCGTCTATAAAATGCCCCCATTACTAACCCTGTAGTAAAGATTTGGAAATAAAGACACTGCAAGAATAATTTTAAATAAGATTCCACACGATTTTAATCATTTATTTAAAAATAAAAAGCACCATATACTCGCCTAACGCCCATTCCGCTGAAGCCATTGTCACCTTTAAAAAAAGAAATAAAAAACAACCGACGTGATGACATAATCCAGAGTGTCCCATGAAGTTCTGAGTCACTTCTAGAGCAGTCACATCAGTAATCACTGGTGTGACTGCTCTAGAGGACAGCACTCTATACACTGAGGAGTGTAATCATTCCTGTCAGTGTATAGCGCTGAGCTGCCGGGAGTGAGGTCACTGGAGTTCATCAACTGATGATCAGCTGATAAGCTCCTGAGACCTCACTTACTGCACCAGAGCTGCGTAACCAGTGACCTCACTTACTGCACCAGTGCTGCAGTAAATGAGGTCACCAGAGCTTACCATCTGATCATCAGCTAATGAACTCATGTGACCTCCTTCCTGGCAGCTCAGTGTTACACACTGCCGGGAGTGATCGTGCTCCTGTCAATGTGTAGTGACAGGAGTGATTGGATCGCCGTGGGACACTCGCGATTACGGCGGTAGGTGAATATAAAGTTTTTTCTATTTTAATATCGATTTAATTTAACTTTTTTTACACTGAGCACAGGCGCCAGCTGAAGAGACTACTTCTCCCCTCAGCGGCACCTGCTCTCTCTATTATCAGTGGGAGCAGCCATAGGCTGATGGGAGGAGTAGTCTCCCGCAGTCAATTCTTTGTGCGTTTTTGCTGCGTTTTTGACTCATTGACTTGAATTGAGTCAGTCAAATCCGCAGCAAAAATCCACAGCAAATCCGCAAATATTTTTATACCTGCGTTTTTGCTGCGGATTTGACTGACTCAATTGAAGTCAATGGGTGAAAAACGCTGCAAAAACGCACAAAGAATTGACATGCTGCAGATTTAAATGCAATGACAATCCTGACAGGAAAATTCCTGATTAGTGATGAGCGAGCGTGCTCACTACTGCTCGGTACTCGCCAGAGCATCTCACTGTTCGAGATGCTCGGTGCTCTGCGAGTACTGCTGGGATGCTCGGGCGGGAGCTCGAGTCCCCGCCCGCATGTTTGGCGCTGTTTAGACAGCGAATAAACATGAGGGGATTGCCTGCCACTCACTGTAATGCCGCAGCCATGTTAGTTGTGGCATTACAGTGATTGGCTGGCTGCGTAGTGTCATCAAGTCTATATCAGACCCGGTGACCCTATGGTCGTCACCGACTACCCCTCAGACAGGCAGAGTAGGGAGAGATGCTGCTGAGCTAGGGAGAGAATTGGCAGTATTAAGTATTCTACAGCAATATATACACATCTGAACTAACAGTCCTTCTAAGGACTAATCCAGCTGCATATATTTTTCCTGGTGATAGCAGTAGTTAGGCAGGCAGAAATTGTGGAGAGTGTATGGAGCAGAATAGGGTCCATTGCACGTCCTGTCTGCTGCTGTTACAGATATCCATAGCCCTAGATATCAGAGCTATTTTTTTTTGCTCTTAATCCTGATTATTTGCTTAAAAAGCAATATAGTACACTATTTTTTCTGCTCCATTTGCTTGTTAGCAGAATACAGCCAGATTTGGTTGATTTTATTGCTGTATTGAGGAAGCAGAGAAACCTGTCCATCATCAGACGTGATCTCATATTACTGCCGTAATAATCGTGATATTTTTTGAGCGTGCCAAATATTACACTCCAGTTAAAATCTGCCAGTTGTGTGTTGTTCAACCTATTCACACTTAATCGCTGACTAATACCATACTAATAGGCCACTGTCTAAAACCGTGTTCATCAGACGTGATTCAATATTACTGCGGTAATAATCGTGACATTTTGGGGAGCGTGCCAGATATTATACTCCATTTAAAGTTTGCCAGTTGTGTGTTGTTCGAACCTATTCACACTTGGTCACTGACCAATACCATAATAATAGGCCACTGCCTAAAATCGTGTTCATCAGACATGATCCGATATTACTGTGGTAATAATCGTTACATTTTGGGGAGCGTGCCAGATATTATACTCTATTTAAAGTCTGCCAGTTGTGGGTTGTTCAAACCTATTCACACTTGGTCGATGAACAAGAGCATAACTGTGAACAATGTTGTCAGAGTATTACGCCACTTTAATGGACTGAAAATAAAACATACAAAAACAAAGCCAAAATGGATTTTCCTAGAAGAAACAAGAAATGTTAAGAAGCATTCTTTGCAGGGTCATTACTTGTATATAAGGCCAAATAAACAACAACAACAAAAAAGTTGTGGACTGTGGAAGAGATTTATGCGACCAGAATGAACACTCATCTCGAGCTGATGATACCACCTAGCAGCACCTGTCCCTATTGTAAATGCATCTAACAGCGCTATCAATAGGGAATAGGATAGATTTGTATTTTTTTTCTGCAGCACCAGCAGCACGCAGTATAAGGCAATAATACTTGGCTGAATCGGTGTAATACGCTATCCATACTGTGATAGCTCACCTGTAAACGAATTTCAGATAAGACAGGTAATATTCTAGCATATAGAATTTATTTGAATTGTCCTTCCCATTATTAAGGAGTAGGTATCCTATACTGTTAATGCATATGCAGCAATTTCAAGGGCTGCCAAAAATTAGAATGCACTCCAATACACATATGAAGAGACGTAGTGGAGGGCCACAGTTAAAAATTTATTTTCTAGAATTAAGGAGTGGGTCTCCTAGACTAGTAATGCCCATGCACTAAGTGCCTGGGCTAAAAAGCATTGACCACTAGGGGGTATACATATATACTATATATAAAGTTAGAGGTAGGCCTCTAAATATAGTTCCTACGCGCATCATAAACACCCTTAAAAAAATTATGTGGGCATTGCATGATGGTCACCTTGGTGATATGGTGGTGGAGGATGAGGAGAAGGAGGGGGCGCGACAGAAAATAGAAGAAATCCTGAAGCGTATACCAATGCCTGGGTGTGAAAAGGTGCATGGGAATAGACCCCAAAAAAAATTAACACTGGATTTGAGTTTGTGTTCTGCTGCCATCATCTGGTGGTGTTGAGAAGTCTGGCCCAATCCAGCCATTGTTCATTTTGATAAGAGTCAGCCTGTCAGCATTTTCAGTTGACAGGCAGATGCGCCTATCAGTTATAATAGCCCCGCCGGCACTAAAAACCATCTCTGACAAAATGCTAGCGGTCAGGACCTCCAAGGCATAGAGAGACAGTTCATGCCACGTGTCCAGCTTGGATACCCATCAGTTGTACGGCACAGAGGAATCATGGAAGACGCTGGTACGGTCGCCAAGGTAGTCATTCAGCATCTTCCAAAACTTTTCCCTCATTGCTAGAGTACCCCACGTATCAGGGCCTGGGCGCTGGGAGGGTTTGAGAAAACTGTCCCAGACCTTTGACTGTGTTCCCCTGACTCTATCAAGCCGCTTCATTGATGCCTACCCTGTGCCAGTCATTGCACTGGTTACCCATTCACTACAGAATACAATACAAACTCATCTCTATCACCCACAAAGCTCTCCACAGTTCTATACCGCCCTATATCTCATCCCTCATTTTTGTCTATCACTCCTCCTCTGCCCTCCGTTCTGCAACTGATCTAAGACTAACATCCTCCTTAATCCAAACCTCACACCTCCGTCTCCAAGACTTCTCTCATGCTGTGCAAGTTTTCTGGAATGCACTACCCCAAATGATGAGACATATCTAGCCCCATTGTTTTTAAACGTGCTTTAAAAACACATCTGTTTAGACAAGCCTATCACCTCAACTCACTAATCCAAATCTCCCCTGTTCCCTCCAAACTGTTAATCTTAATCTGCTCCTGCCTATTAATCTCTCTCCACATCTTCCATGCATGCAATAGCACACGGTAACTGCACTTAGACAGATACTGGTTGATTACCATGTTCTACCTATAGTGTCCTCCTATTTCCACATAGATTGTAAGCTTGCGAGCAGGGCCCTCACTCCTCCTATAACTGTTGAAATGTGATACATTGTATTGTTTGTATTGTCTGTACATGTCCCTACTTAATTGTAAAGTGCTACGGAATATGTTGGTGCTATATAAATAAAAATTATTATTATTAAGTGTGACCAACCAGTAATTACTGTCTCCCAAAATGCGTACAATGCGAAGGTCATGGTAAAGGCAGCGGAACACAATGTCAGCCATGTGAGCCAGACTGCCAACAGCCAAGACTTCCCTGTCCTCACCAAGAGTTCATGTTCTCCTCATCCTCCTCCTCCTCATTATCACCCAATCCGCACTGAGATGAGATGAGGCTGGGCTGTGTAACTTTACCCTGTATATGCCTCCTCTTTAATTGTTAGCAGTTAGCATTTCAGTAGACAGAGAAGCAGGATGGTGATGCTGATTACGGCATCATCGTCGCTCACCATCTTAATAATAATAATAATAATAACCTTTATTTTTATATAGTGCTAACATATTCCGCAGCGCTTTACATACATTATCGCCCTGTCCCCATTGGGGCTCACAATCTAGATTCCCTATCAGTATGTCTTTGGAGTATGGGAGGAAACCAGAGAACCTGGAGGAAACCCATGCAAACACAGAGAGAACATACAAACTCCTTGCAGATGTTGTCCTTGGTGGGATTTGAACCCAGGACCCCAGCGCTGCAAGGCTGCAGTGCTAACCACTGCGCCACCATGCCACCCATCTTGGTGGAGTCCTCAAAGTTTTGGAGGATGGCTCAGATGTCAGACATCCATGCCCACTCATCAGCTCTTATGTGCGGAGGCTGACCTGGCGTGTTGAAGCTGGTACTCAAGAATTGCGATCTGCTGCTCACAAATCCTTCCCAATATCTGCAAAGTTGAGTTCCAAAGGGTGGTCACATCGCACACCAGTCGATGAGCTGGAAGCTGGAAATGTTGCTGAAGCACTGTCAGGGTGGCGGAAGTTGTAGCTGACTTTCTGAAATGGGTACACACGCGGTGTACTTTAACAGGCAGCTCTGGCAGATATGGGTAGGTTTGAGAAACCGCTGAACCACTAAGTTGAGCCATTGTACGTGTGCAAGGTTGCCAAGCCTCAGAGCCACCACCAGGTTCCAGCCATTGTCACACATGACCATGCCTGCCGGTAGGTTCAGCAGTGACAGCCACAAATCTGCCTGCTCTGTTACAGCTTTCAACAACTCTGCAGCAGTGTGAGGTTTGTCACCAAAGCATATTATCTTCAGCACAGCTTATTGCCGCAAGGCCGAGGCAGTGCTGCAGTGCTTTATGTTTGCAACTGATGTGGTCATTTTGGAGAAGGTGGCTGAAGAGGAGGAGGAGGTGCAGGAGCTGTAGAATGTGGGGGCAACCCTGATTGACCCAGGGCCTGCAATTCTCTGCATCGGGAGGGCGTGTTCCATCCCAGGGTCTGACTGGGTCCCGGCTTCCACAATATTAACCCAGTGTGCCGTCAGTGAGATGTACCATCCCTGGCCACAAGCACTTATCCACATGTCTGTGGTTAGGTGGTCCTTCCCAGTTACTGGGTTGGTGAGGGTACGGATAATGTTGAGACCCGTGCTTATATAAGGCTGGGACTGCACACCGTGAGAAATAGTGGCGGCTGGGGACCGAGTACCAACGGACAGCCGCCGCCATGGGGTTGCGGAACGCTTTCGCCTCCTTGAGCCTAAAAGGCAAGATTTCTAATGCAAGCAGTCGAGAAATGTAGCAGTTTAGTATTGTGGCCTGTGGGTGGCTGCATATTTGCGCTTGTGTTTAAGGGACTGGGGTAGGGACGTGGCGTGGCTGCTGACTGTGATGGTTGCAAGTGTGCAACGACAGGTGTAAGGTGGGAGGCATCTTTGCCTGCATCATGGATGGAGGCTTGGCATGCGCGCACAATGGGAGAAGAGGCAGTGGTGTCGCCTGCAGACACTGATTCTGGACCCTGGCGATCGGCCAAACTACTTGGGTGCTTTGCTGTCATGTGCCTGAGCATGCTGGTGGTGGTCAGGCTGGTAGTTTGTTGCCCCTGCTAATTTTGGAATGGCAGATGTTGCAAATGGCCTTTTTGGGGTTAACTGGACAGTCTTTAAAAAAGAGCCAGACTCGGGAAGACCTAGTAGTTGGACTGGCAACTTCCCTGGCACTGGTGTTTTGGGGAACAGTTGCTCGCCTTGTGTCTGTGACTACCCCACTGCTTCTTCCTGCCTGTTGTGGTACTACACCTCCCTCCCCCTCTTTGTTGCTGTCCTCGCAATGCATGTCACCTTATCAGGTTGGGTCAGTGACTCCATCGTCCACCACTTCGTCTTACACATCTGCACCCTGGTCTTCCTCCTGACTTTCTGTCCATTGTGTCTCATCATCATCCACCTCTTACAACAGTAATTGCACTTTCCCACCGTCACCTTCGTGTGACCATGGCTGCTGAAATATTTGGGCATCGCTACATGCGATCTCCTGTTGCCCCCGTTGAGACGGACCGAGCGAGAGGCCAGAATCCATAAATGGACACAAGTGTCCAAGTGTGGGATCAGTTGTCTCAGGACACTCGGCATGGTGGGAGGAAGGAGAATCAGGGTGAAGAATATGTAAAAAATATCTCCTGGATCCACACATTCCTCAAACAAGAATCTGCAAAAACAATTGTGCATGACCTCATCATCTGCTACCTCGACTACTGCAACCTCCTGCTCTGTGGCTTCCCTTCTAACACTCTCGCACCCCTCCAATCTATCCTGAACTCTGCTGCTCGACTAATCGACCTGTCCCCCCCACTATTCCCCAGCCTCTCCTCTCTGTTAATCCCTTCACTGGCTCCCCATTGCCCAGAGACTCAAGTTCAAAACCCTAACCTTGGCATACAAAGCCTTCCACAACCTGTCTCCTCCATACACCTGTGATCTAGTCCCTCGGTACCTACCTCCACACAACCTCCTATCCTCATAAGATTTCCTTCTCTACTCCCCTCTTATCTCCTCTTCCCACAATCGCATACAGCATTTCTCCCGTGCATCCCCCCTACTCTGGAACTCTGTACCCCAACATATCAGACTCTCGGCTACTGTTCAAACCTTCAAAAGGAACCTGAAGACCCACCTCTTCTGACAAGCGTACAACCTGCAGTAACCCTTGCTCCACCATACTGCTGCACGACCAGCTCTACCCTCACCTACTGTATCCTCACCCATCCCTTGTAGACTGTGAGCCTTTGCAGGCAGGGTCTTCTCTCCTCCTGTACCAGTCACCATCATGTTTTTGTTCAAGATTATTGTAATTGTTTTTACTATGTATACCTCTTTTTCACATGTAAAGCGCCATGGAATAAATAATAATAATAATGTGGTCCAGACTCTCGGCTACTGAGACTGGACCGTGTGGATGACAGGGTGGTGGTCAGGTCCCCACCATGCAGCTGCACCAAGGGGCCCGCAAGGTGCAGCTGCTCCCTGCACGCGGTGGTCAGGGAGCGATCCCTGCAGCTCTGCTGCTGTCAGGAGGAGAATAGCAGCGGAGCTGGAGGGTTCGTCCTCTGCTTCCTCCCTGACCCAGGCACGCGCAGCTTGATGACGTCATCATGCAGTACACACCTGGGTCAGGAAGAAAGCTGCCGGCAACCAGGAGGATGCTACAGGGGAGCGAGCTGAGGTAAGTTGTTTTTTTTTTTGTTTTTTTTACTGAAACACTGGGCAGGAGAGGTGGGGGGGAGAGGAATGGTGGGGTGGTGGGGCTGGGGAGAGCAATAATGGGGCTGATGGGGCTGGAGAGAGGAATGATGGGGCTGGGAAGAGCAATAATGAGGCTGATAGGGCTGGGGAGAGGAGTGATGGGGCTGGGAAGAGCAATAATGGGGCTGATAGGACTGGGGAGAGGAGTGATTGGGCTGGGAAGAGCAATAATGGGGCTAGGAAGAGCAATAATGGGGCTGATGGGGCTGGAGAGAGCAATGATGGGGCTGGGAGGAGCAATAATGGGGCTGATAGGGCTGGGGAGAGCAATGATGGGGATGGTGGGGAAGGGGAGAGCAATGACGTGTTGCTGGGAGAGAGCAATGATGGGGGTGCTGGGAGAGAGCAATGATGGGGGTGCTGGGAGAGAGCAATGATGGGGGTGCTGGGAGAGAGCAATGACGGGGTGCTGGGAGAGAGCAATGATGGAGGGGCTGGGAGAAAGCAACGATGGAGGGGCTGGGACAGAGCAATGATGGAGGGGCTGGGACAGAGCAATGATGGAGGAGCTGGGACAGAGCAATGATGGAGGAGCTGGGACAGAGCAATGATGCTGCTGGGACAGAGCAATGATGTGGGGTTGGGACAGAGCAATGATGGAGGTGCTGGGACAGAGCAATGATGGGGGTGCTGAGAGAGAGCAATCATGGGGGTGCTGGGAGAGAGCAATCATGGGGGTGCTGGGAGAAAGCAATGACGGGGGTGCTGGGAGAGAGCAATGACGGGGGTGCTGGAAGAGAGAAATGACGGGGGTGCTGGGAGAGAGAAATGATGGGGGTGCTGGGAGAGAGCAATGATGGGGGTGCTGGGAGAGAGCAATGATGGGGGTGCTGGGAGAGAGCAATGATGGGGGTGCTGGGAGAGAGCAATGATGGGGGTGCTGGGAGAGAGCAATGATGGGGGTGCTGGGAGAGAGCAATGACGGGGTGCTGGGAGAGAGCAATGATGGAGGGGCTGGGAGAAAGCAATGATGGAGGGGCTGGGACAGAGCAATGATGGAGGGGCTGGGACAGAGCAATCATGGAGGAGCTGGGACAGAGCAATGAGGGGGTGCTGGGACAGAGCAATGATGGTGCTGGGACAGAGCAATGATGTGGGTCTGGGAGAGAGCAATGATGGAGGTGCTGGGACAGAGCAATGATGGGGGTGCTGAGAGAGAGCAATGATGGGGGTGCTGGGAGAGAGCAATCATGGGGGTGCTGGGAGAGAGCAATCATGGGGGTGCTGGGAGAGAGCAATGATGGGGGTGCTGGGAGAGAGCAATGACGGGGGTGCTGGGAGAGAGAAATGACGGGGGTGCTGGGAGAGAGCAATAATGGGGGTGCTGGGAGAGAGCAATGATGGGGGTGCTGGGAGAGAGCAATGATGGGGGTGCTGGGAGAGAGCAATGATGGGGGTGCTGGGAGAGAGCAATGATGGGGGTGCTGGGAGAGAGCAATGATGGAGGTGCTGGGAGAGAGCAATGATGGAGGTGCTGGGAGAGATCAATGATGGAGGGGCTGTGAGAGAGCAATGATGGAGGAGCTGGGAGAGAGCAATGATGGAGGAGCTGGGATAGAGCAATGATGGTGCTAGGACAGAGCAATGATGTGGGGCTGGGAGAGAGCAATGATGGAGGTGCTGGGACAGAGCAATGATGGGGGTGCTGAGACAGAGCAATGATGGGGGTGCTGAGACAGAGCAATGATGGGGATGGTGGGGATGCGGAGAGCAATGACGAGGGTGCTGGGACAGAGCAATGACGGGTGTGCTAGGAGAGAGTAATGATGGGGGTGCTGGGAGAGAGCAATCATGGGGGTGCTGGGAGAGAGCTATCATGGGGGTGCTGGGAGAGAGCAATCATGGGGGTGCTGGGAGAGAGCAATTATGGGGGTTTCACTTTGCTTGTACTGTGAAGCCTTGTATGTTTTCCGTGTGCACATAGCCTTACAGTTAATTGGGGAGAGTCACAGAGACTGAATAATTTATATTGTTGGCTGGTGGATATTATAGTTAATGGGAGGCACAGTGCTGCTTATCACTTTATATTTTGATTACTAAGTGGCTAATAATATATTAATGGGGGGTACATATCTGTATTCAGGGGCACAGAGCGGGGGAGACACATGTATGCATACAATATGTGACCTTGTTATTTTCTAGGCTGGAGATCATCGTGACAAGACGAGTCGTGGCTGGGAGATGTCGACATGAAGGTCTGACCAGATGGAGAAGAAGCAGCAGAAACCGACTCTGATCAGATGAGACGTCAGCGGTAAGTGCCTGGATGTAAATATTATTCTGTATCTGCACTGTGGAGTGATGTTACATGTAAAATCCCTTAGGCCACATTCTCACATTTGTGTGAAATGCCTGTGTGCTGCCAGATTTTTTTATCGGATGGTCTACGGACTCGTACAGTTTTATAGATCCATTCACACATCCATGAAAGTCACAGATCTGAGAATGAGATCTAAGAGGGTCAGAGAATGTCCTGTTCTGATCCGATTTTGAGGATTAGAATAGGACATGCTCAATGCGTCGGTAAAACAGGGCAGCACACTGACACTGCACACAGATGCAGGAATGTAGCCTTATTATGTATAGCACAGTCCCTTAGTATATAGTGTACTCGCTTATTATGTATAGCGCCGTCCTTAGTTATATATTTTTGTATTTTATAATGTATAACACCCTCCCTTATTATGTACCATCCTCTCTAGCTCTAGGGGCTCACAGTTGGAGGATCATACTGTGTTAGGGTCAGCATACTTTGCCCTGGGAGTTGAGGTGGGGTACAGTAGGGTCAATATACTGCGTATGTGGAGGAATTCACCATGGGGGTATCATACTGTGTTAGGGGGGCCCTTTTATTGACATCATACTTTATGGGGCAATGAAAGAGAGATCTAGGACTTCAGCAGGAGGAAAATTACTATGTAAAGGATGGAAAGTTGTGAGATCTGATCTTTGGTGACCCCGACTATTATTATTTTTTTTTTTTGGGGGGGGGCCCAATTAGAGCTTCTGCTATGGGGCCCCATGATTCCTATGTTCGCCCCTGGTGGTGGTGGTTGCAAACTGACTGGAAGCATTATCTATTTATCTGCTATCCAACCAACAACCTTTTCACACTGGTCTGGCTTCAAGAGTGGTATTCCGTAGCCCACTAGAAAGTGAGATAGGAAGCTAGGTCGACATGATGTGGGAGCTTGTTGTGCTCCCTCAGCAGGCACACTTTTGTCTTGCCCACGGCCTCGGCCTCTGTGTGCACCATCACCATCACTATTACATCCACCTCTCTGTCCCTTGCCACGCGCCTTGCCCATTTTAAGTGGAGTTTAATATTTGTCATGTTGCCAAAAATGTCTGTATTATTACCGCAGTAATATAGGATCATGTCTGATGACCACGGTTTTAGGCAGTGACCTGGGAGTCAGAGATGCTTCCAGGGGTCTTCTTATGTAATTTCAGCACTGAATGGATGTGCCTGATGATGTTTCACAAACCACATGGCCAGATAAGGTAGTAAAATGTTAAAATTACATTTACTAGGGAATGTATTTTTCACCGTTGAAAGCAATGCGAAAGTGCAAAATTGCATCAAAAACGCTACTTGTGAACAAGGTGTGGAGGATCATTTTTGTTTTTAGTTATTTATTTTGCTATATATACAAATTACTACCCTAGAAAGAATATTTCTTAACATTTTTTTCCAGGAAAATCCATTTTGGCTTCGTTTTTGTATGTTTTATTGTGAGTCCGTAAAAGTGGCGTAATACCTCTGACAACATTGTTCACAGCAGTGACCTGGAGTCAGAAATGCTTCCAGGGGTCTTCCCCATGCTGTTCCCATATCATTTGAGCACTGTTTTCATCGATTTGGCCAATTTATAGGCCCCCTCCAGACCTCCTGGGGGGGTGTGGGAGTGCAGCTGGAAAAATGCTCGAGTTTCCCGTAGACTTACATTGGGCTCGTTGCTCGGGTCGAGTACCCGAGCATTACGATTTGCTCGACCCGAGCAACGAGCAGCTGAGCATTTTAGTGCTCGCTCATCAATATTCCTGATCATGTGCACAGCACTTCAGGATTGTCATTGCATTAGCTGGCACAAGGATTCCATAGCGTTTTTGGTCCATTTCCACGCTGAAAAAACGCACCAAAAATGCACCAAAAATGCACAGTGCACACAAGCTTACTATGCAGTTTGCCTCCAGGCTTCACAGAACTCCCAACGGAAAATAGTATTCAATACAACAATCCAAAGAACCAGAATTACATTAGTTTTCTCATTATTATACATAACTTAATTTATGTACATCTATGATTCGATTTCTTTGCTTGTGTGGATTGGATGGGTTGTTATTAACGACATCTGGTGAGAATTTCATGTCAATAACACCTTTAGAAGTATATTTACTCAGAAATGTGGTGACGTGTTCAATATTTATTTCACCCACATTATATAAATGTTACTCCCATATGTCCAAAAGGTAAGTATAGTGTTAGACACTTCTGTATTCATAACACAACAAAATCTGTTACGGCACATAATCGTCAGATAAGAAGAGATTCCAACCAAAAATGACATAAAAACATTATATATATATATTTTTTAATTAATTATAGACTTAAAAACATACCATTTAAACAAGACAGGGCAAAAACCTCCATAAAGAGGGAGGAAACACAGCAAAATCTGAAGGCTACGTGCCGTAACAGATTATATATTGTATATAAATGTGGTATCACCATAACCATACTGAACCATAGAACACAGATGCTACGTCCTTTTTCCTTGAAAGTGAAAAAAAAAAATTGGAAGGAGTAGGAAAAAATGAAAGTGAAAAAAAGATAATTGCCTGCGTTTCCAAGTGGTTAAAGGGAATCTGTCAGCAAGTTTTTGGTAATCTGAGGACAGCATGAGGTAGGGGCTAAAACACAGATTTCAGCAATGTGTCACTTATCAGGCTGTTGTTTACTTACAGTGAAGGTTTTATCACAAGGACATTATCATTGCTGTGACTACAGAGCTCATGTCAAGCAGTCCGACAATGCCCCCTCCTATGGTAAGCAGTTTACTGCCAACAGACAATGTACATAGGGCTTTCAGTATGGGCGGGAGAATCTTTCTCAGCTCTGCTTCATGTTACGTCTAAGAACCCTGATTGTTTTACAACTGCTGCACCAAGTAAACTAAGTTATAATTCACTGAAATCAGGGTCTCTTTTCCTACATTATTCTTCTCTCAGATGAGGTAGCAAAAACTTGGAGACAGATTCCCTTTAAGGCCACGGCCCCACTATCAGTATTTGGTCAGTATTCGGTCAGCATTTTTTCTCAGGAGTGGGAGTCAAAACCAGGAGTGGGTGATAAATGTAGAATTGGTGACTTGTTTCCATTATACCTTTTCTCTGATTGTTCCTCACCTGGTTTTGGCTCCCACTCCTGAGAAAAAATACTGACCCAATACTGACCAAATACTGATAGTGGTGTGGCGCCCCTAAGGGTTCAGTCGCCACAGAGGTACTGCACCTCACCCAGAGGTGTGGTGTCTCCTTCTCTCAGGTAAGGAGGGAGTGCTGCCCGGAACCCCAACACCCGCATTCAACACTACACTGCTCCAGGCCGGCTGGAAGGGCAAGATGCACTGTGTTCTGCTGAGCCCTGTCCCTGGCTGGAGTGGGGGGAACCAAAGAGAGGGTGAACCAGTAGTGGGTGAGGGTGGAGGATGTAGAGTAGGGGAGCACCATAATAGGAGGTATATAAAGGGAAGCCATCTTAGGGAGTGAGTTCAGTTCTATTGAGTCAGTTAAAGGAGGAGAAGTGGAAGGAGCAGGGGCTCTTCAGGAGCTCGGCTCCATTGTGGGCCTAGTGGTAGAGGCCCAAGAGAGGAGGGGAGCAAGGGAGGAATTCTCCGGGAGCAGAAGGGATCCCAGGGGGTACGGTGAGTGCAGGACGGCACCCGGTATGCCCGAATCTGCCAAGTGTCAGAGGGATCAGGCCGCAAGAAGGGAACCGGTCCCTGGACCAGCCATGTTACTCCAGGTCTCGGCTGGAAAACCGGAGGCTTCTGCACTTCCATGGTGCAGTTGCCACAGTCTCACCCTAGTCACCGTGAAGGGCATCATGTAGGTCCGGGAACTCCAGGTTGCCCAGAGGAACTTCAGAGCACCCGATCGGGACTGTGTGTGGGAAAGCGCAGGGCAGGAGGGAGAAGACCCGGCGTGAGAAGTCGGTCTAGTAAGGAACATAAGGAAAGCGGGGTTTCGTCAAGCGCTCCTGATATACTTGAGAAAGTGCTGGACCCCTTATCTGGTAGACGCAGTGCGACGCGGGAGGCTGACACCCGTACAGTGTACCTGAGGAACTTAAACAGAACTGTGAGTAAACTCGGATGACTGCACTCCACTGCCTCCGTCAGTTATTTCCGCTCCTCCATCTCTCCTGCACCACAAGCCCCAGCATCACCATCTGCTATATTACACTGCCCCGGGGGTCTGCTCCGCCTGTGGGGAGCAGAAACATCCCAGCTGCCATCCCATCACCCCCGGAGGTCTGCAGCAGCGCCGGTAACCATTACCGGAAACCACAGGTGGCGTCACGAAACAAACCATACACTAATAATCCCTTTTTCAAGAGAGACCCCAGAGTACGGGCCCGGGAGCCGACTGCCGTGACATACTAAGCAAGGTAAAAGGACCGGGTACCGAGTCCCCTATATTCCCTCTGGGTGACACAGTGGGGCCATGGCTTAAAACATAGAAATTATGGGGATCTGGTAAAGTAAAAATTATATCACTGATATAATCTCTGTTACACTGGTCAAATATGTTAAATCCCTCTACCTGCTGGAACATATCGCTGCCATGGGAATAATGGTGCACTGTTGCAGCATGTTACTTACCCATTCAGGTTCCAGTGCTGCATCTCTAGAGTCTACCCCTCTTCTGAACATATCAGATGTACAATTGCTATGTAACCAGCAGGATCCTTGTTCTGCTGATTGGCTTCTTTTTGATTACAGGTGGGTTGTTGCTGCAACCAGCAGCACCTGACAATTCTGCAGCCCATAAATTCTATATTAGCTTTCCTTCACAAAGGAGTTAGACTGCTTGGGCAAATGGGACCCGAACACGCCGTCACTAGACAGGTTATTTAAACTACTCTTCTGTTGTTGGGCGCTGCGTGCTGATAGAGGTATTTTCCTAACCAAGTTCTCTTAGTAAGGGTCCGTTTATATTGACCCAGAGGCATTGGGTGACCGCAGAAAGTTTAAATGCCTGTTTAGAAAGGCAGACCGAAGTAAACAATGCGCACTGTGCACTCTATATTTTATGTTCAGTGCACATAAGCTGTCATTGTTCTCAGCAGTGTGAGTCCTGTGTATACAAAACACCTCCGAGAAGGATAACTTTTTTGTGCTGTACAAAAGATCATTTCTCCCGATGAACAAACGCTTTGCTCATTTATCAGGTGATCAGCAACCTGTTTACACAGCAAGATAATCATGGAATGAGCTGTTTTAACACTTGTTCATGATTATCTTGCAGTGTAAATGCAGCTTAAGGCTAAGTGCCCACGATGCAGAAATGCTGCAGGTTTTTTCCGCATCTCCCTGGCAGGAAAAACGCATGCGGATTTTACATGCGTTTTTCCTGCCAGGTAGAAGCGTTTGTCAAGCGTTTTTCATGCATTTCGGCATGTGGGTTATCAAGCGCTTTTCCAAGCGATTTTAGCATCACTTGGAAAAGTGCTTGACAACTTGGTCACACTATATAAATCCATGCAACCGGCATGGATTTATATAGTGTGACCAAGTTAACAGTTAAAAAAAAGAATAAAAATGGTAAAAAATAAAAAATAAACATTATACTTACCTTCCGATGGCCCCCGGTCTCCTGAACGATGCGTCCGGTCTCTTGTACAGCTCGCAGTGGTGTAAAAGGACCTTCCATGACATCATTTAGTCATGCGACAGGTCATGCGACCGCCGACGTCAGCGGTCGCGTGACCTGTCACAAGACTAAATGACGTCATGGAAGGTCCTTTCAGACCATCACAAGCTGCCGGAGAGCCGGGACGCATCATACAAGAGACCAGGGGACATCAGAAGGTGAGTATAATGTTTATTTTTTATTTTAATTCCTTTTTTTTTTTTACAGGTACTATGGTACCCGGGTTGGATGAGAGTCTCCTCTTCTCCAGACCAGGGTACCATCTGCACATTGAATCGCTTAATATCCGCATGTGCACATGTAGTCATGCGGATATTAAGCGATTCAATGCAAGTCAATGGCGGCAATTACGCTGCGTGTCTGCAAAAATAATGAACATGCTGCGTTTTTCTCCGCAATGATAAACCGTAACGGAAATTTCCACAGCATGTGCACAGCACATGTGGATTATCATTGGGGACCATGGGGCGCGTATTACCAAGCATTTTTTAAGCGTTTTCGCTGTGGAAATTCCACGGCAAAAACTCTTGAAAAACGCATAGTGGGCACACAGCCTAAGAATGTACTCATCACTACTTATTGATGTCCTTGCTGCTGACCTTGGCTAATTTTTGCACTCTCGTTAGCCCTTTGGCTTTCTGGTACTTATTGTTAGAACCCTCCTGTTTGTTTTTGTTTCTATCTTGTGTTTTGGGGTCACGTGACCATCTGCCTATATATTCCAGCTCCGCCTTTCTGGCCTTGCTGGACTTCAGTGTTGTTTTTAATGTCTCTCTAGCCAGGTGCTTTTGTGCCTATCCATCTCTAGTTTGCTTGGTCCTCTGGGACCTCTAGTACTTTTTGTCAGTTTATCTTTTGCTCTGCAACAACTTCTGTTAGGAGGTGTCCCATTTTTGTCCAAGTCCTTAGTTCCTTTAGGGACCCCTCCCTTTCTCTATATGTCTCCGTTCAGATTAGCCGAGGACGAAGGCGGGTCTGTTCACAAGGAACAGGTAGCCCGCTACAACGTAGGGGCTCAGCTTAGTCTTACTGTAGGGACAGCTCTCCCCTTCATTCCTTAGCCTATGTTGCAGATCATAACAGTAAGTCCAGCCCAAACAAAAACTTTAAGGAAAGAAATCCGGGGATCAGTATGGTTTCTGTTCAAGATTTGGCTCAACGCCTGCAGGGATTGTCTCTGAAGGTGTCCGAGCTCCGGCAACACGTGAGTAGCTGTTCTGGAGCGCATTTTTTTTCCTTTAAAAATGCTTGTTTATTATATTTTCGTTTGAGACCAAGATCCTCTGGGAATGAATCACAGCGCATTGGATTTATCATGTCACTTTTGTGCAAGGAACCACAGGGGTGGGCCTTTTCTCTCCAACCTAATGATCTGTGTTTTAGGTCAGTGGAGGATTTTTTTTCTGCTATGGGGCTATTGTATGACAATCCTGATCAAGTCTCATCTGCTGAGACAGAACTGAGGCGTGTGAATCAGGGGTCAGGTGATGTTGAAAATTATTGCACACACTTCAGAAGGTGGTCCTCAGAAGTGAAATGGAATGATTCGGCGTTAAAATGTTTTTTTCTTGCTGGTCTAAGTGAAAGGGTTAAGGATCTGCTGATTGCATTCCCTGCATCTGAGACCTTGCAGGAAGCCATGCAATTAGCTATACGTGTGGACAGGAGACTGCGTGCCAGGGTTAATTATGAAAAAATTCCTGCTATGGCAGCTCCTAGTTCCCAGAGGGTCTGCTCGGACGGTGGGGACCCGATGGAGGTTGGGGCGATGTCACTCCGCTCTCAGGAAAGAGACCGCAGGTTTTCCAAGGGATTATGTTTTTATTATGGTAAAACTGACCATTTGATTAAGAACTGTGAGCTTCGTTTAAGTAAAGGAAAAAAAAAGGTCAGTTACGCCCGTATTGCTTGTTTGAGCTCTAAGGGAGTATTTCTTTCAGGGAGTACCTCACTGCAGTAAGATTTGATTGAATTTCAGGTATTTGTGGATTGTGGTTCAACACTTAATGTGATTGATAAGGGGTTTTTGGAAAAACTTAAATTGGAATCCAAACCTTTGTCATCACCTATTTCTGTGATTGCTATTGATAACACTCCTTTGAAAAATATTACTCACGAGGTTGCGGCATTTCCCCTTACTATCAATGGTTTTCACCAAGAAATTTTTGACTTGGTGGAATTAAATAATTTACCCTCTCCAGTCGTTTTAGGTTTGCCTTGGTTAAAACTGCACAATCCTTTACTGGACTGATCTACTAATGAGATTAAGTCTTGGAGTCCTAAGTGCTATGATAAGTGTTGTAATGGTTGCATTGCGGCTGTGGAAAAAGGGGAATTACCTTTACCTATTCAGGATTTTTGGAAGGTTTTTTCAAAGGAGGAGTCGCAAGTTTTACCTCCTCATAGGGACTATGATTGCACCATTGAGTTTGTTCCTGGAGCTACTCTTCCCAAGAGTCGCTTATTTAATCTGACTATCCCTGAGAGAAAGGCCTTGGAGGAATACATACAGACGAGCTTGGCTGCTGGTCATATTAGACCTTCTAAGTCGCCTGTGGCCATTGGATTTTTCTTTGTTAAAAAAAAGGACGGGGGTTTACGTCCATGTCTGCACTTTCGTGAAATTAATAAGATTACCGTATTATTATTATTATTATTATTATTTATTATTATAGCGCCATTTATTCCATGGCGCTTTACATGTGAAAAAGGGGGTATAATACAAGAACAATTTCAATAATCTTACTCATTGCCGTTAATTCCTGACTTGTTTAACCAGTTAGTGGGGGCCAAGTGGTTCTCTAAAATTGATCTCATGGGGGCATACAATTTGTTACGAATGAAGGAGGGTGATGAATGGAAAACTGCTTTTAACACTCCGGTAGGTCATTTTGAGAATCTGGTGATGCCTTTTGGTCTTACCAATGCACCCGTGTTTTTTCAGAACCTTATTAATGACATCCTAAGACCTTTGATTGGTAAGAATGTGGTGGTGTATTTGGATGACATTTTGATTTATTCACCAGATCTAGAGTCCCATTGGCAGAGTGTACGTGAAGTGTTGCAGTTATTGAGTGATAATTCACTTTTTGCTAAGCTGGAGAAACGTGAGTTCGCTGTGCAGAGAATTCGTTTTTTGGGCTACATTATCTCTAACGAGGGCTTTGAGATGGACCCTGTGAAGGTTTAGGCTGTGCAGGAATGGCCTAGGCCTATTGGTTTGAAATCGATACAGAGATTTTGGGGTTTCGCCAATTATTACAGGAAATTCATTAAGAATTTTTCTTTAATTGTTAAGCCGCTGACCGATCTCACCAGGAAAGGTGCGAATACGGTCCAGTGGACTACTGAGGCCATTGAAGCTTTTGTGTATCTCAAGGAGAGGTTCAGTTCTGCCCCTATCCTTATGCAGCCTGATGAGACCAAGCCTTTTTTGGTGGGGGTCGGTGCACTTTTGTCTCAGGAGAACAAGGATGGAATACATCCCTGTGCTTTTTTTTCGAAAAAATTTTCAGAAACCGAACTTAATTACGATGTTGGTAATCGGGAATTGCTGGCTATTAAACTCGCGTTTGAACATTGGCGTCATTTCTTGGAAGGTGCTAGATTTCCCATTCAGGTTTTCACAGATCATAAGAATTTGATCTATCTGGATGCTGCCAAACGCTTGAATGCCTGTCAAGCTAGGTGGGCACTTTTTTTTTCTCGGTTTAATTTTTCTGTTACTTATATCCCTGGTACTAAGAATGTTAAAGCCAATGCTTTATCTCGCAGCTTTTCTCCCATGGTTGGTACCGAGTAGGAGGAGAGCATTTTACAGAAAGGAGTTGTGGTAGCAGCATTGGACTCCATTTTGGAAGATGGGATTCTTAAAGCCCAAGAGAATGCCCCATCTAACACTCCCCATGGGAGGTTGTTTGTGCCTAGAACCTTTAGGAGAGATTTGTTTGTGGAGTATCATGAGTCTCAGTTGGCAGGTCATCCAGGAATTTCTGAGACTAAGAGACTTATCAGTCGCAGTTTTTTGTGGCCTGGGTGGCAGAAGGAGGTCATCAAGTGGGTGCGTCAATGTACGGTGTGTGTGCTAGGTCAAAGGCTTCACATACCCCTGCTGCGGGGTTGCTTTGCCCTCTGGAGGTTCCTAGTGCGCCTTGGACGCATCTTGCAATGGATTTTATTACTGACCTTCCTGTGTCCGAGGGTTTCACTGTCATCTGGGTGGTCGTGGACCGTTTTAGCAAGATGTGTCATTTGGTTCCATTCATTAAGCTACCCTGCACTAAGACACTCGCTAAGGCGTTTGTTAAGGAAATTGTCAGGCTCCATGGCGTTCCCACCGACATTGTTTCTGATAGGGGACCTCAGTTTGTGGCTTGCTTTTGGCGTGCTTTTTGTCACAGGTTGGGAGTCCATTTGTCATTTTCGTCTGGGTATCATCCTGAGTCTAATGGACAGACTGAAAGAAAGAACCAGGATGTTGAACAGTTTTTGCGTTCTTTTGTGGCAGACAATCAAGAGGGGTGGTCTGAGTTTCTGCCACTCGCAGAATTTGCTCTTAACAACCATACATCCTCCTCTGCTGGGTGTTCTCCTTTTTTTGTTGTACTGGGAGACATCTTTTGGTTCGTTCTCCAGATTGGGGTCGGCGGTGCCGGAGGAGGAGAGTTTTTCCGGTGATTTGTAGAGAGTTTGGACTAATGTACGTTGTAACCTTCAAGAGGCTAACAAAAAGTCCAAGAAGTATTTCAACAGGAAACGTAAAGAGGTTTTGTTTACTGTGGGTGACATGGTTTGGTTGTCCTCAAAGAATCTGTGGTTGAGGATTCCCTCTAAAAAATTGGGTCCGAAGTTTGTGGGGCCATTTAAGGTGCTTCAGGTGGTTAACCAGTCTGCTGTTAGGTTGGAGGTTCCCACCTCCAGGAAGATTAATCCTGTGTTTCATGTTTCCTTGTTGAAAAAGGCGGATGTATCGGATAGGGACGCCACTGTCACAGTTCCTCCGGTGGTGGAAGACGGCGAATATTAAATTTCTCGTATCCTGAATTCTAGAGGGCATAGAGGGAGATTGCAGTATCTTGTCGCTTGGAAAGGTTTCGGTCCCGAGGATAACTCCTGGGTAAGGGCGGATGATGTCTCTGCCCCTAGACTTGTCAGAGCTTTCCACAGGAGATTTCCGGATAGGCCTGGGCCTGGAAGATCCGGAGGATCCTCATAAAAGAGGGGGTACTGTTAGAACCCTCCTGTTTGTTTTTGTTTCTATCTTGTGGTTTGCGGTCACGTGACCATCTGCCTATATATTCCAGCTCCGCCCTTCTGGCATTGCTGGACTTCAGTGTTGTTTTAATGTCTCTCTAGCCAGGTGCTTTTGTGCCTATCTATCTCTAGTTTGCTTGGTCCTCTGGGACCTCTAGTACTTTTTGTCAGTTTATCTTTTGCTCTGCAACAACTTCTGTTAGGAGGTGTCCAATTTTTGTCCCAGTCCTTAGTTCCTTTAGGGACCCCTCACTTTCTCTATAGGTCTCCGTTCAGACTAGCCGAGGACGAAGGCGGGTCTGTTCACAGGGAACAGGTAGCCCGCTACAACGTAGGGGCTCAGCTTAGTCTTACTGTAGGGACAGCTCTCCCCTTCTTTCCTTAGCCTATGTTGCAGATCATAACACTTATAGCTGAACTCAGCTTCTATCTGACCCTCCTTACTCACTACATATTTAGACATTTTCTGACAATTAACACATTTCTGTCTTTTTGACAATATCCCTGGTACTTCTGTGCTTTAGCTGCCAATCTGAGATGGTTTAGAAAATCTGAGATTCCCAGAGGAAAAGCCCAAATCCCTGTATAGAGGACTTTGATCTAGCCAGCACCACTTGGATTAAAAGATTCACTGCTGCCTTTTAGCTTAACCCCTTCACGACCTTGTGATTTTCCGTTTTTTCATTTTTCCCTCCCCTTCTTCCAAGAGCCATAACTTTTTATTTTTCCATCCACATAGCCATATGAAGGCTTGTTTTTTGCGGGATGAGTTGTACTTTTGAATGCCATAATTCAATTTTATTATGTGATACACTGGAAAGCAGAAACAAAAATCTAAGTGCGTTGAAATTACAAAAAAATAAATTGCAATTCCACAATTGTTTTTATTTTTTATTTTTTCTACCATTAGGATTCTCCAGGATAATATGATTACACAGATACCAAACATCTTCTCATCTCTTTTGCTATACACAGCAGTGTATCAGCACTGCTGTGTATAGAGAAAATCATGATCTTGAATGAACGCCAGCCACAGGCTAGCTTTCACAGGAGGATCGTAATAACAGGCCCGGGGGGTCATCAGCAGACCCCCAGCTGTCTTGACAGCTGATCGATGCCCCGCAATCAAGTCACAGGCGCATCACCCAGAGCGGGGAATGATGCCCCCCGCCCCTCCCCGCTGGCACATAATAAATGCCACTGTCAGAGATTGACAACAGGATTTAACAGGTTAACAACCGTGAGCAAAGCTCCACTCCACACCCAGATGTTAGAGGCATTGCAGGCATTGCATCAAATTCGGGGAAGTGGTTTTTAACATACAAGTAGGTCAAAGGTCGTGAAGGGGTTAAGGGCAGATGCAGATTAGTGTACTTTTGGTCTGAGTGTGATCCAACAAAACATCGGATCACACTGTGACCGTTAGTCTGAGTCTATGGGGATGTGCACTTGTCCTTTTTTTTTTCCTTGGACAGAGACTGTCCGAGGAAAGAAATCACTACATATGCCAGAGTTTGATCTAATATTCGGATCACACTCAGCCATGCAAGTCATTGAGTGAGTGCATGGGAAAACATCGGAATGCACTCGAATTTTTCTCCTCATCCAAGACAATCGGAGCACCCTATGATCACACTCTTATCAAACTCTGACCAGAGTTTGATCAGAGTGTCAGAGTGTCATTTGCATAATCGAACCCCATTCTTTCGGTTGAGAGAATCTATTGCCGTCTGCACCTGCCCTAACACAGTGTCGCTTGCACAAATATAGTCTGCATCAAGACTGAAGAAGAGCAGAAAACCTCCCATGCAATCTGCAGCTTTCACAATGCCACAGCAATGTTGTGATGGCACTACATGTCACTGTGGCAGCCAATCAGTGGTAACGCGTGGCCTAGTTACATAGTTACATAGTTTATAAGGCCGAAAAAAGACAAGCGTCCATCCAGTTCAGCCTATTTCTTGTGCACTGCAGCTATTCCGCAGCGTTGATCCAGGGGAAGGCAAAAAAAAAACCATGCGGTATAGGCCAATTTACATCATTGAGGAAAAATTCGCTTCCCGACACCAATCTGGCAGTCAGATTAAATCCCTGGATTAATTAACTATCACTAAGCATAAGATGTAATTTTATTGTTCTCAAGAAAGGCGTCCAGGCCTCTCTTGAACTCATTAAGTGAGTTGGACATCACCACTTCCTCTCCCAGAGAGTTCCAGAGTCTCACGGCTCTGACCGTAAAGAATCCCCTTCTATGCTGGTGCAGGAACCTCCTTTCCTCCAGACGCATAGTGTGCCCCCTCGTCTTTGTCACCATCCTTGGTATAAACAGGTCATGGGAGAGATCTCTGTACTGCCCCCTGATGTATTTATACATGTTTATGAGGTCTCCCCTAAGCCTTCTCTTTTCCAACGTAAATAGGCCTAATTTTGACAACCTCTCTGGGTATTCTAGTCCCTCCATTCCCTTTATTACCTTAGTCGCCCTCCTTTGTACCCTCTCTAGCTCCAATATGTCTTTCCTGAGCACCGGAGCCCAGAACTGTGCACAATATTCTAAGTGCGGCCTTACCAGCGCTTTATACAGAGGAAGAACAATGTTCTCATCACATGCCCCTATTCCTCTTCTGATGCATGCCATGACTCTATTTGCCTTCGCAGCTGCTGCCTGACACTGGGCACTCCAATTTAATTTGCTATTAACCAAGACGCCCAGGTCCTTCTCCATGTCAGATTTCCCCAACGGTTTCCCATTTAATATGTATGGGTGACTGCTGTTTTTCTTTCCCATGTGCATGACCTTACATTTATCGGTATTGAACCCCATTTGCCATTTTTTGGCCCAACTCCTCAATTTATCTAAATCCTCCTGTAGCTGTGCCCTATCCTCATCTGTATTAACTACTTTACAAAGTTTAGTATCATCTGCAAATATTGCTATTTTACTATGCAACCCTTCCACTAGATCATTAATAAATATATTAAATAATATAGGGCCCAAGATAGACCCTTGAGGCACCCCGCTAGTAACCCTGACACCCCCTGAGCTTACTCCATTGATAACCACCCTCTGCTTTCTATCACTCAGCCAGCTATTTACCCACTTGCACACATTATCCCCCAGACCAAGCATTCTCATTTTATATACCAACCTTTTGTGTGGCACGGTATCAAACGCTTTGGAGAAGTCAAGGTATACAACATCCACTGACTCTCCCCGGTCCAGCTGTGAGCTCACCTCCTCGTAGAAGGCCATCAGGTTTGTTTGGCAGGAGCGATCCCTCATGAATCCATGTTGATATGGAGTTACAGTTATTATTATTAAGATATTCTACAATAGCATCTCTAAGAAATCCTTCAAACAATTTACCCACAACAGACGTTAAGCTGACTGGTCTATAGTTCCCAGGGTCACTTTTAGACCCCTTTTTGAATATTGGTACCACATTTGCTTGGCGCCAGTCTAGTGGGACAGTCCCTGTCCATAAAGAGTGCTTGAATATAAGATACAGCGGCCTGTCTATCACATTACTTAATTCTTTTAGTACCCGGGGGTGTATGCCATCTGGGCCTGGTGACTTGTCTATTTTGATGTTATTTAGGCGTTTCTGAACATCCTCCTGGGTTAGGTGGGTGATATTTAGCGGAGGGTTTACTTTATCACTCTGCATTTCCTCCGATAAATTGTTTTCTTTTGTGAAAACAGTGGAGAAGAAGCTATTGAGTAGGTTTGCTTTACCCTCATCGCCCTCTAGGATTTTACCCAGGTTATTTTTCAATGGGCCAACTCCATCAGTTTTAATCCTTTTACTGTTTATATAGTTAAAGAACAGTTTGGGATTCGTTTTACTTTCCTTGGCAATTAGTCTCTCTGTCTCCTCTTTTGCTATTCTTATTTGTTTCTTACAGATTTTGTTTTTTTCCCTATAAGATATTAGCGCTTCCTCGCTGCCTTCTTGTTTAAGTTTACCGAAAGCCCTTTTTTGTTTTTCATTGCCCTCTTGACTTCCTTATTTAGCCACATTGGCTTCCTCCTATTCCTAGCCCTTTTATTCCCATAAGGTATGTACCTTCTACAGTGACTATGTAGGACTGTTTTGAAAATTTCCCATTTTCTATCCGTGCTCCTATTACTGAAGATACCATCCCAGTCTATAAGGTGAAGGGCATCTCTTTGCTGATGAAACCTAGCCCTCCTGAAGTTCAGTGTTTTTGTGACTCCCTTGCTGGTCACCCTACTGAAGTGTAGCGCCCCGAGGGTTCGGCCACTACAGGGGTATTGCACCTCAGACCAGAGGTGTGATATTCCACTCCCAGGTAAGGATGGAGTATGGACCAGGGCTCAGTTAGCTGCATACAGCACACACACCCCATTTCCGAGGGACAGCTCAACGGTGCTCCCACTAGACAGAAGTGCAGGCACGACCGACTATGTCCCTGTCTGGAGTGGGGAGGGGGGTGGAACACCCAGTGCTGTAGGGGCAGATAGGGGTTGGTTCCTGAGCGTAGATAGGAGCCCATTGGTTGCTGGTCACCTGGGCTCATGGTCAGAGGGAGGTATAAAAGGTGGGCACCATCTTAGATCTAGGTCAGTTCAGCCAGAGGAGAAGACAGGGTGCAGAGGCTCTGTAGGAGCTCTACTCCAGGAGGGCCTAGTGAGAGGCCGAGGAGGAGGAGAAGGGGAGCTGGGATTTTGGCTCATCTCAGCTCCAAGAGAACGGAACAGAAAGGAACAGAAAGGAACAGAGAAAGAGAAGGAGAGACAGAGAAACCGAAGGGCTCAGGAACAAGAAGGTGGAAGGGACCCTAAGAACCCACGAGAATCCAGGGTGCAGGGTCAGGCAGATTAAGGGTACCGGATCCCAAGTTGGTGGAGGAGAAACAGCCCTCAGCCAAAGACCGGTCGTCGTGATCATCTATTGGTGCGACACCTCATCAAACCTGCTAGGAAGGCACCATATAGGACAGCGGAGGACGGGGCCCACGTTTACCCGCACAAGTTCGCGGCAGCTGGACAAAAGTGGGTCACTGGTGAGGCAGGCCAGAGAAAGGATTAAAGGGGGTCCTGTGCCATGCTCTGAACTGCCTGGGAGTTGACCGAGCCCCACACCTGGTGGACGCAGCACGGCTCGGGCGGTCACTACCTGTACAGAAGTGACCCGGAACAAATGAACTGTGAGTAAAGACCCTGGACTGTGACTTGTTGTCTGTGTGCTCCTTCGCGCCTCCAGCACTACCGGTACCGGGACTCTCACCACCATCACTCCCACCATCCACTACACTGCCCTGGGGCCGCACTCTTCCCGTGGGGAGTCACACCATCCCAGCTGCATTCATCATCAGCCCCAGCGGACTGCCTTGCAGCGGCGGTTCCTAATAACCGCAATCCACGGGTGGCGTAGTCGGACATTATCAACATCACGTAGCAGACTACCATTGGCCTGACCACCCTGAGCCGCGGGACCGGGCCGCCACTACTACTCCCAGCGTCCCCCTATTGCCCGGTCTCGCGTGCCCCACGGCCCAGGGGGCGAGTCAGAAGCACATGAAGAATTGTATAATGTTGTGGTCACTATTTCCCAGGTGCCCCCCGACCTGCACCTCAATTATTCTGTCTGGCCTGTTAGTTAATATTAAGTCTAAAAGGGCCGTCCCTCTAGTTGGTTCCTGCACAAGTTGTGACAAATAATTGTCTTTGATAATTGACAGAAACCTGTTTCCTTTCTGAGATCTACAGCTTTCGGTCTCCCAGTCTATATCAGGGTAGTTGAAGTCCCCCATAATAATCACCTTGTTATTTTTTGCTACTTCGTCTATTTGTCTCATTAATAGACTTTCCGTGGTTTCTGCTATATTTGGTGGTTTATAACAGACTCCTATGATAATTTTATTATTGTTTTTAGCCCTATGTATCTCCACCCATAAGGACTCGACCTCCTCATTTCCCTCCCATACATCCTCCCGTATTGTAGGCTTTAGACACGTCTTTACATATAGACAGACTCCACCCCCTTTCCGACTTCTTCGATCCCTTCTAAACAGACTGTAACCCTGTAAGTTAACTGCCCAGTCATAGCTTTCATCTAACCATGTCTCGGTTATTCCCACTATGTCATAGTTACCTGTAGATATTTCTGCTTCCAGTTCATCCATCTTGTTTGTCAGGCTTCTGGCATTTGCTAGCACGCAGTTTACACGATTTTGTTTTGTTCCAACCTTCTCCCTGTGGATTGTATTAGACATTTTCTTACCTCCCTTCCAAGTATCTTGTCTTGGGCCTTCTTTGTCGCACTTCATATCTTTCATTAGTATGTTCTCTGATTGCATGTTCGTGTCCGACGTTTTTCTTCCCATCTCCTCTTTTTCTAGTTTAACGCCCTCCTGATGAGTGTTGCGAGTCTCCTGGCAAATGTGTGTTTCCCGGGTTTGTTGAGGTGTAGTCCGCCTCTGGCAAGGAGTCCGTCATAGAGGTAATTCACACCGTGGTCCAGGAATCCAAATCCTTGTTGTCTGCACCATCGTCTCAGCCAGTTGTTCACATCAAGGATCCTGTTCCATCTCCTGACGCCATGCCCGTCTACTGGAAGGATAGAAGAAAAAACTACCTGCGCATACAGTTCTTTTACTTTCTTCCCCAATGCTTCAAAGTCCTTGCAGATTGTCGGTAGGTCCTTCTTTGCCGTGTCATTGGTGCCAACATGTATCAGAAGAAATGGGTGGACATCCTTGGAACTGATGAGCTTCGGTATCCTATTGGTAACATCCTTGATCTTCGCCCCTGGGAGGCAGCATACTTCTCTTGCAGTTATGTCCGGTCTGCAGATAGCTGCTTCTGTTCCTCTCAGTAGTGAGTCTCCCACCACCACCACTCTTCTTCCCTTCTTGGCTGTCCTTTTTCTTGTCGCTTCTGGGTGTTTCTGGGTGCTCTTTTCTTTTTTGCTTGCTGGTAGTGCCTCATCCTTAGGTGTGCCATCTTCGTCCTCCACAAGTCCTTGGAATCTGTTTCTCAGTTGTGTGGTTGGTGGTGTCTCCATGGTCTTCTTGCTTCTTTTGGTCACTTGCCTCCACTTGTCTGCCTCTGGAGGTTCTCTGACTCTACCTTCACTTTCCGTGACCAGTAGTGACGCTTCTGTTCTGTCCAGGAAGTCTTCATTTTCCTTGATGAGTTTTAATGTCGCAATTCTTTCTTCCAGTCACCGCACCTTTTCTTCTAAAAGAGCCAGTAGTCTACACTTCTGGCAGGCGAAGTTGGTTTCAGCTTCTGGTCGATCTGTGAACATGTAGCACATGTTGCAGCTCACCATGTAGGTTGTCACATCTGCCATGCTGCTCCTTGTCCCTGCTGACTTGATGTCTGTCTTCTTTCTTGTGATACCCTAGGATAAACAAATTAAACAAATTTGCGCGCCGTCAGGCGCGTGGTTTGGCGATGCTGTACCCAACGATCTTCTAGCTGAAGGAGACTCTTCGCTTTTCCCAGAAGGCACCTGGAAAATGCAAATTGTCCTCTTCAAGCTTCAATCCCTGGTTAGGATGTATTGTGAAAATTGAGGGACAAGTTTATTCTACTAAATATTACTAATGCCATGATTGATGCCATATCCTGGCGACACTATAAGATAATAAACAAACACTAGAAAGGTTTGCCTTGCAAATAAATTCTACCATCTTTCATACGGATCACGTATAATAACAGACTTAACTAAGCTAGCTTGTAACCTGGCATTATTGTAAATGGCTGAATATGAATACTAAGCAGGGTAATCTTAGGACACATGGCTGCCTTTGTCTGAATTTAAATATAGAAACTGTAATGTTCTAGAATTTACATAGCCGAGATCAGCTGAATAAATATTACGGATGATATAGAATGCCTTGAGGGGTTGATAAACCAATCTGTCAAGGTTTTCTGTGCCTATTGTGAGTTTTGTGTTATTTGTATTAACAATTATGCTAATATTTTCTTCATCGGAGAATGAACTTCCGGCAACCTGCGTTCCATTCACAAACTACAAGCTAGATGTTATAATAGATTGATGAATAACACCCAACACAATGTGATTATTGCAATGATCTACCCCCCTAGTTAAAAGCATGAACCTTAACCACTGCACAGCAGTTACACAACCACAAGGAAACCCTGGCCATCTTCATCGTAATAGTCCATAATTCTCTACTCTACTTATTGTACAGTAGTTGTGGAAATGTATACTTAAAATAACTGCGCAACCTTACAAATGTCATTATCAGAAATGATTTCTCAAAAAGCACTGTACCCATGTGAATTCTAGGAATTTTGTATTTCAGTTTGCAACGTAGATATTAAAAATGTAGGAAATATTCCAGATTCCAGTCCTTTGTTTTATTTAGTGGCAAAAAGAGGGCATTAAAAACGTATTCTGGTATACATAATTGATAAATATCAGATTTCTGTGGGTCCTAAAGCTGCGATCTCTGCCAATCTGCTGCCCCCGTTCTGCCTTGGTTTCAAGACCACAGTCAGGAGGAGTTGAATGAAATGGCTAGTAGCTATGAGCTCAGTTAATTTTTTTTATAGAGGGAATCTGTCAGAATGTTTTTGCTATGTAATTTAAGGGCAGCATGAAGTAGGGGCTGAGACACAATTTTCAGAGATGTGCCACTTATTAGGCTGTGTGCTGTTGTTTCCATACAATGAAGGTTTTAGCACCAGGAGATTATCACTGCCTGGACTACAGCTCTTGTGAGCCTTGGTCCAAATAATCCCCTTCCTCTGCTGAGCAGCTTACGGTCAATAGACAATGTACACAGAAAGCTGTGTTGTGGAAGGGGTCATGTCTCTGCTACATGCTATCTAAAAACTCTGATTGTATCACAACTTCTATACCCAGTAAGCTAAGTGATACATCATTGGAATCAGGGTCTCTTTTCCTACATCATGTTGTTCTCCGATGACGCAGCAAAAACTTGGTGACAGATTCCCTTTAAGAATCCTTCCTACTATACTATGTGCTTAAAGAGTAAATGTGGTTTTAATTTTTTTTTTATTTATTTTTTAATAAACACATGAAAATGTGAAACTTTGTAATCTCTATATTTGTCAAGATGGAAAATTACTGATTCTAATGCTTGGTTATGCAGTATATTTGAGTAAAGATTGACAATGTCACATGATAAAAAAATATAATTATTAGGGTATGTGCACACGGTGTGGATTTGCTGTGGTTTTGACGCTGCGTTTTTATGCAGCGTCAAAACCGCAGCGGCCATATGTTACAGCATACTGGATGGGATTTCTAGAAATCCCATGCCCACTATGCGTTTTTGTGCACCTGCGCAAATTGACATGAAGTGCGTTTTTCAGATCCGCAGCATGTCTATTTCTCTTGCGGAAACGCATAAGGATTTTCCCCATAGACTTGCATTAGATGAGGAAAATCCGCATGCGTAAAAATCGCATGTGTGTTTTATGTGCGTTTCTGCAGCGGAAATGCACACAAAAACGCTACATGATGATCAATAAAGTTTGTTTAAAATAAAACTATTCTCTAATTTCAACATGAAGGCATGAAAAACGCATGCATAAAACCGCATTAAAAAAAACGCATGCGGCAAAATCGCATGCAAAAACCGCACCAGAAACCGCAAGTAACCTAATTTGCATATTAGGTGCGGAAATGATGCAGAAATTCTGCAACGTCAAAACCGCAGCAAATCCGTACCGTGTGCACATACCCTTAGACCATATAATTTTATTCATAACTTTAAAAACAGATGTGCTGTCTTTAAGGAAATCTGGAGTTCTTAAGACTAGAGGTTGTAAGTCAATCGGTCAATCCTGACGCTTAACATTTCATTGAGAGAACCAATATCAGAAATGATAGGTCGAAGGTGAGGTGCAAATGTCAATTTGTGGGTAGATATGTGACATTGTCAATCTTTACTCAAGTATACTGCCTGAGCATTAGAGGCAGTCATTCCATCTTGACAAATATAATTCCTATAACTCTAATTTGAAGGAGATTATCCTTAGAGGTATTGAATAGCATAATTTTTTCATGTTCAATTCAAAAAAATTTTCAAGTTAAGGGAGCGCAGATGGGCTCACGATTTTCCCCATCACTCACTATACTGTATGTTGCATGGTGGGAGCAATATTTCATCTTTTCTGACACCAATCCCTTTGCAATACATATTGTATGGTATGGTTGTTATGTCAATGACGTGTTGATGGCGTCGACGGTTGACACATCCACCATACTTTCCTTTTTACAATATTTAAATCATAACAATTTAAATTTGGAATTTACTTTTTTTTGATCCTGTCATTTATTAGATTTAACTCTTTAGAGTAATGCCTCCACTAGAAAGATATCCAGTTCCATATACCGCAAAAGCAGCAAATAGAAACACGACTTTACGCTACTTGACAGTTGTCATCCTGTTCACACCATCAACTCTACTAACTCTGAATTCATTAGAGCTAAAAGGCTATGGACTTTTATTGAGGAGAGTGAAACTATTTTCAGTAGATTACAATCAAAAGGGTATAGAAAAGACATTATTCAAAAATCCTATAAAAAAGTAAAAATTTTTGCAAGAAATGAGACTTTATTTCTCAAAAGAAAGAATAAAAATAGTCAGAATCTTTGCAATGAAAATAAACTAGTTTTCAGTACCCCATATAGTTTACAGTTTAATGATGTCAAGCGCATTGTTTCTAAATCCATTTCTGTTTTATACTAAGACGATATTCTCAACCAAATTCTAACGAAAGGTCAAAGCCGTGTCGCTAAAAGGGGGTCGCTCACTAAGTAATATTTTATCACCCAGTTTATATCAAAATACTTCTAACACTCATACGTGGCTATCCATAAAAGGATTTTTAATTGTGCGGGCAGCAAATGTAACATGTGCAAATATGCGAAAAACCCTAAAAATATTAATGAGCACGTAAAGATTAATTCCTTTATCAATTGCAATACCCAATTTGTTGTTTATTGAATAGGTTGTGATATTTGTAGCATCAGATATATTGGCTGTACCAGCCGCAAATTAAAAAAACGGATTGTTGAACACATTCAGCTTATTAACAATTAAAAATAAGACATATTCAGGTGCCACCAAGTATTTCATCCACACACATAACAGCAATTTAATTATAATATAATTAAATTAGACACCAAATATCCAAAGGGAATGAACTATAAAAATGACATGTTGTTTATATATTAATATTTTTGTAAAAAAAAAAGTATTAATTTGTAGAATAATTTTCCTTTTAAATTTCTATCTTTTGCAATTTTTGTTATTTTTTTGTATTTTCCGCAAATTATAATTATCATAATTATCATTATTTTCAAAATTTAACAATATGAAAGTTTTATTCATATACCTTTCAGTTAATTTTGAGTTTGTCTTTTCTATGTCTTCATGTCTTGTCTTTTAGGATATCTAAGGTAATTTCATGCATCACGTGTTGGTGATCATTTTCTTTAAATACGGCAGCTCATATTGATTTTGTATATTCTACGACTAATGGCAGCAATGCCAGAAACGTGTCAGAATCGCTCCTATTTTTAATCTTGGAGGTCTCCGTTTTTAAATTGATGAATAAAAAGCTTTTATCTATTTTTTTGTGTCGATCATTTTCATTGGATGTGAGCCATTTGGTTCCACCATGATGTGTGCTTGCTATTGTTGTTCATAGTTCCCAGGCTAAAGGGAATCTGTCAGCAGGTTTTTGCTATGTAATCTGAAGACAGCAGGAGATAGGGGCTGAAGCACTGAATTCAGTGATGTTTCACTTATCAAGCTGTGTGCTGTTGTTTACTTATAATGAAAGTTTTGTCACTAGGAGATTATCAATGCCAGGAGTGATGTGTACGCCACTGCTAGTCCAACCACGCCCCCTCCTATGATAAGCAGCATACTGTCATTATACTGTACAATGTACACAGAGAGCCTGGTGTGGGTGGGGGTAGATTACTGAGCTCTGCTTCATGCTAAATCTAAAAACTCTGAGTGTGTCACAAATGCTGCACCAAGTAAACTAAGTGATACACCATTGGAATCAGGGTCTCTTTTCCTACATTATCCTTGTTTCAGATGAGGTAGCAAAAACCTGGTGACAGCTTCCCTTTAATAGTGATGAGCGAGCGTGCTCGTCACTGCTCGGTACTCGCCCAAGCATCTCACTACTCGACATGCTCCTCGAGTATTTCCAGGATGCTCGGCAGGAGCTCGGGACCCCACCCTGCATGTTTGGCGCTCTTTAGACAGCCAATTAACATGCAGGGATTGCTTGCCACACACTGTAATGCCATAGCCAAGTAGGTTGTAGCATTACAGTAATTGGCTGGCCGCATATTATTATTAATAATTATTATTATTATTTATTATTATTGCGTAATCAAGACCTGGTAACCCTATGCTCGTGACGGTCTACTCCGGAAACAGGCAGAGTAGGGAGAGGTGCTGCTGAGTGAAGGACAGAATAGGCGGTTTATTAGTTAGGTATAGGTATTCCAAAACAAGATATACATCCATCTCATCTAACTGTCTTCCTGAGGACTAATCCAACTGTATATATTACTGGTGATAGCAGGAGTTAGGCAGGCAGGGTTTGTGGCAGTGTACACAGCACAATAACGTCCATTGCACGTTCTACCTGCTGCTGCTGCTGTTACAGATACATATCAGGGCTATTTTTTTTTGCTCTTAATCTTGATTATTTGCTTAAAAAGCAATCCAGAGTACACAATTTTACTGCTCCATTTGCTTGTTAGTAGAATACAGCCAAATTGTTTTGAATATATTCACATTACAGTATTGTGGAAGCAGAGAAACAGAGTCAGAGTATTGTCAGAGTATTACGCCACTTTTACATGACTGACAATAATACATACAAAAACAAAGCTAAAATGGATTTTCCTGGACAAAATGTCAAGAAACATTCTTTCCAGGGTAATGACTTGTATATAAGGCCAAAGGAAAAAAAAGTTATGGACTGTGTTAGAGATTTTTGCAAACAGAATAAACACTCATCTCAAGCTGATGATACCACCTAGCAGCACCTGTCCCCATTGTAAATGCATCTAACAGCGGTATAGAGAGGATTTTTTTTTTTTTTTGGTAGCACGCAGTATAAGGCAATAATACCTGGCTGAATCGGTGTTATACGCTATCCATACTGCGATTACTCAACCGTAAATGAATTTCAGGTAAGACAGGTAATATTCTAGAATATAGAATCTATTTGAATTGTCCTTCCCATTATTAAAAAGTGGGTCTCCTATACTGTTATTGCATGTATGCAGTAATTTCAATGGCTGCCAAAAATTAGGACGCACTCCAGCACACATTTGAAGAGACATGTAAAAAAATAATAAATACTTTTGCTTTGATGATTGCTTTGCACACTCTTGGCATTCTCTTGATGAGCTTCAAGAGGTAATCACCCGAAATGGTTTTCACTTCACAGGTGTGCCCTGTCAGGTTTAATAAGTGGGATTTCTTGCCTTATAAATGGGGTTGGGACCATCAGTTGTGTTGTGCAGAAGTCAGGTAGATACATAGCTGATAGTCCTACTGAATAGACTGTTAGTTGCTTTTTTCTTGCCATAATACAAATTCTAACAGTCTATTCAGTAGGACTATCAGCTATGTATCTACCTGACTTCTGCACAACACAACTGATGGTCCCAACCCCATTTATAAGGCAAGAAATCCCACTTATTAAACCTGACAGGGCACACCTGTGAAGTGAAAACAATTTCGGGTGATTACCTCTTGAAGCTCATCAAGAGAATGCCAAGAGTGTGCAAGGCAGTCATGAAAGCAAAAGGTGGTTACTTTGAAGAACCTAGAATATAAGACATATTTTCTTTGTAGCGCTTGATGGTTTTTGCAACTGCACTTGGGGACACTTTCCAAGTTTGGCCAATTTTTCGGACTGACTGACCTTCATTTCTTAAAGTAATGATGGCCACTCGTTTTTCTTTGCTTAGCTGCTTTTTTCTTGCCATAATACAAATTCTAAGTAAAGAAAAACGAGTGGCCATCATTACTTTAAGAAATGAAGGTCAGTCAGTCCGAAAAATTGGCCAAACTTGGAAAGTGTCCCCAAGTGCAGTTGCAAAAACCATCAAGCGCTACAAAGAAACTGGCCCACATGATGACCGCCCCAGGACAGGAAGACCAAGAGTCACCTCTGCTTCTGAGGATAAGTTTATCCGAGTCACCAGCCTCAGAAATCCCAGGTTAAAAGCAGCTCAGATTAGAGACCAGGTCAATGCCACACAGAGTTCTAGCAGCAGACACATCTCTACAACAAATGTTAAGAGGAGACTTTGTGCAGCAGGCCTTCATGGTAAAATAGCTGCTAGGAAACCACTGCTTCGGCCAAGCGGCAACAGGCTGTGCTGAAGATAATATGCTTATGCTAAGGTGACAAACCACACACCACTGCAGAGTTGTTGAAAGCTGTAACACAGCTGGCAGATCTGTGGCTCTCACCATTGAACATACAGCCAGGCATGATCGTGTTTGACAATGGCCAAAACCTGGTGTCGGAGAAATGACAGCCGGAGTAGATAAGATTTCCTTCTATGCCAGACCTTTCATCCGACCTAAAGAATATGGCTGTGGGGAAATACAACTCTCACCGAGAAGCAGCCTTGGCTAAGAAAAGTCTGTGTGTATGTTCCCGGATACTCTATGGCTGCTTTTTTTTACTGCGGACTGGCTCCAGCAATCTATAAGACTTAAAAAGATGCAATCTGGCATCTTGACAAAGCCAAATTCTGTTCTCCCTCTACAGGTCATGCTGGAGAAATTTGCTTTTACTGCCACTAAGTGTCTTCAGCTCCTTTGTGAGAAACTAAAGTTTGGGCAGCCACTCAGTCTACCAAATAAAATTCCTGAGAAGGAAATTGTGGATGACTTTGCTCCTGTACTGGATGCTAATACCACACCATGGCATGCCTTTATTCACTGGAAATATTCCAGGCTGGTTGGAGCCAAGCTCATTCCCACAGAAAAGTATCAGCAGCAAGCTAAGAAGATGGTGGCCTCTATCATCATCATGACCTGCAAGGTTTGCATTATGAACTCTCCTGAAGGAGAGGGCAGGGCTCACCGGAGGAGTCTCCGTGTTTCTGGTGGGCCCGTCCAACCCTGCCCTGGCTAAGAAAAGTCTGTGTGAAGGTTCCCGGACACTCTATGGTTACTTTTTTACTGTGGAGGAACCCAATGAGCTTGGGGGAAACCCCCACAAACATGTGGAGAGCATACAACCTCCTTGCAGATGTTGTCCTTGGTGGGATTTGAACCCAGGACCCAAGTGCTGCAAGGCTGCAGTGCTAACCACTGAGCCACCATGCTGCTCTCCTGTTGTCCCTCTGATACCTAACATGCAGGAGAAACTTGCACTTAGTGCCACTCAGTGTCTTCAGCTCCTTTGTGAAAGACTTAAGTTTGGGCAGCCACTCAGTCTACCAAATAAAATTCCTGAGAAGGAAATTGAGTATGGCTTCACTTCTGGTCCTGGGTGCTAATACCAAACCATGCCGTGCAATAATTGACCAGAAATATTCCAGGCTGGTTGGAGACAAGCTTATTCCCACAGAAAAGTACCAGAAGCAAGCTAAGGAGATGGTGGCCTCTTTCATGATGAATAATTTGCTCATTGTCTAGGAGACCTCTGCTGCTGTCTACCTTCTGAACATTGTGTTGAAGCTTGATTGACCCAGGGCTTGCAATCCTATTCGTCGGGAAGAGGTGTTCCGTCCCAGGTTCTGACTGGGTCTCAGCTTCCACCATATTAACCCAGTGTGCCATCAGTGAGATGTACTATGTCACAAGCACTTGTCCACGTTTCTGTGGTTAGGTGGTCCTTCCCAGTAACTGCGCTGGTGAGGGTACAGGTAATGTTTTGGGATCCATGCTTGTATAAGGTGGGGACGACACCGGGAGAAATAGTGGCGGCTGGGGACCGAGTATCAAGGGCCAGCCATTATGAGGTTGTGGAAAGATTCCGCCTCCAGAAGCCTAAAAGTCAAAATTTCTAGTGCAAGCAGTCGAGAAATATGGCAGATTAGTATTGTGGCCTGTGGGTGGGTGGCTGGATGCATATTTGCGCTTGCGGTCCAAGGACTGGGATGGGACAACTGAACACTGGGCTTGGACAAGGACGTAGACGTGGTTGCTAACTGTGATGGTTGCAAGCGTGCAACGACAGGTGCAGGGTGGGAGGCATCTTCGCCTGCATCATGGACAGAGGCATGGTGCGCACATACAACAGGGGACGAGGCAGTGGTTTCACCCGCAGATACTGTTTCTGGACCCTGGAGTTCGGCCCATCAACTTCATCGTCCACCTCCTCGTCTTACACTTCTGCACCCTGGTCCTCCTCCTGACTTTCTGTCCATTGTGTCTCATCATCATCCACCTCTTGCGACAGTAATTGCACTTTCCCACCGTCACCTTCGGGTAACCATGACTGCTTAAATATTTGGGTATCGCTAAATGCTAAAACTGACATGCCATTTTGATTGTTCAGCTCATTACGAGTTCGCTGATAACAATTATGTATAGGTTCTTTTTTATTTAAATAGTGAAAAAAAAATCCAAAGTTAGTAAAAAAATAAAATAAATAAATAAATAAAAAAAAAATGGCGCTATTTATCGAGACCTGCAGCATCTCCATTTTTTGGGATCTGGGGCTGGGTAATGGCTTATTTTTTATGCACTGAGCTGACGTTTTTATTCAAACGTTTTAGAATAGATACAATGTTATTGCCATTTATTGCAATGTTGAGGCATCCAAAAAAACTTAATTCTGGCATTTTTATTTTTTTTTCTCATTATGCTGTTTACCAATCGGATTTATTCTTTTTATATATTGATAGATCGGGCAATTCTGAATGCGGCGCTACCAAATATGTGTATTTTGGATTTTTTTATAGTTTTAATTTGAATGGGGAGAAAGGGGGGAGATTTGAACTCATATTTTTTACATTTTTTAAATATTTTTAAAAACATTTTTTTTTTTTACTTTTCACTTGCTTCAATAGTCTCCATGGGAGACAAGAAGTTCCGATCATCTCATCGCCTGTGTTACACATAGCAGGGCTGCTGCGGGGCGGCGCTCATAGCATATCAGCTATGACAATCACAGGGGTCTCCTGCAGACCCCGGATTGTCATGCCAAACCATCGGCGGGCTGCGATCATGTGAAGGCATGCCGATGGGTGGGTCTTATGATGCGCTTCTGATGCAGGCATGTTGAATGCCGCTGTCAGAGTTTGACAGCGTCGTTTAACATGTTAACAGCCGCAGGTGGATTGCGATTCCACCTGAGGCTGCTAGGGGCACATGACAGCTGATCAGATCAGCTGTCATGTGACAGGAAAAATGCAGGCTCAGCGCCAGAGCCCGCATCAAAGGAAGGGAGACAACGATGGAGGTACCTATACGTAAAGGTGTTAAGAAAGCACTCTCATGAAAAATTTTATTGTTTAATCCTCTACAAATATGTATGTAGTGTAGTGAAAGTGCAATAAAAGGCTTACCGATTTTAGGCTTCCCCGGTTTCCAATACCACTCCGGTCCGCTTCTGACCGTCGTGACTTCAATTCTGACTCACCGGATCACGCAGGGTTTTATGTGTTAACTGGAAGTCAATTTTACAATGTAAGCCTATGAGACTCAGGAGAAGGCAGAACGTTACAGTGCAGGCTGTCAATCAATGTGCTGGGGAGTGATTACAGCACTCTCACTGTATAATGAACTGTAACAACCATATAATTGCAAGTAATCGGCTGCCAAAATGATATAAGTTAATTTTTTCCTTGTTGTCGCAGCTCCAGGCAGGATTTTAAGGCTAAATTCATCTGCAGATTAACCCCATACCTGCAGGTAGATAGTGTTTCTGGACATGAGTTTCCCTTTAATTTCAGCATATATTATTGTGACGCCCTGCTGTGCATGGAGTCACAGATCCTGGAGGGGAGCATTTCAGGTTTTCTCCACAAGAGGCCCTCAGAGCATACACACACCTCCACCTTCCACCTCAGACCACCAGAGGGAGCCTGGATAGGGATATAAATAGGGAAGGTGGAGTGATTCAGCTGTTTTCTGCTCAGACACAGAAGGAGAGAGTCTGTGAGTAAGTTCTCCTCAGGAAGTTAGTGAGACAGAACAGTCTGGAGTCCACAACCAGTTCCTGCAGAGTGAGACACGGAGAAACAGGTCAGTCTGCAGTGAAGCTCAGTCAGACTCAAGCAGCTCGCGTTAAGTGAGCTAGGAGCGTTGCTGACGCTCAGAGAGCAGCAGAAGAGGCAGCCACCTAACAGCCAGTGTGTATAGCCTAGTGAGGGCCCTAGTAGGCCGAAGGCTAGAGGAGTGAGCAGCATTGGGGGCAGAGAAGCCTTACCAGCTCACCCCAGAATCCATATCCCGGACACTGTGTCCGAGTCTTCAGGGATTCTTTATATCCAGCAGAAGACAACCCAAACCCCTGGTGAACTACAGGTCCCAGGAATACCAAACGCTGACTGTTATACCAGGGTCAGGAGTTACCGAGGCCCCATATACCAGGGAGTGTGTACTCCAACAGAAGGCCCTACCACAGGATCAGCCGGTGCAGAACAGAGACTAAGTAAGGCCTAGCTCCAGGCAGGCCAGAGACTAACACTAAGCGGCGAAGAAACAGGAGGCCCTACACCTGCTCACTGGGGAGAGTCCTGCAGTGCACCCCTCACCCTACAGTGCTCCGGACGGTACCTGCATTTCCACCAGTAAAAGGTACAGAAGCAAACCGTGTGTGTGTGTCCAATGTTCTTCCTGTGACCCGGCTGGGTCACCGCCATATCGTGCACCTCGTCAAACATCGCTGCCCTGAGGCCTAGCTCCACCTGTGGGGAGCTACACCATCAAAGCTGCTGTAACACCGGCCTCAGTGGACTGCCGCAGCGCTGGTGATCCTCACCAGACACCACAGATGGCGTCACGAACTTTGACATTTCAATTTCCCCTTTTTTAAGAGAGACCCCAGGGTACGGGCCCGGGAGCCGACCACCGTGACATCCCCCAAGACCAGGCATTAAGGCCCGGGCGCCGAGTCATCCCCATCCCCTGGGCGCCACATCTCTCTAACTGGCGTCACGAACAGGATTGCGTGCCCGTTGCCACCGGGTACTGTGCGCCTTAAGAAACTGTAAAACTCACAGTGGTGAAGCTTTTCCCGCCATTTTCTGGAGTTTCCCGCCACTGGCCGCCATCTTTCCGGTCACCGTGCGGGAAGAAGAGGGGCGTAACCGCTGGAAGCGCACGAAGTCGAGGACACGTCCCATGCACTGACGCAGCGTCAGGTCTTCGCAGGAAGCCCCAGCGAACGCTCTAACGTGGAACGTAAGCGACGTAAGGTCCTACCAGAAGACCGTCACCTGCGGAGCTGCGGCCTACAGAAGGAAGGTAGGCCACGGTTCACTAGGGGGGTGTCAAGATGTTGCAGCAACAACCCGACCCCGCGGCCCACGCTGACAGCCCCGATGATGCACCCGCGGCCGCCGCGCAAGACTGAGCAGCCGCTCCATCACCAGGGCCTGTAGCTCCTATCGTACCATTGACTTTACCGTACATGCCTGGAGCAAAGTGGCTCCCCCAGTACAGTGGCAAGTCAGACACCCTGTCTGGATTCAAGCACAAAATATGCAGCATCCTGGACATGTATTCTATGACTGGCAAACAAAGAGCTGCAGTTGTGGTGGGACAATTGACTGGTGCTGCGGAGAGAGAAGTAGAGACTTGGTCGGCCGCAGACCAGGAATCAGTGTCCGCAATTTTCAAAAAGTTACAGACTGCCTTTGAGGACCGCACTGAAGCAGACCTCCGGATGAGGTTCTACCAATGCTCTCAGAAGCCGGAGGACAGCGTTCGGGACTATGCCTGCCGTTTACAAGGGGCCCTGCGAGCTCTAAAACAGGTTAGTCCAATTAGCATAACTACTGAGAGTAAAATGCTAAAAGAACAATTTGTCCGGGGGCTGAGGTCCCAAGCGGAGAGCAGGACTGTGCGTTGGTGGTCCTTGGATCATCCAGATGCTACCTTTGACACCCTTAAGGATATGGCTATAAAGGGACTGCAACCCCTGGAGACGGCAGATACTGCGATCCAACGTTACCAGGGTGGGGCCACTCCAACGCCAGCAGCACCCACCTTTTCCCCGCTGGCTGCTGAAGCCAAAGTGCAGGCAGCGCCCCCCACTGAGCTGGACTGTCTGCGCTCAGAAGTGCGCCAGCTGACCAAAAACTTGGCTACTGTAATGAGTGCCCTGCAACTACGAACGGAGCCAGAGACGGAGGTAAAGATCCTGCTAGCCGACTGCCCTGAGGATGTCCCCTGGATGAACCGGAGGAGAAGGAGGACGTCGCCACCCCGGAGGAGGACGTCGCCACCCCGGAGGAGGACAATGCCACCCCCAGGAAGGACCAACAACCAGCGCCATCCTCACCAAGAGTTCGTCTGCCACAGCTGCCAGAAGGCAGGTCACACAGTGCACCAGTGTCCTTTAAACAAGCAAACCCTGGGTCCGAGAGCCAACACCCAGGAATAGACTCAGCAGGCCCCTCAGACTGGCACCGCAGGTTCATGGGAGGAAGACCTTTCCTATCCATCATACTGGACGGCATTGCGATATCTGCCCTGCTGGACACCGGATCCCAGGTAACAATCATACCTGATATCCTCTATAGCAAATACTGGTCCATGGACAGTCTCCAACCCCCAAACCCATACTTTTCAGTATATGCCTCTAACGGCCTCCCTCTTGACCTACTTGGGGTTAAGAATGTAGCAGTAAAAGTGGGGAGAGTGGAGTTAAAGGACCAGGGACTCATTGTAGTGAAGACTGTCAATGAGGAAAATGGACTGAATGTGGTACTAGGCACTAACATTGTTGGTAACTGTTTGGAGGAGGTTGTGTTTTTACTCCAACAGCTCGCTGACGTTGCCAGACCAGGGCAGAAGAGAGCGATCCAGAAGGACATCAGAGCCCTGATGTACCAGCAGCAAGTGAAGCTGACCGGTGGTGAGATTGGTAATGTGCGGGTAACAGACCCCACACCCATTGTGATTCCCCCAATGAGTGAAATGCTTATCTGGTGTAGAGCAGCAATAGGTCTTAAAGGACAGAGCTACCAGGCGGTAGTAGAACCCCTTAGCTCAGAGCACAGACCTACACTCTTAACTGCCAGGGGGGTAGTAGATGTACGCAATGGGAGGGTGCCCGGCCGTCTTCTCAACTATGGGAAAGACGAGGTCAGATTACCACGTTATGCCACTGTTGCCAAACTTTACACTGTAAATAATAACTCTATTCACATGGCGGAGTCCTTAACCTCCCCAGACCAAGTGGAGGATAATGACCATGCAACCCAGGTGGAGGATTGGTGTCAGCAGATCCATGTTGGGACAGACACCACTCCTGCCCACCAGAAACAGGGAGTACACCGGGTGGTTCAGGAATACGAACAGGTATTCAGTAAACACCCACTTGACTTTGGGAGGATTAAGGGGGTACAACCTCACATCCCCACAGGCAACCATCCCCCCATCAAGGAACGGTACAGGCCTATACCTCCAGCACACTACCAGAAAGCCAAGGAGATGTTGCATGACATGAAGAAGGCAGGGGTAGTAAGGGATAGTTGTAGTCCCTGGGCAGCTCCCCTAGTTCTAGTCAGGAAAAAGGATGGAAGCATGAGAATGTGTGTAGATTACCGACAAGTAAATCGCATTACACATAAAGATGCATACCCTTTACCCCGTATTGAGGAATCCCTGGCTGCCTTAAAGTCTGCAAATTACTTTTCCACCCTTGACCTCACTAGTGGGTACTGGCAAGTAGCTGTGGCTGAGGAGGATCTGGAGAAGACGGCCTTCACCACCCCGATGGGACTCTGCGAGTTCAACAGTATGCCGTTTGGACTCTGCAATGCCCCCGGAACGTTCCAGAGATTGATGGAGTGCTGCCTGGGACACCGCAACTTCGAGACTGTGTTACTATACCTGGATGAAGTGATTGTGTACTCCAAGACGTATGAGGACCACTTGAAGCACCTGGTGGAGGTATTTGAGTCACTGTCTCAGTATGGGATGAAGTTGAAGCCCTCCAAGTGCCACCTGCTCAAGAGAGAGGTACAGTACCTGGGGCACATTGTCAGTCCAAAGGGAGTAGCACCAGACCCGGAGAAGGTCACTGCCATCCAGAAATGGCCGGAGCCGAAGAACCTCAAGGAGGTGCGTCCCTTCCTGGGACTGATAGGTTACTACCGGAGGTTTTTAAAAGATTACACCAAGAGAGCAGCGCCTCTGCAAGACCTCCTGGTAGGACAGTCCCCCAAGGGCAGAAATCCCCCGTTCCACTGGGGTAAAGAACAGGCTGAATCATTTCAAGAAATGAAGGAGATCCTGACAGGTGATGAGATCCTAGCTACCCTGACTACAGCCAACCATTCCTGCTGTAGACTGATGCCAGCAATGAAGGATTGGGAGCTGTCCTAAGTCAGAAGCAGAATGGCCAGGAGAAAGTCATCGCGTATGCAAGCAGGAAGCTCCGCCTGACCGAGAGGAACCCGGAGAACTATAGCAGCTTCAAGTTGGAGTTCCTGGCCTTGGTCTGGGCCATCACAGAAAGGTTCAAGCACTACCTAGCCTCCAGCAAGTTCACTGCCTACACTGACAATAACCCCTTAACTCATCTTGAAACAGCCAAGCTGGGAGCCATGGAACAACGATGGATGGCTCGGCTGTCAAACTACCAGTTCACAATTAAGTACCGGGCGGGCCGCAAGAACGCCAATGCCGATGCCCTGTCCAGGATGCCTCACCAGTCAGACACAGAAGAAGAAGTGGATGACCTGGAGGAGACTGAGCTACCTGCCTTTCATCGGAATGGGATGATCCACGAGCTACGAGCCTCCAGGAGGCAACGCGGTAAGACGTTAAACCCCCTGCCTCACCACAGCTGGAAGGAGACCTAGGATAGTGACCCGGTTGTCAGCTGTATCAAGGAGCTGATAACCCAAGAAGGTTCCTCCCTGGAGAAGGATGCGTCTCTTCAAGCAAAGCAGCTGTGGAACGAGAGGAGCCGGCTGTTTATCTACCGTGAGAAGTTGTGCCGGAGGTACGTCAATCCCAAGACCCACGAGATGGTATGGCAGATAGTGGTCCCTAAGACGGACATCCAGATGGTGTTGGAGGCCTACCACGATCAGGCGGGGCACTTTGGCTGGAAAAAGCTAGAGACCCTGTTGAAGTGTCGATTCTACTGGGTAGGAATGCGCAGCTCCATTGAGGGGTGGTGCAGAGACTGTGGACCCTGTAGCCTCAGAAGAAAAGACTACAGCAGCCAGAAGGCACCCCTGCAACCCATCAAGATGACTCGACCCCTGGAGATCGTGGCCCTGGAACATGTCAAGTTGTCACCCAGCCGGTCAGGATATACCTATGCCCTGACCATGGTGGATCACTACTCCAGGTTCCTGGTGGTCGCCCCTGTCAAAGACCTGACAGCAGAGACAGCAGCAAAGACGTTCCAAGCGTACTTCTGCAGACCCCATGGATACCCTGAGCAGGTACTGACTGACCAAGGCCCGGCCTTTGAGGCTGAATTGTTCAAAGAGTTCTGCCATCTGTACGGGTGTAAAAAGATCAGGACTACACCGTACCACCCCCAAACTAACGGTCTCTGTGAAAAGATGAATAACATCATCATCGATCTACTGAAGACCATACCACTAGAAGAGAGAAACCAGTGGCCAGACCTACTACCTGACCTAGTGGATCTGTATAATCTGTAACGGGTCTGGGAGGCGGAACCTCTGAGCAACTATACAAGGGGGCGGTCCTTGTAAGGAAGCGGGTGGCTCCCAGGGAAGACGGGCAGGTAATCACGGCAAGTGAAAGGGACCGTCTCTGGGTAGAAGGGCAGGTAGTCACGGCAAGTGACAGGGACAGTCTCTGGGTAGAAGGGCAGGTAGTCACGGCAAGTGACAGGGTCAGTCTCTGGGTAGAAGGACGGGTACTCACGGCAAGTGACAGGGACAGTCTCTGGACAGGCAGGTGGTCACGGCTAGTGACGGCAGAGCCTCCAGGTAGGCTAGCAAGCAAGTAGCAGGTGAGAGTCTCTGGACAGGCAGGTGGTCACGGCAAGTGACGGCGGAGCCTCCAGGTAGGCTAGCAGGCAGGTAGCAGATGAGCGCTCCCAGGTGAGCAGACAAGAGTCTCTGGACAGGCAGGTGGTCACGGCAAGTGACGGCGGAGCTTCCAGGTAGGCTAGCAGGCAGGTAGCAGATGAGCGCTCCCAGGTGAGCAGACAAGAGTCTCTGGACAGGCAGGTGGTCACGGCAAGTGACGGCGGAGCCTCCAGGTAGGCTAGCAGGCAGGTAGCAGATGAGCGCTCCCAGGTGAGCGGGCAGGCTGGTCCATAGACAGACTGACAGGTGTCGGAAGGCAGACCGTCGGACCGCAGGCTTGCAAGCAGGTAAACGGATATCTGGCAGGTATCAAGCAGGAATCTGGCAGGTGACTGGCAGGTAACAGGCAGGAATCTGGCAGGTGACTGGCAGGTAGCAGGCAGGAATCTGGCAGGTGACTGGCAGGTAACTGGAAACGGGACCTGAGGGCTGAAGCAGAGTGAAGGCTTTGCAACAACATTGCTCGGGCACCTCCATTTTGGAGGAGGTGCCTTATATATGGTGAAGTCCTCCGGCCATTGGCCAGGGACTCCTTAGGACGGCGCGCGCGGCCCCTTTAAGAGAGGGGGAGCGCGTGCGCCCTAAGCACCGTGGCCGGGAAGCAGCGCGCGCTGCCAGCAGAGCGGGAGGAAGACGCCGGGCACAGAGCGGAGAGGTGAGGGGAACAGCGTCCCTGCCTAGCAGGAGGCAGGGACACCAACGCTACATGATCACATACCAGTAAGTTCCACCAATTGCACTCCGGCATATTTAATGCGGGCAAGACCTGGGAAGTTGCCCATGGACCTAGAGCTTGGTGTTGTAGAACCTGAAGCTGATGTGACCACTGAGGACTGGGACACCACCAGACAGGAGCAGTACAGAAGAGTACAAGCCTTTGTCAAAGACAGTCTCACTCGGGTGAGGGATAAACAAGAAGCACAATACAACAGAAGTGCACCAGCAGAACCCTTCACACCAGGAGAAGTGGTATTGAAAAGGAAGCGGAGGAACCACAAGCTTGATGACCAGTGGGAGAGAGAACCCTACACTGTGTTGAATTCAAGGTTTGACAACAGGAAGACGTGTGTGATCAGCAAAGATGGAGGGAGAACAACTGCAACAGTATCTAGGGACCACCTGATGTTGTGTCCAGATCTACTAAAACCCCAAGAAGAAGTGCCTCTCATTTTCCCGGAGGAACCTGATGAAGCAGTAATACATACTGATTTAGGAGACTTCCCGGCAGATTGGCCTCAAATCGGAGGAGCAGTCATAATTCCAGTACTCCAATTCTTCCAACAGCCAGAAGACCCTCCACCGCAAGTTGAACCTGTAAGGGCTGCAGAAGAGCCTAGTCCAGCAGAAGAGCCTGCTCAGGAAGAATCCCCGGAAGAAGGATCCCCGGCAGAAGCAGAGCAAGAAGGCCCAGCCAATGGTGAACTTGCCAGCCCAGAAGCGAGGTTAAGGCAGTTTTACAATACCATCGCTAGTAGAACAATAAGGGTAGCTGAGAGAAACACTGACACTACACAGACCACCGCACTACGCAGATCTACACGTAGCACGAAAGGTCAACTCCCTGTCAGGTACACTAAGTAAAATAGTTAAATCTCGACAGATGTAGATAGTTACCCCTGGGGTATTGTATTATATTGTATTGTATAATACTGTATATTATTGCATTATCCTGCGTATGTATTGCTATGCATTTATTGCCTTTACATGCCTTTAACTTATATTTTTCCCCTCTAATGGACAATCCAAGTGAAATGGACACTTTGCTTATTTGTTTTCCATTACCCTATGGGTATCTAAGAACTCTGTGGCTGAGGACTATGTGCAGCCCAAAGACTTTATTTGTACATATTTGCACTCCCTGAGTGCCCCTTTGAGCAATCTCTCCGGAAGAGACTTGGACTTTCTGGTTGCTCATTGCCTACTGTTTACTGAACTATGTATGTATATTTATCCATGTTCTGGTTATGCAACGTTCAAGTGTCCTAACCTCCCATAAAGGGAAGCTTGTTATTGTTGTTGTTACAAAATGTGCTTCAGCCCGGGAGTGCTGAGTTCAACTAGGGGGGAATGTGACGCCCTGCTGTGCATGGAGTCACAGATCCTGGAGGGGTGCATTTCAGGTTTTCTCCACAAGAGGCCCTCAGAGCATACACACACCTCCACCTTCCACCTCATACCACCAAAGGGAGCCTGGATAGGGATATAAATAGGGAAGGTGGAGTGATTCAGCAGTTTTCTGCTCAGACACAGAAGGAGAGAGTCTGTGAGTAAGTTCTCCTCAGGAAGTTAGTGAGACAGAACAGTCTGGAGTCCACAGCCAGTTCCTGCAGAGTGAGACACAGAGAAACAGGTCAGTCTGCAGTGGAGCTCAGTCAGACTCAAGCAGCTCGTGTTAAGTGAGCTAGGAGCGTTGCTGACGCTCAGAGAGCAGCAGAAGAGGCAGCCACCTAACAGCCAGTGTGTATAGCCTAGTGAGGGCCCTAGTAGGCTGAAGGCTAGAGGAGTGAGCAGCATTGGGAGCAGAGGAGCCTTACCAGCTCACCCCAGAAACCATATCCCGGACACTGTGTCCGAGACTGCAGGGATTCTTTATATCCAGCAGAAGACAACCAGAACCCCTGGCGAACTACAGGTCCCAGGAATACCAAACGCTGACTGTTATACCAGGGTCAGGAGTTACCGAGGCCCCATATACCAGGGAGTGTGTACTCCCACAGAAGGCCCTACCACAGGATCAGCCGATGCAGAACAGAGACTAAGTAAGGCCTAGCTCCAGGCAGGCCAGAGACTAACACTAAGCGGCGAAGAAACAGGAGACCCTACACCTGCTCACTGGGGAGAGTCCTGCAGTGCACCCCTCACCCTACAGTGCTCCGGACGGTACCTGCATTTCCACCAGTAAAAGGTACAGAAGCAAACCGTGTTTGTGTGTCCAATGTTCTTCCTGTGACCTGGCTGGGTCACCGCCATATCGTGCACCTCGTCAAACATCGCTGCCCTGAGGCCTAGCTCCACCTGTGGGGAGCTACACCATCAAAGCTGCCGTAACACCGGCCACAGTGGACTGCCGCAGCGCTGGTGATCCTCACCAGACACCACAGGTGGCGTCACGAACTTTGACATTTCAATTTCCCCTTTTTTAAGAGAGACCCCAGGGTACGGGCCCGGGAGCCGACCACCGCGACATCCCCCAAGACCAGGCATTAAGGCCCGGGCGCCGAGTCATCCCCATCCCCTGGGCGCCACATTATAGTCATCTGTATATTACTTGTATTTGCTTATAGGTTTTCAACAAAAGATTTGGAATGTAAAGAAATAAAAACTGACTTTTTCACTAACTTATTACATTTACCATTTTCAACTAAACAAAAGGAGTTATTTGATATGTCTTTTGTATATGGCTAAGGTACATCATTTATGATCCATACAAAATATATATCATTATGCAAAGTGGATTATATTTATTCAGCTAGACAATGTGAAATGTCATTTGCAGATATTTCAATAGGCCAGGCATAAAAAACACTTATTAAAGGGTCAGTAACACTACCTCTACGCAACAGCAGTATAAAACATAATGAAAAATGCCTGGCTTTGCTTCTCCGCATCACTTGTCAGTGGAGAAAATAGAGATGACATTATGCAGCAGAGGCTCTGTTTCAGTTGTCTATCAAGAAGCAAAGGTGGCGCCGGCGGGAAAAAGGTAGAAGGAGCCAGAGACTGCTTGCACAGGGGATAGTGTCAGGCTCGGACTGTCCCATAGGGGAACAAGATGGCACGCAGATGAAAATCGGATGACAATTAGAAAAAAAAATGTCTGGGTTTTCTTGATATAACTTGGACGATTTCTCTTACGCTCTAACAAACATACAGTTTCCAATGGTCATTAGAATTTGAAGAGAAAGGCTGCCTTATCATGCAAATGCGGTAGCACGCAGTTTTTGACCATTGCATGCAGGTGTGGTTTCTTCTGCTTAAGACAGCTGTAACTTGAAATTCCAGCCTATATTCACACTTGTTCGTTTTATCATCTGACAAAACTGGAAGGCTTTTGTTCTCAGATGTTATCCATGTTACTTTTTTTTCTCATTCCTTTTTTCCACTGAAGCAGGTGTACAAAGGTCAACGTACAAAGTCTGTCTTCACTGTGAAGTCCAATTCTATGGATCCACATAGACTTTAATGGCTGAGTCTGATCCACAAATTGGATGAGGATAGGATGGGCTCTGAGTCTCATGGATCAGAGGTACAGATCTGCTTTAAAAACCGATGTGTGTATGGCTCAATGAAACTTTATGGGTCAATGTGCTGTCCGAGAAAAAAGCACTGGGACTTGTCACACGAATGTTAATAACTAAGAATAAGATGGCAACGAGCGTAATAGATACGCACCTCCTAGCAAAATGAGATACTTCTGCAGGTTGCTCTATTACTGTATTAAATTCAAACACACAAATAAACCCGCTCTGTGTTCGCTAAAGTATATGTGAACATTGGATAGAGTATAAATATTTTGAAGTGCATTGCTGCTACATACACTATTCTTGTATATTTAAGGTTCTTAAAGCACATTTTGATCAAATTGTACCAGTGAATAGGCAACTTTTTCAGTTGAAAACCTATAAAATGAAACTTATTGTACCTCTCCGGGGCCTAAGTCTACAAACTTTGAAGAGACGTAGGATCCAGCTCTAATTAAAACAAGCCTTTGTCAGATGGGAGCACTCAGCCAATATGGCGGTGAGCCAAATGAAACCCAGAAACGAGCTGAACAGGTATACAGTTATGCTCAAAAATTTACATACCCTGGCAAATTTTTTCCTTTCTTGGCCTTGTTTCAGAGAATATGAATGCTAACAAAAAAAACTTTTTCTCCATTCATGGTTATTGGTTGGGTGAAGACATTTATTGTCAAACTACTGTGTTTTCTCTTTTTAAATCTTAATGACAACCAAAAACATCCAAATGACTCTGATCAAAAGTTCACATACCCTGGTAATTTTGGGGAAAGCAAAAGAATTGTCAACGGATCTACGGGAAAAGGTAGTTGAACTGTATAACACAGGAAAGAGATAAAAAAAAATCCAAGGAATTGATAATGCCAGTCAGCAGTTTTAAAACTGTGATTAACAAATGGAAAATCAGGGGCTCTGTAAAAACCAAACCACGGTCAGGTAGACCAACAAAAATTTCGGCCACAACTGCCAGGAAAATTGTTCAGGATGCAAAGAAAAGCGTACAAATAACATTAGCTGAAATTCAGGACTCTCTGAAAACTAGCAGTGTGGCTGTTTCAAGATGCACAATAAGGAGGCACTTGAAGAAAAATGGGCTGCATGGTCGAATCGCCAGAAGAAAGCCATTACTGTGGAAATGCCACAAAGTACTTTGCCTACAATATGCCAAACAGCACCGAGACAAGCCTCAAAACTTCTGGAACAAGGTAATTTGGAGTAATGAGACCAAAATTGAACTTTTTGGCCACAATCATAAACGTTACATTTGGAGAGAGGTCAACAAGGCCTATGATGAAAGGAACACCATTCCTACAGTAAAGCACAGAGGTGGATCGCTGATGTTTTGGGGATGTGTGAGCTACAAAGGCACAGGAAACTTGGTAACAGTTGAAGGAAAGATGAATGCAGCACGTTATCAGCAAATACTGGAGGCAAATTTGCACTCATCAGCCCAGAAGCTGTGCATGGGACGTACTTGGACATTCCAACATGACAACAATCCACAATACAAGGCCAAGACGACATGTCTTTGGCTACAGCAAAACAAAGTGAAGGTTCTGGAGTGGCCATCTCAGTCTCCTGACCTCAATATCATTGAGCCACTCTGGGGAGATCTCATGCTAGACAGCCCAGGAATTTACATGAACTGGAGGCTTTTTGCCAAGAAGAATGGGCAGCTTTACCATCTGAGAAGTTAAAGAACCTCATCTACAACTACCACAAAAGACTTCAAGCTGTCATTGATGTTAGAGGAGGCAATACATGGTAATAAGAACTGGGGTATGTGAACTTTTGATCAGGGTCATTTGGATGTTTTTGGCTGTCATTAACATTTAAAAAGAGAAAACACAGTAATTTGACAATAAATGGCTTCACCCAACCAATAACCATGAGTGGAGAAAAAGTTTTTTTGTTATCATTCTTATTCTGTGAAACAAGGCCAAGAAAGGAAACATTTTGCAGGGGTAGGTAAAATTTTGAGCACAACTGTATATGACTATGACCATATTTAGGATGCAAAGATCAAATTATCTGTTTTTCCTCCAGATTTATAATCATCCAAATGAAAGAACTTTTGCCAGCATCCAACAAAATGACTTTATTGTCACCTATACTTAGCACTTGTTGGCCTACGCTGGGGTCTTGTATAAAATGGTATTCTTGGATGCTGGTGAAACATACTTGGGGTAATGGCAATATGGTGCTGACATATGTCCTATGACAGGGTGTGATGTCCCATAAAAACATGTACAATTCAATTAGAGCATAATTTTGCATTTCCTTAGGCCCCCATACACATTTGACAGCTACAGTATCTCTCCCAACTTCCCGCTACAAAGGATTGCTTGGCTTGGGAAAGTGTTCCTGGGTTCTCTATGATGGAGCCTCTGATGGTTTATCTTACAGAGAATATTAGGATCATCATTGAAATTTAACAAACTGGATCCTTCTCTCCACCAAAAACATCTCTTGGGGGTAAATCTGAAGGCCCCCATACAGATTAGACTGTCAACCGATCCTACTTAGGCCAACTTTAGTCTAATCGGTATTGAAAAACTAATGACAAAATGTTTAATTTTTGAAAAATCCAGTACTATGTCTATATTTTCATGGCACTGAAAACCCAGAGCATACAACACATTGCCTGCACTGCGAGAAAAAGAAGAGGTCTGAACAATTGTCGAGGAATCTTGGAAAAATGAGAGTCAAGACTGTGTTTTTTTAATTGCTGTGTGAAGAGGACCATGGTGGGGTCACTTCCTCCCGCAAAATGGTCCTCTGCAAAAATGGTATGTCCGCCTCTCCCGCAAAAGGGAGGCTTTAGTACTGGGTGGGGGCCACATTAATGCATAGGGCTAGAAATGAGGAAAAAATTAATGTACGTAAGGGGATATTATTCATATTTAGTTCCACAAAGGAGATAATTGGAGGTATCACCAATGAGTCACTATATACACATATATGGTCTGCAGAGCACCTGTGCACAACTGTTACCCACCACGATATATAGTCATTATACCGGTGTAATATTAGTCTTAGTACAGTGGTTTTTACTAGTGATCAGTATGGTAGTGTTATTATTCCGAAATCAGTATTATCTGTCCCTTTTATGTATCAATGTTGGTACTATTGGTCTTTGGTATTGTGGGTTTCATTCAGTAAAAGATGGTGGTAATATATGATCATGTTGGTAATTTATTATAATTTATTTTGCTATTATATAGTTGTATTATTGGTAATATTGGTCTTGTTATTATGGGTTTTGTTCAGTAACAGCATGAGTAAGACTGAGAGGAGACTTAATAGCTGTATACAAATATCTGAAGGGATGCCACACTGTAGAGGGATCAGCTTTATTTTCATTTGCACAAAGAAAGACTAGAAGCAATGAGATGAAACTGAATGGGAGAAGATACAGATTAGATATTAGAAAAAACTTTTTGACAGTGAGGTTGATCAATGAGTGGAACAGTTGGTGAGTTTTCCTTCAATGGAAGTCTTCAAACAGAGGCTAGACAGACATCTGTCTGAGATAGTTTAGTGAATCCTCCATTGAGCAGGGGTTGGACATGATGACCCTGGAGGTCCCTTTCAACTCTAACATTCTACGATTCTATGAGTATTATTTATAAGTCTTATTTAGAAAATTATCTTATTAGTGCATTTATTGCAAGATTTATACTTTATAGACTCTAGGAACACCATTGGAGCCACGTATCTGAGCAAGCTGCTGCAGGTGGTGGGGGAGATCAAAAATATGCTAAATGAGACACTATTGATGCCACTGGGAACAGATGAAGAAATAGAAGAAGTAAATATAAAGCTGTTTTTGTACATGAGGCTTTGTAATATAGAGGTATTTTCAATTATAGTTTTCCCCTTAATAAATATGCGGTGAGGACACATTTCCAAACATGTATATAATGCACTTTATCTCTGTCATTCTCCAGTACATACATGCTCGAGATGTCATTTTTCTGGCATGTCAAGTCATGTTACATCAATGGCAAACAATCTAGTCTATCTTATAGCATAATGTCAGTGAGCAATATGAAACCTAATGGGAAATGACAGGATGAGCTAGAAAATGGTATATATTTAGAAAAATAATGAATTGAGGCCTAAAAATAGCAGCACTGTTATACATTGCCAGCGCTACTGTTTTGCCTGCTGCTAGTGGAGTTATTTAAGGTAATATGTTAATATAAAGAACAGTGCATCTTGTAATCTGAACATGAATAATAGATTTGGCATTCAGCTATTATGTGAAAGAACAAGATGTAATAACAGGAAATCTCCTATGGAAAATACATATGCTCTAAGCAAATCTTTCAAGCAAAATGAATAGAAATGTCTGAGTTTGTATTGATTCAAGCTCAAATCTAAATTTAAAATGTAAATCTTACAAAAATAAATAGTAAGAAAATGTAGGAGTGTGTGAGAGAGAACACGGGGATCTGTATGGATGTGCAAGGACATGTTAACAAATCCGAAGGGTATTGTTCTAGAAGCCAAGGCAACATCTTCATAGTATCTGAAGCTCGCTGCATAAGAAAAGGAATTGTAGTTTGTCAGCATTACCAGAATAACACTTTTTACACATAATTAATAACATTTAAAATGTTAAATTCAGGGTGTTTAAAAAGGACTAATCACCTCCTGGAAAACTTCATGAAATGAAAGGTGAGCAAAATATAAAACCTTTATCAAATCTCAAACATAACCAAGACAGGACCCGGCAAGGCATATATATTTATATATATATATATACCTTGCCGTGTCCTGTCTCAGTTGGTAACCGAAATGCTGCCACCGTGTGATTCACTGATCATATGACACACTAAGGCGTCTACTGTATATACTGTATGTGGGCCAATAGAATCATAGAATGTTAGAGCTGGAAGGGACCTCCAGGGCCATAGTGTCCAACCCCCTGCTCAATGCAGGAGTCACTAAACCATCTCAGACAGATGTCTGTCCAGCCTCTGAAGACTTCTATTGAAGGGGAACTCACCATCTCTCGTGGAGTGGGGGACTTGATACCTGAATGAAGATGGGGGTTGAGGGAGAATGATGCCATGCCACCAGTGGTGTAACGAGAATTCTACAGGCCTCAGGGCAAAATTTGGACTGCTCATCCGATCCCCCACTCACAAGTTGCCTAGATGCATGGGCCTCTGTAGGGTTGATAGCATCTTTGTTAGCCTCAGATAAAAAAAAATCAATACAATTTATAAATCTGACAGAAAAACAAAGCAGGAGACTCCTGTGATTGTCACTGCCAGATTGCTATGATAGCAAGTGAGCAAATCTGCTACACACAGGCGATCTGATCATCGCCTTTGTGCAGCAGAGGTGATCAGGCTAGTTCTGCTTCTAGTCTCCCATGGAGTAAAAAGTAAAAAAATTAAAAAATAAAGAAAATGTAAAAGTTTAAATCACCCCCCTTTCACCCTATTCAAAATAAAACAATAAAAAAACACACATACATATTTGGTATCGCCGCGTTCAGAATCGCCTAATCTATCAATATAAAAAAAGAATTAATCCGATCGATAAATGGCATAACGAGAAAAAAATTCAAAACGCCAGAAATATGTTTTTTTTTGTCACCGCAACATTGCAATAAAATGCAATAATGGGAGACCAAAACATCGGATCTACCCCAAAATGGTATCAATAAAAATGTCAGCTCGAAGCGCAAAAAATAAGCCATCATCCGGCCCCAGATACCGAAAAATGGAGGTGCTACGGGTCTCGGAAAATGGCTACCTCATTATTTATTTATTTATTTTTTTTAAGCAAACTTTGGCTTTTTTTTCACTACTTAAAATAAGAAAGAACCTATACATGTTTGGTATCTACGAACTCGTAATGACCTAGAGAATCATAATGGCAGGTCAGTTTTAGCATTCATGGAACGTGATAAAAAAAACAAAAAACTGTGGAATTGCACTTTTTTGCAATTTCACTGCACTTGGATTTTTTTTTCCCATTTTCCAGTGCACGACATGGTAACACCAGTGATGTCATTCGAAAGTACAACTTGTCTCACAAAAAATAAGCGTCACACGGCCATATTGACAGAAAAATAAAAAAGCTATGACTCTGGGAAGAATGGGAGCAAAAAACAAATGCGCAAAAACGGAAAATGCTCCGGTCATGAAGGGGTTAATAAAGATTTATCTTTTTAGCACAATCTTGTTATATGGTCTTGTTGCATCTTTCTTTTTTTTATATGATCCTTACTTCTTATACTTACCAGCTGCCGCCTTCAGTTGTTCCCGGCGACGCTCTGATCCCGTGCCACCATCTTGTGACTGCAACGTCTAACTGACCGTAAGTCAGAGGTAACGGTCACAGGCTCTCAAAACATGTCTATGGGAGCCCCGTCCTGGCCTTGTTCTTGCTTTCATAGAGCAACTCATTAAGTTCTGACTTCCGGCTCACCCAGCAAACACTGGATTGATCCGGCAGATCACATCCTGCATAAGACGACCGGAGCGTCATCAATAAAAGATGAAGATGGTGAGTATAATACTGGAGGCAAGAAACTTAGATTAGTGACACCACTCCAGCACTGTAATAAAGAAAAAACACTGAAGTGGTGCTTTAAATCATTCACTTTTTTCTCTGTTGTACAGAATTAAAATAACTTGACTGCAAACGGTTGAGTCAGATATTTTAACTCAAGTAAATTAAGGCTGCATTCACAAATCTGGGTGAAGTGTATGCAGTCTGATTTTTTTTTTTTATCGGACAACACCCATACCCCTTGAGTATGTCCTATTCTGATCCTAAAAATCTGGTCAGAAAAGGCTATACTCTGCGATTCATGGATCTCACGCCTTGATCCATTATTTTAGCAGATGTGTGAATAGATCCATTCTCCTCAATGGGTGTGTGTGCTTTCTGATACAATATCAGGCAGCACACTGACATTTTACACAGATGTGTGAATGCACTCTTAGTCCATGTGCCCACGTAGCGTTTTTGTAGCATTTTTGCAGCGTTTTTACGGCCACGAAAACGCTTGTAAAACCGTCTGCCATGCAAAGCAATGTGAATTCGGATATGCTGTGCACATGGTGCGCTAATTAGCGCGCCGAATTTGCATTGCGTTGCAAAACGCAGCATGACCATTTCTACCGCGATTACGCTGCAAATTCGCGGCCATTGAGTAACATTGAAACGCAGCAAACCCGCAGGTATGGAATGTAATGGAAGTGGAAGAAGAGAAGCCCACTAGATCAGTCCAGGAAGAGATGTTCGGTGGTCTCCGCTCAAAGAAAAAGATGGTGTTCCCGATACATAAAAACATTCAGGATCTAATCCTGGATGAATGGGAAAATCCTGAAAGGTGACTGAATACACCAGCAGAATTGAAAGACAGGTTTCCGGTAGATGAAGAAACTTCAAAATGTTGGACCGAGATACCTAAGGTCGATATTCAGGTGGCAAGAGTCGCTAAAAAGACAGTATTGCCATTCGAGGACTCGTCGCAACTAAAGGATCCTCTGGACCGCAAGATGGACAGCCTTCTCAAAAAATCCTGGGAAACATCAGCAGTCCTTCTGAACACAAACGTAGTCTCCACGTGTGTTGCACGGTCCATGTCAAGATGGCTCAACCAGCTTGAAGGCATCTGGCTATGGGCACATCCAGAGAGGAGATACAAGCTTCTCTACCTTTACTGCAGAAGGCCACTGACTTCCTGGCTGATGCTTCAGCGGAATCTGTGAGGGTAACCGCCAGGGCCGCAGTCCTATCAAACTCCACAAGGCGAGCACTATGGCTGAAATCGTGGAACGGTGACGTGGCCTCTAAAATAAAACTTTGTTCCATTCCCTTCAGGGGAGAATATATGTTTGGCCAGGCCCTTGACGGCCTCCTGGAGAAGGCGGCTGATAAAAAGAAATCCCTGCCTGAACCCAGACACTACAAGAAGACCCCCTTTCGCCCCCCTCGGGAACAGAATCCCCAGTACAAGGGGAAAGGCAAGTCCGGTCGATGGAGCTACCCCAAAGGGGGGAAAGATAGGAATATTTTTTTCCCAAAAGGACAGCGACAACAGTAGCGGTGACACCAGAGTAGTGGGGGGACGAATCATGAAATACCTTCCCCAATGGCAAAAGATCTGCTCCAGTCAATGGATCTTGAAAGTAATTCAAGAAGGGGTAAAGATCGAATTCTCCTCATATCCTCCAAGAAAAGTAATGATAACTCGTCTAACATCCCCGAGATTAAAGACCGCACTGATGTCCGGCCTAAAAAACCTACTATTCTTGGGGGCTGTTTCACCGGTCCCAAAAACAGAAAGACACACAGGCCACTATTCACGCCTGTTTATGATAAGGAAACCAAACGTCACTTACAGAATAATAATAAATCTGAAACCTCTAAACAAATACATCATCTACAGAAGATTCAAAATGGAGTCCATCAGATCAGCAGTTCCCTTGATAGGACAAGGATATGTGATGGCAAGCGTCGACTTACAGGATGCATACTATCACGTCCCTATACATCCAACATACCGGAAATTTCTAAGGTTTGCGGTGGTTCAAGAGGATCAGACATTACATTTTCAATTCAACGTATTGCCGTTTGGGATATCCTCAGCTTCGAGAATATTTACCAAAATTATGTCAGAGGTAGTGGCTTCAATCAGAAAAGAAAAAATCTGCATCATTCCCTACCTCGACGACTTCTTACTAGTAGGTCCCTCGGTGGAAGCACTCCAGGAAGATCTGCAGAGAACAATCCAAATCCTGACCACCCTAGGGTGGTTGATAAATCATCAAAAGTCAGACCTGGTCCCTGGGTGTTCTACTAGACTCCGCCAGACAAACCTCCTTCCTACCAAAGGACAAACAGATACTTTTGAGATCCAAGATATCGAATCTGAAGACCCTGAACAGGGTGTCCCTAAGGTTTGCCATGTCAACCCTCGGCTCCATGACAGCCTGCATCCAATCCGTAGCCTGGGATCAGGCTCACACCAGGGTATTGCAAACCCATATTCTTGCACAGTGGGACGGATCCCCAGACTCCCTAGACAGAAAGATCATGATCCCTCATTAAGTGAAAACATCCCTGTCATGGTGGCTCAGCCCAAGAAACCTAGGAACAGGGGTTCCATGGTCTCAGTTCCCTCTGATAACAGTCACGGTAGACGCCAGCAAGACGGAATGGGGAGCTGTCGTTGCTCAAACCCCTTTCCAAGGGGTCTGGACAGAAGAGACCAGCAGGAGATCCTCCAACTTCCGCGAGTTAAAGGCAGTGGAGGAGGCACTCAAAATGTCGGCTCCAATCATTACGGGCAAACACGTAAAAGTCTATTCAGACAACATGACTACCGTAGCTCACCTGTCCCATCAAGGGAGTACAAGATACGAGAATCTAAAAAGTATCTCAGCAAGAATATTCTTCTGGGCGGAAAGACATCTTCGTTCCTTATCAGTAGAGATGAGCGTTGTTCGACTCGAACTGTTCGCCAATCTCAAATTCGAGCTGTTTTGGGCGGTGTTCGAGCCGTTCGGCGAACACGAACGATTTGAGAAAAATTCGGCTGTTCGAGGTTATGTTCGATAACTGTTCGTGCACCAAAATCATAACTGGATTTTTTCTCAGTAATGATGAAAATTAATGTTAATACGCAGTTTGAGTGTACAGCGGGGCGGGGGGAGGGGCAGGGGATGGATCTCTGCAGGAATAATGAAGATCTCCATTTTTTTTTCTCTTTCCCGCATTTACAGTGGGGAGGTGCAATCTGTCAGCCTATCAGCAGCGCACACACGGAGCGAAGTGCTTTTTTTCACACAAGCAAGGGCATGTGTCATTGGCAGTGTATGTCACATGTCCTTGCCCTATAAGACCAAGCCATTTTCCCCGTCGCCACCATTTTCTCACTGCTGCAGCTGCGTGTTAGACGGCACCGCTGTTGCTGTGTGCGCTATACCTTGTTAATTTCAAGCCAATTTTCGCACAAATCTACAGATAGCTTGGGAGTAGGGAATAGTTGTGATTGCAGTCCTTTTAAGGACTAGGTTACAGCATTTCCTACGACTTTTATCAGGCAGGTCTGTGCTCTTAAATAGATGGGTTGTGGGAGTAAAGACTAATTGTAATTGCAGTCCTTTTCAGGACTAGGTTACATCAGTTCCTATCAGTTTTTGCCAGGCAGGTCTGTGAAAGTGCTGTGCAAGTTTTTTTCACAGCATTTGGCTGAATCTAGCAAAGCTAATCCTTTTTGGCCTATTGTAGAGTGTGTTAGTCAGTGGAGTAGCCTATCTGTGTTGCAAGATATACCACCTGTGTATAGAATACCAATTTTTTTACTGCACCTAGTGAAGTAAAATCTTTTGGGCATGGCATCATTCTATTAGTCCATCTATACTGACTTCCATCAGGTTGCAAATTGAATATAATTTTTTTCTGCATCTAGCTCTGAAAAAATATTTGGCCTTCTAGCAGTGTGTGGGACTTGTTCTATTAGTTCATCTATACTGACCTCCATCACGTTGCAAATTCAAAATAATTTTTTGTCTGCATCTAGCTCTGAAAAAATATTTGGCCTTCTAGCAGTGTGTGGGACTTTCTCTATTAGTCCATCTGTACTGACCTCCATCAGGTTGCAAATTAAAAATATTTTTTTGTCTGCATCTAGCTCTGAAAAAATATTTGGCCTTCTAGCAGTGTGTGGGACTTTCTCTATTAGTCCATCTATACTGACCTCCATCAGGTTGCAAACTGAATATATTTTTTTTCTGCATCTACCTCTGAAGAAATATTTGGGCTTCTAGCTGTGTGTGGGACTTGTTCTATTAGTCCATCTATACTGACCTTAATCACGTTGCAAATTCAAAATAATTTTTTGTCTGCATCTAGCTCTGAAAAAATATTTGGCCTTCTAGCAGTGTGTGGGACTGTCTCTATTAGTCCATCTATACTGACCTCCATCAGGTTGCAAATTAAAAATCATTTTTATCTGCATCTAGCTCTGAAAAAATATTTGGCCTTCTAGCAGTGTGTGGGACTTTCTCTATTAGTCCATCTATACTGACCTCCATCAGGTTGCAAACTGAATATATTTTTTTTCTGCATCTACCTCTGAAAAAATATTTGGGCTTCTAGCTGTGTGTGGGACTTGTTCTATTAGTCCATCTATACTGACCTCCATCAGGTTGCAAACTGAATATAATTTTTTTCTGCATCTACCTCTGAAAAAATATTTGGGTTTCTAGCTGTGTGTGGGACTTGTTCTATTAGTCCATCTATACTGACCTCCATCAGGTTGCAAACTGAATATAATTTTTTTCTGCATCTAGCTCTGAAAAAATATTTGGACTTCTAGCAGTGTGTGGGACTTGTTCTATTAGTCCATCTATACTGACCTCCATCAGGTTGCAAATTCAAAATAATTTTTTGTCTGCATCTAGCTCTGAAAAAATATTTGGCCTTCTAGCAGTGTGTGGGACTTTCTCTATTAGTCCATCTATACTGACCTCCATCAGGTTGCAAATTGAATATAATTGTTTTCTGCATCTAGCTCTGAAAAAATATTTGGGCTTCTAGCAGTGTGTGGTACTTGTTCTATTAGTCCATCTATACTGACCTCCATCACGTTGCAAATTCAAAATAATTTTTTGTCTGCATCTAGCTCTGAAAAATTATTTGGCCTTCTAGCAGTGTGTGGGACTTTCTCTATTAGTCCATCTATACTGACCTCCATCTGGTTGCAAATTAAAAATAATTTTTATCTGCATCTACCTCTGAAAAAATATTTGGGCTTCTAGCACTGTGTGGGACTTGTAATATTAGTCCATCTATACTGACCTCCATCAGGTTGCAAACTGAATATAATTTTTTTCTGCATCTAGCTCTGAAAAAATATTTGGCCTTCTAGCTGTGTGTGGGACTTGTTCTATTAGTCCATCTATACTGACCTCCATCAGGTTGCAAATTAAAAATATTTTTTTGTCTGCATCTAGCTCTGAAAAAATATTTGGCCTTCTAGCAGTGTGTGGGACTTTCTCTATTAGTCCATCTATACTGACCTCCATCAGGTTGCAAACTGAATATATTTTTTTTCTGCATCTACCTCTGAAGAAATATTTGGGCTTCCAGCTGTGTGTGGGACTTGTTCTATTAGTCCATCTATACTGACCTCCATCAGATTGCAAACTGAATATAATTTTTTTCTGCATCTAGTTCTGAAAAAATATTTGGCCTTCTAGCAATGTGTGGGACTTGTTCCATTAGTCCACATATACTGACCTCCATCAGGTTGCAAATTCAAAATAATTTTTTGTCTGCATCTAGCTCTGAAAAAATATTTGGCCTTCTAGCAGTGTGTGGGACTTTCTCTATTAGTCCATCTATACTGACCTCCATCAGGTTGCAAATTGAATATAATGTTTTTCTGCATCTAGCTCTGAAAAAATATTTGGGCTTCTAGCAGTTTGTGGGACTTGTTCTATTAGTCCATCTATACTGACCTCCATCAGGTTGCAAACTGAATATAATTTTTTTCTGCATCTAGCTCTGAAAAAATATTTGGCCTTCTAGCAGTGTGTGGGACTTGTTCTATTAGTCCATCTATACTGACCTCCATCACGTTGCAAGTTCAAAATAATTTTTTGTCCGCATCTAGCTCTGAAGAAATATTTGGCCTTCTAGCAGTGTGTTGGACTTTCTCTATTAGTCCATCTATACTGACCTCCATCAGGTTGCAAATTAAAAATAATTTTTATCTGCATCTACCTCTGAAAAAATATTTGGGCTTCTAGCTGTGTGTGGGACTTGTTCTATTAGTCCATCTATACTGACCTCCATCAGGTTGCAAACTGAATATAATTTTTTTCTGCATCTAGCTCTGAAAAAATATTTGGCCTTCTAGCAGTGTGTGGGACTTTCTCTATTAGTCCATCTATACTGACCTCCATCAGGTTGCAAATTAAAAATAATTTTTATCTGCTTCTAGCTCTGAAAAAATATTTGGCCTTCTAGCAGTGTGTGGGACTTGTTCTATTAGTCCATCTATACTGACCTCCATCACGTTGCAAATTCAAAATAATTTTTTGTCTGCATCTAGCTCTGAAAAAATATTTGGCCTTCTAGCAGTGTGTGGGACTTTCTCTATTAGTCCTTCTATAATGACCTCCATCAGGTTGCAAATTAAAAATCATTTTTATCTGCATCTAGCTCTGAAAAAATATTTGGCCTTCTAGCAGTGTGTGGGACTTTCTCTATTAGTCCATCTATACTGACCTCCATCAGGTTGCAAACTGAATATATTTTTTTTCTGCATCTACCTCTGAAAAAATATTTGAGCTTCTAGCTGTGTGTGGGACTTGTTCTATTAGTCCATCTATACTGACCTCCATCAGGTTGCAAACTGAATATAATTTTTTTCTGCATCTAGCTCTGAAAAAATATTTGGCCTTCTAGCAGTGTGTGGGACTTTCTCTATTAGTCCATCTATACTGACCTCCATCAGGTTGCAAATTAAAAATAATTTTTATCTGCATCTAGCTCTGAAAAAATATTTGGCCTTCTAGCAGTGTGTGGGACTTGTTCTATTAGTCCATCTATACTGACCTCCATCACGTTGCAAATTCAAAATAATTTTTTGTCTGCATCTAGCTCTGAAAAAATATTTGGCCTTCTAGCAGTGTGTGGGACTTTCTCTATTAGTCCTTCTACAATGACCTCCATCAGGTTGCAAATTAAAAATCATTTTTATCTGCATCTAGCTCTTAAAAAATATTTGGCCTTCTAGCAGTGTGTGGGACTTTCTCTATTAGTCCATCTATACTGACCTCCATCAGGTTGCAAACTGAATATATTTTTTTTCTGCATCTACCTCTGAAAAAATATTTGGGCTTCTAGCTGTGTGTGGGACTTGTTCTATTAGTCCATCTATACTGACCTCCATCAGGTTGCATACTGAATATACTTTTTTTCTGCATCTACCTCTGAAAAAATATTTGGGCTTCTAGCTGTGTGTGGGACTTGTTCTATTAGTCCATCTATACTGACCTCCATCAGGTTGCAAACTGAATATAATTTTTTTCTGCATCTAGCTCTGAAAAAATATTTGGCCTTCTAGCAGTGTGTGGGACTTGTTCTATTAGTCCATCTATACTGACCTCCATCAGGTTGCAAATTCAAAATAATTTTTTGTCTGCATCTAGCTCTGAAAAAATATTTGGCCTTCTAGCAGTGTGTGGGACTTTCTCTATTAGTCCATCTATACTGACCTCCATCAGGTTGCAAATTGAATATAATTTTTTTCTGCATCTAGCTCTGAAAAAATATTTGGGCTTCTAGCAGTGTGTGGGACTTGTTCTATTAGTCCATCTATACTGACCTCCATCACGTTGCAAATTCAAAATAATTTTTTGTCTGCATCTAGCTCTGAAAAATTATTTGGCCTTCTAGCAGTGTGTGGGACTTTCTCTATTAGTCCATCTATACTGACCTCCATCTGGTTGCAAATTAAAAATAATTTTTATCTGCATCTACCTCTGAAAAAATATTTGGGCTTCTAGCTGTGTGTGGGACTTATTCTATTAGTCCATCTATACTGACCTCCATCAGGTTGCAAATTGAATATAATTTTTTTCTGCATCTAACCCAGCCAATAGTTTTGGCCTAATACCACAGTTTGGCCACTCAGCTCTGCTCGGTTCCCATCCATTGTTTTTTTGTGCAAACAACTCCAGAGTTGTGAATTAGTTAACCACCAAAATGAGTGGAAAAAGGCCTGCTGCTGGTGGAAAGGGGAATAGGCGTGTTGGGAAGGGGAAAAAAGGTTGTGTCCGTGGGGTAGGTGTTAAAGCAACAGTAACATCTGCAGAAGAAAGACCATCTTCCAGCCAAACTAAAATGTCTACTTCTTTTAGCGGACAATGTGATAAGATCCCTTTCTTACGGCCACGCCAATCGCTACAAATTCCAGATGAGGCACGAAAACAGCAGGTGCTTGAACGGATATCAAGTGTTCCTTTAAGTGGGCTCTCCTCCACATCAACTTCAACATCACAAATACTCCAGTCCTCAAAGGTGTCACCCCAATCGCACTTGCTTCCTCACAGCTCCCAAATCTCCAGCTGCCCATCTGAGTATGAGGTAGAACAGATGGTTGAGTCTGCAGAGCTGTTTACTCATACTATAGCCTGGGAATCAGAGGTCGACTCCAGCGCTTCTGTGAATCCAGACGAGGAAATGATCTGCACTGATGCCCAGAATCTTTATGAGTCGGATCCAGGACCAGACGCAGAAGGTTCTGACCATAATGTAGACCCTCATTCCCAAACTGTAACTCCTGTTGGTGGAGACAATGAGGAAGACGATGATGAGACTCAAATACCTGATTGGAGCGACAACTTTAGTTTTTTGTCAGAGCAGGAACAGGTTGGCTCTGAGGACGACGGGTGTGATAACGCACAGGGTGATGATGATGAGGTTGGAGATCCCACTTACTGTCAACCCACAGTCAGCCAAGAGATGAGGTCAGCAGAGGAGGTGGAGGAGGATGCTAGTGATGACGAGGTCAGGTTGCGCCTTCCTGGACAGAGACGTAGTACTGGAAGCACGACAACAACTGCATCCTCAAACACAACTCTGCCTCTCACCACAAGTCGTGGTGGCTCTTCAGGTCGCATGGGTGCTAAGCCTTGCATAGCCTGGGCATTTTTTCAGATCAATAAAGATGACCCAACTCGTGTTATCTGTAACATTTGTCAGCAAAAGCTAAGTAGAGGCCAAAAAATACATAGTTTGAGTACTTCATGCATGAACCGGCACATGGACTTGAAGCATAAGTTGCAGTGGGAAGCTCACTGTGCTACAATTTGGCCTAGCCAGCCGGGCCAACCACCGTCTGCCATATCTTGTGCATCCGCGGCCTCTTCATCCTCTGTGACTGGGGGGACAGCAGTCACACCTGTTTTGGGGCGCAGACCTGCCACCTCTTTACCCGCAACAGCCAGCATGATTGGCAGGTCATCATTTTCTTTGGAGGTGGTAACACCAGCTGGTGTTGAGCGCTGTCCGACATCGATAGCACAACCTTTGGATCAAGGCAACCTAACATGTCCGCCTGCATCTTCCTCACAGACCGGCAGTTTGCCGGGGACACCCTTATCAACCCCGTCTAAGCACAATAGCCAGCCCTCGGTCCCTCAGATGTGGACAAGTAAAAGACCATTTCTTCCTAGCCATGAGAAAGGTAAGAGGTTGAATTTCACCATCTGCAAGCTCTTGGCTACAGAAATGCTGCCTTTCCGCCTGGTGGACACAGAGGATTTTCGAGACCTTATGTCCGTCGCAGTGCCCCAGTACCAGATGCCCAGTCGGCACTACTTCTCAAAGAAAGGTGTGCCTGCGCTCCACCAGCATGTCGCACACAACATCACCGCTTCTTTTAGAAACTCTGTGTGTGACAGGGTGCATTTCACCACAGACACTTGGACGAGTAGGCATGGACAGGGGCGTTACATGTCGCTGACTGGGCACTGGGTAACTATGGTGACAGCAGGACAAGGGGCTGCTGTCCAAGTCTTGCCGTCCCCACGAGTTGTGCGTCAATCCTCTTTATCACAAAGTTCCTCAACTGCTTCTGCCTCCTCAACCTCCTCTTGGTCCTCCACCTGCACCCAAAGCCTGTCTGGTCATGCCACAAGCTTTCTAACTGCGCAGAAGGGATCCTGCACACCTCCTTACTATGCTGGCAGTAGGGCTCAACGTCATCAGGCGGTTTTTACATTGAAATGTCTGGGAAATGTGAGTCACTCAGCTGAGGAGTTGTAGTCAGCTCTGGAGAACCAATTTCATGAATGGTTGTCTCCACTGGACCTGAAACCAGGGAAGGCCGTGTGCGACAATGCTGCAAACCTGTGTGCGGCCCTTCGCAGGGGCAATGTCACACATGTGCCTTGTATGGCTCACATGTTGAACCTGGTTGTCCAGCAATTTTTAGCCCACTATCCCGGACTAGATGGCCTTCTGCAGAGGGCACGGTCGCTGTGTGCTCACTTCCGCCGTTCGCATCCCGCAGCTCAGCGACTTACATCTCTACAGAAGTCGTTGGGCCTGCCACTTCACCGGCTAAAATGCGATGTGCCTACCCGGTGGAATTCAACTCTGCACATGTTGCAGCGACTGTGGCAGCACCGACAAGCCCTGGTGCAATACGTTCTGACGTATAGCCTGGGCCAACGGGATCCAGAGGTGGGGCAAATCACGCTGGAGGAGTGGTCTCAGATCAGGGACCTATGCACCCTTCTGCACAGTTTTGAAATGGCGACGAAGATGTTTAGTGCTGACGATGCCATTATCAGCATGACTATTCCGGTGATTTACATGCTGGAGCACATGTTAAACAGAATTCGGAGTCAGGTGGTGGCACAAGAGGAGGTGGAGGAAGTAGAGGAGGAGGAGTTGTATGCGGAAGGGCTAACATCTGCAAGGTCCAGACGGTCAGCAGCACCAAGGCGGCAGGCATGTGAGGGTGGGGGAGATGGTTTTACCAGGGCGCATGGTAGCAGCCAAACTAGTGAGGAAGGTGCAGGAGCCCAGGAAGAGGTGGAGGACGAACTGATGGAAGACTCATCAGATGAGGGAGACCTTGATCACATTTCTGTTGTGCGAGGTTGGGGGGAGAGGACAGAGGAAGGAAGCATGATTGTTACCTCGCCACCAACACAACAGGGACTTGGTGCTCCTGGATGCGCAACACACATGAGTGCCTTCTTGCTGCACTACCTGCAACATGACCCTCGAATTGTGAGAATTAGAAATAATCCTGACTACTGGGTTGCCACACTGTTAGATCCCCGGTACAAAAGTAAATTTGCAGAAATTATTCCTGCCATACAAAGAGATGCACGCATGCAGGAGTATCAGCAAAGACTGTTGCAGAATCTTACATGTGCTTTTCCACAAAACACCAGTGGTGCACGTAGTGAATCTCACAGTTCCAACTTGCCAACCGTGGGACCGTCGAGTGTTCAGCACTCAAACCGTAACAGAACCACAGTATCTGCTGGTAACATCAATTTTGCGGAATCATTTCACCACTTTTTTAGCCCATCCTTTGCAAGGCCACAGGAGACAAGAAGTCTGACACATAGTCAACGCCTAGAGACGATGGTACAGGAGTATCTCCAAGTAAACATTGAAGCCATGACTGTGTCACTGGACCCTTGCTCTTTTTGGGCTTCCAATCTGGATAAATGGCCAGAGCTAGCCACTTACGCCTTGGAGATCTTGTCATGCCCCGCAGCCAGCGTTCTGTCTGAACGAGTGTTCAGCGCTGCTGGTGGTGTGCTTACAGATAAGCGCACGCGGCTCTCCACTGATAATGTAGACAGACTCACGTTCATAAAGATGAACAAATCATGGATCCGAAACGACTTTTCTACCCTTGTGTCATCCTGGGGAGAGTAAAAGCTTGATGATTGGTTAAAATCACCTCACCAACCGTTTTAAGCTTTCAAATTACTAATCATGTTTATCTGTATCTTGGCTGGAAAATAATTTGGGCTTTTTAGCAGTGTGCAGTACTGATTCTATTAGGCCATCTATACTAAGCTCCACCAGATTTAAAATTACTAATCATGTTTATCTGTACCTTGGCTGGAAAATAATTTGGGCTTCGTAGCAGTGTGCAGCACTGATTCTATTAGGCAATCTATACTAAGCTCCACCAGATTTAAAATTAATAATAATTTTTAGCTGCATCTAGCCCGGAAAATAATTTTGGGGCTCCGAGATGCGCAAGACACATGAGTGCCTTCTTGCTGCACTACCTGCAACATGACCTTCATTTTGTCAGAATTCGAAGTAATCCTGACTACTGGGTTGCCACACTATTTGATCCCCCAAACTTTTCGATCAACCTTTTCAGTTTAATAAAGACCAAAAAAATGGTCATTTTTGAAATTATAAGCATTAGCAGGTTATTAGAAACTGAAATCAAACAGTTTTCAACTCAAAACTTTATTCTAGGTGATGTTACATTTTCACATAGGACCCCTTTTTCGAAAGGAGCTTCTGAACTCTCTCGTCCATTTAATTTGTCAGGTTTGGGATGGTTTCTGCTTCAATTGTTTTGCATGAGGACAGAATACCCTCCCAGAGCTGTTGCTTAGATGTGAACTGCCTCCCGCCATCATAGACACTCCTTTTGATGATGCTCCAGAGGTTCTGAATGGGGTAAAGGTCAGGGGAGCATGGGGGTCACACCATAAGTTTGTCCCCTTTTATGCCCATATCAGCCAGAGATGCAGATGTTTTATGTGCAGCATGAGATGGTGCATTATCATGCATAAAAATGATCTTGCTGTGGAATACACGGTTCTTCTTCATGAACCATGGCAGGAAGTGCTGTTTGAGAAACTCCACATACATTATGGAGTTCATCTTTACCCCTTCAGGGATCCTAAAGGGGCCGACAATCTCTCTCCCCATGATTCCAGCCCAAAACATTACTCCACCTCCTCCTTGCTGGCGCTGTAGCCGTGTTTGCATGGGGTGTCCATCAACCAGCCATCCTCCACTCCATCCATCTGGACCATCGAGCGTTGCACGGCACTCGTCCGTGAACAAAACAGTTTTGAAATCAGTCTTCATATAATGTTTGGCCCACTGGAGCCGTTTCTGCTTGTGTGAAGTGGATAGAGGAGGTCGACAGGATGGCGTATGCACAGCTGCAAACCTCTGAAGGACCCTGCATCTTGTTGTTCGGGGGACGTTGGAGGCACCAGCAGCTTCATAAACTTGTCTGCTGCTATGACAAGGCTTTTTTGCCGCTGCTCTTTTAACCTGACGTAATTGCCTGTAGGAAAGAGTCCTCAATTTGCCATTATCAGCACGCACACGCGTGTACTGTGAATCAGCTATATACTTCTTGATTGCCAAGACACTTCATCCTGATCATCGCACAATGTTGATTGTAGTCATGCCTTGACCTAAACACTCCACAATTTGTTGCTTCTCAGCAGCCGACACATCCTTTTTCTTTCCCATTTTGGCAGAAAATGTAGGCTGCTAAATAATGTGGGACAGCCTTCTTAAGTAGTCTTGCCTTTCATTGGACACACCTGCCAAACTAATTAGCACAGGTGTCTGCAATTGCTTACAGTGATATAAAGAGCCCTGACACACATCACCATCAATGAGTTTAACTGACAAACAAACAAATTCTTCCCTTATCACTCCTAAACACTTTTTGAATAATAATTTGGAACACAGTGTACATGTGCTTTTCCACAAAACACCAGTGGTTCACGTAGTGAATCTTACAGTTCTAACTTGCCAACCGTGGTCTGTATGGAGTTGTTCAATAAAGGGCCCAAAATTAAGATAACATAGATGGGAGAGGTCTCTATGAATAGGAATTCCTAAGTATTTGATACCCTGTGAGGGCCAGGCAAAGGGAAAGTTGGACTGGATGGAATCCTGTATGGATTTGGGGAGGGAGACATCGAGGGCCTCAGACTTCGCTGCATTGATTTTAAAATTTGACCATGTAACAAAGTGATCTATTTCAGCCATAACAGCATGGATGGATATATGTGATTGAGTGATATATACTAGGACATCATCAGCAAATAGAGAGCACTTGTACTCGGTGCCTCCCACCTCAATCCACCTAATATTGGGGTTATGGCGAATTGATGAGAGCAGGTGCTCCATCACTAGGATGTATAAGAGAGGGGACAGAGGACATCCCTGCCTTGTCCCATTGGTGATTGTGAAAGGTGATGAAAATGTTCTGATGCACCCCCTGGGCCTTGGGACACCCGGAGCCGGACCCTTTTTGGTGGATGCTGCTGGTTGTAGTCTCCGTGGCGGCGACCCAGTTCCGTGGCTCAGGGCTGTCAAACCAGTGGCGGAACTATTTATGTGGTTTTGATGTTTAAATGTCCGACTACGCCACCCGTGGATTGCGGTCAGAGTGAACCGCCGCTGCAGGGCAGACCGCTGAGGCTGGTGTTGTGGGTGCAGCAGAGCGTAGCATAACTCCCCACGGGAGGAGTATAGCCTCAGGGCAGTGTATGCGGAGGATGGGGGTGATGGTGCAGGGCAGCAGCAGTAACGACACGGAGTCAGTGATGCAGTCCAGGGCCTTTACTCACAGTTCTTATTATCCAGACCACGTCTGCAGGTAACGGCTGCCCACGTCGTACAGTGCTCACCAGGTGAGGGGCTCAGACAACTCCCAGATAACTTTGGAGTGCTTCACAGGACCCCCTTTGTGTGTCCTTTGTCTGGCCTTTCTTACCAACCCTTCTGTCCGGCTGCCTCGGGCCTCCTCTTGGTAAACTTGGCGCCAGTTTCCCTGACCCTATGTGGTGCCTTCCTAGCGGGTGTAGCGAGGGGCTGCGCCACATAAAATGTCACAGCCTCCGGTTTCTAGCTGAGGGTCGTTTCCTGCCTCCACTAGTTTCGGGGACCGGTCTCCCCCTTTGGCCTGACCCCTCCACGCAGGTGGATTCAGGCGTGCGGTGGCGACTCGCCCGTCCGCACCCCTGGGATCCCTTCGTTCCTCGTTCCTGGAGCCTTCTCCGCTCCTCTTCCTTCCTTCTCCCTCTTCCAGGCCTGGGCCTCTGTTACTAGGCCCGCCTCCGGAGCAGAGCTCATGCAGAATCCCTGCTTCCTGTCATTTCTGCTCAGACTTCTCTGCACTGAACTAAGATGGTGCCCACCTTTTATACTCCCTTCTCAATGCACCCAGGAACTGCTTCCTCCCTGCTCCTGCACTACAGGGTTCCCCTTCCTCAGTGTTCCCTCCCCCCACTCCAGCCAGGGACAGGGACTGTCGTGCCCATCTCAGGGGCATATTGGTCGCCCTGCCCCACGCCAATGTGGTGTAATGCATGCAGGTGTCGGGTCCTGATCCACACTCCATCCTTACCTGAGAGTGAGATATCACACCTCTGGGTGAGGTGCAATACCTCTGTAGCAACCGAGCCCTCAGGGTGCTACAGTTCCATTTATCTTCAGCCTAGGTGACGTATTGCGATACAGGGCCGTGATTTTGGCTATAAAAGGGTCCCCTAGACCCCTACCCCAAGCTTTTTAAGAGAATCATATATGGCGTGCCTGGAGACTCTATGGAATGCTTTCTCAGCATCCAACGAGAGTATCTAATTACAAATTTTTAACTGCATCTAGCCCAGGAAATACTTTGTGCCTAGTAGCAGTGTCTGCTAGTCAGCGGATTATCCCGGCTGTTAAGCAAGCTACACCACCTGTAGTTTGGACACTTAATTTTTTCAAAGGAAATGCTTCGGGACCACGGGATACTCAGTGAAGAGCATCAGGAGGCACCCCAAGGCATAGGGGCTGGGACTGGTAGTAGGACGCCTTGCGGTGGACAGCCGAGCTCGATCCTTATAAAAGCTTTTTAACTGCAGCAGCTTTAGTGGACACTACTGGAGCTGGAATTACGCGGCTGCTGGCATGAGACTTGCCCTCCAATAGATCCTTGTAAATGGATTTAAAGTGTATTCATTCAAATTAGAGAGATAATTTAAATTAAAAAGCTTAGAGCTGCCTCCACCACAGGGGGGCTCGCTCGACCCACCAGCGGACAGGCACCAGTATTGGAAGAGGGGGACTGGCCGTCAGGGTTCACCGCGGCTCTGGCACAAACCCGGCGACACGGAGGTGGCACGGGCAGGAGCGGACTGGCCGTGTCGGCTTCTCACTTTTTGGATTTTAGAAGGGCATGACATGCCTATATCTGTGTCTCCCCCTCCTTTTACTCCTCCACCTCTTTTCTTTTCGCATGACTATATGTACTTGTCACTTTTCCATGTGTTAGTTGTGTCTTCTGAGCAGTTTGTCAGCTTTTGGACACCTTTGAAGGTGTTTTCTATGTGTTTCTATGTGTTTTTGTTTGCCTGCCATTGGTTTTAATGGTGTTCGAAGGTGTTCGACGAACAGTTCGACGAACAGTTCGGCGAACACACGGGTGTTCGACGAACCGAACCGAACTCGAACACTACGGGGGTGGCTCAACACTACTTATCAGGTCAGCAAATAAAAGGCTCAGACAATATCCAGGCCGATTTTCTGAGCAGAAGGAATATCCATCCGGGGGAATGGGAGCTGGACTCAGACATTTTCCACATGCTGACCAGACAATGGGGTCGTCCGGAGGTGGACCTCTTTGCAAGACGCCAGAACACCAAGGCAGAAAAATACTTCTCCCTAGATCCAGACGACGTATGCCTGGGGATAGATGGATTCGCTCACCCATGACGTTTCCATCTGGCTTACGCTTTTCCCCCAATTCCATTGCTACCCAGGACCTTACAGAAAGTAAGTAAATAATTTTGATAGCCCCACTTTGACCCAAAAGAAGCTGGTTCTGTGCACTGAACAGTTTAAGCATAGACGGACCTCTCATTTTGCCAGCAATCAAAACCCTTCTCCATCAGGGTCCAATACTCCATCCAGATCCAGAGAACCTCCATCTAGCGGCCTGGCTTCTGAGTTCACAATCCTGAAGGCAAAAGGACTCTCAGACCGAGTAATTCATACCCTACAAAAAAGTAGCAAACAAATCACAAACTCCATATACAGCAAGATATGCAAGACCTTCCTAACATGGTATAAACGAAATGTACCAGATCTTCGGCATTCTGACATGACCCAGATTTTGGATTTTCTACAAGAGGGGCTGGAAAAAGGCCTTAGACCCAGCACCCTGAAGGTCCAGATCGCGGCACTAAGTATCTATTTTGACCAGAGCCTAGCCGAACACCGATGGGTAAAAAGGTTCATGACAACAGCTACTCGTCTGCGTCCCAGAATAATCAACCACGTTCCCTCCTGGGATCTTAATATCATCCTTAAAGGTCTGACACTACCACCGTTTGAACCTTTGGCCTCAATAGAGCTGGATAAATTAGCCTGGAAAACAACATTTCTAGTAGCGATTACCACTGCCAGGAGAGTGGGAGAAATCCAGGCCTTCTCGGTGAATGACCCATATCTGAGAATCCTGGAAGATAGGATTATTCTACAGCTGGACCCATCTTTCTTGCCAAAGGTAGTCTCAGACTTTCATCGATCTCAGGAGATAATTCTGCCTTCCTTCTATCAAAACCCAAAAAATAAAAGGGAAGAAGAATTCCATACTTTGGACGTAAGGCAGGTTGTTCTTCGCTACCTCCAAAAGACAGAGGCCTGGAGGAAGGATCAGAACCTCTTTATTCAGCCATCTGGTCAGAACAGAGGGAAGAAGGTCACAAAGGTTACCATCGCTACTTGGATCAAGAAAGCAATTGTGGAATCATATCAGATCCAGAATCTCTCACCACCAGAGAAACTGAAAGCACACTCTACTAGAGCCATGTCCATCTCCTGGGCAGAAAAGGCTAGTGCTTCCCTCGAGCAGATATGTAGAGCAGCTACATGGTCCTCGGTCCATACCTTCACCAAGCGTTACAAACTTAATTTAATGTCCATTAAAGACTTAGCCTTTGGGCGGAAAGTGCTTCAGGCCATTGTCCCTCCCTAAACATGAGTCTTTGGTACTCCTCCTTTGGTGCTGTCGTGGGGGGTTATTGGCGAAAATAGAATTAGACTTACCGGTAATTCGGTTTCTAATAACCCACCACGACAGCACTGATAATTCCCTCCCAGGCTTGGTTAGCCAATCATTTAATTCGAATAAATATAATTTGAAGCATCCATACTTGTGTGGTCCTTTATAAAAACACTGGAGGGAGGATGAGGGAGGGGCTATTTAACCTCTTTGTGCTTTCTGTCCCTATTAGGGTGGGGTGACATCCTCCTCCTTTGGTGCTGTCGTGGTGGGTTATTAGAAACCGAATTACCGGTAAGTCTAATTCTATTTTTTTTTTTTTACTCTAGATGCAGCATTTAAAGCATCTAAGTTGGTCACACAATATAAATCCATGCCGGTTGCATGGATTTATATTGTGTGACCAACTTGTCAAGCACTTTTCCAAGTGATGCTCAAAATCGCTTGGAAAAGTGCTTGAAAAAACGCACGCGAAAACGCATATAAAAACGCTGAAAAAACACTTCTCTCTGGCAGAAAAAATGCATGTAAATATGCATGCATTTTTTTCTGCCAGAGAGGCAAAAACACTCTGCATCAAATCTGCTACGTGGGCACTTAGCCTTAGAGAGCATCTGTCACAATGTCTAAAGTTGCCAGTGTTTGATCTTATTTCATTCTTGCTGTTCCCCTGTGTATTTTGCGGAGTCTTTTGAGTGTTTTTTATCTAGTGCTGATTTTTATTGTGTTTACCAAGAGGGTGTGGCTCACAGAGTAATTATGCAGGGCAGCCTAAAGACACGCCCACAGAGAATCCTGAGAACAAAGCCCCATTGAAAAGTCCATAAAAATTAGCACTAAACAAAAAGGCAAACATCTTTGGAACCATATGGTACATTTTAAAAGAGAAGAAAAAAAAAATACTCAGGGAAACCGAGAGAATAAAATAAGATAAAAACTGGCCACTTTTTACCTGGTGACCCGTTCTCTTTAAGTGAATAAAGCTGAGCTGAAATATTGCAAACTTGTGGACATGGGTGCTACTGTTTGTATTTCAATCCTGTACAAACCATTTAAACCCAAAATTGGTATGTTTGGGGTAAACCCATAGAAAATTAATTTGTTGATTGTAATTATTTGACATTTAATATATCTTGTAATTCCTATAAGTAATTAGAGCAGTAAAAAAAATGTGAAAAGTGCACAATCTGCTACCTGCAAAATATTTGTATAGGTACAGTACATGTTAGAAGGTCAATAAATAGATTTTATGTTATGTGTATCCAGAAGGAATGTCTGTGAGCTCCTGCAGATGCTAATTTATTGTTCTGAAATGGCCTTTCGAATCAATTACCTACCATATATCAGCAAATTATCTTAATCCGGGCAATTCCTTATTTTTACAATGCTCATGTATTCTCATTTGTCTTCATTCAGAATAGTAGTCATACAACCAATGTGGTGAATTCTTCAGGGTGCCATAAAATTGCCTGTTAATTTATATTGCTGTCTTCATTAGGTGACAGCGGCCATTTTGAGGCCTGTAAATGTATATACGATCATGTAAGCCAACCTCTCATGATCAACAAATTACTAACTGTATTCATGAGGCAAGGCTGACATTTATGGTGCAGACCTATTAAAATTTTAATGAGGCATGTCTTCGATTTTATGAAATGTCTAATATTCATGAAATATGTCCAATATTCATGAGGAGTCATGTCCAGTATTCATGAGCCATGACTAGGATTCCTGGCTTACAGTTTTCTAGGTTGCTCGTTTTTACTCTATTCTGTATGTAATCACAGACGCTCATTCATTTTTTTTCATTTTCTTCATAGAAATGTAATTACTGAACACTGAAATAAAATTACGGTAAGAAACTCTGAATATTACAATAAAACAATAACAGACTAGATCTACATAGTAGCAACCCTTTTTTTATTTTTACTAAACATCTTTAAAGAGTAATTAAAGTTTTTTATTGATCTTTCCTATTTATCAGGCAATTGAATTGAATGCAGATTTGTGGGGTCTGGGTCCTGAGACCCTCACCGATGGTGCAATAGGCCCCCGAGAAGAGCTAACCTCAGCAGACAGGAGTACAAAACTACACACACTACACACAGCCTAGAGTACAAATTCGACAGGAAACATAGGCTCACTGCTACAAAGCTATGAACTTAGGAGTACGGATTCAAATTGAAAGCATAGGCTACAAGGCTACGAACCTACAGTAGGAGTATGGGTTTAATAGAAAGAATACGTTTGTAGCTACGAGGCGATGAGCCTTTGCTTTCTATTGAATTCATACTACTTGCTATGTGTGCGCTCCTGTCTGCTGAGGTGTGCGCTCCTGTCTGCTGAGGTGTGCGCTCCTGTCTGCTGAGGTGTGCGCTCCTGTCTGCTAAGGTGTGCGCTCCTGTCTGCTGAGGTGTGCGCTCCTGTCTGCTGAGGTGTGCGCTCCTGTCTGCTCAGGTGTGCACTTCTCAGGGGTGCAGTGCACTATCAGTAGGCTTCTCGGGACCCCATCCACCTCCAATCTGCAGGCAATTCAGGTGCTTGCTGAATAGGAAAAATCAATAATAAACTTTAATTACTCTTTAAGAGTTTTTTCAGACCCCCAAAATGTATTTTTTAGTTTTAAAGAGTAATTTAATTTACAAGGTAATTCTTACTATCCAGCAGTTCTATTTTTAGTTCTGTGATTGGTGTAGGACAAGGTGTCCCTATGTTAGCACATGACCAGAGGGGGATGATTGGTCATTTTAGAAACTAAACCTGTCAATGCATTATTGCAGAAGAGAGCTGGTATGGATATCAAAATGAGCTATTGACATGGAGTCCTATGCCATGCACAGGACCAGAAGTGGGGCAGCAGAACCCAGGACAGGAGTGGCTTTCTATTGACTGACGTAATCGATCTACACGAGAAAGATACAGATATCATGCTACTTTTCTAAATACCCATTAGGCTGTGTGCCCACGATGCGTTTTTCAAGCGTTTCCGCAGCGGCAAAAACGCTGCAGAAATGCTTAAAAAACGCAGGGTAGAAGGTCTGCCATGTTCCCCAATGATAATCCACATGTGCTGTGCACATGGTGCGGAAATTTCCGCTGCGTATTATCATTGCGGAAAAAAACGCAGGGCTACCAATTATTTTGCGGAAGCTCTGCGTTTTCGCCGCCATTGACTTGCATTGGATCGCATGGATTCCACATCACTGTATATGTATAACGCGCCCCCGGAGCAATGGGGTACTCGGCAGCCGGGCCTATGGATGCTGGGGGGATATGTCACAGTGGCTGGCCTGGTCCGTGGCCCAGGGCGGTCAACCAAAAAGGGGATTGTAACTTGGATAGAGATAAAAATAAAGTAAATAGTTTGTGACGCCACCTGTGGTACCTGGTAAGGTTTACCAGCGCTGCTGCAGACCTCCGGGGGGTGATGGGATGGCAGCTGAGGTGTTTCTGCTCCCCACAGGTGGAGCGGGCCCCCGGGGCAGTGTGGAGTTTGGTGGGTGGTGATGCTGGGACTTGTAGTGCAGGCGGGATGGCGCAGTAGGAGTAATTGACAGAGACAGGGGATTCGCTTCAATACCTTTACTGGTGCGGATGTCAGGTACGGTCCAGGGTACTCAGTAGGATGGGTGCACTTCAGGACTTCTCCCCAGTGAGCGGGTATAAGGCCTCCTGGTTCGTGTCTGCCTCTCTGTATGCTCCTGGCCAGCCTGCAACTGGGCCTAGCTTATGTGTCCTGCTGTTCCTTCACCTCTCGCTCAGTAGTAGGACCTTCTGCTGGCAACCACTATCCCTGGTCGCCGGGGCCTTCGTGGTTCCTGGTCCTGTAATGGGTCTAGCTTCAGGTCTGCCAGGGACTTGTAGTCCTCCTGCAATGCCGGTGGTCCCTACTGGGTATAAAGGACCCTGTAGGCGCGGACCCGGTGTCCGGTTTGTATCTTCGGGGTGAGCCTATGATGCTCCTCTGCCTCCTAAACTCCTCTCTCCTTTCTACTCTTTGCCGTCGGCCACACTCGGGGCCCTCAGAACTCAGCAGCAGACGCGCTGCGTCTTCGCTGCTCTCAGCGTCAGCACGCTCTCAGACTCTCTGACTCTGTCTGACTGACTGAACTGCCTGGCTCCACCCTCCATATATATATATATGTCCCTAACGGGCTCCCTCTGCTGGTATGAGGTGGAAGGGTGGAGGTGTTTGTATGTAGTGAGGGCCTCTTGTGGAGAAGTCCATCCATGCACCCTGGGTCCTGTGGTACCTGTGAACAGCAGGGTGCCACATGTAGATGCGCATTCCATGCGTTCCAATGTGCGGATGGTACCCGGGTGTGGAGGAGAGGAGACTCTCATCCAGACCCAGGTACCATAGAACCTGTAAAAAAAAGAATAAAATAAAAAATAAATGTTATATTTACCTTCTGGCGGTCCCCTATGCGCTCGTCCTCCCATGCCGGCAGATCGCGATGGACTGAAGGACCTGCGCTGACGTCACAGTCATGAGACTGGTCACGCGATGCTGACGTTGGCAGGTCCTTCAGTGTACCGCGATCTACCAGCAGCCAGGATGGTGAAGCAAGACTGTCGGTTGCATGGATTTATATAGTGTGACCAAGTTGACAAGCACTTTCCAAGTGATGCTAAAATAGCTTGGAAAGCGCTTGTCAACCCGCATGCGGAAATGCATGTGAAAAATGCTTCATATCCGCATGTCCCTGGCAGGAAATACGCATGTACAATCCGCATGCGTTTTTTCTGCCAGGGAGATGCAGAAACGCTCAGGAAAAATCCGGAGCATTTTTGCATCGTGGGCACATAGCCTTACTCTGTCAGAGCCTGGGCCATCCTTGCTTTTCAAGAGACTTAACTTTTTCATTTTACTGGTGACAAAGCTATATTGTTAGGAATGTCAGCAACGAAGAACAGAAGAGAAGGTGGCACTGACCATTTCAGTAAAAACATTTTAGTCCTTTACTTCATTTATGGGACTTGGATATGGAGTGCAGGTTTGGGAGGAATGCGGGGGGTGGGGGGGGACTGGGCGACGGACGTTTTTGCACTCGAGTACTCAAGTAGCGCTTCTATAAGTCCACCTGTGGCAGATTGAACAGTCTTGTGGCAGAGCACCTGGGAAATTTCAAATATACAGTATCTTAAACTTTGGGTATTAATTGGCTCTTGCTATATTCACACCTTCAGTGGTGTAGTGCGAGTGTACTCTTTTTTTGTGTATTGTTAGGAATACCTGCTGTGGACTGAATCGTCTTCCTTTGGTTTCCAGATTGCTATGCCGGTCTGTCTGCGCTGGGGACGGAGCTATCGCACACTTGGGGGGGTGCGACTACACACGGTGATGCCTCATGTTTGGAAGTGGTGAGTGATGTGGGAACACGGGACGCCATCCTTCCCACTTGATTCATGGCCCCGGAGACATGGGACGCTGTGTCTACCAGTTGCCGGGCAACACAGGACGCTGTCTTGCCTGGTGTTTGCCAATGGTGGCAATGTGTGCACCCTACTGTTCTGGTGAGCAGGGAGTGGCTCCCTGGACATGACTGGGAGGAATGCATCACCTGATTGTTATCCTTAGATTGGGCTGGCTATATAAGCCCTGATTCTAATCCAGTTCAGTGCTGTTTATTCAGTTCCTTTGCATAATAGTATGGTGAGTGCTTCCTCATTGGGTTCTGGTTGCTTCTCAGTATCTGTAAATGGTCGTTATTGGTTCTTCTTTATTAGTTATTGTCCCCTGGTTCCCCTTTAGTTTTCATTTCGGTTTTATGCTGCTAGCTTTGGATTTACTCTTGCACCTGACTTTACATCGTTCGCATCACCAGACGCCAGCTATCCTGCGACAGCAGTCTGGGAAGGGCTCTGTAAGGTCCCTCTCCCTTTCAGGAGTGGATGAAGAATATCCCGGCCGTTAAGGACTTGCCTAGCAGTGGTGGTTTGCGCAAAGTGCGTCTGTGACTGCGCTTTTGCTGGTCCGATGCGAGTCTCTACATAGTTATTCCTGCGCATAAAACGTATGAGGGACAAATTGTATATTTTTTGCAGGATGATTTGTAGTTTTTAATGGTGCCATTTAATGTACCATATGATAGATTAAAAAGCTCTGAGTGCAATAAAATCAATCCTTTTCTTATTGTTATGGCTGAGACAAAGTTGCACCCACTCCTTGCAATGGTTCCACACTAGAGCCGATAAAGGTTGTGACTGAGCAGGGATAACCAAATGCCAAAATTGTGTATATTGACAGCAGCTGTACTTATTGGACAACACCCTTATGCAGTTTGATCCAAGCTAATAAGTTATCCCCCCAGTGGCGGTTGACCGTGCGCACCTCTAATCCATTTCAACTTCCAGGGATAGCCGAGTGCTGTATTTGACTTTCTCCAGCAGTCTCATAAAAAGTGAAAAGAGGTTAGGTACATACAGTATGCTTGACCGCTTCTACATTTAGATGGGGCTCTTCAAAGTCCTATTCTTGTGACCTCTGTGGATGCCAGTGGTTGGACCTCCCAGTAAAGAATAAGTTTTCCCCTGTCCTATTGATAACTCACTGACTTGCTACTGACCCTTTAAAAAGAACCTGTCATCAACTCAAAATTGACCATTTTTTACGCCTATTTTATTCCCGTTGCTCACCTTAATATTCTTTCTTTTGTTTTCTTTGCATTTTTTTTTAAATTTGCCATTCAGTTCCACAGATATGGGCCTTTTTATTGGATACAAATTTTTGTAGTCTTTAACAAGCAGATAATTATGAAAAGCAGCCTAAAGACATTCCTCCAGAGAGTACTGTGTGCCACATCCCCTTGTGAAGACCATAAAAAGTAACACAAAATAAAAAAAGCCAATATCTTTGGAACCTGATGACATTTAAAACAAACAAACAACCAAAAAAACACATACCCAGGAGATCATCGGGAATAGAATAAAAACAAAAACTGGCCCATTTTTTCCTGGTGATAGGTCCCTTTTTAAGTTTTGATACAGCATAGGACTGGCTGATTATGCAAATTTTGTGCTGAACTCAGTAGTAGCTAAATATAACGGGTCTCTTGAAATTAAAAAAAAAAATTAGATTTGTGGCTAATAAATTTCTGCGAATCTCTATATTTGAAATCTTGTAATTGCTCGGAAAATACACATGGAGCAGACGAGAAAGAAAACCTCACTGACCATTAGAGCTCACACATTAGAGCCAAGAGCGCACAAGAGAGGACTCCATTGACCATAAAAACTTACACTTTATAGAGCAGGGATGTCATATTCAAACACCCAGAGTCCCAAAATGAAAAACTTGGCCAAAATCACGGGACAGCCAGTATGCAAAAAAATGGGCCACACATAGCCCTCCATAAAGAATAATGGGCCCCAAATAGTCCTCCATAAAGAATAATGGGTCCCACATAGTCCTCCATACAGAATAATGGGCCCCACATAGTCCTCCATAAAGAATAATGGGTCCCACATAGTCCTCCATACAGAATAATGGGCCCCACATAGTCCTCCATAAAGAATAATGGGTCCCAAATAGTCCTCCTTACAGAATAATGGCCCCACATAGTCCTCCATACAGAATAATGGGCCCCACATAGTCCTCCATAAAGAATAATGGGTCCCAAATAGTCCTCCATAAAGAATAATGGGTCCCAAATAGTCCTCCATAAAGAATAATGGGTCACACATAGTCCTCCATACAGAATAATGGGCCCCACATAGTCTTCCATAAAGAATAATGGGTCCCAAATAGTCCTCCATACAGAATAATGGACCCACATAGTCCTCCATAAAGAATAATGGGTCCCAAATAGTCCTCCATACAGAATAATGGACCCACATAGTCCTCCATACAGAATAATGGGCCCCACATAGTCCTCCATAAAGAATAATGGGCCCCACATAGTCCTCTATACTGTATAATGGCCCCACATAGTCCTCCATACAGAATAATGGCCCCACATAGTCCTCCATACAGAATAATAGCCCCACATAGTCCTCCATACAGAATAATGGCCCCACATAGTCCTCTATGGCCCCACATAGGGGTGGCGGTTCTGGTGTCATGGGTAGTGTTGAGCATTCCGATACTGAAATATCGGGTATCGGCCGATATTCACTGTATCGGAATTCCGATACTTAATTCCGATACTTTTATAATATCGAATACCGGAATCGGAAGTTCCCATAATGCCTGCGCTCTGCAGTGTCTGTGAAGGATGACAAGCTGGATGGCAGCGCTCAGCTGCGATCCAGCTTGTCATCAGAATGCCATCCCAGCGTGGGAGAATTCTCCTGATTGTTTAAAAGCCGGCGGGCGGTAAAAAGCCGCCGGCTTTTAAACAATCACACAGCCCCATACTGCTTCCCCGCAGCCTCCCACCCCGATCCTCCGCTCCCCTTGCCACCTCCAATCCCAATCGTAAATTAGGACCGGGCGGGGAGCGCAGCACCAAGGAGCGAAGGACCCGGGCGGGGAAGCCGGCAGTGAAAAGACTTCACCGCCGGCTTTCCCGTTCTGTGCTGCGCTTTCCCGCCGGTTATTTCAAATGAACAGCTGAGGTATCAGGTGATGCCGATCAGCTGTTCATTTGAAGTAGCCGCGGTGCCCTCAGAGGGTTCATGTGAGTTCATGCTTGACTGCATTGCATGAACTCACATGAACTTTCCCACGGCCGCACAGATCAGCCTCACCTCCCAGACCCGTCATGATTAGTGTGTGCGGGGTGTGTGTGTATGTGCGGGGTGTGTGTGCGGGGTGTGTGTGTGTGCGGGGTGTGTGTGTGTGCGGGGTGTGTGTGTGTGCGGGGTGTGTGTGTGTGTGCGGGGTGTGTGTGTGTGTGCGGGGTGTGTGTGTGTGCGGGGTGTGTGTGCGTGCAGGCAGACATAGGCCGATGTGACACTACTACTCCCATCGGCCTATGTCTGTCCCCCGTCCACTCGTGCCAGCAGGATCAGCTCGATGGGAGCAGTAGTTCCCATCAGCCTGATCCTGCTATATAAATTGCCCTACTGTGTCCCCAATAAATGTTAGATACATGTCATTGGTGGCCAGTGGTTACCTAAAAGAAATTAGTTTATACATTACCTGTCCCCGCCGATCGCCACCTAAAATAAAGTAAAAAATAAAAACTACACCTATACTCACCTAGACACCTAATTCCCCGAAGCCATCGATCTCCTGTAATAAAATATAAAATAATAAACCACAACCTTATCCTTACCCCTCCGTAGTAGTCCACGAGTGTCCCACGAAGATCTCCAGTTCAGAGCAGCCACATAGAATGTGACCGCTCTGAACCGCTGCCGCCGCTAGAATGACGGGGCCGTAAGGGTTCACCAGAGTTAAGGCAGCGCTGCTCCGGTTAGCTGCTTTACGGCACTGCTGTATCGTGAGAAATTACCACGGTACAGCACTGCCGTAAAGGAGGTCTCCGGAGCTGCGCTGCCTGAATGCACTCCGGTAACCTCAGTCAGTGGCTCCCGCTGCCAGGAGCGGACGTGTTCCCGGCAGTGTGAGCTTACAGCAGCCATGCACAGCTGTCACCATCTCCAGATGTGACAGCTGTGCATGGGAGATCAGCGCAGGAACGTGGACAGGTAACTATTTTTTTTTAGTAAACTAAGAATTAAATAAAATGGTGTTTTATTTCAAATAAATTATTTTTTTCTGGGTGTAGTGTGTTTTTTCTTTTTAACACTTTGTAGGTTAGTAATGGGGGTGTCTTATAGACACCCATCATTACTAACCTGGGCTTCATGGCAGCTGGCGCTGACATGAACCCCACCACTATTACCCCCTGCCACCGCACCAGGGCAGCGTGGAAGAGCGAGGCTAAGTGCCAGAATTGGCGCATCCTATGGATGCGCCATTTCTGGGGCGGCTGACGGCTGGTGTTTCTAGCCTGGGAGGGGGCCAATATTCATGGCACCCTTCCTGAGCTATTAATATCAGCCCCCAGCTGTCTGCCTAGCCTTTGCTAGCTATCAAAATAGGGGGGACCCCACGTCATTTTTTGGGGGGGGGTCCCCCATTTTAATAGCTAGTAAAGGCTAGGTATTCAGCTGGGGGCTGATATTAGTAGCCTGGGAAGCTCCGTGGGTTTTACCCCCTTCCCAGGCTTCAAACATCTGACCCAGCCGTCTGCTTAATCTCCGCTAGAGACTAAAATTATGGGGGATCCCACGCCATTTTTTTTTAAAATAAATCCTTTATTTTAACACTAAATGACATTTGAGGACTTAATAAAGATGCAGTCCCTAAATTATTATTTATTTTTTAATAAATTTTTCCCAAAACTTTTGAAGTGGGCTTCGCCATATTTTTGTATGCCAGCCAGGTACAGCATCCAGCTTCTATGAACGCGCCATTTTCCGGGGCGGCCGCGGACTGCAACTTTCAGCGGGGGGGGGGGGGCAGAAAGCTTGGGCCTCCCTGCGCTGCAGATTCCATCCCCCAGCTGCCTAGTTGTACCTGGCTGGACACAAAAATAGGGAGAAGCTCCACGTTTTTTTTTTTTTAATTATTTCATGAAATTCATGGAATAATTAAGAAAAAAAGGGCTTCCCTATATTGTTGTGTCTGGCCAGGTACAAATAGGCAGCTGGTGGTTGGGGGCAGCCCGTTCCTGCCTGCTGTACCTGGCTGGACACAAATATAGTGTGAAGCCCCACGTCAATTTTTTTTTAATTATTTCAGGAAATTCATGAAATAATTAAAAAAAAATTATGTGGGGCTTCGCCCTATATTTGTGTCCAGTCAGGTACAGCAGGCAGGAACGGGCTGCCCCCAACCACCAGCTGCCTATTTGTACCTGGCCGGACACAACAATATAGGGAAGCCCTTTTTTTTTAAATTATTTCATGAAATAATTAAAAAAAAATTGACGTGGGGCTTCGCACTATATTTGTGTCCAGCCAGGTACAGCAGGCAGGAACGGGCTGCCCCCAACCACCAGCTGCCTATTTGTACCTAGCCGGACACAACAATATAGGGAAGCCCTTTTTTTCTTAATTATTCCATGAATTTCATGAAATAATTTAAAAAAAAAATGTGTGGCGCTTCGCCCTATTTTTGTGTCCAGCCAGGTACAACTAGGCAGCTGGGGGCTGGAATCTGCAGCGCAGGGAGACCCAAGCTTTCTGGGCCCCACCCGCTGCAAATTGCAGTCCGCAGCCGCCCCGGAAAATGGCGCGTTCATAGAAGCGCCATCTTCTGGCGCTGTACCCAACTCATCCAGGGCCCTGGTGCGGTGGCTCACTGGGTAATAAAGGGGTTAAGGCCAGCTTGGCATTATCAGCTGGCCCTAAGCCCGAAATTCATGGGGTCACGCCAATATTAGACATGACCGCCATGACTTTCTAGTAAAGTATTTAAAAAAAACACAAACACCCAGAAAAAAGTCCTTTAATTGAAATAAAGACACAATTCTTTATTGTTCTAAATTAAACCATACTTACAGTCACTCCCATTCCAGCTGAAGCCAACGATCTCCTGCAATAAAAGTAAAATAATAAAGCAACCTCATCCTTACCTTTCCATGGTTCCCAGGACAGCTTCAGCTCTGCTACATCGAGATGACAGGCTGGACCGCAGCAGAACGCTGCCATCCAGCCTGTCATCCCGCAGACACTGAGAAGCGCAAGCATGCTTGCGCTCCTCAGTGTCTCGCTGTGACGGCATCCAGATGAGCCGAGGTCATGTCCAATGAACTCAGCTCACCTCATGCACGTCACTGACAGCGTGGGAAAATTCTCCTGCACTCAGCGCTTCAGCGTGAGAATTCTCCCACGCTGTCAGTGACGTGCATGAGGTGCGCCGAGTTCATTGGACATGACCTCACCTCATGCACGTCACTGACAGCGTGGGAAAATTCTCACGCTGAAGCGCTGAGTGCAGGAGAATTCTCCCACGCTGTCAGTGACGTACATGAGGTGAGCCGAGTTCATTGTCGGCTCATCTGGATGCCGTCACAGCCAGACACTGAGGAGTGGAAGTATGCCTGCGCTTCTCAGTGTCTGCGGGATGACAGGCTGGATGGCAGCGTTCTGCTGCGGTCCAGCCTGTCATCTCGATGTAGCAGAGCTGGAGCCGTCGTGGGAGCCATGGAAAGTTAAGGATGAGGTTGCTTTATTATTTTTCTTTTATTGCAGGAGATCGTTGGCTTCAGCTGGAATGGGCGTGATGGTAAGTATGGTTTAATTTAGAACAATAAAGAATTGTGTGTTTATTTCAATTAAAGGACTTTTTTCTGGGTGTTTGTGTTTTTTTTAAATACTTTACTAGAAATTCATGGTGGTCATGTCTAATATTGGCGTGACCCCATGAATTTCGGGCTTAGGGCCAGCTGATAATGCCAAGCTGGCCTTAACCCCTTTATTACCCAGTGAGCCACCGCACCAGGGCCCTGGATGAGTTGGGTACAGCGCCAGAAGATGGCGCTTCTATGAATGCGCCATTTTCCGGGGCGGCTGCGGACTGCAATTTGCAGCGGGTGGGGCCCAGAAAGCTTGGGCCTCCCTGCGCTGCAGATTCCAGCCCCCAGCTGCCTAGTTGTACCTGGCTGGACACAAAAATAGGGCGAAGCTCCACGTTTTTTTTTTTTAAATTCATGAAATTCATGGAATAATTAAGAAAAAAAGGGCTTCCCTATATTGTTGTGTCCGGCTAGGTACAAATAGGCAGCTGGTGGTTGAGGGCAGCCCGTTCCTGCCTGCTGTACCTGACTGGACACAAATATAGGGCGAAGCCCCACATCAATTTTTTTTAATTATTTCATGAATTTCCTGAAATGATTTAAAAAAAATTGACGTGGGGCTTCGCACTATATTTGTGTCCAGCCAGGTACAGCAGGCAGGAACGGGCTGCCCCCAACCACCAGCTGCCTATTTGTACCTGGTTGGACACAACAATATAGGGAAGCCCTTTTTTTCTTAATTATTTCATGAATTTCATGAAATAATTAAAATAAAAAAATACGTGAAGCTTCTCCCTATTTTTGTGTCCAGCCAGGTACAACTAGGCAGCTGGGGGATGGAATCTGCAGCGCAGGGAGGCCCAAGCTTTCTGCCCCCCCCCCCGCTGAAAATTGCAGTCCGCAGCCACCCCGGAAAATGGCGCGTTCATAGAAGCTGGATGCTGTACCTGGCTGGCATACAAAAATATGGCGAAGCCCACGTCAAAAGTTTTGGGAAAAATTAATTAAAAAATAAATAATAATTTAGGGACTGCATCTTTATTAACTCCTCAAATGTCATTTAGTGTTAAAATAAAGGATTTATTTTAAAAAAAATTGACGTGGGGCTTCGCCCTATATTTGTGTCCAGCCAGGTACAGCAGGCAGGAACAGACTGCCCCCAACCACCAGCTGCCTATTTGTACCTGGCCGGACACAACAATATAGGGAAGCCCTTTTTTAAAAAAATTATTTCATGAAATAATTAAAAAAAAATTGACGTGGGGCTTCGCACTATATTTGTGTCCAGCCAGGTACAGCAGGCAGGAACGGGCTGCCCCCAACCACCAGCTGCCTATTTGTACCTGGTTGGACACAACAATATAGGGAAGCCCTTTTTTTCTTAATTATTCCATGAATTTCATGAAATAATTTAAAAAAAAAATGCGTGGGGCTTCGCCCTATTTTTGTGCCCAGCCAGATACAACTAGGCAGCTGGGGGCTGGAATCCGCAGCGCAGGGAGACCCAAGCTTTCTGGGCCACCCCCGCTGCAAATTGCAGTCCGCAGCCGCCCCAGAAAATGGCGCGTTCATTGAAGCGCCATCTTCTGGCGCTGTACCCAACTCATCCAGGGCCCTGGTGCGGTGGCTCACTGGGTAATAAAGGGGTTAAGGCCAGCTTGGCATTATCAGCTGGCCCTAAGCCCAAAATTCATGGGGTCACGCCAATATTAGACATGACCACCATGAATTTCTAGTAAAGTATTTAAAAAAACACAACACCCAGAAAAAAGTCCTTTAATTGAAATAAAGACACAATTCTTTATTGTTCTAAATTAAACCATACTTACTATCACGCCCATTCCAGCTGAAGCCAACGATCTCCTGCAATAAAAGTAAAATAATAAAGCAACATCATCCTTACCTTTCCATGGCTCCCACGACAGCTTCAGCTCTGCTACATCGAGATGACAGGCTGGACCGCAGCAGAACGCTGCCATCCATCCTGTCATCCCGCAGACACTGAGAAGCGCAGGCATACTTCCACTCCTCAGTGTCTGGCTGTGACGGCATCCAGATGAGCCGAGGTCATGTCCAATGAACTCAGCTCACCTCATGTACGTCACTGACAGCGTGGGAAAATTCTCCTGCACTCAGCACTTCAGCGTGAGAATTTTCCCACACTGTCAGTGACGTGCATGAGGTGAGCTGAGTTCATTGGACATGACATCACCTCATGTATGTCACTGACAGCGTGGGAGAATTCTCACGCTGAAGCGCTGAGTGCAGGAGAACTTTCCCACGCTGTCAGTGACGTGCATGAGGTGAGCTGAGTTCATTGGACATGAACTCGGCTCATCTGGATGACGTCACAGAGAGACACTGAGGAGCGCAAGCATGCCTGCGCTTCTCAGTGTCTGCGGGATGACAGGCTGGATGGCAGCTTTCTGCTGCGGTCCAGCCTGTCATCTCGATGTAGCAGAGCTGGAGCTGTCCTGGGAACCATCGAAAGGTAAGGATGAGGTTGCTTTATTATTTTTCTTTTATTGCAGGAGATCGTTGGCTTCAGCTGGAATGGGCGTAATGGTAAGTATGGTTTAATTTAGAACAATAAAGAATTGTGTCTTTATTTCAATTAAAGGACTTTACTCTGGGTGTTTGTGTTTTCTTTTAACTTTGACTATGGGGTTAGTAATGGGGGTGTCTTATAGACGCCTCTCCATTACTAACCTGGGCTTGATGTCAGCTGGCATTATAAGCTGACATCAACCCCAACCCTATTACCCCACTGCCACCGCACCAGGGCAGCGTGGAAGAGCGAGGCTAAGTGCCAGAATTGGCGCATCCTATGGATGCGCCATTTCTGGGGCGGCTGACGGCTGGTGTTTCTAGCCTGGGAGGGGGCCAATATTCATGGCACCCTTCCTGGGCTATTAATATCATCCCCCAGCTGTCTGCCTAGCCTGTGCTAGCTATCAAATTAGGGGGGACCCCACGTTATTTTTTTGGGGGGGTTCCCCCATTTTAATAGCTAGTAAAGGCTAGGTATTCAGCTGGGGGCTGATATTAGTAGCCTGGGAAGCTCCGTGGGTATTACCCCCTTCCCAGGCTTCAAACATTTGCCCCAGCTGTCTGCTTAACCTCCGCTAGAGCCTAAAATTAAGGGGAACCCCACGCCAATTTTTTTTTAAATAAATCCTTTATTTTAACACTAAATGACAAGTACAGTAATCCACACTGTCACTGTACTTCATATATATGTGACTGACATGTTTCTATCTATCTAATCTATGTGTGAAGCTCTATTCTTTCTGTTATAAATTGTCGGGTACAGATGCTGAATTGCCGGCCGGCTTTTTTAAAGAGACGGTGCATGAAAACACTATTATTTTTTTTAATAAATCCTTTGCAGTAAATGACAAGTACAGTAAGCAACACTGTCACAGTACTTCATATATATGTGACTGACATGTTTCTATCTATCTAATCTATGTGTGAAGCTCTAGTCTGTCTGTTATAAATTGTCGGGTACTGCTGCTGAATTGCCGGCCGGCTTTTTTAAAGAGACGGTGCACGAAAACACTAATATTTTTTTTAATAAATCCTTTACACTAAATGACAAGTACAGTAAGCAACACTGTCACTGTACTTCATATATATGTGACTAACATGTTTCTATCTATCTAATCTATGTGTGATTCTCTATTCTGTCTGTTATAAATTGTCGGGTACCGCTGCTGAATTGCCGGCCGGCTTTTTTAAAGAGACGGTGCACGAAAACACTAATATTTTTTTTAATAAATCCTTTACACTAAATGACAAGTACAGTAAGCAACACTGTCACTGTACTTCATATATATGTGACTGACATGTTTCTATCTATCTAATCTATGTGTGAAGCTCTATTCTTTCTGTTGTAAATTGTCGGGTACCGGTGTATGCCGCTGATGAATTGCCGGCTTTTCATGTCATTCTACATTATTCTTAGTTGTTTTACTTCATGTAGAATTAACCTACAAGGAAAGAAAGGGTTTATTTTCATTCCGATATTTGTGTCCCATTGACTTGCATTGGTTTCCGGTATCGGAATCGGCGATATCCGATACTTTTTGGGTATCGGCCCGATCCAATCCGATACGATATTTCCTGATATCGGAAGGTATCGCTCAACACTAGTCATGGGCTAAGTATAATCACCCTGCAGGCCAGATTTGGCCCACGGGCCAGAGTTTGACATGTATGCTATAGAGACTTACCCTGTGACTCTGGATAGCGAAAACGACTCTGCCGTACAAACTGTGTTCCACTGGGAACTGCTGAACTGTGCTGTCCCAGGTACTGACTACCACTGTACAAGATATGATAAACCGTAAGATGTCATAGGGCATTATGGGGAGGCCCACGCGGCAATTCAAAATGTTGTTTTCCTTTTTTTGCGAACCGCAAACCAAACTCAAAATGTTTGAATCTGCATTAAACTGCGAATTTCAGGAAATTTGACTTGAACTCACTCTGCTTATCTCTAGTAGTATCCAATTATTTCATGATCATTAGAGACTTCTAGTAAGCAGGTAGATTTTACTCACTTTAATGTAACCAATCATACATAAAACCTGTGTACAAGCCTGAAAGTAAAAGGATAAATTGTTCTTTACTAAAAGTATTACTGTTTTGGATACATGACTGTAAGGCTGTGTGCCCACGATGCGTTTTTTAAGCGTTTCCGCAGCGGCAAAAACGCTGCAGAAACGCTTCAAAAACGCCTGGTAGAAGGCCTGCCATGTTCCCCAATGATAATCCACATGAGCTATGCACATGCTGCTGAGATTTCCGCTGCGGATTATCATTGCGGAAAAAAACGCAGCACTACCAAATATTTTGCGGAAGCGCTACGTTTTCGCCGCCATTGACTTTCTTTGGAATGCATGGATTCCGCATCACTGTATATGTAGATGCGGAATCCAAGCGTTTCAATGTGCGGATGGTACCCGGGTCTGGAGGACAGGAGACTCTCCTCCGGACCCGGGTAACACAGAACCTGTAAAAATAAGAATAAAATAAAAAATAAATATAATATTTACCTTCTGATGGCCCCCGGTGTGCTCGTCCTCCCTTGCCGGCAGATCGCGGTGGACTGAAGGACCTGCGCTGACGTCATAGTCATGTGACGGCAGGTCCTTCAGTGTACCCCGAGCTGCCGGCAAGCCAGGACGGAGCGAATAAAGACTCCGGGGGCCACCGGAAGGTAAGTATAGATTTATTTTTTAATTTTTTACCATTCTTTCGGTCACACTATGTAAACCCATGCCGTTTGCATGGATTTATATACTGTGACCAAGTTGTCAAGCACTTTCCAAGTGATGCTAAAATCGCTTTTAAAGCGCTTGACAACCCGCATGCGGAAATGCATGTGAAGAACGCTTCACATCCGCATGTCCCTGGCAGAAAAATCGCATGTACAATCCACATGTACAATCCGCAGGGAGATGCAGAAACGCTCAGGAAAAATCCGGAGCATTTCTGCATCGTGGGCACATAGCCTAAGGCTGAAATGAAAGACTGGGTCAGAGATTGGCGCTATACTACACAGAGAGCAAGTGCTTCAAACAAAATGGAGCTTTTTTTTATTGTACCCTGTACACAGAAATCCTGGTAATTTCTCACCTGAATAGCTACAAATCAATACAGAAAACAGTAAACAGGTCCAAACGGAGCATTCTGTGGACAGAAAGAATATAAATCACACAGAATAACTGCACTGAGTAAAGGGGCAGTAAAAAATTACCATTTGATCTGGTTTACGACGCAGAAAAATAACAGAAAAGAAAGAACATCAAGACAACCGATACCAGTCCTAATATTACGAGTGCAGTAAACTAGAATGTGAAAATACTAAGATTTGTTTATTTGATTCATACTTTTGCAGTGAAGCTGCCAATAAACTGATTATAGTTATTCATCATTTTCCACAATGCTTCATTCTGCGTTGATGAAATTAATATGATTTAATATTTTATTTCAAATTACTTCTAAAAATGTAATATACAGAACACCCAAATTGCTAGATAGAAAAGTAGGATGAAAATATGATGAGCATCTATAGCACTGAGGAGCAGTGAACCAAACATTGTGATTTCAGTTTCAATCACCTCCACCTAAGGAATCCATATCTCGAGTCATATTTGTTTGATACAACAACCACCTGGTCACCTGTCTGTGCAAGCAGAATATTTTATCTTTTGAAGATGTATGGGATTAAGTTCCCACAATGAGTTTTTGCAAAATTTTTGACGCTGCTTATTTTCAGTGTGCAATAAAACATAGTGTCTAAGGCTACGTTCCCACAATGAGCTTTTGGTGCGTTTTTGACTCTGCATTACAGTTCTAGCAAAGTGGATAAGATTTATAGAAATGTCATGCCCATTGTGCTTTTTTTATTCTACGTAAACTGACCGGCGGTGCGTGTTTTATATCCACAGTATTTCAAATTCCCTTGCAGCTACATTTATTTTTATGTTTGGATTTTCCCCATAGAATTGCTTAGATGCAAAAGATCCTTGAGTAAAAAATACAAATACTTTTTTAATGCGTTTCCACTACAAAAATACACTAAAAATGCATGTAATCCTGACTTTATCAATAAAGGTCTTTCATAACCAAATACCAGGACGTAAGAGAAACAAAGCAGCATTATTTAAAACATGACATACCAAAAAGAGACAAAAAATGCAGTGTCAAAAACGTGATAAAAATGTAAGTACCGTATATGACTAACTTAGGGGATGGGGGATGACTTGGTTACCCGGGCCTTTAGCCTTGAGGAGGTTGCGGTGGTCGGCTCCCGGGCCCGTACTCTGGGGTCTCTCTTTAAAAAGGCGTTGGTGATTTGTTAAGTTAATAAAAGTTCGTGACGCCACCTATGGTTTCTGATGATATTCACCAGCGCTGCGCAGTCCACTGAGGCCGGTGATAAGGCAGCTAGATGGTATGGCTCCCCACAGGTGGAGCTGGGCCTCAGGGCAGTATAATAACGGGGATGCAGGACAAGGAGACTCAGCCGAGTCGGAGCAAGAACAGGGACGGTCACAAAAGTCACTTCAGTACCTTTTACTGATGGAAATTCAGGCACTCCCCGGAGCACTGTAGGGTGAAGGATGTGACGCGCCCCCTGGGCCTGTGTTGTGCAGGGGATACCCGGAGCCGGATCGCTGGGGGTTGTAGTCTCCGTGGCGCTGACCCGGTCCGTGCCCAGGGTGGTCAATTCAGTGGCAGTCTTAGTGTAATAACAAATGTCTGACTACGCCACCCGTGGATTGCGGTCAGTGGGGACCGCCCCTGCGCTGCAGACCGCTGAGGCTGATGTTGTTTGCGCAGCCGAGTATGGGATAACTCCCCATGGGAGAAGTATTGCCTCAGGGCAGCTAGTGTGGATGATGGGAGTGATGGTGTGAGCGTCCCAGTACTAATGGTACTGGTGCGGCGATGAAACACAGAGACGTGTGGTGCAGTTTCCAATGCTTTACTCACAGTTCTCATCCAGGTCACTTGTGCACATGAAGGACCGCCTGAGCCGTGCTGCGTTCACCAGGCAAGGGGCTCGACCAACTCCCAGGCAATTCCAGAGCGTGGCACAGGGCTCCCTTCTCTTCCCTTCTCTGGCCGTCCTCACCAGTGACCCACCTTTGTCCAGCTTCCTCGGGCCTTCTCTTGGCGAAACCTATCTCCGGTTTCCCTGACCCTACGTGGTATGCTTTCCTGGTGGATGTAGTGAGGGGTCGCACCAAGATGTGGTCACAACCTCCGGTCCTTGGCTGAGGAATCTGTTGCCTCCACCAATTTGGGTCCCGGTACCCTGCTCTGCCAAACCTTCACCCGCAATCTCCTGGGCCTTTGGGGTTCCTTCTGCCTTCGTGTCTCTGGGCCTTTCTCTGTGTTCCAGTTCCTTGTTTCCTTTCTTACTTCCTTTGCTGTTCCTTCTCCTCTCTCTCTCTCTCTCTTAGGCCCCGGCCTCCTGACAAGGCCTGCCCGTGGAGCAGAGCCCATGCAGCAGCTCTGCTCCCTGTCACTTCTCTTCAGACTCAACTTCTTCTTTCTCCTGACTGAACTGAACTCTAAGATGGTGCCCACCTTATATACCTCCCTCTAACACCCGAGCCCAGGTGACTAGCAACCAATGGGCTCCTACCTATGCCCAGAGACCCACCCATATCTGCTCCTACACCACTGGGTTTTCCTCCCCCTCCCCACTCCAGCCAGGGACAGAAGCTGTCATGCCTGCACTTCTGTGGGAGCACCGTTGAGCTGTCCCTCGGAAATGGGGTGTGTGTGTGGTGCATGCAGCCTAACGAGCCCTAGTCCACACTCCATCCTTACCCGGGAGTGGAATATCACACCTCTGGTTTGAGGTGCAATACCCCTGTAGCAGCCGAGCCCTCGGGGTGCTACAGGTGTATGTCCGGATCCTCCCCAATGAGCAGGTTTTGGGCCTCCTGGTTCTTTCTGCTGCGAAATAAGTTTCTGACCTGCCTGGAGCTAGGCCTAACTTTGTCTCTGTCCTGCGCTGGCTGACCTTGTGGTAGGGCCTTCTCTTGGAGTGCACGCTCCCGACTTACGGGGCCTATGTGTCTCCTGGCTCTGATACGTATCAGAACTTTAGCGATCCTGGGACCTGTAGTTCTCCAGGGATTCCAGTTTATCTTACTGGGTGGTGGAGATCCTGGCAAGCTTCGGACCCGGTGTCCGGTAACTGCTTCTTCGGGGTGAGCTAGTTAAGCTCCTCTGCCCCCTATGAACTAACTCTCTCTACTCGCCTTCGGCCTACTCGGACCCTCAACAGGCTACTCACACTAACGGCAGCTTGCCGCGCTTCACCGATCTTATGGCGCCGGCACACCTAAAGCTCACCTCACTGAGCTACACGGAGTCTTGATCTGGAAGCTCCACTGCAGGATAGCAATTGCAGGAGCTGAACAGGCTTTTGTCCTCTGAGGTAACTCCTCTCAGGCTGTACTGGACTCACTGTTAAACCAGAATAGACTCTGACTCCAACTCACTAACTGCCAGGCTCCACCTTTCCTTTTATATCTCCCTAACGGGCTCTCTCTGGTGGTCTGAGGTGGAAGGTGGAGATGTGTGAATAGTTATGGGGGCCTCTTGTGGAGGAATCCTTCAATACACCCTTCTGGGATTTGTGAGACCAAGCACAGCTGGGCTTCACATATATACTCGAGTATAAGCCGACCCAAATATAAGCCGAGGTACCTAATTTTACCACAAAAAACTGGGAAAACTTATTGACTCGAGTATAAGCCTAGGGTGGGAAATGCAGCAGCTACTGGTAAATTTCCCCATCCTGGTAAGAATGGCTGCCTTATCCCCAGTCCTGGCATGCATTGCCCCCTCCTCCCAATCCTGGTATGCATGGCACCCCTCATCCCCAATCCTGGTATGCATGGCCCTCTCATCCCAATCCTGGTATGCATGGCCCCCAATCCTGGTATGTATGGCACCCCTCATCCCCAATCCTGGTATGCATGGCACCCCTCATCCCCAATCCTGGTATGCATGGCACCCCTCATCCCCAATCCTGCTATGCATGACTCCCTCATCCCCAATCCTGGTATGCATAGCCCCCTCATCCCCAATCCTGGTATGCATGGCCCCCAATCCTGGTATGCATGGCCCCCAATCCTGGTATGCATGGCACCCCTCATCCCCAATCCTGGTATGCATGGCACCCCTCATCCCCAATCCTGGTATGCATGGCACCCCTCATCCCCAATCCTGGTATGCATGGCACCCCTCATCCCCAATCCTGGTATGCATGGCCCCCTCATCCCCAATCCTGATATGCATGGCACCCCTCATCCTTATCCTGATATGTATGGCACCCCCAATCCCAATCCTGGTATCCATGGCCCCCATCACTGCACACGTGAAAAAAAATAAAAACACTTCTATTCGCCTTCCTCCCCTGTGCTCCAGAACTGCGCCCTGTCTGCCAGAATCTCAGCTCCACATCTGAGTAGCGCATGACGTCACTGCCATGAGCCCTCACATGCCGAGGTGAGGTGCCGGGATATTCACTCTTCTCCATGCCTGGACTATGGGAGTGGAGAGGAGTGAAAACTCATTCTCCTTACTAAAGCAGTGTGAGTCGCAGCCGCCGATTCCTGCAGTGGCTCAGGGATCCTCTGTGCCTCTGTAATAGCAGGCACAGAGGATTGCTGAGTCGCAGCAGAAATCGACAGCTGCGACTCACACTGCGCAATTAAAGAAAATAAATATTCACTTTTCTCCACTCACCCCTCTCCACTCCCATGGGCGTGGAGAAGAGTGAATATCCACTTTCTTTAGCAGCGGGCACACGTGGTAGCTGCAGCAGCGGCTACTGCCTGTGCCCGCTGCTCCACCACCGCAACCCCCCCCTCCACCGGTATATACTGCATATATAGGTATATATAAAGTATATACCCGAGTATAAGCCGAGGGGGGCTTTTTCAGCTTAAAAAATGTGCTGAAAGAGTTGGCTTATACTCGAGTATATATACGGTAACCTATTTTAAATAATAGGTGCAGAAAATCAGTAACATCAAAAACTCACCAAATATTCATACACCGAGTTCCAAGTTATTATAAAAATTGGATTTAGGTGTCATAAAGATGTAATTTTTTGTTTTCAAATAAACTCAGGGCTCTTTGAATCACTAATATTAATCTCAGATACCTGTGATAATTAGTTTGTCAGGTGAACCCAATTAAAGGAAAACTACTTAAGAAGGACATTCCACATTATTAGGCCGGCTGCTGATTTCAAGCAATATGGGAAAGAAAAAGAATCTCTTAGCTGAGCATCAAATAGTGCAATGCTTTGGACAAGGTATGAAAACATTAGCTATTTCACGAAAACTAAAGAGTGATCATGATACTTTGAAGAGATTTGTGTCTCATACAGAGCACAGATTGGTTCGTGCAGATAAAGGCATAATGAGGAAGGTTTCTGTCAGATTAATTCATTGGATTAGCAGCTGCTGAAATACCATTACAAAGCAGCAAACAGGTATTTGAAGTTGCTGGCACCTCTGGAGTCATGCGAAGGAGTAGGATCCTCCAGAGGCTTACAGTTGTGCATAAACCTTATAGTCGGTAACCCCTAAACAGCGCTCACAAGCAGAAACGGTCGCAGTGGGTCCATACATACATGAAGACTAATTTTAAAACAATAATTTTTACTGATGAGTGCCATACAACCCTGGATGGTTCACATTGATGGAGCAGTGCATGGCTGGTGGATGGCCAACATGGCCCAAAGGATGCAACATCAGCAAGGAGGTGATGGAGTCAAGTTTTGGGCTGGAATCATGGGGAGAGAGCTGGTAGGCCCCTTTAGGTTCTCTGAAGGTGTGAAAATGACATCAACAAAGTTTATAGAGTTTCTGACTGACCACTTTCTTCCATGGTACAAAAAAGAGAACAGAGCCATTCATAGCAAATTCATCTTCAGGCAAGACAATGCATCATCCCATGCTGCAAGGAATACCTCTGAGTTATTGGCTGCTATGGGCATAAAAGGAGAGAAACTCATGGTGTGGCCACCATCCTCCCTGACCTCAACCATATTGAGAGCCTTTGGAGTATCCTCAAGCAAAAGATCTGTGAGTTTGGGAGGCAGTTTACATAAAAAAGCAGCTTTGGGAGGCTATTCTGACATCAAACTTGGCCTGTTAAGATGTTTTTAATTGAAAGAACTTTTGATTTCAGTAAATGTGACCCGTTAACGTTGCAAATTTAATAAATTGCCATTTTCAGTTCTTTACAACCTTTAAAATGTTTGGAAACTCTGTTGGGCATAAAAATTTGGAACAATGCATTTTGAGTTTTTTAAAAAAATTCTGTTATCATTGGGAGGTGTGTCCAATAAAATATGATTTATCCTAACTCATTTGCATTGACCATTTAGGAAAATGAGAGAAAAGCAGAATTTGCATAATAATTTGTAACGCTGTGTCGTGTGAATGCAGCCTGGTAGTGCTAAACATGGGAGATGTATAATACAGTTTGTTGAGTTGTCATTTATTGTCTAAAGTTGAAGACTTCATCATGAGCGGTTGTATTCTGATCTAGAGTAGTGTCAGAATTCATAGAAAATCAGGTTCGTAGGTTCTACTGCAGCAATAATGGTTAAACTAGCCCAGCACAGTACGCAACACATGCGGGACCTAACAAGCAGGCAATCCCCATATGTGTTGCATCTGTCTTCCGCCGGAAAACATGCAGCCACAGGGAGGCAAACATATTAGACGAGCATGCTGAAGATACTCAGATAAGACCGAGCATGCTTGGATAACACAATATCCGAGCACATTCGCTCAACACTAATTATTATTATGCTCTCCAGTCTTGCCAGACCACAGAGAATAATGTACATAGATAAAAAAAATTATAAAAAAAATATACTCACCCCGCTCTCACTTAGCCCTCTGCGCAGCCCTGCTCTGGTCCGGTTGTCTTCTTCAGACTATTCTGGTCTTTAGTAGCCTGTTTGCTAAATCCATCACCTGGCATCTTCGATTTCATCTGGCATCATTGATGTCATCATGAGTTAGCGGAGCATAGTCATTGTCAGAAGTTCAAAAAATGCCACTGAAGACCAGACTGAACCAAAGAAGTTGACTGGACCAGGCAGAGCTAAATGACTGGACATGTTAAGGCTGGGTGAGTATAATTTTTTTTTATAAGCCCTTCCAGGTTAGCCCCATTTTTCTGGATTCTGGCAAAACTGTAAATTTGTCAAATTTTAAGCAAACTCAATTCATCTACAAATGATTCACTCATGTCTAGTCAGACCCCAACCACAGGCATTAATTTATGCCTGAATGAAACTGCTTCTGTACAGTGAGCTCTGTACCGTGGAAGTGTAAACACCACTCAATTCAAATGAGGAACATAAGCCCAAGTTCTTTTAAATGTCAGGAAGTTACAGTGATGGGACCCCCAGTGTTCACACTTTGATTTTAGTCTATCCTAAATCTTTTTTCTTTTCCTGCACGCCGGGTAGTTTACTTACACTGTGCACTGATAGAGCTCTCTTTTGCCGGCTTGTCTCTTCTTATCAGAGCCGGCGAGGGAGTGCACTGTCACAGTACATTAAAAAGAATACTGCACAGTGACAAGAATCTATTGAGCATACGTTAGAATTGACAACCGACACATGCTCAGTAGAACAGGGACTAGCCCAGCCCTTGAAACGGACTTCACCGATGATGCTTAGTTTCATCGTGGCCTCAGATGTTGTGACAGTGACTGCAGCCTATGCCCCCTGATGGTGTCTCGTTTGAGTATCCCAGTATGCACTGGGGATTGTCAAACAAAGCATCATCAAACAGGAAGCTGGTAAAAATAAAAGCAGTTAGATTAGAGAGGGAACGATAGGGAATATTTAATTAAAGTGTAGTGTATTAAAAAAGAGATTTGATTATTACATTAAATAGACAGAAAGTTAGGATTAAAATAAATGTTAGTGTGGCAACACAGGGGCCTGGTTGCCACAGTGGTAGAAATACCCTGTCTGAGAGCGAACATGGGTTTTCCTGGTCAGGAGCATTACTGCATGCCACACCTCCTGCCCCTGTCCAGGGAGGGGAGGAATCGGCCCTTTATAAACTGGGTCTGGGGCGGGGTTAGTCAGTCAGAGAAGAGTCAGAGTCCAGAGGAAGGGACAGCGCAGCAGCAAGGAGCTCTGTAGGAGCCAGGAGCTGAAGACCAGGGACTGGAGCAGAGCTCGCCCTGGCAGAAGACGCAGAGAACCGGACACCGGAGTCCGAGGCTGTGGGGATTATACATCCAGCAGCAGAAACCACCTGGCAGGGGATTACAGGTCCTCTGGCCATAGAAAGCCCGGAGGCTCAGTCACACGCAAGGGGCCGGCACCGCCATCGAGGAGCGGAAGGTACCAAAGGCCCCAAGTCACCAGCCATACGGGTGAGCACCACATGGTACACTCAGGGACGTGGGCTACTACACGACTACAGCAAGGTAGCCAGGAAGAGTGCAGTCAGACGGGAAGGCCTATATCTCCATCTGGCCAGGGGGACTCTTGTTCGCTCACAGACTGACCAGGCCTCTAATGTTAGCCAGTACTCCCGGCAGGGCCTTCTTCAGTACCAACAGTAAAGACCCTGAAATGCACTGCACGGACTCTGAGTCATTTCTGCTGCGCCCACGCACCACAACCCTCACCATCTACAGACGCTGCCCTGAGGCTATACTCCTCCCGTGGGGAGTTATACTACCCTCTGCTGCGCACACCACACCAGCCTCAGTGGTCTGCCACGCAGCGGTGGTTCTCAGTGACCGCAATCCACGGGTGGCATAGTCGGACATTTAATCATAAAAAACACATAAATAGACTGCCACTGGTTTGACCACCCTGAGCCACGGGACTGGGTCGCCGCCACGGAGACTACAACCCCCAGTATTACACAGAGACCCGGCTCCGGGTATTCCCCTACACACACGGCCCAGGGGGCGCGTCAACTTTGGTGTAGTCGGCAGGATTTCGTGCCCGCAACCACCGGGTACTGTTTGTCTGAAGAAAGACTGTGATATTTACCGTGGTGAAGTTTCCCGCCATCCGCAGCAGTTTTCCCGCCATCCACCGCCATTTTCCCGCCATTGGGCGCCATCTTTGGGACGCCGCGCGGGAAGAAGAGAGGCGTGGACGCCAAAAGTGCGCGAGAGCTGAAGCCTCGCCTTACGCACTGACGCTGCGCAAGGTCCTGGAAGCAGCCCAGCAGACGCCGTCATCATCAGCACACGACACAAGGTCCTCGACCCCGACGATCGCCTGAGGAGCCACGGCCTACGGAGAAAAAGCAACGGAAGGTAGGCCACGGTTAACTAGGGGGGAGGAAGACGCCAGGAATGGAGGGAGCTCCCACCACCAGCGCGGCTGCTGCCGCAGTGATGCCGTTCACGATGCCATATATCTCCGGAGCGGCATGGTTACCCCAGTAATCAGGGGAGTCGCATACCCTGAGCGACTTTAAAGAAAGACTGTATAGCTTATTCAAAGTATACCCCCTGTCCGAGGAACAAAAAGTGAGCATCCTGACAGGCCAGTTAATCGGGGCAGCCCAAAGAGAAGTGAAGTCCTGGTCAGCCAGGAAAAGGGGACTGTAAAGGAAATACTGGCCCGTCTAAAGGACACTTTTGATACCCGCACCTCAGCAGAGATTAAACTAAAATTTTATGGATGTAAACAGCGGGCACAAGACAGTATTCGGGACTATGCTTTGAATTTGCAGGAGGCCCTGAGAGCCATTAAGCAGGCAGACCCTGACAGCGTGCGGAATGAGGATAAGCTGTTGACTGAACAGTTCATTGAGGGTCTACAGTCCAGCGCCCACCGAACCCAGTTGCTTGTAATGGCCTTGCAGAACCCTGATTTGGACTTTGCGCAGTTCAAAGACAGGGCCATCCGGGTGCTCCGAGAACCGGCACCGGGTGGCGCTGTAACCCACAGGCGCCCTGCTATTACCTATCACCAAGAGGCGGCGTCCTTGTCTGCAGAGCCTGTGGGAGCTGATACGCAGGCTTTTGACAAAGATCCGGCTGCAGACCTGCACCATCAGGTCCAAGAACTGACCAAAAGCGTTGCCGCACTAACCAGAACTGTGCAGTCTTCACAGGTGTCTTCCCCAGGAAAGATCCAGCTGGCTTCCAGTCCGGAGGACGTCCCTTGGAGTCGACAGAGGAGGATCCCATCGTCCAGAGGAAGGCCCAGCGATAGCTACAACCAGGATGGACAACCCATCTGCCGCCGCTGCAATCAACCAGGACATATGGCAAGGTACTGTCATTTAAACGGGCCCAACCTGGGGCAGAGGGCCAACCCCCAGGCATAAGATCATCAGGCCCATCGAGCTGGCATGATAAGTATGTAGGGGGACGACCGGTCTTGCCTGTGGTGTTGGATGGCATTCCTATGAGTGCACTACTGGACACCGGGTCACAGGTAACCACCATCCCCTATGTGCTTTTTAAGCGGTACTGGAATGACTCGGATATTACCCGCTATCCAGGCGACGATTTGAGCATCATCGCCAGCAGTGGTCAGCCCGTACCTCAGGTAGGATTCAAGGAGGTGACCATCAAAATTGGTAAAGTTGAACTACCAGCGCAAGGACTGATCATTGTGGACATTGACCGTCGTGAAAGCCACCTTAAAATAACCTTGGGTACGAATGTTATTCAAAATTGTCTTGCAGAGATAATTGTCATTTTACAGCAGGTTGCGATGAACGCCAGCTCCAGCCAGCAGCGTGTCCTACAAAAAGAGATCAGAGCCCTGATGAGGAGGCAACAGGTGGAACAGTCTGGTGGTGAGATTGGTAGCGTTAGGATGAGTGACCCGTTCCCTATCGCCATGCCCCCAAAAAGTGAGATGATGATCTGGTGCCGGGCAGCTATTGGTCTAAGGGTAGAGACTACCAAGCCATGGTAGAACCCGCCTACTCAGACAGTAGGTCCACCATTTTGACAGCATGGGGGGTGGTCGATGTACGCCATGGGAGGGTACCCGTCCGCATCCTAAACATTGGGGAAAGAGAAGTACACTTGCCCTGGTATGCCACTCTAGCCAAATTGTTTACCATTAACCAAAACTCTGTAAAGGCCGTGGAACCCTTGCCCCCATCTCAACTAGAGGAGGGTAACGGCTCCAAGAAACAAATGGAGGACTGGTGTCAGAAGCTGCATGTGGGCACCGACTCCACTCCCTCACACCAAAAACAGGGAGTCTACCGGGTGGTTCAGGAGTACGACAGAGTCTTTAGCAAACACCCGCTAGACTTTGGGCAATTAAAGGGGGTAGAACACCACATCCTCACGGGAGACCATCCACCCATAAAGGAAAGGTATCGACCTGTACCCCCTGCACACTATCAGAATGCCAAGGGAATGTTGCGAGACATGAAGGAGGCTGGGATAATCAGGGACAGCTGTAGCCCCTGGGCAGCTCCACTGGTTCTTGTGAAAAAGAAAGATGGCACCATGAGAATGTGTGTAGATTACAGAAAGATCAACAGCATCACGCACAAAGATGCGTACCCGTTACCTAGGATAGAGGAATTTTTAGCTGCATTAAAAACTGCTAACTTCTTCTCCACTTTGGATCTTACTAGCGGGTACTGGCAGGTTCCTGTAGCAGAGGCAGACAAGGAGAAGACCGCGTTCACCACCCCGATGGGTCTCAGCGAATTCAATTGTATGCCGATCGGGCTCTGCAATGCACCAGGAACCTTCCAGCGGTTGATGGAGTGCTGTCTGGGGCACAGGAATTTCGAGACGGTCTTGTTATACCTGGACGATGTCATCATGTACTCCAAAACATATGAGGACCATCTGAAACACCTGGCAGAGGTGTTTGACGCCCTGGCAAGCTACGGCCTAAAGGTGAAACCTTCCAAGTGTCATCTACTGAAACCAAAGGTACAGTACCTGGGACACGTGGTGAGTGCTGACGGAGTGGCTCCCGACCCCGATAAAATTACAGTGATTAAGGACTGGCCAAGACCCTCCAGCATAAAGGAAGTGCGGCAGTTCCTCGGGTTGGTAGGCTACTACCGAAGATTCATTCCTGGTTTCACCAAAATGGCAGCTCCTATGCAGGATCTCCTGATAGGCCAGTCCAGGAAGGCCAAAAACCAGAAGCCGCCCTTCAAGTGGGACAAGCTGGAGGATGCATCTTTCCACCAGTTGAAGATGGCCCTCAAGGGGGATGAAATCCTGGCGTACCCTGATTACGGCCAGCCCTTTATTCTCCACACGGACGCGAGCAACATCGGACTGGGAGCCGTACTGTCCCAGATCCAGCAGGGGAGAGAACGGGTGATTGCTTACGCCAGCCGAAAACTACGGCCCACAGAGAGAAACCCTGAGAATTATAGCTCCTTCAAGCTAGAGTTCCTGGCAGTGGTGTGGGCAGTTACAGAACGCTTTAAGCATTACCTTGCCTCTTCCAAGTTCACCGTGTACACGGACAACAACCCGTTGACACACCTGGACACTGCAAGACTTGGTGCCCTGGAGCAGAGATGGATGGCCCGCCTGTCCAACTATGAATTCACCATCAAATCCCGGGCGGGATGCACAAATGCCAACGCAGACGCCCTGTCCAGGATGCCAAACTTACCGGACGGAGGGGAAGATCCAGAAGAACTGGAAGAGATTGAAATCCCCACCTTTCACCGTCATGGGATTACCCAGTATTCCCACTGTGTAAGGAACAAGCACTCTGCCACGTTCAATCCCTTACCCCACTACAGCTGGGCGGAGACGCAAGACAGTGACCCAGCAGTTCGCTTGGTGAAAGAGATGCTGACACAGGCTGATGCCCGCCTTGACCCAGACGCTCCGGAAGAGACCAAGCAGCTGTGGAAGGAGAAAAGTAAACTGTTTCTCTACAAGGGGAAGCTGTGCCGGAGAATTGTCAACTCCCGGACACATGAGCTGACCTGGCAGGTAGTGGTCCCGAGATGAGAAGCGGCTATGGTCCTGGAGGCATACCATGACGGAGCAGGGCACTTTGGATGGAAGAAGCTGGAGTTCCTGTTGCGTGAACGGTTCTTCTGGGTAGGCATGAGAGGGGCCATTGAGAGATGGGGCAGAAACTGCGGCCCGTGCAACCTGAGAAGAAAGGACCATGCCAGCCAGAAGACTCCCCTGCAGTCCATCATCACCAAGCAGCCACTAGAACTGGTAGCCCTGGACCATGTGAAGCTGGCTCCAAGTAGGTCCGGGCACGTCTATGCCCTCACCATCGTAGACCACTACTCCCGGTTCCTATTGGTGGTCCCTGTCAAGGCTTAACGGCTCAGACAACAGCTAGAGCCTTCCAGCAGCACTTCTGCCATCCACACAGGTATCCGGAGCAAGTGTTGACCGACCAAGGTCCAGCCTTCGAAGCGGAGGTCTTCCAGGAGTTCTGCAACCTGTATGGCTGCAAGAAGATAAGGACAATGCCCTATCACCCCAAAACCAACGGATTATGCGAGAAGATGAACCAGGTGGTGATTGACTTGCTGAAAATGTTGCCCCTGGAAGAACGCAGTCTGTGGCCTGAAAAACTGCCTGATCTGGTGGACTTGTATAACCACATCCCAGTAAATTCCACCAACTGCACCCCGGCTTACCTAATGAGAGCAAGACCTGGTAAGCTGCCTATTGACCTGGATATGGGAGTCCTGACACCAGAGGACACCTCACCAGAGGCAGACTGGGATACTGAACGGCAGCAGCAGTACCGGAAAGTACAGGAGAGTGTTCAGAAAAGTCTGTCTCAAGCAAGAGAAAGGAAAGAGAGGACTTACAACCAGCATGCTCCCGCTGTTCCCCTGGCACCTGGGGAGCAGGTCTTGAAGAGGAAAAGGCGGCTCCATAAGTTGGATGACCAGTGGCAGAAAGAACCGTACACAGTACTGCCCTCAAGCCATGAAAGTCCAAAAGTATGTATTATCAGTAAGGATGGAGGAGAGACCACAGCCACTGTCTCCAGAGACCACCTGAAGAAGTGTCCAGAGCAGCTGCAAAGCGCTGATGAAGACCAAGATAGCCCTCAACCCGCAGAGGAAAGGGAAGAAATGGTCAGTACAGTACTCAGAGAATTTCCCCGGTCTTGGACACAAATTAACAACGCTATTGTGGTACCCGTCCTTACCTTTCTCCAGCCAGCCCCTCAAGGGCCTACAGAAGAGCAAGTAGTGTTGGGAGAGCAACCGGCCCCGGAGGCAGAAGATTCCGTACCAGCAGCCCAGGAGAATCAAACCTCTGCTAGTACTGAGCCTGCCGTGCCCGTAGTAAGCCAAAGAGTACGCAGAAAGCTGCCCAACCTACCCGTAACACCTCAAAACACCTGTAGTGAAAACACTAGAGAGGCCACTACACAAGGGGTGGAGACAGGGGACCAAGTGAGACCTCAACCAGACAGTGGGTTACGTAGGTCCACCAGGAGCACTAGAGGTCAGATGCCCGCTCGCTAGAGAATCTAAAATCTAGATATGTATATACCTGTGTATTACTAATGTTGACATGTTTTATGTTGGTTGCATAAATACTAATTATGTTTTTCTAAGTTACCCGACAGGGTTCATGGACTAACAGGCTATGGACAGTGAATAACCGGAACTGTACTTTGTACGTAGTTGCACCTGGTAAGGTGCCCCCTTTTGAAGATGACCACAGAACACAAAACCCATGGAGGTGGCTGAAGAAGTGGTCCAACTCTGGATCATCAAAGCCCTGTAGCCACCCCAGAGCCTACGTGGAGGGTTTGGGACGGGTCCCTCAAACTTCACCTTGTTGGGTGACATGGACACCCGGTCACGGAAGCGCCGTGACCTATAAAAAATAAATGTACTTGTATATATGTTGTGTTATTGCTTATACCCTGTTATGTTATGTTTTCATGAAAGTTATGTTTAGTCCCGGAGTACTAAAATTTACTAGGGGGGAATGTGGCACCCCAGGGGTCTGGTTGCCACAGTGGTAGAAATACCATGTCTGAGAGCGAACATGGGTTTTCCTGGTCAGGAGCATTACTGCATGCCACACCTCCTGCCCCTGTCCAGGGAGGGGAGGAATCTGCCCTTTATAAACTGGGTCTGGGGTGGGGTTAGTCAGTCAGAGAAGAGTCAGAGTCCAGAGGAAGGGACAGAGCAGCATCAAGGAGCTCTGTAGGAGCCAGGAGCTGAAGACCATGGACTGGAGCAGAGCTCGTGCTGGCAGAAGACGCAGAGAACCGGACACCGGAGACCGAGGCTGTGGGGATTATACATCCAGCAGCTGAAACCACCTGGCAGGGGATATCAGGTCCTCTGGCCATAGAAAGCCTGGAGGCTAAGTCACACGCAAGGGACCGGCACCGCCATCGAGGAGTCGAAGGTACCAAAGGCCCCATGTCACCAGCCATACGGGTGAGCACCACACGGTACACTCAGGGACGTGGGCTACTACACGACTACAGCAAGGTAGCCAGGAAGAGTGCAGTCAGACGGAAGGCCTATATCTCCACCTGGCCAGGGGGACTCTTGTTCGCTCACAGACTGACCAGGCCTCTAATGTTAGCCAGTACTCCCGGCAGGGCCTTCTTCAGTACCAACAGTAAAGACCCTGAACTGCACTGCACGGACTCTGAGTCATTTCTGCTGCGCCCACGCACCACAACCCTCACCATCTACAGACGCTGCCCTGAGGCTATACTCCTCCAGTGGGGAGTTATACTACCCTCTGCTGCGCACACCACACCAGCCTCAGCGGTCTGCCACGCAGCGGCGGTTCTCAGTGACCACAATCCACGGGTGGCGTAGTCGGACATTTAATCATAAAAACCACATAAATAGACTGCCACTGGTTTGACCACCCTGAGCCACGGGATCGGGTCGCCGCCACGGAGAATACAACCCCCAGTATTACGCAGAGACCCGGCTCCGGGTATTCCCCTACACACACGGCCCAGGGGACGCATCATTAGTTTCCAACCACCCCTTTAATATCACATCCTAAGATCGCAAGACTTTGCAGTACAGGTAATACATCACTGTAGAGCCTCAGTGTGATGCGAGTTTCAGACGTGCATAAAATAAACACAAAGGTTGACCGGTACTGACAGCTAGTGATGAGCGAGCATGCTAGCTACTGCCCGGTGCTCGCCCGAGCATCTCACTGCTCGAGATGCTCGGCGCTCGCCGAGTATTTCGGGGGGTTGCTCGGCGGGAGCTTGGGTTCCCTCCCTGCATGTTTGGCGCTCTTTACAGAGCCAATGAACATGCAGGGATTGCCTGCCACTCACTGATGGCTGTGGCATTACAGTGATTGGATGGCCGCACAACGTCATCAGGTCTATATCAGACCTGGTGCCACCGTGCTCATCACAGTCACTCCGGAATCAGACAGTGTAGGGAAAGGTGCTGCTGAGCTAGGGAGAGATTTGCTTGTTTATTAGGTAGTGTAGGTAGAACAGAAGCATATTACACATATTCATCTCAATAAACAAATCCTCCTGAGGACTAATCCATCTGCAGAGATATCAGGCAGGCAGTGTATATAGGCAGGCAGGCAAGGTATATAGCAAACTGCAGTACAAATAGCACAAGAGGCTCCATTCCAGTTTTGTCTGGTGCTGCGGCTGCTGTTAGATATTTCTAGACATAGGCCCAGGTCTCAGGGGCCAGGAATAATTTTTTTTGCATCTTAATCCTCATTATTTGCTTGAAAAGCAATCCAGAGAACATGGTTTTTCTGTGCCATTTGCTTGTTGGCACTATAGAATACAGCCAGGTCCTTTCCATATTACATCGCTAAAAATCCAGCTATTTAAAACTTTGCTTTGTCTGTCACATGGATCACATATAATTGCACTGAAAATATTGCCATTTCTGGCCTCCATTGAATTTTTTTTTACGTGTGCCAGTGAAGCTATTGACACCAGTTTGCTGTTAAAAATAGTTACCTACAGGCCAGCTGTTTAAAACTGTGTTTTCTCCATCACACGGATCACATATATGTTTTCAGAAAACACTGCTATTTCTGGCCTTCATTAAAAATTTGTTTCAGTGTGTCAGCGAAGTTTTTGACACCGGCTTGCTGTTCAAAATTGTTACTTACAGGCCAGGTATTTAAAACTGTAGTTTCTCCTTCACAAGGATCACATATTCGTTTTCAGAAAATACTGCCATTTCTGGCCTCCATTAAAAATTAGTTTCAGTGTGTCAGTGAAGCTATTGACACCAGTTTGCTGTTCAAAATTGTTACCTACAGGCCAGGTATTTAAAACTGTGTTTTCTCCATCACAAGGATCACATATACGTTTTCAGAAAATACTGCCATTTCTGGCCTCCATTAAAAATTTGTTTCAGTGTGTCAGCAAAGTTTTTGACACCGGTTTGCTGTTCAAAATAGTTACCTACAGGTCAGCTATTTAAAACTGTGGTTTGTCCGTCACACGGATCACATATAAGTTCTCTCCAAATTCAGCCATTTGTAGTGAGCGTGGAACATATTGTCCTCCATTTAAAATGGGCAATGTATGTGGCAAGGGACGGGGAACTGGACATGATGGTGATGGTGCATGCAGAGGCCGAGGCAGTGGGCAAGCTGAAATTGTGCCACAACAAACACCCACATCTTCTCGCCCTACCTTTGTGTCCCAATTAATAGAGGAAAGCAGAACACCACTATTGAACACAGAGCAGTGTGAAAAGGTTATTGGTTGGATAGCAGATAATGCTTCCATTCACTTAGCCACCACCACCATCACCTTGTCTTCCACACGGTCAAGTCTCAGTAGCCGTGAGTCTGGACCGCATATTCCTCACCCTGAACCTCCTTCCAATCACCATGCCGAGCGCTCAGAGACAACTGATCCCACACTTGGGCACTCCGAAGAGCTGTTCACTTTTCTATTTATAGATTCGGCCTCTCGCCCAGTCCACTTGAAGCGGGGCAAGAGGAGATCACATGTAGCGATGCCCAAATATTTGAGCAGCCACGGTCTCACGAAGGCGACGGTGGGAAAGTGTCCCAAGAGGTGGACGATGATGAGACACAATTGGCAGAAAGTCAGGAGGAGGACCAGGGTGCAGAAGTGGAAGACGAGGTGGTGGATGATATAGTAACTGACCCAACCTGGTAGGAGGACATGCAGAGTGAGGAAAGCAGCACACAGGGGGAGGGAGGCAGAGCACCCCAACAGGCAGGATGAAGCAATGTGGTGGCCGCAGACAGAAGGCAGGCAACCATTCCCCGTAACACCAACACGAAGGAAGTTGCCAGTACAACTGTTAGGTCTTCCCAAGTCTGGTTGTTTTTTAAAGACTCTGTCGATAACCCCAAAAAGGCCATTTGCACCACCTGCCAGGCCAGCATCAGCAGGGGTAGCAAAACGACCAGCCTGACCACCAGCAGCATGATCAAGCACATGGCAGCATAGAACCCGACTTTGTGGGCCAAACCCCAGGGTCCAGGAACAGTGTCTGCGGGTGGCACCATTGCTTCTTCCGTTGTTGGGCATGCAAGCCAATCCCCTGTCCATGGAGCATGCGAAGACGTCTCCTGCCCTGCACCTGTCGTTGTACACTCTCAAGTAGCAGCATCAGGAAGCACATCCATGTCCTTGTCACAGCGCAGCGTTCAGTTGTCCATACCCCAGTCCTTGGAAAGCAAGCGCAAATAGGCAGCCATTGCCCCACAGGCCACACTACTAAATTCTCACATTTCATGACTGCTTGCGCTAAAAAATGTTGCCTTTTAGGCTCCTGGAGACGGAAGCATTCCGCAACCTGATGGCAGTGACCATCCCTCGGTACTCGGTGCCCAGCTGCCACTATTTCTCCCAGTGTGCAGTCCCTGCATTACACAAGCACGTGTCCCAAAACATTAGCCATGCCCTCAACAACGCAGTTACCGGGAAAGTCCACCTAACCACAGACACATGGACAAGTGCTTGTGGGCAGGAACGGTACGTCTCGCTGACGGAACACTGGGTTAACATAGTGTAAGCCGGGACCCAGTCGGACCTTGGGACAGAACACATCCTCTCGACGCCAAGGATTGCGGGCCCTAGGTCAATCAGGGTTGCCACCACAGTCTACAGCTTCTGCAGCTCATCCTCCTCAACCTCCTCCTCCTCTTCAGCCTCCATCTCCAAAATGACCACATCAGTCACAAGCTGGAAGCACTGCAGCACAATGCTGAAGAGTTGTGGACAGCTCTGAAAGAGCAGGCAGATCTGTGGCTCAAACCCCTGATACTACAGCCAGGCATGGTCGTGTGTGACAATGGACTGAACCTGGTGGCGGCTCTGAGGCGAGGTGTGCCTGGCCCATGTGCTTAACCTCGTGGTTCAGCAGTTTCTCAAATCCTACCCGGAGCTGCCGGATCTACTTGTTAAAGTACAACGCCTGTGTACCCATTTTAGAAAGTCACCTACAGCTCCCGCCGCTATTGCCATGTTTCAGCTGCGTTTGCAGCTTCCACCTCACAGACTGGTGTGTGACGTCCCCATGCATTGGAACTCTACACTGCAGATGTTGGGAAGGATTTGTGAGCAGAAGAGGGCAGTTGTTGAGTACCAGCATCAACAAGGCCATCGGTATTCAGTTCAGACTCCACACATAGGACCTCAGGTGTGGACATGGATGTCAGACATATATACCATCCTCCAAAACTTTGAGGACTCCACCAAGATGGTGAGCAGCCATGATGCCATAATTAGCGTCACCATCCCGCTTCTCTGTCTTCTGAAACGCTCTCTGCTCACAATTAAAGAGGATGCATTGCAGGCGGAGCACGATGAGATGGAGCAAGGAACCATACAGGGTGATTACACACAGCCCAGCCTCATCTCATCCCAGCATGGATTGGGTGACAATGAGGAAGGGGAGGACGAGGAGGAAGAACAGGAGCTAGTTTCATGCGCTATAGATGGTACTACCTGCAAAACTGTCATACCGTCTGCTCAGCGTGGATGGCCTGAGGACAGAAAGGAGGAGGAGGAGGAGAACATGGTCAGTCATCCTCTTGGTGAGGACACGGAAGTCTTGCCTGTTAGCAGTCTGGCACGCATGGCTGAGTTTATGTTACGCTGCCTTTCCCATGACCCTCACGTTCTCAAAATTTTGGGTGACAGTTATTACTGGTTGGTGACACTTCTAGACCCACGCTACAAGGAGAACTTTATATCTATTATTCCTGAGGCGGACAGGTCTACAAAAATGGGGCGGTACCAGAAGGCCCTTGTTGAGGAACTATTAAAAAAATTCCCATCTGAAAACGCTGGCGGCAGAGGGAACACTTCGTTGGACAACCAAGGACTACAGGCGAGAGAGACACAGCTCCAATCCAGCAGAGGCAGCGGAACACTGTCAAAGTTCTGGGAGAATTTTCTCAGCCTCTCCCATCGCATAGGCCCTGAGGCGCGGGGTACTTTCACAAGGAGTGCAAAGTTTGAGAAGATGCTGAGGGAGTACCTTGCCGACAGTACCAACATCCTCCGTGATTCCTCTGTGCCTTATAATTATTGGGTATCCAAGCTGGATAAGTAGAATGAACTGGCTCTCTAAACCTTGGAGGTCCTGGCCTGCCCTGCCGCCAGCGTTTTATCAGAGCGGGTTTTTAGTGCCGCTGGTGGAATTATAACTGATAAGGGCATCCGCCTGTCAACTGAAAATCCTGACAGGATGACCCTTATAAAAATGAACAAGGGCTGGATTTGGCCAGACTTCTCAACACCACCGAATGATAGCAGCGTAACATAAACTCAAATTCAGTGTCTTTTTTGGGAGATGTATTCCCATGCACCTTTTCACACTCACACATAGGTATATGCTTCCTGATTTTGTCTATTTGCTCTTGTCCTCCTCCTTCTCCTCATCCTCCACCACCATATCATCAGGGTGACCGTGGTCTGTGATGCAACACCCACATAATTTTTTTAAAGGGTGTTTATGATGCCCATAAAAAAATTTTTTATTCACTATGTTCATGTATACCCCCCTGGGCTAAATGTTTGTCAGCCCATACACGTAGTGCATGGGCATTACAAGTATAGGAGACCCGCTCCTTTCTAATAGGAACATTTTTTTTATGAGGCCCTCCTCCGAGTCTCTTCCAAGGTGCATTGGAGTAGGTCCAAATTTTTGGCAACCCTTGCATTCACTGCATAGGCAAACACATTGGGAGACCCACTTCCTAATAATGGGAACATTTTTCAGGAGGCCCTCTGACCTCCACGTCTCTTCCAAGGGGCATTGGAGTGCCACCAAATTTTTGGCAACCCTTGCATTCACTGCATAGGCCAACTCTATGGGAGATCCACTTTCTAATAATGGGAACATTGTTTTCAGGAGGCTCTCCTCTAAGTCCCTTCAAAGGGGTATTGGGGTGCGTCCAAATTTTGGGCAGCCCTGCCACTCACTGCATATGCAATAACAGTATAGGAGACCCACTCTTTAGTAATGGGAACAACAAAGCCTAGCCGGCTGATGGCTTTTTCAGAATAGTGATGTCACGGGTGTGTTGCCACGAAGATCGTCACGAGTACACAGCCTGACTTCTCGCAGCTGACTTGTTGGTGCTTTGTGTTTTTTCGGCAGTGAAGGAGTTAATTCTCTCTCTCTCTGGGCTAGCTGAGGTCCAGCCTCGCCCAGCTGCAATCAATGCTTCTTTAGTGAGACTCCTTCATATCCCTGCAGGTCTGTTTGGGAGGTGTCGGTGAAAGCTTTTCATTCAGACTTACAGAGCGGATCGTGGTGTTTGGAGTTGCTGAGATAAGTGTATTTGGAAGTGTTTTTTCCCTTTCCTCGCTTTATCATTTATCTCCTTTCCCGTTGGTGTTCCCTCTGTTGTAGTTGTGTAGAAGTTGTATGCAAGGTGGTTTTGGTTTTTCCCTTGTACTGTCTCGTTCGTCTAAATACTGTGTGTGGGCATATTATTTCTGGTTCCCAATTGTTGTGATCGGGGTCCTTCTCAGGACTAGATTACTGAGGTGCAGGGATCCTCAGGAGGTAGGGGTTACGCTGGCGGCCTGGACCTCTGTACCTTTAACAGTACCTCCAGGTTGAGGGATTAGTCAGGGCCCCAGCTTAGGGTCAGCTTAGGCCCCCTACCTCCAGTATTCTGTGACAGTGTGACATTTTCACCGACCAACTTAGTTTTTCTCCAGCTACCATGGATCCAGTAGCCGGTCTAGCTCGGCAGTTGCAGAGTTTGTCCATGGGGCTGGCGGACGTTAGGTCCAAGGTTTTGCATCCTCTGGAGCAAGCCGGACCAGAACCTAAAGTAGCTCTCCCTGACAGGTTCACTGGGGGGCGGGACAAGTTTTTTGTTTTCCGTGAGGCATGCAAATTGTACTTTCGGCTGCGGCCTCGGTTATCGGGCAGCGAAGAACAAAGTTGGGAATTGTCATCTCGCTCCTACAAGGGGACCCACAATCTTGGGCGTTCTCTCTTCCCCCAAGCTCCCCGGTTCTCCAGTCAGTGGATAGGTTTTTCGCTGCTCTGGGACTCGTATATGATGACCCAGATCGGATCTCCCTTGCTGAGTCTAAGTTACGTAGGATTCAGCAGGGAGATTGTCCGGCGGAGGAATTCTGTTCGGAGTTCCGTAGGTGGGCCACGGACACCCAGTGGAATGACCCGGCTCTTAGGAGCCAGTTTTGTCATGGTTTATCCGACAAATTACAGGATGTGTTGGCACAGTATGACTCTCCCGCGTCACTGGAAGCCGCTATGGCCCTTGCCATTCGCGTTGACAGACGGCTTCGGGAGAGGTGCGGGATAACTCTACCCCCTGTAATGTCTCCACCTCCTACAAGGTCCCCTCATATGGTGGTTCCCCTGGTCAGTCCGGAGGAGCCTATGCAATTAGGAGGGACATCATTTCGGGGAAGGGGACCGGTGGAGCGCCATAAGACAGGAAGGTGTTTCCTCTGCGGGAAAAAGGGACATTTTATTGGGGGGTGTCCATCCCGTCCCTTGCAGAGTAAAGAGTCGTCGAAAAAACTGTTGATCCCAGGTTGTGTGGTGGACGGCAATCTGGGAGTAGGTATTTCGTCCCTAGGTTCGTCTCAGTTTCTCGTACCGGCGGAGGTGGTGGTGGGTGCGAGAACTGAGAGGATATCTGTTCTTCTGGATAGTGGGGCCGGGGCTAATCTGGTTGATGCTCGGTTTGCCCGGGTTCAAGGTATGCGATTGAGTGAGTTGGCTAAACCCATCCCCATATTCTCGATCGATGCCAGGCCTCTCGGTCAGGGAAGTTTTTTGCAAGCTGTGCATGGCGTAAAACTTCAAGTGGGGGCAATACATAAAGAACTGTTGTCTTGCTACGTGTTGGAGGGTCTTCCCACTCCTATAGTGTTGGGCCTTCCTTGGTTAGCTAAGCATAACCCGGTTATTAATTGGCAAACCAGAGAGATAAGCCAATGGAGTAAATTCTGTAATAAAAACTGCATGAACACGGTCATCGGTGCGGTTACTCCTTGGGTCTTACCTCCATTTCTGGCGGACTTTGAGGATGTATTCTTGGAGAATGGGTGTCAGGAACTACCTCCTCATCGCGAGTATGACTGTTCTGTAAAACTGCTCCCTGAGGCCAAGTTACCTAAAGCTAGGTTGTATAACCTTTCTGGTCCTGAGAGGCAGGCCATGAAGGATTATATTTCTGAAAGTCTGGCTAAGGGGCATATTAGACCTTCATCTTCACCGGTGGCCGCGGGGTTCTTCTTTGTTAAGAAGAAAGATGGAGGCCTACGCCCTTGCCTGGATTTCCGTGAACTTAATCGGATTACGGTCCGAGATCCGTATCCGCTCCCACTTATTCCCGATCTCTTTAATCAGATCGTGGGCGCCAAATGGTTCTCTAAGTTGGATCTCAGGGGGGCGTACAATCTGATTAGGATGAAGGAGGGGGATGAGTGGAAGACGGCTTTTAACACTCCGGAGGGGCATTATGAGAACCTTGTCATGCCATTCGGTCTGACTAATGCCCCGGCGGTGTTTCAACACTTTGTTAATGATATTTTTCGCCACCTGGTGGGACAGTTTGTTGTCATTTATCTGGATGATATCTTAATTTACTCGCCGGATCTGGTGTCTCATCAGGAGCACGTTAGACAGGTGTTACAGATCTTGCGGGATAATAAACTGTATGCCAAGTGGGAAAAGTGTGTGTTCGCCGTACAGGAACTCCAGTTTTTAGGCTTCCTGGTTTCAGCGTCCGGTTTTCGTATGGACCCTGGGAAAGTGCGGGCAGTTCTTGAGTGGGATCGGCCGGAGAATCTTAAGGCACTACAACGTTTCCTGGGGTTTGCTAACTATTACCGGAAGTTCATTCGTAATTTCTCGTCCATGGTTAAGCCTCTCACAGACATGACTAAAAAGGGGACGGATTTTTCTAGGTGGTCTGACAAGGCTTGTCAAGCATTCTCCTCCTTGAAAAAATGTTTTGCCTCGGCACCCATACTCATTCAACCTGATGCGTCTCAGCCATTCTTTGTAGAGGTAGACGCTTCCGAGGTAGGGGTGGGAGCAGTATTGTCACAGGGTTCGTCCCCTGGTAAGTGGCATCCGTGCGCCTTTTTCTCTAAAAAATTGTCGTCCGCTGAGAGGAATTACGATGTCGGCAATAGGGAACTCTTGGCCATTAAGTTAGCTTTTGAGGAGTGGCGCCATTTTTTGGAGGGGGCAGTTCATCCGGTCACCGTCATCACCGATCACAAGAACCTGCTATATCTGGAGTCCGCTAAACGTCTGAATCCCAGACAAGCTAGGTGGTCATTGTTTTTTACCAGGTTTAATTTCGTCGTTACATATCGTCCTGGGTCTAAAAACGTAAAGGCGGATGCCTTATCTCGTAGTTTCCCTGGGGCCGGGAATACGGACGACCCGATTCTTATTCTTCAGGAGGGGGTGGTGGTTTCGGCAGTATGCTCTGAGCTGGAGGAGGAGATATTGGAGGCTCAGGGGGACGCCCCTGTTGGACCTCCGGGGAGACTGTTCGTTCCAGATCAGTTGCGACAAAAGGTGATCGAGGCACACCATAACTCAGTTTTTGCAGGACACCCGGGGAGTAAAGCAACTGTGGATCTCCTCTCGCGTCGGTTTTGGTGGCCTAACTTACATAAAGAGGTGGTAACTTTTGTCGCGTCCTGTGGGGTTTGTGCGCGCTCTAAGACCTCACATACCCGTCCGTCTGGGGCCCTTTTACCTTTGAAGATCCCGGAGCGTCCTTGGACTCATCTGTCTATGGACTTTATTACGGACCTTTCTCCGTCTTCGGGTAAAACGGTCATACTCGTTGTAGTGGACAGGTTCAGCAAGATGGCACATTTTATCGCTCTTCCGGCTCTCCCTAATGCTAAAACTCTTGCGCAGGTGTTCATTGGGGAGATTGTGAGGCTTCACGGGGTACCCTCCGAGGTGGTGTCTGATCGGGGGTCTCAGTTTGTGTCCAAGTTCTGGAAGGCGTTTTGTGCACGGCGGGGGATGCATTTGTCATTCTCGTCGGCTTTTCATCCTCAGACCAATGGTCAGACGGAACGTATGAACCAGAGCTTGGAGACATATCTTCGGTGTTTTGTGTCAGAGAACCAGGAGGACTGGGCTTCTTTCCTACCTCTGGCAGAGTTTGCTCTCAATAATAGGCGGAGCGAGTCCACTGGTAAGTCCCCGTTTTTTGGGGCATATGGTTTTCACCCCCAGTTTTGTACTTTCAGTAGGGGGGGCTCTTCGGGGGTTCCGGAGGAGGAACGATTTTCCTCATCTCTCGCTTCAGTATGGAGAGGGGTGCTGAAGAATCTGAATACTATGGGGAACCGATACAAACGTATGGCTGATAGGAGGAGAGTGTCTGGTCCGGACCTAAGTGTGAACGATCAGGTATGGTTGTCTACCAGGAATATTAAACTTAAGGTTCCCTCCTGGAAACTGGGTCCCAGGTTCATCGGGCCGTACAGAATCAGTTCTGTTATTAATCCGGTGGCATTCCGTCTTGACCTCCCCCCTACGTTTAAAATTCACAACGTGTTTCACAGATCATTGCTTAAGAGGTATGTGGCGCCGGTGGTACCGTCACCTTTACCTCCCCCTCCTGTGGTTGTCAATGGTAACTTGGAGTTCCAGGTATCGAGGGTCATTGATTCACGCTTTAATCGCCGGTCCCTTCAGTACTTGGTTCATTGGAAGGGGTATGGTCCTGAGGAGAGGATGTGGGTTCCTGCGTCGGATATTAACGCAGACCGATTAGTTCGGGCCTTCCACACGACTCACCCGAATAAACCTGGCCCTGAGGGTCCGGAGGCCCCTCGTAGAAGGGGGGGTACTGTCACGGGTGTGTTGCCACGAAGATCGTCACGAGTACACAGCCTGACTTCTCGCAGCTGACTTGTTGGTGCTTTGTGTTTTTTCGGCAGTGAAGGAGTTAATTCTCTCTCTCTCTGGGCTAGCTGAGGTCCAGCCTCGCCCAGCTGCAATCAATGCTTCTTTAGTGAGACTCCTTCATATCCCTGCAGGTCTGTTTGGGAGGTGTCGGTGAAAGCTTTTCATTCAGACTTACAGAGCGGATCGTGGTGTTTGGAGTTGCTGAGATAAGTGTATTTGGAAGTGTTTTTTCCCTTTCCTCGCTTTATCATTTATCTCCTTTCCCGTTGGTGTTCCCTCTGTTGTAGTTGTGTAGAAGTTGTATGCAAGGTGGTTTTGGTTTTTCCCTTGTACTGTCTCGTTCGTCTAAATACTGTGTGTGGGCATATTATTTCTGGTTCCCAATTGTTGTGATCGGGGTCCTTCTCAGGACTAGATTACTGAGGTGCAGGGATCCTCAGGAGGTAGGGGTTACGCTGGCGGCCTGGACCTCTGTACCTTTAACAGTACCTCCAGGTTGAGGGATTAGTCAGGGCCCCAGCTTAGGGTCAGCTTAGGCCCCCTACCTCCAGTATTCTGTGACAGTGTGACAAGTGAGGGCTGACTGCTAGCCCTTTAAGAATAGTAAAGGCCTCCTGATGGCCCTATAAAAATAGGCTTTGTGACTTTCAGAGTCCCTCCTTCATAAATGAAACAGGTTGAGTCTGATCATGTCTCACACACCACATGGCCAGATAAGGTTGGAAAATGTTAAAATGACATTTCCCAGTGAATGCATTTGTCTTGGTTGAAAGCAATGCAAAAGTGAAATAACGCATCAAAAACGCTTCGTGTGAACATAGGCCAAGGTGTGGAGGAGTATTTTTGTTTTTTGGTTATTTATTTTGCCTTATATACAAGTAATTACCCTGGAAAGGATGTTCCTTAACATATTTCCCAGGAAAATCCATTTTGTTTTCGTTTTAGTATGTTTTATTGTGAGTCCGTAAAAGTGGCATAATACCTCTGACAACGTTGTTGATAACAGTGACCTGGGAGTCAGAAATGCTTCCAGGGGTCTTCTCCATGCTGTTCCCATGTCATTTGAGCACTGTTCCCATTGATTTGGGCAATTTTTAGGCCCTCTGCAGACTGCCGGGGGGAGCCGCCTGAAAAATGCTTGCAACAAAACTACAATTATTCTCTATCCCCAGACTTTTCACTTTTTTCTTGTTTGCTACAGGGCATTAGTGTTGGTAAAATATGTGAGCTTCAAGATAAGACTGTGCAGTTTGAGGAAGATTGTCCTACGTGTTATAAGTGTGCAAGAATAGTTATGTGGGAGTTTTAATTAATATTATGGATGAAAAGAATGTTTAAATTCACTGACAGTAAATAGATAAACTGGAAACCCCCTTAGTTTGTAATTATTAAATAATTTGTAATAATTCACCTACATTTAGTCATTAGTCATAGTTTGTTTTTCTTGGATTTTAGAATTGTTTTTATATTCAAATTGTCTCTTCAGAGAGGAAGAGGACTAGATCCCTAGCGCCACCTATTGGAAGCAGCGATCCTAAAAGTCTATATTGACTCTAATTGACTTTAATGAGCCTTGCAATATGACTTGGGATAAAAGACAAACCAGAATCTCAATTTGCAGACACTGTGTTTCAGGGTGTGTCCCCTCATCAGTGCAAAGTATTGCATATGATTTGGCTGCGTGAGAGGCTCTGGACTGGGCTCTAAGGGGTAACATTTCTAATTGGGGAGAGTGACAAGCCGAGCCTGACATATCAGTGTGAGGAGACTTATAAGTCATGCATGCTCCTCTGGGAAATTAAATATTCAAATTGTGTCTTCCGAGAGGAAGAGGACTAGAACTCTAGCGCCACCTATTGGAAGCAGCGATCCTAAAAGTCAATATTGACTTTTTAACGAGCCTTGCAATATGATGTAGGATGAAAGCTAAACCAGAATCTCAATATGCAGACACAGTGTTTCGGGGTGTTGCCCCTCATCAGTGCAAAGTATGAGATCTGATTTGGCTAGGAGAAAGATGTTTTTAGGAAGAGTTACTGGAGAATGATGATCATTTGCTGTCCACACTGTCCACATTTGAGAATGATAATTAATTGCTGCCTACTCCAGAACTAGATGCAAATCACAGGCAATTTTAATATAGTTATTTCTTCTAAACCCAAGAGAACTACTTTCAACAAGACACCGCCTTCTTCTCCTGTCCACGTCTGAGCACTATCTGGCCTATATACTGTCTATACATAAAATCCAAGATTTACAGATAACTTTGAATAAAGAAAAATGCCTTTTGAAAAGCAGCAATTATTCTGAAAGTCTGTAGATAGCGCAGATCAGTTTGCCTAATAAGAGCAGACTAATAACTCGGTCACATTTATAATATTTCAGAAGTGAAATTAGCAATAATGGTTGGGCGAGCGGCGCTCTGCTATCATGTTTTTCACTTGACTATTGCTTCTTTTATCAAAACAGAATTTTAAACATGATAATTGGATGATATTGATTTCGGCATGCGAATGTTTTCACTTTTCTTTCTATGACAGCTGTCAGAGGGGTAAATTAGATTGATCTAACATAATGGATGAGGCTGAATTGTATTTTAAAATGAAGGAGCGAGAACTTTACAAAACATTGGATATTAATATATTTTCTTCAAACTTTGAAAGAGATGGTTAGCTGTAGATGAAAAGTGCTCCCTGGGGACAGCTCAATAGGTTTTTCCATCTTATGATCTGGACCGTCTTCAGTTTGATGTCATTCTGTTACACGTGCTATGCTCTTGTGCCAGACATGAAATTGGGCTGCAAAGTCTTTTCTTACAGAGGTCCAAAGGACAGAAGTTTCCTTGAAGCTATAGGAGGCAAATACTATACATTAAGGCTGTCTGTCAAATTGCAACCTATTTTACTGACCTTGGCATGTGGAGAGTAACTTCAACTCTTTGTGCTCTTGGCTTATATAACAGTAATAGTTTGAGGCACTGACAAAAAGGAAATATTTACTGCAGTGACTTCTTCAAGGTACACCTTGCCACTTCAAATATTACACTGGAAATGCAAGTAGAAAGATACATTGAAAATATAGAAAATAATATGATATTCAGTTTAATTAAAGAATAATATTTACTAATTTAATCCATTTATACATTAATAAGGAAGACTCCTAGGATACAAGCTTGTTTACTGAGTAACGAAGGTTTGGACATTTGGAAATTCAATATGCCTGATCTTTCTTTGCCGTTATGGCAGATATAATGTGATTGCTGGTTGCATTACATTATCCATTTTTCTATCCATAGTTGACAGATTTTGAGAATATGTTTGTAATGTCTTTGATCAATTAACATTAAATAGCATATGGGTATAGGATTGAGAAAGAACACCAAAACTGTCTGTCTATCTTGTAGGTGTACTGGGATTGATATAAAAAAACAAATACAAATTAAAAAATTAGTTTAGATTTACTTAAAAATGTTCATACAATTACATTTTGACAACTTAAAAGTTTATAATTGTGATGCACCTGTCCCGGATCCCTCTCCCTGGTTTGCTAAACTCTGTGGTGCTCTTCATCGGGTTTTGCAGATGGTCCGGCTTGCTCTCAAGTGAGCATCTGCCCAGGCTTATATAAGTTTCACTGAGACATACCCTTGTGTCTTAGTATTGCATTAAGACTTCGGTGTTGCTGGACCTTGGTTTGTTAAACACCTTCTCCTGTACTCCGCCTGTCTGCAGTTTCCTGATGTCTGCCTGCCTGCGGTTTCCTGATGCCCTTCGCCTGCCTGCGGTTGGCTGACATCCTACACTTGCCTGCGGTTTCTTGACGTCTGCCTCCCTGTGGTTTCCTCATGCCCTCCGCTTGCCTGTCTGCGGTTTCCTGGTATTCTCAACCTGCCTGTGGTTTTCTGATGTTTGCCTGCCTGCGGTATCCTGACATCCTCCACCTTCCTGCAGTTTATTGACATCCTCCATCTGCCTGCGATTTCCTGATCTCTGCCTGACTGCAGTTTCCTGATGTCCTCCGCCTGCCTGGGGTTTCTGGACATCCTACACCTGCCTGCAGTCGCCTGTCCCTTGGCTGTCCCTGTCTTGTGTTCCCCACCTAGCTGCTGCACCGACGTCCCTGGCCCGTGTGCTCACCCGGACTTTGTGCTTGGTGGATCCACCTCACCTAGTGCGCCTAACAAGAATGTTACTGAGAGACCAATCTTAATATCTCATCAAGTGACATAAGTCATCAATATATGGAACACCATGTGTATAAAGTTACAACATATTGTAGAGCCTAAGAAATCACTTGAGTAAGTAATGAGCAGGCAAAGCTGACAACCAAGTTTTTGTAATTTATGGTAATTGTGGAGGTCCCTTTAGAGAAGGGGTGGGGAACCTTCTTTCTGCCAAGGGCCATTTGGATATTGTACCATCTTTCGGGGACCATATAAATTGTGTACTAAATCCACCCAAAAAGTATGTTCTGACGCTGGCACTGGTGTCAGGACGTCATGTTTCATTGCATGCGCCTCAGCGTTCAGTAGTGAACACTGCTCGTGCTCACAGAGCAAGAAGAAATTAATGGCCTGGCGGGCATCAAAATTCAGCTGCCAGGCCAATTACTGCGGTCCCCAGGAATCTGCCCAGGGGCCTGATAAAAGGTCATCGAGGACTGTAAACGGCCCGCGGTCCTGAGGTTTCCCACCCCTGCTTTAGACTGTCTGCTGAATGAATGAATCAGCTCATGTAATGCTGTTCAGGCAACAACATTTATCAGTAAGTTCTCGATTCATAGTTTCATAGTTTTTAAGCTAGAGAGGAGACATACTATGGATATAATATAGCTGTCAGCAGAACGATGGTTGGTGAAAATGACCCAAAATATCAATTTATAAAACTAAGATTTATCTTTGATCTCAGTTAGCCATGAATAACTAAAGATGATCATCATTATTATTGGCAGGATCTATTGACATAAAAGGCAAAATTTACATTATAGTACTACGTAGAACAGAGATCTTGATGGGAACAGTGATGTCCTTTCCCAGACCAGGAGGATTCTCCTTCTCTTTGAAGTTAGGATTTTTATGATGAAAAGGTTCATCAGATCCAAGTGAATAATTTTTAAGTCCATCAGTAAACCAACAATCGTTCAATGTCAGTTTTAGTCTTGTCTGTATATAGTAAGTGCAAAAAATGACAATAAATATATTGAGGTTTAATAACATTAGGCTGGTTAGGAGATGGCCACATTCTTAACTCTGATATGTTTGGATGCAAATATTATAATTTTTAAATGGAACCTGTTATTGTAATTTCCCAAGTAAGCTAGGTCAATTAAAGTTCCAGTCCATCTACAGACTGCAAGCAATAAAGTTCTGAGAATGGTAAGCCTCAAAATAACCTATTGTCTGGGGATGCTTCTAAATGCATCACTGCTTAGGCCCACCCAACTTTTCACATCTGCCAGCTCTTGCTCTCAGGGTTTTCTTCTTTTAGGATCTGTTGAAGAAAGATAATATTTTTAATCACTGGGTCTTCCCAACCTTTCTTTTGAATAAGGCAATAACATCACAATGATTGAAAATGACTTTCATTGAAATGGACTCAATGGCAGTTCTCAGAGTAAAGTTTAATTTTCAATCATATGTAAGGATCAGTGTGATGAGCTGGCAACTACAGTACTTGTTATATACTCCACAGTCCTTATGGATCCCTAAACATATAAAGATATGAGTAATGAGTACAATTTAAAAGCTGATATTTCAGCGCAGTTTGGTGAAGGATATAAATTAAATAGCACATAAGTCAGATGCAACCATAAGATTAATGGGGAAAAGATAAGACTCAAGACTAGAAATGGAAATAAAATCAAGGGAATGAGGATGCATTGAAGCATAAAGGTCCTATAAATTGTTTATTTTGTGAAAATGTCAAATATGTATCTATCAATTCTAAAAATCTAACATTGACCTTTAGCCATCACATGTTGCTATTTCGTTAAAAAAAATCAAGATGCAATTAAAGAAAAAAATGGTTTAAGGCTTCTAATTATAAGAACAATAAAAGAGAAAAACAATAACAAAATAGTTTGCAAAAAAAGTCATTATTTAGTCAGAAGTGTTTGATGGATTTATATTTTAAAACTCTCAGTGGTGATGTACAATATTTTTACAGTCCTTTATTGGACATCAGTACACTTCAACTAAAAAGTAGAGAAAGTACTTCTCATTAGGGTGAGTTCATGGTATAAATATGGTTCAGAGTTTCATCCAGAAAAGTGGGATAATTTTTTTCTCACTTGTTGTCCGTGTGCAATCTGTTATTTATAGGACCAGCTATTAATCATTACAGGACCATTTACAGTTTTCTATGTTACAGAATTGCAATATATCCATACAACGCAATGTATCTCGCACCCATAAACTTGAATGGGTGAGTCTCATCTGATTTATGAAGGAAAATCGTGCATACTGCAATTTTTTACACACACCGATTCGATCAGTGAAAAAAATCATTCATCTGCACTGCCCCATTGAGTAACATTGGTCCAAATGTGATCCGTTTTTTTAACAGACAGCACTTGGATCGAAAGTATGGTCATATGCACAAGCCGCTATAGTAACCGATAATAAAAATCTGGTTCCTCTCATACCTTGTGAAAGTGCTAATGGCAAAATCCATAAGCAGGAGACTTTTTTAATGACTAAAGTCAAATAACTCTATTTAGTCCCAAATATTTGATACACTAAGTCTGGATAAAGATAAGTAAGGTCTAACATGGACTAATGGTTCCACTTGTATAACATGTGCTATAGAGGATGTCAATACAAATACATGTCACCACATACACAAATCAACTGATATTGAATATGACAACCATTTTTTATATAAAAATTCGAGCAAAACAATACTGATCGAGCATCTTCGTCCATAAAATCCAAAAGCGGCGTCATCTGCAATCCATAAATTTATGTATAATAATAGTCAACATAGAATAATCACATAAGATGGATAAAGCTTAGTTGCAAGACATGCAACTTTTCCGAGGACTGCCCCCTTGCCTGGACAACATCTAGCATAAGTGGAACCAGGTGTGGTTGCTCGGGGGCAAGGACATCAAAAAGTTGAAACCGAAATGTACAGGTTCTAGGCGTTCAGTGAGCAGAAAATACTAGAAAATGTAATTGTAGTCAGGCTATACAAGCTCAGTTAGGAGTATCAAAAAGCTAGGCTTAGGTAAAGATAGTGCTATTGGACAATCTGAACCTGAAAAGTCTGGCACGCTGGATCACAATAGGTCAAGTTAATATACTCTAGGTATAAAACAGAAAAGCTGAGAAGTAGCAAAAACAACAAAACAGCTCTGTAAAACTCAGATTTAAAGAGCTGTACGATGTACACGAGTACATAATGTAAGAAAAATGCATTAAACTGTATAATAATTAGTTGAACTGCAGAAAGAAAATAAATTGTTTCCATATCATCACCCCAAAAAAATTCAGATCACATTTTCTGCCAAACTCCATAACTCCATTAGTGTACTGACATGAACTAGGCGAGATGAGACTTTCACCAACATATCTCAGAAAACCAAATTACCATATGCAGATTCTATAGAAACACTGCACCTTATTAATAAATATGAGCTGGAAATGTCTCTTTTCAGCTTTGATGAGACTTTATCCGAACTGTCAATCTTAAGAGCTATTCACTTTTTAATAATCTGCATTTTCCATTTCATATCCATGTTGATATTATTACAATAATATACGTAGCATTGTATGATATACCAAGCATTGTAGCTTTTTATGCCTTATCGATATATATTATCCTAAACTTTTTCTTCTGGCATTAATGTATATTATATTTAATCCATGATAAATATTTTTCTTGACATTTCAGAGTGCTGATCAGTGAGGGATCTGCCGTGCTCTCATTCAGAGCTAATTAGCATAGAGATAAAACATACATTGGTTGAAGATCAATGTTAGCGGCATTTGTTATTTGGAATGAAGTCAGATGAAATAATTCAGCAGCTTTCATGTGCATTAGCTTTCACCGCTAATGACATAATTAATTCATGAGGATTTACTATTGATACAATCATGTGATTGTTACATTTGGCAATGCAAATATAAGATACAACACAATTACAATTCTATTACCATAGCTATCATAAATATACATGTGGAATATAGGTTCAGATGAAGAAGAGGATTAGTAGACTGGCTGTACAACGGGTTTACTGTATTCTTTATATTTTATCATATTTTCACACATTTACCTTATTGATATCTTTCTTTGTTTTCTTTCTTCCTCTCTGAATGCTCACACAATGTATCTTGTGCTTTTTCTACTTTTACTCTAATGGCTGTGGTTCTTCAATGTTCAGCCTTAAGAAGAGATGAGAAAATTGATTCTAAACAAACTCATTTCGCTACTAATTTCCCCAAATTCTAACAATTCTGAATTTTTAAGGATTTGATTTGTGCGAATCAGTAAAATTGGAGTCATTCACCATTTTGCTAAATTCTGAGGTCCAGAAAGGAGTTAAGAAACGTATACTTATTTAAGCCCTTCCTATTAGTGATGAGTCTATTGTCTATGTAAGAATGTCTATTTCTTACACATTCCTCACATGTATTAAAGCTGTCAAACATCAAGTTTGATGCTATCACCTGGAAAGCGCTTGTCAATCTGCATGCAGAAACGCATGTGAATCCGCATGTGGATCCGCATGTATTCAACAGGAAAAATGCATGCACAATCTGCATGCGTTTTTTTCTGCCAGGGAGATGCAGAAATGCTGCAGAAATTTTCTGCTTCATTTCTGCATCGTGGGCACATAGCCTAAGTGCAAAAAAGCAGCAAAGCCCAGCAAAAAACATTGCCATCAGTATTTTGGTGAAAAAAGCAGGGCAGCAAAATGTGAAACCCATTTATTTTTGTGATTTTCCCAAGTTTAAACCATAATGTCTTGGTGTCCTCACCTGAGCTATTAGTATTAGTGCAGTTTAATTTAAAATTAAAGATTTGTGTGAAGTATGCAAAGCCTGAGCATCTCCTACCAGTGTGTAAAATAAGCAATGTCTACCAACTCAATGCACTGCCAATGTGTTAGGTAAACTATGCCCGACCAATTCAACTCCCCTCAGTTGTTTTTACATTTGTAATTATGTATTTTTTTCATGAACTCATATGAACTTTTTTGTTCAGAATAGTCACTATTTTATCAGACATAAAAAACTTTTTCCACTAATAATTTGATCAAATTGTCCTTTTTTTAAAAAAATGTTTTATGGTTTCACACATGTCTTGAATTAACACCTTGTATTATTCATACTTGCTTGGTGGAAGCAAAGCTGAACATTGGGATCCTAAAAAAAATGCAGAAAAAATGCAGCAAAAAAACAGCAAAAAATACAGCAAAACCTGCTTTTTTGTCTGCAGCTTTTCTTACTGCCAAGAGATCAGATTTCGCTGAAGGAAAAAAGCAACGTGTGAAGTTGTTTTTTTTAATCCCTTCTCGGCAGATTGAATTAGCTCCAAATTTTGTATTTGAGTTTTGGGAGATTCACTCAACTCTATTCCTTAGACCTCCATAAATATTACATTAAAGTCGTCCAAGTGAGCACTGATTTTGCCAGTATCTGTGGACCATCTTATGTTTATAGGGGCCTCTTAATTCTTCACTGACGGATAATATTGGTGGAGAGAAGGCTCAGGTATGTTGAATTACTATTCCCAGTCCTTTTGGGTTTTTTTTTAGCTCCTTTGGGGATCAAATGAAAAAGTGTACTCTAAGTCAGGTACAATTTTATGATGTGATATCAATGCTTTTATCCTATGCCAGTGACTTCACTTGATGTCCACACACTTAATAATTCAATTTCCTCAATCTCCTCTGTCATCTCTTTCTGCCACCCTACCCATTCTCTATGTTCTGCCAAAGATCTTAGATTCTCTATAATGTGAAACTCTTACTGCAAGACTTTCCTCATTTCACCCATTTTTTGGAGATCTCAAAGCCATGCCCCCAAAACAAGTTTATGCAGGCCAATAACATTGCAAATTCACTGTAGTCCTTTCATCAACATTATTCCTTAGAAGCTCATTCCCTCATTCAAACTCACACTCCTTGTACCCTAATGTAATCCATATCTGGGCTCGTGCAATTTATTGTGTACATGGATCTGACGTGCCCCCTGGGCCGTGGGGTACTCGGTAGCCGGGCCGGTCGGAGCTAGGGATGTCACGGTAGCAGTGACTTGGTCCATGACCCAGGGCGGTCAATTAAAGATTAAAGAAAAGGGGAATAAAGTTTTTATAGAGATATTGTTCGTGACACCACCTGTGGTATGCAGCTATATGGAGCCGCCGCTGCGGTGCAGATCCACTGGAGCTGATGGTGATGCAGCAGAGTTGGTTCAGCTCTCCACGGGAAGAGCTAAGCTCCAGGGTAGAAAATAGTGATGTTATGAGGTAGATGTTGCTGGTGCTGTGTAGTGCAGGGTTGGTGATGGCGCAGCAATTATTCAAGGACACAGTGGGGTGCAGTCTTCAGGTTTTACTCACAGTTGTTAAGTTCCTCAGGTTACACTTTCCGGATTATAACCGCCCATGTCGTCCTGTGTTCACCAAGGAAGGGGTTCAGCAGCTCTCAAGTATTTCAGGAGTAATTAAACGGGACCCCGTTCTATGTTCCTTTCTTGGTCGTCTTCCCTGCACTGACACTCACTCTCCTGCCCTGCGCCTCACAATCAGTGTCCCAAGCTGGTAGCCTCGGATCTTGTCGGGCGACGTGCAGTCCCCTGGACCCTACGCGGCCACCTTTTCAGCGATGTAATTGTGGTGGTTGGCAGCTGCACCTTGCAAGTACAGTAGCCTCCGGTTATCTAGCTGAGCCTGATTATTCTCCACTAGTTTAGGGGCTGGTCCCCTCTGCGGCTTGATCCCTCCACGTCTGTGTAGATTCGGGTGCACGGGTGGCTTCCTGCATTCCCTGTGCCCCTGGGATCCCCTCTGTCTCTGGAGCCTTCTCTCTGTTCCCGTCCTCTCTCTCGTTCCTGGGCCTCTTAGACTAGGCCCGCTCTCCTCTCTCCTGAGCGGAGCTCCTACTGAGCTCCCACTCCCCACGGTTTCTCCTCTGTACTGACCTACTTCTAGATGGTTCCCTTTCTTCTTATACTCCTAAAGACGGTGCTCCCCTGAACTACTTCCTCCACCCACACCCACTACATGGTTCCCCCTCTCTTGGTTTCCCCCCCTTCCAACCATCGACAGGGCTCAGCATTGTACACCTGCAGCTTGCCCCGCCTGCTGGTCTGGAATGGTTTAGTGTTGGATGCAGGTGGGTGGGTCCTGGCCAGTACTCCCTCCTTACCTGAGAGTAGGGTACCACTCCTGTGGGTGAGATGCAGTACCTCTGTGGCGACTGAACCCGCAGGAGAGCCACAGATCCTTTGAAATGTAGAGCTGCTATATAAATAACAGAATAAATTATTATTAAAGCTTTTTTTCAGATTTCTGCTAGTGATGAACGAGTATGCCTCATTAACCCATTCGGCGAGCACGCTCGGCGTTTCATTCATTGTCGCCACGCCTGCAAGTGTCACGGCTGTTAGACAGCTGTGACACATGCCGAGATAGCCTGGCGAACAGGCTATCTTTGCATTTGTCACAGCTGTCTAAAAGCCGTGACACTTGCAGGCATGGCGACAATGTATGAGACACCAAGCACGCCAAAATACTCGGCAAGCACGCTCGTGTTAATGGTGCACACTCACTCATCACTAATTTCTGCATCGTTTGTGAAATCCCCTTTACTGTGCTATATGTAGGAAGAAAAAAACTTTAGCATAGTAGTGCAGTAAGCCCCTGTCTCCACACAGCTAGTGATGAGTGAGCATGCTCTTTATGCTCGGGTGTTTTCCGAGTGTCTTCGGCGTGCTCGGGTGTTATGTTTGAGTCACTCCGTGCTCATGATTTTCTCTGTTTCTTAGGCATTCCTCACATGTAATAAAGCTGTCAAACAGTCGCAAATCATGCACACGGAGTGACTAAAACATAACACCCGAGCACGCTCAAGATACTTGGCGAGCACCCGAGCATGCTCGCCGAAAGGGTTAACAGAACATGCTCGCTTATCACTACACACAGCTAAATCCTATATAACATGGATATGTTCTGAGTATTTTTTCCATGGAATAACTGAACATAACTAAAAATGCCATTTGTCATGCAACCCCCTATATTGAGTTAATGATAGGGCATGACATGACATGGCTATGACATGGCAAAACTCTTGACAAGTGCACCATTTACCTGGGTAGAGATGAGTGGATTGATCCATGGAGGATCAAGGTAAAGTCAAATTTTCTGAAATTCGTGTCTCTATGTGAATTCGAATACTTTGAGATTCGATTTGTGAAAAAAAAAGTGGCCCTGCACCATTTCCCACACTGGTGAAGCATTAGAGAGTGGGCTAATATTGTTTTACACAGCTAAGTGGGCTTCCCATAATGCCTAGCAGTTTTGACATCACATCCCTGTTTATTAAGCAGATTTTTATACCTTGTACAGTGTTGGTCAGTAGATCAGCGATTTCCAAAGTCAGCAGATATCATCGCCTCCTAGTGGGACACAGATGGGCACAGGACTGGTATTATGTATGACAGAGTTGTACTCCGTCTGCAGATTCACTGGGTAAGCAGATAAGATACAGTCATGGATGAAAGAATTGACACCTTTCAAATGAAAATTAAGTATTTCTCCAAGAAAATTATTGCAATTACACATGTTTTATTATACACATGTTTATTTCCTTTTTGTATATTGGAGCAACACAAATAAACTGAGAAAAATAGGCAAATTGGACAAAAGTGCACACAAAAGCCCCAAAATGGGCTGGATTTTCAGCCATGACTGTATATTATTCTTGTGGTCTCTCTCTCTCTTCCCCTCTTTGCAGTACTGAGATCAGTGCAAATTTAATCCTAAATGCAATCCTAATTTTTTTGTGGAAAAATGTAATGAAGTCAGCGAACCTCAAATTTAAAAAGATCCGCTCATCTCTACTCCTGAGTGTTGACCCCACAAATGGCCAATGTCATAGAAGTGTGTTGCTAACTGAAATGCTAGAAGTCAAATATCATTTTCAGTTAGCCTATGAAAGCACTGCACTGAACACATCTATGCTCTTCAATTAGAAATCATCAAGCTTTTCACACTACTGTATGCTTCATTGAGAGCAACAATGCTGTATTTGTAAACAATGTATTGTAAACAATGTATTTGTAGTATGTAGAAAGTAATTCACCGCACATTCTTGTTCCAAAAGATGCAAGGGTTTTATTCCAATTGAAAGTAAAAGGCAGAAATGTACAAAGACATCACAGGTGCTAGGAGATATTCGACATAGATAACGTTTCGACCCCTCCTGGGTATTTGTCACAATGTTTCTGAGTCTAGGGAAGAAAAGAGGTGTTTCCGGCCTAAGTCAGCTGTGCCTGGCATTGTGACAAAGACCCAGGAGGGGTCGAAACATTGATATCTGTGTCACATATCTTCCAGCACCTTACATGTCTTTGTACATGTCTGCCTTCTACTTTCAATTGGAATAAAACCCTTGCATCTTTTGGAAAAAGAATGTGCAGTGAATTCGTTTCTACATGTTCCAGGGATTACACACCTTTTTCCAGCATCATCTCAAAGTATTGACTGTGTGAACACCAATCTTCTCTCCTTAGTATTTTTAGTATACAACCACAGTTATATTGCCCTAAACACTCTGCTTTTGCTTTGTGTGGGACTGGGCAAAAGGGGGTAGTAGAAAAGTCTCATGTCTCATGAAGAAGCTGATAACTGATCAAAAAATTAATACTTTTTTTGTATATCAACAGTAGATAAGACAAGTGTAGTAAACAGCAATCAACCGAGCAATGAACCAGCAGGAGGATTCTTGCAGGATGGACATCGCCTGAGAGGCTCTGGACTCCTCACAGAAGTGCCCTGAGGCCTGTGCATATTGGTCAGAGTCAGGACCTGCGCCCCATACTGTGTAAGTTCCCGGGATCCGACATCGCCTGTCAAGAGCAGAGGTCTGGACCATCGTTCCCAAAGCGTGAGAGACTACCATCGATGGACAAGCCAAGAAGAGCTGAGAGAGGACTGCACCAGGAGAAATGCGCCAGCAACTGCGGAGGTATCACGCAATTGATCAGTGCCGTTACTTCCAACTCTCACCTATGGTATCGGGGACAGTTGGGATTAGGACTTCAGGTTGGGAGGGGGCCGGTTGGTGTGTGGGAGGCTAAGCGGGATCTGATAGACTTTATCCAGAAGAGACTTGCGGTTTAGCGGGAAGTACCAGTGACCCCCACTAGGGCCATACAAAGAGAACTCACGTGGTGGCTCCCACGACTGGGTGCATCACACTTTTGCAAAGAACTTTACCATTATTCACTGAAACTATTTCTTATTGTTTTTTCCAAGTTGTTGTTTATTATCCCTGTTACTAACCCCCTTGCATAATACTTGTTATACATACAGTATAAAGTGGTTTTATCAATCCCTGACTGTTCCCGCCTTGTGTCTCTGTGCATTGCATTCCGGCATCAGTATTACACAAGTTGCTGAGCAATACTGTATTATTTGGTAACCCAATTATACAAAACTCAAAGGATAAACATCAGTGGTTTTCTTTGGATGCTTATTTGAACTCAGATCAAGTAAATTAGGAATGTCACAGTCTCTTTAAACTAAAGCAGAGCATCACAGTCGCCAACATTTTTTGTCAATCCCATTGTTTTCTTTGTACACCAGGTGCCTCCTGTTACCCATCCAGTTTCAGTTCTTACAGGTTCCCTTGCAACCTGCCATCTAGGGTGCCCTTTACATCAAGGTAGCTGAACTTGATAACACTTACCTTATATAGAATTGACCTACTTGGATGCTTTGTATCCGAAGCAGTCTTTGCTCCACTGCTGCAACCGCTTGGCATATTTCTGTACTTTCTTTGTTTTTAGAAGTTCTCTGCCTCATTTGCTTCTGCTGTGATCTCTGTCTCGCACACAGCAGCTTTCCTTGAGTCACTTCCTACCACTTCCTATTCTCTGCAAAACTCTTCCTTATGAGTCTGCTCCTCCTAGGTTGTGCCATTTACACAAACTGCACATGTACACACATAATAAAGTTTTCTTAGAATAAGTACCTAACACTTGAACTATATGCATAATCCTCTAAAATATATTGCAAAGCCATTGGCCATATATGATTGATTGAATTAATCAAGTGTTTCTTCCTATCATTCACAACTCTTGCTTTTCTTTTCTAAGATTTTTTTCAGTGCTATTTGTCATAATATTCTAATACAATGTGAGGATGTTTTATCCTGCTGGGAATATTTAGTCAGCTTGGTAAAGTGGCCTTCGGGAGAGTCATCATAGGGATTTTATTCACAGATCTGGCTGGACTTATAGTGTTATATTTAGGATTATGAGAAATCTCCCTGATGATCCAGCTATGTATATTGGATCTTTAGAATGTTTTAGTCATACAATAAGAAGAAGCATAACACACGTAATTTAATTTTTACATTATCTATTTCTGCTGAAATCTTCTTTTTACAGAGAGAAGAATATTTTTTATTTGAACTTTTGGTCAAGTAGCAAAATTACCATCAAATGATATTACTGAGAGTACATATATTTCTGCAAGAAGAAATGTTTTTCTTTTTCAGGAACATCCACATAATACTATAAAATCTCTCAAAATGCAATAAGCTTCACAAAAGTCATTTCCTTAGAAAAAAAAGAGTTAGAATTAGAATTGAAAGTTGAAAGAAGCATCGGATTTAAAGGGAAAGTCTGAGTAAGTTATGAAAATAAACACTGTATGATCACTGATAATTAGTGTTGAGCCACCCCCGTAGTGTTCGAGTTCGGTTCGGTTCGTCGAACACCCGTGTGTTCGCCGAACTGTTCGTCGAACTGTTCGTCGAACACCTTCGAACACCATTAAAACCAATGGCAGGCAAACAAAAACACATAGAAACACATAGAAAACACCTTCAAAGGTGTCCAAAAGCTGACAAACTGCTCAGAAGACACAACTAACACATGGAAAAGTGACAAGTACATATAGTCATGCGAAAAGAAAAGAGGTGGAGGAGTAAAAGGAGGGGGAGACACAGATATAGGCATGTCATGCCCTTCTAAAATCCAAAAAGTGAGAAGCCGACACGTTCAGTCCGCTCCTGCCCGTGCCACCTCCGTGTCGCCGGGTTTGTGCCAGAGCCGCGGTGAACCCTGACGGCCAGCCCCCCTCTCCCAATACTGGTGCCTGTCCGCTGGTGGGTCGAGCGAGCCCCCCTGTGGTGGAGGCAGCTCTAAGCTTTTTAATTTAAATTGTCTCTCTAATTTGAATGAATACACTTTAAATCCATTTACAAGGATCTATTGGAGGGCAAGTCTCATGCCAGCAGCCGCGTAATTCCAGCTCCAGTAGCGTCCACTAAAGCTGCTGCAGTTAAAAAGCTTTTATAAGGATCGAGCTCGGCTGTCCACCGCAAGGCATCCTACTGCCAGTCCGAGCCCCTATGCCTTGGGGTGCCTCCTGATGCTCTTCACTGAGTATCCCGTGGTCCCGAAGCATTTCCTTTGAAAAAATGAAGTGTCCAAACTACAGGTGGTGTAGCTTGCTTAACAGCCGGGATAATCCGCTGACTAGCAGACACTGCTACTAGGCACAAAGTATTTCCTGGGCTAGATGCAGTTAAAAATTTGTAATTAGATACTCTCGTTGGATGCTGAGAAAGCATTCCATAGAGTCTCTTGGCACGCCATATATGATTCTCTTAAAAAGCTTGGGGTAGGGGTCTAGGGGACCCTTTTATAGCCAAAATCACGGCCCTGTATCACAATACGTCACCTAGGCTGAAGATAAATGGAACTGTAGCACCCTGAGGGCTCAGTTGCTACAGAGGTATTGCACCTCACCCAGAGGTGTGATATCTCACTCTCAGGTAAGGATGTAGTGTGGATCAGGACCCGACACCTGCATGCATTACACCACATTGCCGTGGGGCAGGGCGACCAATACGCCCCTGAGATGGGCACGACAGTCCCTGTCCCTGGCTGGAGTGGGGGGAGGGAACACTGAGGAAGGGGAACCCTGTAGTGCAGGAGCAGGGAGGAAGCAGTTCCTGGGTGCATTGAGAAGGGAGTATAAAAGGTGGGCACCATCTTAGTTCAGTGCAGAGAAGTCTGAGCAGAAGTGGCAGGGAGCAGGGGCTCTGCATGAGCTCTGCTCTGGAGGCGGGCCTAGTAACAGAGGCCCAGGCCTGGAAGAGGGAGAAGGAAGGAAGAGGAGCGGAGAAGGCTCCAGGAACGAGGAATGAAGGGATCTCAGGGGTGCGGACGGGCGAGTCGCCACCGCACGCCCGAATCCAACTGCGTGGAGGGGTCAGGCCAAAGGGGGAGACCGGTCCCCGAAACTAGTGGAGGCAGGAAACGACCCTCAGCTAGAAACAGGAGGCTGTGACATTTTATGTGGCGCAGCCCCTCGCTACACCCGCTAGGAAGGCACCACATAGGGTCAGGGAAACTGGCGCCAAGTTTACCAAGAGGAGGCCCGAGGCAGCCGGACAGAAGGGTTGGTAAGAAAGGCCAGACAAAGGACACACAAAGGGGGTCCTGTGAAGCACTCCAAAGTTATCTGGGAGTTGTCTGAGCCCCTCACCTGGTGAGCACAGTACGACGTGGGCAGCCGTTACCTGCAGACGTGGTCTGGATAATAAGAACTGTGAGTAAAGGCCCTGGACTGCATCACTGACTCCGTGTCATTACTGCTGCTGCCCTGCACCATCACCCCCATCCTCCGCATACACTGCCCTGAGGCTATACTCCTCCCGTGGGGAGTTATGCTACGCTCTGCTGCACCCACAACACCAGCCTCAGCGGTCTGCCCTGGAGCGGCGGTTCACTCTGACCGCAATCCACGGGTGGCGTAGTCGGACATTTAAACATCAAAACCACATAAATAGTTCCGCCACTGGTTTGACCGCCCTAAGCCACGGAACCGGGTTGCCGCCACGGAGACTACAACCACCAGCATCCACCAAAAAGGGTCCGGCTCCGGGTGTCCCAAGGCCCAGGGGGCGAGTCAGAACATTTTCATCACCTTTCACAATCACCAATGGGACAAGGCAGGGATGTTCTCTGTCCCCTCTCTTATACATCCTAGTGACGGAGCACCTGCTCTCATCAATTCGCCATAACCCCAATATTAGGTGGATTGAGGTGGGAGGCATCGAGTACAAGTGCTCTCTATTTGCTGATGATGTCCTAGTATATATCACTCAATCACATATATCCATCCATGCTGTTATGGCTGAAATAGATCACTTTGTTACATGGTCAAATTTTAAAATCAATGCAGCGAAGTCTGAGGCCCTCGATGTCTCCCTCCCCAAATCCATATAGGATTCCATCCAGTCCAACTTTCCCTTTGCCTGGCCCTCACAGGGTATCAAATACTTAGGAATTCCTATTCATAGAGACCTCTCCCATCTATGTTATCTTAATTTTGGGCCCTTTATTGAACAACTCCATACAGACCACGGTTGGCAAGTTAGAACTGTAAGATTCACTACGTGAACCACTGGTGTTTTGTGGAAAAGCACATGTACACTGCGTTCCAAATTATTATGCAAAAAGTGTTTAGGAGTGATAAGGGAAGAATTTGTTTGTTTGTCAGTTAAACTCATTGATGGTGATGTGTGTCAGGGCTCTTTATATCACTGTAAGCAATTGCAGACACCTGTGCTAATTAGTTTGTCAGGTGTGTCCAATGAAAGGCAAGACTACTTAAGAAGGCTGTCTCACATTATTAAGCAGCCTACATTTTCTGCCAAAATGGGAAAGAAAAACGATGTGTCGGCTGCTGAGAAGCAACAAATTGTGGAGTGTTTAGGTCGAAGCATGACTACAATCAACATTATGCGATGATCAGGATGAAGTGTCTTGGCAATCAAGAAGTATGTAGCTGATTCACAGTACACACGTGTGCGTGCTGATAAGGGCAAATTGAGGACTCTTTCCTACAGGCAATTACATCAGGTTGAAAGAGCAGCGGCAAAAAAGCCTTGTCATAGCAGCAGACAAGTTTTTGAAGCTGCTTGTGCCTCCAACGTCCCCCGAACAACAAGATGCAGGGTCCTTCAGAGGTTTGCAGCTGTGCATACGCCATCCTGTCGACCTCCTCTATCCACTTCACACAGGCAGAAACGGCTCCAGTGGGCCAAACATTACATGAAGACTGATTTCAAAACTGTTTTGTTCACGGATGAGTGCCGTGCAGCGCTCGATGGTCCAGATGGATGGAGTGGAGGATGGCTGGTTGATGGACACCCCACGCAAACACGGCTACAGCGCCAACAAGGAGGAGGTGGAGTAATGTTTTGGGCTGGAATCATGGGGAGAGAGATTGTCGGCCCCTTTAGGATCCCTGAAGGCGCTAAAGATGAACTCCATAATGTATGTGGATTTTCTCAAACAGCACTTCCTGCCATGGTTCAAGAAGAAGAACCGTGTATTTCACAGCAAGATCATTTTTCTGCATGATAATGCACCATCTCATGCTGCACATAAAACATCTGCATCTCTGGCTGATATGGGCATAAAAGGGGACAAACTTATGGTGTGACCCCCATGCTCCCCTGACCTCTACCCCATTCAGAACCTTTGGAGCATAATTAAAAGGAGTGTCTATGATGGCGGGAGGCAGTTCACATCTAAGCAACAGCTCTGGGAGGGTATTCTGTCCTCATGCAAAACAATTGAAGCAGAAACCATCCAAAACCTGACAAATTCAATGGACGAGAGAGTTCAGAAGCTCCTTTCGAACAAGGGGTCCTATGTGAAAATGTAACATCACCTAGAATAAAGTTTTGAGTTGAAAACTGTTTGATTTCAGTTTCTAACAACCTGCTAATGCTTATAATTTCAAAAATGACCATTTTTTTGGTCTTTATTAAAATGAAAAGGTTGATCGAAAAGTTTGGGGGATCTAAGAGTGTGGCAACCCAGTAGTCATGATTACTTCGAATTCTGACAATATGAGGGTCATGCTGCAGGTTGTGCAACAAGAAGGCACTTATGTGTCTTGCGCATCTCGGAGCCCCAAAATTATTTTCCGGGCTAGATGCAGCTAAAAATTATTATTAATTTTAAATCTGGTGAAGCTTTAGTATAGATGGCCTAATAGGATCAGTGCTGCACACTGCTACAAAGCCCAAATTATTTTCCAGTCAAGATACAGATAAACATGATTAGTAATTTTAAATCTGGTGGAGCTTATTATAGATGGCCTAATAGAATCAGTGCTGCACACTGCTACAAAGCCCAAATTATTTTCCAGCCAAGATACAGATAAACATGATTAGTAATTTGAAAGCTTAAAACGGTTGGTGAGGTGATTTTAACCAATCATCAAGCTTTTACTCTCCCCAGGATGACACAGGGGTAGAAAAGTCGTTTCGGATCCATGATTTGTTCATCTTTATGAACGTGAGTCTGTCTACATTATCAGTGGAGAGCCGCGTGCGCTTATCTGTCAGCACACCACCAGCAGCGCTGAACACACGTTCAGACAGAACGCTGGCTGCGGGGCATGACAAGATCTCCAAGGCGTAAGTGGCTAGCTCCGGCCATTTATCCAGATTGGAAGCCCAAAAAGAGCAAGGGTCCAGTGACACAGTCGTGGCTTCAATGTTTACTTGGAGATACTCCTGTACCATCGTCTCTAGGCGTTGACTATGTGTCAGACTTCTTGTCTCCTGTGGCCTTGCAAAGGATGGGCTAAAAAAGTGGTGAAATGATTCCGCAAAATTGATGTTACCAGCAGATACTGTGGTTCTGTTACAGTTTGAGTGCTGAACACTTGACGGTCCCACGGTTGGCAAGTTGGAACTGTGAGATTCACTACGTGCACCACTGGTATTTTGTGGAAAAGCACATGTAAGATTCTGCAACAGTCTCTGCTGATACTCCTGCATGCGTGCATCCCTTTCTATGGCAGGAATAATTTCTGCAAATTTACTTTTGTACCGGGGATCTAACAGTGTGGCAACCCAGTAGTCAGGATTATTTCTAATTCTCACAATTCGAGGGTCATGTTGCAGGTAGTGCAGCAAGAAGGCACTCATGTGTGTTGCGCATCCAGGAGCACCAAGTCCCTGTTGTGTTGGTGGCGAGGTAACAATCATGCTTCCTTCCTCTGTCCTCTCCCCCCAACCTCGCACAACAGAAATGTGATCAAGGTCTCCCTCATCTGATGAGTCTTCCATCAGTTCGTCCTCCACTCCTTCCTGGGCTCCTGCACCTTCCTCACTAGTTTGGCTGCTACCATGCGCCCTGGTAAAACCATCTCCCCCACCCTCACATGCCTGCCGCCTTGGTGCTGCCGACCGTCTGGACCTTGCAGATGTTAGCCCTTCCGCATACAACTCCTCCTCCTCTACTTCCTCCACCTCCTCTTGTGCCACCACCTGACTCCGAATTCTGTTTAACATGTGCTCCAACATGTAAATCACCGGAATAGTCATGCTGATAATGGCATCGTCAGCACTAAACATCTTCGTCGCCATTTCAAAACTGTGCAGAAGGGTGCATAGGTCCCTGATCTGAGACCACTCCTCAAGCGTGATTTGCCCCACCTCTGGATCTCGTTGGCCCAGGCTATACGTCAGAACGTATTGCACCGGGGCTTGTCGGTGCTGCCACAGTCGCTGCAACATGTGCAGAGTTGAATTCCACCGGGTAGGCACATCGCATTTTAGCCGGTGAAGTGGCAGGCCCAACGACTTCTGTAGAGATGTAAGTCGCTGAGCTGCGGGATGCGAACGGCGAAAGTGAGCACACAGCGACCGTGCCCTCTGCAGAAGGCCATCTAGTCTGGGATAGTGGGCTAAAAATTGCTGGACAACCAGGTTCAACACGTGAGCCATACAAGGCACGTGTGTGACATTGCCCCGGCGAAGGGCCGCACCCAGGTTTGCAGCATTGTCGCACACGGCCTTCCCTGGTTTCAGGTCCAGTGGAGACAACCATTCATGAAATTGGTTCTCCAGAGCTGACCACAACTCCTCAGCTGTGTGACTCACATTTCCCAGACATTTCAATGTAAAAACCGCCTGATGACGTTGAGCCCTACTGCCAGCATAGTAAGGAGGTGTGCAGGATCCCTTCTGCGCAGTTAGAAAGCTTGTGGCATGACCAGACAGGCTTTGGGTGCAGGTGGAAGACCGAGAGGAGGTTGAGGAGGCAGAAGCAGTGGAGGAACTTTGACATAAAGAGGATTGACGCACAACTCGTGGGGATGGCAAGACTTGGACAGCAGCCCCTTGTCCTGCTGTCACCATAGTTACCCAGTGCCCAGTCAGCGACATGTAACGCCTCTGTCCATGCCTACTCGTCCAAGTGTCTGTGGTGAAATGCACCCTGTCACACACAGAGTTTCTCAAAGAAGCGGTGATGTTGTTTGCGACATGCTGGTGGAGCGCAGGCACACCTTTCTTTGAGAAGTAGTGCCGACTGGGCATCTGGTACTGGGGCACTGCGACGGACATAAGGTCTCGAAAATCCTCTGTGTCCACCAGGCGGAAAGGCAGCATTTCTGTAGCCAAGAACTTGCAGATGGTGAAATTCAACCTCTTAGCTTTCTCATGGCTAGGAGGAAATGGTCTTTTACTTGTCCACATCTGAGGGACCGAGGGCTGGCTATTGTGCTTAGACGGGGTTGATAAGGGTGTCCCCGGCAAACTGCCGGTCTGTGAGGAAGATGCAGGCGGACATGTTAGGTTGCCTTGATCCAAAGGTGGTGCTATCGATGTCGGACAGCGCTCAACACCAGCTGGTGTTACCACCTCCAAAGAAAATGATGACCTGCCAATCACGCTGGCTGTTGCAGGTAAAGAGGTGGCAGGTCTGTGCCCCAAAACAGGTGTGACTGCTGTCCCCCCAGTCACAGAGGATGAAGAGGCCGCGGATGCACAAGATATGGCAGACGGTGGTTGGCCCGGCCGGCTAGGCCGCATTGTAGCACACTGAGCTTCCCACTGCAACTTATGCTTCATGTCCATGTGCCGGTTCATGCATGAAGTACTCAAACTATGTATTTTTTGGCCTCTACTTAGCTTTTGCTGACAAATGTTACAGATAACACGAGTTGGGTCATCTTTATCGATCTGAAAAAATGCCCAGGCTATGCAAGGCTTAGCACCCATGCGACCTGAAGAGCCACCACGACTTGTGGTGAGAGGCAGAGTTGTGTTTGAGGATGCAGTTGTTGACGTGCTTCCAGTACTACGTCTCTGTCCAGGAAGGCGCAACCTGACCTCGTCGTCACTAGCATCTTCCTCCACCTCCTCTGCTGACCTCATCTCTTGGCTGACTGTGGGTTGACAGTAAGTGGGATCTCCAACCCCATCATCATCACCCTGTGCGTTATCACACCCGTTGTCCTCAGAGCCAACCTGTTCCTGCCCTGACAAAAAACTAAAGTTGTCGCTCCAATCAGGTATTTGAGTCTTATCATCGTCTTCCTCATTGTCTCCACCAACAGGAGTTACAGTTTGGGAATGAGGGTCTACATTATGGTCAGAACCTTCTGCGTCTGGTCCTGGATCCGACTCATAAAGATTCTGGGCATCAGTGCAGATCATTTCCTCGTCTGGATTCACAGAAGCGCTGGAGTCGACCTCTGATTCCCAGGCTATAGTATGAGTAAACAGCTCTGCAGACTCAACCATCTGTTCTACCTCATACTCAGACGGGCAGCTGGAGATTTGGGAGCTGTGAGGAAGCAAGTGCGATTGGGGTGACACCTTTGAGGACTGGAGTATTTGTGATGTTGAAGTTGATGTGGAGGAGAGCCCACTTAAAGGAGCACTTGATATCCGTTGAAGCACCTGCTGTTTTTGTGCCTCATCTGGAATTTGTAGCGATTGGCGTGGCCGTAAGAAAGGGATCTTATCACATTGTCCGCTAAAAGAAGTAGACATTTTAGTTTGGCTGGAAGATGGTCTTTCTTCTGCAGATGTTACTGTTGCTTTAACACCTACCCCACGGACACAACCTTTTTTCCCCTTCCCAACACGCCTATTCCCCTTTCCACCAGCAGCAGGCCTTTTTCCATTCATTTTGGTGGTTAACTAATTCACAACTCTGGAGTTGTTTGCACAAAAAAACAATGGATGGGAACCGAGCAGAACTGAGTGGCCAAACTATGGTATTAGGCCAAAACTATTGGCTTGGTTAGATGCAGAAAAAAATTATATTCAATTTGCAACCTCATGGAGGTCTGTATAGATGGATTAATAGAACAAGTCCCACACACAGCTAGAAGCCCAATATTTTTTCAGAGGTAGATGCAGAAAAAAATATATTCAGTTTGCAACCTGATGGAGGTCAGTATAGATGGACTAATACAACAAGTCCCACACACAGCTAGAAGCCCAATATTTTTTCAGAGGTAGATGCAGAAAAAAAATATATTCAGTTTGCAACCTGATGGAGGTCAGTATAGATGGACTAATACAACAAGTCCCACACACAGCTAGAAGCCCAATATTTTTTCAGAGGTAGATGCAGAAAAAAATATATTCAGTTTGCAACCTGATGGAGGTCAGTATAGATGGACTAATACAACAAGTCCCACACACAGCTAGAAGCCCAATATTTTTTCAGAGGTAGATGCAGAAAAAAATATATTCAGTTTGCAACCTGATGGAGGTCTGTAAAGATGGATTAATAGAACAAGTCCCACACACAGCTAGAAGCCCAATATTTTTTCAGAGGTAGATGCAGAAAAAAATATATTCAGTTTGCAACCTGATGGAGGTCTGTATAGATGGATTAATAGAACAAGTCCCACACACAGCTAGAAGCCCAATATTTTTTCAGAGCTAGATGCAGAAAAAAATTATATTCAATTTGCACCCTGATGGAGGTCAGTATAGATGGACTAATAGAATGATGCTATGCCCAAAAGATTTTACTTCACTAGGTGCAGTAAAAAAATTGGTATTCTATACACAGGTGGTATATCTTGCAACACAGATAGGCTACTCCACTGACTAACACGCTCTGCAATAGGCCAAAAAGGATTAGCTTTGCTAGATTCAGCCAAATGCTGTGAAAAAAACTTGCACAGCACTGGCACAGACCTGCCTGGCAAAAACTGATAGGAACTGATGTAACCTAGTCCTGAAAAGGACTCCAATTACAATTAGTCTTTACTCCCACAATCTATCTATTTAAGAGCACAGACCTGCCTGATAAAAGTCGTAGGAAATGCTGTAACCTAGTCCTTAAAAGGACTGCAATTACAACTATTCCCTACTCCCAAGCTATCTGTAGATTTGTGCGAAAATTGGCTTGAAATTAACAAGGTATAGCGCACACAGCAACAGCGGTGCCGTCTAACACGCAGCTGCAGCAGTTAGAAAATGGTGGCGACGGGGAAAATGGCTTGGTCTTATAGGGCAAGGACATGTGACATACACTGCCAATGACACATGCCCTTGCTTGTGTGAAAAAAAGCACTTCGCTCCGTGTGTGCGCTGCTGATAGGCTGACAGATTGCACCTCCCCACTGCAAATGCGGGAAAGAGAAAAAAAAATGGAGATCTTCATTGTTCCTGCAGAGATCCATCCCCTGCCCCTCCCCCCACCCCGCTGTACACTCAAACTGCGTATTAACATTAATTTTCATCATTACTGAGAAAAAATCCAGTTATGATTTTGGTGCACGAACAGTTATCGAACATAACCTCGAACAGCCAAATTTTTCTCAAATTGTTCGTGTTCGCCGAACGGCTCGAACACCGCCCAAAACAGCTCGAATTTGATATTGGCGAACAGTTCGAGTAGAACAACGCTCATCTCTACTGTTTATCAACTATGTATATTTCCCAATCCCACATTCTGCCCTTTCCAATTGCAGGTTCCCATCATGGATGTATTCCAGCAAGCAGTGAAATGGGATTTAAATACATTACTTATGAATAAGAATATGACTTATAATAATAATAATAATAAGTTTTTTTTTTATAGCGCCAACATATTCCGAAGCACTTTACAAATTTTAGGGGGGACATATACAGACAATACAGAATAAGCATATCTCATATCGAAAGGAGTGAGGGCCCTGCTCGCGAGCTTACAGTCTGTGAGGAAGTGGGGGAGACACAAAAGGTAAAAAGTACTTATATTGTATAATGCAGCCTTGATATACTGAATAGGATAAATAATAATACATGGACTGGTCGCCTGCCAGTATGTGTGCAGTCCTGACCGAGGCTATTATGTGCATGGTTGGTATGAACCCGAAGTTGAATTAGATTTTAAAAAACTGGGATGGACAGAGTGTGTTTAGGCGATACGCCAGTCTAAAGAAATGTGTTTTTAGGGTTCGCTTGAAACTGTGGGTATTGGGAATTAGTCGAACTGCCCTGGGTAGTGCATTCCAAAGAATTGGCGCAGCACGCGAGAAATCTTGGAGACGGGAGTGGGAAGTTCAGATTATGGAAGATTTTAGTTTTAAGTCATTTGCAGAACGGAGGGCACGTGTAGGGTGGTAGACTGAGACAAGGGAGGAGATGTAGGGGGGTACTGAAGCATGGAGCGCTTTATGGGTAAGCGTGATAAGTTTAAATTGAATTCTATATTGGATGGGTAACCAATGCAATGACTGGCACAGGGAAGAGGCATCGGAGTAGCGGTTGGCGAGGAATATGATCCTGGCTGCTGCGCTCAGGACGGATTGGAGAGGGGAGAGTTTAGTAAGAGGGAGACCGATTAGTAGAGCATTGCAATAGTCAAGACGAGAATGAATAAGAGCTACAGTAAGAGTTTTTGCTGAGTCAAAGGTGAGAATAGTCCTGATTCTTGAGATGTTTTTGAGGTGTAAATGACATGAACGAGCGAGTGATTTGATGTGAGGAGTGAAAGAAAGATCTGAATCAAAAATGACCCCAAGACAGCGGGCTTGTTGCTGGGGAGTAATGGTTGAGCCACAAACGGAAATGGCAATATTGGGCACAGGTAGGTTAGTGGAGGGAGGAAAGATGAGTAGTTCAGTTTTTGACAGATTCAGTTTTAGGCAGAGGGAGGACATGATGTTAGACACAGCAGAAAGACAATCACTGGTCTTTTGTAGTAATGCAGGGGTGATGTCCGGAGCAGAGGTGTATAATTGGGTGTCATCAGCATAGAGATGGTACTGAAAACCGAATCTACTGATTGCTTGTCCAATAGGAGCGGTGTATAAGGAGAAAAGAAGGGGGCCTAGGACTGATCCTTGAGGAACCCCGACAGTAAGAGGAAGTAGGGAGGAGGAAGAGTCAGCAAAAGACACAGAGAAGGAGCGGTCAGAGAGATAAGAGGAGAACTAGGAGAGAACAGTGTCCTTGAGGCCAATAGTGCGGAGCATAGTGAGGAGGAGCTGGTGATCCACAGTGTCGAATGCTGCAGAGAGATCCAGGAGAATCAGCAGGGAGTAGTGACCATTAGATTTAGCTTTTAGTAAATCATTAGAGACTTTAGTGAGGGCAGTTTCAGTAGAATGTAAAGAGCGGACACCAGATTGTAAAGGGTCAAGAAGAGAGTTGTCTGAGAGATAGCGGATTAGACGGGAATGGACCAGGCGTTCCAGGAGTTTAGAGATAAAGGGAAGATTGGTAACAGGTCTGTAGTTGGCCGTGCAGTTCTGGTCGAGGGATGGTTTTTTAAGTAATGGTTGTATGCTGGCGTGTTTAAAAGAAGAGGGAAAGATACCAGATGAGAGGGAAAGGTTGAAAATTTTAGTTAGGTGAGTGGTGACAGCTGGAGCAATGGACTGAAGGAGATGTGAGGGAATAGGGTCACTGGTGCAGGTGGAAGGGCGAGAAGATGCAAGGAGCCTGATCACTTCATCTTCCGTGACTGGTTCGAAGTCAGAAAATGAGCAAGATACAATGTGGCGGGGGAGAGCATGCATAACATTTGGGGATTGGGAGAAAATTTCCTGTCGGATATGGTCAATTTTTTCTTTGAAATAATTGGCCAGATCGCCAGCGCTGAGGTCGGTGGTCGGGGCCTGTGTTGTTTGATTGAGGAGAGAATGAAACGTGTCAAAGAGTCGTTTAGGATTATTGGAAAGTGAGATTATGAGGTTGTTAAAGTAGGTATGTTTGGAGAGGTGAAGCGCAGAGTTATATGTTTTCAGCATAAATTTATAGTGGAGGAAATCTTCGGGCAGATTTGATTTTCTCCACAGCCGTTCAGCGCACCTGGAGTACCTCTGGAGAAGACATGTTTGAGGCGTGTGCCAGGGTTGTCGCCGTCTATGCCGAATTTTTCTTTGTGTAGGAGGTGCAGCTTCATCCAGGGCGCATAGCATTATTTTGTTATAATGCTTCAATGCAGAGTCGGGACATGAGAGGGAGGAGATTGGGGCCAATGATGATTGCAACCTTTTTATAAATTTCTGGGTGTTAACGGCACGTACATTTCTATAAGTGTGGACGGTGGGAGTGTCTTGAGTAGAGTCACATTTCTTGACAGAGAATGAAAGAAGATTATGGTCAGAGAGTGGAAGGGGAGAGTTAGTAAAGTCATGTACTGAGCAAATCCGGGAGAAGATCAGGTCCAATGTGTTCCCATCCTCATGTGTAGGAGAATTAGCAAGCTGTGAAAGGCCGAAGGAGGAGGTTAGTGATAAAAGATGCGTGGCAGATGGGGAAAGAGGATCGCCAATTGGGATGTTAAAGTCTCTCATGATTATCGTGGGGATGTCGCAGGATAGAAAATTTGGAAGCCAGGCAGCAAAGTGATCCTGGAATTGACGGGGGGGACCTGGAGGGCGATAGACAACCGCCACTCGCAGGGAGAAGTGCCGGTAGAGTCTGACTGTGTGGGCCTCAAAAGAAGGGAAGATAAGGGAAGGTACAGGGGGGATAACCTGAAAAGTACATTTTGTTGAAAGAAGCAGACCAACACCTCCACCTGATCTGTTGTCAGGTCGCGGAGTATGAGAGAAATGTAGGCCACCATAGGAGAGAGCTGCAGCGGTGGTGGTGTCCGACTGCTGGATCCAGGTTTCAGTGAGAGCCAGAAGGTTGAGGGAATTAGAGAGGAAAAAGTCATGGATGTAAGAGAGTTTATTACATGTGACGCACCCCCTGGGCCTGTGCTGCTGCTGCTGTGCAGGGGGAATACCCGGAGCCGGATCGCTGGGATGCTGGGGTTTGTAGTCTCCGTGTGGCGGTGACTCGGTCCGTGCCCAGGGTGGTCAAGCCAGTGGCAGTCTATTTGTATGGTAATAAGTGTCCGACTACGCCACCCGTGGATTGCGGTCAGTGGGGACCGCCACTGCGCTACAGACCGCTGAGGCTGATGTTGTTTGCGCAGCTGAGTATGGGATGACTCCCCACAGGAGAAGTATTGCCTCAGGGCAGCTAATGTGGAAGATGATGGGAGTGATGGTGTGAGGGTCCAAGTGCTAATGGTGCTGGAGCGGCAAGGAATCACAGAGACGTGAGGTGCAGTTCAGGGTCTTTACTGATGGTACAAGGCAGACCCTCCCGGGAGTACTGGCTATTATAAGGGGCCTGGTCAGTCTGCGAGCAAGCAGGAGTTCCCCTGGCCAGGTGGAGTTGTAGGCCTCCCCGTTAATCTGCACTCTTCCTGGCTACCTTGCTGTCAGCGGTTACAAGTAGCCCACGTCCCTGAGTATACCGTGTGGTGCTCACCCGTATGGCTGGTGACTTGGGGCCTTCTGTTAGCCTCCGCTCCTGGATGGCGGCGCTGGTCCCTTCTCTGTGACTGAGCTTCCGGGCTTCTATGGCCAGAGGACCTGGAATCCCCTGCCGGCTGGTTTCTGCTGCTGGGTGTAGATCAGTCCCCACAGCCTCGGACTCCTGTGTCCGGTTTTAGTGTCTTCGTCCAGGGCGAACTCTGCTCAGCTCCAGCCCCTGGACTTCTGCTACTGCTCCTCCAGAGCTCCTGTTCTTGCTCTCCCTCTCCAGGCTCTGACTGCCCTAATCCCGCCCCAGACCCAGTTTAAAAGGGCAGATTCCTCCCCTCCCAGGTCTGGGCGGACCGTGTTGCATGCTTAGGGATCCTGACCAGAGAAACCTCCCACTTGCTCTCAGACATAATATCTCTATTACTGTGGCAACCAGACCCCTGGGGTGTCACATTCCCCCCTAGTAAATTTTAGTACTCCGGGACTAAACACATTTTTAAAGAAACATAAATACAAGGTATAACAATAACAAGACAACATATTTACAAGAAGCTTTAGTCTGTAGAGGTCACGGCGTTTCCGTGACCGGGTGTCCATATCACCCAAGGTGAAGTTTATGAAACAAAGGGGTGTCCATGTCACCCAACAAGGCGAAGTCTTGGCACAGAATAGGGGACCTGTCCAAAGCAAACCCCTTGCGTTGTCCTTGGGCGTGGCTGCAAGGTTAGACTAACTACTTTGGGCCGCAAGGAGGCCACGCCAGACAGGTTTTCTCTTCTGCGGCCGTCTACACAAGAGGCACCAAGGTGCAACTATCTACAAAACTGTTCCGGTTATCCAGTGTCCATAACCTGTTAGTCCAAATAAATCTGCAGGGTAACTGAGAAACATAATTAGTAACAGGCAACAAACAAAAACCATAAACATTTTTCAATAAACAGTCAACTTTACAGTGTATTGGTTTAGATTCTCCAGCGAGCGGGCATCTGACCTCTAGTGACTCTAGTGGACCTACGGAGCTCACTAACTGGTTCTGCACTACAGGGTGTAGGAGGTGTTATGGGCAAGCTGGGCAGCTGTCTGCGCACTCTTTGGCTCACTAGGGGCACGGCAGGCTCACTACTAGCAGAGGATTGATCCTCCTGGACTGCTGGTGTGGACTCTTCTGCCTCTTGGGCCGGCTGCTCTTCCAGCTCTACCGGTTCCACTGTAGGCACTTGCGGGGCTGGCTGGAGAAAGGTGAGGACGGGTACCACGACAGCGCCGTTTACTTGTGTCCAAGACCGGGGGAAGTCTCCGAGTACGGTACTGATCATTTCTTCCCTTTCCTCTGCGGGTTGAGGGTTTTCTTGATCTTCTTCAGGGCTTTGCAGCTGCTCGGGACACTTCTTCAGGTGGTCTCTGGAGACAATGGCTGTGGTTTCTCCTCCATCCTTACTGATTACGCAGATTTTTGGGTTCTCATGGCTTGATGATGGGCTGCAAGGGAGCCTTCTGGCTGGCACGGTCCTTTCTTCTCAGGTGGCACGGGCCACAGTCTCTGCACCACCTCTCGATGGCTCCTCTCATGCCTACCCAGTAGAACCGTTCACGCAACAAGAACTCCAGCTTCTTCCATCCGAAATGCCCCGCTCCGTTGTGGTATGCCTCCAGAATCATAGCCGCGTCTCGTCTTGGGACCACTACCTGCCAGGTCAACTCATGCGTTCGAGAGTTAACCATTCTCCGGCACAGCTTCTCTCTGTAGAGGAACAGCTTACTTTTCTCCTTCCACAGTTGCTTGGTCTCCTCCGGAGCATCTGGGTCAAGACGGGCATCGGCCTGGGTCAGCATTTCCTTCACCAAATGGACTGCGGGATCACTGTCTTGCGTCTCCGCCCAGTTGTAGTGGGGCAAGGGATTGAACGTCACGGAGCGCCTGTCCTTCACACGGTGGGAATACAGGGTAATCTCATGACGGTGGAACGCAGGGAGCTCAACTTCTTCCAGATCTTCTGGATCTTCCCCTACGTCCGGTAAGTTTGGCATTCTAGAAAGGGCATCCGCGTTGGCATTTGATCGTCCTGCCCGGTATTTGATGGTGAATTCAAAGTTGGACAGGCGGGCCATCCATCTCTGTTCCAGGGCACCGAGCCTTGCAGTGTCCAGGTGTGTCAACGGGTTGTTATCCGTGTACACGGTGAATTTGGAGGAGGCAAGGTAATGCTTGAAACGTTCGGTCACTGCCCACACTACTGCCAGGAACTCCAGCTTGAATGAGCTATAATTCTCAGGGTTCCTCTCCGTGGGCCGTAGCTTTCGGCTGGCGTAAGCGATTACCCGTTCTTTCCCTTGCTGGATCTGGGACAGTACGGCTCCTAGCCCGATGTTGCTTGCGTCCGTGTGGAGGATAAAGGGCTGGCTGTAGTCTGGATATGCCAGGATTTCATCCCCCGTGAGGGCCATCTTCAGCTGGCAGAAGGACTCCTCTTTCAGCTTTTCCCACCTGAAGGGCGGCTTCTGGTTTTTGGCTTTCCGAGATTGACCTATCAGGAGGTCCTGCATAGGGGCTGCCATTTTGGTGAAACCGGGAATGAATCTTCGGTAGTAGCCTACCAACCCGAGGAACTGCCGCACTTCCTTTATGCTGGAGGGTCTTGGCCAGTCCTTAATTACGGTGATCTTATCAGGGTCGGGAACCACTCCGTCAGCACCCACCACGTGTCCCAGGTACTGCACCTTTGGTTTCAGGAGGTGACACTTGGAGGGTTTCACCTTTAGGCCGTAGTTTGTCAGAGCTTCAAACACTTCTGCCAGGTGTTTCAGGTGGTCCTCGTAGGTCTTGGAATAGACGATGACATCGTCCAGGTATAACAGGACCGTCTCGAAGTTCCGGTGTCCCAGACATCATTCCATCAACCGTTGGAAGGTTCCTGGTGCGTTGCAGAGCCCGAACGGCATACAGTTAAATTCACTGAGACCCATCGGGGTAGTGAATGCGGTCTTCTCCCGGTCCGCCTCTGCTACAGGAACCTGCCAGTACCCGCTAGTGAGATCCAAAGTAGAGAAGAAGTTAGCAGATTTTAATGCAGCTAAGGACTCTTCTATCCTTGGTAACGGGTACGCATCTTTGTGTGTGATACGGTTGACCTTCCTGTAGTCTACACACATTCTCATAGTGTTGTCTTTCTTTTTCACTAAGACTAGTGGAGCTGCCCAGGGGCTACAGCTGTCCCTGATTACCCCAGCCTCCTTCATGTCTCTAAGCATCCCCTTGGCGTGTTGGTAGTGTGCCGGGGGTACTGGTCGGTATCTCTCCTTTATGGGAGGATGGTCTCCCGTGGGGATGTGGTGTTCTACCCCCTTTACTCGCCCGAAGTCTAGCGGGTGTTTACTAAACACTCTCTCGTACTCTCGAACCACCCGATAGACTCCCTGTTTCTGGTGTGAGGGAGTAGAGTCAGTACCCAAATGCAGTTGCTGACACCAGTCCTCCATTGGTTTCTTAGAGCCGTTACCTTCCTCTGGTTGAGATGGAGGCAAGGGTTCCACGGCCTGTACAGAATTCTGGTTTATGGTGAACAATTTGGCTAGCGTGGCATACCGGGGCAGGTATACTTCTCTCTCCCCGATATTTATGATGCGAACCGGCACCCTCCCATGGCGTACATCGACCACCCCCCGTGCCGTCAAAATGGTGGGCCTACTGTCTGAGTAGACGGGTTCTACCATTGCTTGGTAGTCTCGGCTTGCATTGCTTGGCAATAGGGAACGGGTCACACATTCTCACGCTACCTATCTCACCACCAGATAGTTCCACCTGTTGCCGTTTCATCAGTGCCCGGATCTCTTTTTGGAGCACACGCTGCTGGCCGGAACTGGCGTTCTTGGCAACCTGCTGTAAAATGAGAATCACCTCTGCAAGACAATTTTCAATCACATTAGTTCCCAAGGTTATTCTAGGGTGACTCTCATGACGGTCTATGTCCACTATTATCAGTCCTTGTGCCGCCAGTTCGACTTTACCGATCTTAATGGTCACCTCTTTGAATCCCACCTGCGGCACGGGCTGACCATTGCTGGCGATGATACTCAGGTCGTCATCCGGGTAGCGGGTTATGTCCGAGTCATTCCAGTACTGTTTGAAGAGCACGTACGGGATGGTGGTGACCTGTGACCCGGTGTCTAGTAGGGCACTCATAGGAATGCCATCCAGTACCACAGGCAAGATTGGACGTCCCCCTACGTATTTATCACGCCAGTTTGATGGGCCTGATGGTCTTATGCCTGGGGGTTGGCCCTCTACCCCAGGTTGTGCCCGTTTAAATGACAGTACCTTGCCACATGTCCGGGTTGATTGCAGCGGCGGCAGATGGGTCGTCCGTCCTCGTTGTATCTGTCGCTGGGTCTTCCTCTGGCCGGTGGGGTCCTCCTCAGTCGGCGCCACGGGACGTCCTCCGGTCCGGATGCCAGCTGGATCTTTCCTGGAGAAGAGACCTGTAAAGACTGCACAGTTCTGGTTAGCGCGGCAACGCTCTTAGTCAGCTCTTGGACCTGATGGTGCAGGTCTGTAGCCGGGTCACTGCTTAAAGCCTGCGCATCAGCTCCCACAGGCCCTGCAGACAAGGGCGCCGTCTCCTGGTGGTAAGTGATAGCAGGGCGCCTGTGGGTCACAGCGCCACCTGGTGCCGGTTCTCGGAGCACCCGGATGGCTCTGTCCTTGAACTGTGCAAAGTCCAGGTCAGGGTCCTGTAAGGCCATTGCCCGCAACTGGGTTCGGTGGGCATTGCACAGTAGACCCTCAATAAATTGTTCAGTCAACAGCTTATCTTCATTTCCCACGCTGTCAGGGTCTGCCTGCTTAATGGCTCTCAGGGCCTCTTGTAGGTTTAAAGCATAGTCTCTTATACTCTCATGTGCCCGCTGTTTGCACCCGTAAAATCGGAGCTTTATTTCGGCTGAGGTGCGGGTGTCAAATGTGTCTTTCAGCCGGGCTAGTATCTCTCTGACAATCCTCTTCCTCCCAGGTGGCCAGGACTTTACCTCCCTTTGGGCTGCCCCGATTAATTGGGCCACCAGGATGCTCACTTTTTGCTCTTCTGTGAGGGGGTACACCTGGAAGAGGCTATCCAGTCTTTCTCTAAAGTCATTTAGGGTATGTGACTCCCCTGAGTACTGGGGTAGACAGGCTGCCCCCGGGATATAGGGCATGGTGAATGGCATGACCGCAGCATCGGTTGCGCTGGCGGTGGCTGTGGCAGTGGAGCTCCCCTCGGTATCCGGCATCCTCCTCCCCCCTAGTGGACCGTGGCCTACCTTGCGATGCTCTTCTTCCGTAGGCCGCGGCTCCGCAGTCGATCGTCGGGGTTGAGGACCTGGCGTCGCGCTCCGATGACGTCAGCGTCGCTCTTCCTCCCTTCCAGGACCTTGCGCAGCATCAGAGCGTGGGGCGGAGCGTGGGGCGGAGCTTCGGATCTCGCGCGCTTTCGGCGTCCACGCCCCTCTTCTTCCCGTGCGGCGTCCCGAAGATGGCGTCCGAAGGCGGGAAGCAGCTGCGGATGGCGGGAAGAAGGCAGAAGACGGCGGGAAACGGTCCAAGATGGCGTCTGATGGCGGGAATCGGCTCCGGATGGCGGGAAACGACTCCGGACGGCGGGAAACTTCACCACAGGTAAGTATAAAAGTCTCTTTCAGGCACGCAGTACCCGGTAGTTGCGGGCACGAAATCCTGCCGACTACGCCAAAGTTGACGCACCCCCTGGGCCTGTGCTGCTGCTGCTGTGCAGGGGGAATACCCGGAGCCGGATCGCTGGGATGCTGGGGTTTGTAGTCTCCGTGTGGCGGTGACCCGGTCCGTGCCCAGGGTGGTCAAACCAGTGGCAGTCTATTTGTATGGTAATAAGTGTCCGACTACGCCACCCGTGGATTGCGGTCAGTGGGGACCGCCGCTGCGCTGCAGACCGCTGAGGCTGATGTTGTTTGCGCAGCTGAATATGGGATGACTCCCCACGGGAGAAGTATTGCCTCAGGGCAGCTAATGTGGAAGATGATGGGAGTGATGGTGTGAGGGTCCCAGTGCTAATGGTGCTGGAGCAGCAAGGAATCACAGAGACGTGAGGTGCAGTTCAGGGTCTTTACTGATGGTACAAGGCAAACCCTCCCGGGAGTACTGGCTAGTATAAGGGGCCTGGTCAGTCTGCGAGCAAGCAGGAGTTCCCCTGGCCAGGTGGAGTTGTAGGCCTCCCCGTTAATCTGCACTCTTCCTGGCTACCTTGCTACCTTGCTGTCAGCGGTTACAAGTAGCCCACGTCCCTGAGTATACCGTGTGGTGCTCACCCGTATGGCTGGTGACTTGGGGCCTTCTGTTAGCCTCCGCTCCTGGATGGCGGCGCTGGTCCCTTCTCTGTGACTGAGCCTCCGGGCTTCTATGGCCAGAGGACCTGGAATCCCCTGCCGGCTGGTTTCTGCTGCTGGGTGTAGATCAGTCCCCACAGCCTCGGACTCCTGTGTCCGGTTTTAGTGTCTTCGTCCAGGGCGAACTCTGCTCAGCTCCAGCCCCTGGACTTCTGCTACTGCTCCTCCAGAGCTCCTGTTCTTGCTCTCCCTCTCCAGGCTCTGACTGCCCTAATCCCGCCCCAGACCCAGTTTAAAAGGGCAGATTCCTCCCCTCCCAGGTCTGGGCGGACCGTGTTGCATGCTTAGGGATCCTGACCAGAGAAACCTCCCACTTGCTCTCAGACATAATATCTCTATTACTGTGGCAACCAGACCCCTGGGGTGTCACACATGTTGAGCATGCATTCCAAAGGGCACAGTTGAATGAGACAGAAGATATGCAGGGAATATTAATGAGATTAGCAGGGTTTCTAAATGTAACAGGGAAAGAGTTAGTGTTATTATTACTGGAGGGTCCTGGGTTGGGAGAAATATCACCTGCGACTAATAGCAGGAAGATACAGAGAGTGAGCAGATGATTGAGTGATTTGTGAGAGCGTTTCCTGCGTTGTATGGTGGGAATGAATGGATCTGCGCGGTATAACATTGTGAAGAGAGCATGACAACTGTACATAGGAGAAGAGAGGAGTGAGGGATTAATATGGATGAAGTGTGCTGCATTTGTGGGAGAACGGTGAATGTGGATGATTGTAGCAACCAGAGTATAAATGGCACAGATACAAATGGTGAATACTGTTTGCCAAAAATATGACCTGGAAGCAAGTTTGTTTGTTTGTCTTGCATGTCTTACCTGTCTCCTGCCCTGTCCAACTGCCATTTTCTAACTGCCAGGGCACTTTGATAAATTATGGCACTTCGATAAAATATGCATAAATGCTATATGCATAAATGTCCCCGCATAAATAAAAATGCAACATTAGATACCAGGAAAAACTAGCTATACAATTACAAGATAACTCTAACATTATCATCCTCCATTTAGATAGGGGTGGATCAGTGGTTACTCTGAACAAATGCCTCTATGAAAATAAGAATTCAAATGCTGCTGGATGATTCCACGTTGTGTAAATTGACATGTGACCTGTCCCAAATTACTAAAATTAAAATCAGCTATTCTTTTACAGCACGGTGTCTCAAGTGGAATCGTTACACCTACAGAAGTTGATTAGCGTCTTGTTGAGCATCCAGTCTGTCCAGTTCTTCACGTATTACCTAAATTAAATAAAGGAAAATCCCCCCCCACCTTTACTCCCATCATAGCAGGCACTGAATCTCTTTCCGAACACATCTCTGCATGGGTGGATGCTCTCCTTCAACCTTTGGTATTACGCACACTTGGCCGAATTCAAGATACAAAACAACTGTCGCATACCATGGCCAATCTTACGTGGTCCAAAAACTCTATTTTGGTGACCAGTAAAGTTTGCCAGATCTTTCGAAATTCAAATTTGCCGACTCCACAGAATTTTCCCTCAAAATTTGATTTGTGATGAATAAATGTCCGCGGATTTCCAGACTGGAAACCTTGTAATTGCTCGTAAAATACATGTGGGAGAGAGGAGAGAGAACCTTGCTGACAATAGCAACTTAAATTTTATAGGCAAGATAGAGAAAGGATCCTGCTGATCATAAGAGCTTACACTCTACTGAAGTGAAAAAGAGAGAGAGGACCCAGCGGATCATAAGAGCTTACACTCCTCTACATGTGAGAGAGACTTACCCAGTGAGTCTGGAGATGGAAGACAACTCTGCTGTACAAACTGTGCTCCACTGGGAACCGCTGATCTGTGATGTACCAGGTACTGACCACCACTGTACAAGGTATGATAATCCATAAGCTGTCATAGCCACAGGGCATTATGAGGAAGTCCGCGCAACAATGCAAAATGATGTTGGCCTGCTCTCTGATGCTTCAGCAGTGTGGGAAATGGTGCCAGGTACGTTTTTGTTTGCAAACCGCTAATCAAATCTCAAAATGTTTGAATTCGTGTGAAACCACAAATTTCAGGAAATTTGACTCAAACTAGACTCTCTGTGAATTGGTTTGCTCGTCTCTAGTAACCAGTGATGTATGTAATGTCTCTGTATTCATGTATTCTTCATGATAATTTTTTTTTCTGATTTGTGCCTTAAAGGGATACCTTTTAAATGAGGGTTTACAGCATAGGAAGGATTAATCGCCCAATTAGAGATGGAGACTGGATTAAACTATTATTGGTCCAAGAAGCTTATTGGATTTTACATCTCAATACCTGCAATTCTATGGGTCTAAGTTTCAAGAATAACCTTATGTATCTACTGTATATTAATACATAGTTTTATATACCCCCAAATAAGCAGCTTATATTTTTTTGATGTTTAAATGTATTTGATTTATTTTATGTTATTTCCTTTTTCAGTTTTTGTGAGTCTGTTTTCCCTACCAGACATTTCTAGGCATTTTTCACTATAAATCTTATTCCTGTTTTAATCACGGTGTCATGATTAAGAGTCTTTAGAGACTTGAAAAATGTATCGGAGGAAATGCAGAGTGATAATGTAAACCCTCCGCTAAATATCACCCACCTAACCCAGGAGGAAGTTCAGAAACGCCTAAATAATATCAAAATAGACAAGTCACCAGGCCCAGATGGCATACACCCCTGGGTATTAAAAGAATTAAGTAATGTGATAGACATACCGCTGTATCTTATATTCAAGCACTCTTTATGGACAGGGACTGTCCCACTAGACTGGCGCCAAGCAAATGTGGTACCAATATTCAAAAAGGGGTCTAAAAGTGACCCTGGGAACTATAGACCAGTAAGCTTAACGTCTGTTGTGGGTAAATTGTTTGAAGGATTTCTTAGAGATGCTATTGTAGAATATCTTAATGATAATAACTGTCTAACTCCATATCAACATGGATTCATGAGGGATCGCTCCTGCCAAACAAACCTGATGGCCTTCTACGTGGAGGTGAGCTCACAGCTGGACCGGGGAGAGTCAGTGGATGTTGTAGACCTTGACTTCTCCAAAGCGTTTGATACCGTGTGTAGCGTCGGCGTCCCTGCCTCCTGCTAGGCAGGGACGCCGTTCCCCTCACCTCTCCGCTCCGAGCCCAGTGTCTTCCTCCCGCTCTGCTGGCAGCGCGTGCTGCTTCCCGGCCTCTGTGCATAGGGCGCGCGCGTGCTCCCCCTCGCTTAAAGGGGCCGCGCGCGCCGTCCTAAGGAGTCCCCGGCCAATGGCCGGAGGACCTCACCATATATAAGGCACCTCCTCCAAAATGGAGGTGCCCGAGCAATGTTGTTGCAAAGCCTTTCAACTCTGCTTCAGCCCTCAGGTCCCGTTACCAGTTACCTGCCAGTCACCTGCCAGATTCCTGCCTGATACCTGCCTGATACCTGCCTGATATCTGCTTACCTGCTTGCTATCCTGTGGTCCGACAGTCTGCCCACCAGCACCTGCCCGTCTGTCTATGGATCAGTCCGCCTGCGGACCAGGAAGTAACTGCCAGATACCTGCCTGATACCTGCCTGCCTGTCCAGAGACTCTTACTCGCTCACCTGGGAGCGCTCACCTGCTACCTGCCAGCTAGCCTACCTGGAGGCTTAGCCATCACTTGCTGTGACCACCTGCCTGTCCAGAGACTCTTACTCGCTCACCTGGGAGCGCTTACCTGCTACCTACCTTCTAGCCTACCTGGAGGCTTAGCTGTCACTTGCTGTGACCACCTGCCTGTCCAGAGACTCTTGCCCGCTCACCTGGGAGCACTCACCTGCTACCTGCCTGCTAGCCTACCTGGAGGCTCTGCCGTCACTTGCCGTGACCACTTGCCTGTCCAGAGACTCTTGCCCGCTCACCTGGGAGTGCTCACCTGCTACCTGCCTGCTAGCCTATCTAGAGACTCTTTCCCTGCTGTCACTTGCCGTGACCACCTGCCCGTCTAGAGACTCTTACCCTGCTGTCACTTGCCGTGACCATCCGCCTGTCAAGAGACTGTCCCCGTCACTTGCCGTGACTTCCTGCCCTTCTACCCAGAGACTTTCCCTGTCACTTGCCGTGACTACCTGCCCGCCTTCCCTGGGAGCCACCTGCTTCCTTACAAGGACTGCCCCTTTGTATAGTTGCTCAGAGGTTCCACCTCCCAGACCCGTTACAGTTTGCTCGGGTCATGGAACCCAGTGGCACCCAAGCTCCCTCGCTCTCGGACCTATGCCATGAACTGTCCCGTCAGAGGTCCCAACAGGAGTCCATCCTGAGTCACCTGCGTAGTGTTAACTCCCGCCTGGACACACTGACTACATCTTCGGGACCGGCTTCCAGTCGCAAGACTCCTACCCCGGCAGCGTCGCTGCCCATCAATTCCATGGCATCTCTTCCCGGTCCCCGCCTCACCGCCCCGCCTCGTTTTGGCGGAGATCCCGGTCAGGCACGGGGCTTCATTAACCTGTGCACTCTGCACTTCGAACTGTTGGCACATCAGTTTTCCACCGACCGAGCCAAAGTAGCCTTCATCATGTCCCATCTCACGGGGGAGGCGCTGGCTTGGCTAAATCCTCTATGGGAGAGAGGAGACCCCCTGGTGTCCAATCTGCCAGCCTTTCTCTCGGCTTTCCGGAAGGTCTTCGACGAACCAGGACGGAGGACCTCATCCGCCTCATCTCTGCTACGCCTCCGCCAAGGAGGTCTCACCGTGGGCCAATATGCCATACGGTTCCGTACCCTTGCTTCGGAGCTTGCCTGGGATAACGACGCCCTGGTGTCCGTCTTCTGGGAGGGTCTGTCCGGCCGTATTAAGGATGAACTCGCCGGTCGGGACATTCCTACCACTCTCGACGACTTAATTACACTTGCCACCCGAATTGACAGCCGGTTCCAGGAGCGCACCAAAGAGGTCACCCGTGAGAGGAGGTTTCCACGCCTTGCCCCTACCTTCCAGAGACCCGTCACTTCCTCCGTTACTCCTCCGGTGCACTCACCCGAGCCTATGCAGGTCGACCAGACCAAGATGGTCAAGACCCGTCAAGAATTACGCCGTGCCGAGGGGAGCTGCTTCTACTGTGGCAGTAAGGAGCACCGGATCCGTTCCTGCCCGGAGAGGTCGGGAAACGCCTGTGTCTAGGATCGTTCAGAGAGGTCACCCTAGACAGAAATAAACCCTCTACATTTCTAATGCTGTCGGTCTCTATCATCTGCGGGGAGAACCGTTATTTTGAACTGGCTCAACTTGACTCTGGAGCTGCCGGAAATCTCATTTCTCAGTCCCTGGTAGAGAAATACCGCATTTCCACCAAACCTCTGGCTGTACCCTTATCTGTCGCCGCCGTGGATGGGGGCCTCTTACCACATCCCATCCAACTCATCACCGAATCCATAACTCTGCAGATGGGAATGCTGCACTCTGAGAGCATCTTCTTCCATGTTCTGCCTGGACTCTCTCATGCCCTCTTGCTAGGCCTACCTTGGCTCCAGAGACACGCACCCGTGCTTGATTGGCAGACCGGAGAAGTTCTTCGCTGGGGACAGGACTGCCATAAGACTTGTTTAGTTCCCGTTCATCCTGCTCGTCCTTCTCCTACCCCAGCCAATCTACCCGGCCTACCGGTTCCCTATTGGTCTTTTGCGGATGTCTTTAATAAAAGAGAAGCAGAGACATTACCCCCTCATAGACCATACGACTGCCCAATTGACCTGATGCCCGGCGCTACTCCTCCCCGTGGGCGTATTTACCCTTTGTCCGCTGCTGAGACCCGGTCCATGTCTGAATATATTGAGGAGAATCTGGCCCGGGGATTTATCCGGAAATCTACCTCCCCGGCGGGAGCAGGCTTCTTCTTCGTCAAAAAGAAGGACGGCTCACTCCGTCCCTGTATAGACTATAGAGGCCTTAACCAGATCACAGTGAAGAATAAATACCCCCTTCCGCTCATTCCTGAATTATTTGACCGTCTGAGGGGGGCTAGAATCTTCACCAAGCTGGACCTCCGTGGGGCGTATAATCTGGTCCGTATCCGTCAGGGGGATGAATGGAAGACGGCATTCAACACCCGGGACAGCCACTATGAATATCTTGTAATGCCCTTCGGTCTCTGTAACGCTCCCGCCGTCTTTCAAGAGTTGGTCAACGACATCTTCCGTGACCTTCTCTACTCCTGCGTGGTGGTGTACCTGGACGACATCTTGGTCTTCTCTCCGGATCTTGTCACTCACCGTAGGGATGTTCGTCAGGTCCTGCTCAGGCTCAGGCAGAACCACCTCTACGCTAAATATGAGAAGTGCCTCTTTGAGCAGACCTCGCTTCCGTTTCTGGGCTACATAATCTCTCAGACCGGCCTACAAATGGACCCTGAGAAACTGTCTGCCATCCAGAAGTGGCCCCGACCAGAGGGGTTGAAGGCTATTCAGCGGTTCCTGGGCTTCGCCAACTACTACCGCCTCTTCATTCCGCACTTCTCTTCCCGGACTGCCCCTATCTCGGCGCTCACCCGTAAGGGCGCTAATCCCAGAGAATGGCCGCCCGAAGCAGAGGAGGCCTTCCTTTCCTTAAAACGAGCTTTTTCCTCCGCCCCTGTGCTGCATCGTCCGGACGGCAACAAACAATTCTTTCTAGAAGTCGACGCTTCCTCCTCCGGAGCCGGAGCAGTACTTACCCAAAAGTCGTCTTCCGGAAGAATGGTAACTTGCGGCTTCTTCTCCAAACTCTTCTCCTCTTCTGAGCGCAATTATTCTATAGGAGACCGAGAATTGTTGGCCATTAAGCTGGCACTGGAGGAGTGGCGTTACCTGCTCGAGGGGGCTCTTCATCCGGTAATAATTTATACGGACCACAAGAACTTGGCTTACCTCCAGAGTGCCCAGAGACTTAACCCGCGCCAAGCCCGGTGGTCCTTGTTCTTCACCCGCTTTAATTTCATTCTTCATTTTCGCCCGGCTGACAAAAACATCAAAGCTGATGCCTTATCCCGATCCTTTTTGGTCTCTGATCTTGAGGAGGAGCCTAAACACATCATCGACCCAGCCAAAGTAATGCAGGTGGCCCCCGTGAATCTAAATCGTCTTCCACCCGGTAAGACGTTCGTAACTGTTCCTGATCGTGAGAAGGTTCTACACTGGGGACACTCGTCCAAGCTAGCTGGCCACGCTGGTCAGAAAAAGACCCTACAGCTTATTACCCGGCATTACTGGTGGCCTACCCTGCACAAGGACGTAATAGACTTTGCTTCAGCCTGTGTGTCCTGCGCCCGCAACAAGGTTCCGAGACATCTGCCAGCCGGCCATCTCCTTCCTCTTCCTGTACCTGCTGCCCCGTGGCAGCATATAGCTATGGACTTTATAACGGACCTCCCTGTCTCTGCCGGTTGTACGGTCATATGGGTGGTCGCTGACCGCTTTTCCAAAATGGCTCACTTTATTCCCCTGCCGGGCCTCCCGTCTGCATCAGAGTTAGCTAAAGACTTTATCCATCATGTCTTCCATCTTCATGGTCTTCCTCTCCACATCGTATCCGACCGAGGGGTTCAGTTCATCTCTCGTTTTTGGCGAGCCATGTGTAAACTGCTGGGGGTCACCTTGGACTTTTCTTCTGCTTATCACCCACAGTCCAATGGCCAAGTAGAACGGATCAACCAAATTTTAACCAGTTACCTCCGGCACTTTGTTAATGCTCACCATTCCGACTGGGTGGATCTTTTACCGTGGGCCGAATTTTCTTACAATAATCACGAGAGCGAATCTTCCTCCAAATCCCCTTTTTTTGTAGTCTTCGGTCAGCATCCTCGGATCCCGTTTCCCGTCTCCGCCTCGGTGGACAATCCGGCTGCGGAAACTCTCGTTAACAAATTTTCCTCCATTTGGGAAAGTACCAGATCCACACTTCTTCAGTCATCCGAGTGGATGAAAAAACAGGCTGACAAGAGACGTCTGGATCCACCACAATTCCGTCCTGGAGATAAGGTCTGGCTCTTGTCCAAATATGTCCGGCTCAAGATTCCTTCCTACAAGGTTAGGGCCTCGGTTCATCGGCCCACTGGAAGTTATCAAACAAATCAACCCGGTGGCCTATAAATTGAAACTCCCGGCCAATTTGCGGATTCCTAACTCCTTCCATGTATCTCTACTCAAACCTGTGATACTTAACTCTTTTTCCAAGTCTACAGGTACGCCTCCTGCTCCGGTTTCCGCTGAAAACGAGTTTGAGGTAGAGAACATTCTGGCCACCAAAAGGGTAAGAGGAAGGACCTTTTTTCTAGTGGATTGGAAGGGGTTTGGTCCTGAGGAGAGAACATGGGAGTCGCGGGAGAACATCCATGCCCCGCTCATCCTTGATAAATTTCTGTCTGGCCTAAAAAAGGGGGGGCCTAAAGGGGGGGGTACTGTAGCGTCGGCGTCCCTGCCTCCTGCTAGGCAGGGACGCCGTTCCTCTCACCTCTCCGCTCCATGCCCGGTGTCTTCCTCCCGCTCTGCTGGCAGCGCGCGCTGCTTCCCGGCCTCTGTGCTTAGGGCGCGCGCGCTCCACCTCTCTTACAGGGGCCGCACGCACCGTCCTAAGTAGTCCCCATCCAATGGCCGGAGGACCTCACCATATATAAGGCATCTCCTCCAAAATGGAGGTGCCCGAGCAATGTTGTTGCAAAGCCTTTCAACTCTGCTTCAGCCCTCAGGTCCCGTTACCAGTTACCTGCCAGTCACCTGCCAGATTCCTGCCTGATACCTGCCTGATATCTGCTTACCTGCTTGCTATACTGTGGTCCGACAGTCTGCCCACCAGCACCTGCCAGTCTGTCTATAGATCAGTCCGCCTGCGGACCAGGAAGTACCTGCCAGATACCTGCCTGCCTGTCCAGAGACTCTTACTCGCTCACCTGGGAGCGCTCACCTGCTACCTGCCTGCTAGCCTACCTGGAGGCTTAGCCGTCACTTGCTGTGACCACCTGCCTGTCCAGAGACTCTTACTCGCTCACCTGGGAGCGCTTACCTGCTACCTACCTGCTAGCCTACCTGGAGGCTTAGCCATCACTTGTTGTGACCACCTGCCTGTCCAGAGACTCTTGCCCGCTCACCTGGGAGCACTCACCTGCCACCTGCCTGCTAGCCTACCTGGAGGCTCTGCCGTCACTTGCCGTGACCACCTGCCTGTCCAGAGACTCTTGCCCGCTCACCTGGGAGCGCTCACCTGCTACCTGCCTGCTAGCCTATCTAGAGACTCTTTCCCTGCTGTCACTTGCCGTGACCACCTGCCCGTCTAGAGACTCTTTCCCTGCTGTCACTTGCCGTGACCACCTGCCCGTCTAGAGACTCTTAGCCTGCTGTCACTTGCCGTGACCATCCGCCTGTCAAGAGACTGTCCCCGTCACTTGCCGTGATTTCCTGCCCTTCTACCCAGAGACTGTCCCTGTCACTTGCCGTGACTACTTGCCCGCCTTCCCTGGGAGCCACCCGCTTCCTTATAAGGACTGCCCCTTTGTATAGTTGCTCAGAGGTTCCACCTCCCAAACCCGTTACTCCGTGCCGCACAAAAGGTTGGTATATAAAATGAGAATGCTTGGTCTGGGGGATAATGTGTGCAAGTGGGTAAATAGCTGGCTAAGTGATAGAAAGCAGAGGGTGGTTATCAATGGAGTAAGCTCAGGGTGTGTCAGGGTTACTAGCGGGGTGCCTCAAGGGTCTGTCTTGGGCCCTATATTATTTAATATATTTATTAATGATCTAGTGGAAGGGTTGCATAGTAAAATAGCAATATTTGCAGATGATACTAAACTTTGTAAAGTAGTTAATACAGATGAGGACAGGGCACAGCTACAGGAGGATTTAGATAAATTGGGGAGTTGGGCCAAAAAATGGCAAATGGGGTTCAATGCCAATAAATGTAAGGTCATGCACATGGGAAAGAAAAACAGCAGTCACCCATACATATTAAATGGGAAACCGCTGGGGAAATCTGACATGGAGAACGACCTGGGCGTCTTGGTTAACAGCAAATTAAATTGCAGTGCCCAGTGTCAGGCAGCAGCTGCGAAGGCAAATAGAGTCATGGCATGCATCAGAAGAGGAATAGGGGCATATGATGATAACATTGTTCTTCCTCTGTATAAAGCGCTGGTAAGGCCGCACTTAGAATATTGTGCACAGTTCTGGGCTCCGGTGCTCAGGAAAGACATATTGGAGCTAGAGAGGGTACAAAGGAGGGCGACTAAGGTAATAAAGGGAATGGAGGGACTAGAATACCCAGAGAGGTTGTCAAAATTAGGCCTATTTACGTTGGAAAAGAGAAGGCTTAGGGGAGACCTCTTAAACATGTATAAATACATCAGGGGGCAGTACAGAGATCTCTCCCATGACCTGTTTATACCAAACAAGGATGGTGACAAAGATGAGGGGGCACACTATGCGTCTGGAGGAAAGGAGGTTCCTGCACCAGCATAGAAGGGGATTCTTTACGGTCAGAGCCGTGAGACTCTGGAACTCTCTGGGAGAGGAAGTGGTGATGTCCAACTCACTTAATGAGTTCAAGAGAGGCCTGGACGCCTTTCTTGAGAACAATAAAATTACATCTTATGCTTAGTGATAGTTAATTAATCCAGGGATTTAATTTGACTGCCAGATTGGAGTCGGGAAGTGAATTTTTCCTCAAGGATGTAAATTGGCCTATATCGCATGGTTTTTTTTGCCTTCCCCTGGATCAACGCTGCGGAATAGCTGCAGTGCACAAGAATAGTCCGTGTCCAGGGCGGTCACATAAAAGGATATAATGGGCTTTCAAGTAAGAGTGGTATTTTTTGACTACGCCACCTATGGTTTCCGGTGATGGACACCAGCGCTGCTTCAGTCCACTGAGGCTGGTGTTACAGGCAGCTAAGATGGGACAGCTCCCCGCAGGCGGAGCAGGCCCCAGGGCAGTGTGAGGAGGAATGGTGGGTGCAGTGCCGCGCAGGAAATAACAGGATGAGGCGGTGTGTGAAGTCATCCAGGGTTTTTACTCACTTTCAGATGTACTTTAGCCGCAAAGCTTCCCTCTGCTCCTCACAGCGTACTGCGGCCACCGGGAAGGGGGTTCAGCACTTTCCAGGTAGGTCAGGAGCACCTGTCGAGATCCCTCTGGTGTGTGTTCCTCTCCTTGGTAAGTTCTCCTACTAAGTCTTCACCTGACTGTTTGTGTGGTTAGAACAAGGTGTAAGGCCGGGTCCCACTGGATAAACGCAGGTAGAGAGACACAGGTGGCGTAAGCCGCTCCATCCGTATCCCCCCTGGGATCCACTAAGCCTCCGGGCTTTTCCGACTGAGACGTGAAGTAACAAAGTCAGATATCGGGGGCCGGTCACTAGTGTTGAGCCACCCCCGTAGTGTTCGAGTTCGGTTCGGTTCGTCGAACACCCGTGTGTTCGCCGAACTGTTCGTCGAACTGTTCGTCGAACACCTTCGAACACCGTTAAAACCAATGGCAGGCAAACAAAAACACATAGAAACACATAGAAAACACCTTCAAAGGTGTCCAAAAGCTGACAAACTGCTCAGAAGACATAACTAACACATGGAAAAGTGACAAGAACATATAGTCATGCGAAAATAAAAGAGGTGGAGGAGTAAAAGGAGGGGGAGACACAGATATAGGCATGTCATGCCCTTCTAAAATCCAAAAAGTGAGAAGCCGACACGGCCAGTCCGTTCCTGCCTGTGCCACCTCCGTGTCGCCGGGTTTGTGCCAGAGCCGCGGTGGACCCTGACGGCCAGCCCCCCTCTCCTAATACTGGTGCCTGTCCGCTGGTGGGTCGAGCCCCCCGCGGTGGGGGGGGAGTAACATCTGCAGAAGAAAGACCATCTTCCAGCCAAACTAACATGTCGAATTCTTTTCGTGGACAATGTGATACGATCCCTTTGTTACGGACATGACCATCGCTACAAATTCCGGATGAGGCACAAAAACAGCAGGTGCTTCAGCGGATATCAAGTGTTCCTTCAAGTGGGCTCTCCTCCACCTCAACTTCAACATCACAAATACTCCAGTCCTCAGAGGTGTCACCCCAATCGCACTTGCTTCCTCACAGCTCCCAAGTCTCCAGCTGCCCGTCTGAGTATGGGGTAACACAGATGGTTGAGTCTGCACAGCTGTTTACTCATACTATAGCCTGGGAAACGGAGGTCTGCTCCAGAGCTTCTGTTAATCCAGACGAGGAAATGATCTGCACTGATGCCCAGAATCTTTATAAGTCGGATCCAGGACCAGATGAAGAAGGTTCTGAGCATAATGTAGCCCCTCGTTCACAAACTGTAACTCCTGGTGGTGGAGACAATGATGAAGACGATGATGAGACTCAAATACCTGATTGGAGCGACAACTTGACTTTTCGGTCAGGGCAGGAAGAGGTTGGCTTTGAGGACGACGGGTGTGATAACACACAGGGTGATGATGACAAGGTTGGAGATCCCACTTACTGTCAACCCACAGTCAGCCAGTCGATGAGGTCACCCGGGCCTTTGCCTGGCCTTTGGGATGTCGCGGTGGTCGGCTCCTTGGCCCGTACCCTGGGGTCACTCTTTAAAAGGGTGGATAATTGTTAATTTTATAAAAGTTTGTGACACCACCTGTGGTATCTGGTGAGAAGCACCAGCGCTGCAGCAGTCCACTGAGGCCCGTGATAAGGCAGCTCGATGGTATAGCTCCCCACAGGTGGAGCTAGGTCTCAGGGCAGCGTATGCAGGGGGAATGCAGGACAGGCGAGACCCAGCTGGGTCAGAGCAAGAACGGAAACGGACACGGTAGTCACTTCAGTACCTTTTACTGGAGGAAATTCAGGCACATCCTGGAGCACTGTAGGGTGAAGGGTGCATATCAGGATCCTCCCCAATGAGCGGGTGTAGGGCCTCCTGTTTCTTGCCTCTGCGCAGTAAGTTTCTGACCTGCCTGGAGCTAGGCCTAACTTTGTCTCTGTCCTGCGCTGGCTGACCTTGTGGTAGGGCCTTCTCTTGAAGTTCACGCTCCCAGTATGCGGGGCCTAAGCGTCTCCTGGCTCTGTTACGTATCAGCACCTTAGCGATCCTGGGACTTGTAGTTCTCCAGGGATTCCGGTTATGCCTTACTGGGTCATAGAGATCCCGGTAAGCTCGGATCTGGTGTCCGGTAAATGCTTCGGGGTGAGCTGGTTAAGCTCCTCTGCCCCTTATGTACTAACTCGCCACTCGCCTTCGGCCTACTCGGGCCCTCAATAGGCTATACACACTAACGGCAGCTTGCCGCGCTTCACCGATCTTATGACGCCGGCACACCTTAAGCTCTATCTGGGCTCCCTGAATCTAGCTAGCAGGAGCCTCGTGCTCCACTGCTGAACTATTAACTGAGTTCTCTAGACTAGACTGAGCTCCACTGCAGACTGACCTCTCTTAGGCTTCTCTACTGCAGGAACTCTTCAGAGGAACTGAACTGCCTAGCTCCACCTTCCCTATTTATATCCCTAACGGGCTCCCTCTGCTGGTCTGAGGTGGAAGGTGGAGATGTGTGAATGTTTATGGGGGCCTCTTGTGGAGGATTCCATCAATACACTCTTCTAGGATCTGTGATACCAAGCGCAGCGGGGCGTCACAGATGCTATTGACGACGAGGTTAGGTTGCGCCTTCCTGGACAGAGACGGAGTACTGGAAGCACGTCAACAACTGCATCCTCAACCACAACTCCGCCTCTGACCACAAGTCGTAGTGGCTCTTCAGGTCGCATGGGCTCTAAGCCTTGCATAGCCTGGGCATTTATTCAGATCGATAAGGATGACCCAACTCGTGTTATCTGTAATATTTGTCACCAAAAGCTAAGTAGAGGCCAAAAAATCCATAGTTTGAGTACTTCATGCATGTACCATCACATGGATATGAAGCATAAGTTGCAGTGGGAAGCTCACTGTGCTACAATGCGGCCTAGCAGGCTGGGCCAACCACCGTCTGCCCCATCTTGTGCATCCGCGGCCTCTTCATCCTCTGTGACTGGGGGGACAGCAGTCACACATGTTTTTGGACGCAGACCTGCCACCTCTTTACCTGCAACAGCCAGTGTGATTGGCAGGTCGTCAGTTCATTGGGAAGTGGAAACACCTGCTGGTGTTGAGAGCTCTCTGACATCGAGAGCACCACCTTTGGATCAAGGCAACCTAACATGTCCGCCTGCATCTTCCTCACAGACCGGCAGTTTGCCAGGGACACCCTACTCAACCCCGTCAAAGCACAACAGTCAGCCCTCGGTCCCTCAGATGTGGACAAGTAAAAGACCATTTCCTCCTAGCCATGAGAAAGCTAAGAGGTTGAATTTCACCATCTGCAAGCTGTTGGCTACAGAAATGCTGCCTTTCCGCCTGGAGGACACAGTGGATTTTTGAGACCTTATGTCCGTCGCAGTGCCCCAGTACCAGATGCCCAGTCGGCACTACTTCTCAAAGAAAGGTGTGCCTGCGCTCCACCAGCATGTCGCACACAACATCACCGCTTCTTTGAGAAACTCTGTGTGTGACAGGGTGCATTTCACCACAGACACTTGGACGAGTAGGCATGGACAGGGGCGTTACATGTCGCTGACAGGGCACTGGGTAACTATGGTGACAGCAGGACAAGGGGCTGCTGTCCAAGTCTTGCCGTCCCCGCGAGTTGTACGTCAATCCTCTTTATCTAGAAGTTCCTCCACTGCTTCTGCCTCCTCAACCTCCCCTCGGTCCTCCACCTGCACCCAAAGCCTGTCTGGTAATGCCACCTGCTTTCTAACTGCGCACCTCCTTACTATGCTGGCAGCAAGGCTCAACGGCATCAGTGTTTACTTTGAAATGTCTGGGAAATGTGAGTCACACAGCTGAGGACTTGTGGTCAGCTCTGGAGACCCAGTTTCATGAATGGTTGTCTCCACTGGACCTGCAACCAGGGAAGGCCGTGTGCGACAATGCTGCAAACCTGGGTGCGGCCCTTCGCCGGGGCAATGTTACACACGTGCCTTGTATGGCTCACGTGTTGAACCTGGTTGTCCATAAATTTTTAGCCCACTATCCAGGACTAGATGGCCTTCTGCAGAGGGCACGGTCGCTGTGTGCTCACTTCCGCCGTTCGCATCCCGCAGCTCAACGACTTACATCTCTACAGAAGTCGTTGGGCCTGCCAGTTCACCGGCTGAAATGCGATGTGCCGACACGGTGGAATTCAACTCTGCACATGTTGCAGCGACTGTGGCAGCACCGACAAGCCCTGGTGCAATAGTTTCTGACGTATAGCCTGGGCCAACGAGATCCAGAGGTGGGGCAAATCACACAGCAGGAGTGGTCTCAGATCAGGGACCTATGAAGTTGACGCGCCCCCTGGGCCGTGGGGTACCCGGAGCCGGGCCGGTAGACGCTGGGGGTTGTAGTCACTGTGGCGGTGACCCGGTCCGTGACCCAGGGCGGTCAATCCAACGGTAATTTGTATATATGGATTTTATAATGTCCGACTACGCCACCTGTGGAGTGCGGCCAAAGGGGCTGCCGCTGCGGAACAGTCCTCTGAAGCTGGTGGTTTTGCTGCAATGGTATTATTACTCACCACAGGAAGAGTGTAGCTTCAGGGCAGTGTGGGTGGATGATGGTGGTTGTAGTGCAGGGAGTCAGTAATGAACACAGAGTCCGTGTGATCTTTACTCACAGTTGTTGCAGTCCAGATTACAGGTACCAGAGCTATCTCACCTGTCGTGCTGTGCGTACTCAGTGAGGGGCTCAGTCCACCCCCAGATAGCTCCGGAGTACTTAGCAGGACCCCCTTCTGTGTGTCCTTTCTCTGGCCTTCTCCCTGCACCTCACACCCAGTGACACTTCTATCCGGTATCCTCGGGCCTTGGCGGGCGACTTGTGTTCCGTCCCCTGGGTCCTATGTGGCTACCTTCTTAGTGAGACTGGTGTGGACTTTTGCCTGCAGTACATGAAATGCTGCAGCCTCCGGTTTCTAGTTGAGCCTTGCTGTTTCTCCTCTAGTTGAGGGACCGGTTCCCCTTATCTGGCCTGACCCCTCTACCTCCTGGTAGCAGCGGGAGTACAGGTGGCCTTCTGCACGGCCCGTAGCCCTAGGGTCCCTTCGGTTCCTGGAGCCTTCCTGCTCCCACTCCTCTCTTCTCTCCTTCAGTCCTGGGCCTCCCAGGCTAGGCCCGCCTCCGGAGCAGAGCTCATGCCGAGCCTCTGCTCCTGTCACTTTTCCTCCTCTGACTGGCTTGCTCTTTCTAAGATGGCTTCCTATTTATACTCTCCCTGTCATGTGCTCCCCTAAGCTGCTCCCCTAAGCACCCACTACATAGGATCCTCCCACCAGCTAGGGACCTGGGACTGTGCTCTCCCTTAGGAGCAATCTCGCCCTAACCCCACTGCGGGTATGTGTTGGATGCAGGTGTTAGGGTCCCGAGCCATACGCCTTCCTTACCTGAGGGTGAGATACCACACCTCTGGGTGAGATGCAGTAACTCTGTGGTGACTGCACCCTCAGGGGCGCCACACACCTTTATGCACAGTTTTGAAATGGCGACGAAGATGTTTAGTGCTGACGACGATGCCATTATCAGCATAACTATTCCGGTGATTTACATGCTGGAGCACACATTAAACAGAATTCAGAGTCAGGTGGTCGGACAAGAGGAGGTGGAGGAAGTAGAGGAGGAGTCGTATGCGGAAGGGATAACATCTCCAAGGTCCAGACGGTTGGCAGCACCAAGGAGGCAGGCATGGGAGGGTGGGGGAGAGGGATTAAACAGGGCGCATGGTAGCAGCCAAACTGTTGAGGAAGGTGCAGGAGCCGAGGAAGAAGTGGAGGATGAACTGGCGATGGGCATGGAAGACTCATCAGATGAGGGAGACCTTGATCACATTTCTGTTGTGCGAGGTTGGGGGGAGAGGGCAGAGGAAAGAAGCATGATTCTTACCTCGCTACCAACACAACAAGGACTTGGTCCTCCTGGATGCGCAAGACACATGAGTGCCTTCTTGCTGCACTACCTGCAACATGACCCTCAGATTGCAGAATTCGAAGTAATCTCGACTACTGGGTTGCCACACTCTTAGATCCCCGGTACAAAAGTAAATTTGCCGAAATAATTCCTGTCATAAAAAGGGATTGATGCATGCAGGAGTATCTGCAGACGCTGTTGCAGAATCTTACATGTGCTTTTCCACAAAACACCAGTGGTGCACGAAGTGAATCTCACAGTTCTAACTTGCCAACCGCGGGACTGTCGAGTCTTCATCACTCAAACCGTAACAGTAACACAGTATCTGCTGGTAACAGCAATTTTGTGAAATCGTTTCACCACTTTTTTAGACCATCCTTTGCAAGGCCACAGGAGACAAGAAGTCTGACACATAGTCAATGACTAGAGAGGATGGTGCAGGAGTATCTCCAAGTGAACATCGAAGCCATGACTGTGTCACTGGACCCTTGCTCATTTTGGTATTCCAATCTGGAAAAATGGCCGGAGCTCGCCACTCACGCCTTGGAGATCTTGTCATGCCCTGCAGCCAGTGTTCTCTCTGAACGTGTGTTCAGCGCTGCTGATGGTGTGCTGACAGATAAGCGCACGCGGCTGTCCACTGAGAATGTAGACAGACTCACGTTCATAAAGATGAACAAATCATGGATTTGCAAGGACTTTTCTAATCCTGTGTTATCCTTGGGAGGCTAAAAGCTTGAGGATTTGGTAATATCACCTCACCAACCGTTTTAAGCAACTGTGGGGCAATTGATGCCACTTAACCCTAGAACGCATGACCATAAAAATCTACACTTTCATATACCTGGGGCCTTTTAGGCCCGTGTGCAAATAACATTGAATAACTCAAACTCAAATGACAAACAACTATATACATGAAGAATACCTAGAGTTTCAAAATTCTAACTAAAGTAATCTTGCAGAAAATAGAAAACAATTAACAGGGCGGGACTGCGAGGCCCCAGGTATGCGTTCTAGGGTTAAGTGGTGTCTGTGCCACAATTTTGGGAAAAAATGGAAACTCTTTTTGGAGTCCCCTTGTTGTGTCTTACGTGACGTTGGCATCGTCAATTCCAGGTGGGTTGGGTCGCTCCCTCCCCCCTTTTAACTGTAAGCAACTACATACACTATGGCTTGGGGTAACACAGATGATTGAGTCTGAAGAGCTGTTTACTCAGAGGTCTGCTCCAAATCTTCAGTGTCTGCTAGTCAGCGTAGAATTTTTAACTGCATCTAGCCTAGGCAATACTTTGGGCGTAGTAGCCCAGCTGCGAAGCAAGCTGCACCGCCTGTGTATCTAATAAGAATTTTTAAATGCATCTAGCCTAGGCAGACTGTGGGGACCCCCAACCAAACCCAGACGCTCAGCCCCCCTACCGCCCCCCTTTCCTTGACAATACAATAATGTAACTCTTACAACTGGATGGGTGAGGATCGGTCACAGCTTTATTAACTCTTTATAGTCATTCCATTAGAAAGACATTTTATTTCTAAAATAATTCAGCTTGTTGCAGCATGCCCTGGGTCTCCACTCCGGCAACTTGGCCAACAAGTGTAACTCTCCAACATGTCCTTTCTATTTCCAGGCCATGGAGGATCCTGCGTACTCGTATGCAGGACTCTGACCCCCACCCATCACTCTTAACGCTTGTTCCACTCCGTCCTGGAGTCCTGACAGGAATATGTCCAGTCCAATATCCATTAAGTGAACACCGTCGGGCCGTATGAGGCCTGCTTTATCTCCTTCCAGTTGTCAGTGTCGTACCACTACACCGCCTCTGTCTCTTCTAAATTTTGCCATCCGAATATTTATTACCCGCCTTGTCCGTTCGATGGCCGTGATGTCTCGCGCACCTTGCCATACCGCTATCGGCACAATCTCTGACCATACTATAGCTAGTTTTGTGAAAAATTCTCTGAAGCGCTCAGTGTCTAGTTTCATTATTGCCATTAGTTATGCGCTCTTGTGATGACCTAGGTTGTTTCCCCCGGCCTGTATAACTAAGATGACCAGACATCTTGCCTCTCTCCCTACCTTGATTACCTCCATTAGTACCTGTGGCCATAGCAGGCCTCTAATACCTCTCCAGTTGAAATATGTGTTATGAAACTCTAATTTCCTCCCGCCTGGGCGGACTTTCGCCCTTTAATCTGCCCAATATATATACGAGTGGCCTATCACCCACACTGTTGGCTTAGCGTCACCTGTAAAAGAAACAAACCACGTTAGGATAACAAGTCCGGTCTTATGTATCTTGCCAAACACGTGGATCACCATCTCTCTATCCTCTGAACTTCCGTTTCTGACAGTCCTGCTCTTGCTGCATCTGTGGCCGCGCCTATGCGGAATGAGTGTGTCCCGTAATCTTTGGGGTGGTTCCCTGCCGATGTTATGCATTTATTAAATATAGCTTGGAACTGGTATCTTGATAATGGCGTCCCATCAATGTGTGATAGGAACAAATTACTTTGTGATCTGATGGTTAGATATGGTTTTACTATTGTTACCCGACTCAGTGTACCGTTTGTGGGTTGTAGAAGTACCCAAGTGCCCCTGCCCGCTGGAACCATTTTCGATTTGTGTATGCGTAGACGTATTGCATTATTGCCTATGACTACGTCCTGGTGTAATAAGTCTCCACTGGTGCTAATTTTGGATTGAGGGACTAATTCGCTTATGCATAGCGCCCTGAAGAAGGCGATCACAAATGCAGTAGATAGTAGTGTTGCTTCAAATTGTGAGTGTCATGTTAATGGTGTTAGGGATATGATGTGAGAAATCAGTTTTAGTGACACGGGACGGGACGTCTACACTCCTGACTTGGCTGACCCCTTTTCCACCCTTTTATGGATTGTCTGATGATGAATCTTTGTCACATCTCCCCAATTCAGTAGTTGGAAGTGAAATGCTACTCCGGTCAGACACCGCTGCGCTGACGCCCCTGATATGCCCCTCATCATTAGCTGGTGGAGAAATTCTATGGTGACTTGTGATCTGGCTTGTTCACATTGGTCAACCCGTCTGCCTGCTACTAGTCGTGTCCACTCTTCCCATGCCTTACCGTATGCTTGCCACGTCGACGGGGCAACTGACGCTCTGATTAATGGCATCAACTATTCGCCACTAGATCCCATAGGGAAGGTGGGCAACTGTTGTCCCGATGGGTGGGCATTGTGGAAGAGCTCTGTGAAAATCTGCCAATTGAATTGTTATAAAGCGTTAGCAGCAGCTTTAGACCCCTCAGCATAGTGGCTAGCGCGGACCCATACATTGTGTTTTAGGCACAGGAATGCTAGCCTGGGTAGTAGGCCTAGCACTGGGAGAGACGATGATGCCATCTTATTAATGCAGTGCGCTAAGCTGGTGTTTTTTGTTATGAAGCGTATATTTTTGTAAGCCAGGAGCGCGCCCCATATTTCTATTGCTACCACTATTCGGAAGAAAAATTATTTTCAGGGCTAGATGCAGCGAAAAATTATTATTAATTGAAAAGCTGGTGGAGCTTGGTATAGATGGCCTAATACAATGAGACCCACACACTGCTAGAAGGCCAAATATTTTTTCAGAGTTAGATGCAGAAAAAAATTATATTCAGTTTGCAACCTGATGGAGGTCAGTATAGATGGACTAATAGAACAAGTCCCACACACAGCTAGAAGCCCAATATTTTTTCAGAGGTAGATGCAGAAAAAAATATATTCAGTTTGCAACCTGATGGAGGTCTGTATAGATGGAATAATAGAACAAGTCCCACACACAGCTAGAAGCCCAATATTTTTTCAGAGCTAGATGCAGACAAAAAATATATTCAATTTGCAACCTGATGGAGGTCAGTATAGATGGACTAATAGAATGATGCTATGCCCAAAAGATTTTACTTCACTAGGTGCAGTAAAAAAATTGGTATTCTATACACAGGTGGTATATCTTGCAACACAGATAGGCTACTCCACTGACTAACACACTCTGCAATAGGCCAAAAAGGATTAGCTTTGCTAGATTCAGCCAAATGCTGTGAAAAAAACTTGCACAGCACTGGCACAGACCTGCCTGGCAAAAACTGATAGGAACTGATGTAACCTAGTCCTGAAAAGGACTCCAGTTACAATTAGTCTTTACTCCCACAATCTATCTATTTAAGAGCACCGACCTGCTTGATAAATGTCGTAGGAAATGCTGTAACCTAGTCCTTAAAAGGACTGCAATCACAACTATTCCCTACTCCCAAGCTATCTGTAGATTTGTGCGAAAATTGGCTTGAAATTAACAAGGTATAGCGCACACAGCAACAGCGGTGCCGTCTAACACGCAGCTGCAGCAGTGAGAAAATGGTGGCGACGGGGAAAATGGCTTGGTCTTATAGGGCAAGGACATGTGACATACACTGCCAATGACACATGCCCTTGCTTGTGTGAAAAAAAGCACTTCGCTCCGTGTGTGCGCTGCTGATAGGCTGACAGATTGCACCTCCCCACTGCAAATGCGGGAAAGAGAAAAAAAAATGGAGATCTTCATTGTTCCTGCAGAGATCCATCCCCTGCCCCTCCCCCCGCCCCGCTGTACACTCAAACTGCGTATTAACATTAATTTTCATCATTACTGAGAAAAAATCCAGTTATGATTTTGGTGCACGAACAGTTATCGAACATAACCTCGAACAGCCGAATTTTTCTCAAATTGTTCGTGTTCGCCGAACGGCTCGAACACCGCCCAAAACAGCTCGAATTTGAGATTGGCGAACAGTTCGAGTAGAACAACGCTCATCTCTACCGGTCACACCTCTTGCAGCAGGAATCCCTCTGACAGGGCCAGAATAAAGAATACAGGTGGCGTAGGCCGCTCCGTCCGTATCCCCCTGGGATCCTTTTGCCTGTGGAGCCTATCTCCTCTGCTCCCCTCCAGGCCTTCTTAGGTCAGGACCTTGACCGGGTAGAGACAGTGTTTAACTCTGACCCGCTCCTCGTCTCAAGGCCAGAGAACGAGGACCGTGTATCTTCAGTCGGCTGCGGCCTTAGGGTGAACTCTGGCGGGTAACCACAATCAGAGACGAAGACCACAATCACAGATGAAGATCACAATCAAACATCTTGAACCTAAGATGGCCGTAGATTAAATATGAAAGAATAAGTGTTTCCTAAAAGTATGCTCTCCACCCTCACCCACTACATGGTTCCCCCTATCCTTGGTTCCCCCCATCTCCTCTATCCCGGGCCGGGGCAGCACCCTGGTGCATTTAGGCCCCCTACAGGACAGGAGTGGTGTAGTGTTGAGTGGTGAAGTGGGGTCCTGAGAAATGCTCCATCCTTACCTGGAAGAGGAGATACCACACCTCTAACTGAGGTGCAGTACCCCTGTGGCGACTGAACCCTCAGGGGCGCCACACAGAGGCTTAGAGCAAGGTGTTGCATCCATGAGAAAGAATTAGGGAATTACCAAAGCCAGAGTTAGACAGGGAGAGTCAACTTTGAAGAGGTCCATGTCAAATACCCAGTAGCATGCCTATTGAGAGGTATCTGTTGGACGTAGTGCCGTTTCTGCTAGAATTTGAGAAAGAGCAAGGAGAAAGAATTAATTATTCAAGCAGAGTGATTTTCTGGCTGACTGCATATATACCACCCGGCCAGCCGGAATTTTTGAGGGGCGACAAGAGCACAGACATGCCCTGTATGTTTTTAGAAAGTATCAGTGATTCCTTAAAACCAAAGACTGTAAATATTTATACTATAATCTTTTAAGTGTATTCTGAAGGAAGAAATCAAAGAAACACTTTTGATGAACTGTTATCCTGTGGCATGCCTTTTTTCTGGTCAGACATGACATTCTGCTGTCGACACTGCACCGTGACCACAAAGCTGTTATTTTTCTTGTGGCTTTGGTTCTCATTTCTGGCTTCTCTTGTATCTGGATTCACTCAATAAATTAGCTGCATGTGTGGCGCCCCTGCGGGTCCAGTTGCCACAGAGGTAATGCATCTCACCCAGAGGTGTGGTACCCCACTCTCAGGTAAGGAGGGAGTACTACCCGGGACCCACACACCCACATCCAATACACTCCACTTCAGTAGGGAAGGGCGAGATTGCTCCTAAGGGAGAGCACAGTCCCTGGTCCCTAGCTGGAGGGTGGAACTAGGTAGAAGAGGTGGGTGGAGGAAGAAGTTCAGGGGAGCACAGGCAGAAGAGTATAAAAGCAGGGATGGAAAGATCTAGAAGGAGTTGAGAAAGAGTCCAGTTCTGCTCAGGGGAGCAAAGGGAGCAGTAAAGCCAGTCTCTTGCTCCAATGCTTGGAGCAGGAGTGCAGAGTGAGTTGGGAGCTGGGAGCTCAGGAGGAGTTCTGCTCAGGAGAGCAAAGAAGGAAAGAGAGAGGAGTCGGACCCAGTCACGGAGGCCCAGGAGAAAGAAAGAGAGGAAAGAAGACGGGAGCAGTGAGGAGGGCTCCAGAGAGACAGAGGGGATCCCAGGGGCATGGCAAGTGCGTATGCCACCCGTGCACACAAATTCATGCTGTAGTGGAGGGATCAGGCCGCAGTAGGGGACCGGCCCCAGCCTAGTGGAGTACTTTAGGTCTCAGCTAGCAAACCGGAGGCTGCAGCATTTCAGGTGCTGTAGCCACACTCCACACTTAATCACCGAAAAGGTGGCCATAGAGGACCAAGGGGACAGACCAGACGTCGCCCAACAAGGCCCGCGGCCACTGGCTTGGGACACTTGAGTGTGAGGCAAAGGGCAGGAGGGTGAGAGCCAGCACAGTGAGACGACCTGAAGAGGTACACAGAACGGGGTCCCGTCCAAGTGCTTCTAAGATACCTGAGAGTTTGCTGGATCACTACCCTGGAGGACACAGAACAGTTATAATCTGGCCATTGTAACCTGAAGCAGCTCAACAACTGTGAGTAAAAGCCTGAAGACTGCATCCCACTGTGCCCTTGACTAATTGCTGCTTCACCTGCCCTGCACTACACTGCACCAACAACATCTACCTCATAAAATCATCATATACTGCCCTGGAGCTAAGCTCTGCCTGTGAAGAGCTGAACCAACTCTGCTGCGTCACCATCAGCTCCAGTGGATCTGCACAGCAGCGGCAGCCCCATATAGCCACATACCACAAGTGGCGTCACAAACATTATTTCCAAAAACTTTATTCCCTTTTTCTTTTCCTTTAATTGGCCGCCCGGGGCCACGGATCGGGTCACTGCCACCGTGACATCCCCAGCACCGACCGGCCCGGCTACCGAGTACCCCACGGCCCCAGGGGGCGCATCACATGCATGATCTTGCAGGAAAAAATCTGCACTCGCACATCTTGTTCATGTCGCATGTCCTTTCTCAATCTTACTGAACAAGAATCTCTGCTGTATAGGATCTGCATCTTACAGCAGCTTTTCTGTATGTTACAACTTAAGGCAATCATGGCAATGTAGTACAATAATGGCAGCCATGTTCTATGGTAAGATGGATAACAGCCTATAAAGGAACCACCATGGAGCCATAATCCTCAGTGACTAGTGATGAGCGAGTGTATCCGTTACTATTCACTATTTGTACGGATAGTACGGTATTTGGGTTACTCATTATTCTGCAAGTATTTGTGTACTCACCACGCTATATTCGAGTGTCCCACCCTGCAGTTTTAGCAGCTTCTTTGCAGCCACTAAACATGCTGGGCTTCTTAACCAATCACAGTATTGCCGCAGACATCTTGGTTGTGGCATTACTGTGATTGGCTGGCCGCCCAGCATCATAGGGTCCATTTAAGCCCTGCCGCCACCATTTTGTTCACATTACGTCTGGAGCCTGCGTTCTATAAGCATAGGGAGAGATCACTGAGCTACTAGGTAGAGTATTTAGGCCTCTTGATAAAACAAATGCCTGTTAAGGGCTACCTGCAGTGTGTACTAGTTCTGTGTTTAATGGAGCCGCTCACTAGCTCCACACAACAAAGTCAGAGTACAGGGAGGGAGAGATTGTGTATTAGGTAGGGAGTGTATTAGGTAGTGTTCTTCCAGTGTCCATCTTAAAACAGCTCTTGTCAGAGGCAAAGCAATATTTTTCTAGCACACACACAGAAGTAGCATTTTGTGCTGCCTTTGTTTTTTTAGCACCGGTCTAATTTCCCTGCTGCTTTAGGGGTCAGAGCCTGGCTTCTACTGTCCACATTAGTCCACTTACAAAGGCGTTTAGTGCCCTACACAAAGCAGTGGTCCAAACATTTCCTACTGCCTGCTGCCAAGCACGCACCAGCCCATTTTAACCACTATTTTGGGGTGTCAGCCTGCCTTCTGTCCATATTAGTCCACTTTTAAAATCATTGAGTGCCCTGCACAAAGCCGTAGTCCACAAATTTCTTACTGCCTGCCACAATGCACGCACCAGGCCATTTTAACCACTATTTTGGGGTGTCAGCCGGCTTTCTGTCCATATTAGTCCACTTTTAAAATCATTGAGTGCCCTGCACAAAGCAGTAGTCCAAACATTTCCTACTGCCTGCTACAAAGCACGCACCAGGTAATTTTAACCACTATTTTGGGGTGTCAACCTGCCTTCTGTCCATATTAGTCCACTTAAAAAAGCGTTTTGTGCCCTACACAAAGCAGTAGTCCAAACATTTCTTACCGCCTGCTATAAAGCATGCACCAGCCCATTTTAAACACTATTTTGGGGTGTCAGCCTGTCTTCTGTCCATATTAGTCCACTTTTAAAATCATTGAGTGCCCTGCACAAAGCCGTAGTCCACAAATTTCTTACTGCCTGCTACAAAGCACGCACCAGCCCATTTTAACCACTATTTTGGTGTGTCAGCCGGCCTTCTGTCCATATTAGTCCACTTAAAAAATCATTGAGTGCCCTGCACAAAGCAGTAGTCCAAACATTTGCTACTGCCTGCTGCAAAGCACGCACCAGCCCATTTTAACCACTATTTTTTTTGGCTGTGACAGCTAGCTTGGCTTGTGCAATCAACATCTGAAAATCTGTCAACAAAACCCAAAATGCCAAAAAAGCCTGTTGTTCAGTGACGTGGACGTGGTGTTGTGAGTGGTGCGCGAGAAGGCACTCAGTCTGTGTCAGGTCAGAAGAAGCTTGATGCATCCACTATGTTCCTGTAAAAACGAGAGCAGATTCTGTCTTGGATAGCAGACAAGGCCTCTACGCATTTGTCAAGCAGCAACAAATCTTCCACGACCACACAGTCTACTGTGGATACACAGAAGGCTGGCCCATCCAATCCTGAAGCTGGTTCTCCTTCCTACCACCATTATCAGTCACAGGAGACATATGATCCCAAGCTTGGCCACTCTGAGGATCTGTTTGGTACGTATCCTTTGGTTGGCTCTGGCCTATCACCATGCAGCATTGAAGAGGGACAAGAGGAGGTGGCATGCGTTGATGCTCAAGTATTTGAGGACCTACGTCCAGAAGAAAGCCACTTGGTGGAACGTCATTTACTGTCTCCAGAGGTGGAGGCTGATGATGATGAGACACAGTTGCCATCAGATCAGCCTACAATGTCAACAGGGAAGGAGGATGAGATGGAAGACGAGGTGGTCGATGATGAGTCCACTGATCTGACCTTGACCATTGGCATGCATAGCAATGACAGCAACACAGAGAAAGATGGATATGTAGCACTAACACAGGCACCAAGGGGTCATGGTTTGCCCAGAGTGAGAACTGGGTCAACTGTTCCCAAGAGCACCCCAGCTGTGTGCCAAGTTCAGCTGCTGTGTGGAATTTTTTTTCTGAAAGTCTTTCAGAGAAAAACATTGTAGTCTGTAGCATCTGCCATACCAACTTGAGCAGAGGCCAGGGAAAAGGCAACCTAAGCACCACCAGTATGCGAAACCACATGGCAGCCAAGCACCCCAGTAGGTGGGCGTAACACCAGGGTACCAAATCTGCGTCCGCGGGTCAAACCAATGCCATGTCGCCTGGGCTATGTCCTTCTAAATTTGCTGTTCGGGAAGCAGGCGCTCATACCTTCTGCCCACAAGCTGCCGTGGCTCATGCACAACAAACATCAACCACATCCACTTCCTTGTCCCAGCAAAGCGTCCAATTGTCTGTGCCTGAGAGCTTGAAAAGAAAGCGTAAATACCCAGCCATGCACCCACAGGCACAAATACTAAACTCACAGATTGCCAAATTGCTAGCTGTGGAGATGTTCCTGTTTAGACTTGTGGGAACACAGTCTTTCCGTGATCTCTTGGCTGTGGCTGCCCCACGATACAGTGTTCCCAGCCGCCACTATTTTGCCCAGTGTGCCGTCCTTGCGTTACACAAGCACGTGTTAAACAATCTGAACCGTGCTCTCACCAACGCCGTAACCGGGAAGGTCCACCTAACAACTGACACCTGGACAAGTTGTTGTGGACAGGGATGATACATTTCTGTCACGGCACGCTGGGTGAACCTGGTGGAGGGTGGGACAAACGCGCAAACGGGAACATCACACATCCTACCCACGGCAAGAATAGCGGGCCCAACTTCTGTCAGGGTTTCCGCCTCTTCATATTCCACTTACTCTCTCCCCTCCCCCTGCTCCTCATCCTCAGCTGAATTACCCTCCCCATCACTGCCAAGCTGGGACCTGTACAGCAGCGCATCGGCAAAGCGGGAACACCCTATGCTGAAGCTGATCTGTTTAGGTCAGAAAGCACACACTGCAGCAGAGCTGTGGCAAGCTTTAAAACAACAGACCGATCAGTGGCTCTCCCCGCTGCACCTCCAACCCGGTCTGGTCATCTGCGATAATGGGCGTAACCTGGTGGCGGCTTTAAAGGTTGGCAAGCTGATACACGTGCCATGCATGGCTCACGTGCTGAACCTAGTTGTTCAGAAATTTCTGAAAACTTACCGTGACTTGCCGTACCTACTTGAGAAGGTGCGCCGTATTAGCGCCCATTGCCGCCATTCCTCTACCATTTTTGCTGCTCTTAAAGCGCTGCAAAAGCTCTTGAATTTTCCAAGTCACCGACTCATTCGTGACCTGCCCACTTGGTGGAACTCCACCTATCATTTGTTGGCAAGGATTAGTGAACAACAGAGGGCAGTAGCTGAATACCAGTTTCAGCATGCCCGTCAGGCTGAGAGTCAGCCACCACACATAACAACTGTCGAGTGGGTGTGGATCGCTGACATTTGTGAGGTTCTTGAGAACTTTGAGTACTGCACCAACCTCGTGAGCGGTGATCAGGCTATTATCAGCGTAACCATCCCGCTGCTGTGTCTCTTGAAACAATCACTGCATAATCTCAAAGAGGAAGATTTGAGTGTCCAGTATGTTGGTATGGAGCCAGATTTCCCAATGGGTGTTACTACCCAGTCCAGCCAATATTCTGAGGCAACAATGGGTGATGAGGAGGAAGATGAGGAGGATAAAGAGGGAGAGGACTTGTTTTTCTGTGCCACCGAGGGGACTCGTAATGCTACAGATGGGACACCCAACCCAAGCTTCATGTCTGTTCAGGCTGGATGGGCTAGAGAGGAGGATGAGGGGGTGAAGGAGGAGGAGGCGAGTCAGCGTGAGGAGAGGATGGGTACTTTTTCTACTGCTGGAGACACAGATCATTTGACTTTTTGCAGCTTGGCACACATGGCACAGTTCATGTGTAAGTGTCTGTGGCAAGACCCTCGCATGATATACATTTTATCCAACAACCTATACTGGTTGGCCACCTTTCTCGATCCACGGTACAAGGAGAAATTTCCTTCTCTCCTTTTGGAGTCACCAAAGAGTTTCACAATGGAATCATTCAAGAGGGCCATTGTAGATCAGTTGCTGAAAACATCACCCTCAGACAATGCTGGTGGCAGAGAGATAATGGGGAGAGACACGAACACCAGCTCCAACAAAGGTGGGGGGAAAATGTGCACAAATTGGGCAATTTTCAATAAACCAGCACAACAGCAAGGGCTGTCTGCGCCTGTAACAATGCCAGGAGGGATAAGTTGCAGAACATGGTCAAGGGGTACTTAAGTGACCATACGTGCGTCATTTCTGACGCTTCAGTTCCCTTTAATTATTGGGTGTCTAAGCTGAACACTTGGCCCAACTTCTCCTTATATGCCTTGGAGGTGCTGGCCTGCCCGGCTGCTAGTGTGGTGTCTGAGCGTGTTTTCAGTTCCGCTGGGACAATCATGACTGATAGGCGCACACGCCTCTCCACGGAAAATGCAGACAGACTTACTCTGATTAAATTCAACAAGGACTGGATATCTCCATAGTTTGTAATCCCTCCAGATGACAGCAAGCCAACCTAAATTCACCAAAAAGATTCATACTACTGCTGTTAATGTCACCCCCTTCCCATAAAAACCCGTTTCCTTCCTCGGTCAACCATGACTCAGCCCATAGGGCTAATTTTTATAAACCCTATGCACATTGTGCTGTGGACAAACCAGGACAGTATTCCTACTCCAGCATAACTACTATTTGTGATTGGAGGCACTTGGGATGGTGGCTACCTACATCAACCATGACTCAGCCCATAGGGCTCATTTTTACAAACCCTATGCACATTGTGCAGTGGACAAATCTGGAATGTACAGTGTTCCTATAAAACTAATATTTGTCATTGGAGGCCCTTGTCACAGGTTGTGCCACATTGTGACTGAGATAGGGGATACATATTCAATAGAAATGTACTGTCAGTCACCCTATTTGGCAAAAAACATGCCTGGCTTGTGCCACATTGTGACTGAGATAGGGGATATATATTCAATAGAAATTTACACTGACCGTTGATGACCGACTGATGGCCCTCTTAAAACTTGAATTGAGGGCCACAACTACTACAGTACTCCTTCGTAGATAATGTTTGACAAGGGAGGCCCTTGTCATGGAATCTCTCTGCACCTATGACACAGCCCCCAGGAGTAATGTTTCCTATATATATATCTGGAGAATATTGACAATCAAAATCTCTGAGCCATTTGGAGAAACTTCTCCAACCCATCCTGGAGGGGGGCATCATATATCCTTTGTCCTTTGACTTTCACAAGTGATATATCTGAGCTCATAATCCAGTTGACTAGTGCAGCTTTATTTTTCTGGTTCACAGAGTTCAGCCATACCTGAGGATCGCAGGCCGCACTCACTGCTACCTTCCAGTTCTCCATGTCTCTTGGCCTTTTTTCTGTAGTCTCTGCCCTTAAATGAGTTAACACTAGAACTACTGATGGAGTCATTTTGACTCCTTTCGTTTTTTATTTCTCTTCTGTGACTACATTTTTCAGAATTCCGGCTTGAAACTCAGTGACTTTTCCTCAAATTTGATGTGAAAAAAGATTTTGTGAGAATAAATAATTTTGGTGAAAAATTTGCGCGTTTTTTTCAAAATTTACCAAGAACTACTGAAGGGAGTCATTTTGACTCCCTACTATATTTTGAGGTCCTTTTGTCACTAAATGTTACTATAAAGTTTTGTGCATAATTTTTTCACTCTGTCTTATTTACCCTGATGTTCATATAGATGTAGTTCAATTTACATGTCAACTTTTCACATTTTCCTTGTGTTTTACCTGCTTGTATTACTGTGTAATGCTGAACAAAATAGCTTGTTTACTCTTGGCTCTTATCTTATGCTAATGAAGGGTGGTGTTTTTCTAAGGTCCTAGCAGGAGACAGTATTCTGGATAGTAACTTTACTTTCAGTTCAGCTGAAGAGACAAAGAGAACAGACGCAGACATACGAGCTCTGAAGACTCATACAGGTATGAATTGTTATGAAATAGTTTAGCTGTCTGTCAACTGATTCAGCCCACCTACTTTTGAAGGTGGCAGAACAGTTATTATTTCTTTTAGTTTTCATTTCATTTCTATTTTTCAGCAGGGAACTATATAGAATTATGGAATTTGTGAGGAATATGGAGAGAAGACGTTTGATAAAGCCTCAGGATATTCTGGCTACTTTGCAATCCATACCGGAGGATGAATCGGAATCCGAATTGCAGGAACATGTATTTGATTCTGACAGTGATGAAGATTTCATTCCTCAGAACATATCAAGTGAATCTGAAGACTCAGAAGGAACAAATCCAGAAGGTAAGTAGTTATGTGTATTTATTTGTTCTTCCACACACTGAGTTAGGGCCTGTGCACACTAGCAGAATTCTGGCTGAATAGCCATCTGGATATTCTTGCCGCAATACAGGCCGTACCTGCCCGCTCATGCCTGAAGCTCCGCTCCGAACCCCGGGCTGGAGCCGCTGTCAGGGCCAGAGCAGCGCTTGCTTACGCGCGAGCACGGCTCCGTCCCAGACAGCGGCTCCAGCCCGGGGTTCGGAGCGGAGCTTCAGGTATGAAACTCCGCTCTGTACCTGAGCGGGCAGGTACGGGCCGGATTGTGGTGAGAATATCCGGTCGGATATTCCGCCGCTAATCCAGCCAGTGTGCACGGACCCTTACAAAACAAAAATTCCAAATATTCATCAACTTTTTTACAGATATTCCAAGCACATCAACTGGGGATCGGGCTCATGCAGTTATGTTGCCTCGTGACCATCCTCCTGGTCGTGGACAGAAAAAATCAGCAAAACGTCCCAGAAATGAAAGAATAACAGATAACGATGGCGGCGAAGGTAATGCAACAACAAACACCAGAGAAGGCGAATCTGAAGGAATACTAGTTTCAGCGGATGGTATTCAATGGAAACCTGTTGAAATTGGAGAACACTTGCCTGGTAGGCGTGACAGCCAAAATATTCTTCGAGAAGCACCTGGCCCTACAGGATACGACAGAAGAAATATCATTATCGATAGTCCTTTGAGCGCATGGCGTTTATTTTTTGATTCATATATATTGACACATATAAAGAACTGTACGCTTGCAGAAGCATGCAGGAACAATAATTTACAGTTTACTCTATCTGATGAGGAGCTAGATGCATTCATTGCGATATTCTATGCTCGTGGAATATCTGGCACGAACCGTCACTCGATTAGCAGTATTTGGTGTAATGACTGGGGAATACCGTTTTGCAAAGCGACAATGTCTAGGGACCGCTTTGTTGAAATTATGAGGTTTCTCAGATTTGATGAGAAATCTACTCGATCGGAGAGACTGCAAACGGACAAGTTTGCTCTATTTTCTACTGTGTGGGACAGGTTTATTGAAAATTGTATTGCGTGTTACAAACCTGGCCCATACATAACGGTGGATGAGCAACTTTTCCCAAGCAAAACTAGGTGTCCATTCACGCAGTACATGCCTTCCAAACCAGATAAATATGGCCACAAATATTGGCTAGCTGTTGATAAGAGGAGCAAATATCTGGCAAATGGCTTCCCTTATCTAGGCAAAGATGACACACGCCGTGCTGAGGACCGTTTAGCTGACCATGTGGTAATGAAGTTTTTGGACCCGTTTTTGAAAAAAGGTCGCAATGTTACAACCGATAATTATTTTACTTCAGTAAAATTAGCTAAACAGCTAAAAAGCAAAGGAACAACCATCGTGGGAACACTGAACAAGATAAGGCGAGAAGTGCCTAAAGAAATAAAATCCATGAAAGAGGAATTGTACAACACTAAAGTGTTTAGAAATGAAGACAATTTTACACTTACAGTATATCAAGGAAAGCCCAACAAAAATGTTGTCATTTTGAGTTCCGTCCATCCAGATGTTGTTGTTGCGTCTGATTCCGCTAAAAAAACTCCAGAAACTGTAAAGTTTTACAATGAAACAAAATATGGAGTAGATGTAGTGGATCAGATGGCACGAAAATATACCACACGAACATGCACAAGGAGATGGCCTGTTCATGCATTTGAAAATGCCTTAGACTTTGCGGGTATAAATGCATGGATAATATTCAAGGAGATTACCCACCAAAAAATGTCACGCAAGGCATTTTTGCAAACGCTTGTGAGAGAGTTGAGTGGTCCTTATGTCACAGATAGGGAAAAGGGTTCCACGTCCCAAGTTTCTACATGCTCAGAAGTGATGGTTCAAACAAAATTTTGCCAGATCAAAGAAAAGTGCAAGAAAAATAGATCTGTCGGAAATTGTAAGACTTGTGGTAAGTCTTTGTGTGGGCAATGTACTGCCATAAATCAAAGGCAATGCCTAAAATGCGAAACACCAAATGTTTAGAAGGTGAATTCTGCGCCATATTTTCATTTTTATGCTCCTCCACCTACATTTTCTCTGCTTTTTGTTCTTCAGTTGTTGTTTATATGTGTGCACTTGAATAAAGAAAAATGTTTGAAAAACGTCTATTATAATTATTGTTATTTTCTGTAGAAAAATAAGAAAAGCAGAAAAAAAACAATCAAAAGCATTACTGTTGGATCTCACAATAATAATACATTACAAAAAATATAATTATTAATAAATAACCACAAATGAAACTCTAAAAATAAACGAAAACAAGCAAGGAGTCAAAATGACTCCTTTCAGTAGTTCTAGGCGGGGTCACGAGTCCAGTAGTCCTAGTGTTAAATAATAGAGTGAGGGCCCTACAATATGTATAAATGAGGGCACTCTCAAATGTATCGTACACAAGAGGGACCTCCAAAATCTCTAGAGGAGAGCTCTCACAAAACTCAGCTTTCCTGCCTACTGCAGGGCCTCTGAACATTTGAATTTAGGACCACAGTATCACATGGTGGTGGAGGAGGAGGAGGGTCAAGCCCAACGCTACAATGGGTACATTGTAAACTGTTATGGAATATGTATTCCACTATCTGAGTGTCAATGATGGAGGGACTGCCCAAATGTCTAAGTAACCGCTGTCCTTCCAAAACGCATGTTACAGAGCCACCTGAGGCCTCTCAGGTCAAAGATAAACATACCTACTAGTACGTTCTAGCTGTGCTTGTAAAGTGCTGGGGAATAGCGAACTAAAAATGATGTATAACACAGGGACTTACAAAATATATAAGTCAGGGCCCTCCCAATTGTAAAAGGCGAAAAAAAAGCCACAACAGTATGTGTGAACAAACGCTAAAAGGGATATATTTTTGGTTTCTCTGGTTTATTTAGCCTTATATACAAGTGATTGTGCAGGAAAAACTGTTTCTTAACCTTTTTGGCCTGTTAAATGCAATTTAGGTTAGGTTTGGTAGTTGTTCTTGTGTGTCTGTAAAAGTGTCGCAATACTGCGACAAACTTATTCCCAGAAACCATATGTGAGTCAGAAATGCATGCAGGCACATACTCCAGGCTCTTCTCATTCTGTTTCATCACTTTCCCATCCATTTCAGCCTTTTCCTCAGGCCCCCAGACTCCTTTGTAAGGTCCAGCAGAAAATGACTCGCATTTCCCATTGACTTACATTGTACTCGCTATTCGGAACGAATACATGATTATTACAAAGTACGCATTACGAGTATAGTGATTACAAATATTACGGTACTTGCTCATCACTATCAGTGACTCATTCTTTCAGGATGTTTATTACTTCAAGGGAATGTATCAACTATTTGTATTTTTGAACAATTAAAACAGCCAATGAAGCATATTCTTTTTTCCCCCAATCTGTTCTTATTGTATAATTTATTTATTGGCAGATTTTGTATTCTCTTTTCTGTTCATGCCTATGCGGCATCAATCTTACTTAAGCTTCTCTTAACATCAGGTATGCTTTACATTAGCCATATGGACCATAGAATAGCAATAGATAAAATCTGACTCTTCAACTTCTATAAGGCTAAGTGCCCACAATGCAGAAATGCTCCAGATGTTTCCTGAGCGTTTCTGCATCTCCCTGGCAGAAAAAAACGCATGCAGATTTTACATGCGTTTTTCCTGCCAGGGACAAGTGACGCGCCCCCTGGGCCGCGTGGTACTCGGTGCCAGGCAGATCGGTGCAGGGGATGTCACAGTGGCAGTGACCCGGTCCGTGACCCAGGGCGGTCAATAACAGGGGATTTATAGTTTTTATAGTTTAATGTTCGTGACGCCACCGCTGGTATGCGGCTATATGGAGCCGCCGCTGTGGTGCAGATCCCTTGGAGCTGATGGTGACGCAGCAGAGTTGGTTCAGCTCTCCACAGGTAGAGCTATGCTCCAGGGCAAGTAATAGTGATATTATGAGGTAGATGTTGCTGGTGCTGTGTAGTGCAGGGCTGGTGATGGTGCAGCAATTATTCAAGGACACAGTGGGGTGCAGTCTTCAGATTTTAGTCACAGTTATCACGCTGCTCCTGGTTACAGCTGCCAGCTTATAACCATCCACGTTGTCCTGCGTTCGCCAAGGAAGGGGTTCTACAATTCCTCAGGTATTTCAGGAGTACTTAAACGGGACCCCGTTCTATGTGCCTTCCTTGGTCGTCTTCCTGCGCTGGCTCTCACCCTCCTGCCCTGCGCCTCACAATCAGTGTCCCAAGCCGGTAGCCTTGGATCTTGTCGGGCGACCTGCAGTCCCCTGGACCCTCTGTGGCCACCTTTTCGGTGATGTAATTGTGGTGGTTGGCAGCTGCACCTTGCAAGTACAGCAGTCTCCGGTTTCTAGCTGAGCCTTGTAGTTCTCCACTAGTTAGGGGCCGGTCCCCTCTGCGGCTTGATCCCTCCACGTCCTGGTAGATTCGGGTGCACAGGTGGCATCCGCACTTCCCGTGCCTCTGGGATCCCCTCTGTTCCTCTTGGAGCCTTCCCTCTGCTTCCGTCCTCTTCCAGCGTTTCCTCCTGGGCCTCTCAACTCAGGCCCGCTCCTCTGAGCAGAGCTCCTACAGAGCTCCTGCTCCTACTACTTCTCATCAGACTGAACACACTCTCTCAAGGTGGCTCCCCTTTTTATACACCTACTGAAGTGCTCCCCTAAACTACTTCCTCCACCCACACCCACTACATGGTTCCACCCTCCAGCCAGGGACCAGGGACTGTGCTCTCCCTTAGGAGCAATCTCGCCCTTCCCTCTGAAGTGGAGTGTAATGGATGCAAGCATGTGGGTCCCGGGCAGTGCTCCATCCTTACCTGAGAGTGGGATACCACACCTCTGGGTGAGATGCAGTACCTCTGTGGCGACTGAACCCGCAGGGGCGCCACACAAGCATAAGTGAAGCGTTTTTCACATGCGATTTCGCATGCGGGTTGTCAAGCGCTTTCCAAGCGATTTTAGCATCACTTGGAAAGTGCTTGACAACTTGGTCACACTATATAAATCCATGCAACCCGCATGGATTTTATATAGTGTGACCAAGTTAGTTAAAAAAAAGATAAAAATGGTAAAAAATAAAAAAAAAACATTATACTCACCTTCCGATGGCCCCCGGTCTCCTTATCCAATGCGTCCGGTCTCCCTGGTGTCTTGCGGTTGTGTAAAAGGACCTTCCATGACATAATTTAGTCATGTGACAGGTCACGCGACCGCCGACAATGGCATGTACTTTTAGACCATCGCGCACTGCCAGAGAGCCAGGACGCATCACTATGGAGACCGGGGGCCATCAGAAGGTCAGTATAATGTATTTTTTATTTTAAATTATTTTTTTTTACAGGTACTATGGTACCCAGGTCTGGATGAGAGTCTCCTCTTCTCCAAACCTGGGTACCATCCTCACATTGAAACGCTTAATATCCGCATGTGCACATGTAGACATGTGGATATTAAGTGATTCAATGCAAGTCAATGGCGGCAAAAACACCACGATTACGCAAAATAATTGGTAGTGCTGCAGATTTTTCCGCAATGATAATCCGCAGCGGAAATTTCCGCAGCATGTACACAGCACATGCGAATTATCATTGAGGAACATGGCAAAAGTTCAACGAAGTGTTTTTTAAGCATTTCTGCGGTGGAATTGCCACTGCGTAAACGCTTAAAAAATGCATAGTGGGCACACAGCCTAAGAGACTTTTCTAGTCATGCTCTGTAATCTGTGCAGAGGTCATTGTGCAGAGAGAGAAGAAGGAGAGTTGAGACCATTAGTTACTATGAATAGTGTGATCCAGTCTTATCTACTGTATATACAGCTGTTCTTTTTTAATGTAATCCTGACTGTGATTATAATGAGACTAATGAAAGCTGATCTATACAGAACATAAAATATGAGCCTAGTAGTAAAATGGACCATGCATATCAGATAGATGCTCATCAAATGTTTGTTTGGCAAGACATTTTTACTGTAGATAGTGATATACAAAAAAAAATCTCCAAAAAATATGTTTATTAGTGTTGAGCGAGCACTAAAATGCTCGGGTGCTCGAAGCTCGGGCCAAGCTCGCCGTGATACTCGGGTGCTCGACCCGAGCTACGAGCCCAATGTTAGTCTATGGGAGACTCGAGCATTTTTGCGGTGGCACCCCCGGCAGTCTTTTAAAAGCCTAACAAGTGCCCAAAACGATAGTGACAGTGCTCAAATGACATGGGGACAGCATGGGGATCGCCCCAGGAAGCATTTCTGTCCCCCAGGTCACTGCTGTCAACAACGTGGTCAGAGGTATTAAGCCACTTTTACGGGCTCACGATAAAACTTTCAAAAACGAAAGTGAAACTTTTCTCCTATGAAATATTGTAGCACCCCGAGGACTCGGCTGCTACAGGGGTATTGCACCTCAAACCAGAGGTGTGGTATTCCACTCCCGGGTAAGGATGGAGTGTGGGACTGAGCTCAGTAAGCTGCATGCACTACACTCACCCCATTTCCGGGGGACAGAACAATGGTACTCCCACTAGGAAGATGTGCAGGTACGACAGCGTCTGTCCCTGGCTGGAGGGGGGAGGAACATCTCAGTAGTGTAGGAGCAGTCAGGGGAGGGACTCTGGGCATAGGAAGGAGCCCATTGGGTGCTAGTCACCTGGGCTCGGGTGTCAGAGGGAGTATAAGAGGTGGGCACCATCTTGAGACAGAGAGTTGAGCCTGAGGAGAAGCTGAGGGAGAGTTCAGCCAGAGAGGGCTGACAGGGAGCTGTGGCTCCGGCTGGGCCCAGCTCCAGGGCCAGGCCTGAAGCGCAGAGAAAGAGGAAGAAGAACTAAGACCCAGTAAAAGGCCCAGAGACGCAAGCAGAGGGAACCCTGAGATCCCACAAGTGAACTAAGACGGGTGAAGGGTTGGCAGAAAAGGGTACCGGATCCCAAACTGGCAGAGGCTAATCATCCTTAGCCAGGAACCGGAGGTCGTGGACAAGCTTTGGCGCGACCCCTCACCATATCCACCCAGAAGGCATACCACGCATAGGGTCAGGGAAGCCGAGAAAGGTTTCGCCACCAAGAGGCCCGAGGGAGCCGGACATAGGTGGGTCCCTGGTGAGGACGGCCAGTAGGAAGGAAGAGAGGGGAGCTCAGGACCACGCTCCGGAACTGCCTGGGAGTTGGCCGAGTCCCGCACCTGGTGGACGCAGCACGGCTCGGGTGGTCACTCTTGGCCGAAGTGACCGGAGCAACACCTGTGAGTAAAAGCCTTGAAACTGCACCACACGTCTCTGAGCTTCCTTGCTGCACCATCACTACCACTATTATCGTCATCTGCTGCTCTGAGGCCATACCCCTCCCGTTGGGGGTTATACCATCTACGCTGCACAACCATATCACCGGCCTCAGCGGTCTGCCCTGCAGCGGCGGCCTCATAGCTGCATTCAACGGGTGGCGTAGTCGTCTAACATCTACTGCTAAACGCTGCCACTCAGTTTGACTCCCTGGGCACGGATCGGGTCACCGCCACGAGACTACTACCCCCATCTGATCCGGATCCGGGTAAGCTTCCCCGTGCGCGCGATGCCGCGCGACGCAGCAGGCCCAGGGGCGCGTCAACTTTGGCGTAGTCGGCAGGATTTCGTGCCCGCAACTACCGGGTACTGCGTGCCTGAAGAAAAGTTTATATGTACCGTAAGAAGAAGTCTCCCGCCAATTCCAGAGGGTCCCCGCCATCGGACGCCATCTCGGGTCGTTTCCCGCCGTTTGCCCGCCATCTGCAGCCTTTTCCCGCCATCCACAGAGTTTCCCGCCATTAGGAGACGATTCCCGCCATCTGAGACGATTTCCCGCCCTGGCAGAGCGGACGCCATTATGGGCGTGCCAGAGGGTGGCAAGAGACCACCTCCCATCATGGGCCTGGTCCCAGAAGAGCGCCAAAAGCGGAGACCGCCCCCACCAGCAGAGACTGCAATGATAGAGATGTCCATCAGAGCGAGGGGTCTGCCCCTGGAACTGACAATCACCAAGTGGCCCCGGGACCACCCTCAGTATGGGCGGATCAAGAACAAAAGAGAGAGGATGGGTGCAGCCTGGAGGAGTCTGGAAAGATCGCACCCGGAGATGGAGGGAGAGTCAGGCAGCACCGACCCTCTGGTCAGGAGCCTGTTGCAGGCCGCCACCCCAGAAGGCCTGGTGGAGATCCTGGCACAGCTCCCCAAAGATCGGGAGCATGCACAGACCGCGCTGGAGGGCTTGGCTCGGAAGATGGCCCGAGTGCAGCAAGAAGTGCTGGCCGAGTGGAGCAGAGAAATGGCCCTGCAGGTTGGAACCCGCCAGCAAAGGACGCCACCCGGGACGAGGAGTCTGTCTGCCTCTCAGGATGGTGCAGGAGGGACGAAGGCCGGAGACGACGCCGTGGAAGGAGCTGAAGAGATGGAAGCAGGTAAAGGGGACGTCACCACCCCAGGCCTAGTAGCCGTGAGCCTGCCCCAGCTCCCCGTCGCAGAGTCCAAAATCCCCCTTACCGTGCCCGATGCTGCACCGCCACCGCTCCAAACTAGGCCTCAAGCGGCAGGAGCCGCGGCCACGCCCCCTGTGACGTCACGCGCCTCAACCCTGAGCGCGGCCAAGCAGGAAACGCCACCGGCCTGGTCGCAAGGCCGAGTACCCCCGGGCGCCGCCGTTTCCACAGTGCCCTTCACCATCAGAGCGCCACCGGCCTGGTCGCAAGGCCTGGTGAATCCGGGCGCCGCTACCACCACCGCGCCCTCAACCTCCACAGTGCTACCCTTGGGTGAAGACCTGTTCGCACAACATACTTGCCCGGATGGGCAGTCCTTTGTGTGGCCACCAGAGTACGTCAATCCCCGACTCCAGAAGGAATGGCCCCTGTGTGAGCCCCTGATCCCGGCTCCGGCGCCCGCCAAGATCACCCCACTCCCGTTGGAGGAGGCTCAGTTCGCATGGGACCCCACCGGTGAAAACCTCATGGGGTTCACCCAAGAGACCCGGGCGGCCGCAGCCCAACGTGAGGAGTGTTGCCGACAACAACTGGAAGTCTTTCAGAGGGAACGGCGAGAGAGGCGGGTCCGCGAGGAGCGGCTGCAGGTCCAAAGCGCGGAGCAGAAAAGCCGGACCCGACGAAACCGCCGTGCGGCCCACGGTCCCCGCGCCACCGGGACTGTAATAAAGTTTCAAATGGAGCACGGCTGGGGCTTTATCCGGGATCACAGAACCCCCGGCGATGTCTTTGTTACCCGCAGGGATGTTGAGAGCCACCTGCCGGAGGGACACCGTGGACGTGACCTCTACCCGGGTGATGAGGTCACCTTCACCCGGCACCAGTGTGCCAAAGGACCATACGCCCTTCACGTGCACCGGCTGACTGAGGAGGAGTTACAGTGGGAGGAAGATCAAGAGGACCCGGACGGGTCTGAAGACTATCCTCAGGAGGAGACAAGGAGAAGACACCGCTACTGAAGGGAAGTAGCCCAAATAAAGTACTGTAAATAGTTACCCGTAAGGGTACTTGACATGCTGCTAATCAGAGTGCGGTCCCCGTTGGGACTAGTGTGGAACTGTTTAAAGGGACTGTTTCCTGTGTGCCCCTAATCCCTTACCAGGCTGAGGACTGTGAGCAGCCATTCCCCTGTTCCCACTGGCCGAGGACTGAGAGCGGCCATACCCTGTAAATAGTTGCGCTTCTTCAGGCGCCCTCTTCTGGTTTTATAAAGAACTGTTTTTCTACTAGTGACTGTTGCACTTTACCCGGTCACAAGTTGCACCGTGGCCGGAGGAATAAGAATGCTTTATATGGAAAGGTTTTATATCAAAAGTTTATGCTGCTAAGATAGTAATCTAAAAAGTTACCTGTAATGTTATATCTTCCGATAATGTTTTTATAATGTTTTACATGTTAGTGTATATTTAAAAAAAAAATAAAAATTTTTGTATGTTTTGTTTTATTCTTTTACAGCCCGAGGACGTGCTGTGATTTACCAGGGGGGAATGTAGCACCCCGAGGACTCGGCTGCTACAGGGGTATTGCACCTCAAACCAGAGGTGTGGTATTCCACTCCCGGGTAAGGATGGAGTGTGGGACTGAGCTCAGTAAGCTGCATGCACTACACTCACCCCATTTCCGGGGGACAGAACAACGGTACTCCCACTAGGAAGATGTGCAGGTACGACAGCGTCTGTCCCTGGCTGGAGTGGGGAGGGGGGAGGAACATCTCAGTAGTGTAGGAGCAGTCAGGGGAGGGACTCTGGGCATAGGAAGGAGCCCATTGGGTGCTAGTCACCTGGGCTCGGGTGTCAGAGGGAGTATAAGAGGTGGGCACCATCTTGAGACAGAGAGTTGAGCCTGAGGAGAAGCTGAGGGAGAGTTCAGCCAGAGAGGGCTGACAGGGAGCTGTGGCTCCGGCTGGGCCCAGCTCCAGGGCCAGGCCTGAAGCGCAGAGAAAGAGGAAGAAGAACTAAGACCCAGTAAAAGGCCCAGAGACGCAAGCAGAGGGAACCCTGAGATCCCACAAGTGAACTAAGACGGGTGAAGGGTTGGCAGAAAAGGGTACCGGATCCCAAACTGGCAGAGGCTAATCATCCTTAGCCAGGAACCGGAGGTCGTGGACAAGCTTTGGCGCGACCCCTCACCATATCCACCCAGAAGGCATACCACGCATAGGGTCAGGGAAGCCGAGAAAGGTTTCGCCACCAAGAGGCCCGAGGGAGCCGGACATAGGTGGGTCCCTGGTGAGGACGGCCAGTAGGAAGGAAGAGAGGGGAGCTCAGGACCACGCTCCGGAACTGCCTGGGAGTTGGCCGAGTCCCGCACCTGGTGGACGCAGCACGGCTCGGGTGGTCACTCTTGGCCGAAGTGACCGGAGCAACACCTGTGAGTAAAAGCCTTGAAACTGCACCACACGTCTCTGAGCTTCCTTGCTGCACCATCACTACCACTATTATCGTCATCTGCTACCCTGAGGCCATACCCCTCCAGTTGGGGGTTATACCATCTACGCTGCACAACCATATCACCGGCCTCAGCGGTCTGCCCTGCAGCGGCGGCCTCATAGCTGCATTCAACGGGTGGCGTAGTCGTCTAACATCTACTGCTAAACGCTGCCACTCAGTTTGACTCCCTGGGCACGGATCGGGTCACCGCCACGAGACTACTACCCCCATCTGATCCGGATCCGGGTAAGCTTCCCCGTGCGCGCGATGCCGCGCGACGCAGCAGGCCCAGGGGCGCGTCAATATGTTAAGGAACATCCTTTCCAGGGAAAAGACTTGTGTATAAGTTAAAATAAATGACCAAAAACAAAAATACTCCTCCACACCTTCGGCTATGTTCACAAGCAGCATTTTTTATGCGTTTTTGCACTTTTGTATTGCTTTCAACTATGACAAATGCATTCACCGGGAAATGTCATTTTAACATTTTACAACCTTATCTGGCCATGTGCTGTGTGACACATGCATAAAGTGCTGAAAATACATGGGAACAGCATGGGGAAGACCCCTGGAAGCATCTCTGACTCCCAGGTCACTGTCTAAAAGTGTGCCCATCATAAGTGATCCTTACCGCATCAGAAGATGCAGGCTTGCAACTATCCCCATGCAAGTTCTAGTCCCAGGGCAGTGTTCAATTGTACCTCCCCCATTCTTTGCAATGCAAGCGCAAGTATACAGCCTGCCACCCACCCACCCCCAGGCTGCAATACCATACTGCTTGCTTGAACTTGAAATTGGGCCTTTTAGGCATGTGGAGGCGAAATCTGGCCACCACGTCATGGCTGTGTTGGCGGCCTGGAATCAATACTCAGTCCCCAGCTGCCCGGCGGCCGGGTGTCCATACTCGGTCCCCAGCCGCCCCGCGGCCGGGTGTCCACACACGGTCCCCAGCCGCCTGGGGGCAGCCGGGTGTCCATAAACAGTCCCCAGCCGCCCCTATTTCTCCTTGGAACATCCCCCCACACACTTCTCTTAGCCCGGCCTGCTTTAGGCAGCATTGGACGAGCCCACCAGAGAACCAGACTCCTCCGGTGGGCCCTGACTTCTCCATCGGTGGAGTTGAGAGTGCCAAGGTGAGGAGCATGATGATGATGACAGAAGTTAGCATCTGCTATGTTTTCTTTTAATGCAAGTGTAAGTGTGCAGCCTGCCACCCACCCACCCCCAGACTGCAATTCCATACTGCTAGCTTGCACTTGAAATGGGGCCTTTTAGTTTGGAGGAGGCCGAAGCTGGCCACTACCTCATGGCTGCTTCGGCAGCGAGGTATCCATACTCAGTCCCCAGCCGCCCCTATTTGTCCTGGTGTGCCTTATACATAAGATTAAGCGCGTATACCAAAATATTACCTGTGCCCTCCCCAGTGCATTTAGTGGGAAGGAGAGCCTATTCCGCTGTAGTCTGTGCATGCCAAACCCCTGTTCATGGTACATGCGAAGATGCCTCCCACCTTGCACCTGTCGTTGCAGACTTGCAACTATCCCCATTCAAGTCCTTGTCCCAGGGCAGTGTTCAATTGTAGCTCTCCCATTCCTTGCAATGCAAGCGCAAGTATGCAGCCTGCCACCCACCCACCTCCAGGTTGCAATACCATACTGCTTGCTTGCACTTTAAATTGGGCCTTTTAGGCATGTGGAGGCGGAATCTGGCCACCACGCCATGGCTGTGTCGGCAGCCTGGTATCCATACTCAGTCCCCAGCCGCCTGGTGGCCGGGTGTCCCCGCTTGCTCCCCAGCCTCCAGGGGGTGGCCGGGTGCCCATACTCGGTCCCCAGACACCCCTAATTGTCCCGGTAACCTTTCCCACACTTTTCTTAGCCTGGCCTGCTTTAGGGCAGCATTAACCGAGCCCACCGGACTATCAGACTCCTCCGGTGGGCCCCGACTTCTCCATCAGGGGAGTTGAGAGTGCCAAGGTGAGGAGCATCATGAGGATGATAGAAGTTAGCATCTGCTTTGTTTTGTTGTAATGCAAGCGCATGTATGTAGTAGCGGCTAGGCCTGAGGTGGTCAGCGTTTTGGCGCATATCCTACCTCCTCCGAGGATTGCTGGATGTTTTCCTGCTACTATCCAAGTTCTATGACTCCCGTTAAAACAAAGATTCAGGTGATAAATGATGGATGAGGTAGTGGCAAAGGAGAAAGAGCAGGAGGAACAGGGACCATTCACATCAATATCAGGCCAGTCAACCAAATATGTCTTGTAGGATATGTTTCTGTAACAAAAGGAGCGGTTCGGCTACACAGTTATAGGGCATACAGTGAGTGCAATGCCTACCAAAAATATCGAGGCACTCCAATGCCCCTTGGAAATGGCATGGAGGTCAGAGGGCGTTAACTAAACCTTTTTTTCCATTTATAGCAACTGGGTCTCCTGTGCACTGTTGGCCTAAGCAGTGAATGGAAGGCTTTCCAAAAATTATGAGGAACTGCAATGCCCCTTACAAGAGCCATGTGTGGCACCCCAGGGGTCTGGTCACCACAGTAATAGAGATATTACGTCGGAGAGCAAGTGGGAGGTTTCCTGGTCAGGATCCCTTAAACATGCAACATCCTCCTGCCCCAGTCCTCGGAGGGGAGAATTCATCCCTTATAAACTGGATCTGGGGCGGGGTTGAGTGAGTCAGAGAACAGAGAACAGTCAGAGTCAGAGTGAGAGCAAAGGAAAGTAACAGCAAGGAGCTCTGTAGAAGCTAGGAGCTAAAGACCAGGGGCTGGAAGCTGAGCAGAGCTCGCCCTGGCAGAAGACAATAGGAACCAGACACAGGAGTCCGAGGCTGTGAGGACTTATATATCCAGCAGCAGAAACCAGCCGGCAAGGGATTTCAGGTCCTCTGGCCATAGAAGCCCGGAGGCTCAGTCACAAGCAAGGGACCAGCACCGCCGTCGTGGAGTGGAGGCTAACAGAAGGCCCCAAGTCACCAGCCATACGGGTGAGCACTACACGGTACACTCAGGGACGTGGGCTACTTCTACCCGCTTACAGCAAGGTAGCCAGGAAGAGTGCAGACAGACGGGGAGGCCTACAACTCTACCTGGCCAGGGGAACTCCTGCTTGCTCACAGACTGACCAGGCCTCTTATGCTAGCCAGTACTCCCGGGAGGGTCTACTTTATAATCATCAGTAAAGACCCTGAACTGCACTGCAAAGACTCTGAGTCGTTCCTGCTGCGCTCGTGCACCATCACCCCCATCATCCACACTCACTGCCCTGAGGCTATACTCCTCCCGTGGGGAGTTATCCCATTCTCTGCTGCGCACACAACACCAGCCTCAGCGGTCTGCATCGCAGCGGTGGTACTCCCTGACCGCAATCCACTGGTGGCGCAGTCGGACAATTAACCTCAAAACCTAAGAAAGACTGCCACTGGTTTGACCAGCCTGAGCCACGGGACCGGGTCACCGCCACGGAGACTACAAATCCCAGAGACCCGGCACCGGGTATCCCACACACGTGTACACACGGCCCAGGGGGCGCGTCACATGCAGTACAGAATATTACAAACATAAGTCCCATTATTGGGGAGTGGGTGTCCCATAGTATTTGCTTATGCCTTGCAAGCAAAAGTTGCCAAAATTAGGACGGAGCAACTTGCAATGCCCCTTACAAGAGCCATGCAGTGCAGCATATTAAAAACATAAGTCCCATTATTGGGGAGTGGGTGTCCCATAGTAATTGCTTATGCCTTGCAAGCAAAAGCTGCCAAAAATTAGGATGGAGCAACTTGCAATGCCCCTTACAAGAGCCATGCAGTACAGCATATTACAAACATAAGTCCCATTATTGGGGAGTGGGTGTCCCATAGTATTTGCTTATGCTTTCCAAGCAAAAGCTGCCAAAAATTAGGACGGAGCAACTTGCAATGCCCCTTACAAGAGCCATGCAGTACAGCATATTACAAACATAAGTCCCATTATTGGGGAGTGGGTGTCCCATAGAATTTGCTTATGCTTTCCAAGCAAAAGCTGCCAAAAATTAGGACGGAGCAACTTGCAATGCCCCTTACAAGAGCCATGCAGTACAGCATATTACAAACATAAGTCCCATTATTGGGGAGTGGGTGTCCCATAGTATTTGCTTATGCCTTGCAAGCAAAAGCTGCCAAAAATAAGGACGGAGGAACTTGCAATGCTGGCACCCTGGTGGTATAGTGGTGGTGGAGGCTGAGGATAAGGAGAAGAAGATAAAACAGCCGAAACGAGGAAGCGCATACCCATGTGTGGGTGTGAAGCGGTGCATGTGAATACACCTCCCAAAATAACACAGTGGATTTGACTTTATGTTACTCTGCTGTCATTTGGTGGTGATGAGAAGTCTGGTCCAATCCAGTCCTTGTTCATTTTGATAAGGGTCAGCTTGTCAGCATTGTCAGTTGACAGGCGAGTGCGCTTATCAGTTATAATTCCCCCAGCGGCACTAAAAACACGCTCCGCTAACACGCTAGCGGCAGGACAGGTCAGGACCTCCAAGGCGTACAGAGCGAGTACATTCCAAGTGTCCAGCTTGGATACCCAATAATTAAAAGGCACAGAGGAATCACGGAGGATGCTGGTACGGTCGGCAAGGTACTCCCTCACCATCTTTTGAAACTTTCCACTCCTTGTGAGAGTACCCCGCGCCTCAGGGCCTGTAAGCTGGGCGGGTGTCAGAAAACTGTCCCAGAACGTTGACAGTGTTCCCCTGCCTCTGCTGGATTGGAGTTGCATCTCTCTCGCCTGTACGCCTTGGTTGGGCAACGAACTGTGACCTCTGCAGCTAGCGTGTTCAGATGGGAATTTTTTTAAGAGTTCTGCAGCAAGGGCCTTCTGGTACTGCCCCATTTTTGTAGACCTCTCCACCTCAGGAATAAGAGAGTGAAAGTTCTCCTTGTAGCGGGGGTCTACAAGGGTCACCAACCAGTAATGACTGTCACCCAACATTTTGACAACGCGAGGGTCATGGTTAAGGCAGCGTAACATAAAGTCAGCCATACATGCCAGACTGGTAACGGGCAAGATTTCCGTGTCCTCACCAAGATGACGACTGACCATGCTCTCCTCCTCCTCCTCCTCTTCCTCCTCCCCCCTGACCTCAGGCCACCCACGCTGAACCGACGGTATGACACTTGTACAGGTACTACCGTCTACAACGCATGATAGCAGCTCCTGTTCTTCCTCCTCCTCCTCTCCCTCATTGTCCCCCAATGCACGTTGGGATGAGATGAGGCTGGGCTGTGTGTAATCGCCTGCTACGGCTTCTTGATCCATCTCATCATACTCTGGCTGCAATGCCTCCTCTTTAATTCTCTGCAGAGAGCGTTGCAAAAGACAGACAAGTGGGATTCTGACACTAATGATGGCGTCAACGCCACTCACCATCTTGGTGGCCTCCTCAAAGTTTGTCAGGATGGTACATATGTCAGACATCCAGGTCCACTCCTGAGGTCTTATGTGGGAAGTCTTACCTGAATATCGACGGCCTTGTTGCAGCTGGTACTCCACAACTGCTCTCTTCTGCTCACAAATCCTTTGCAACATGTGGAGGGTAGAGTTCCAACGTGTGGGGAAATCACACACCAGTCGGTGTGCGGGAAGCTGCAAACGCTGCTGCAACACAGCAAAGGCGGCGGAAGCTGTAGCCGACTTGCGAAAATGAGCTAACAGGCGGCATACTTTCACGAGCAGATCTGGCAACTCGGGGTACAATTTAAGAAACCGCTGAACCACGAGGTTAAGCACATGAGCCAGGCATGGTACGTGTGTGATCTCACCTCGCCTCAGAGCCGCCACCAGGTTACGGCCATTGTCACACACGACCATGCCGGGATGTAGGTTCAGCGGTCTCAGCCACAGATCTGCCTGCTCTTTCACAGCTGTCCACAACTCACAAGCAGTGTGAGGTTTATCACCTAAGCTTATGAGTTTCAGCACATCCTGTTGCCGCTTGGCGGAGGCAGTACTTCAATGCTTCCAGCTTGTAACTGATGTGGTGATATCTGAGATGGAGGCTGAACATGAGGAGGAGGAGGAGGATGCGCAGGAGCTGTACACTGTGGGGGCAACTCTGACTGACATAGGGCCCTCAATCCTCGGTGTGGGAAGGATGTGTTCCGTCCCAAGGTCCGACTGGGTCCCGGCTTCCACTATGTTTACCCAGTGTGCCGTCAGAGAAATGTACCGTCCCTGGCCACATGCACTTGTCCACGTGTCCGTTGTCAGGTGGACTCTCCCAGTAACTGCGTTGTTGAGGGCACGGCAGATGCTTTGGGACACGTGCTTGTGTAGTGCGGGGATGGCACAATAGTGTCGGCTGGGGACCGAGTACCGAGGGACGGCCACCGCCATAAGATTGCGGAAGGATTCCGTCTCCACCAGCCTAAAAGGCAGCATTTCCAACGCAAGCAGTCGTGAGATGTGCTAATTTAGGACTGTGGCCTGTGGGGCGTTAGCTGCGAATTTCCGCTTTCGTTCAAAGGTCTGGGATATGGACAATTGAACGCTGCGGTGGGACGTGGACGTGGACGTTGATGCTGTTTCTTGAGAAACTGCCATAACAAGTGAAAACTGAGAGGAGGAGGCATCTTTACATGCAGTATGGACAGGGGATTGCCTTGCACACACAACAGGGGGTTCTATTGCACGCACAACAGTGGAAGAAGCAGTGGTGACACCCGCTGACACTGGTCGTGGACCCTTGGTTTCGCCCCACAAAGTCGGGTGCTTTTCTGCCATGTGCCTGATCATGCTGGTGGTGGTCAGGCTGGTAGTTTTGTCACCCCTGCTGATACTGGCATGGCAGGAGGAACATATGGCCTTTTTGGGGTTATCAGCAGAGTCTTTAAAAAAATTCCAGACTCTGGAAGATCTACCGCTTGTACTGGAAACGTCCCTCGTGTTGGTGTTACGGGGAACGGTTGCCTGCCTTCTGTCTGCGGCCACCACACTGCTTCTTCCTGTCTGTTGGGGTACTCTGCCTCCCTCCCCCTGTGTGCTGCTGGCCTCACTCTGCATGTCCTCCTTCCACGTTGGGTCAGTTACTAGATCATCCACCACCTCCTCCTCTTCCACTTGCGCACCACGATCCTCCTCCTCACTTCCTGGCAATTGTGTCTCATCATCGTCCACCTCTTGTGACAAATTGCCAACGTCGACTTCCTGTGGCCGTGGCTGTTCAAATATTTGGGCATCGCAACATGGGATCTCCTCTTCCACCACTTCAAGCGTATCAGGCGAGGGGTCCAAATATGGAAATGGACCAGTGAACAGCTCTTCAGAGTGTCCAAGTGTGGGATCACTTGCTGTCTGACGACACTCGGCATGGTGGGAGGAAGGAGCATCAGGGTGAGGAGGAGTATGCGGTCGAGACTCACGGCTACAGAGTTGACCCTGTGGAAGACAGACTGGAGGTGGTGGTGCCCAGGTAACTGGAAGTATTATCTGCTATCCTATTAATAACCTGTTCACACTGATCAGTTCTCAATACTGCTGTTGTTCTGTGCTTCCCTAATAATTCGGTCAAGAAGTGGGAGCGAGAAGATGTGGCTGTTGGTTGAGGCACATCTTCACCTTGGCCACGGCCCCGTCCTCTGCACGAACCATCACCAGAGCGTCCACTTCCACGTCCCTTGCCACGCGCCTTGCCCATTGAAAATGAAGTAAAATAGCTTACACTTGCACTATCAATGGAAAAAGGGTAATAAAGAGTAGATTAGAACGGTGGAAGAGGAAAACCACAGTTATTGTTTACTGGGGTATACCACACTTTTTTAAATAGAGATATTTGCGGCTGAACAGTGAGCGACACACTCAAACTGCTTTTTTTTTAGATACCAAAGGCCCAAAACGGGATAGTACAGCGATTCGACCCGTGGAACTGCGAAACCACACTGGGATGTCGGGCCTACACAAGACTATTTTCAACAGATATATTTTTGTGTCACAACAGTCAGGAGACACTACTGTTTTTCTTTACGGAAAAAACTACCAAAACCTGAATAATAGAGATTTTTACCGTGGGATGGCAAAACCACAGTTATTGTTTACTGGGGTATACCACACTTTTTTAAATAGAGATATTTGTGGCTGAACAGTGAGCGACACACTCAAACTGTTTTTTTTTTAGATACAAATGGCCCAAAATGGATAATACAGAGGTTTGAACCGTGGAAGTGCAAAACAACACTTCTGTTTCTCTAGCCTACACCAGACTATTTTCAACAGTTATATTTGTGTCTGAAAAATCAGAGACACTTTTTTTTGGGGGGGGGGGGGGGGACACACCAAAAGGTTAAAATGACGAGTATTTGTACAGTGAGAAGGAGCAAAAAAAAGGAGGATTTATATGAAAAAAAAAGGATTTTTCCCGGCCCCCGACACCTGGTGCTAAGTCCAGCAATTTCAGCAACAGGAGCACACAGGACTGTAATGCAGCGTTTGCTGGTATAACCACTGTGTCTCCTATACAGCCTGCCTGCCTGGTATCTGGGATGGATATTAGTCCTGAAAAGGACTGTTTGTTTGTTCTGGCAGCCTTTACAGACCCTACACTAACTATTTCGCAGTTTATATCTCTCCCTAAATCAGCAGCGCTGTCCCTACACTGTCTAATCCGGAGCGACTGTGTCCAAGATGGCGGCGCCCGGTTTTAAATACTCAAGGTGACGCTGTGCGGCCAGCCAATCACTGTAATGCCCACAACCAACATGGCTGCAGCATTACAGTGACTTGCTGGCAATCCCTGCATGTTCATTGGCTCTGTAAAGAGCGCCAAACATGCAGGGCGGAGACCCGAGCTCCCGCCCGAGTAACCCGGAAATGCTCGGTGCTCGCCGAACATCCCGAGTAGCGTGATGCTCGGGCGAGTACCGAGCAGTGTCGAGCATGTTCGCTCAACACTAATGTTTATCATAAACGCATGATTTAAACAAATGGCAATTTTTAAATGACATATTCCCTTAAAAGGGAAGCTATTGTAGCACCCTGAGGATTCGGCTGCTACAGGGGTATTGCACCTCAACCCAGAGGTGTGATATTCCACTCCCGGGTAAGGAAGGAGTGTGGAACTGAGCTCAGATAGACTGCATGCACTACATACATCCCATTCCAGAGGAGCAGGCCGACGGTACTCCCACTTAGAAATGTGCAGGTACAACCGAGCCTGTTCCTGGCTGGAGTGGGAGGGGGGGTGGTACATCCCATGTAGTGTAGGGGCAGATAGGGGGAGCAGTCTGGGTAGTGTTAGGAGCTCATTGGGTGCTGGTCACCTGAGCTCACACATAGAGGGATATATAAGGAGGGCACCAACTAGAATCAGGGTCAGACGCTGAGAACAAGTCAGTTGGAGAGGAGAGAGAAGGAAACAGCAGCCCTGGAGAGAGAGAGAGGAGAAAGAAAGAGAAAGACCCAGAGGGGGAAGACTGAAGGGACCCAAGAACCCAAATTAGAACACCGGGTGAGGAGTCAGCATCAGGGTACCGGAACCCAAGCTGGTGGGGGCAAAGACATTCCCCAGCCAGAGACCGGAGACCGTGGGCAGTGTCTGTCACGGTCACCCACCACATTCACCCCGAAGGCACACCACATGAAGGGTCAGGGAACCCAGGGCCAAGGGTGTCCCAACAGAAGGCCCGAGGGAGCTGGACCTAGGTGAATCACTGGTGGGGACGGCTGAAGAAAGGACAGAGGGAGAGCTCAGGGCCACGCTCTGGACTTGTTTGGGGGTTGGCCGGATTCAGGACCTGGTGGACGCAGCACGGCTCGGGTGGTCACTAGCAGCTGGAGTGACCAGTACAACATCAGCAGTAAGTAAACACCCTTAACTGCACAACCCGAGTCTGTCTTCATTGCTGGCTGCACCGCACCACCACAACCCCCATCCTCTGCGCCTGTCCCCTCTGAGGCTATACCCCTCCCGTTGGGGGTTATCCCACCAAGCTGCGCATCCACCATCAGCCTCAGCGGACCCTGCTGCAGCGGCGGCCACAGTGACCGCATCACAACGGGTGGCGTAGTCGACACAAAAGAACTCTTAATAACATCTGTAGGACTGCCACATAACACTGAGCTTGACGCCCTGGGCACGGGACCGGGTCACAGCCGCTCGGAGACTACAACCCCCCATCTGATCCGGTGCCGGGTATTCCCCCTAAGGAATATGTCCCAGGGGGCGGGTCAACTTTGGCGTAGTCGGCAGGATTACGTGCCCGCAACACCCGGGTACTGCGTGCCTGAAGAAAAGTGCAAGTTTACCTCAGAAAGAAGTCTCCCGCCGGTTCCGGAGGGTCCACGCCATCGGACTCCATCACCAGTCGTTTCCCGCCGATTGTCCGCCATTTCCAACTTGTTCCCGCCATCTGCAGAGTTTCCCGCCACTGGGAAGCGATTCCCGCCAAAACCGCAGATTTCCCGCCTTGGAAGAGCAGCGGACGCCATTATGGGCGTGCCAAAGGAGGGCAGGAGGCCACCTCCCATCGTGGGCCAGGACAGAAAATGGCGCCAAAAGTGGAAACCGCCCCCACCAACAGAGACTGTGATGCTGGAGGTGTCTGTCAGCGTGAAAGAACTCCCCCTGGAGCTGACAGTCACCGAGTTGCCCCGGGACCGCCCTCGAAGTGGGAGGAGACGAAAGAGAAGAGAAAAGATGGGTGTCGCTTGGAGCAGTCTGGAGCGAGCGCACCCGGAGGCAAGAGGTCTAACGAGGAGTAGCGGAGGAGCTCACCCGGAGATGGAAAGGAAGCAGAACAGCACCGGCCCGCTGGCCAGGAGTCTGCTAGAGACCGAGGAAGGAGGGCAGAGCAGCACCGGCCCGCTGGCCAGGAGCCTGCCGGAAGCAGAGCAGAGCAGCACCGACCCGATGGTCAGGAGCCTGCTAGAGTCCACAACCCCGCTAGGTCTAGCGGAGATCCTAGCGCAGCTCCCCCGAGACCGGGAGTGTGCACAAACTGCCCTGGAGGGCCTCGCAAGGAGGATGGCCCGGGTACAGCGCGAGATACTGGCGGAGTGGAGCCGGGAGATGACCCAGCAAGCAGAGACCAGTCAACGGAGCACGCTACCCTGGAAGAGGAAGCAGACCGCCTCTGAGGATGGCGCGGGAGGACCCAAGGCCGGAGACGGCGCCGAGGAGGGAGCCGAACGCATGGAGGCAGGTAAAGGGGACGCCTATACCCCAAGCCGTGACACCGCTTACCTGTCCCAGCTCCCCGTCGCAGAGCCCGAAAGTCCCCCTGCTGTGCCCGAAAACGCCATGTCACCGATGCAGACTAGGCCCCAACCGGAAGCCGCCGCCGCGACCCCTGTGACGTTACACGCCTCGACCCCGAGCGTGACCAAGCAGGAAGTACCACCAGCCTGGTCGCAGGGCCTAGAATTCCCGGGCGCCGCAACACCAACAGCGCCCCCTACCTCTGCGGAGCCTCCGGCCTGGTCGCAAGGCCAGGTAGCCCAGGGCGCCGCCGTCCTAACGGTGCCCTTCACCTTCCAGGTGCCCCAGGCCTGGCCGCAAGGCCTGGGCAACCCGGGCGCCACCACCACCGCGCCCGCAATACCTAGGGTGCCACACCTGGGGGAGGACCTCTTCGGCCAGCTCACATGGCCGGACGGGCGGCCCTTCATCTGGCCCGAAGGGTACCCTGAGCTGGAGCGGCAGCAAAGACTAGGGCCCTTGTGTGAGCCCCTAATCCCGGCTCCGAAGCCCGTGGCTCGGGTCTCGCCTCCTCTAGCAGAAGCCCAATTCGTGTGGGACCCCACGGGAGAAGATTTGATGGGGTTCACCGGAGAAACTCGGGCAGCCGCAGCTGAACGTACAGAGTGTTGCCGTCAACAGCTGGCAGAGTTTAAGAGAGAACGGGAGGAGAGGCGGGTCAGAGAACAACAGGCCCAAATCCAGAGCGCGGAGCAGAAGAGCCGGACTAGGAGGAACCCCCGTGCAGCGCATTGTCCCCGCACCATCGGGACAGTGATAAAGTTCAACCCGCAGCATGGGTGGGGCTTTATTCGGGACCGTAACAACCGCGGTGACGTTTTTGTGACCCGCAGAGACGTCGAGTCCCACCTGCCGGAAGGTCACAAAGGCCGTGACCTCTACGTCGGAGACGAGGTCACTTTCACCCGGCACAAGTGTGCCAAAGGACCTTACGCCCTCCACGTACACCGCCTGACGGAGGAGGAGTTGCGGTGCGGGGAGGAGGAGCCAGAGGACCCGGACGGGTCTGAAGAAACATCATATCAAGAAAGAGCAGGAGGAAGACGCCGTTGAGTGCGGCCGACAAGTGATGTAAATAGTTACCCAATCGGGGTATAAAGGAACTGAAACTGAAACTGGAACTGTTGCTGCTGCTAAAATAGTCCCCGTTGGGACCAGTGAACTGTTTACCCGTTAACCCCTTCATCCTACAGGCTGAGGACTGTGAGCAGCCATTCCCTTCCCTCTACCTGGCCGAGGACTGAGAGCGGCCAACTTCCAACTTTCCCTGTATATAGTTGCGCGTCCTAAAGCGCCCCCTACCGGTTTTATAGAAAACCAGATTTTCTAAGAGACTGTTGCACTTTTCCCGGACATACGTTGCACAGTGTCCGGAGGAGGAACCAGAGACAAGAGAAGTCTACGAGAATGTTTATATGAAAAGTTTTATATGATGTTTTATATGTTTATGTTTATGAAAAAAATTTGTAAGTTTTGGTGTTTATGTCTTACAGCCCGAGGACGTGCTGTGATTTACCAGGGGGGAATGTAGCACCCTGAGGATTCGGCTGCTACAGGGGTATTGCACCTCAACCCAGAGGTGTGATATTCCACTCCCGGGTAAGGAAGGAGTGTGGAACTGAGCTCAGATAGACTGCATGCACTACATACATCCCATTCCAGAGGAGCAGGCCGACGGTACTCCCACTTAGAAATGTGCAGGTACAACCGAGCCTGTTCCTGGCTGGAGTGGGAGGGGGGGTGGTACATCCCATGTAGTGTAGGGGCAGATAGGGGGAGCAGTCTGGGTAGTGTTAGGAGCTCATTGGGTGCTGGTCACCTGAGCTCACACATAGAGGGATATATAAGGAGGGCACCAACTAGAATCAGGGTCAGACGCTGAGAACAAGTCAGTTGGAGAGGAGAGAGAAGGAAACAGCAGCCCTGGAGAGAGAGAGAGGAGAAAGAAAGAGAAAGACCCAGAGGGGGAAGACTGAAGGGACCCAAGAACCCAAATTAGAACACCGGGTGAGGAGTCAGCATCAGGGTACCGGAACCCAAGCTGGTGGGGGCAAAGACATTCCCCAGCCAGAGACCGGAGACCGTGGGCAGTGTCTGTCACGGTCACCCACCACATTCACCCCGAAGGCACACCACATGAAGGGTCAGGGAACCCAGGGCCAAGGGTGTCCCAACAGAAGGCCCGAGGGAGCTGGACCTAGGTGAATCACTGGTGGGGACGGCTGAAGAAAGGACAGAGGGAGAGCTCAGGGCCACGCTCTGGACTTGTTTGGGGGTTGGCCGGATTCAGGACCTGGTGGACGCAGCACGGCTCGGGTGGTCACTAGCAGCTGGAGTGACCAGTACAACATCAGCAGTAAGTAAACACCCTTAACTGCACAACCCGAGTCTGTCTTCATTGCTGGCTGCACCGCACCACCACAACCCCCATCCTCTGCGCCTGTCCCCTCTGAGGCTATACCCCTCCCGTTGGGGGTTATCCCACCAAGCTGCGCATCCACCATCAGCCTCAGCGGACCCTGCTGCAGCGGCGGCCACAGTGACCGCATCACAACGGGTGGCGTAGTCGACACAAAAGAACTCTTAATAACATCTGTAGGACTGCCACATAACACTGAGCTTGACGCCCTGGGCACGGGACCGGGTCACAGCCGCTCGGAGACTACAACCCCCCATCTGATCCGGTGCCGGGTATTCCCCCTAAGGAATATGTCCCAGGGGGCGCGTCACTATCACCAGGAAAAACTCTATTAACCTTGAGATATGGGGTTAATCTGCATGTTAATAGCGTTATTAACCTGCCCGGCGGCCGCACTAAGCCGAGCGCTGCAAGAAGAAAATGAATGTTATTCCCCGGCAGCATTCCGATTTCAGTTACGGGGGTGGCGCCGACACAGGTCCAGTCACCACTCAGTACACAGAGCAGCGGCTGTAACCGCACCCCACTGACTCAAAACCGGGGGCAGAGCCAGTGTCAGTTAAGGCAGTGACTGAAACCGGAATGCTGCCGGGGTGAATAAAGTTAATTTTCTCCCCGCAGTGTTTTGGTTAAGTGTGGGCGCTGGGCAGGTTAACAATGCTATTAACCTGCAGGTTAACCCCATGTCTACAGGTTAATAGTGTTTTTTCTAGTGACTTGTTCCATTTTTAAGGGAATATGTCATTTAAAAATTGCCGTTTGTTTAAATGTTTCCCTTTAAGTTTAGGTATATTCAAGGCTGGCTATACATATAAGAGAGTAGTTAGCTAAAATGTTTTTTTCTCCCCCACTAAATGGTGGAGCATGAATGTTTATTTATTGGGGAAAAGAAATTAAGCCATTAATTTGCACTTCTGGCAATTGCTTATCTCCCATGAAAGCAAATTTATTTATTTATGGATGAACACTCTGTAGGAAGATCAATTTTGTGCAAGCCTAGATAGGTCCACCAGGGTCTTCTCCACTATTATCTTGATAGTATCAAGCCTTCTGGTTGCTAGTCTTTCGGCCTCCATTTATTCTTCTGATCATGATGTCCTTCTCCAGTGATTGATCTCTTTGTGTGATATGTCCAAAGTAGGCAAATCGTAGCTTGGAGATCCTTGCTTGGAGCAACATGTCTGGCTAAAATTTCTTCCAAAATTGATTTGTTTGTTCTTCTTGCCATCCATGGTATTGATAGCATCCTTCTCCAGCACCACATTTCGTAGGCATCAAATCTACTTTTGTTTTTTTTTTTTTTCATCCAGGTTTTGCATCCACATGTTACCACAGAAAAGACCAAACTATGTACTGAACGAGCCGTGTCTTTGTCACCAGTGAATTGTTCCTCAATTTGAAGACCTTGTCTAGTGACTTCATTGTTGATTTGCCAATAGCTATTCTCCTATGGACTTACGATGCGATCATTGATCCGAGTAGGTTGAAGTCCTTACAACTTCCAGCTCTTCGCTGTCCATCTCAATTGTGTCACGGTTGTACCTGGCAGTAGTCAATATCTTTGTGTTTCTTTGTGTTGAACAGCAGTCCCATGTTCGAGCTTTCCATCTTGACACTCCATAATAAGTCCTTCATTCCATCTATGCTTTTTGCTATCAGTTATATCGTCTGCGTATTTAAGATTGTTGATTCTTCTAGCAATTTGGTCCCTTCTTTTTTTAAATGTCCAGCCTTTCTGAAAATAGCTTCTGCATAAAAATTTAAGAGCAATGGTGACAGGATGCAACCTTGTATTAAAAGAAAGATGTTCCTGTAGAATCGGCGTCTCTGCCCCTTGCTAGGCAGAGATGCCGTCCCTCTCACCTCCCCGCTCCTGGCGTGGCGTCCTCTAGCGCTTCTCTCCCCGCTGCTTCCGGCACGTGCTCCTTCCCCGGCTGTGTGCTTAGGGCGCGCGCGCTCCCCCTCTATTAAAGGGACCGCGCGCGCCGTCCTAAAGAGTCCCCGGCCAATTGCCGGAGGACCTCCCATATATAAGTCACCTCCTCCAAAATGGAGGTGCCCGAGCAAAGTTGTTTGCACTGTGTCTGATCTGTGCTTCAGCCCTCAGGTCCCGCTGCTAGCCTGACTTCTCGTCCTGCCTGCTAGCCTGTTATCTGCCCGTTACCTGCCGAGCCTGCCAGCCTGCTCATCTTGAGCGCTCACCTGTTACCTGCCTGTTACCTGCCTTGGCTATCTGTCTGCTCACCTGGGAGCATCCGCCTGCCCTGTCTGTCAGACCTCTCACCTGGGAGCGTCCACCAGTTACCTGCCTGTTACCTGACTCGTCTGTCTGCCTGCTCACCTGGGAGCGTCCACCAGTTACCTGCCTGTTACCTGCTGTGTCCGTCAGCCTGCTCACCTGGGAGCGCCCACCAGTTACCTGTCAGTTACCCGCCTCGTATGTCTGCCCACTCACCTGGGAGCACCTGCCTGTTTCCTGCGAGCCTGCCTGGAGACCCTGCCGTCACTTGCTGTGACCACCTTCCTGGTAAACCTAAAGACTCTGCCTGTTTCCTGCCAGCCTGCCTGGAGACCCTGCCGTCACTTGCTATGACCTCCTTCCTGGTAAACCTAAAGACTGCTACTTGCCCTGCTTTCTCGAACTGTGACCACCTGTCAGCTACCAGAGACTTCCGCCTGCTTGCCGTGTCCATCCGCCATACCAGTCAGTCCCAGCCATCTGACCCGTGGGAGCCACCTGCTCTCTTACAAGGTCATCCCCAGAGTAGCACCTGGTCCCTCAGCCCGGATCCTCCCTGGTCACGGTGTCGTTTGCTGCCGTACGACCAGGGTCGATTCGGGTGGATACTTAGTCACGCCCCTCTGGGTCCCTCTTTGCACCTCGGCACAGAGGTTCCACCACCCGGACCCGTAACTGTTTGCTCGGGCCATGGAACCCGGTGGCCCCCAGATCTCCGATCTGCACCAGGAAGTCTTACGTCAGAGAACTCAGCAGGAAGTGGTGCTGTCCTATTTACGGTCCGTTAACTCTCGTCTAGGCGCATTGTTTGACTCGTCTATGTCTATCTCTGGCCCAGCCGTGCCTGTTCCTGCGGCACCGCAATCCAGTCCCATTATGGCACCCGGCTATGGACCTCGGCTCCTGGCACCTCCACGCTTTACCGGCGACCCCCCTTTAGCTCGGGGTTTCATAAACCAGTGCACCCTGCACTTTGAGCTCTTGGCATACCAGTTAATCTCCGACCAGGCCAAGGTGGCCTTCATCATGTCCCATCTCACTGGGGAGGCACTGGCATGGCTAAATCCCCTGTGGGAGAGAGGGGACCCCCTGGTGTCCGACCTGTTGTCTTTCCTCGCTGCTTTCCGGAAAGTCTTCGATGAACCTGGAAGGAGAACCTCTTCTGCCTCCTCTCTGCTACGTCTCCGACAAGAGAGTCTCACCGTGGGCCAATATGCCATACGGTTCCGTACCCTCGCTTCTGAGCTTGCCTGGGGAAACGAGGCTCTGGTGTCTGTCTTCTGGGAGGGTCTTTCTGGTCGGATTAAGGACGAGTTAGCTGGTCGGGACATTCCTACCACCCTGGATGACCTGGTGTCACTAGCTACCCGGATTGACATCCGGTTCCAGGAACGTACCAAAGAGACTACCCGGGAGAGAGAGTCTTCATGCCTTGCTCCTAATTACCAGAGACCGGCCTCTCAACCAGTCACTCCCCGGGTGCACTCGCCTGAACCTATGTGGATCGATCTAACCAAGATGGTCAAATCTCGCCAAGACTCACGCCGAGCCGAGGGAAGCTGTTTCTATTGTGGCAGTAAGGAGCACTTCATCCGTTCTTGTCCGGAGAAGCCGGGAAACGCCAGTGTCTAGGACCGCTCGGAGAGGTCGTCCTAGACAAAAGTAAACCCTCTCCGTCCCTGACTTTGTCTGTCTCTATCTCTTGGGGAGAGAACCGTCACTTTGAACTCGCCCACCTGGATTCTGGAGCTGCTGGAAACCTCATTTCCCAGTCCCTGGTGGAAAAATACCGTATTCCCACCAAATCTCTGGCTGAACCACTGTCAGTCGCCTCCGTGGATGGAAGACTCCTTCCGGTGACCATCCTGCTCGTCACTGAACCCATAACCCTGCAGGTGGGAACGCTGCACTCTGAAAAGATCTCTTTCCATGTGCTCCCCGAACTCTCTCACTCCCTATTGCTAGGTCTGCCCTGGCTCCAGACACATGAACCCGTGTTGAACTGGCGATCCGGTGAAGTACTCCGGTGGGGTCTGGACTGCCATAGGACCTGCCTGGTTCCGGTTCGTCCAGTTCATCCACTGCCCACTTCAGCTAATTTACCTGGTCTTCCGGCTCCCTACTGGCCCTATGTAGACGTCTTCGGTAAAAAGGAAGGAGAGACATTACCACCTCATAGGCCATATGATTGCCCGATCGACTTGGTACCTGGCGCCACTCCACCCCGTGGGCGTATTTATCCGTTGTCTGCGGCTGAAACCCGGGCCATGTCTGAGTACATAGAGGAGAATCTGGCCAGGGGATTCATCCGGAAGTCTACTTCCCCGGCTGGAGCCAGATTCTTCTTTGTCAACAAAAAGGATGGCTCGCTACGCCCCTGTATTGACTATAGAGGACTCAATCAGATCACGGTTAAAAATAAATACCCCCTTCCGCTCATCTCTGAGTTATTTGATCGCCTTAAAGGTGCCAGGATCTTTTCCAAGCTGGATCTACGTGGAGCGTATAACCTGGTCCGTATCCGTCAAGGAGACGAGTGGAAAACGGCATTTAATACCCGGGACGGACACTATGAGTACCGTGTGATGCCCTTCGGCCTCTGCAATGCTCCCGCTGTCTTCCAAGAACTGGTCAACGACATCTTCCGTGACCTTCTTTACTCCTGCGTGGTGGTATACCTGGACGACATCTTGGTCTTCTCTCCGGATCTTCCCACACACCGGAGGGATGTTCGTCAGGTCCTGCTTAGGCTCAGGCAGAACCACCTCTATGCTAAATACGAGAATTGCCTTTTTGAGCAGACCTCTCTTCCATTCCTGGGCTGTTATCTCCCAGACAGGCTTGCGAATGGATCCCGAGAAGCTCTCTGCTGTCCTAAAGTGGCCCCATCCGGAGGGTTTGAAGGCGATACAGCGATTCCTGGGCTTCGCTAATTACTATCGTCTCTTCATTCCTCACTTCTCGTCTCGGACTGCTCCCATATCTGCGCTCACCCGTAAGGGAGCATATCCAAAGGTATGGCCACCCGAAGCTGAGGAGGCCTTCCTTTCCCTGAAGCAAGCCTTCTCCTCTGCCCCTGTGCTGCACTGTCCGGACTGCAACAAACAGTTCTTCCTGCAGGTTGATGCTTCCTCCTCTGGAGCCGGAGCGGTGCTCACCCAAAAGTCTTCATCCGGGAGAATGGTAACCTGCGGCTTTTTCTCCAAAATCTTCTCCTCCTCTGAGCGCAATTACTCCATAGGAGACCGAGAACTGCTGGCCGTCAAATTGGCGCTGGAGGAGTGGCGCTATCTGCTTGAAGGGGCTCTATACCCGGTGATCATTTACACGGATCACAAAAACCTGGCATATCTCCAAAATGCTCAGAGACTTAATCCACGTCAGGCCCGGTGGTCTTTGTTTTTTGCCCGCTTCGATTTCATCCTTCATTTCCACCCGGCGGACAAGAATGTCAAAGCTGATGCCTTGTCCCGATCCTTCCTGTCCTCCGACCAAGAGGCGGAGCCTATGCACATTATTGACCCCTCCAAGATGATGAATGTGGCCCCCTTGGATTTGACTCGTCTTCCACCTGGCAAGACGTTCGTGGCGCCTCCTGACCGTGAGAAGGTTCTTCGCTGGGGTCATTCTTCTAAACTAGCTGGCCATGCCGGCCAAATGAAGACCTTCCTACTCATTTCCCGGCATTACTGGTGGTCTACCCTGCGTAAGGATGTGGTAGACTTCGTCTCTGCCTGTTCATCTTGTGGCCGCAACAAAGTTCAAAGACACTCACCAGCTGGTCATCTCCTGCTGCTTCCCATACCTGTTTCCCCGTGGCAACACATCGCTATGGACTTCATTACCGATCTACCTGTTTCTGCCGGGTGTACTGTCATTTGGGTGGTCGCGGACCGCTTTTCTAAAATGGCCCACTTCATTCCCCTGCCTGGTCTCCCGTCTGCACCTGAGCTGGCTTAGGACTTTATCCGCCATATCTTCCGTCTCCATGGCCTACCCCTCCACATCGTGTCGGATCGAGGGGTTCAGTTCACCTCACGCTTCAGGAGAGCCACATGTAAACTGCTGGACGTCACCCTGGATTTCTCTTCCGCTTACCACCCTCAGTCCAATGGTCAAGTGGAGCGGATCAATCAGATCCTTACCAGCTATCTCCGGCACTTTGTTAATGCCCACCATTCTGATTGGGTGGACCTCCTTCCTTGGGCCGAATTCTCTTATAATAACCACAAGAGCGAATCCTCTTCCAAGTCCCCGTTCTTTATTGTCTATGGCCAGCACCCCCGGATTCCGTTTCCCGTCTCCGCCTCTGTGGACAACCCTGCCGCGCAGTCTCTTGTCAGCGAGTTTTCTACCATTTCGGAGAGCACTAGGTCCGCACTTCTTCAGTCCTCCGAGCGGATGAAGAGATATGCTGATAAGAGACATCTGGATCTGTCTCAATTCCGTCCGGGAGACAAGGTTTGGCTCTCCTCCAAACATGTACGGCTCAAGATACCCTCCTACAAGTTAGGTCCTCGCTTCATCGGCCCTTTCGAAATCCTCAGGCAAATTAATCCAGTGGCCTACAAATTAAAACTCCCGGCCACCTTACGGATTCCCAACTCCTTCCACGTATCTCTCCTCAAACCCGTTTTCTTTAACTCTTTTTCCAACAATCCAGGTACTCCCCCTGCTCCGGTTTCCGCTGAAGACGTCTTTGAGGTAGACAGTATTCTGACCACCAAGAGGGTAAGAGGAAAGACCTTTTTTCTGGTAGATTGGAAGGGGTTTGGTCCTGAGGAGAGAACTTAGGAACCCAGGGAGAACATCAACGCCCCGCTTCTCCTTGAAAAATTTCTTTCTGGCCTAAAAAAGAGGGGGCGTAAAGGGGGGGGTACTGTAGCATCGGCGTCTCTGCCCCTTGCTAGGCAGAGATGCCGTCCCTCTCGCCTCCCCGCTCCTGGCGCGGCGTCCTCTAGCGCTTCTCTCCCCGCTGCTTCCGGCACGCGCTCCTTCCCCGGCTGTGTGCTTAGGGCGCGCGCGCGCGCGCTCCCCCTCTCTTAAAGGGACCACGTGCGCCATCCTACGGAGTCCCCGGCCAATTGCCGGAGGACCTCCCATATATAAGGCACCTCCTCCAAAATAGAGGTGCCTGAGCAAAGTTGTTTGCACTGTGTCTGATATGTGCTTCAGCCCTCAGGTCCCGTCGCTAGCCTGACTTCTCATCCTGCCTGCCAGCCTGTTATCTGCCCGTTACCTGCCGAGCCTGCCAGCCTGCTCATCTGGAGCGCTCACCTGTTACCTGCCTGTTACCTGCCTTGGCTATCTGTCCGCTCACCTGGGAGCATCCGCCTGCCCTGTCTGTCAGACCTCTCACCTGGGAGCGTCCACCAGTTACCTGCCTGTTACCTGACTCGTCTGTCTGCCTGCTCACCTGGGAGCGTCCACCAGTTACCTGCCTGTTACCTGCTGTGTCCGTCTGCCCGCTCACCTGGGAGCGCCCACCTGTTACCTGTCAGTTACCCGCCTTGTCTGTCTGCCCGCTCACCTGGGAGCACCTGCCTGTTTCCTGCCAGCCTGCCTGGAGACCCTGCCGTCACTTGCTGTGACCACCTTCCTGGTAAACCTAAAGACTCTGCCTGTTTCCTGCCAGCCTGCCTGGAGACCCTGCCGTCACTTGCTGTGACCACCTTCCTGGTAAACCTAAAGACTGCTACTTGCCCTGCTTTCTCGAACTGTGACCACCTGTCAGCTACCAGAGACTTCTGCCTGCTTGCCGTGTCCATCCGCCATACCGGTCAGTCCCAGCCATCTGACCCGTGGGAGCCACCTGCTCTCTTACAAGGTCGTCCCCAGAGTAGCACCTGGTCCCTCAGCCCAGATCCTCCCTGGTCACGGTGTCGTTTGCTGCCGTACGACCAGGGTTGGTTCGGGTGGATACTTAGTCACGCCCCTCTGGGTCCCTCCTTGCACCAGAGGTTCCACCACCCGGACCCGTAACAGTTCCAAATTAAATTTCAACATAGCCAATTCTTTCCTCTGCTATCACTGATGTTCACAGTAGGGATAGTTGGGAGTCACCCATACAAATTGACTTATTAGCCAAATGTGCTGTTTACCCCTTATACAGTATATTCAATAAATATTGCTAGGTCTACTACTTTTTCCTACTTTAAAGAGGAAAGTCTACTTAATACTGTTAGAGTAATGTTCTTGAATATTTCCAAAGTTTTTGAATATAAGTTACAAATAAATACTGGTGCATGTTCCTGTACTAATAATGATTTAAGCATTGCAGCACATTGAAAGAAGTGATGTCTGATGAAGTCTGCTATATAACAACCCATTAATAATCTGTGTATGAAGACAAATGTCTTCTTTGAAAGTAACTTCATGACTAATATATGGGAAGTTGTCTAAACTTGTCCGCCAGCATACAAGGCTTTTAACATATGGAACATGATTTTGCTTTGCTACTTTTGGGATACGGAGAGTGAGTAAAAACAGTTGTAGTATAGTGCCATACCAGCCCTCAAGTTTATATTTCTTGGCTCACAATAGAAATATTATGTACAGTAGAATATATTATTACTTGCATCCCCAGTCATTCAGCAGAAGAGCCATCAAGGACCTCCATCAAGTGCTGTGTAATGTGTAAGCTTCTATTTCAGTATTGGTTAAATCTAGCTATAATGTTTTCTGCTAAGATTGTAACGGTGAGCTTCGACTGTCTGAGCAGTAAACCACACTGCTTCTAGACTTTATCCTTGATATACAGTACAGACCAAAAGTTTGGACACACCTTCTCATTTAAAGATTTTTCTGCATTTTCTTGACTATGAAAATTGTACATTCACACTGAAGGCATCAAAACTATGAATTAACACATGTGGAATTATATACTTAACAAAAAAGTGTAAAATGACTGAAAATATGTCTTATATTCTAGGTTCTTCAAAGTAGCCACCTTTTGCTTTGATGACTGCTTTGCACACTCTTGGCATTCTCTTGATGAGCTTCAAGAGGTAGTCACCGGAAATGGTCTTCCAACAATCTTGAAGGAGTTCCCTGAGATGCTTAGCACTTGTTGGCCCTTTTGCCTTCACTCTGCGGTCCAGCTCACCCCAAACCATCTCGATTGGGTTCAGGTCTAGTGACTGTGGAGGCCAGGTCATCTGGCGTAGCACCCCATCACTCTCCTTCTTGGTCAAATAGCCCTTACACAGCCTGGAGGTGTGTTTGGGGTCATTGTCCTGTTGAAAAATAAATGATGGTCCAACTAAACGCAAACCGGATGGAATAGCATGCCGTTGCAAGATGCTGTGGTAGCCATGCTGGTTCAGTATGCCTTCAATTTTGAATAAATCCCCAACAGTGTCGCCAGCAAAGCACCCCTACACCATCACACCTCCTCCTCCTCCATGCTTCACGGTGGGAACCAGGCATGTAGAGACCATCCGTTCACCTTTTCTGCGTCGCACAAAGACACGGTGGTTGGAACCAAAGATCTCAAATTTGGACTCATCAGACCAAAGCACAGATTTCCACTGGTCAAATGTCCATTCCTTGTGTTCTTTAGCCCAAACAAGTCTCTTTTGCTTATTGCCTGTCCTTAGCAGTGGTTTCCTAGCAGCTATTTTACCATTAGGGCCTGCTGCACAAAGTCTCCTCTTAACAGTTGTTGAAGAGATGTGTCTGCTGCTAGAACTCTGTGTGGCATTGACCTGGTCACTAATCTGAGCTGCTGTTAACCTGCGATTTCCGAGGCTGGTGACTCAGATAAACTTATCCTCAGAAGCAGAGGTGACTCTTGTTCTTCCTTTCCTGGGGCGGTCCTCATGTGAGCCAGTTTCTTTGTAGCGCTTGATGGTTTTTGCAACTACACTTGGGGACACTTTCAAAGTTTTCCAAATTTTTCGGACTGACTGACCTTCATTTCTTAAAGTAATGATGGCCACTCGTTTTTCTTTACTTAGCTGCTTTTTTCTTGCCATAATACAAATTCTAACAGTCTATTCAGTAGGACTATCAGCTGTGTATCCATAGACTTCTGCACAACACAACTAATGGTCCCAATCCCATTTATAAGGCAAGAAATCCCACTTATTAAACCTGACAGGGCACACCTGTGAAGTGAAAACCATTTCCAGTGACTACCTCTTGAAGCTCATCAAGAGAATGCCAAGAGTGTGCAAAGCAGTCACCAAAGCAAAAGGTGGCTACTTTGAAGAACCTAGAATATAAGGCATATTTTCAGTTGTTTCACACTTTTTTGTTAAGTATATAATTCCACATGTGTTAATTCATAGTTTTGATGCCTTCAGTGTGAATGTACAATTTTCATAGTCATGAAAATACAGAAAAATCTTTAAATGAGAAGGTGTGTCCAAACTTTTGGTCTGTACTGTATGACCGCCAGTGAATTAACTGGTGGCCCACACAATGTTATCATAGATATAGAGCAAGACAAGGCTGCACACTCAAAAACCATACACTGATCTAGTGCCATTAGGCTAAAATTTAGAAAACTGAATATGAGGTTCTTAGTTTAACATTCCCATCAGTCTGTATGAAGCCCACTGCCATGTCACGGCAAACCTCTCTGTGGATCTCTAACTATTCGTAGCCTTACAGTAGCGGCGTTGTGTGCCAATCACCACCGCCTAAAGGTGGGGCTACACTCTAACTTTGGCCATTGCACACATCATACAGCCGCCAGTAGTATGCCGGAACTACATCGCAGCTTTATGAAAATTAATAGGGTCAAGTTGTGACCTGCAAGTTGCCTTGACTTTGATGTGGTAGTTGAAAAAAACAATGGCATCACATGATCTTTGCAAAGCGAGAATTGAAGAGAAGAAAACAGAAATATCTATACACAACCAAATCTAAATTCGGGTTTCTAGAAGCCTTGTTATTTCCCTTTAAGTAAAACAAGGGACCACAAAGAGCTTATTACACATGAAATCACTCCCATAGTTTGCTTTTTGTGAATGTTGTAATTCCAGCCACTATTGTCTATTATTTTTTCTTATAGGCTGTGGACAAGGACTATTGATTTTGAGATTGCACTTAAAATTAAAGTTATTATAGAGTAAATTCATAATAACACCAATTACAGCAGGATTAAAACACAGAAGAGTAGGCTTTGTTGTTACATGTGATTAATACGATCGATTTATTTGCTTCAATGAACAAAAATTCTGGTAAACGCAAAACAGTTATTTTACAATCTTAGATTATTATAAAGATCAATCATTATGTATATGCCTTATTCCTATTGGTATTAATAACTTACATTTGCACGAGAGAAAATGAAGATTAAATCCTAAAGTGTAGCTTTGCTTCTAACAACTCATTTAAAAAGGTCGGCCATGAAAAATGTATCATCTATCCACAGGACAGATGATGATAAATGTATGTTTGCTTGAGTTCTCACACTCTTTGCAATAATAGGGGCCCCATGTCACCTTTTCAAGCCAAAAGGGCTATTTTAGAGTAGAATGTGTTGCCATTTCATGAAGCGTTTTCAGCTTTTTCTTTATCATCGGTGGTAGAATTACAATGACAGGTAACAGCTCAATACACAGCTGATCACACAGGATCCACCAATCACTATAGGGGATATCAGAGCTGACTCTGCTTTCCGTAAATTCTCAATGATATTTGCACATGCTCATTAGACGCTTTGATACAAAACAAACAGCAGAATAAGAGTCTTTTCATTGTGGTTAATATTCATGTGTTGTTTCTTGAAACAGAGTAAGAGGGTGGACAAGGAGTCCTATTCCCCTCAAGAAGACGTTGTGGCAAGTTAGTTATATTTGTGCATGATGTAAACATGTATTTATCCCTATGGTCGTTGTTTGTGTCAGGTTCCTGGAGTGTTAACTGTAAGGCCAGCTGGGGGGAGGGGGAAAAGGCGGCCCTCTAGAGGAATCTGTGGGAAGGTTTTAGAGATATAGGAAGTAAGTAGTCAGTGTTTGAGGGAAGGTGAAAGGGAGAAGACATGGCATGGAAAGGAACTAGTTACAGAAGCAGCAGGACATCTAAGGCAAGTGAATACCAACACACAAATAGTGCTGTAAAGTCTCATAAAACGTTTATTTTTGTTTCAATATATAATTGAAAATAATGATAAATAATGAATAAAACAGAGTACCCTAAAAAGACCACTACATACACATGTATATACATATAAACAAGATAATCCCAATGTTTATAAGGTATATCCCTATGCTTCCAAGAAGGAACACATGTCTTTAAAGTTAGGAAAACTGTACTTACATAAAATGATGAGACAAAGAGGATGTTTGTAGTGTGGTCAGAAAGGCCCAACGCGCGTTTCACCTTAGCTTCATTATGGGGCGTGTCTAACAAGGAGCCAAGTGTGGGTATTTATAGGAAAAGGAAATGAACATCGGCCAATTAACCTCAAGAATACATATATAGGAATCACCAATCATAGCCACCAAACAATGTTTTAATTAAGACCACCAATCATGTAGTGTGTCAAAAAAGTGTAAGAGAGAGATGACTTCTATCATACATAGTTGGGGTCAAAGGCAAACTACCACTCAATCTGAACATAGAGTGTCATGCCTATGTGTCCAATTACAGCCCATTGAGTACGCTCCAACGTATACAAGTGTACACCCTAATGAATGAAAAGGCCTATAAGAATGTGTTATATCGCGTGTGGCTGCATGCCCACTATGAGTTTTTCAAGTGTTTTTGCCGCAGAATTTCGGCAGCAAAAAAGCTTAAAAAACGCTTGGTAATACGTGCCCCATGGTCCCCAATGATAATCCGCATGTGCTGTGGATTATCATTGTGGAAAAATAAGCAGCATGTCCATTAATTTTGCGGACACGCAGCGTAATTGCCGCCATTGACTTGCATTGAAACGCATAATATCCGCGTGAGCACATTTGCACATATGGATATTATGCGATTCTATGTGCGGATGGTACCCGGGTCTGGAGAAGAGGAGACTCTCCTCCAGACTCGGGTACCATAGAACCTGTTAAAAAAAGTATTTAAAATAAAAAATAAAGATTATACTCACCTTCCGATGGCCCCGGTGTTTTCTCAGCTCCGTCCGGTCTGTTGTATGGGTCGCGGTGGTGTGAAAGGACCTGCAGTGATGTCATTGAGTCATGTGACAGGTCACGCGACCGCTGACGTCATGGCAGGTCCTTTCACACCACCACGACCCATATTTTTTATTTTTTACCATTTTATTTTTTACCATTTACCACCACAACTTTATTTTTTATTTTTTTACCATTTTTATTCTTTTTTTTAACTATTAACTTGGTCACACTATATAAATCCATACCGGTTGCATGGATTTATATAGTGTGACCAAGTTGTCAAGCACTTTCCAAGTGATGCTAAAATCGCTTGGAAAAGAGCTTGATAACCCGCATGCGGAAATGCATGCAAAAACGCTTGACAAACGCTTCTACCTGGCAGGAAAAATGCATGTAAAATCCGCATACATTTTTCCTACCAGGGAGATGCGGAAAAAATATGCAGCATTTCTGCATCGTGGGCTCTCTAGTTCTCACTTTGAGTTCCCTAGTAGTCATTCCAACATGGATTTTTCCGCAAGGGCATTCAGCATGGTAAATAACTGCTTTTGAAATACAAGTAATATGATGCCTGATGTTGTAAGTCCTTGAATTGTTCACATTATCAAAGTTTTTGGTCCGGTTTATATTGGAACAGATTACTGTTTGTGTCCCTTTCCCTGATGACGCTGTACGTGCGGTGAAACATGTCAGGGGGGGGGGGGCAGTATTTTAATTTGAGTGCTCCATTCTGCTTAATAAGGATGATGTGTCACCCAGGGAGAATATAGGGGACTCGGTACCCGGGCCTTTTACCTTGTTTAGGAGGTCACGGCAGTCGACTCCCGGGCCCGTACTCTGGGTCTCTCTTTAAAAAGGGGTTTTAGTATACAGTTTGTCTCGTGACGCCACCTGTGGTTTCCGATAATGGTTACTGGCGCTGCTGCAGACCTCCGGGGGGTGATGGGACGGCATCTGGGATGTTTCTGCTCCCCACAGGCGGAGCGGGCCCCTGAGGCAGTGTAGGTGCAAATGGTGGTGATGCTGGGGCTTGCAGTGCAGGAGAGATGGCGCTGCAGGAGTAACTGACAGAGACAGGGGATTCACTTCAGTACCTTTACTGGTGCGGATGTCAGGTACGGTCCAGGGTACTCGGTAGGAAGGGTGCACTTCAGGACTTCTCCCCAGTGAGCGGGTATAAGGCCTCCTGGTCCGTGTCTCCCTCTCTCTAAGCTCCTGGCCAGCCTGCAACTGGGCCTAGCTTCTGTGTCGTGCTGTTCCTTCTCCTGTCGCTTGGTAGTAGGACCTTTTTCTGGCAACCACTATCCCTGGACGCCGGTGCCTTCGTGGTTCCTAGTCCTGTCCCTAGCTTCATGTCGACCAGGGACTTGTATCCTCCTGGTATGCTGGTGATCCCTACTGGGTATAAAGGACCCTGTAGGCGCGGACCCGGTGTCCGGTTTGTGTCTTGGGGTGAGCCTATGATGCTCCTCTGCCCCCTCAACACCTCTCTCCTCTCCTCCTTGCCTCCGGCCACACTCGGGGCCCTCAATACAGCAGCAGACGTGCTGCGTCTTCACTGCTCTCAGTGGCAGCACACTCTCTGATTAAACTAAACTGAACTGCCTAACTCCACCCTCCAGTATATATATCCCTATCCCTCTGGTGGTATGAGGTGGAAGGGTGGAGGTGTTTGTTTGTAATAAGGGCCTCTTGCGGAGAAGTCCATCCATGCACCCTTTTGGGTCCTGTGGCACCTGTGAACAGCAGGGTGCCACATTCCCCCCTAGTACAATTCAGTACTCCTGGACTGAAGCATTTTAAAACAGGTTACAACAATAACAATTATTATAATAGCAATAATAAAGTTACAGTAAGTCCCGTAACCAGGTGTCCATTTCACTGATGAAAGTGCAAAATGAGTAACATGAGGGACTCGCCTGAAAACCCTCAACGTAGGCCTTGGGCGTGGCTACAGGGCATAAGTGATCCAGGTGTTGGACCACGTCTTTGGCCACGCCAAATGGGATTTTGTTCAGTGGTCAAATAAGGGGGGAGCACTTTTGATGAGTGCATCTATTTACAAGGACAGTTTTTGGCAGCTCACAGTCCTCTCCCTACAAGTCTCTGTACCCTGACGGGTAACTACAGGCACACATTAATGTCAGTTTACACAATAAACAATAGGCAATACCCAACTGGGTAACTATTTATACTTTAGGCATTTTGTATTTTAATCCCTAAACCTTGCAAGGATTTGGCCTTGTGTGCTGCGTGTGGACCTTTGTAGCACTGGGGTGATACTGGTGTCTGTGCATGCACTCTCTGTTAACCTATCAGGTGTACGTGCTGGTAGATTATAAAATTGCCTCAATCTCTCTATGGGACTAGCAAATGCACTGATTACTGGGCCTTCAGGTTCTGCCTCAACGGGTGATCCTCCTCTGACTGGGGACTCTTCCTGTGCCTCAGCAGGTTCTTCTAGGGCGCTCACAGGTTCTTTTTGTGGTTGCTAGAAGTGTATTACTGGTATAATAACTGCTCCATCAAGTTGAGGCCAGTCTGCAGGGAAATCTCCTAGAACTGTGTGAAGCACATCTTCCTTGGGTTCTATAGGAGGTACTTCTTCCTCCGTTGTCTTCAGTAGACCTGGGTACACTTTCAAGTGGTCTCTTGAGACTGTTGCGGTTGTCTTACCTCCATCCTTACTGATCAGGCAGGTTTTACTGTTGTCAAATGTGGAGTTTAACACAGTTTAAGGCTCTCTTTCCCACTGGTCATCGAGCTTGTGACCTCTTCTTTTCCGCTTTAGCACTATCTCTCTAGGTGCCAAGGGTTCTGCTGGTGCATGTTTATTGTACTGCTCTTCCTGTCTTTCCCTCACCTTGTTTAGACCGTCTTCGACACAGGCCTGTACCTTCCTGTACTGCTCTTGCCGACTTGTGTCCCAATCTTCAGTGGACGTATCTGCAGCAGGTTCTACCACTCCGAGTTCCAGGTCCATGGGCAATTTTCCAGGTCTTGCTCTCATGAGGTACACTCGGGTACAATTTGTAGAACTCACGGGTATGTGGTTATACAGGTCCACTAGGTCAGGTAGCTTTTCTGGCCACTGGTTCCTTTCTTCCAAGGGTAGGGTTTTCAACAGGTCTATAACGATGTTGTTCATTTTCTCGCACATACCGTTGGTCTGCGGATGATATGGCGTAGTCCGGATCTTCTTGCATCCATACAGATGGCAGAATTCCTTGAATAGCTCAGCTTCGAAAGCAGGGCCTTGATATCCATGGGGTCTGCAGAAGTAGGCTTGGAACGTTCTTGCCGCAGATTCTGCTGTCAGGTCCTTGACAGGGGCTACCACCAGGACCCAGGAATAGTGATCCACCATGGTCAGGGCATAGGAGTAGCCTGATCTGCTGGGTGACAGTTTGACATGATCCAGAGCGACAATCTCCAGGGGTTGGGTTGTTTTGATGGACTGCAAGGGTGCTTTCTGGCTTTCTGGCTGCCGTAGTCTTTTCTTCTAAGGCTACAGGGCCCACAATTCCGCCATCACATTTCTATGGAGCTCCGCATTCCAACCCATTAGAACCTGTCCTTCAGCAGGGTTTCCAGCTTCTTCCAGCCAAAGTGACCTGCTTGGTCGTGGTAGGCCTCCAACACCATCTGGATATCGGTCCTGGGTACAACAATCTGCCTCACCATTTCATGGGTCTTGGGGTTGACATACCTTCTGCACAGCTTCTCTCTGTAGATGAACAGCCAGCTTCTCTCATTCCATAGGTGTTTGGCTTGTGGAGGAGCATCCTTCTCCAGGTGAGAACCTTCTTGGGTTATCAGTCTTTTGATGAGGCTGACAACCGGGTCACTGTCCTGGGTCTCCTTCCAGCTATGATGATGTAGAGGGTTTGGTGTTCTACCATGACATCTTCTGGAGGCGTGCTGCTCATGGACCATTCCATCTCTGTGGAAAGCAGGTAGTTCAATTTCTTCAAGATCATCCATTTCATCCTCGGTGTCTGACTGGTGGGGCATCCTTGACAGGGCATCTGCATTGGTGTTCTTGTGACCTGCCCGGTATTTGATTGTGAACTGATAATTTGACAACCTGGCCACCCAACGCTGTTCCATGGCTCCCAACCTGGCTGTCTCCAGGTGTGTCAAGGGATTATTGTCAGTAAAGGCTGTGAATTTAGTTGAGGCTAGGTAATGCTTGAATCTTTCAGTGATAGCCCAGACCAAGGCCAGGAACTCCAGCTTGAAGGAACTGTAATTCTCTGGGTTCCTCTCAGTAGGGCGAAGCTTCCTACTGTCATACGGAATTACTTTTTCTCTGCCATTTTGCTTCTGGGACAACACAGCTCCCAGTCCCTCGTTGCTGGCGTCGGTGTACAACAGGAAAGGCTGGCTGAAGTCAGGGTAAACCAGGATTTCTTCACCCGTTAGGACTTCCTTCATTGATGCAAAGGACTCAGTCTGCTCTTTGCCCCACTGGAATGGGGGACTTTTTCCTCTTTTGGACTGTCCTACCAGGAGATCTTGTAGAGGTGCTACCTTTTTGGTATAGTCCTTTATAGTCCTGCCACTTCTGGATGGCAGTGACCTTCTCCGGGTCTGGTGCTACTCCCTCTGAGCTGACTTCGTGTCCCAGGTACTGAACCTTCTGTTTGAGTAAGTGGCACATAGAAGGTTTTAGTTTCATCCCATACCGGGACAATGCTTCAAATACCTCCGCCAGGTGCTTCAGATGGTCTTCATACGTCCTCGAGTACACGATAACGTCATCCAGATATAGTAGCACTGTCTCAAAGTTCCGGTGTCCAAAGCAATACTCCATCAGCCTCTGGAACGTTCCGGGGTTGCACAGCCCAAACGGCATACTGTTGAACTCGCATAATCCCATCGGGGTGGTGAAAGCTGTCTTCTCCCTGTCTTCCTCAGCAACAGAGACTTGCCAGTACCCGCTAGTGAGATCCAATGTAGAGAAGTAATTGGAAGATTTTAGTGCAGCCAGGGATTCCTCTATACGGGGCAAAGGGTATGCATCTTTATGTGTTATTCGATTAATTTGTCTGTAATCTACACACATCCTCATGCTACCGTCATTCTTCCTGACCAGGACCAGGGGAGCTGCCCAGGGGCTACAGCTATCCCTTACTACCCCTGCCTTTTTCATGTCATGCAACATTTCTTTGGCTTTTTGGTAATGTGCTGGTGGTATGGGTCAGTAACGCTCTTTAATGGGTGGATGGTTACCGGTGGGTATGTGGTGTTGTACCCCTTTAACCCTTCCAAAATCAAGTGGGTGCTTACTAAACACTTGTTCATATTCCTGAACCACTCTGTAAACACTGTGTTTCTGATGGACAGGAGTGCCGTCAGTTCCAACATGGAGCTGTTGACACCAATCCTCCAGCTGAGCTTCGGAGTCATTGTCCTCCACTGTATCTGGTGGGGTCAAGGATTCCACTGTGTATGGCATCATTACTCACAGTATACAGTCTGGCAAGAGTGGCGTATCTTGGCAATTTGACTTCCTCCCCCCCACAATTTAGGAGACGTACAAGTACCCTCCCATTGCGTTCAACTACCCCTCTAGCAGTTAGGAGTGTAGGTCTGTGCTCTGAGCTAATGGGCTCCACTACCGCCTGGTAGTTCTGTCCTTTGAGACCTATTGCTGCCCTACACCAAATCAGCATTTCACTCATTGGGGGAATCACAATGGGTATCAGGTCTGTCACCCGTACATTACCAATCTCACCACCTGTTAGCTTTACCTGTTGCTGGTACAGGAGGGCGCGAATTTCCTTCAGGAGCACCTTCCTCTGCCCTGGTTTGGCAGTGTCAGCAATCTGTTGGAGTAAAAACAACACTTCTCCCAAACAGTTACCAACAATATTTGTACCAAGTATCATATACGGATTGGTATCACCAGGGTTAGATTCTATGACAATTAGTCCCTGGTCCTTTAGTTCCACTCTCCCCACCTTCACTGTCACGTCCTTAACCCCTACTAGGTTAAGAGGAAGGCCGTTAGAGGCATACACAGAGAGGTTCGGGGCTGGTGGGTGGAGTTCATCTATGGACCAGTACCTTTTGTAGAGGACCTCAGGTATGATGGTTACCTGTGAGCCGGTGTCCAGTAATGCAGGTGTTGCTATGCCGTCCAGCACGATGGACAGGAAAGGCCTTCCTCCTACAAACCTGTGGTACCAGCTTGATGGGCCTGGTTGGTCTACTCCTGGGTGTCGGCCCTCGGCCCCAGGGTTTGCCCGTTTAAAGGACAGGTCCAGGTGGTATGGCCTGCCTTGTGGCAACGGTAGCAGACGAATTCTCTTGGAGGGCGACGTTGGTCGTTGGTCCTCCCACGGGGTGGCATTGTCCTCCTTCTTCTCCTCATCCAGGGGACATCCTCAGGACTGTCGGCGAGTAGGATCCTTCCCTCCGACTCGGGCTCCGCCTGTAGCTGCAGGGCGCTCAGGACAGTGGTCAGGGTTTTACTTAGCTGATGCACTTCAGAGCGCATGCTGTCCAGCTCACTAGGGGGCACTGTTTACATTTTTGTTTCAGCCGTTAATGAAAGAGCAGTGGGTGCTGCGGGCACTGGGGTGGCCCCACCCTGGTAACGCTGGAAAGCAGTATCTGATGGTTCCAGGGGCTGCAGACCCTTAATAGCCATGTCCTTCAGGACGTCAAAAGTGGCATTTGGATGATCTAAGGACCACCACTGTACGGTTCTGCTCTCCTCCTGGGACCTCAACCCGCAGATGAATTGTTCTGTCAGCATTTTGTCCTCATCATGTATGCTGGCTGGACTAACCTGTTTCAGGGCCCGCAGGGCTTCCTGTAAGCGCCAGGCATAGTCCTGGGTACTGTCCTCAGGTTTCTTGGTACAGTGGTAGAACCTCATCCGGAGATCTGTCTCAGTGCGGTTTTCAAACACAGTTTGCAGTCTCTTAAAGATAATGGATACTGATTCCTGGTCTGCGGCTGGCCAGGTTTCAACTTCCCGCTCTGCGGCACCAGTCAATTGTCCCAGCACAACAGCGGCTCTCTGTTTACCAGTCATTGAATACATGTCCAGTACACCGCATATTTTCCTTTTGAATCCAGACAGGGTGTCTGGTTTGCCGTCATATGGGGGAAGCCATTTTGCTCCAGGGATATACGGCAGGGCCATGGGTATCAACGGAGTCACGACCCCAGCTGGTGGGGCGGCCGCTCCGGCCTGAGCAGCGCCGGGTGCAAGTTGAGCACCAGGAGCGTTAACCGGTGCTCCGGCGTTTCGCTGGTCGTCGGCCATGGTTGCGCCCCCCTAGTAAACCGTAGCCTAACTTCTTTTTCTTTTTCGGGTAGGCCACAGCTCCGCAGACGATGGTCTCCTTCCAGGACCTGACGCTTCCTGGTGCCGCGTCAGAGTGCGAGGCGGGGCTTGAGCTTTGCGCGCTTCCAACAGTCATGCCTCTCTGATTCCCGCGGTTACGCCCCTCTTCTTCCCGCGTGGCCGCGCGGTAATGGTGGCGATGTTCACCACAGTACAAACACAGTTCAATTACGGCACACAGTACCCGGTGGCAACGGGCACGAAATCCTGTTCGTGACGCCAGGAAAGAGAGATGTGTCACCCAGGGGGAATATAGGGGACTCGGTACCTGGGCCTCTTACCTTGTTTAGGAGGTCACGGCAGTCGGCTCCCGGGCCCGTACTCTGGGTCTCTCTTTAAAAAGAGGCTTTAGTGTACGGTTTGTCTCGTGATGCCACCTGTGGTTTCCGGTAGTGGTTACCGGCACTGCTGCAGACCTCCGGGGGGTGATGTGATGGCAGCTGGAATGTTTCTGCTCCCCACAGGTGGAGCGGGCCTCCGAGGCAGTGTAGGTGCAAATGGTGTTGATGCTGGGGCTTGCAGTGCAGGAGAGATGGCACAGCAGGAGTAACTGACAGAGACAGGGGATTCACTTCAGTACCTTTACTGGTGCGGATGTCAGGTACGGTCCAGGGTAATCGGTAGGAAGGGTGCACTTCAGGACTTCTCCCCAGTGAGCAGGTATAAGGCCTCCTTGTCTGTGTCTCCCTCTCTCTAAGCTCCTGGCCAGCCTGCAACTGGGCCTAGCCTTTTTCTGGCAACCACTATCCCTGGACGCCGGAGCCTTCGTGGTTCCTAGCCCTGTCAAGGGTTTAGCTTCAGGTCGACCAGGGACTTGTAGTCCTCCTGGTATGCCAGTGATCCCTACTGGGTATAAAGGACCCTGTAGACGCGGACCCGGTGTCTGGTTTGGGTCTTGGGGTGAGCCTATGATGCTCCTCTGCCCCCTCAACTCCTCTCTCCTCTCCTCCTTGCCTCCGGCCACACTCCGGGCCCTCAATACAGCAGCAGACGTGCTGTGTCTTCACTGCTCTCAGTGGCAGCACACTCTCTGACTAAACTAAACTGAACTGCCTAACTCCACCCTCCAGTATATATATCCCTACCCGAGCTCCCTCTGGTGGTATGAGGTGGAAGGGTGAAGGTGTTTGTTTGCAATGAGGGCCTCTTGTGGAGAAGTCCATCCATGCACCCTTTTGGGTCCTGTGGTACCTGTGAACAGCAGCGTGCCACAATGACATCCTAGGAAGTCATTATGTGATAATTAGAAGCAGTTGCTTATCTAGATATACAGTTTCAGTAGATCAGAGGCAAACTTTTTTACCTCCATTTTAATCTTTCACCTGCAATACCCTTATTTAATTTGTGAATTAATAAAAGTTAACTTTTATGACCTGTTATAGAGGGTTACACAAAGGGGGTTCTCCCTTTCTTTTCTGAATTAATAATATATCCCTCCCAGGTGAATTACACACCATTGTTTTTTCCTAATATATAACAAGGAATATGACCATCAACACAGCATTGACTTGTAAAAAAAATGGAAATTAACAAGAGATGAGAAAATGTATTCGAGTGGAATTGAATTTTACTCAAATTTTGCAAAAATTAGTTTTCTCCTGTATTATTATTTTTTTATCCAACATTTATTGTGTTTTGGGGTCTGTAGAGATGCCAAATTATATTAAGGAACAATCAACTCACATCTGGGCAGATTTAGGCTGCGTGCGATGCGTTTTTCAAGCATTTTTGCTGCGGATTTTGCGCAGCGCAAACACTTGTAAAACGCTTGGTAATCCATCCCCCATGGTCACCAATGACATTCCTCAAGTTCAATGCCCATGCTGCGGATTTTTCTGCAGCGTTTTTGATGTGCGGAAAAATCCGCAGCATGTCCATTATTTGTGCGTTTATGCATGCAGAATTGCCTTCTCAATGCATTAAAAAACGCAAGGCAATTCCGCATGTCCAAAACGCTTCAAAAACGCGCGAAAAACGCGTGTCAAATTCCGCACACGTTTTTCCAGGCAAGGATATGCAGAAATGAAGCGGAAATTTTCTGCATCATGGGCACATAGCCTAACTCATCTCTACAGTTAACCTCTCCACAGAATGTTGTGCATGAACATTATTGCCAAGTGCAACTGCTTGAAAATACGCAGCAGGTCCTAAAATCTAATTTTCTATGCCATTGTGGGAATGTGATTTTATAGAATGTTATTTATTCACCTTATACTTATCTTAAATTGCTGGTGTCTGGGTGCAAAACACTAGATTAATAATCTGCAATAATTAAACCATAACTATACTATAAGCTTCCCAGGCGAAGGCGTCATTCACATGGCTGTTTTCTTCACGTATGAGAAAAACGGACCAAGTGTCATCAGTGATTTTCTTTTGTTTGGTCCAATTTTCATTGGTTATTCTCGTACTATTAAGTGTCTCCATCATCTCCTATCTAGCAGTCAGTTAAAATGGTAACACTCTCAGATGGCATCTAATTTTTTAAAAAACCCATAGACTTTCATTACTGAGCTTGATCCAACACTCTGATCAATATTGTTCGGTCTGCAAGAAATCACGGACATGTATACAGCCCCATAGACTTTCACAGGTACAACTGCTATCCGTGAAAATCTTGGATTGTAGGCTTATGAGAAAAACTGACATCTGAATGAAGCATTAAATCTTGAAAAAAAAAACAGACCATTATATCTACTTTGCAAAAAAAAAATCTAGGGATTAACCCTCAGTCATTATAAATTCTCTTTGCATCCATCAGGCTAAAAAAAGATATGCCATACTACTGAACGATGAAGCATCATTCTTCCAAAGTCAATCTACAATTTGGTAGTGATTAGAGCTGCTGAGGACAAGTGAATTTTACATCATTTAGTATTTGATACTGCCTGATTCCCATAGTCATAATCTATGGATCACAAGGTTTTCAGCGGTAATCTGAAGAGTTAAATAGCGCTAAAAAAAACTAGAAAATGGAGCAAAATAATAAGACATGTATTGCCTAAATAATACTGCTAAAGAGTTCTGTACTATACTATCTTGTTGATTTTTTGTTTTAAGTTATACATAATTCACAAAGTTGAGTGACAAACTTATGCAAAGCTTTTTTCACTCCCCCTGCCCTATATCCTTATATTCTAACAAGACAAAGTGGTTAATTGTCTCCAGGCTCTCACCCAACACCCTTTGCACCATTCTTCAGTTGTGGACTCTACCTTTCCAGCTACACTCTAAGGCCACGGCCCCACTATCAGTATTTGGTCAATATTCGGTCAGTATTTTTTCTCAGGAGTGGGAGGCAAAACAGGGAGTGGGTGATAAATGCAGAATTGGTGACTTGTTTCTATTATACCTTTTCTCTGATTGTTCCTTAACTGGTTTTGACTCCCAATCCTGAGAAAAAATACTGACCGAATACTGAGAGTGGGGCTGTGGTCTAATGATAACTGACTGATGAGTAACACTGCTCGGCACTGTCTGTTTTATCTGTGTCGACTTTATTTAAATTGAAAAAGTTAGTATTAGTGTATGTGCTTTACTGACTTTTTTACTGTACACAGTATTCAGAATGAAGAGAAACTAGGACAGTGCTGGGAACAGTTACTTGTTACAGCAATTCATCTGGGACATGCGATACTCAGGGTGCCGAGCTTCCCTTCTGTGCTGTTGTTCGATAACAAGTGTTGCATTTATCTCCAGTGGCACAATGATGGAAATCAATAGGATGTCCATGCAATATATGGATGCTTCAAGATCTTCAGAAAAAGAAGCAACCTTTGTTGACACCTTTGTCTGGCCAATTTATTGAGTTTTAAAAGAGGCAATCCACTATGTTAACTCAGAAACATTTGGCTCATCTTGAAAGGGACTTTTCATTTATCCTACACAGGTACATGTAATAGAGAGGAGCAGATCTTGTGAAGTTCGAATTCGCTGCCCTCATCAATTTTCCCCCAAAATTTGATTTGCTGCTAATAAATTTGCACTAATTTCAATACTGGGAAGCTTGTAAGTACTTGGAAAATACACATGGAGTAGAGGTGAGAGAGAGAGAAAACCCTGCTGACCATAAAAGCTTACACTCTACAGGAGAGAGAGAGGACTCCACTGACTAAACGCGCTTACACTCTACAGGAGAGAGAGGATCCTGCTGACCAAAAGAGCTTACATTCTATGGGGAAGAGAGAGAAAGACAGAGGACTCCACTGCTCAGAAGAGCTTACATTTTACAGTAGAGGACACCCTGACCATAAGAGCTTACACTCTATAGTAGTGAGAGAGGGAGTGAACCCCGCTGACCATAAGAGCTTACACTCTACAGGAGAGAGAGGACCCCACTGAGCATAAAAGCATACACTCTACAGGAGAGGGAGGATCCTGCAGACCAAAAGAGCTTACACTTTACAGTAGAGAGAGGATTCAGCTGATCATAAGAGTTACACTCTATAGGAGAGAGAGAGAGGACCCTGCTGCCCATAAGAGCTTACACTCTATAAGAGAGTGAGAGAGGACCTCAATGGCCATAAGAGCTTACTCTCTACAGGAGAGAGAGACTTACCCAGGGACTCTGGAGATGGAAAACAACTCTGTTATACAAACTGTGCTCCACTGGGATCCGCTGATTTGTGATGGCCCAGGTACTGACCCCACACTGTACAAGATTTGCCAAGGAAGCCTCTTTGGCTCTTAAATTAGAGATGTTCTCTGTAACGAGACAATTCCTTTAAAGGCGAATTCAGTTGTAAGCCAGTTATAACCCATTCACTGGATAAATGATGACTGTTTATTAATTTGGGTTAATTGCTGGTATGACGCCTCTACTCAGAAAGCTCGTGTTTTACCCTGGGTGTTGGGGGACTCGGTGTCGGGCCCTGCGTTGAAGAGATGGGATGCAGCCGTGGCCCGGGCCCGACCCGTGCTCAGGGCCGTCACATTAGAAAGAGATGGTGTGGGCTATTCCGGGTTGAGTGGCTGATTAACAACTACGCCACCTGTGGTATCTGGTGAAGGGCCACCAGCACCGCTACAGTCCGCTGAGGCCTGGTGTCATGGCAGCTAAAGTTCTCACTGCTCCCCACAGGCGGAGCAAGGCCTCAGGGCAGGCAAGACAGGATGAAGGGGGGGTAGTAGTGCGGGGAGTACGGGCACCGTGTCGCATGGTATAGCGCGTAATTAACAGTCCGGAGGCCATAGGGGTGAACTTCCAAGGCTTTACTCACTCAGAGATGTTAGAGGGTAGGCGACTCCCTGCTCCTCGCGGAATCCTGCGGCCACCAGGGGCGGGGGTCCGACTACCTCCGAGGAAGTCCAGTGTTCGGTAGCGACCCTGCACCAGAGTGTTCCTGCACTACAGACTTCACCCATTCCCGTCTGTGCGTGTGTAGATAGGCCGGGTCTCCCTCTGAGCTCCTCTCAGGTGTAGGGGTCGGGTGGCAATTCCTCTCCATCCGACGCCCGGTGGGATCCTCAGGGCCTAACTGGGCTTTCCCATCCTGGACGTAGAGTACGAGGTCGGGTGTCGGGGGCCGGTACCCCTCTTGCAGCCGGAATCCCTCTGAATAGATCAGGTAGGCGAGGACAGGTGGCACGCTCCGCTCCGTCTGCATCCTCCCCAGGACCCATTTGCTAGGGAGCCACACTCTAAAGCTCCCGGGCCTTCTTGATCCTGGTCCTCGGCCGGGTTGAGACATTCCTTGTCTGCAACCTCCCTCTCGTCCCAAGATCAGGGTACGAGGGCTGTGTCCCATGCCGATGCAGGCCCACACAGGATCTGCGCTCCCGGAGGGAAGTCACATTACACACAGTATTTTGACAGCACAGTGACAGCCGACAGACTAGCAAAGGCTAGACTGAAAAGAACCAGCAGAAAGACTAACTAGGACCGAAGGACCAACGAAGAACCAAGATCAAAGATGGCATTCTTTTAAATAAGAAATTAGAAGTGTAACTAACTAACTGTTCCTCCACCCACACCCACTAACTGGTTCCTACCACTTTGTGTTCCCCAGTCTCCCTGTAACCAGGGGAGCAGCACCTAGTGCATACTAGCTCCCTCTGGTGGAAATGTGGTGTTGGATTCAAAAGGCTAGATCACTACCATCACACTGGCCTTACCTCAGAGGAGGAACACCACACTCCATTGAAGAAGTGCAGCATTCCTGTGGCGGTCGAACCCTCAGGGGCGCCACACTGGGATTGCCAGACTAATTCATAGAACAGAAGACTTGTATCTCCTGTACTCCCTGGTTGTTCACTGGCCCATGACTGCAGAGAAGTCTTGCCTTTCTATTCAAATCTATGGTACTGGCAAAAACTGCTGAGCGCAATGCAGTACTTGGCTATCTTCAACACCATAGACTTTAAATTGAACAACAGGGCGCAAGCCTGACCTAGAACTCCTTTATTTATCTTATTTATTGTGCTCGATTATATAGCGCCATCATATTCCATAGCGCTTTACAGACATTATCAGCACCATCCCAATTGAGGCTCACAATTCCGAGTACCCAAAGGAAACCCAGGAGAAAAAGGGGAAAACATACAAACTCCTTGAAGAACCAGGTTAGGAGTATCCCAATTTGGGTACACCTTGATGCTGGTGGGATGGCTTCTACGCTTTTTTTTTTTAACAAAAACTATGTTTACTAAGTCCTGCATGTTGTTTATATGTAGTGATGAGCGAGCACTAAAATGCTCGGGTACTCGTTGCTCGGGTCGAGCAAATTGGAATACTCGGGTGCTCGACCCGAGCAACGAGCCCAATGTAAGACTATGGGAAACTCGAGCATTTTTCAGGCGGCTCCCCCCGGCGGTCTGCTGAGGGCCTAAAAATTGTCCAAATCGATGGGAACAGTGCTCAAATGACATGGGAACAGCATGGGGAAGACCCCTGGAAGCATTTCTGACTCCCAGGTCACTGCTGTCAACAACGTTGTCAGAGTATTATGCCACTTTTACGGACTCAAAATAAAACATACAAAAACAAAACCAAAATGGATTTTCCTGGGAAATATATTAAGGAACATCCTTTCCAGGGTAATGACTTGTATATAAGGCAAAATAAATAACCAAAACCAAAAATACTCTTCCACACCTTGGGCTATGTTCACACGTAGTGTTTTTGATGCGTTTTTACACTTTTGCTTTGCTTTCAACAAAGACAAATGCATTCACTGGGAAATGTCATTTTAACACTTTACAACCTTATCTGGCCATGTGGTGTGTGACACATCATCAGACACATGCATACAGTGCTGAAAAGACATGGGAACAGCATGGGGAAGACCTTTGGAAGCATTTCTGACTCCCAGGTCACTGCCTAAAAGTGTGCCCATCATAAGTGATCCTTGGCGCATGCGAAGATGCCTCCCACCATGCACCTGTTGTTGCAGACTTGCAACAATCACCGTCCACGTCCATGTCCCAGTGCAGCATTCAGTTGTCCCTACCCCATTCCTTGGAATACAAGCGCAAGTATGCAGCCAGCCACCCACCCACCCACAGGCTGCAATACTATACTGCCAAATTTTTGACAGCTGCTTGCACTTGAAATGTGGCCTTTTAGGCTCGTGGAGGCGGAAGCTTTTCATAACCTCATGCTGGCGGCGGCCGGGTGTCCATACTTGGTCCCCAGCCACCACTATTTCTCCCGATAACGTCTCTGCCTTCCACAAGCACGGGTCCCACAACATTACCTGTGCCCTCCCCAGTGCAGTTACTGGGAAGGACCGCCTAACCACAAACACGTGGACAGGTGAATGTGGCCAGGGATGGTACGGAGCCAGTCCACAGCTTTTTTTGCTGAGAGTTGTATTTAGCTCGGTGAAATGACTGGCATAGAGGGAAACCGTATCTACCCTGGGTGTCATTTCTCCCAGGAAGTCCTCTAATGCAGCTTGTTGCAGAAGCAATGGCAGCCCATCCAACATCAACTCGCACTTGTCAGTGGTGCTTTGACACACAAACATCTTTCTTTGTGCATTTAATTTCATGAATGCAGAGTTGGACAATGGCCTAATCTATAATGCGGTTTAAGAAATAACATGCATAAGCATGTCCGATCCACAATAAAAAAGCAGCCATAGAGTGTCCGGGAACCTTCCCCCACACTTTTCTTAGCTAGGGCTGCTCTCGGCAGGGTTGGACGGGCCCACCAGAGAACAGGAGACTCCTCCGGTGGGCCCTGGCTTCTCCTTCAGGAGAGTTCATAATGCCGAGGTGAGGCCATGATGATGATAGGGGCCACCATCTGCTTAGTTTTCTGTTACTTGGAATGCAAGCGCAAGTATGCAGCCAGCCACTCACCCACAGGCCGCAACACTAAACTGCCAGATTTCTGGGCAGCTGCTTGCACTTGAAATATGGCCTTTTAGGCTCGTGGAGGCAGAAGCTTTTCACAACCTCATGCCGGCAGCGGCCGGGTGTCCATACTCGGTCACCAGCCGCCACTGTTTCTCTCGGTGTCGTCTCTGCCTTCCAAAAGCACGGGTCCCACAACATTACCCATGCCCTCCCCAGTGCACTTACTGGGAAGGACTGCCTAACCACAAACACATGGACAGGTGAATGTGGCCAGGGACGGTACGGAGCCAGTCCACAGCTTTTTTTGCTGGGAGTTGTATGTAACTCGGTGAAAGGACTGGCATAGAGGAAACTATATCTACTATATATACTATGTCATTTCTCCGTCACCAGGTTCCGCCCATTGTCACATACGACCATGCCTGGCTGTATGTTCAGCGGTGAGAGCCACAGATCAGGCTGCTGCGTTACAGCTTTCAACAACTCTGCAGCGCTGGGCGGTTTGTCAATTAAGCATTAAGCATGTTATCTTCAGCACAGCCTGTTGCCGTTTGGCCAAGGCAGTGCTGCAGTGCTGTCAGCTTGTTACTGATGTGGTCATTTCGGAGATGGAGGAGGAGGTGTAGGAGCTGAACAATGTGATTACATTGAGGTTAAATTGGTGACGCTGTTTTTTATACTAAAGAAAGATCCTATTGTTTTGTTTTTTTAAGACAAATGCTTTCACTGGGAAATGTCATTTAAACATTTTACAGCCTTATCTGGCAATGTGGTGTGTGACACATCATCAGACACATCCTGTTTTATTTATGATGGAGGGACTCTGAAAGTCATAAAGCCTATTTTTATAGGGACATCAGACGGCCCTTACTATTCTTAAAAGACCAGCAGTCGGCCCTTGCTATTGTTAGAGAGCCATCAGCCGGCTATGCTTTGTTGTTCCCATTATTAACAAGTGGGTCTCCTATACTGTTATTGCGTATTAAGTGACTGCAAGGGCTGCCAAAAATTTGGACGCAACCCAATACCACTTTGAAGAGACATAGAGGAGGGTCTCAGTAAAAAAAAATGTTCCCATTATAAAGAAGTGGGTCTCCTATAGTGGTAATGCCCATGCTGTGACTACAAGGGCTGCCAAAATTTGGGAAAAACCCCCCTAAGAATTTAAAGACGCATAGAGCAGGGCCACAGTAACTAAAAATTCCCATTAGAAAGAAGAGAGTCTGCTATACAGTTATAGGTTATGCAGTGAGTCCAACGACTGACCAATTTTAGGAAAAACCCCACTAAGAATTTAAAGACACATAGAGCAGGGCCACAGTAACAAGTACGACATGTTCCCATTAGAAAGGAGAGAGTCTGCTGTACAGTTATTGGGTATGCAGTGAGTCCAACGGCTGACCAAATTTAAGAAAAACCCCACTAAGAATTTAAAGACACATAGAGCAGGGCCACAGTAACGACAAATTCCCATTAGAAAAGAGAGAGTGTGCTATACAGTTATAGGGTATGCAGTGAGTCCAACGGCTGACCAAATTTAGGAAAAACCCCACTAACAATTTAAAGAGACATAGAGCAGGGTCACAGTAATGATAAATTCCCATTAGAAAGGAGAGAGTATCCCATAGTGTTGGCCTATACAGTAAATGGAAGGGCTGCCACAAATTTGGAGGCACTTCAATGCCCCTTGGAAGAGACGTGGAGGAGGGCCTCATAAAAAAATGTTCCCATTAGAAAGAAGTGGGCCTCCTACACTTGTAATGCCCATGCACAAGTGTATGGGCTGACAAACATTTACCCCTGGGGGGTATACATGAACATACTGTATACAATTTTTTTTTAAGGGCATCATAAACACCCTTTAAAAAAATTATGTGGGTGTTGCATCACGAACAACGGTCACCCTGGTGATATGGTGGTGGAAGATGAGGAGAAGGAGGAGAACAAGAGCAAATAGCCAAAATCAGGAAGCGTATACCCATGTGTGGGTGTGAAAAGGTGCATGGGAATACACCTCCCAAGAAAAGACACTGGATTTGAGTTTATGTTATGCTGCTATCATTCGGTGGTGTTGAGAAGTCTGGCCCAATCCAGCCCTTGTTCATTTTTATAAGAATCAGCCTGTTAGCATTTTCAGTTGACAGGCGGATGCGCTTATCAGTTATAATTCCACCAGCGGCACTAAAACCAGCTCTGATAAAACGCTGGTGGCAGGGCAGGCCAGGACCTCCAAGGCATAGAGAGCCAGCTCATTCCACGTATCCAGCTTGGATACCCAATAATTATAAGGCACAGAGGAATCACGGAGGACGTTGGTGTGGTCGGCAAGGTACTACCTCAGCATCTTCCAAAACTTTGCACTCATGGTGAGAGTACCTGGTGCCTCAGGGCCTGTGCGGTGGGAGGGTCTGAGAAAACTCTCCCAGAACTTTGACAGTGTTCCCCTGCCTCTGCTGGATTGAAGTTGTGTCTCTCTCGCCTGTACTCCTTGGTTGTCCAACGAAGTGTGCTCTCTGCTGCCAGCGTTTTCAGATGGGAATTTTTTTAATAGTTCCGCAAAAAGGGTCTTCTGTAGTGTTGAGCCACCCCCGTAGTGTTCGAGTTCGGTTCGGTTCGTCGAACACCCGTGTGTTCGCCGAACTGTTCGTCGAACTGTTCGTCGAACACCTTCGAACACCGTTAAAACCAATGGCAGGCAAACAAAAACACATAGAAACACATAGAAAACACCTTCAAAGGTGTCCAAAAGCTGACAAACTGCTCAGAAGACATAACTAACACATGGAAAAGTGACAAGTACATATAGTCATGCGAAAATAAAAGAGGTGGAGGAGTAAAAGGAGGGGGAGACACAGATATAGGCATGTCATGCCCTTCTAAAATCCAAAAAGTGAGAAGCCGACACGGCCAGTCCGCTCCTGCCCGTGCCACCTCCGTGTCGCCGGGTTTGTGCCAGAGCCGCGGTGAACCCTGACGGCCAGCCCCCCTCTCCCAATACTGGTGCCTGTCCGCTGGTGGGTCGAGCGAGCCCCCCTGTGGTGGAGGCAGCTCTAAGCTTTTTAATTTAAATTGTCTCTCTAATTTGAATGAATACACTTTAAATCCATTTACAAGGATCTATTGGAGGGCAAGTCTCATGCCAGCAGCCGCGGTAATTCCAGCTCCAGTAGCGTCCACTAAAGCTGCTGCAGTTAAAAAGCTTTTATAAGGATCGAGCTCGGCTGTCCACCGCAAGGCATCCTACTGCCAGTCCCAGCCCCTATGCCTTGGGGTGCCTCCTGATGCTCTTCACTAAGTATCCCATGGTCCCGAAGCATTTCCTTTGAAAAAATTAAGTGTCTAAACTACAGGTGGTGCAGCTTGCTTAACAGCCGGGATAATCCGCTGACTAGCAGACACTGCTACTAGGCACAAAGTATTTCCTGGGCTAGATGCAGTTAAAAATTTGTAATTAGATACTCTCGTTGGATGCTGAGAAAGCATTCCATAGAGTCTCCTGGCACGCCATATATGCTTCTCTTAAAAAGCTTGGGGTAGGGGTCTAGGGGACCCTTTTATAGCCAAAATCACGGCCCTGTATCGCAATACGTCACCTAGGCTGAAGATAAATGGAACTGTAGCACCCTGAGGGCTCGGTTGCTACAGACGTATTGCACCTCACCCAGAGGTGTGATATCTCACTCTCAGGTAAGGATGGAGTGTGGATCAGGACCCGACACCTGCATGCATTACACCACATTGCCGTGGGGCAAGGCGACCAATATGCCCCTGAGATGGGCACGACAGTCCCTGTCCCTGGCTGGAGTGGGGGGAGGGAACACTGAGGAAGGGGAACCCTGTAGTGCAGGAGCAGGGAGGAAGCAGTTCCTGGGTGCATTGAGAAGGGAGTATAAAAGGTGGGCACCATCTTAGTTCAGTGCAGAGAAGTCTGAGCAGAAGTGGCAGGGAGCAGGGGCTCTGCATGAGCTCTGCTCCGGAGGCGGGCCTAGTAACAGAGGCCCAGGCCTGGAAGAGGGAGAAGGAAGGAAGAGGAGCGGAGAAGGCTCCAGGAACGAGGAATGAAGGGATCCCAGGGGTGCGGACGGGCGAGTCGCCACCGCACACCCGAATCCACCTGCGTGGAGGGGTCAGGCCAAAGGGGGAGACCGGTCCCCGAACTAGTGGAGGCAGGAAACGACCCTCAGCTAGAAACCGGAGGCTCTGACATTTTATGTGGCGCAGCCCCTCGCTACACCCGCTAGGAAGGCACCACATAGGGTCAGGGAAACTGGCGCCAAGTTTACCAAGAGGAGGCCCGAGGCAGCCGGACAGAAGTGTTGGTAAGAAAGGCCAGACAAAGGACACACAAAGGGGGTCCTGTGAAGTGCTCCAAAGTTATCTGGGAGTTGTCTGAGCCCCTCACCTGGTGAGCACAGTACGACGTGGGCAGCCGTTACCTGCAGACGTGGTCTGGATAATAAGAACTGTGAGTAAAGGCCCTGAACTGCATCACTGACTCCGTGTTGTTACTGCTGCTGCCCTGCACCATCACCCCCATCCTCCGCATACACTGCCCTGAGGCTATACTCCTCCCGTGGGGAGTTATGCTACGCTCTGCTGCACCCACAACACCAGCCTCAGCGGTCTGCCCTGTAGCGGCGGTTCACTCTGACCGCAATCCACGGGTGGCGTAGTCGGACATTTAAATATCAAAACCACATAAATAGTTCCGCCACTGGTTTGACCGCCCTGAGCCACGGAACCGGGTCGCCGCCACGAAGACTACAACCACCAGCATCCACCAAAAAGGGTCCGGCTCCGGGTGTCCCAAGGCCCAGGGGGTGCGTCAGAACATTTTCATCACCTTTCACAATCACCAATGGGACAAGGCAGTGATGTCCTCTGCCCCTCTCTTATACATCCTAGTGACGGAGCACCTGCTCTCATCAATTCGCCATAACCCCAATATTAGGTGGATTGAGGTGGGAGGCACCGAGTACAAGTGCTCTCTATTTGCTGATGATGTCCTAGTATATATCACTCAATCACATATATCCATCCATGCTGTTATGGCTGAAATAGATCACTTTGTTACATGGTAAAATTTTAAAATCAATGCAGCGAAGTCTGAGGCCCTCGATGTCTCCCTCCCCAAATCCATATAGGATTCCATCCAGTCCAACTTTCCCTTTGCCTGGCCCTCACAGGGTATCAAATACTTAGGAATTCCTATTCATAGAGACCTCTCCCATCTATGTTATCTTAATTTTGGGCCCTTTATTGAACAACTCCATACAGACCACGGTTGGCAAGTTAGAACTGTAAGATTCACTACGTGAACCACTGGTGTTTTGTGGAAAAGCACATGTACACTGCGTTCCAAATTATTATGCAAAAAGTGTTTAGGAGTGATAAGGGAAGAATTTGTTTGTTTGTCAGTTAAACTCATTGATGGTGATGTGTGTCAGGGCTCTTTATATCACTGTAAGCAATTGCAGACACCTGTGCTAATTAGTTTGGCAGGTGTGTCCAATGAAAGGCAAGACTACTTAAGAAGGCTCTCTCACATTATTAAGCAGCCTACATTTTCTGCCAAAGTGGGAAAGAAAAAGGATGTGTCGGCTGCTGAGAAGCAACAAATTGTGGAGTGTTTAGGTCAAGGCATGACTACAATCAATATTGTGCGATGATCAGGATGAAGTGTCTTGGCAATCAAGAAGTATGTAGCTGATTCACAGTACACACGTGTGCGTGCTGATAAGGGCAAATTGAGGACTCTTTCCTACAGGCAATTACGTCAGGTTGAAAGAGCAGCGGCAAAAAAGCCTTGTCATAGCAGCAGACAAGTTTTTGAAGCTGCTTGTGCCTCCAACGTCCCCCGAACAACAAGATGCAGGGTCCTTCAGAGGTTTGCAGCTGTGCATGCGCCATCCTGTCGACCTCCTCTATCCACTTCACACAAGCAGAAACGGCTCCAGTGGGCCAAACATTACATGAAGACTGATATCAAAACTGTTTTGTTCACGGATGAGTGCCGTGCAGCGCTCGATGGTCCAGATGGATGGAGTGGAGGATGGCTGGTTGATGGACACCCCACGCAAACACGGCTACAGCGCCAACAAGGAGGAGGTGGAGTAATGTTTTGGGCTGGAATCATGGGGAGAGAGATTGTCGGCCCCTTTAGGATCCCTAAAGGCGCTAAAGATGAACTCCATAATGTATGTGGATTTTCTCAAACAGCACTTCCTGCCATGGTTCAAGAAGAACCGTGTATTTCACAGCAAGATCATTTTTCTGCATGATAATGCACCATCTCATGCTGCACATAAAACATCTGCATCTCTGGCTGATATGGGCATAAAAGGGGACAAACTTATGGTGTGACCCCCATGCTCCCCTGACCTCTACCCCATTCAGAACCTTTGGAGCATCATTAAAAGGAGTGTCTATGATGGCGGGAGGCAGTTCACATCTAAGCAACAGCTCTGGGAGGGTATTCTGTCCTCATGCAAAACAATTGAAGCAGAAACCATCCAAAACCTGACAAATTCAATGGACGAGAGAGTTCAGAAGCTCCTTTCGAACAAGGGGTCCTATGTGAAAATGTAACATCACCTAGAATAAAGTTTTGAGTTGAAAACTGTTTGATTTCAGTTTCTAACAACCTGCTAATGCTTATAATTTCAAAAATGACCATTTTTTTGGTCTTTATTAAAATGAAAAGGTTGATCGAAAAGTTTGGGGGATCTAAGAGTGTGGCAACCCAGTAGTCATGATTACTTCGAATTCTGACAATATGAGGGTCATGCTGCAGGTAGTGCAGCAAGAAGGCACTTATGTGCCTTGCGCATCTCGGAGCCCCAAAATTATTTTCCGGGCTAGATGCAGCTAAAAATTATTTTTAATTTTAAATCTGGTGAAGCTTTAGTATAGATGGCCTAATAGGATCAGTGCTGCACACTGCTACAAAGCCCAAATTATTTTCCAGTCAAGATACAGATAAACATGATTAGTAATTTGAAAGCTTAAAACGGTTGGTAGGGTGATTTTAACCAATCATCAAGCTTTTACTCTCCCCAGGATGACACAGGGGTAGAAAAGTCGTTTCGGATCCATGATTTGTTCATCTTTATGAACGTGAGTCTGTCTACATTATCAGTGGAGAGCCGCGTGCGCTTATCTGTCAGCACACCACCAGCAGCGCTGAACACACGTTCAGACAGAACGCTGGCTGCGGGGCATGACAAGATCTCCAAGGCGTAAGTGGCTAGCACCGGCCATTTATCCAGATTGGAAGCCCAAAAAGAGCAAGGGTCCAGTGACACAGTCGTGGCTTCAATGTTTACTTGGAGATACTCCTGTACCATCGTCTCTAGGCGTTGACTATGTGTCAGACTTCTTGCCTCCTGTGGCCTTGTAAAGAATGGGCTAAAAAAGTGGTGAAATGATTCCGCAAAATTGATGTTACCAGCAGATACTGTGGTTCTGTTACGGTTTGAGTGCTGAACACTTGACGGTCCCACGGTTGGCAAGTTGGAACTGTGAGATTCACTACGTGCACCACTGGTATTTTGTGGAAAAGCACATGTAAGATTCTGCAACAGTCTCTGCTGATACTCCTGCATGCGTCCATCCCTTTCTATGGCAGGAATAATTTCTGCAAATTTACTTTTGTACCGGGGATCTAACAGTGTGGCAACCCAGTAGTCAGGATTATTTCTAATTCTCACAATTCGAGGGTCATGTTGCAGGTAGTGCAGCAAGAAGGCACTCATGTGTGTTGCGCATCCAGGAGCACCAAGTCCCTGTTGTGTTGGTGGCGAGGTAACAATCATGCTTCCTTCCTCTGTCCTCTCCCCCCAACCTCGCACAACAGAAATGTGATCAAGGTCTCCCTCATCTGATGAGTCTTCCATCAGTTCGTCCTCCACTTCTTCCTGGGCTCCTGCACCTTCCTCACTAGTTTGGCTGCTACCATGCGCCCTGGTAAAACCATCTCCCCCACCCTCACATGCCTGCCGCCTTGGTGCTGCCGACCGTCTGGACCTTGCAGATGTTAGCCCTTCCGCATACAACTCCTCCTCCTCTACTTCCTCCACCTCCTCTTGTGCCACCACCTGACTCCGAATTCTGTTTAACATGTGCTCCAGCATGTAAATCACCGGAATAGTCATGCTGATAATGGCATCGTCAGCACTAAACATCTTCGTCGCCATTTCAAAACTGTGCAGAAGGGTGCATAGGTCCCTGATCTGAGACCACTCCTCCAGCGTGATTTGCCCCACCTCTGAATCTCGTTGGCCCAGAATATACGTCAGAACGTATTGCACCAGGGCTTGTCGGTGCTGCCACAGTCGCTGCAACATGTGCAGAGTTGAATTCCACCGGGTAGGCACATCGCATTTTAGCCGGTGAAGTGGCAGGCCCAACGACTTCTGTAGAGATGTAAGTCGCTGAGCTGCGGGATGCGAATGGCGGAAGTGAGCACACAGTGACCGTGCCCTCTGCAGAAGGCCATCTAGTCTGCGATAGTGGGCTAAAAATTGCTGGACAACCAGGTTCAACACGTGAGCCATACAAGGCACGTGTGTGACATTGCCCCGGCGAAGGGCCGCACCCAGGTTTGCAGCATTGTCGCACACGGTCTTCCCTGTTCAGGTCCAGTGGAGACAACCATTCATGAAATTGGTTCTCCAGAGCTGACCACAACTCCTCAGCTGTGTGACTCACATTTCCCAGACATTTCAATGTAAAAACCGCCTGATGACGTTGAGCCCTACTGCCAGCATAGTAAGGAGGTGTGAAGGATCCCTTCTGCGCAGTTAGAAAGCTTGTGGCATGACCAGACAGGCTTTGGGTGCAGGTGGAAGACCGAGAGGAGGTTGAGGAGGCAGAAGCAGTGGAGGAACTTTGACATAAAGAGGATTGACGCACAACTCGTGGGGACGGCAAGACTTGGACAGCAGCCCCTTGTCCTGCTGTCACCATAGTTACCCAGTGCCCAGTCAGCGACATGTAACGCCCCTGTCCATGCCTACTCGTCCAAGTGTCTGTGGTGAAATGCACCCTGTCACACACAGAGTTTCTCAAAGAAGCGGTGATGTTATGTGCGACATGCTGGTGGAGCGCAGGCACACCTTTCTTTGAGAAGTAGTGCCAACTGGGCATCTGGTACTGGGGCACTGCGACGGACATAAGGTCTCGAAAATCCTCTGTGTCCACCAGGCGGAAAGGCAGCATTTCTGTAGCCAAGAGCTTGCAGATGGTGAAATTCAACCTCTTAGCTTTCTCATGGCTAGGAGGAAATGGTCTTTTACTTGTCCACATCTGAGGGACCGAGGGCTGGCTATTGTGCTTAGACGGGGTTGATAAGGGTGTCCCCGGCAAACTGCCGGTCTGTGAGGAAGATGCAGGCGGACATGTTAGGTTGCCTTGATCCAAAGGTGGTGCTATCGATGTCGGACAGCGCTCAACACCAGCTGGTGTTACCACCTCCAAAGAAAATGATGACCTGCCAATCACGCTGGCTGTTGCGGGTAAAGAGGTGGCAGGTTTGCGCCCCAAAACAGGTGTGACTGCTGTCCCCCCAGTCACAGAGGATGAAGAGGCCGCGGATGCACAAGATATGGCAGACGGTGGTTGGCCCGGCCGGCTAGGCCGCATTGTAGCACACTGAGCTTCCCACTGCAACTTATGCTTCATGTCCATGTGCCGGTTCATGCATGAAGTACTCAAACTATGTATTTTTTGGCCTCTACTTAGCTTTTGCTGACAAATGTTACAGATAACACGAGTTGGGTCATCTTTATCGATCTGAAAAAATGCCCAGGCTATGCAAGGCTTAGCACCCATGCGACCTGAAGAGCCACCACGACTTGTGGTGAGAGGCAGAGTTGTGTTTGAGGATGCAGTTGTTGACGTGCTTCCAGTACTACGTCTCTGTCCAGGAAGGCGCAACCTGACCTCGTCGTCACTAGCATCTTCCTCCACCTCCTCTGCTGACCTCATCTCTTGGCTGACTGTGGGTTGACAGTAAGTGGGATCTCCGACCTCATCATCATCACCCTGTGCGTTATCACACCCGTCGTCCTCAGAGCCAACCTGTTCCTGCCCTGACAAAAAACTAAAGTTGTCGCTCCAATCAGGTATTTGAGTCTTATCATCGTCTTCCTCATTGTCTCCACCAACAGGAGTTACAGTTTGGGAATGAGGGTCTACATTATGGTCAGAACCTTCTGCGTCTGGTCCTGGATCCGACTCATAAAGATTCTGGGCATCAGTGCAGATCATTTCCTCATCAGGATTCACAGAAGCGCTGGAGTCGACCTCTGATTCCCAGGCTATAGTATGAGTAAACAGCTCTGCAGACTCAACCATCTGTTCTACCTCATACTCAGACGGGCAGCTGGAGATTTGGGAGCTGTGAGGAAGCAAGTGCGATTTGGGTGACACCTTTGAGGACTGGAGTATTTGTGATGTTGAAGTTGATGTGGAGGAGAGCCCACTTAAAGGAGCACTTGATGTCCGTTGAAGCACCTGCTGTTTTTGTGCCTCATCTGGAATTTGTAGCCATTGGCGTGGCCGTAAGAAAGGGATCTTATCACATTGTCCGCTAAAAGAAGTAGACATTTTAGTTTGGCTGGAAGATGGTCTTTCTTCTGCAGATGTTACTGTTGCTTTAACACCTACCCCACGGACACAACCTTTTTCCCCTTCCCAACACGCCTATTCCCCTTTCCACCAGCAGCAGGCCTTTTTCCACTCATTTTGGTGGTTAACTAATTCACAACTCTGGAGTTGTTTGCACAAAAAAACAATGGATGGTAACCGAGCAGAGCTGAGTGGCCAAACTGTGGTATTAGGCCAAAACTATTGGCTGGGTTAGATGCAGAAAAAATTATTTTGAATTTGCAACCTGATGTAGGTCAGTATAGATGGATTAATAGAACAAGACCCACACACAGCTAGAAGCCCAATATTTTTTCAGAGGTAGATGCAGAAAAAAATATATTCAGTTTGCAACCTGATGGAGGTCAGTATAGATGGACTAATACAACAAGTCCCACACACAGCTGGAAGCCCAAATATTTTTTCAGAGGTACTGTAGATGCAGATAAAAATTAGTTTTAATTTGCAACCTGATGGAGGTCAGTATAGATGGACTAATAGAGAAAGTCCGACACACTACTAGAAGGCCAAATATTTTTTCAGAGCTAGATGCAGAAAAAAATTATATTCAGTTTGCAACCTGATGGAGGTCAGTATAGATGGATTAATAGAACAAGACCCACACACAACTAGAAGCCCAATATTTTGTCAGAGGTAGATGCAGAAAAAAATATATTCAGTTTGCAACCTGATGGAGGTCAGTATAGATGGACTAATACAACAAGTCCCACACACAGCTAGAAGCCCAATATTTTTTCAGAGGTAGATGCAGAAAAAAATATATTCAGTTTGCAACCTGATGGAGGTCAGTATAGATGGACTAATACAACAAGTCCCACACACAGCTAGAAGCCCAAATATTTTTTCAGAGGTACTGTAGATGCAGATAAAAATTAGTTTTAATTTGCAACCTGATGGAGGTCAGTATAGATGGACTAATAGAGAAAGTCCGACACACTACTAGAAGGCCAAATATTTTTTCAGAGCTAGATGCAGAAAAAAATTATATTCAGTTTGCAACCTGATGGAGGTCAGTATAGATGGATTAATAGAACAAGACCCACACACAGCTAGAAGCCCAATATTTTTTCAGAGGTAGATGCAGAAAAAAGTATATTCAGTTTGCAACCTGATGGAGGTCAGTATAGATGGACTAATACAACAAGTCCCACACACAGCTAGAAGCCCAATATTTTTTCAGAGGTAGATGCAGAAAAAAATATATTCAGTTTGCAACCTGATGGAGGTCAGTATAGATGGACTAATACAACAAGTCCCACACACAGCTAGAAGCCCAAACATTTTTTCAGAGGTACTGTAGATGCAGATAAAAATTAGTTTTAATTTGCAACCTGATGGAGGTCAGTATAGATGGACTAATAGAGAAAGTCCGACACACTACTAGAAGGCCAAATAGTTTTTCAGAGCTAGATGCAGAAAAAAATTATATTCAGTTTGCAACCTGATGGAGGTCAGTATAGATGGACTAATAGAGAAAGTCCGACACACTACTAGAAAGCCAAATATTTTTTCAGAGCTAGATGCAGAAAAAAATTATATTCAGTTTGCAACCTGATGGAGGTCAGTATAGATGGATTAATAGAACAAGACCCACACACAGCTAGAAGCCCAATATTTTTTCAGAGGTAGATGCAGGAAAAAAATATATTCAGTTTGCAACCTGATGGAGGTCAGTATAGATGGACTAATACAACAAGTCCCACACACAGGTAGAAGCCCAAATATTTTTTCAGAGGTACTGTAGATGCAGATAAAAATTAGTTTTAATTTGCAACCTGATGGAGGTCAGTATAGATGGACTAATAGAATGATGCTATGCCCAAAAGATTTTACTTCACTAGGTGCAGTAAAAAAATTGGTATTCTATACACAGGTGGTATATCTTGCAACACAGATAGGCTACTCCACTGACTAACACACTCTGCAATAGGCCAAAAAGGATTAGCTTTGCTAGATTCAGCCAAATGCTGTGAAAAAAACTTGCACAGCACTGGCACAGACCTGCCTGGCAAAAACTGATAGGAACTGATGTAACCTAGTCCTGAAAAGGACTCCAATTACAATTAGTCTTTACTCCCACAACCTATCTATTTAAGAGCACAGACCTCCCTGATAAAAGTCGTAGGAAATGCTGTAACCTAGTCCTTAAAAGGACTGCAATCACAACTATTCCCTACTCCCAAGCTATCTGTAGATTTGTGCGAAAATTGGCTTGAAATTAACAAGGTATAGCACACACAGCAACAGCGGTGCCGTCTAACACGCAGCTGCAGCAGTGAGAAAATGGTGGCGACGGGGAAAATGGCTTGGTCTTATAGGGCAAGGACATGTGACATACACTGCCAATGACACATGCCCTTGCTTGTGTGAAAAAAAGCACTTCGCTCCGTGTGTGCGCTGCTGATAGGCTGACAGATTGCACCTCCCCACTGCAAATGCGGGAAAGAGAAAAAAAAATGGAGATCTTCATTGTTCCTGCAGAGATCCATCCCCTGCCCCTCCCCCCACCCCGCTGTACACTCAAACTGCGTATTAACATTAATTTTCATCATTACTGAGAAAAAATCCAGTTATGATTTTGGTGCACGAACAGTTATCGAACATAACCTCGAACAGCCGAATTTTTCTCAAATTGTTCGTGTTCGCCGAACGGCTCGAACACCGCCCAAAACAGCTCGAATTTGAGATTGGCGAACAGTTCGAGTAGAACAACGCTCATCTCTAGTCTTCTGGTACAGCCCCATTTTTGTAGACCTGTCCGCCTCAGGAATAAGAGATATAAAGTTCTCCTTGTAGCGTGGGTCTAGAAGTGTCACCAACCAGTAATGACTGTCACCCTAAATTTTGAGAATGCGAGGGTCATGGGAAAGGCAGTGTAACATAAACTCAGCCATGCGTGCCAGACTACTAACACCCAAGACTTCCGTGTCCTCACCAAGAGGATGACTGACCATGCTCTCCTCCTCCTCCTCTCTGTCCTCTGGCCAGTATGATAGCTGTGCAGGTAGTACCGTCCTATAGTGCAAGAAACTAGCCCCTGTCCTTCCTTCTCATCCTCTTCCTTATTGTCACCCAATCCACGTTGGAATGAGATGAGGCTGGGCTGTGTGTAATCACCCTGTATGGTTCCTTGCTCCATCTCATCGTGCTCCGCCTGCAATGCATCCTCTTTGATTGTGAGCAGAGAGCGTTTCAGAAGACAGAGAAGTGGGATGGTGACTCTTTTTATGGCGTCATCGCTGCTCACCATCTTGGTGGAGTCCTCAAAGTTTTGGAGGATGGTACATATGTCTGATATCCATGTCCACGCCTGAGGTCTTATGTGTGGAGTCTGAACTGAATACCGACGGCCTTGTTGATGCTGGTACTCAACAACTGCCCTCTTCTGCTCACAAATCCTTCCCAATATCTGCAGTGTAGAGTTCCAATGCGTGGGGACATCACACACCAGTCTGTGAGCCGGAAGCTGCAAACGCTGCTGAAACACGGCTAGGGTGGCGGAAGCTGTAGCTGACTTTCTAAAATGGGCACACAGGAGGCAGCTCCGGGTAGGATTTGAGAAATCGCTGAGCCACGAGGTTAAGCACATGGGCCAGGCATGGTACGTGTGTGAGCTCGCCTTGCCTCAGAGCTGCCACCAGGTTCCGGCCATTGTCACACACGACCATGCCTGGCTGTAGGTTCAGCGGTGTGAGCCACAGATCTGCCTGCTCTTTCACAGCAGTCCACAACTTTTCAGCATTGTGCAGTTTGTCACCTAAGCATATCAGCTTCAGAACAGCCTGTTGCCACTTGGCTGAGGCAGTGCTGCAGTGCTTCCAGCTTGTGACTGATGTGGTCATTTCGGAGATGGAGGCTGAAGAGGAGGAGGAGGCTGAGGAGGATGAGGTGCAGGAGCTGTATGCCATGGGGGCAACACTGATTGACCTAGGGCCCGCAATCCTTGGCGTCGGGAGGACGTGTTCCGTCTCAATGTCCGACTGGGTCCCGGATTCCACTATGTTAACCCAGTGTGCCATCAGGGAGATGTACCGTCCCTGCCCACAAGCACTTGTCCACGTGTCCGTGGTTAGGTGGACTTTCCCGGTAACTGCATTGTTGAGGGCACGGCTAATGTTTTGGGACACATGCTTGTGTAATGCGGGGACAGCACATCGGGAGAAATAGTGGCGGCTGGGGACTGAGTACCGAGGGATGGCCGCCGCCATCAGGTTGTGGAATGCTTCCGTCTTCACAAGCCTAAAAGGCAACATTTTGAGCGCAAGCAGTCGTGAAATGTGAGAATTTAGTAGAGTGGCCTGTAGGGGCGTTGGCTGCATATTTGCGCTTGCGTTCCAAGGACTGAGGTATGGACAACTGAACACTGCGCTGGGACAAGGACATGGACGTGCTTCCTGATGCTGCTACTTGAGAGTGCGCAACGACAGGTGCAGGGCAGGAGGCATCTTCGCTTGCACTATGGACAGGGGATTGGCTTGCATGCACAACAGCAGAAGAAACAATGTTGCCACCTGCAGACACTGTTCCTGGACCCTGGCGGTTGGCCCACAAAGTCGGGTGCTTTGCTGCCATGTGCCTGATCATGCTGGTGATGGTCAGGCTGGTCGTTTTGCCACCCCTGCTGATGCTTGCCTGGCAGGTGGTGCAAATGGCCTTTTTGGGGTTATCGGCAGAGTCTTTAAAAGCAACCAGACTCGGGAAGACCTAACAGTTGTACTGGCAACTTCCTTCGTGTTGGTGTTACGGGGAACAGTTGCCTGCCTTCTGTCTGCGGCCACCACACTGCTTCTTCTTGCCTGTTGGGGTGCTCTGCCTCCCTCCCCCTGTGTGTTGCTGTCCTCGCTCGGCATGTCCTCCTGCCAGGTTGGGTCAGTAACTATATCATCCACCACCTCGTCTTCCACTTCCGCACCCTGGTCCTCCTCCTCACTTTCTGGCAATTGTATCTCATCATCGTCCACCTCTTGAGACACTTTCCCACCGTCGCCTTCGTGTGCCCATGGCTGTTCAAATATTTGGGCATCGCTACACGCGATCTCCTCTTGCCCTGCTTCAAGTGGACCGGGCGAGAGGCCCAAATCTATAAATGGAAAAGTGAACAGCTCTTCAGAGTGTCCAAGTGTGCGATCAGTTGTCTCCGGCACTCGGCAAGGTGGGAGGAAGGAGGATCGGGGTGAGGAATATGCGGTCCAGACTTACGGCTTCTGAGACTTGACAGTGTGGAAGACAGGGTGGTGGTGGTGGTGGCTAAGTGACTGGAAGAATTATCCGCTATCCAGCCAACAACCTTTTGACACTGCTCTGGGTTCAATAGTGGTGTGCTGCGGTCCCCTAGGAATTGGGACAGGAAGGTCAGGCGAGAAGATGTGGGTGTTTGTTGTGGCACAATTTCAGCTTGCCCACAGCCTTGTCCTCGGCCTCAATTCCTCGTTCCTTGCCATGTGCCTTGTCCATTTTAAATGGAGGACAGTATCTTCCACGCTCACTACAAATGACTGAGTTTGGAGCGAACTTATATGTGATCCGTGTGACGGAGAAAACAGAGTTTTAAATACCTGTCCTGTAGGTAAGTAGTTTGAATAGCAAACTGGTGTGAATTGCTTCCCTAACACACTGAAGGAAATTTTTAATGGAGGCCAGAAATGGCAGTATTTTCTGACAACGTATATGTGATCTGTTTGACGGAGAAAACAGGGTTTTCAATACCTGGCCAGTAGGTAAGTAGTTTGAACAGCAAACTGGTTTGAATTGCTTCACCGGCACACTAAAGGAAATTTTTAACGGAGGCCAGAAATGGTAGTATTTTCTGACAACGTATATGTGATCCGTTTGACGGAGAAACACAGTTTTAAATAGCTGGATTTCTAGCACTGTAGTATGGAAAGGACCTGGCTGTATTCTGCAGTGCCAACAAGCAAATGGCACAGAAAAACGTTGTTCTCTGGATTGCTTTTTAAGCAAATAATGAGGATTAAGATCCGAAAAATGTATTCCTGGCCCCTGAGACCCGGGCCTTTGTATAGAAATATCTAACAGCAGCAGAAGGCAGAATTGGAATGGAGCCTCTTGTGCTATATGCACTGCAGTCTGCTATATACACTGCCTGCCTATATACACTGCCTGCCGGATATCTCTGCAGATGAATTAGTTAGTCCTCAAAAGGACTGTTTGTTAAGATGGATATGTGTAATGTACGGTTTTTCTCCCTACACTACCTAATACACAAGCAAATCTCTCCCTGACGCAGCAGCACCTCTCCCTACTCTGCCTGATTCCGGAGTGACTGTGACGAGCACAGCAGCGCCAGGTCTGATATAGACCTGATGACGCTGTGCAGCCAGCCAATCTAAATGAAACTAAATGGGAGGAGACACAGATTAGATATTAGAAAAAACTTTTTGACAGTTAGGGTGATTAATGAGTGGAACAGGCTGCCACGAGAGGTGGTGAGTTCCCCTTCAATGGACGTCTTCAAACAGAGGCTGGACAGACATCTGTCTGAGATGATTTAGTGAATCCTGCTTTGAGCAGGGGGTTGGACCAGATGACCCAGGAGGTCCCTTCCAACTCTACCATTCTATGATTCTATGATTCTATGATTCTATGATTCTATGAATCACTGTAATTCCACAACCAACATGGCTACGGCATTACAGTGAGTGGCAGGCAATCCCTGCATGTTGATTGGTGCTCTAAAGAGCGCCAAACATGCAGGGAGGGGACCCGAGTTCCCATCGAGCAACCCCGGAAATACTCAGCGAGCGCCGAGCATCTCGAGCAGTGAGATGCTCGGGTGAGCACCGAGTAGTAGCGGGTAGTGTTGAGCCACCCCCGTAGTGTTCGGGTTCGGTTCGGTTCGTCGAACACCGGGATGTTCGAGGAACTGTTCGTCGAACTGTTCGTCGAACACCTTAGAACACCGTTGAACACCGTTAAAACCAATGGCAGGCAAACAAAAACACATAGAAACACATAGAAAACACCTTCAAAGGTGTCCAAAAGCTGACACACTGCTCAGAAGACGCTTTCTTTAAAAAAGCCGGCCGGCAATTCAGCAGCGGCATACACCGGTACCCGACAATTTAGACAAGAAGGAATAGAGCCTCACACATAGATTAGATAGATAGAAACATGTCAGTCACATATATATGAAGTACAGTGACAGTGTTGCTTACTGTACTTGTCATTTAGTGTAAAGGATTTATTAAAAAATATAATAGTGTTTTCATGCACTGTCTCTTTAAAAAAGCCGGCCGGCAATTCAGCATCTGTACCCGACAATTTATAACAGACAGAATAGAGCTTCACACATAGATTAGATAGATAGAAACATGTCAGTCACATATATATGAAGTACAGTGACAGTGTTGCTTACTGTACTTGTCATTTAGTGTAAAGGATTTATTAAAAAAAATAATAGTGTTTTCATGCACCGTCTCTTTAAAAAAGCCAGCCTGCAATTCAGCATCTGTACCCGACAATTTATAACAGACAGAATAGAGCTTCACACATAGATTAGATAGATAGAAACATGTCAGTCACATATATATGAAGTACAGTGATAGTGTTGGTTACTGTACTTGTCATTTAGTATTAAAATAAAGGATTTATTATTAAAAAAAATTGGCGTGGGGTTCCCCTTAATTTTAGTCTCTAGCGGAGGTTAAGCAGACAGCTGGGGCAGATGTTTGAAGCCTGGGAAGGGGGTAATACCCACGGAGCTTCCCAGGCTACTAATATGAGCCCCCAGCTGAATACATAGCCTTTACTAGCTATTAAAATGGGGGACCCCCCCAAAAAAATGACGTGGGGTCCCCCCTAATTTAATAGCTAGCAAAGGCTAGGCAGACAGCTGGGGGCTGATATTAATAGCCCAGGAAGGGAGCCATGAATATTGGCCCCCTCCCAGGCTAGAAACACCAGCCGTCAGCCGCCCCAGAAATGGCGCATTCATAGGATGCGCCAATTCTGGCACTTAGCCTCGCTCTTCCACGCTGCCCTGTAGCGGTGGCAGGGGGTAATAGGGCTGGGGTTGATGTCAGCTTATAATGCCAGATGACATCAAGCCCAGGTTAGTAATGGAGAGGCGTCTATAAGACACCCCCATTACTAACCCCATAGTCAAAGTTAAAAGAAAACACAAACACCCAGAATAAAGTCCTTTAATTGAAATAAAGACACAATCCTTTATTGTTCTAAATTAAACCATACTTACCATCACGCCCATTCCAGCTGAAGCCAACGATCTCCTGCAATAAAAGAAAAATAATAAAGCAACATCATCCTTACCTTTCCATGGTTCCCACGACAGCTTCAGCTCTGCTACATCGAGATGACAGGCTGGACCGCAGCAGAACGCTGCCATCCAGCCTGTCATCCCGCAGTCACTGAGAAGCGCAGGCATGCTTGCGCTCTGCAGTGTCTGGCTGTGACGGCATAAAGATGAGACGAGTTCATGTCCAATGAACTCGGCGCACCTCATGCACGTCACTGACAGCGTGGGAAAATTCTCACGCTGAAGCGCTGAGTGCAGGAGAATTCTCCCACGCTGTCAGTGACGTGCATAAGGTGAGCTCATGTCCAATGAACTCAGCTCACCTCCTGCACGTCACTGACAGCGTGGGAGAATTCTCCTGCACTCAGCGCTTCAGCGTGAGAATTCTCCCACGCTGAAGCGCTGAGTGCAGGAGAATTTTCCCACGCTGTCAGTGACGTGCATAAGGTGAGCTCATGTCCAATGAACTCAGCTCACCTCCTGCACATCACTGACAGCGTGGGAGAATTCTCCTGCACTCAGCGCTTCAGTGTGAGAATTCTCCCACGCTGAAGCGCTGAGTGCAGGAGAATTTTCCCACTCTGTCAGTGACGTGCATGAGGTGAGCCGAGTTCATTGGACATTAACTCGGCTCATCTGGATGCCCTCACAGAGAGACACTGTGGAGCGCAAGCAAGCCTGCGCTTCTCAGTGTCTGCGGGATGACAGGCTCGATGGCAGCGTTCTGCTGCGGTCCAGCCTGTCATCTCGATGTAGCAGAGCTGAAGCTGTCATGGGAACCATGGAAAGGTAAGGATGATGTTGCTTTATTATTTTTCTTTTATTTCAGGAGATCGTTGGCTTCAGCTGGAATGGGCGTGACGGTAAGTATGGTTTAATTTAGAACAATAAAGAATTGTGTGTTTATTTCAATTAAAGGACTTTTTTCTGGGTGTTGTGTTTTTTTTAAATACTTTACTAGAAATTCATGGTGGTCATGTCTAATATTGGCGTGACCCCATGAATTTTGGGCTTAGGGCCAGCTGATAATGCCAAGCTGGCCCTAACCCCTTTATTACCCAGTGAGCCACCGCATCAGGGCCCTGGATGAGTTGGGTACAGCGCCAGAAGATGGCACTTCTATGAACGCGCCATTTTCCGGGGTGGCTGCGGACTGCAATTTGCAGCGGGGGTGGCCCAGAAAGCTTGGGCCTCCCTGCGCTGCGGATTCCAGCCCCCAGCTGCATAGTTGTACCTGGCTGGACACAAAAACAGGGCGAAGCCCCACGTCAATTTTCTTTAAATTATTTCATGAAATAATTAAGAAAAAAAGGGCTTCCCTATATTGTTGTGCCCGGCCAGGTACAAATAGGCAGCTGGTGGTTGGGGGCAGCCCGTTCCTGCCTGCTGCACCTGACTGGACACAAATATAGTGCGAAGCCCCACGTCAATTTTTTTTTAATTATTTCATGAATTTCCTGAAATAATTAAAAAAAATTGAAGTGGGGCTTCGCACTATATTTGTGTCCAGCCAGGTACAGCAGGCAGGAACGGGCTGCCCCCAACCACCAGCTGACTATTTGTACCTGGCCGGACACAACAATATAGGGAAGGCCTTTTTTTCTTAATTATTTCATGAATTTCATGAAATAATTAAAAAAAAAATACGTGGGGCTTCGCCCTATTTTTGTGTCCAGCCAGGTACAACTAGGCAGCTGGGGGCTGGAATCTGCAGCGCAGGGAGGCCCAAGCTTTCTGGGCCCCCCCGCTGCAAATTGCAGTCCGCAGCCACCCCGGAAAATGGCGCGTTCATAGAAGCGCCATCTTCTGGCGCTGTACCCAACTCATCCAGGGCCCTGGTGCGGTGGCTCACTGGGTAATAAAGGGGTTAGGGCCAGCTTGGTATTATCAGCTGGCCCCAAGCCCAAAATTCATGGGGTCACGCCAGTATTAGACATGACCGCCATGAATTTCTAGTAAAGTATTTAAAAAAAACACAACACCCAGAATAAAGTCCTTTAATTGAAATAAACACACAATTCTTTATTGTTCTAAATTAAACTATACTTACCATCACGCCCATTCCAGCTGAAGCCAACGATCTCCTGCAATAAAAGAAAAATAATAAACCAACCTCATCCTTACCTTTCCATGGTTCCCACGACAGCTTCAGCTCTGCTACATCGAGATGACAGGCTGGACCGCAGCAGAACGCCGCCATCCAGCCTGTCATCCCGCAGACACTGAGAAGAGCAGGCTTGCTTGCGCTCCACATTGTCTCTCTGTGACGGCATAAAGATGAGCCGAGGTCATGTCCAATGAACTCGGCTCACCTCATGCACGTCACTGACAGCGTGGGAAAATTCTCACGCTGAAGTGCTGAGTGCAGGAGAATTCTCCCACGCTGTAAGTGACGTGCATGAGGTGAGCCGAGTTCATTGGACATGACCTCGGCTCATCTTTATGCCGTCACAGAGAGACAATGTGGAGCGCAAGCAAGCCTGCTCTTCTCAGTGTCTGCGGGATGACAGGCTTGATGGCAGCTTTCTGCTGCGGTCCAGCCTGTCATCTCGATGTAGCAGAGCTGGAGCCGTCGTGGGAACCATGGAAAGGTAAGGATGATGTTGCTTTATTATTTTATTTTTATTACAGGAGATCGTTGGCTTCAGCTGGAATGGGCGTGACGGTAAGTATGGTTTAATTTAGAACAATAAAGAATTGTGTCTTTATTTCAATTAAAGGACTTTATTCTGGGTGTTTGTGTTTTTTTTAACTTTGACTATGGGGTTAGTAATGGGGGTGTCTTATAGACGCCTCTCCATTACTAACCTGGGCTTGATGTCAGCTGGCATTATAAGCTGACATCAACCCCAGCCCTATTACCCCCTGCCACCGCACCAGGGCAGCGTGGAAGAGCGAGGCTAAGTGCCAGAATTGGCGCATCCTATGAATGCGCCATTTCTGGGGCGGCTGACGGCTGGTGTTTCTAGCCTGGGAGGGGGCCAATATTCATGGCTCCCTTCCTGGGCTATTAATATCTGCCCCCAGCTGTCTGCCTAGCCTTTGCTAGCTATTAAATTAGGGGGGACCCCACGTCATTTTTTTGGGGGGGTCCCCCATTTTAATAGCTAGTAAAGGCTATGTATTCAGCTGGGGGCTGATATTAGTAGCCTGGGAAGCTCCGTGGGTATTACCCCCTTCCCAGGCTTCAAACATCTGCCCCAGCTGTCTGCTTAACCTCCGCTAGAGCCTAAAATTAAGGGGAACCCCACGCCAATTTTTTTAATAATAAATCCTTTATTTTAATACTAAATGACAAGTACAGTAACCAACACTATCACTGTACTTCATATATATGTGACTGACATGTTTCTATCTATCTAATCTATGTGTGAAGCTCTATTCTGTCTGTTATAAATTGTCGGGTACAGATGCTGAATTGCCGGCCGGCTTTCTTAAAGAGACGGTGCATGAAAACACTATTATTTTTTTTAATAAATCCTTTACACTAAATGACAAGTACAGTAAGCAACATTGTCACTGTACTTCATATATATGTGACTGACATGTTTCTATCTATCTAATCTATGTGTGATTCTCTATTCCTTCTATTCTAAATTGTTGGGTACAGATGCTGAATTGCCGGCCGGCTTTTTTAAAGAGACGGTGCATGAAAACACTATTATTTTTTTTGATAAATCCTTTACACTAAATGACAAGTACAGTAATCAACACTGTCACTGTACTTCATATATATGTGACTGACATGTTTCTATCTATCTAATCTATGTGTGATTCTCTATTGCTTCTATTCTAAATTGTCGGGTACCGCTGCTGAATTGCCGGCCGGCTTTTTTAAAGAGACGGTGCATGAAAACACTATTATTTTTTTTGATAAATCCTTTACGCTAAATGACAAGTACAGTAAGCAGCACTTTCACTGTACTTTGTATATATGTGGCTGACATGTTTATATCTATCTAATCTATGTGTGAAGCTCTATTCTTTCTGTTCTAAATTGTCGGGTACCGGTGTATGCCGCTGCTGAATTGCCGGCTTTTCGTGTTTCACTGTGAGCACAGTTCCCATCGATTTGGGCAATCACTGTAATGCCACAACCACCATGGCTGTGGCATTACAGTGAGTGGCAGACAATCCCTGCATGATTGGTGCTCTAAATAGCACCAGACATGCAGGACACGCTTTTGGTGCACGAACAGTTATCGAACATAACCTCGAACAGCCGAATTTTTTGCAAATCGTTCGGGTTCGTCGAACAACTCGAACACCGCCCAAAACAGCTCGAATTTGAGATTGGCGAACAGTTCTAGTCGAACACCGCTCATCCCTAGTAGCGAGCATGCTCGCTCATCACTATTTATATGCACTATTGCTTTTACTTATTTACATACAGCAGGGCATATGTTCATTTTGTTTTTATACTAGGTTTAGTCTGTTTAATGGCCAGTGTGAACAGCCTCCTATATTTTGCATGTATACCATCTTGTACTCCAGTTCATTTTTTTTCAGTTGAACTCCTTGCAGATCTTGTCCTTGGAGGGATTTGAACTGAGGACCCCAGCGCTGCAAAACAACCGGGCTAACTACTGTGCTGCCCTCTTCATTAATCTCCTCTTTGCCACAGTTTTGGGGAGAATGCAGTTTTCCATTAATGGGATCCACATAAACTAAAAGTTATTACCTATCCAATGTGTAGGTGATAACTTGCTAAGCTTGGAATACACCTTAAGGACCCAGCATTAGACTTTTCAGGACTTATATAGAAATATTCTTTCTTTTTTTCATGCCTGTGTGATGGGGTTAATAATTTTTTCTACCATTGCCCAAAAAGGCAATCTGTCTCCTGTTTTGTTTATTCTTGATGGAGATTTCTTTTTATTTCTTTGTATTCACTGAAAAAAATATTTATTTTCCTGAAAAAAAAAAAAAAAGCAACATCAAAGATCTGGTTGTGCTTCATCCAATGCATCATTCATTAAAATGGTCACTTTTATAGTATTCTAATTAGCTCATATTATCACCCAAAGGCAGGTGTTAAATATTTGTGGATTTAGATCTATCCATTCAATTACTTCATCAAAGCCTGATGAATTCCACATGCATATAATGAACCCGCATTTCCACATTTGCAGGCACATTTGCAAACTTATCACTGAATTTTTCATATCTGAATATTTATTACATACGAGTACTCATATTTGTGCTCTACAATAAATTGCTGATTGTGAATGCTATGTATTAAATTTGCAAATTTGCCCTATGCATGCCCTTATGTGCTGAAACGAAAAAAAATACTTGTATGTGCCAGGGTATTGAATGAGTTAAATTTCACCAACATTAGGAAGGCAGTTTTATTGAAAAGGAAATCTTCAGAAATCCAAAGCCATGTTGTTATGTTGCATAAAATTAAAAATTAATGCACTTTGTAATTCATTTCATTGACTTGTCAATTTCAATGTAGTTTGAGCTCGTCTGTACTTAATACTGTTCTCGGGGGTGCACTTACATGTATCTTGATCATTACTTATATAGAACACTATTAAAGTGAAAGCCGTCTGCATTTTAATTCCAACACATCTAGCAAGATTCTTTATTATAGAAAATAGAGGTTTGAATAGTAATAATTCCCCTCTTAATTAACCTGCTGTTAACAAAATGAATTTCTAAAATGATAGTTGTTTACTCCTTAAAGGGATTGTCCAGGATGTTAAAGGGAATCTGTCAGCACGCTCACCCCCCCCCCATCACCCTTCAGACTGTATATATGGTCATATTGTGCTCTGAAAGATAATGTCATCCAAGCAGTAACATTTTAGACTAAAACATACCTGGCTGTATTCACGCAGACAAGCTCTGATTTGTGCTGGCCATGGTTTGGGCAGCATGAATCTAGTGAGAGGTTCCCTTTAAACACTTCAAACACATTTACCATTTCATAGCCCAAACACAACCTGTTTGTTGGTCCATTTTGATACGATAACTTCTGGGGATATTACTTGGTCTTTAATTCATCAAAACATCATTAAAGGGAACCTGTCACGTAGGATAACACTATTAACCTGCAAATAAAGGATTAATTTGCAGATTAATAGCGGTATGAAGGTGCACGATCGCAGTATTGAAAGTGCAGCAACCAGGAGAAAATTAACTTTATTCCTCCCAGGAGCCGCCGGCTTTCAGTCATAAAGGCGTGTTCGGGTGGCTACAGTCACCACTCACTATATTGTGAGCAATGCCTGGCACTTTGACTGACATCCAGCTCAGCAATGCATCAATGCAGAGCCGGTTGTCAGTCAAATTGCTCGGCATAGATACAGCCATGGCTCACAGTGCTGTGAGTGATAACTGAAGCGGCCCAACTTGCCTGAATTACTGAAAGCCAGCGGCTCCCAGGAGGAATAAAGCTAATTTTCTCCTTTCTGTATAGTGGCCAGTCGCCTTCCTAACGCTATTAACCTGCAGATTATCCCAATATTGGCAGGTTCTCTTTAATTATATAGCCTAGGATAAAAATTGGAAGGTTTTACTTGGTCATTTATGTTTGTTCAGTTATTGAATTTCTTCTTGGTTTTGTTTCCTGATTTCATAATGGTCAGTGGTTAATTAAGAACATCATTTTTTATTCTACATATACAGTGCCTTGTGAAAGTATTTGGCCACCTTGAACTTTTCTACCTTTTGCAACATTTCTGGCTTCAAACATAAAGATATAACATTCTAATTTTTGGGGGAAGAATCAACAACAAGTAGGACACAATCATGAAGTGAAACAAAATCTATTGGATATTTTAAACTTTTAAAAAAATTAAAAACTGAAAAGTGGGGCGTGCAATATTATTGGGCCCCCTTGAGTTAATACTTTGTAGAACAACCTTTTGCTGCGATTACAGCTGAAAGTCGCTTGGGGTATGTCTCTATCAGTTTTGCACATCAAGAGGCTGAAATTCTTGCCCATTCTTCCTTGCAAAACAGCTCAAGCTCATTGAGGTTAGATGGAGGGCGTTTGTGACCAGCAGTTTTCAGCTCTTTCCACAGATTCTCGATTGGATTCCGGTCTGGACTTTGACTTGACCATTCTAACACATGGATACATTTATTTTTGAACCATTCCATTATAGAATTTGCTTTATGTTTGGAATTATTGTCTTGTTGTAAGATAAATCTCCATCCCAGCTCAGGTCTTTTGCAGACTCTAACAGGTTTTCTTCCAGAATGGTCCTGTATTTGGCTCCGTCCATCTTCCCATCAATTTTAACCATCTTCCCTGTCCCTGCTGAAGAAAAGCAGGCCCAAACCATGATGCTGCCACCACCATGTTTGACAGTGGGGATGGTGTTTTGAGGGTGATGAGCTGTGTTGCTTTTACGCCAAACATATCGTTTTGCATTGTGGCCAAAAAGTTCGATTTTGGTTTCATCTGATCAGAGCACCTTATTCCACATGTTTGGTGTGTCTCCCAGGTGGCTTGTGGCAAACTTCAAACGAGACTTTTTATGGATATCTTTGAGAAATGGCTTTCTTCTTGCCACTCTTCCATAAAGGCCAGATTTGTGCAGTGTACGACTGATTGTTGTCCTATGGACAGACTCTCCCACCTCAGCTGTAGATCTCTGCAGTTCATCCAGAGTGATCATTGGCCTTTTGGCTGCACCTCTGATCAGTCTTCTCCTTGTTCGAGATGAAAGTTTAGAGGGACGGCCGGGTATTGGTAGATTTGCAGTTGTCTGATACTCCTTCCATTTCAATATGATCGCTTGCACAGTGCTCATTGAGATGTTTAAAACTGGGGAAATCTTTTTGTATCCAAATCTGGCTTTAAACTTCACCACAACAGTATCTCGGACCTGCCTGGTGTGTTCCTTGGTCTTCATGATGCTCTCTGCACTTGAAACAGAACCCTGAGACTATCACAGAGCAGGTGCATTTATACTGACGCGCCCCCTGGGCAATGCGTGCGTGGGGATACCCGGAACCAGACCCGTTGCGGATGCTGGGGGTTGTAGTCCTCATGTGGCGGGGACCCGGTCCCGTGGCTCAGGGTGGTCAACTCAAATGGCAGTCTATTTGTGTGGTTTTGTGATATTAAATGTCCGACTACGCCACCCGTGGATTGCGGTCAGAGTGAACCGCCGCTGCAGGGCAGACCGCTGAGGCTGGTGTTGTGAGTGCAGCAGGAAATAGTATAACTCCCCACTTGAGGAGTATAGCCTCAGGGAAGCAAGTGTGGATGTTGGGGGTTATGGTGCACGGGAGCAGCAGTAAAGACACCGAGTCTCTGTAATGCAGTCCAGAGTATTTACTCACAGTTCTTTATCCACGTTACTACAGCTGGTCATAACGTCCCTCGTTGCACTGTGTTCACCAGGTGAGGGGCTCGGCCTACTCCCAGATAACTTTAGAGCGTTTCACAGGACCCCCTTTATGTGTCCTTTCTCTGGCCTGTCATACCCCGCCAGTGACCTCGCTTCTGTCCGGCTGCCTCGGGCCTTCTCTTGGTAAACTTTGGCGCCAGTTTCCCTGACCCTATATGATGCCTTCTAGCGGGTGTAGCGAGGGGCTGCGCCACGTGAAATGTCACAGCCTCCGGTTTCTAGCTGAGGGTAGTTCCACACCTCCACTAGTTTCGGGGACCGGTCTCCCCCTTGGCCTGACCCTTTAACGCAGGTAGATTCGGCCGTGCGGTGGCGACTCGCCGGTCCACACCCCTGGGGTCCCTTCGACCCTTGTTCCTGGAGCTCTTCCGCTCCTCTTTCTTCCTTCTTCCTCCTCCAGGCTCCGGCCTCTCTCTTAGGCCTGCCTGCGGAGCAGAGCCCATGCAGAGCCTCTTCTCCCACCTCCTGCTCCCTCTTCTTCTCTCACTGAACTGAACTGAACTAAGATGGTGCCCACCTTTTATACCTCCCTCTAGGTGCACCCAGGAACTGCTTCCTCCCTGCTCCTGCACTACAGGGTTCCCCCTTCCTCGGTGTTCCCTCCCCCCACTCCAGCCAGGGACAGGGACTCTCATGCTCTACTTGGAGCATATCGGTCGCCCTGCCCCCCGGAAATGTGGTGTAATGCATGCAGGTGTCGGGGTCCTGATCCACACTCCATCCTTACCTGAGAGTGAGATATCGCACATCTGGTTGAGATGCAATACCTCTGTAGCAACCGAGCCCTCGGGGCGCTACAATACGGAGACTTGATTACACACAGGTGGATTCTATTTATCATTACCAGTCATTTAGGACAACATTGGATCATTCAGAGATCCTCACTGAACTTCTGGAGTGAGTTTGCTGCACTGAAAGTAAAGGGGCCGAATAATATTGCATGCCCCACTTTTCAGATTTTAATTTTTTTAAAAAGTTTAAAATATCCAATACATTTCATTCCACTTCACGATTGTGTCCCACTTGTTGTTGATTCTTCCCAAAAAAATTAGAATTTTATATCTTTATGTTTGAAGCCAGAAATGTGGCAAAAGGTAGAAAAGTTCAAGGGGGCCAAATACTTTCACAAGGCACTGTACATACATACAATGCACATTACATGTGGTAGATATTATTCAAGTGACAGAGATAGTAAATAAATTAATCTGATGTACAGACTTCAACCATTCTCATCTCCAGGAACAGAACCAGGCATAGTAATAATTTTAGATTTGTCTCAGGAGATAATTGCTCCTAGAAATAGCCTTGTTTTCTTAGCATTACCTGGATGGACTTTTCAAACTAACAAAATTTGAAAATGATAAAAACATGTCCACACTCATTCTCCTCTGTCAGTTCCTATAACTACCAGTTCCTTCACTTAAAGCTTAAAGAGAAATTGGACATTTTATATTTTAGCAGAAAATGTACCAGATTTAAGACATAACCCTAAATATGTAAATATAACATACTTCACAACATATGTTCAATCCAGAAGTTAACGAGGAACTGACTTTTTACAGGATCTTTTTCCTAATATTACTATTCTTTTCTATTTATGGATCACACTTTGACCCCTTCGCATATATGGGTGTAACCATATAACTGTGTAACTGCATAAGGAGGGGGCTTAGCAGAAGCCCCTGAATCGCCAGAAGGAGCAGTCAGTTTGTACCGGCAGAGATCGGTGCCTCACACAACAGGCAGGGAGTTAGCAACTCCCTGCCTTTTAGCTCTTAGGCCCGTAGTAAAAAAAAATTAAATAGTCCCCGATTATCCCATTAAGTGCACAGTCATATGGACGTATAACACGGACGACGATCGCATCGCAATGCATGGACTGGCCGGCGGCTCTCCTGACCCAAGCGTGACAGCTGCATAGAGATACATGAAGCTGTCACACTCAGGTCAGGAGAGCCGCTGGCCAGTGCGATGCGATCGTCGGCCGTGTTATACGTTCGTCTGCCTGCGCCCTGTATTGTAGGTTAACAAAAGGATACAATACATATATTCATCTTTAGAAGGCACAATTATAAGATTATTATATTACTACTCCCCTTTCCAGGTATTTCCCTTTATCTGGAAAACCCACATACACTCCCCCCCCCCACCCAATTGTTTTTTTTTGCACTCTTTATTTAGTTTAGCTTCTATTACTTAATATATAATAAGCAGTAAACACAATAAATGGCAAACTGAATTTTCCTTATATAATGCTAAATTTAAAACTGTATTGTTTTGTAATTATTATACCCTGAACAATGAATAAATGAAACCCTATAAATAAAATGAAAAAAGTATATTACATTGTATTGTAATATTTTAATAACATCATAACATTTTTCACACGTCCATTGTCCTAGACACAAATCTCAGTACTCATAATTGCCAGCTTCCAGGGACATTTTACTGCCAGACAAAGCTGGCATTGGGCCATATGCAGCCACGGCATAAATACTAGAGCAGCTTACATACGAGTCTATACTTTGAGCCAAATATTTCTCTTGCTCAGTCTGATGGTTCTCTATTTTTTTTTATTGAGGCTTGGAAAACTGTATGACAAGTGTGAACAGCTGCAGCCCAAGATATTGTAATAAAAGCAAGACTGGGGTGAGGACCAAACCAGTATAACATATGACGAAGATCAGCAGAGTACTGTCAACTATGCTAGCTTTTCTGTAGCATTCCAGCTAATTTTCTATTAAAATGTATTGAACATTTTATCGAGGATGGGTAGAGGCTAGTAGAAAATATACAATCATAAAACATAAACCACCCATGATATATATGTGGCGCCCCTGAGGGTTCAGTCGCCACAGAGGTACTGCACCTCACCCAGAGGTGTTGTGTCTCCCTTCTCTCAGTTAAGGAGGGAGTGCTGCACGGAACCCCAAACACCTGCATCCAACATTACACTGCTCCAGGCCGGCTGGAGGGGCAACATGCAGAGCGCAGCTGCTGAGCCCTGACCCTGGCTGGAGTGGGGGGAACCCAAAGGTAGGGGAACCAGTAGTGGGTGTGGATGGAGGAAGTAGTTAGAGGGAGCACTTTGGTAGGAGTATAAGATAGGGAAGCCATCTTAGGGTGGCAGTTGAGTTAGGGAGCAGTTCAGAAGAACAGCTCGGGATAGTTCAGAAGAACAGTCCGGGAGCAGAGTATCATTAGGAGATCTGCTCCACAAGTAGGGCCAAGTCAGGAGGCCCAGGAGGGGAGGAGGGAGTAGGCTCCGTTCTAAGAAAGGATCCTAGGGGGTACGGCGCGTGCAGGACGGCACCCGTACGCCCCGCATCTGTCAGAAGACAGAGGGATCGTAGCCGCATTCTAGTCCCCTGAGGGTCAAGCAAGTCTGTGTAACTCCGACGGACAGGAGGGACTTCAGAGTACCTGAACAGGACTGAGAGTGGGCAGCGCAGAGCAGGAGGGAAAAAGACCAGTGTGAAGACGGTCAAAATAGGAACACGAGAAAGTGGGGTTCTGCCAGGTATTCCCAAGTTGCCTGAGGAAGGATTGAACCCCTGCCCGGTGAACGCAGCGCGACGCGGGAGGCCTTAACCTGTACAGTGCACCTGTGGACTGCCTTAAGAACTGTGAGTAAAGACACGGATGACTGCACTGCACCGCCTCTGTCCAATTATTTTGTCCGCGCCATCATTCCCTCCCTGCACTACAACGCCCAGCGCAACCACCATTCACCTACACTGCCCTGAGGCCTGCTCCACCTGTGGGGAGCTGTCCCATCACAAGCTGCCCTAACATCTGCCTCAGAGGACTGTTGCAGCGCTGGTGATCCTCACCAGACACCACAGGTGGCGTCACGAACTTTCCAATCCCATATAATAATCCCCCCTTTTTACTGACCGCCCTGGGTCACAGACCGGGCCAGCCACCGTGATAACCCCCATACCGGCAACCAGAGGCCCGGCTCCCGAGCACCCCACGGCCCTGGGGGCGCGTCATATACATGTTACATACAGTGGTCTTGGCAATTTATAGTATTTCTTGTCATCTTTTTCCTCCAGTATCTTACAATTTTCTGTTTCCTTGTTGTCCAATGCTTGATTGGCCAGAATCACTGGAAGGGAGTATTTTCGTGTATGGGCAGTGTGGCTCCCCAACACTTCACACATAGTGTGATCAAGATAATTATGGGGATAGCTGGACTGCAGTGCCAAGAAAGTTTATGAAATAGGGGTTTATTCTGTTCAGGGAAAAAGGTGACTTAGAGGCAATGTAATTAGTGTGTACAGACCAATGGACAGTACAGGGATATGTCTACTGATCTTAATATACCCAGGCCTCGTCTATTTCTAGAGGAGAGAAGATTTCTGCATCAGCTTCGCAGTTTCAGTGATGTCACCACTGGTCTGGTGGTGATTTGATTTGTGTCACGTGTAGGCTGCAGCAAATGAGCAGCCGCTCGTCAGCTGCACCCTTTAGTATTTTATCAAAGCGAACATCTGACCTCATGGAATATTGATGGGTTGCAACTGACAAGCGGCAGTCATTTCCTGTAGTCTACATGTGACACAAGTCACGTCACTACCTGGAACGGCGGAGCCAACATCGCTGGAACTGCGCTACTGAAGGAGGTGAGTACACAGAGTTTCATGTATATTTATCAAACTTGGGTTGTCCTGTAGTGGATAACCCCTTTAAGACTAACTGTTTGAACTGTTTGTCACCATGGTTAGTTTTTTTTCTAAAGAAAAAGTTGCAGAATCTTTTACCTCCCAAACCATTAAAATGATTGTGCAGCATTTTCATAAGATAAGTCAAGTGATAAAATGTTTTGAAGCATTGGGGTGTGAAAATACTTTATATGTAAATTAAGACAAAAATATTTAGCTTTGGAAGCATTAAAATAATCTTATATGACAAATCTTGTATAAAGCTAGCTTGGATAAGACTTCCATCTATTACAATGTGCATGTTTTGAAAGACACAAATGTGGAAGTTACACATACACAGGAGCTTAGGTGGACGTGAAGCTGCGGAACTGAAAATTGTGGATTTATTTAATTGCTATGAATTTCCACAAAAACAGAAATCACAGCAAATATGATCCCTTAAAACACAGCTTTTACTAGATGTACATTAAAACCTCAAATATAATCTCAAAAGTTAGAGAGTGCATATGCACCAATGATAAAATACCCCATCAAAAAGGTTTAATCACTGGTTTAGTTATAAAGATTCAGGGGTAATCTGCAAATGGTTTCAATCCTCTGTGGAACTGTCACCTCACTAACCCTATTGTGTCCTATTAGACCCCATATTGTGCGCCATTCATCATCTTCCTTTCAGGGTGCATTTCCGTTGATGGTGTGATCAACTTCACCAGTTTTATATAAAGCATCAGAATCCACAAAGAAGAAGGAAGAAGAGGTAGAACATTAATATTATACATAAATAAATTATTAATATTTATTTATGTATTTATTTTACTTGCTTATATAGCGCCATCATGTTCCACAGCACTTTACAGACATCATCATCACTGTCCCCACTGAAGCTCACAATCTGAATTCTATATCAGTAATGTATGTCTTTGGAGTCATGGTATCAATAAATTAACTATAGCTGTCTCAACTAAGTTTTGCAGTGAATATGGCAGTATTTACACAAAACTCCAACATTTATTTAAAAAAAAAAATAGAACTGCTCTCATTATCATTTCTAAAAATGTAATGTTCTTTGTAAATAGCTTTTGTGGTCTTATGGGATAAGAAAAATAAAATCTGGCCATCTTCTTAGCTTTAAGGTAAAATAATATTAATGTTATATTCACAAAGAGTTTCCATTTATTGAACTAAGGAGAACACAACAAGCCAGAAAAATATTTTTTTCTGTGTCCATGACGTATACCAATAGCTCTGAATCAAAGGTAAGTATGGTGGTAAAAAGGGGTCATTTGCTCAATGCTAAAATGAAGAATAAACCTTGCATATGATAGTATCAAAATATTGTATTGTAGACTTTTTGGACAGAACAGTGGCCTTTCTCCCATGATATAGATTTATGAGTTACGAATGCCAATTTCAGTCTCCACTACTCAGAAAGGTATACAGAAATGTTCTTTGTTTTTGATTCCACAGAGCATATCAAATATGGCGCTATGTTTCTGGTAATCCAAGTTATTGCATAAATCCAGCAACTATGAAAAATATGAAAAAGTTAAAATATAGCTTTTAATCCATCATGATTAAAGATGTGAAAATAACTGCACAATCAAAAACGAATACAGACTTACGCGTTTTAGGTCTCTGTTGGACCCGTATTCATAGATTCAATGTTTCTAGACTTCATCAGTCTTTCAGATGGTGCATAGAAAGGCTCCTAGACCCAAAGCCTTATTTGAAAGCCAAATCACTATAAGTCCAGCATGGCACATCTAAATATAAATGCACATATAAATTCATATGCTGAAGTGGAACTTCTAATAAAAAAAAAACACATGTATTGTATTTTGGAGCCTACTGATTATTTTTTAGGACCAATGGAAAATTCCATACCTGCTGTCCAAGCCAGTATTTCAGAATACAGCCACCCTCCTTGGTATAGAAAGTTGAGCATGATAACTGTTGGGTGGAACATCAGTCATTTAATTGCCCCTGAAAGCACTCACTCGGCAATGGCACTTACAGCATTATAAGTACCTTGATGACACAATGTCCAATGGGTTATACAAAGAAATTTCAATGAAATAGAACATGTTTCTCTTTTAATTACTGGTAACCCCTCAATGATGCCCTCAATGGTACCCTAGACTACCACATACTCTTCCATCCCATACACCATTTGTTGTATTTAGCCTAGTTTATTAATAAATTGATCACACAGTGCAATTTATTTGTTAGCAATTTAGAAGGAAAAAGAACACATTTCATGAAATCATTAGGTTGGACACAAATCTCTTTTCTTATCCAACTGCTCAAATTCCAAACTCATATTACATAAGGAATGACTTACTCTTTTGCAACCCATTAAAATGCCATTGATTCAGAGTCAGTATTAGATAAAAGGGTAACCTGCTCTCACCTGTTGATCATTTCCACATGTCTGACTTATGACAGAACTGTCACAGACATGTTGTATGATGTTTGACAGGAAGCGTATTTTCCACACTTTATTGTTTGAAGTCCTCAGCCTAGTTAATCAAGTCCTTACATTTCTTTGAATTTTGACATTTTTTATTATGTGAATACCTTAATAAATGGTAAAGGCTTAACATTTACTGGCATTTATTTTATACTAGTTATTTTTGAAATTTAGAAAAGGTAGAGATTATTGGAAAAGATCAGGAGTTAACTCTTTAGCTACCCTAGCATAGTTTTTTTTAGTGAATGTAGTAAAAGGCAATGGTAATGCACATATTTCACACCATACAGTAAAGTTTCATTATTACCTATCTACCTGCAAAATTAGTGGTAAATAATATAAACTAGTAAAATTAAGCTGCTAACTACACTTTCCATTTCTAATAAGTTTAACAGACCCAACTCCTTTCTATTAGGGACAAGACTTGATATTTTGGATTGAGGCTTGGGTATTTCCTCCAGCAAAGTTTATGCGCAATTGTAGGATATTCACAAGTAGAGGAACTCATAGAATTGACTGATCCAGGTCTAAACAGATTTTAGTGGCAGAGAGAAAGGTGATGAGTCAAAAACACAAAAGAACTTGCAGTAAATCCCAAATACAAATAATAAAGCTTACCCCTAAGGAATAGGCAATATGCATGAGCTATCTTTGCTGATTGTCCTCAATCTCAGCTCATCTCTTTACCCAGACATAATATTTAGGCCATGTGCCCACGTAGCGTTTTTCTAGCGTTTTTACGGCATCTTTACAGCCGCGAAAACGCTTGTAAAACCATCTGCCATGCAAAGCAATGTGAATTTGGATGTGCTGTGCACATGATGCGCTAATTGACGCACCGAATTCGCATTGCGTTGCAAAACGCAGCATGACCATTTCTACCGCGATTATGCTACAAATTCGCAGCCATTGAGGAACATTGAAACGCAGCAAACCCGCAGGTATATGAGGATTTGCTGCGTTTGAATTAAATTCAATGGCTGCGAATCTGAAGCGTAATCGCGGTGCTTGTTGTACCCAGGATGAAGAGGAGACTACAACTCCTCTTCATCTCGGCTACCACGTGGTGAAAAAAAGAAATAAAAAAGTTAAAAATAAAAAAACCCTGTATGCTCACCTCTCCAGTCTCCTCGCGGCGGCAATCATCTCTTTTTGGCGTCCTGCGGTGTACTTGCTCGACCTGCGTTGCCTTCATTTAGTCAGCTGATCGTCACGCGATCCATGCCTTTTGCATGGATTTATATTGTGTGCCCAACTTGTCAAGCACTTTTCCAAGTGATGCTCAAAATCGCTTGGAAAAGTGCTTGAAAAAACGCATGTAAAAACGCTGAGAAAACACTTCTCTCTGGCAGAAAAATCGCATGTAAATCTGCATGCGTTTTTTTCTGCCAGAGAGAGGCAAAAACGCTCTGCATCAAATCTGCTACGTGGGCACATAGCCTTATAGTTTAGAGGACTCGTACCTACACAATATATTTCTTTTGTTTTGTATGCACCATGAAATATATATATTTACCTAGCGTTTTTTTTACTGAGTATTACTATATAAAATTATTATTTTGTAGGATTGTCACCATTTTTATTATTATCTTTTACTGTTCAGCATTAGAGTGTTCAGTGTAATTTTAGATAGTTTATTATATATTGTAAGGTGGCTAATGGTCGCGTAGTCGATGGGAGGCATGTATCACAGAGATGGCTGGTCTCTGTGATGTAACCCGGAGTATTTTCTCTAGAGTGCCCACGCACTAAGAGGACTAATTGGTGCACCTGGGACTGGATTACGGGTAGTTTGAGAGATGGACGGGTCTTGCTACCCACATACCTCACCTCTCGGTGTGGTTAACAGTTTTTTAATGGAGGCTGTTGCTTGACACGTGGTTTGTTTGTCTGGAGGGAGAAGACACGGAAAGGACACCATTGTAGGCATTTACTACAGGCCACCTGGGCAAGCTGAAGATATGGATGTACTCTTTATGTATCAAATGACCAAGTTCTCCAAAAAATATGACGTAGTGGTCATGGGAGATTTCAACTATCCAGACATTTGTTGGGAATCTCTCTCAAGTAAAGCTAACAGGTCAAGCAAATTCTTATCCTCTCTTGCTGACAACTTTATCTTCCAAAAGGTAGGGGAGAAAACAAGGCGATCTGCTACTTTGGATCTAATCCTTATAAACAGGGAGGAAATGGTTGAGGAGGTAAAAGTGGCTGGGACCCTCGGAGGCAGCGATCATGCTATTATAGAATTTTGGTTAACTAGAGGAGGAAGACATGTGAAGACTCAAATTTCAAGGTTAGATTTCAAAAAGGCAGATTTTAAGTGACTCAGAAAGAGAGTAGGAGGGATCCAATGGCTGGATGTCCTTAAGGACAAAAATGTCAAGGAAGGATGGGAAATTTTTAAAAATGAGATTCTCAAAGCACAATCGTTAACAATCCCGAAAAGTAGGAAGAATGGGAAGCATTTAAGGAAACCAGGATGGATGAACACAGAACTTAAACACATGCTAAAAAGAAAGAAAGAAATGTTTATCAAATGTGAAGAGGGAGGCATATCTAAAGAAGATTATAATGCAGTCTGCAGATCCTGCAGGGCACGTATCAGGTTAGCTAAAGCTGACAATGAATTAAGGCTTGCAAGAGATGTCAAAAGCAATAAAAAAGGATTTTGGGGGTATGTCAAAAGTAAAAGAAAAGTCAAAGATGCTATAGGATTTTTACAGGATGAAAATGGTGAAATCGTAAGAAAGGATGTTGAGAAGGCCGAACTTTTTAATTCCTATTTTGCATCTGTTTTCTCTCAGAAAGAAAATGTAACATCAACTGATCTTCACTGTCCTATTAAAGGAATAGAAGAATCCAAGTTATCTGTAAACAGAAAGATTGTGAGGGAATATTTGGCTAACATAAATGAGTTCAAGTCTCCAGATCCAGATGAATTATACCCCAGAGTACTGAAGGAGATCGTAGAAGAAATTTTAGAACCACTCTCCATAATCTTTGAAAATTCTTGGAGAACAGGAAAAGTCCCAGAAGACTGGAGAAGAGCAAATGTTGTGCCTATCTTCAAAAAGGGGAAGAAGGTGGACCCAGGGACCTATAGGCCGGTGAGTCTGACTTCTATACCAGGAAAGATCTTTGAACAAATTATTAAACAACATGTATGTAAGTACCTGGATAAGAATGAAGTGATTAACCAGAGTCAGAATGGGTTTGTAACTAACAAGTCATGTCAGACTAACTTAATTTCCTTCTATGACAGAATCACTGACTGGGTGGATCAGGGAAATGCTGTAGATATAGTATATCTTGACTTCAGCAAAGCATTTGACAAAGTATCTCGCACCATCCTTATTGAAAAAATTACCAAGTATGGAATGGACAAGGCAACTGTTAGGTGGATTCATAACTGGCTTAGTGATCGGACTCAAAGAGTGGTCATAAATGGCTTCACATCCAGTTGGATGAATGTCTCAAGTGGGGTACCACAGGCTCTGTCCTGGGACCTGTATTGTTCAACATCTTTATCAATGATTTAGATGAAGGAATTGAGGGTAAACTGATTAAATTTGCTGATTACGCAAAGCTAGGAGGGATAGCTAATACTAGAGAAGAGAGAGAGAGGATTCAAAAAGACCTAAATAAACTGGAGCAGTGGGCAGTAACTAACAGAATGGTTTTAACAGGGAAAAATGGAAAGTACCACTTCTGGGCAATAAAAATGAAAAAAGCATATATAAAATGGGAGGGATAGAGCTAAGCAACAGTACATGTGAAAAAGACTTAGGTATACTAATAGATCATAGACTGAACATGAGTCAACAGTGTGATGCAGCAGCAAAAAAGGCAAATACAATTCTGGGATGTATTAACAGAAGCATACAGTCTAGATCACGTGAAGTCATTATCAGACTTTACTCCTCTTTGGTCAGACCTCATCTGGAATACTGCATCCAGTTTTGGGCATCACATTTTAAAAAAGACATCGACAAACTGGAGCAAGTTCAGAGAAGAGCGACCAGAATGGTGACCGGTCTGCAGGCCATGTCCTATGAGGAACGGTTACAGGATTTGGGAATGTTTAGCTTGCAAAAAAGAAGACTGAGAGGAGACTTAATAGCTGTCTATAAATATCTCAAGGGCTGTTACATTGTAGAAGGATCATCTTTATTCTCATTTGCACAAGGAAAGACTAGAAACAATGGAATGAAACTGAATGGGAAGAGACACAGATTAGATATTAGAAAAAACTTTTTGACAGTGAGGGTGATCAATGAGTGGAACATGCTGCCACGAGAGGTGGTGAGTTCCCCTTCAATGGACGTCTTCAAACAGAGGCTGGACAGACATCTGTCTGAGATGGTTTAGTGAACCTTGCTTTGAGCAGGGGGTTGGACCAGATGACCCAGGAGGTCCCCTCCAACTCTACCATTCTCTGATTCTATGATTCTATGAGTGGTTGTCTCCAGACTGGGCCGTGTACTGGATACCTACCAGCCTGTGTGACCACAACGCTGGCTAACCAGAGACTTTGCTAAAAGGACTGTTTTCTTTGTTTTTACCTGCACTAAAGGCTGTTTGTTTGCATTTTGCGTTTGACGGTTTATGAAGCCAATAAACCGCTATGTACATTTAAGGGAACATTCCTCCTGTTTGGCTCTCATTGCACCTGAGTGAGTACAATTCCTAAAATATGTACAAGTAGGTTGACTGACTAGACCATAAGTGACAAAATAAATATAAACAATATGGACAAAGGTATTGGGAAACACCTCATAATCAATGAAATCAGGTTTTTCATTCAATCCCTTTGCCACAGGTGTATAGAATACAGCCTCTCGCCATGCAGTCTGTCTTTACTAACATTCGTGAATGAATGGGTTGTTCAAAGAGCTACTGTAATAGGATGTCATAGGAGCAACAAGTAAGGTCATCATGACATTTCTACCTTCTTAAATACACCACGATCAACTGTGAGTGGTACAGAATCATTGAAAACAGCAACTCAGCCATGAAGTAGCAGAACATATAAAGGTACATAGTGGGTCATGAAGTGCTGAGGGGTTAGTACACAACAGTCGCCAATGCCCTGCTGACTAAATAACTGCAGAGTCCAAACATCCTCTGCTATTAAAATGTGCGCAAAAACTGCAAAAAGAGATTCATGCATGGGTTTCCATCATGGTTTCCATGACCATGACCATGGAGCTGTAGAAATATGTTTGTTGGAGTGTTGAATTACACTTCTCTATCTGTCGAGTCTGTGTTGATGAGTGCCAGGGGAGCATTACCTGTCTGACTGCATTTTGCCAACTGTAAACTTTGATGGAGGAGGGATAATGCTAAGGGGATGTTTTTCAGGGGTTAGCTTTTGCTCTTTAATTCCAGTGAAAGAAAGTCTTAAAGGAGCTGCCCAGCTAAAATGAAGATTTCCCCAATGGCTTGTATGTTAAAAAACAGCAAATGAAGCTATACTCACGTACATACAGTACGTACTTAATAGGATTCTGCATTTACACCGGGAGGAAGTCGTCCCTTCAAAGCGACAGCAGGACCGCTAGTCACTGTGGTCAGGTGATGTCTGCAGCATATCATTGGTGACATTACCAATGAGGCGCTGCAGAAGTCACCTGAACACAATGGCTAATCATATGTCCCAGTGGTCCTGCTGCCGCTTTGAACAGTAACGACTTCCTGCCAGTGTCGCGCCCAGGGGATGGGGAGGACTCGGCACCCGGGCCTTGTTGCCTGATCTTGGGGGATGTCACGGTAGTCGGCTCCCGGGCCCGTACCCTGGGCCTCTCTTTTAAAAGGGTGGATAATTATGTGAATAAGTTTGTGACGCCACTTGTGCTGTCTGGTGAGGATCACCAGCGCTGCGGCAGCCCACTGAGGCCGGTGTTAAGGCAGCTTGCGTGGTATAGCTCCCCACAGGTGGAGCTAGGCCTCAGGGCAGCGGGGATGTAAGGGATGCAGGGATGCAGGACAGAGGTGACCCAGCCGGGCTAGAGTAAGAACAGGGACAGACACGATAGTCACTTCAGTAAATTTTACTGGTGGAAATTCAGACACATCCTGGAGCACTGTAGGGTGAAGGGTGCATATCAGGATCCTCCCCAGTGAGCGGGTATAGGGCCTCCTGTTTCTTGCCTTTGTGTGGTAAGTTTCTAACCTGCCTCGAACTAGGCCTAACTTTGTCTCTGTCCTGCACCGGCTGACTTTGAGGTAGGGCCTTCTCTTGGAGTACGCGCTCCCAGCTTGCGGGGTCTCCGTGACTCCTGGCTCTGTTACGTATCAGCTCTTGCGTAATCCTGGGACCTGAAGTCTTCCAGGGGTCTCCGGTTGTCTCTACAGGGGGATATACAGCCCTGTAGACGCGGACCCGATGTCCGGTATATGTTTTCTGGGGTGAGCTTGTACAGCTCCTCTGCCCCCCAACGTTACTCACTCCTCTAGCCTTCGGCCTCGCTCGAGGCCCTCACTAGGCCATACACACTAGCGGCAGCTTGCCGCGCTTCACCGCTCTTATGGTGTCGGCACACCTTAAGCTCTAACTGAGCTATAACTGAGTCTGGACTCTGCTCCACTGCAGGCTGACCTCTCTCAGGCTTAATTACTGCAGGAACTCTCTCAACAGACTTGACTCTCTGTCAACTCCAGACTGAACTGCCTAGCTCCACCTTCCCTATTTATATCCCTAACGGGCTCCCTCTGGTGGTCTGAGGTGGAAGGTGGAGGTGTGTGTGTGCTGTGGGGGCCTCTTGTGGAGGAATCCGTTCATGCACCCCTCTAGGATTTGTGGCTCCCAGCGCAGCAGGGCGCCACACCAGTGTAAGTGCAGACCACAGAGCATCCTTCTAAGTTCTGGAAGATGAGTATAATCTTCATTTTGCACATACAACCTCTTTAAAGCAATACATTTTGGTCAATTGTAGCCTCCAACTTTGTAGGATCAGTTTTGGGAAAGCCCCCCTTTACTATTACAACATTACTGACCCCATGCACAAAGCAAAATCAATAAAGGCGCATCTGGGTGAGTTTTGTGTGAAGCCAAAACTTGACTGGCTGTACAGAGCCCTGAACTGAACCCTATCAAACACCATTGGGATGCACTACAATGGAGATTGTGAGTAGTTTTGAGTGAATTTGTTCAGCATTTCAAATTCGGGTTTGTGTTTGGGGTTCTGCCTTGTTCACGCCAAAATATCGGCTCTGCCTATGAACATCCCTGATTTGCCACGCTGTCACGCAGATGTTATCACGCTGTTATCTGCGTGACAGCGTGGCAAATCAGGGATTTTCATGGGTGGAGCCAAGTTTTTGGTGCGAACAATCCGGAACCCCGAACATGAATCCGAATTTGAAATGCCGAACATATTCGCTCAACGCTAATTGTGGGCCCTGCCCTCTCGTCCAACATCAACGTCTGACCTCACAACTACTATTCTGGATCAATGTGCACAAATTTCCTTGGGCGAAATCAAATATCTTGTAGAAAGACTTCACAATACAGGGGAATCTGTGATTGGGAAGGGGAATCTGCAATGGGAGAACAAATTCCATATTAATGTCTATGGATTTAGAATGGGATGTCATAAACGCTACTGACTTTTATTCATATAGTGTAGATTACCCAACTACTCCCCATCACTGCTTTAGGCATTAATAGGAGAAACACCCCCCTGTATGGTTTAATAAATCTGTGGACTTTGCTACCTTGATTTCTTAATTTAGGAATAGCACAACTTATAAAACTGTCCTGAAACCAGGGTCACAAATCATAATCTATTCTGCAATTACACTTAGTTAGGGTTGCACCAATTACTTAGGGAATTGTTCTGCTCCCCCATGAATCATAGTGACTTTTCAAGGTACCGTACTTTCTTTGACCCTAACAATTCACATCATGTATTTGTCAGCACCAGAACATGCCAAACAGCAGCAAATTCAGGTCTAGACCAAGTTCTTAAAGGGAATCTGTCACCAGGTTTCCCCAATCTGGGAGCAGCATAATGGGCTGGGCTGCTTAATGTTATTTTTATAAACTCACTGTTTTACCAGCAGGAGATTACCACTAGAGGACTAGTAAATTTTCTACCAGCTAGTCTAACCACACCTCCACCACTGATTGGCAGCTTTCTGCCTATGCAAAGTGTACACAGAGAGCTACCAATCAGTGGTGTGGGCGAAGGTTATACAGAGCTCATCATTAAAAGAGCTGGTAGATCTGCAGTAGATAAAAAAAGTTTTTAATCAAAACTGCAGCAACCAGCAAGGTAATTGATATATTACTAGAATCAGGGTCTTGAGCAACATTACGCTGGTCTCAGATGGGGCAGCTAAAATCTGGTGGTGACAGATTCCCTTCAACAACAAGTGCACTGTATCTAAATGGATCGTTCAGCGATAATTATAACATGCAGGGCTGGACTGTCCATCTGGCAATTATGGTAAATCCATGATGAGCTGGTACCAGCAACTGGCTGTCAGCCTATCTGTGCATTTACATGTCATTGGAGGGCTATGTGCTCTGAATCCTCAGAGGGTTATCAACAGTGGAAAGGAGAGGAATCTTTGGGAATGTTTGATTCTGGGTTGAAAAAAGGCAGAGGTGGCCTATATTGCAAACAGAAACCCTAGTGTGCTTCTTTATTCTACCGCGCATAAAAAATGAAGCTGAACTATGGCTGCTACAGTCAACAACCAATGTCAGTGATGCCAAGCCCATAGCTCCTATGTGCTATCAAAACTTATTAATGTAGTCCATTTATGACAATCCTCTTCTGCCATTCACAGTATGCTGTGGATGTTATCCTTAGTTTGGCAAATGTAGGGGAAAGATCCTGCTCAGGAACGTAAAAAAACCTAATGTTTGTACTAAATTTCTCAAAGGTGAATGATGGAAAATGCCAGAAATTAGGTTAGGATCACACTCAAAAATGGAGTTACAGCCGTAATCACCAAAGCTCTCAAAAATACATAGGAAGGCCTCCAATAGGAGTCAAAATAAATCAGTGACAGGGTGAGGACGAGGGAAAGATTATGAAGTGGAAAATGTTAGACCACCCACCAATATTCCTTCACAATGTATTGTATAAATATTATCATTGGACACAGTGTGTAGGGGGCACCATATATACTGTAGCATTAATTTCAGGGCACTTGATGTAAAAAAATATATTTATCTCAGTGAGCACAGTATATTGAATTATTTATGTTAGGGGGCACCATATACAGAATATTTTGTTTTAGGGTGCACCATGTAATGGAAATATCTATTTCATGGTGCACAATGAATAAAATCATTTTAGGAGGTACAGAATATTAGATTATCAGTATCACCTATATGCTGATGACACTCAGATCTACCTCTCTCGCCCAGACGTAACCTCTCTGCTGTCCAGAATCCCAGAGTGTCTAGCAGCCATATCCTCCTTCTTCTCCTCTCGCTTCCTCAAGCTCAATGTGGACAAAACTGAACTCATCATCTTTCCTCCATCTCACGTATCTTCCCTACATGATCCAAGCTCTTTCTACTTCTTGTCGCCTCCAGCTCAAAAATATTTCCAGAATCCGTCCTTTCCTCAACCCTTTCCTCAACCCTCAATCTACTAAAATTCTTGTGCATGCCCTCGTCATCTCCTGCCTGGACTACTGCAGCATCCTCCTCTGTGGCCTACCTGCTAACACTCTCGCACCTCTCCAGTCTGTTCTTAACTATGCTCCTTGACTAATTAATCTCTCTCCTCGTTACTGCTCCGCTTCTCCCCTCTGCAAGTCTCTTCACTGACTCCCATTTTCCTAGCACATCCAATTCAAACTACTAACACTGACCTACAAAGCCATACATAACCTTTCTCCTCCGTACATCTATGAACTAATCTCCCAATATTTTCCCTCACGTAATCTCCGGTCTTCCCAAGATCTCCTTCTCTTCTCCACACTTATTCGTTCCTCACCTAATCGCCTCCAAGACTTCTCCCAAATATCCCCCATCTCTGGAATTCTGTGCCCAAACACATCTGACTATCCACCACACTCGGTTCCTTCAGATGGAACATGAAAACCCATCTCTTCAAGAAAGCTTACAGCCTACCATGACCCCGCTGCCTCCTCAACACCACTGGAGCTGCTGCCTTACCAACAGCGGACCTGCGCCTGACCAACACCAGAGCTGCTGCAATCACCAATCTAGTATCTCCTTCCCCGTTCCTGTAGAATGTAAGCCCGCAAGGGCAGGGTCCTCTCCCCTCTGTACCAGTCTATCATTGTTATTTTGTTTACTGTAAGTGATATCTGTATTCTGTATGTAGCCCCTTCTCATGTACAGCACCAGGGAATCAATGGTGCTATATAAAAAAATAATACTAATTATTTATTTTAGGAGGCACAGTGAATTGTTTTATTTATTTAACCCCTTGCCTCCACAGCCATTTTTCGTTTTTGAGTTTGCATTTTTTGCTTTATTTTCAGCTGATGAGCAACACAGGGTTTTTGGGGTTTTTTTGTTTTGTTTTTTTGGGGTGGAAGGCTTGTACTCTAAGGCCACGGTCCCACCATCAGTATTTAGTCAGTATTCGGCCAGTATTTTTTCTCAGGAGTGGGAGCCAAAACCAGGTGAGGAAAAATCAGAGAAAAGGTATAATAGAAACAAGTCACCAATTCTGCATTTATCACCCACTCCTGGTTGTGGCTCTCACTCCTGAGAAAAAATACTGACCGAATACTGAGCAAATACTGATAGTGAGGCCGTGGCCTTAATAATATCACTAAGGGCACATATAACTTGTTAAAAGTTGTTTTGTTTTTTTTTAGGATAAAGAAACAGACTCAGGCCATGGCCCCACTATCAGTATTTGGTCAGTTTTCGGTAAGTACTGTCCAAATACTGATAGTGGGGCTTTGGCCTAAGAAGTATGATAGCATAGTTAATATTACAAATTTAGTCCAAAATATTAAAAAAATTATAATGTGTATCTACTATATGTGCAGGGCACTTCAGATGTGATTCTCACCTAATTGAGTTTCTTAGTCATAGATCAAGGCTGACTAATGAGAGTGGCACATCGGGTTTTATAAGCTTAATTCTTTCTTCTTATAACAGCAGCAAGTTAAACACATGGACACCTACAAATGTATTTTTGAGCCTTGTAGGATGATGACAGTGGCATAATCGCCATATTGATGGTGACAAGTTCCCTTTAAATTGCCAATATTTTAGAGAATTGGGTTTGTAGAGGCACATGGAGTCCCCTGCTGCACTTGAAGTTGCAGACATGGTGCCATATGGTGCTCATATAAGTGCCGAACATTGGCGATATTTTTTCCTAGCAGTAGCACTTTATTTACAGCTATATAATATCTATTTCATATCTATACAGTCCTAGGAGACCGTGGAGTGTTACACAAGTCTTTCCTGGGCAATCAGAGGTTTTGCAGTATTTGCGATTAGTGGCAAATCAATATGCTGCAAAATTAAAAATTTGCAGAAGAAAATTTGCGGAAACTGTCTAATTTGAAAATATTAGCTCATCTCTAAATATTATCTTTTTATGGTGTGTTTCATATCTTATTATAATATAGCTTATATCTTGCAAAATGAAGTATATTGTCAGCAGCCACAATGTTAAGTGCCCTGGTAAATCATTCTATAATACTGAATAAAGTAGCTGCAGCCATTTAATTTACACCACCACAAAAAGCCATGAAATATGAATGGTAGAAATGCTATGTGCAGTAGAATGGATCAATTGATGTATGCGAATGAGCTGTAATTTCACAGAACTATTATGCAACAAATAAACTCATTACAACATGTAATGCATTCAACGTAACAACAAGGAGCCAAGTATGGATTTTATCACTAGAGAACAGAAAGAACAGTATATCATCATCGAAGACAGACACTATAATTTCCTCACTTGGCACATTCCATTAATCAGCTTATGTAGGAAATCAGAAAAAACACAAGAAGTATACCATACCATTCATCATTTTCAATTGGCAACTGTTCTTGGATCCACCCAACTCTATAATATGTGCTAAGCACAGATACAATTGCTGGCAAGCTGTGCAGGCAATAATATTCATACAAAGCATAGGTGGCCATACCACATGCAGAAAAGAGTATGAATAAAAGGACTAAGAAATATGTATGTATAGCACTTTTTATATTACCAAAAAACATAAAAAAATATTCATTTTCAACCTTTTAAAAACATTGAATTGGGAATAAAGTTTTATTATAGGGTCTGTCCAGGATTAGAAAAACATGGCTACTTTCTTTTAGAACCAGAACAATCCCTGACCATAGATTGTGTCTGGTATTGCATCAGTATCAGTGCCATGTTACAAATTTGTACCACATGCCTCCATAACATGGCTACAGGCACAAGGAGTTAAAGGGAACCTGACATGTCTTATCTACTATCTACACTGCCCCCATTGCGTTGTTAGTGTTGCAATGTGCATCACTAACAAGCTTTTTTCACTAGAATTGGTAGTGTTATAATGAATCTATAACATTTTATGCACTTATATCCCACCTGCTCGTTTTCAGTCATAGGGGTGTGATCCTCGTATTCAGTCAAGGGCGGCACCACATTCAGTCACTGCTGGCGCTCGGCGAGAGTTGATATTAGTGGGGCGCATACGCAGTTTTACATGGCCAGCCTCGGGTCCCTGCGCATGCTGGGAACTTTACTGCGCACATGCTGGGATCCGCTCGTCACAGTGAAGCTGGGAACTACATAGCCTCACTGCACACGCGCGGGGAGCAGCGGGTCATAGCGCATGCGCAGTGAAGCTGCGAACAACACAGCCTCACTTCGCAAGTGTGGGGACCCAAGGCTGAACATGTAAAACTGCACATGTGCCCCACTAATATCAGCGCTCGCCGGGAACAAAATTCAAATATGTGGGCGACGCCAGCAGTGACTGAATGCGGTGCCGCCCATGACTGAATACGAGAATCACACTCCTATGACTGAAAACGAGCAGGTAAGATATAAGTACATAAAATGTTATAGATTCATTATAACACCACCAATTTTAATGAAAAAAGCTTGTTAGTGATGCACATTGCACCACTAACAACGCAATGGGGGCAGTGTAGATAGTACTGTAGATACGACATGACAGGTTCCCTTTAAATGGGTTGTCCAGGCTAAGGGTGCAAGTCCGCAGTCACTCTGTGTGACTGAAGACTTGTGAGTCCTCACAACGCGCAAAGTGCGTGTGTGGCGCCCATAGGCGGATTATAATGAGGACGATCTGGGCTACCGCCCGGGGCCCCGAACCTCCAGGGGGCCTTGGGCTCCGGGGTGTCTATGGCCAGATGGTCCTCATTATATGTGCGGCGCCGCGGCACATACAGGCAGACAGTGGCGGGGGGGGGGCCCGGACTGCTCCCCCAGCAGCGGCGCACGGACGCTGCTTCTTCTTCGGCCGGGCCAGCACTGCAGCAGTTAACTTCCCTGTGCTGGCCCGGCCGCGTCACTGCTAGGAGTCATGGCCCTGTGGGCGGCCGTGTCTCCTAGCTGTGACGTCACGCAGTGCGCACCCGGCCTGCAGTGCTACTTACCACCTGAGAGGAGCAGGAGCCAGGAGGACTGGAGCCGAGCCGGGGGATGGTGAGTCTGTGTGTGTATGTGTACGTATGTGTGTATGTACAGTACAGACCAAAAGTTTGGACACACCTTCTCATTTAAAGATTTTTTCTGTATTTTCATGACTATGAAAATTGTACATTCACACTGAAGGCATCAAAACTATGAATTAACACATGTGGAATTATATACTTAACAAAAAAGTGTGAAAAAACTGAAAATATGTCTTATATTCTAGGTTCTTCAAAGTAGCCACCTTTTGCTTTGATGACTGCTTTGCACACTCTTGGCATTCTCTTGATGAGCTTCAAGAGGTAGTCACTGGAAATGGTCTTACAACAATCTTGAAGGAGTTCCCAGAGATGCTTAGCACTTGTTGGCCCTTTTGCCTTCACTCTGAGGTCCAGCTTACCCCAAACCATCTTGATTGGGTTCAGGTCTGGTGACTGTGGAGGCCAGGTCATCTGGCGTAGCACCCCATCACTCTCCTTCTTGGTCAAATAGCCCTTACACAGCCTGGAGGTGTGTTTGGGGTCATTGTCCTGTTGAAAAATAAATGATGGTCCAACTAAACGCAAGCCGGATGGAATAGCATGCTGCTGCAAGATGCTGTGGTAGCCATGCTGGTTCAGTGTGCCTTCAATTTTGAGTGAATCCCCAACAGTGTCACCAGCAAAGCACCCCCACACCATCACACCTCCTCCTCCATGCTTCACGGTGGGAACCAGGCATGTAGAGTCCATCCATTCACCTTTTCTGCGTCGCACAAAGACATGGTGATTGGAACCAAAGATCTCAAATTTGGACTCATCAGACCAAAGCACAGATTTCCACTGGTCTAATGTCCATTCCTTATGTTCTTTAGCCCAAACAAGTCTCTTTTGCTTGTTGCCTGTCCTTAGCAGTGGTTTCCTAGCAGCTATTTTACCATGAAGGCCTGCTGCACAAAGTCTCCTCTTAACAGTTGTTGTAGAGATATGTCTGCTGCTAGAACTCTGTGTGGCATTGACCTGGTCTCTAATCTGAGCTGCTGTTAACCTGCGATTTCTGAGGCTGATGACTCGGATAAACATATCCTCAGAAGCAGAGGTGACTCTTGCTCTTCCTTTCCTGGGGCGGTCCTCATGTGAGCCAGTTTCTTTGTAGCGCTTGATGGTTTTTGCAACTGCACTTGGGGACACTTTCGAAGTTTGCCAATTTTTCGCACTGACTGACCTTCATTTCTTAAAGTAATGATGGCCACTCGCTTTTCTTTACTTAGCTGCTTTTTTCTTGCCATAATACAAATTCTAACAGTCTATTCAGTAGGACTATCAGCTGTGTATCCACCAGACTTCTGCACAACACAACTGATGGTCCCAACCCCATTTATAAGGCAAGAAATCCCACTTATTAAACCTGACGGGGCACACCTGTGAAGTGAAAACCATTTCCGGTGACTACCTCTTGAAGCTCATCAAGAGAATGCCAAGAGTGTGCAAAGCAGTCATCAAAACAAAAGGTGGCTACTTTGAAGAACCTAGAATATAAGACATATTTTCAGTTGTTTCACACTTTTTTGTTAAGTATATAATTCCACATGTGTTAATTCATAGTTTTGATGCCTTCAGTGTGAATGCACAATTTTCATAGTCATGAAAATACAGAAAAATCTTTAAATGAGAAGGCGTGTCCAAACTTTTGGTCTGTGCTGTATAAACTGTTTCAACTTTCTAATAACATAATTCCATAATTTTGTAGCAACATAGCTGAAGATGCAGTAGAGCTGGATTTGTCATTAAACTCGTTGGGACTACATCATTAGTGCATTGAGATAATTCACTTAATGTCACGCAAGGTGTGGGAAAGACTTAGTGCAACACAAAGGGAAGAGGGGAAAGGGAGCCCAGACTCTAGGGAAAGGGAGGAAGTGGAGACCCCCTAGGTTGATCTAGCGTCACCCTTTCTCCCTTAACGTCCCTGTATTGGCTCTTCTCCAGTCGCCGCACGCGTGCCTCGCCCTGTCTTTCCCTGGCATATGGCTATTGCTAGAGAAGGGAGGAGATGAGCACTTGTCGATCTCCACTAAACACAATAGACGACAAGGGTACACAAACAGAGGGAAATTGCTTAGGTTTAGATGACTCCAGACATATGTACATATGTCCACAAGCGCAAGAGAGGACGAAATACTGCTCTTGCTAAGCCTTCACAAGTAGTAATGAATATCGCCATCACCTCCCTCTGAAACACAGCAGATATTTATACACCTAGGCAGGGTGTTAATTAGCCAGAGGAGGGTAGCCGCTGGGTCCTAGAGACAGCCTCTAAGAAGATGTCTGTAATTCCAAACATAGAGATCTCCTGCAACCAACTGCAGGGCGACTGTCTGTCACTTCTGACACACCCATGACAGTACCCCCCCCTACGAGTGACCTCTGGACACACAGGACCGGGTTTCTCAGGATAAGAGGTGTGGAATGAGCAAACCAACCTGGGAGTGTTCACCTCTGGTGCTGAAACCCACATCCTCTCCTCTGTACCATAGCCTTTCCAGTGCACCAAGTATTGTAGAAAACGACGTTGGAGACGAGAATCTACAATCCACGAAATCTGGAACTCCAGATTGTTATCAACCATTACTGGGGGCGGTGGTAGATGTGAGGGCTCAAGAGGTTCCACATACTTTTTGAGTAAGGACCTGTGGAACACATTGTGGACCTTAAGGGCCTGAGGAAGCTCAAGACGAAACGCTGCTGGGTTAATGACAGCGGTTATTTTATAGGGACCAATAAACCTAGGTCCTGGCTTCCAAATAGGAATGTTTAATCTTATATTCCTGGTAGACAACCACACAAAGTCATTCACATTCAGGTCTGGACTTGGCAAGCGTTTTCTGTCAGCCATACGTTTATACCTGTCTCCCATGATCTTTAAATTACTCAGAACACCCTGCCATACCGAGGAGAACTACGAAGCAAACTGTTCCTCCTCAGGAGCTCCTGAAGCTCCTCCCCCACTAAAGGTACCAAACTGTAGGTGATAACCGTATGCACCAAAGAACGGTGACCTGCCAGTGGATTCTTGACGATGATTATTAATGGCAAATTCTGCCAGTGGTAAGTAGGATGCCCATTCCTCCTGATTTTCGGAGACAAAACACCTGAGATTGGTCTCCAAATTCTGATTGACATACTCGGTCTGCCCATTCGACTGAGGGTGGAAGGCAGAGGAAAAGGACAGCTGCACCCCTAGTCGAGAACAGAATGCCTTGTAGAACTTGGAAACAAACTGGGTCCCCCGACCTGACATCCCATCGGAGGGAACCCTGTGAAGCTTCACGATCTCACTTGTGAACACTTGAGCAAGTGTCTTGGCATTTGGAAGTGCAGGCAATATGAAGTGAACCATTTTACTGAACCTATCTACTACCACCAAAACCACCGTTTTGCCTGCAGAAACCGGTAGGTCAGTATTAAAATCCATGGACAAGTATGTCCATGGCCTACTAGGGATAGGTAGCGGAAGAAGAGTACCAGACGGACGGGTATGTGAAACCTTAGAATGCGCGCAAATACTACAAGCAGCTACGTGTTCAATCACATCCCGATGCAACCCTGGCTACTAAAAACAACGAGAGAGGATGTCCGCGGTTGCCTTACTACCTGGATGCCCAGCAAGCACAAAGCTATGATGTTCCTTAATTACTTTGCGGTGCAGATTAGATGGTACAAATAACCTTCCTGAAGGACAGGAGGCAGGGGCGTCCCTCTGAGCCTCCAACATCTAATCCTCCAGTTCAGGATACAGTGCTGAAATGACTACCTCTTTCTGTAATATCAGGGCAGGGTTCTCATAGTCACCACCAAGAGGGAAGCTTCAGGACAAAGCATCAGCCTTGACACTTTTGACCCGTGGATGAAAAGTGACAACAAAATTGAACCTAGTAAAAAACAGGGACCATCTTGCTTGCCTAGGGTTGAGACGTTTAGCTGACTGGAGATATGACAGGTTCTCATGGTCAGTAAAAATAGTAATAGGATGGACAGCCCCCTCCAACCAATGTTGCCATTCCTCGAACACCAATTTGATCGCCAAAAGTTCTTTATTATCCACATCATAATTTCTCTCAGCCGAAGACAATTTTTTAGAAAAGAAGGAGCATGGACGCCATTTACCAGGGGACGAACCCTGAGACAACACAGCCCCAACCCCTGATGCCTCAACCTCCACAATAAAGGGTTGGGAAACATCGAGTTGACTGATTATAGGTGCAGTGGCAAAATGATTCGTTAAGGAAGAAAAAGCCTGGAGGGAGGCATCCAACCCTTTGGAAAAATCAGACCCCTTTTTAGTCATGTCAGTAAGGGATTTCACAATAGCAGAGTAATTTTGGACGAATTTCCGGTAAAAATTAGTGAAGCCCAGAAAACGTTGTAGAGCCTTCACGCTCTCTGGACGTTCCCAGTCAAGGACTGTATGGATCTTCTCCTGATCCATCCAAAAACCCAAAGATAACAACAAGTACCCCAAAAACTGCACCTCCTGAAAGCGAAAACACATTTTCCAGTTTGGCATAAAGTTTGTTTTCCCTTAATATCTGGAGCACCTGCTTAACATGCCCCCGATGAGTCTCAAAATCAGGTGAGTAAACCAAAATATCGTCCACATAGACCACCGTAAACCTCCCCACCAAATGATTGAAAATATAATTTATGAAATGCTGGAATACCACAGGTGCTTTGGTCAAACCAAAAGGCCTAAACAAACTCTCGAAATGTCCTTCCAGGGTATTGAACACTGTTTTCCATTCGTCCCCTTCACTGATTCTAACCAGGTTGTAGGCTCCCCTTAAATCCAACTTGGAGAATACCTTAGCTCCTACAACATGGCTGAACAAATCAGGAATAAGAGGAAGAGGGTATGGATCATGGATGGTAATTTGATTTAATTCCCGGAAATCTAAACAGGGACGTAGACTGTCATCTTTTTTCTTCACAAAGAAGAACCCTGCCGCCACGGGAGAAGATGAGGGTCTGATATGTCCCTTCTCCAGACTTTCCGCATTGAAATCCTTCATGGCTTGTCTCTCTGGCCGGAAAGATTATACCGTCTGGATTTCGGTAGTTTAGCTCCAGGGGTCAGGTTAATAGGACAGTCATAAGCACGATGAGGAGGCAAATCCTGACACCCCCTCTCAGAAAAAACGTCCTTAAAACCAGACAGAAAAGCAGGTAATATTTCTGTAGAGACAGAAGCAAGGGAAATATCTAAACAGTTCTCATGGCAGTTATCTCCCCATTCATTAATCTCCACTGCTTGCCAATCCACCAACGGATTGTGTTTAACAAGCCAAGAAATACCCAAAACAATTGGTGTGGGAAGATTGTCCAAGACATAGCAAGGGATTATTTCACAATGAACTGACCCCACCCTCAGTTTTATGTTATGTAGAATCTTAGTAAATGCTTTCTGTGCAAGTGGCGCTGAGTCAATGGCAAAGATTGAAATAGGTTCATCTAAAGCACAGCAAGCAAGACCATGAGTTTTCACAAACTCAGCATCAACCATGCTGACTCCGGCTCCACTGTCAACAAACACAGAAATTTTCTTGATTTTGCTCTCTAGCACCACCTCTGCTGATAGGACAAAGCGGGAACTGCAAGTTGGTAATAAATGCACCCCTTGTTTATCCAACTCCAGACTACCAAGATTTAATCAAGACTCCTTTTGTTTAGGAATTTATCCCACAAAAAAAACATACGCCTTTTTTTCTTGTGAATCCCTGGGGAGATGCACGATGCAGAGACACCCCCCCAACTGCATGGGCCCCTTCACCTCCCCAAGCACTGGCCCAACCCCAGACCGCTCCCCCGGCAGAGGCACACAACCCCAAGAAGAAGGCCCCGGAGAAGGTGGTCTCACCCGTCTATCCCGAAGGCGCCTATCAAGATGTATGGCTAACGACATGGCAGCCTCGAAGGACAGAGGGGTTTCATATACTGCCAAGGCATCTTTCAACCTTTCAGTAAGCCCCTCACAAAATTGACTTCTAAGGGCTAAGTCATTCTATTTGGAATCCATTGCCCATCTACGGAATTACGAACTGTACATTTCCACTGACCAATTTCCCTGATGAAGGCGACGTAGCCTAGACTCAGCCAAGGAGACTCGGTCAGGATCATCATAGATGAGGGCCAGAGCCCCGAAAATTCCCTCCACAGACTGGAGTCCTCCTGAAAACCTGTCCGGGAGGGCAACCTTGGGTTCAGGCTGGGCAGGCCTACCTGCAGAGACCCCCTCATTAGCGACCTGTAACTGCTGATGTTGCTTCTGAACCTCACAGCTGAGGTCATTCACCTCCAGGGACAGACAGCGGAACTGTTCTGCGAGCTCTGCAACAGTACCCATACCAAGGGAGAAAGGAAAAAAAAGTCCATGCCAAAAAACACACAGAGGGGAATAAAAACAAAACAAAAGTGTCAGATTTTTTTTTTTTCCTTTTCAAAATGTGCTCGGCCCGCGATAATGTCACGCAAGGTGTGGGAAAGACTTAGTGCAACACAAAGGGAAGAGGGAAAGGGAGCCCAGACTTTAGGGAAACGGGGGAAGTGGAGACCTCCTAGGTTGATCTAGCGTCATTCTGTCTCCCCTATTGTCCCTGTATTAGCTCTTCACCAATTGCCGCACGCGTGCCTCGCCCTGTTTTTCCCTGGTGTATGGCTATGGCTAGGGAAGGGAGGAGATGAGCACTAGTCGATCTCCACTAAACACTATAGACAACAAGGGTACACAAACAGGGGGAAATTGCTTAGATTTAGATGACTCCAGACAAATGCGCATAGCTCCTCAAGCTCCAGAGAGGACGAAGTACTGCTCTTGCTAAGCCTTTACAAGTAGTAATGAATATCGCCATCACCTCCCTCTGAAACACAGCAGGTATTTATACACCCAGGCAGGGTGTGAATTAGCCAGAGGAAGGTAGCCGCTGGGTCCTAGAGACAGCCTCTAAGAAGAAGTCTGTAATGCCAAATGTAGAGATATCCTGCAACCAACTGCAGGGCACTGTCTGTCACTTCTGACGCACCTGTGACACTTAATTAAAGGGATTTTACTGACGTGCACATCATCATGATTCCGTCCTATTGCCTGCTCACTGACCAGTCATGTGACTGCCAATATGCAATTTGCTTCGTTGTGGTCATGTGCTTCTTATCTTCTTCTCACAATAAAGCTGCTAGCCAACATGGCCTCTCAGTTATGCAAATTTTATACTTGCAGTTACATGACCGCCTACTCAATCAGGCAACAGAACAGAACAATGACAGTGGGCACATTACACACTATGAGGATTCAGCCAGCTGTAGTCACACAGAATGATTGCAGAAATATAGCTGAAGCCTGGAAAAAACGTTTAAGATAATGCAGCAGGTCAGCTCATTTGACAGACTCGGCTCTGCTATTTCTGTACTACTGTTATTACAAGTCGTGAATACCAAGTTCTTGTTTTTAATGTGTTGAATTATCTTAAAATCCTTGCTGACGTACTATTTATAGAAGTAATGAGGCAAATGACGGTTCTTATCAGTACGAGGAAATTGATTTGTTATGGTTCAGGATGTATTGCTTTCCAATTGTTTTCTGATCTTCAATCCAATTTGCACTTTGCTGAGAACTCAATGAATATTTCGTCCACAAAAAGTTTAATGGTTAACTCTATATTTTTCTTCCCTGTTGGGATGGCAATATAATCTGATACTTTCTTAGTACATACAGTATGTGGCCCTGGCAAACATATGTTTTCAGATGTAGCAATCACATTAGAGATTCTTCTCATGCTTATTTTTATAAATAATTGTATTCTCCATGACATAACAATTCTGGAGCAACTTTTCTGATTACTCAAAGTTCTGTCATCCCCTTGTGGATGGGCTTGATAGGAGATCATAAATTTCATTATATACTGCAATACTCAATTGTATAGTACAAGCGATCGAACAATCTCATGTATGGGGACTAAAAAAATCTGAAAAGTAATAAAAAAAGTTTTTACAAACATTGAAAGAAGAAAACATATAAAAGTTTGAAAAATCCCTCATTTCCCAATGTATAAAAATTCTATCTATTGAAATAAAAAAATTAATGAACCTATACGGTAACCCTTTGCATAAAATATTGTATGTCAGCTCAATATGCAAAAACTAGTCCGTACACAGCTCCATCAATGGAATAATGAAAAATGATGGGTGGCACAAACCAATTTTTTTTACATAGTTCTGAATTTATTTTAACTTCTACCACATTACTTCACTGTAATCATACTCACCTTAACATCATTATTACCACACAGTGAGTGCTGTAGTAACTAAACCCAAAAAGCAATGGTGGAATTGTATTTTTTTCTCCATTTCACCCCATTTTGAGTTTACCCCCATTTTTCAGTATACTGTAAAGTGAATACTGAAATTCAAAACTACAACTCATTCCACAAAAAATAAGCCCTTATGTGGCAATGTTGAAAGAAAAGAAAAAAGTTATGGCTCTTGGAAGGAGAAGGAAAAAAGAAAAGTGCAAATACGAAAATTGACTCAGACAGGAAGCATTTGATCATATAATGTTTAAAATAAGGAAGAAATCCCATGAGCAGTGGCCTATGGGGGAATTTACACCAGTCAATGGTACAAAAAATCCTCATTAAAAAAAATAAGTATGATGTTAAATTAAATAGTAATTATAGAAGCCATGGATTTTGGGGGATTTAAAGGGATTTAAACCTGTCAGCAGGATTTTGCTATGTAATCTGACAGCAACATGATGTAGGAGCAAAGACCATGATTTCAGTGATACCCTTGGTGCAGCAGTAATTCCAATGATGTATCACTTACTGGACTGATAGGTGTAGTTTAGACAGAATCCCTGTTTTCTCTGCTGTAGATGTAGCAGTGCTGTGCTGAGCTCTGTATAACCCCGCCCACACAACTGATTGGCAGATTCCGGTGTACACTGTACATTGTTAGCTAGCTGACAATCAGTGGTTGGGGGTGGGGTTACACAGTTTAGCTTTACTGTTTGTCCCATGAGCTGTAGCCCTGGTAGTGACAATTATCTTCTGCTGATAAAACAATGTTTGCATCGAAACTACAACTCACAGCCTAATAAGTCAGACATCCCTGGAATCAGGCTGACTTGCCATATAGTATATGTTTCTGCTCTCAGATTACATAGCGAAACCTGCTGATGGATTCCCTTTCATTGTTTAGCCCAGTCTTGCTCAGGGGCCAAATCCTGTGTAGGATATTCAATCAGTACCTGATTTTTATACAGATGCTCCATCATGTGTAGCATTGAATTCCATTGCTATACAATGTCGCTGCAAATCCCGGAGGCATTGGTCATCATTACTTCTGACTTCCAGTCAGTCAGAAGTTGAGGTTACCTGATGGCGCTGTGGGACTGTAGTGGTGCCGATAAAAGTTGAAGACGTTAGATTAGTAGCACCACTCCAGCACTGAAAAAAAAATACTGGAATGATGCTGTAAAGTGACCCAGTCTATGCTTTTGTTTTGCCTCTAAAAGACAGACATTGCCGAAACAGAGGCCATACAGAGATGAATGTGACTACATCTGCCTCATTAAAATAAACGGCTCCATCAGGGATTCTGCCCAAACCCTGCTTTTCAGGGCTTCATATTGAAGCCCCATTGGAGCCACTTTTGGAAGCAAGGACCCAGCTCTTGAGTTACATTTTTAAATAGCAATAAAAATAAACTATTTGAGATAATAATGTATTTGAGTGTATGCATGGGTAAAAGTTTGTTCTACAATGAACAGAAGCATGAGCTTAAGCAACTTACACAATACAAATAATAATTCACTAGGCTGGAAACAAATTACTACCACAATCCAGAAAACTATTGAGGGTGCATTTACTCAAACTGCTACCTAATGAGTATCGAAATTAGCATTAAATATTTATCTGCTGGTAAAAGTGAATTACTGCGGAATACTTGCTTTGATTTAGAACAATTAACAGTTTAAATAAGATTCTTGATTACACTCTCATAGTACAGTTAAAGTAGTTGCCTGAGACTGGAAAACAAGGTCCGGAAACAGTACCACTTTGTCCTCAAGATGTGTCTGGTAATTCAGCTAGGTCCAAAATAGAGTGAAAATAGATTGTTCAAGAGACATAGTTGTGCTCTATGACAAGCAGTTGGTGAGCATAGAGTCCATATGCTTATTTTTCTCCAGGGCCCCTTGAAGACTCAATCTGCCCCAGTATCCGGAATATTCCTTTTTTGAAGTCTGAGCCTTTTGTTCAGCTATGGAATGTTTGTGCAAAGTCCATTTTCGACTGAGATAGTTTTAACTTAACTTCATGCTTCATCTTATGCAATGAAGAATTCATATTGGACTGTGGTGATGAGAATTCCAGGCCTTGATGTTGCAACATCTCCAATCCATACCATTTCCAAAACCATGCTTTCCAGCTAATACTAGGAAGCCAATCAATTATTGGTTTACTATATCACAGACTTGTCATTTATCACAGTAGCCCCTTCCTAAACTACAACACACAGCACAACACCTCTGTGCCTTTGCGATTCCCTTATAAGCTGTGTCATCTCCCTTCAACTAGATGTTTAAAAGTCTGATAGATGCTACTGGAATAAAGAAATACATTGACCTGAAATATTTCCAATGATATGACAAAGTTTACAGCAGTAAGCTCTGTGATACTATTATACACTTGATTATAAAAAATGAAGAGCAACCAGACAATGGAAATCCATTAAGTTATCACTTTCTCTGGGAGTAGAAAAAAATAACAAAGGGAAATCTAATTAATTGTAAATGAATTTGTAAATACCTCCACTGGAGATACAAGGAGTGCTGAAGTAAGAAGAGGCTGCTCACACTGCTTTCCACCCTGTCTATCTGATCATATACTGAAGATACGAGGGTGCTGAGGTAAGAAGAGGCCGCTCACACTTCTGTCCATGCTGTGTATCTGATCTAATACTGAAGATAATAGGAGTGCTTAGATAAGAATAGGCGGCTTACACTGCTGTCCACCCTGTCTATCTGATCTAATACTTGAGATACCAGAGGTTCTGAGGTAAGAAGAGACTGCTCACACTGCTGTCCACCCTGTCTATCTGATCTAATACTGGAGATAACAGAGGTGCTGAGGTGAGAAGAGGCTGCTCACACTGCTGTCCACCCTGTGTATCTGATTTTATACTGAAGATACTAGAGGTGCTGAGGTGAGAAGAGGCTGCTCACACTGCTGTCTACCATGTATTTCTGATCTAATACTGGAGGTAATAGAGGTGTTGAGGTAAGAAGAGGCTGCTCACACTGCTGTCCACCCTGTGTATCTGATTTTATACTGAAGATACTAGAGGTGCTGAGGTGAGAAGAGGCTGCTCACACTGCTGTCTACCATGTATTTCTGATCTAATACTGGAGGTAACAGAGGTGTTGAGGTAAGAAGAGGCTGCTCACACTGCTGTCCACCCTGTGTATCTGATTTTATACTAAAGATCCTAGAGGTGCTGAGGTGAGAAGAGGCTGCTCACACTGCTGTCTACCATGTATTTCTGATCTAATACTGGAGGTAACAGAGGTGTTGAGGTAAGAAGAGGCTGCTCACACTGCTGTCCACCCTGTGTATCTGATTTTATACTGAAGATACTAGAGGTGCTGAGGTGAGAAGAGGCTGCTCACACTATTTCCAAACTAGTCTATCTGATCTAATACTGGAGATGTCAGGATTACTGAGGTAAGAAGAGGCAGCTCACGATGCTGTCCATTCTGTGTATCTGATCTAATACTGAAGATACCAGAAGTGCTGTGCAACTACTTTTAATTCTGTAGTGATTACTTCCCTAGAAAGTGTGATTTGCTAATTAAAGGTATTTAGGTATTTATAATAACATTTCCTTTAATTTTTGTTATTTTCTTCTGTTTCCAGAGAAACTCTTTACCGCTATTATACCTGCAAATAATAATGATAAACATTATATCTCTTTTAAATTGCACACAACATAAAATGTATTACAGTAGTTGAAAAGAAAATTCAGAGTCCAGATTTTGCTAATACATACTTGTTATGGTGCACCCCCTGAATTCTTCAGATATCCTCTCAGAACATTCCCACCTAATGTATTCAGTGCTGGTGAGAAGAAGCTTCTAGTATACTTATTCTCATTCTCCAGCATGCACAACAGCATTAATTACTCCGCTGCCTGTGTACAAGAGATCATAGGACTGAGCTACTGAGAATGTGTGACCACTGAGCACCTTAGCTATACCTTCAAGGAGAGAATCAAAAAAACTCCAGGGGGCATCATAATAAGTATGGAACAGCAATATTTAGAAATAGGAACATTTTTTAAATGATTCCATTGAGTATTCAAGATATGTAGTCAGTATATTTTAAGGTGCTGTCACCAAACTCTCTGAACTTGACAAACATCACTTTATGCCAACATTACTATGCAGAATATTAACATATTTCCTATTTTATTACATTTTGCATAGCTTAATTCACTGCATAATATTTTTTCTGTTGTGTAAAATATTGATACAGATATCCAGCACATTCATTCCTATGTAATGCTGCACAATCAATCATGTACATGGCTTTTGACATTTCTTATCATTAGGATATTTTACGTGAATGAAATGCATTTTATTTATTATGCTATTTTGTGACATTTATTTTTGTTCACTCTGGTAGTTTTACTTGATATTTCCACTTGATAGGAGACAATTAATGTCCATAAATGCACATTACTAAGATGCATGAGCTAACAATCCGTTGCAAAATGCCAAAACAATATATAAACCAATTATGTGATAAGCAACATTTTAGATGTTTCCCATGACCTGGACAATTTTATAGAAATAATTATAAATGAAATATCATGGCTTGCAGAAGCGAATAGCACCGTTAAAGTCTCTCACAACCAAAGAACATCTTGTACGCAGCACATTTTATTCTGTAGTGCTTCCCAGACACTAAATTAGTTTTATTTTATCCCTGAGATCTCTACAGATATGATACTGCATTTGAAATTTCTATGATAATAAATATTCTCCCATTTTGGTGAAATGAAAATTAATATTGTCATCTCTCCCCAATTCCAGCATGCCACAGATTCATTGTCAGGAAGCACAGTTGATGACATGTATTAGGCTAAAACATTGTCAGTTCACGAATTCAATGTACTCCTTAAAGGGAATCTGTCACCAGGATTTCAAATTCAAAACTATTTATATGCGCACGTAGCTCTCTGAAAGACAAGTCCAGCAATACCTCTACATGACCAGTCCTTTCCTCTGTTACTGAGAAATCAGCATTTTAATTGATATGCAAATGAGGTTGAAGAACTATTTGTAGATCTGAAGTCTCTGTCACTCAAGCTCTATCCCTCACTCAGTGCCACCTCCTCCTGGTGACTGATGGCTGTTTTGCCTGAAGTCACACAGCACAGAGGCTGTAAGTTAAGCAGGAGGAGGTAGAGTTATGCAGCAAATAGAGCTGGAATGACCAAGTTCTCAGATCTACAGCCTTATTTGCAAATCAATTACAATGCTAATTTCTCAGTAACAGAGGAAAAGACTGGCTACATAAAGGTATTACTGCACTTGTCTTTCAAACAGTTACATGCACATATAAATTAATTTATTTTACTTTGGGAGTAGGGGGAAATACCCAGTGCTGACACATTCCCTTTAGGGTTGCAAACAATTTTCCTTTTTTGCATTTTCATTTTTTCCTCCCATCTTTCAAACTGCCAAAACTTTTTTATTTTTCCAAGCAAAAATTTGTTTTGTTTCCCCACTTTCTGAGATGCATTTTTTATTTTTCCATCAATGGAGCTGTGTTAGGGCTTACAGTATATCTTGCCTAGCAAGTTAGTGTTTTTATTTATACTATTTTGGGGTAGATATGATGTTTTATACCCTTCTTATTCCATTTTGGTGCAGTGTTGTGGCAACCAAAATATTGCAATTCTGCTGTTTAATTTTTTTTCCTCTTTACAGCATTGATCGATAGAATTAATTAATTTTAACTGTGTTTCTTTACACTGTTGAATCAATATAGTTAAATAGTAACTAAATCTTTGACAATTTTATATATGGTTGTGTCATTTTGTTTGCAAAACTGTGGGAGTCCAGTTCCTGAGAACCCAACTAGTCACTCAAAAAACCCTTTAAGGTGCACAGCTTTGGTGACAGGGGCACAAAGCTCCTGCCTGAATGGGCACACAGAGGGGATAATGAATACAATAGAATGCACAGGTACTATACTATCGTTATTCCACACTGTGTGCATGCTCATGCTCAAGTCTATGGGTCATGGCGGTAACTTGTATGCCTCCTCTGTGCCCCTCTACTCACCATGCATTTTTTTCCCTCGTCAGGCTGTTCCGCTAGTTTGCCTCATGCTGCACTGCTGCTTTACTTGTGATGTTCATTTAGTCTTAGGGGGGCCTGAGAAGAGGTTGTAATAATTGAATGAAGCAATCCCTGCAATCATAGGAGATTAAAGTATTATTTATTTTATCTCACATATATACCACCAATAAATCCACAGCGCTTTACAAAGATCAACATTGCTGTCCCAATTGGAATTCACAATCTAGATTCCCTATCAGTATGTCTTTAGAGTGTGGGAGAAATACACACAAACACGGGGAGAACATACAAACTCCTTTCAGATGTTGTCCTTGGTGGGATTTGAACCCAGGACCCCAGAGTTGCAAAGAAACAGTGCTAACCACTGAGTCACCATGCTGCCCTCAGTAGTTGATAGTCAGGTTTCTGATTGGCTGATTATTGCTTTTACATATTGCTTTTACCTTACTGGCAGTAGCCATGACTAAGAAAGGCATTGACCGAATTGCATAGGCACTCCTGGTGCTGGATGTACAATTCTTGGATTCGGTATTGTAGGCACTTGAGCTAAAATTAAAAAATTAAAAAGTGTTTTGTTTGTAAGAGTTGGTTCTGGATGATTGTGGTGTTCTCAGTCATGATGTAGCGATAGAGATGATTGAATCTTCTGAGATTCGAATTTGCCAAATAACAGAGAAATTTCATTTGCATTGAAGTTATTCACTGTAAATTGAAATTTTCTCATTATACTTTTGGATCTCTCAGACCCTAATGCATAATAAACGTAGGATGTAAAAAACATAAAAAAAATAATACCCACCGCACCACTTACCTGTTCTACCTCCCCAGCAGCCTGTCACCCGGCTCTCCTTGCCTCTTCTTTTCGCTTTACCCTGTCACATTCATCTTCTTTAGTCTGCTTCACTCTGGGCTGGAGCTTTTTGATCGACCAGGCCTCCAATGTCACTTCCCTCTGTGCCGGCACAGTACACAACGTCACAACATGCTTCACTCATGGTTTAGGCAGCACCTCTACAGATGCATTTCATGTGCCATGATTGCATCGTGCACAGTGATGTTAGAGGCCTTGGTCGAACAAGAAGCTCCATCCCAGAGTGAAACAGGCCGTAGAAGTTGCGTACGTGGAGATGATGAAAAAAAGCAGCACAGGCGACTAAACGCTGGGTTGCAGGGATGGTAGGATGGATGAGCAGTAAGGTGAGCATTATTATTTTTCATTTTAACCTTTTATATGCTCTATTGCTGCAATCACGCTGAGCGAGTTGCAAAAAATCTGTATTCTGGAGAATATTAATTTTTGTAAAATTAGAGGAGAATTCAATTCCACTGGAATAAATTCGCTCATCTCTACTCAATGGCCCTTGTGGCAAAATGAATAGGATCCTCTAACAGCCACTAAACAGTTGACAGAGCTGTGCTGTTCTGTTCTGCAACTGTTTACCTTTGGCCATTGCCGGACCTGAGGACAACTGATCGGTAGGGGTTATGGTTGTTGGACCTCCACTGACATGATATTGATGTATTCTATACATAAGTCATCAATGTCATAGTAGTGAAACAACCCGTTAAGATTTGTGGGTCCAATAATGTGACTAGACCAAAAGAGTTTAACAACTTCTGTCTCCTCTTTGTTCTATTTCTCCTGAACATAATTCTTATTAGTTTGGACATTTATAGGCCCATATATTAGGTGACTTTTATTCTTGATTTTTGCACAGCAATGGTTCCTCTTTGCTTCCCTTAGAAACAAATTACTTCTAAATTAGTTCCACATCATATACTTGCAGCCACTAAGCAGCAGGAGAAATGGTAGTACACAGCGGCGGATCAATTTATAATCAGTACTCTGTGTAGTTATCCTGACAGATTTCAGCTAGCAGGTACTATGTATGTGGGTCACCGCTGCATCTCCAGCTCCCATGTGTAAGTGGTTGGATTTAGCTCAAACTTGAAAAACTCAAAATGGTGAGAGCCGTAGTTCTTTACAGTCCTATGAAATGAAAATATGTGTTAGAACCTTGCTCTTAGGTTTTTTCCTTTGCTGGTCACATGACCTTGTTGGCCTATTTAATCCTGCTCCGCCCTTCTGGCTTTGCTGGACTTCATTGTATAACTACTTTCTAGCTAGCCTGTGCTCTGTATCTAACTCTGTTAGTTTGCTTGGTCTACGGACCTCTATGTTCTATATATTTTGTTTGTTCGTCTGTCTGCTACTATTTCTGTTAGGAGGTGTCCCATTTTCCTCCCAGTCTTTAGTACTTGTAGGGATTCCTTCCCCACATCTATAGGTCTCCGTACAGACTAGCTTAGGACTTTAGCAGGTCTGATCGCAGGATCAGGTTCCCTGTTACATCGTAGGGATTCAGCTGAGTTCTATTGTAGGGACAGATCTCCTCTCTTTCCTTAGCGCTGGTAGCAGAACATAACAGTAAGTCCAGCCTGCAAATTCTCTAAGGAAAGATTTTTCTGTTCCATCATGGTGTCGGTTCAGGATTTGGCTCATCGCCTGCAGGGACTCTCTCTGGAGGTGGCCGAGCTCCGTCAGCACGTGAGTAACTGTCCTGGAGCACATTTCTTGGAGCCTAAGGTATGTTTGCCGGATTTATTTTTTGGTGAACACCGAGAATTTTTTTCATTTAAAAATGCTTGCTTATTGTATTTTCGTTTGAGACCCAAGTCCTCTGGGGATGAATCCCAGCGCATAGGGTTCATAATGTCACTTTTGCGTAAAGAGCCTCAGGAGTGGGCCTTTCCTTTGCAACCTAGTGATACATGCTTCAGATCAGTGGATAGTTTTTTTTCTGCTTTGGGACTATTATATGATGATCCTGACCGTGTCGCATCAGCTGAGACTGAGTTGAGACGTTTGAAACAGGGATCAGGTAATGTGGAAAAATATTATACTCATTTCCGTCGTTGGTCTACTCAAACAGGGTGGAACGATTCTGCTCTGAAAAGTCTATTTCTTGCTGGGCTCAATGAAAGGGTTAAAGACCTGCTAATTGCTTATCCTACACCTGAAGATTTGCAACAGGCTATGCAATTAGCTATACGGGTGGATAGGAGACTGCGTGCAAGGGTTAATGAGAGCAAATCCTCTGCTATGTCAGTTTCTGGTTATGAGAATGTGTGTACTAACAGTGGTGAACCGATGGAGATTGGATCGGTGGCACCTCGCTCTCAAGAAAAAGACCGTAGATTTTTTGAAGGCTTGTGTTTCTATTGCGGAAAATCTGGTCATTTGATTAAAGGCTGTGAGCTTCGTATGAAGAAAGAAAAAAAAATGGTCAGTCATGCCCGTATTGCCTGTTTAAATTCCAAGGGTGTATTTTTAGCTGCTTCCACGATTGCTCAGGAAAAATTAATGGAATTTCGGGTGTTTTTTGACTGTGGGTCTACTCTGAATGTAATTGATGGGGGATTCTTGGAAAGACTCAATTTAAAACCCGAACCTTTATCATCCCCCATTGCTGTGGTTTCTGTGGATGGTTCCCCTTTGAAGAATATTACTCTCAAGGTCTGTGAATTTCCTCTCACTATTAATGGTGTTCACCATGAGAAATTGGATTTGGTAGTTTTGAATAACTTGCCTTCTCCAGTAATATTGGGATTGCCCTGGTTAAAATTTCACAATCCTGTACTGGATTGGTCTACCAGTGAAATTAAATCCTGGAGCCATAAATGTTATGACAAGTGTTGTAACGGGCGTATTGCAGCTTTGGATAGGGGAGAATTGCCTGTTCCTTTTCAGGATTTTTGGAGCGTTTTTTCTGAGAAGGAATCGCAGGTTTTGCCTCCCCATAGAGACTATGATTGTTCTATTGAATTTGTCCCTGGAGCGACTCTTCCTAAAAGTCGTTTATTTAACCTTACTATTCCTGAGAGGAAGGCTTTGGAGGAATACATACAGACAAGTTTGGCCGCCGGTCACATTAGGCCTTCTAAGTCTCCTGTGGCGGTTGGATTTTTTTTTGTAAAAAAAAAGGACGGCGGTTTACGTCCTTGTCTGGATTTTCGTGAGATTAACAAAATTACTGTACGCAATCCTGACCCACTGCCATTGATTCCTGATCTGTTTAACCAGTTAATGGGGGCCAAGTGGTTCTCTAAAATTGACCTTAAGGGGGCATACAATCTGTTGCGCATGAAGGAGGGTGACGAATGGAAGACTGCTTTTAACACTCCTGTGGGTCATTTTGAGAATCTGGTTATGCCTTTTGGTCTTACTAATGCTCCTGCATTTTTTCAGAATCTTATTAATGACATCCTTAGACCTTTGATCGGCAAAAATGTGGTTGTGTATTTGGATGACATTTTGATTTATTCGCCGGATCTGGAGTCTCATTGGCGAAGCGTACGTGAGGTATTACAGTTATTAATGGACAATTCGCTTTTTGCTAAGCTGGAGAAATGTGAGTTCGCTGTACAGAGAATTAGTTTTTTGGGTTACATTATCTCCAGCGATGGTTTTGAGATGGACCCGGTGAAAGTTCAAGCTGTACAGGAATGGCCTAGGCCTATTGGTTTGAAATCGATACAGAGGTTTTTAGGTTTCGCCAATTATTACAGAAAATTCATAAAAAATTTTTCTAGTATTGTCAAACCTCTGACCGATCTCACCAGGAAAGGTGCTGATGCGGTTCAGTGGTCTTCTGTGGCCATTGAAGCTTTTGTGTATCTCAAGGAGAGGTTCACCTCTGCTCCCATCCTCATGCAGCCTGATGTGACTAAGCCGTTTTTGGTTGAGGTTGATGCTTCCTCTGTGGGGGTTGGCGCAGTATTGTCTCAGGATAACGGGGATGGATTACATCCCTGTGCCTTTTTTTCAAAAAAATTTTCGGAGACTGAACTGAATTACGATATTGGTAATCGGGAATTGCTGGCTATTAAACTCGCATTTGAACACTGGCGCCACTTCTTGGAAGGTGCGGAATTTCCCGTTCAGGTTCTTACGGATCATAAAAATCTGATATATCTTGATGCTGCCAAGCGCCTGAATGCCCGTCAGGCTAGGTGGGCACTGTTTTTCTCGCGGTTTAATTTCTCCATTACTTACATCCCTGGTACTAAGAATGTTAAGGCGGATGCCTTGTCTCGCAGTTTTTCTCCCATAGTCGGTGCTGAGAAAGAGGAGAACATTTTACAAGAAGGTGTTGTGATAGCTGCTTTGGACTCCGTTTTGGAAGATGAGATTCTTAAAGCACAGGAGAATGCCCCATCTAACACTCCTCATGGGAGGTTGTTTGTGCCTGGGACCTTTAGGAGAGATTTGTTTGTTGAGTGTCACGAGTCTCGGTTGGCAGGTCATCCCGGAATCTCTGAGACCAAGAGACTGGTGGGTCGCAGTTTTTGGTGGCCTGGATGGCAGAAGGAGGTCATTAAGTGGGTGCGTCAATGTACTATATGTGCTAGATCTAAGTCCTCACATACTCCTGCTGCGGGGTTGCTTTGTCCTTTGGAGGTTCCCAGTGCTCCTTGGACACATTTGGCTATGGACTTTATAACTGACCTTCCCCCCTCTGAGGGTTTTACTGTTATCTGGGTGGTCGTGGACCGTTTTAGCAAGATGTGTCACTTGGTTCCCTTCGTCAAACTGCCCTGCGCTAAAACTCTCGCTAAGGCCTTTGTCAAGGAAATTGTCAGACTTCATGGCGTTCCTACTGACATTGTTTCTGATAGGGGTCCTCAGTTCGTGGCTCGTTTTTGGCGTGCCTTTTGTGACAGGTTGGGAGTTCATTTGTCGTTCTCGTCCGGATATCATCCTGAATCTAATGGCCAGACAGAAAGGAAAAACCAGGATGTTGAGCAGTTCTTGCGTTGTTTTGTGGCAGACAATCAAGAGGGGTGGTCTGAGTTTCTGCCACTTGCTGAATTTGCTCTGAACAATCATACATCTTCTTCTGCTGGTTATTCGCCTTTTTTTTGTTGTTCTGGGAGACATCCGTCGTTTGGGTCGTTCTCCAAGTTGGGATCTGCCGTGCCTGAGGAGGAGAATTTTTCCGGTGATTTGGAGAGAGTTTGGACGGATGTGCGTGGTAATCTTCAGGAGGCCAACAGAAAATCTAAAGACTACTTTGATAGGAAACGACAGGAGGTTTTGTTCGCTGTTGGTGACATGGTTTGGTTGTCCTCTAGGAATCTGCGGTTGAGGATTCCTTCTAAGAAATTGGGTCCCAAGTTTGTAGGGCCCTTTAAGGTGCTTCAGGTTGTCAACCAATCTGCTGTTAGGTTGGAGGTTCCTACCTCCTGGAGAATTAATCCGGTATTTCATGTCTCTCTGTTAAAAAAAGCTGTTGTGTCGGATGGTGACGCCTCTGCCTCTGTTCCTCCGGTGGTGGAGGACGGGGAATATGAAATTTCTCGCATCCTTAACTCTAGACGGTATAGAGGTAGTTTGCAGTATCTTGTGGCCTGGAAAGGTTTCGGACCCGAGGATAACTCTTGGGTGAGGTCAGATGATGTTTCCGCGTCCAGACTTATCAGAGCGTTTCACAGGAGATTTCCTGATAAGCCTGGTCCTAGGGGATCCGGAGGATCCTCTTAGAAGGGGGGGTACTGTTAGAACCTTGCTCTTAGGTTTTTTCCTTTGCTGGTCACATGACCTTGTTGGCCTATTTAATCCTGCTCCGCCCTTCTGGCTTTGCTGGACTTCATTGTATAACTACTTTCTAGCTAGCCTGTGCTCTGTATCTAACTCTGTTAGTTTGCTTGGTCTACGGACCTCTATGTTCTATATATTTTGTTTGTTCGTCTGTCTGCTACTATTTCTGTTAGGAGGTGTCCCATTTTCCTCCCAGTCTTTAGTACTTGTAGGGATTCCTTCCCCACATCTATAGGTCTCTGTACAGACTAGCTTAGGACTTTAGCAGGTCTGATCGCAGGATCAGGTTCCCTGTTACATCGTAGGGATTCAGCTGAGTTCTATCGTAGGGACAGATCTCCTCTCTTTCCTTAGCTCTGGTAGCAGAACATAACAATATGTCTCTTAGAGCCAATTCTTCCCAACAATGATTGCATCACTGATGTATTGTTAGTTACTTGATTAATGGAAACATTATGTATTCTACACAAAGCAGGGTACTGTTAGTGTTATACATACAGTATTATCGGCTGGAAATTCTACGTTATATAAATGACTCCACAGACCAAACCTGATAAAAGTAATATTACAATGGAAATGGAGTCGTAAATGGAAGCCCCTCTGCTTCTCCACAAGATTTATACAAAAGCCCTATCATTGTATAATATAAATCAAAGCTTTCTAATATACAGTATAGTACTTTATATTTCACATCCCGTTTATATTCAGGGTCTCTTTTTGCTGCCAGAGAATAGAAACAAGTATTTTTTTATATATCCAGAGACTGAAAACCTTTATGGATCTTAAAGAGGTTGCCTGAGACTTTAACAATGATGGCCTTTCCTTAGGACAGTGTCACGCAAGGTGTGGGAAAGACTAAGTGCAACACAAATGTAAGATTGGAAGGGCGCCCAGACTCTAGGGAAAGGGGGGAGTGGAGACTACCTAGGCTGATCTGATACCACCCTGTCTCCCCTACTGTCCCTATACTGGTTCTTCACCAATCACTGCACAGGAACCTACCACTGTATTTCCCTAGCGCTTGGCCCTGGATTGGGAAGGAGAGGGATGAGCACTAGTCGATGTCCACTGACAACTAAAGACAACAAGGAAGACAGACACGGGGGAAAAATAACTTAGCTTGAGCCGACTTTAGAGAGATAACACACATGTCCTCTTAGCACCAGAGAGGAAGTAAAACAGACAGCAGTCGCTCCAAGCTTTCACAAGGAATATCACCGGGACCGCCCTGCAGCAAAGTGAAATTATTTAAACACCCAGGCAATGGTGTCAATTAGAGCAGGAGGGAGGAAGCCTCTGGGTCCTAGAGTGAAACAGCTAAGAAGGTGTCTGCAACCAACTGCAGGACGACTGTCTGTCACATCTGATACACCTGTGACAGATAGGTCATCAATGCCTAATTGGTGTGGGTATGAAATTTGGCACCCCTGCCGATCAGTTCTTACCAGTGTCGAAGGCTGCTAGAACTATTCAGCTACGGAGCTGCACAACACAGCTCCGTCGACTGTACAGTGGCAGTGGCCAGGTACTGCACATCCACGTCCTAGTCAAATCAAGAGGCGGATGTGCAGTACCCGGCTGCAGCTGCTATTCTGTGGACGGAGCTGTGCTGCAAAGTTGTGAAACTGAGCAGTTCCAGCCACTGCCAAATTGGGAACAGCTTATCGGCAGGGGTGCTTGGTGTCGCACTCCCACCGAACCGACATTGATGACAATCCTAAGGATAGGCCGTCAATGTTAAAGTCCCGGACAGCCCCTTTAAAATCAGGACATTAGAGAGATTTGTCATGCATTACTATGAAATAGCAAAGAAAATCTATGAAATCTACAACAAAAGTTTGTACAGAAGTTGTAAAATGCTAGAAAATTTCCAACAAGCAAGTCAAAACTATCTGAAAAGAGAAGTCAATGCATCTGCTCATTGCTTATCAATAATGTCAGGTGTGAAGATAATATATGTGCGCTCTACTGTTTACTTATCGACCATTGAAATTGGTTAATTTTCCATTTTAATGATATGTGAGATAGTAGAGAATGTACACACCATTTTTAGCATTTTGATAATGACATATAATCATTAACTCTTAATGTCAGCAATAATTTATGCCAGATGTGCATGTCAAGTGAATGTGTAAGATAATAGAGTTCAATATTAAAGTCATTATAACAGTTTGGGAAAAAAAAGTTTCTAAATGTTCATCAGCATTTATATTATAAATTGAGTAACATATAACAAAAATAAGCAATAATTATAGCCACAAATTATCTGATACAACCCAAAGCACTGGGAGCCAAAGCATGATGCTTGAGTTATATTGATGTAAATATGAAAGTCTTTTGCATGGAACAAAAATCCTATGTCACAAACTAACACTCCTCCACTATTGCCCACAACACCCTCAACCCTTCTACAACCCCCCCCCCAATAAAAACAAGGTTTCTATAACTAATTTCTTTCCATAATGGACAGCAGAAATATTGCAAAATATATTTTGTAATATTTCTATATCGATTTTAGTGGCCGTCTTCTTTCTCTGCAATCCAGAGACTCCCTATTATTATATATATGATGGTCCGTCCTGCCAACAGGTCATCTATGCAGTAGCATGGATCCATCTGGATCTTACACAGTTGTATTTTGTTTACTGCATTGGTGTTCCAGCCATTCATCCATAATGGACAGCAGCTGACCATAGCCATAACTAGCAAATGTAAAAAAAAACTTATACAAACACTGTAGGGAAACAGAGCGCACCAGGCCATAGGGTGATACTGATAGCTCGTAGTGCCTCCTGCAGGTTTAGAGCATAGTCCCGCACACTGTCCTGCACCCTTTGTTTGCACCCGTAGAACTTCATTTTGATTTCTGCTGCGGTGCGGGTGTCAAAGGTATCCTTCAACTGGGCCAGTATTTCCTTAACAGTCCCTGCCCGGCCAGGACTTCACCTCCTTCTGGGCTGCACCGATTAGCTGGCCTATGAGGATGCTGACTTTTTGCTCCTCAGACAGGGGGTACACTTTAAACAAACTGCGCAGTCTCTCCTCAGGGTGTGCGACTCCCCTGAGTACTGGGGCAACCATGCCGCCCCAGGTATGTATGGCATTGATAACGACATCACAGTGGCGGTGGCCATGCCCGCAGCTAGATCCTCTCCCAGGTTGGGCATCTTCCTCTTCCCTAGTGAGCCTGAGCCAGGTCCTGGGTTTCTGCTGACGTACCAGTCTGCTGCTCTGCTGGTCACTGTACAGCTGCACTCTTGCTGCACAGCTTCTCACACTAGTATTCACAGAGCTGCAGCAGCTGGGTGGATAGGATCACACAGCACAGAGCTTCAGCAGCTGGGATGGATGGATGGATGGGATCACACAGCCCTCTTCAGGGGGAGGCGACAATCTCCCCCCTCAGTCTGATGCAAAGGGGAAGGCTGGCACCTTTCAGCCTGAGTGACAGACAACTCTGGTACAGTCTATGCAAGTGGGAGGGGCCTATTTTGCCACTGATTCTGAGGCTCCGCCCACGATGAGTCACCCCGCTTATCATTAACTCTGCATGTGCTACAGTAATGGCTTCAGTTTATACAGTTATACACAGTCTTTGTGGCACACAGGACCTGGTTTTACTGGGCTTCGTGAATCTGTGGCACCCCTGGGGGTTCGATCGCTACAGGGACACTGCACCTCTTTAATGGGGTGTGGTGTCTCTCCTTCGAGGTAAGGATGGTGCAACTGTCAGGACCCCACCTTCGCACCCAACACTACACTTCTCCCTCCTCTAGGGGGGGCTAATAGGCACCAGCGTGCTGCCCCAGCCAGGATAAGTGGAGATGGGGGAACCAAAAGATAGGGGGAACCATGTAGTGGGTGAGGGTGGAGGACGCACATTTAGGTTACACTTAATAATTCATATTTAATAAACAGCCATCTTGGGCTGATGGTCTTTGGTTGTGATCTTCATCGCTGAACGTGGCTTTCTGTGTGAACCTGCAGTTGATGGGGACACGGTCCTCGTACTCTGGCCTTGAGTCGAGGAGCGGGCAAGAGTTAACGGTTGTCTCTACCGGGTCAAGGTCCCTACCCAAGAAGGCCTGGAGCAGAGGAGTCTAGCTCCACCGCAAAAGGATCCCAGGGGGATGCAGACGGAGCGGTATACGCCACCTGTCCTCGCTATTCTGGCCTAGTCAGAGGGCTTCCTGCTGCAAGAGGGGTACTGGCCCCCGATATCTGACTTTGTTACTCTATGTCTCAGTCGGAGAAGCCCGGAGGCTCAGTGGATCCCACCGGGTAACGGAGCGGAGTCGCCACCCGTACCCTTGTTCTGTGCATAGTCCAGAGGGAGACCCGGCCTTTCTACACACACGGATAGGAGAGGACTTAGTTTGAAGGTTGTCAGACCCCCGGTCCTGGTGGCCGCAGAGCCCCGTGAGGAGCAGGGAGAAGCCTTGCAGCTGCATGCCCCACCGTGAGTAAAAACCCTGGAAGTCTACCATTATGGCCTCCGGTTTCTTTATTTCTGCACCGCACCGCACAGCACCAGAACTCCTCCACTACAACTCACTCCATCTGCTTTTCTGCCCTGAGGCCCTGCTCCGCCTGTGGGGAGTAGCACCATCTCCTGCTGCCACTACATCGCGCCTCAGAGGACTGCCGCAGCGCTGGTGGCCATCACCAGACACCACAGGTGGCGTAGTCAATACCACCACTCGATGAACACTAACCCTGAAATCCCTACATCCCTTTTTTAAGTGTGACGGCCCAGGGCACGGAACGGGTCCAGGCCACGGCTACAACCCACCAAACATCTGACCCGGCTCCGAGTAACCCCACTTCCCAGGGTGAGGGCTGCGAGCGTCACAAATCCTGTTCGTGACGCCAAGTTGACGCGCCCCCTGGGCCTGAGGTACTCGGTAGCCAGGCCGGTCGATGCTGGGAGATGTCACAGTGGCGGTGACCCGGTCCGTGACCCAGGGCGGTCAATAAAAGGGGAATAAAGAAAAGGGAATATAGTTTTTATATAATGTTAGTGACGCCACCTGTGGTATGCGGCTATATGAAGCCGCCGCTGCGGTGCAGAACCTCTGGAGCTGATGATGACGCAGCAGCGTTGGTTCAGCTTTCCACAGGCAGAGCTTAGCTCCAGGGCAGGAAATGGTGATGTTATAGATGTTGCTGTGCAGTGTAGTGCAGGGGATGGCGCAGTTAATAATCACTTCACAACTTAATGGCGGTTTCCTCTTATCTTTACTTGGGGTGGTTAGTCAAACCGGGGCATGGGTACTAGCTGGTTGTAGAGGTCCGGGCGGCCTGGAAGCAAGTTGGGAATCCACCTCGCCAAGTGAAGTTGTAGGCCTTCCCTTTGCGCTAATCTCTTTTGCCCTGCTGCTTGTAGCTATGCTGTGGCCCTCGTCCCTGAGTAAAACGTCTTTGTGCTCACCCATATGGCAGGCAGCTCGGGCCTTCCTGGAGTGTTGCTCCCACGTGCTGGGCCCTATGTGCTGCTGAGCCTCTGGGCGTCTGGTGGGGCCTAGAGACCTGCAGTCTCCTGCCCTCCGGTTTCTGTTGCTGGGCCTTCAGTGCCCCACAACCTCGGACTCCGAGGTCCGGTTCTTCTGCGGTCCTCTCTGGGGTGAGCTGGCTGATGGCTCCACTCCCTAGGTCTTTCTTCGTCGACGTCCTGACTTCAACTCCTCTCTGCTCTCCTCACACTAACTAACCCCGCCTCCAGATCCCAGTTTCTAAGGGGAGGAGCTCCCCTTGCTGGTCTGGAGCCAGGAAAGTGTTGCATGCTAGCAAAACCTGATTAGGGGACCCCTCCTTGCTTCCAGGCATGGCATCACCCCTTTGTGAGGGAGGCAATGCCACTGTGGCAACCGGACTCCTGGGGTGCCACAATACCTTTATAAACAGATATATTAAATCCAGGTAATCAGCTCACCTGAGCAAGTTGTACAAACACAACTCCTGTGAAAGCTCAGTAATGGTCACTACTGCCCCGTGGCCGGGGGATGAACTCAACCAGGATGCTTGAAGGAAAAGGTAATTCATGGTTTGGGCTGAACTAACTGAAATGAATATCCTTGATCCAATAATATAAAAAAGCGTTTTTTTTATTCCACAAGGTGTTTCCACTGTGGACTGTTGTCTTTCTCAAGTGTAAAAACCAACTGTCAAAGAGCAGAGAAGGCCAAATACTGTTAGATAACCAAATCTGTGGTCCAGCCCACACTGCTGACCCCATAATTGCTGCTCCCGTCACCCACAATTAATTAGGAATTACCTTTTTCTTTCTGACTCTTCGGGTAGAAAGTATAGTACTAATGCTTTTGGTGATGATTTTTTAAAAACATAGTGCAATTTTAGATTCAATGCCTTCCAGGCTTTCACTAGTGCTAATTAAAATTGGGAGTTGTCACTGCTCGGCACATTTTACTACCATTATAATGGTAATAATTCAATAATTATTGATTGTTAAATGGGTTTTCAGGTTCAGTATGATGGCGTCTCCTTCGTATTGGTGGGAGTATGATTCTTGGCACTCTGGGAACACTGTAGTCTCCTCTGCTCTGTTTAAATGTATACCATCTACATATGGACCCCCTAACAGCTTAATGACAATGGTCAGACATTGATGGCCTACAATGTAGATACAAAATAGTCGGCACTCCGTAAACCTCGTTAGTAATAGTGGTAAACGTGGAGAAGTTGCAGACACAGTAGAGAAAATCCCCGCACTCACGTGTGTTCAATCAATTCATTTATTCCACATGTAGGGAAACTACACAAGACGTTTCAGCCCCTTATAGGCTTTTTTCAATTGTGAAAAATTGACAATTGAAAAAAGCCTGTAAGGGGCTGAAATGTCTTGTGTAGTTTCCCTACATGTGGAATAAATAAATTGATTGAACACACATGATTGTCGGGATTTTCTAGACATTGATGGCCTGTCCTAATGGAATTCAGAACTTAGAAATATGATCATGTATTAAAAAAAATTGTTTTGCAAAAGATCTAACACGTGAAACCACCAAATGAACACGTTTTGGCCATTGATATTAGTTGTCAAGTTTAAACATCTGATAGCTGTATTAATGACCAATAGACGGTAGCTGAGAAGTGATTGAAACTGGCGAAAAAAACTCACGAAAAGCAAAACATGTGAAAGGCATATGAGAAGGGGCATAACTTACATAGTAGATTTTAAGCATCAATGCAAAATATCTAAAAGAGGCTTAACCTTCCAAGTGCCATTTTTAATACTAGTCTGTACAAATAATATTAAAGGGACCTTTTGGACTCCTACAACACTAGGACCTGTTGTCTCTTCAACTGCTTTAACTACACCACTGCACCCCTTGTATCAATCATGATTTCCAATGTGTATCCGATGATACAACAGACTAGTGTGTTCTGTAAAGTAAGTAGAAATCCAGGCATGTTTGAGTAAAATAACTAGCAGTAGTTCTGGGAAGTCGTACATTTCCTATTCCATTTAGTAACTAAGTTCTCAGAACTTTTTTCTTACTTTTTACTTATTAGGAAGAGATGAAAGAAGTGTCTCTGTTGTATTATACTGTATTGTAGAGCTCAAAACAATGTTAGACTAACTTCACTACTATGCATGTCTGGTATATCAACTTTTAACCTAGGAAGAATAACTTAATCATAACTTTATCAATCCTAAAATTTGCCCTTTGAAAATAGCTGAATTTTGCTAAGGAACGACAGCAACACATGTCAAACATTACACAGAGCAGTAATGTCATACATTGTACGGATTCATCTTCACTTAATTATCCCTAAACCTTTCAAAAATCATACATAATGCAAATTCATAATATACCACATGTTCTAGAAATGTCAAACAGGCAAAATCCAGAAAAGTTCTGCCTCATTATTCTTCATTGCCCTAAACATTATTTAAACTTATTTCCTTCAGGGCATTTCCTGACGATTGACAGAAGGTTTGTACTCCTGACATCTCGCATTGTGCTTCCTTTAATTTCATCACCAGTGTGGATGATTGATCTGGTATTTTCTAAATTTGGATGGTTCATTTTCCTTAATTTAGGTTGTCATGACAACCTTGCAAAATATGCTTTTCCTATTTTGGAATTTAATTTCAAACATACTTTGCAGTTTTTAGGCAAAGTGTAGTAGATATTCTAAGAACAAAAAAATAGCATTTTCTATAATATGTCTCCTTTGAATTATAGTATGATAAATTTCAAAAATAAAATAAAAAAAAAAATGTTTACGCCTCCTTCACTTTAAAGTTTTTAAAAACAAAAAACAAAAAAAAAACATGTCTGACAAAATAGACTTTGGTCTACTTCTCCCTGAAGACAACACCAGATGTCGTTTGATGAGCCACTCAAGTTACTTGCCTATGATATGAAATCTGGTATACTTATGAAGTGTGAAAAGTGTGATCATCAAGGTTTAATTGGACGATGTCCAACCCCTGGGGTCCTAGATAATTAGCAGAATGAAAAGTGCAGTGGTCTGTTCATTGCTTACACCAACCACAGTGGCTTATTTGTCAATGCTGCTGCGCCGAGTGCTTCAGCAAGCTTCCATTCGAGCTTTTGTGCAAGCAAAACCAGGAGCTCCAGTTATTTCTGGTTGAATACACCGATTTACTCACGATTTTTGGTGAATGATGACAATCCTGGGGGTTTTGAGAATCACAAATAGTCTATCCTAAAGAGACAAGTAATTTCTGTATATGTATAAATATATACTTTTATATATTTATAAGTATTAAGGAATATATATATTACCGGACAATAATGCCAACAAGACAAGTCAGTGGCAAAACTCGAAAAACATATGGAAGCAAAAAAAAACATAAAGTCAATAAGTTGTGCAAATGAAAAGATTAAAACTCTATTGATGATCAGTGGATATACAAAGAAGAAGAAGAGGGAACACACCCAGACACAGGTAAAATTATAAAAACATCGTATTTCGGAAGGGAAACTGGTTGTTTCTTTTTTGCTTGTATAGGTTCTTAAAGAGACAAGTAGGTTAACGCGGTTTGACGATATTTGTTTGCATATACAAATAGCCTCTATTGAGAGGAAAAGAAGAAGAGCTCTAATTACACCTATTTGCCATAGCAATCCTAAAAGTCACTATCGACCCTTTAAAGGGCCAAACCACTTGGAATAATACACAGAACCAAAAACTTTATTTGCAGATGTGTTTTAGGGTGTTTGCGACTCATCAGTACAAAATAGGAGAACTGATTTGGATGGGTGAGAGGCCCATGACAGGGGATCAAAGGGGTAAAGTTTCTCCTTGTGGAGCATGCCTAGTTGGTATAATTAGTCTTCGAAGCCATGCAATACTCCTCTAAGAATATATGCAAAGAACCTCTTCAGAGAAGAAGAGGACAGGAGCTCATCATACAACTGACCATTTCACAATGATGATTGAAATGGAACATTTAGTCTAATGGATATTGCTATTACATGCAGTAAAGAAAATTGGCCTAAATTATTATTGAAATCACGGTACACAACTGCCTTTTAAATTTGTGATGGTTGGAAATTTTTCATATTTTTTTTTACAAATGACAATAGAAGGGAATAAGTGATAGCAGTTATTCTTAACAGTTTTTTCACTAAGATCACAATTTTATCATATGCTGAAGGTTTATGATAGTAAAATGGCTTTATAAAGTTACTGGACAATTAGAGATTTCTTTTCTCTAGTGGTTGCTTTCACTGTCAATGGCTACTCAAAAGTACTGTATTATAAGTAGTAGGACAGAACATTATTAGATTGTCTCTTTTCAAGGCCTTTTACACTTATTGAGCTATGGAAGAGCTAAAAGGCACTTCTTTCCCATGTCCTTGACAGCCTAATGAATAACATTATTGTACATGACATATGTGAGAATCATCTATGGAATCATCATTGAGTACGTGAGTATATCTGTACAATACACTTCTAATGTAATCAAAGAAAAAAGACAAACCTTTCAAGTAAGAGGAATTAGAAATGAATCACTTGGAGGATGAATGTTTTCATCACGTCAGCGCAATATCTGAAACTCCTGTACTTCGGACTTTCTAGAAGTATGAAAGACTAAATTTGTTATATATCACTTATTTTTAATATCATTCCTTGGTCTTATCTTCATAATTTGCACTATTTCTCAATTTTTTTTATCACTTGGGTATATCCCTTTAAAATCTCTGAAATCTTCTGTTGGTTTTTCGTTACTATTCTTTTGTTTGAAGACAACCTTATCTTAGACATCTCTGAAGGATTATCCACATGTACCAGATTTGCTGTGGAGAATTCTACAGCAAGTTTATAGAATACTACAAGGAAATTTGCAAGACAAATCTGCACCAAATTGAGTGGATTTTGGCTCTGCTATTTTTTTGTGTGGCTTTTTCCTGTGGACAACAGCCTAGCAGCTACAATTAAGATAATCGTGGGGCTTTCATGGCCGATTTTCACTCTCAGTGTCCAGGAATGGCTTGTTGCTACATGTGACCACTGGCTGCAACAATCATCACTGCAGGCCAGGATACAAAGACCACTGAGGAACCAGGGAAGGATTGCTAGGGGAGGTGAATATAATGTTTTTTTCAATTATTTCAAACTTTCCATGAAGTGTTTTTCAGTGCAATAATCTACAGCGAAATAATTGCAAAATATTGGACTTCCCTATTAAATGCAAAAGAAAAAATCCCCAAGAAATCCACAATCCGCAACATATATGTACATGCTGTGGATTCAAAAATATACCTTGCAGGTCAATTTCTGCATGAAAAAAATTCTGTAACAGGTAGATTAAGTTTGCTCAAGTCTAATCCACTATACTGCTACTATATAGTTCTCATCTGAATACTAATTTTGCTGTCGTACACTACACAGCCTAATTCTTTGTGAATATGGCAAAGTCGTATGCATGGAACCGGTAGAACAGTACAATATGGATCCATAGAAGGGTAGTATTTTCTCATGTATCCATTCAATACAGATCCATAAGATGGTTGTCTGCATGAAATCTTAGGCTTTCCAACTTCCAGTTCTGCGTTGTATTTGTAAACTGGTACATCATACTGGACTGAAAGTAAAATGTGTTAGATAATTTGCACAGAATTTCTATGATCAGGTTATTGCTATTTAAAGTGGGACTAGTGCAACAAAAACGTCTCATGAAGAAGCTGTCTATAAACCTGCAGAGTAAAAAAAAATTCAATGTGAACTTGTGCAATTGGTTCCTGGAGAAGTCCATGTTCGGCGTTTAGCATCGGACACTAACTGTCAGGTACGAACTCGGAACTTTTAAGTTCTGGTCCACGCATCTCTATTTGCAGGGTGTAAAGTATACAAATAATATTACAAAGCTTATTCTAAGGATTGTTTTGTTTTAGGCCAGACTGCTTGTAGCTAGGAAAACCCTATCTCTCTTAGGGCCTAATGAATATAAAACAAAAATGTATCCAACAAAAATTAAATAAAGAAGAAAAATCCCAAGAAAATAATTTTGTTCATTTGGAATGGCAATATGTAAAATGGAAGATCACAGTGATTAGTTAAACATATATGTTTGATTTTATTTCTGTATTGGGCAGTGGAAGGCATTGCAATCTCGGAAGACTGATAATCAATGTTCTTTTGTGGATTTTATTGGAAATTGCATCATGAAAAGTAAAAGTTAATTTAAATAAGAAATACTTTTTTATATTAACTATAGATTTGATCTGAAACAGACAGAACAAATAATACTTCATCATTCCCAGAGAATGGTGGGAACGCAAACATTTCCTAACTGCAGGAGACAAAGTGTTTTTGGCAACACGTTCCCACATTCAGTATTTGGTCAGTATTTTATATCAGTATTTGTAAGCCAAAACCAGGAGTGGAACAATCAGAGGAAAAGTATAATAGAAACACGTCACCACTTCTGTATTTATCACCCACTTCTGGTTTTGGCTTATAATTACTGATGCAAAATACTGACCAAATACTGAACATGTGAATGTGGCTTTATACAGCAAATCTATGCTCTTTTTTCAATTTGTTAAAAGAGGGGCGCCATTCCTATAAATATCCCTTGTTGAAAGTGTCAGCAGGTAATCATTACATTAATAGAAGTAATACATAACTGGGATGATTTAACAGATCAATATTGTTTTAAACGTGCCATCTAAAGATAAGGTAAATGCTTTGAAATAGCAGCTTTATATATTACTGGGTGCTCAAGGAAAATACTATCAAAATTAATGTACCCAATAGTCCAACATTCCTTGTAAAACTGGAAAGCACAGTTATTTTAGCCCATAAACTGTATGCAGTAGCAAGACAATGAATAAAAGTGTTATCTTAAATGAATACAAATAGGCTAGAAATTTCATTACCATTCATCGCACTGTAATTTCTAGTTTTATCATTGTGCAATGTTCTTTAGTTGAATTCTAGATTATCCGGTAAGAGTTGTGCTGCTTTATACACTGAGATGTTTGACCTCTGACTTCTCTGTCTCTGTAGAATTCTCTTAGCATTGTACAGTACTTAACCTATTGATAGAATACTGCAGGTTTAATTCCAGAGAAACTGTACAGTAATTCAAAGAAAATATACTTCCCAAGGTGAATTTTAATACCTAAATGTATTCTTTGTACAATTTAAGAACTAGTTTTGTTCTTTTATGCATTATTTATAGCTTATTACTTGTATTATTGCATAAGTGGGAAAGTGGCTTACAGGGAGTCTATCAGTACAGAATGATTTTTCAAACCAAGTACAGGCACTCGGTGCACCCCTGGTGTGGCCAAAGATTTAAATGCACCTTCTCAAATACTTGCTTTCCGCCTATCTTCACTCTTCTCTGGCTCTATAAAGCTAGAGTTGTCAATCAAAGAAGAGGAAGGAGGAGAATGGAGATAAAGGGAAAACAAGAAGGTGGGAAGGTGCACTTGAATGTTTGGCCACACCAAGGGTGCACTGACTGCCTGTACTTGGTTTGAACAGTCATTGTGTGCTGAAGTTGTTATGAAGGTACAATTTACTTGTGTCTGCACAGGCATTTTTTGTGCCACATTTACTAAAGTGTCAGATGATGTTTGATTAATATGTCGCATCTTTAGAAAAAAAAACACTTTTGTCTACATCTTTTATTCAAGCTTTTATGCCACCCACCAAGTTGGAGAAAATTTGTGACTAATTAAAAGTTGCAATTCATAAAGCTAACTTATGATCACCGCCACTTGTATACTCATTTTTCAAAAGTGGCGACAGTAGCGTAAAATAGAAAATGATTGCAATACTTTATGCAACAATGTGACTTTTTGACACAAGAAAATAGACAAATAAGCCTTGCCACCATAATTTGTTAATTTACTCATGGGGTACCTGAGGTCCTTTTTTAAATTCATGAGATTCATAATCCTCACAGCAATTATTCTCTAGTAACAGCGTTTTTATCTGCTGCTTTAATAGAAAAGACTGAGATTTTTCCAGAAATAAGAACTATGCTACAGCATTCCTAAATTGCAAGGTTTCTCCCGAGTGGCCATTTCTTTTAATATAGGATCAAATCTGTCTCTCATTGTTAATAAAAGAGATATGTCAACTATCTTCACAATACAAGCTGATTAAGGTTTTAATAATGTTAATAATAATTAAATTATTAAATACATTTCTCAGACCTGATGAGACCGGTGTACTTACTTTGAAAATACATGTCAAAACGGCTGTATCATCTTTTTTGAACGTTTTCCTGTTTGATATTAAAATGAGCATTTTATGAAATCAGCTAGAGACAGAAAACCTTTAAAATGGTTACATAGCTCTATTTATTGTGGAATAATTTCACAGTTATTACATTATAAAAAATATTTATCAGACCTGGTGAGACTGGTGTACTTACTTTGAAAATATATGTCAAAACGTCTGTATAATCTGTTTTTGAACACTTTCCTGTATGATATTAAAATGAGCATTTTATGAGTTCAGCTAGAGACGGAAAACTTTAAAAAATTGTTATATAGACCTTTTTAGTGGATTTTCAAAGTAAGTACCTAATATCAGATTTAGATCTATTTTATAATGTGTCCAGTTTGTATTGCAAAATTTGATGACAGAACCTTTTTTAAATATTGTTCCATCAGGGCATATGGACCTCATATTAGGCAAGTCCCCCACTTGAAATCCTTTCTCTAGTTCTGTGGAAATTGGTCTATCCATGTATTACATTTGACCTAAATTGCTGCCATATAATACTACATCATTACTTGAGAATGAGCAGGTAGATGCAACCTTCCCTGGGAAAATGAGCTGTTTGCTAGGGGTCTTGGTCTATGCTGCCTTATCAGTATTGTTGCATGGACTATGCAAGCCAAGGGGACAAAAAATAACCAAGTGCCAGGCGTAGCAAAAATGGAAATAGGTTGATATTAAAAATTTAAAACATGCATATATTGATATTATAGTGCAGGATGAAAAAAAACAAAATAGCTTCAATGGTCATAGCATAACTATAATTCAAAAAGTGATATTATAGAAGATGGACAAGTAGCCAATGGGGCAATAGCAGCTATCATGACTACTACCCTGGTGGTGATGCCCAATGTAACCAGGCAGAGACAGCTTGCAGCATCTGACTTGCAAGTAGACTGGGAAGCCATGCTCATTTGTCTGGCTATAGTGGATTTCTGTTTTTTGTACAAATAATTCTAGAAAATGGTCATACTTTAAAAAGGAGCATAGACAATTTTATTCCTGCAGTCTCTGAACATGTAAATCTGATATTGGATATGAACACTAGAGATGAGCGGATCGATCTGCGAAGGATAAAGTTAGAGTTGAAATTCACATTTTCACAGGAATTTGAACACTTTGTGATTCGATTCACAGTTCGTAAAAAAAAAAAAAAAAGCACTTGCCGGGCACCATTTCTCATACTGCTGAAGCATCATATAGAGGCTTATGTCTTTTGTGTGACTGTGTGGGATCCCCATGATGCTCTGCAGCAATGACATCTAGCAGATTCTCATACCTTGTATAATGGTGGTCAGTACCTGGACCATCAGAGATCAGCGGTCCCCAGTGGAGCACAGTTTTCCATCTCCAGAGTCACTGGAGAATGTAAGCTCTTATGATCAGCAGGGTCCTCTCTCTTGATCTCCCTTCTGTAGAGTGTAAGCTCTTATGGGTAGCAGGGTTCTCTCTCTCGGTCTCTCTTGCCTGTAAAGTGTAAGCTCTTATGATCAGCAGGGTCCTCTCTCTTCTCTCTCATAGAGTGTAAGCTCTTATGGTCAGTGGGGTCCTCTCTCTGTGTCTCTCTTTTATGTAGAGTGTATGCTCTTATGGTCAGCAGGGTCCTCTCTCTGTCTCTCTCTTATGTAGAGTGTAAGCGCTTATGATCAGCAGGGTCCTCTCTCTTCTCTCTCATAGAGTGTAAGCTGTTATGATCAGCAGGGTCCTCTCTCTGTGTCTCTCTCTTATGTAGAGTGTAAGCTCTTATGGTCAGCGGGGTCCTCTCTCTGTGTCTCTCTCTTATGTACAGTGTAAGCTCTTATGATCAGCAGGGTCCTCTCTCTGTGTCTCTCTCTGATGTTTAGTGTAGGCTCTTATCTTCAGCGGAGTCCTCTCTCTGTCTCTCTTATGTAGAGTGTAAGCTCTTATGATCAGCAGGGTCCTCTCTCTGTGTCTCTCTCTGATGTTGAGTGTAAGCTCTTATGGTCAGCGAAGTCCTCTCTCTCGCTCATGTAGAGTGTAAGCTCTAATACTCAGCGGGCTATCTCTGTGTCTCTCTTATGTAGAGTGCAAGCTCTTATGGTCAGCGGGGTCCTCTCTCTCGCTCATGTAGAGTGTAAGCTCTAATACTCAGCGGGGTCCTCTCTCTATCTCTCCTCTCCCCATGTGTATTTTCTGAACAATTAAAAGCTTTCCAGCACCGAGATTCACGCAAATTTTATTTTTGGGAAAAATTCAGTGAAAACTTAAAATTTTAATTTTAAAATATCCATTTAGCTCTAATAGTTACTTTGTTTCAGATAAAGTAAAATAAGTTTTATTTCATATGATTGCTTTATACCTCATATACTTCAACTTTACATTTAGCCTGCTTCACTTACAAATATGAAGTGCACCATCAAGGAACTGAATGTACCAGTCTGCTGATTGCAGATAATTAGCAGGTAACAACTAATTATCTTCAGACCATAGCATCAGGAAGGCTGGAAATGAAGCCACACATAATAGTGCTCTAGAGATGACAGCAGTCAATGGTGACAAAGCAGCGCCTGCCAGATTTGCATGTAATAAGATTAATTAAGGTTAATTAGAAAGTGGACATAATCTATAAGAAATATTTATACATACATTTCTTTAGCTTTGTGATGTAGACTTGGGTTGGTGACTGGCTTCGAAAAATAAAGTTTGTAAATGGCCATTTTGTGGTATAAAATGTTCAAGCTAAGTATAAAATTTCTGTATTTTACAAGTTAAATATATTGTAACGGGTCCGGGAGGCGGAACCTCTGAGCTACTATACAAGGGGGCGGCCCTTGTACGGGAGCGGGTGGCAGTCTCCGGGTGAACGGACAGGGAGTTACGGCAAGTGATCAGGGCAGTCTCCGGGTAAGGGGTAGGTACGACCTGTGATGGCAGAACCTCCGGGTAGGCTAGCAGGCAGATGGTAGACGAGTGCTCCCAGGTGAGCAAGCGAGAGTCTCTGGAATAGCAGGTGGTCACGGCACGTGACGGCGGAACCTCCGGGCTGGCAGGCAGGTAGGTAACGGAGAAGCGCTCCCAGGTGAGCGGGCAAGAGTCTCTGAGATAGCTGGTGGTCACAGCACGTGACAACGGAGCCTCCAGGCTGGCAAGCAGGCAGGTAGCGGAGAAGCGCTCCCAGGTGAGCGGGCAAGCTGGTCCATAGACAGACTGACCGGAGTTGTAAGGCAGACCGTCGGACCTCAGGCAAGCAGGCAGGTAGCTGATGTGCGCTCCCAGGTGAGCGGACAAGTTGGTCCTTAGACAGACTGACCGGAGTTGTAAGGCAGACCGTCGGACATCAGGCAGGCAGGCAGGTAACGAGTATTCAGGCAGGAATCAGGCAGGTAACTAGCAGGAAACTGGCAGGAAACTGGCAGGTAACTGGCAGGTAACTGGCAACGGGACCTGAGGGCTGAAGCACAGGTGAGACACAGGTGCAAACAACATTGCTCGGGCACCTCCATTTTGGAGGAGGTGCCTTATATATGATGAAGTCCTCCGGCCATTGGCCGGGGACTCCTTAGGACGGCGCGCGCGGCCCCTTTAAGAGGAGGGAGCGCGCGCACGCGCGCCCTAAGCACAGGGGCCGGGAAGGAGCGCGCGCTGAGAGCAGAGCGGGAGGAGGACGCCGGGAAGGAGCGCGCGCTGACAGCAGAGCGGGGAGAGGACGCCGGGCACGGAACAGAGCGGTGAGAGGAGCAGCGTCCCTGCCTAGCAGAGGGCAGGGACGCCAGCGCTACATATATGTTTTTTAAAGGGTGAATATTATCATAAAGTTCTTCTCAAACTGTTGGGCTAGTCTCACTATTCAGGGGCCCTCTAGTTGTTGGTCAGGCACAGTCGGGGTAGCAGTTTTCATAGGATTGTTTGGCATACAATCAATTTTTTCTGTGGCAGCAGCATTTTTAGTTGAGAAGAAAACAGCTCAAAAGTTTAGGTAGGAGGCTTAGCAGAATAGAATAAAAAAAAAGTCTAAAACAACTTTATTCATCAAAAATGCTAAAAACGCTCAATGGCATCAGCATATATCATTAAATATAACACAGTAATGCATAGGGGGACATCATGAGCAAAAATTGGTTTAGATACATGTAAGTAGGCCTTTGGGAAAAAGATATGACCATACAAAGAAAATGTCACCTTTTTTGGAGGAGGGATAAGTTTAATATTAATTTTGTGAGTATATAGGAATATTTTAAGGGCATATACGGATAGCCGTTGTTGTGCGGGGGAGGACCACATCTCAGTACCAATGCTTTCTGGCTGATGTTTTGGTCACTTTTGAATGTTGGTTGTGCTTTCACACTCGTGGTAGCATGAGACGGACCCACAGAAGTTGCTCAGGTAGTGCAGCTCATAGAGGATGGCATATCAATGCGAGCTGTGGCAAGAAGGTTTGCTGTGTCTGTCAGCGTAGTGTCCAGAGGCTGGAGGCGCTACCAGGAGACAGGTCAGTACACCAGGAGACGTGGAGGGGGCCGTAGGAGGGCAACAACCCAGCAGCAGGACCACTACCTCTGGCTTTGTGCAAGAAGGAACAGGAGGAGCACTGCCAGAGCCCTGCAAAATGACCTCCAGCAGACCACAAATGTGCATGTGTCTGCTCAAACGGTTAGAAACCAACTCCATGAGGGTGGTATGAGGGCTCAACGTTCACAGATGGGGGTTGTGCTCACAGCCCAACACCGTGCAGGACGCTTGGCATTTGCCACAGTACACCAGGATTGGCAAAGTCCGCCACTGGCGCCCTGTGCTCTTCACAGATGAAAACAGGTTCACACTGAACACATGTGACAGACGTGACAGAGTCTGGAGACGCCGTGGAGAGTGATCTGCTGCCTGCAACATCCTTCAGCATGACCGGTTTGGCAGTGGGTCAGTAATGGTGTGGGGTGGCATTTCTTTGGAGGGCCGCACAGCCCTCCATGTGCTCACCAGAGGTAGCCTGACTGCCATTAGGTACCGAGATGAGATCCTCAGACCCCTTGTGAGACCATATGCTGGTGTGGTTGGCCCTGGGTTCCTCCTAATGCAGGACAATGCCAGACCTCATGTGGCTGGAGTGTGTCAGCAGTTCCTGCAAGATGAAGACATTGAAGCTATGGTCTGGCCTGCCCGTTCCCCAGACCTGAATCCGATTGAGCACATCTGTGACATCATATCTCACTCCATCCACCAAAGTCACGTTGCACCACAGACTGTCCAGGAGTTGGCGGATGCTTCAGTCCAGGTCTGGGAGGAGATCCCACAGGAGACCATCCGCAACCTCATCAGGAGCATGCCCAGGCATTGTAGGGAGGTCATACAGGCACGTGGAGGCCACACACAATACTGAGCCTCATTTTGACTTGTTTTAAGGACATTACATGAAAGTTGGATCAGCCTGTAGTGTGTTTTTCCACTTTAATTTTGGGGGTGACTCAAAATCCAGGCCTCCATTGGTTAATAAATTTGATTTCCATTGATGATTTTTGTGTGATTTTGTTGTCAGCACATTCAACTTTCTACAGAACAAAGTATTGAATGAGAATATTTCATTCATTCAGATCTAGGATGCTTTATTTGAGTGTTGCCTTTATTTTTTGAGCAGTGTATTTATTTTTATTTATTTTACTCACTTATATAGTGCCGTTAATCCCAAAGCGCTTTAAAGACATTATAGGGACTGTCCCCATTGACACTCACAGTTTACATTCTCTATCAGTATGTCTTTGGAGTGTGGGAGGAAACCAGAGAACCCGGAGGAAACCTACGCAAACACTGGGAGAACATACAAACTCCTTGCAGATGATGTCCTTGGTGATATTTGAACCCAGGACCACAGAGCTGCAAAGGAAAAGTGCTAACCACTGAGCCATTGTTTATCTTGTGGCTGTGTTAGTATTTTCTGTATATGGTAATATCCGTTATGGATCCGGGTGGTGGAACCTCTGTGCTGCGGTGCAAGGAGGGACCAGAGAGGCGTAACTAGGTATCAACTCGGACTGACCAAGGTCGCACAGCTTCTCAATCGACTCCGTGAACCAGGGAAGGACCGAGCAGAGGGACCAGGTGCTACTCTGGGCCTGTCCTTGTATGAGAGCAGGTGACTCCCACGGGTAACTGGCAGGAGCCTCCGGGTAGGCAAGGCAGGTAACTGACAGGAGCCTCCAGGTAGGCTGACTGATAGGCACGGCAGGTAACTGGTAGGAGCCTCCAGGTAGGCTGACTGATAGGCACGGCAGGTAACTGATACGTTCTCCGGGTAGGCAGGCAAGCCAGGCCCATAGACAGACAGGCGGATTTGGATCATAGGCAGACCGTGGGGCTGGAGAGTACACTTGGCTGGCGGAGACAGGTAGTCAGTCTGGCGGACAGGACTGGTAGTCAGGCTGGCGGACAGGACTGGTAGTCAGGCTGGCGGACTGGACTGGTAGTCAGGCTGGCGGACTGGACTGGTAGTCAGGCTGGCGGACTGGACTGGTAGTCAGACTAGCAGCGGGACCTGAGGGCTGAAGCAGAGTTTAGGACACAAAGCTACAACCTTGTACGGGCACCTCCATTTTGGAGGAGGTGCCTTTTATATGAGAGGTCCTCCAGCCATTGGCCGGGGACTCCTTAGGACGGTGCACGCGGCCCCTTTAAGAGGGAGGGAGCGCGCGCGCCCTAAGCACAGTGCCCGGGAAGCTGCGCGCGCCGGCAGCAGCAGCAGGAGAGCCGGAAGATGCCGGGCCGGGAGTGCGGCGGTAAGAGGGACGGTGTTTCTGCCTGTCAGGGGGCAGAGACGCCGATACTACAGTACCCCCCCCCTTTACGCCCCCTCTTTTTTAGGCCGGAAAGAAATTTTTTAAGGAGAAGCGGGGCGTGGATGTTTTCCCTGGGTTCCCAAGTTCTCTCTTCTGGGCCAAACCCCTTCCAATCCACCAGAAAAAAGTTTTTTCCTCTTACCCTCTTGGTGGCCAGAATGTTCTCTACCTAATAGACGTCCTCAGCAGAGACTGGATCTGGGGAGGTACCTGGATTGTTGGAAAAAGAAATAAGCACAACTGGTTTGAGGAGAGATACGTGGAAGGAGTTGGGAATCCGTAAGGCGGCCGGGAGATTTAACTTGTAGGCTACTGGGTTGATTTGCTTGAGGACTTCAAATGAACTGATGAACCGTGGACCCAACTTATAGGAGGGTATTTTGAGACGACCATCTTTGGAGGAGAGCCAAACCTTGTCTCCCGGACGGAATTGAGGCGGATCCAGACGTCTCTTATCAGCATGTCTCTTCATCCGCTCGGGGAGGGGGGAAGTGTAGGGCAGGCAAGACAGGTTCTGGTAGTGGGTGACTCTATTATTAGGGGGACAGACAGGGCAATCTGTCACAAAGACCGGGATCGCCGATCGGTGTGCTGCCTCCCTGGCGCTCGAGTCCGGCACATCGCGGATCGGGTTGACAGGTTACTGGGTGGGGCTGGCGAAGACCCAGCAGTCATGGTCCACATCAGCACCAATGACAAAGTGAGTGGTAGATGGAGGGTCCTTAAAAATGATTTCAGGGACCTAGGTAGGAAGCTTAGGGCAAGGACCTCCAAGGTAGTTTTCTCAGAAATACTACCAATCCCGCGAGCCACACAGGAGCGCCAACGGGAAGTTAGGGAGGTGAATAAGTGGCTAAAGAGTTGGTGCAAGGCAGAAGGGTTTGGGTTCATGGAGAACTGGGCCGACTTCGCGGTCGGCTACAGGCTCTACCGTAGGGACGGGCTGCACCTCAATGGGGAGGGTGCAGCGGTGCTGGGGAAGAAGATGGCTAGTAGGTTGGAGGAGTTTTTAAACTAGAGACGGGGGGGGGGGAACCAAGGAAATAGGTGGGATGTGAGGCAAGCAAGGGGGAAGGGGAGAAGTGAATATAATGAGGGTGGAGAGGGGGGTGGGGATAGTACAGTTAGATCGTTAGAGAAGAATAGGATGCTAAATAACCCCAAAGTTTTATCTTGCATGCTGACCAACGCAAGAAACCTGACCAATAAGGCGGATGAGCTGCGGGCGCTTATATCGGAGGAGAGGCATAACATCGTAGGTATAACAGAGACTTGGCTAGACGATAGCTATGACTGGGCGGTAAATTTATTAGATTATAGTTTATTTAGAAGGGACCGGAAACAGGGGAAAGGCGGAGGAGTCTGCTTATATGTAAAGTCATGTCTAAAACCCAGACTAAGGGAAGATATAGGAGAGGGAGAAGAGGGGGTCGAGTCCATGTGGGTAGAGATAGAGGGGGCAAAAAATAATAATAAAATATTACTGGGGGTCTGCTATAAGCCACCAAATATAACAGAGGAGAATGAGAATCTGCTATTAGGACAAATAGACAAAGTAGCAAAACATAATGAAGTGATTGTAATGGGGGATTTCAACTACCCGGATATTGACTGGGAAACAGAAACCTGTAGATCTCAGAAAGGAAAAAGGTTCTTGACAAATATTAAGGATAATTATCTCTCCCAACTAGTGCAGGAACCAACGAGAGGGAAGGCCGTGTTGGACTTAATATTGACTAATAGGCCTGATAGAATAACTGAGGTACAGATAGGGGGGCACCTAGGTAATAGCGATCATAATATTATCGACTTCAAAATGCCCTTCAGTAGGGTTATCAATAAGGGAACAACAAAAACATTAAACTTTAGGAGGGCGAAGTTTGATCAGCTGATAGAAAACCTTCAACTTATTGACTGGGACAAAGTACTTAATCAATGGAATACGAATAGTAAATGGGAAACCTTCAAAAGAATTCTGAATACTCAGTGCGAGAGGTATATAACGTATGGGAATAAAAGGGCCAGAAATAAGAGGAAACCAATATGGTTGAACAAGAACGTAAAAGGGGCGTTAAATAGCAAAAAAGAGGCATTCAAGAGATTAAAACAGGAAAACAGTAAGGAGGCACTAAAGTGTTACAAGGAAAAAACGAGAACCTGTAAAAAACAAATAAAAATAGCGAAGGAGGAAACAGAGAGACGTATTGCTAGGGAAAGTAGATCAAATCCCAAACTGTTCTTTACGTATATAAATAGTAAAAGGATTAAATTGGATAATATTGGACCGATAAAAAGTGAGGAAGGCAAAATCATAGAGAAAGATGAGGATAAAGCTAATCTATTAAATAATTTTTTTTCGACAACTTTCACAAAGGAAATAGAACTAACAGGAGAAATGAGAAGTGACAAGCTTAATCCTCCACTAAGTATGACAAATGTAACCCAAGTTGAGGTACAGAAACGCCTCAGTAACATTAAAATAAACAAATCACCAGGACCTGATGGCATACACCCACGGGTACTAAGGGAACTAAGTAATGTGATAGACAGACCGTTATATCTTATATTTAAGGACTCTGTTGAGACTGGGTCTGTACCACTTGATTGGCGACAGGCGAATGTAGTGCCAATATTCAAAAAGGGAGCGAAAAGTGACGCCGGAAACTATCGGCCGGTGAGTCTGACGTCCGTTGTGGGCAAAATTTTTGAAAGCTTCATTAAAGAGGCAATTATGGAGCATCTTGATGCTAATAATCTTTTAATCCCGAACCAACATGGATTCATGAGAAATCACTCCTGCCAAACAAACCTGATTGACTTCTACGAGGAGGTTAGCTCTCGAGTAGATCAGGGGGAACCAGTGGATGTCGTGTATCTCGACTTCTCAAAAGCGTTCGATAGCGTGCCACATAATAGGTTGGTATACAAAATGAGAATGATGGGGCTGGGGGAAAATGTCTACAAGTGGGTAGCTAACTGGCTAAAGGATAGAAGGCAGAGGGTGGTTATAAATGGAATATACTCAGATTGGGTAAGCGTCACTAGTGGGGTACCACAGGGGTCTGTACTAGGCCCAATGTTATTTAATATCTTTATTAACGACATAGTCAACGGGATAAATAGTAAAATGTCAATATTTGCAGATGACACAAAGTTATGTAAAACAATTAATACAAAAGAGGACAGTGCAGACCTACAGAGGGATTTGGATAAGCTGGGTAGGTAGAGCATTAAATGGCAAATGAGGTTTAATGAGGAGAAATGTAAGGTCATACATATGGGAAGGAAAAATGGAAGTCACCAGTACTCACTGAATGGGAAATCATTGGGGAATTCAGAGATGGAGAAGGACTTGGGCATCTTGATTGATAGCAAACTAAATTGGAGTGCCCAAAGTCAGGCCGCTGCTGTAAGGGCAAACAGGGTAATGGGATGTATCAGAAGAGGTATAGCTGCAAAGGATGAGAACATTGTTCTTCCACTGTACAAAGCACTGGTCAGACCACACTTGGAATACTGTGCTCAGTTATGGGCCCCAATATATAGAAAGGATATAATTGAGCTTGAAAAGGTACAAAGGAGGGCAACAAAATTAATAAAGGTAATGGAGGGACTGCAATACCCAGAGAGGTTGGCAAAACTAGGACTATTCAGCCTGGAAAAGAGAAGGTTGAGGGGGGACATAATAAATGTGTACAAATATGTTAGGGGACAGTATAGAGATCTTGCCCGGGATTTGTTCAAAAGGAGGGATATTACGGTAACAAGAGGGCATTCACTAAGACTGGAAGAGAAAAGGTTTCAGCACCAGCATAGGAAGGGGTTCTTTACGGTAAGAGCAGTGAGAATATGGAATTCACTAAGTGGGGAGACGGTAATGTCGGATTCACTACACCAGTTCAAGCGGGGACTGGATGCATTTCTAGATACCAGGCAGATTTCAGCATATACTTAAAAATAAAATAAAATAGTAGGTTGATACAGGGATTTATTCTGACTGCTGGTTTCAGAGTCGGGAGGGAATTTTTCCTCAGGTGAAGATTGGCTAAATCATTTGGGGTTTTTGCCCTCCTCTGGATCAACTTTAGCAATTACAGAACTAACAGGTCGAACTTGATGGACGCAAGTCTTTATTCGGCTTTACAAACTATGTTAAGTGCGGACCTAGTGTCCTCCCAAATGGTGGCAAATTCGCAGACCAGAGCCTCCGCGGCAGGGTTGTCCACTGAAGCGGAGACAGGAAACGGAATCTGGGGATGTTGACCATAGACCACAAAGAACGGGGACTTGGAAGAAGATTCGCTCTCATGGTTGTTATAGAAGAGCTCGGCCCATGAAAGGAGCTCTACCCAATCGGTATGGTGAGCGATGACGAAGTGCCGGAGGAAGCTGGTAAGGATCTGGTTGATACGCTCCACTTGGCCATTGGACTGCAGATGGTAAGCAGAGGAGAAATCCAGGGTGACATCCAGCAGTTTACACGTAGCTCTCTAGAAACGCGAAGTAAACTGGACCCCGCAATCAGACACAATGTGGAGGGGTAGGCCGTGGAGACGAAAGATGTGATGGATGAAGTCCTTAGCCAGCACAGATGCAGACGGGAGACCAGGCAGAGGGATAAAGTGGGCCATTTTAGAAAAGCAGTCAGCGACCACCCAAATGACAGTACAACCGGCAGAAACAGGGAAATCAGTAATAAAGTCCATAGCAATGTGTTGCCACGGCGAAGCAGGTACGGGAAGGGGCAGGAGGTGGCCGGCTGGAAGATGTCTGGGAACCTTGTTGCAAGCACAGGACGAACAGGCCGTGACAAAGTGTACCACATCCTTGCGCAGGGTAGGCCACCAGTAATGCTGGGTAATGAGCAGGAAGGTCTTCTTCTGGCCAGCATGGCCGGCTAATTTAGATGAATGACCCCAGTGAAGAACCTACTTATGATCCGGAACCACTACAAACGTCTTACCGGGTGGGAGACGAGACAGGTCTAAGGGGGCCACATTCATCACTTTGGAGGGATCGATAATATGCATAGGCTCCTCCTCTTGATCGGAAGACAGGAAGGATCGGGACAAGGCGTCGGCTTTAACGTTCTTGTCCGCAGGGCGGTAATGCAGGGTAAAGTTGAAGTGGGCAAAGAACAAAGACCACCGGGCCTGACGCGGATTGAGTCTTTGGGCATTCTGTAGATATGCCAGGTTTTTGTGGTCAGAGCCCCCTCAAGCAGGTAACGCCACTCCTCCAGTGCTAATTTGATGGCTAGCAGTTCTCAGTCTCCTATGGAGTAGTTGCGCTCAGACGTGGAGAAGAGCTTGGAGAAGAAGCCGCAGGTTAACATTCTCCCGGATGGAAATTTCTGCGTGAGCACCGCTCCAGCTCCGGCTCCGGAAGAGGAAGCATCAACCTCCAGAAACAACTGTGTGTTGCTATCCAGACGGTGCAGCACTGGGGCAGAAGAGAAGGCTTGTTTTAAGGAGAGGAAGGCCTCCTCCGCTTCGGACGGCTATTCCTTAGAATTTGCTCCCTCACTGGTGAGCGCAGAGATGGGAGCAGTCCGGGAAGAGAAATGTGGGATGAAGAGACGGTAATAGTTGGCGAAGCCCAGGAATCACTGAATCGCCTTCAACCCCTCCGGATGGGGCCACTTTAAGACGGCAGAGACCTTCTCGGGGTCCATCCGTAGACCTGTCTTAGAGATAATATAGCCCAGGAATGGAAGAGAGGTCTGCTCGAAGAGGCATTTCTCAAATTTTGCGTATAGGTGATTCTGCCTGAGCCTAAGCTGGACCTGACGAACATCCCTCCGGTGTGTGGGAAGATCCGGAGAGAAGACCAAGATGTCGTCCAGGTACACCATCACGCAAGAATATAAGAGGTCACGGAAGATGTCGTTAACTAGTTCTTGGAAGACGGCTGGAGCATTACAGAGGCCAAAGGGCATCACACGGTATTCATAGTGGCCGTCCTGGGTATTGAATGCCGTCTTCCACTCATCTCCTTGGCGGATCCAGACCAAGTTATACGCCCCACGAAGATTGAGCTTGGTGAAGATCTTCGCGCCTTTAAGACGGTCGAACAGCTCAGAGATGAGCGGCAGGGGGTATTTATTTTTGATAGTAATCTGGTTGAGTCCTCTATAATCGACACAGAGGCGTAGTGAACTGTCTTTCTTTTTTATGAAGAAGAATCCAGCTCCATCCGGGGACGTAGATTTCTGGATGAATCCCATAGCCAGATTTTCTTCGATGTACTCCGACATGGCCCGGGTTTCTACCACAAAGGGTAGATACGCCCATGGGGTGGAGTGGCACCAGTTACCACGTCGATAGGGCAATCATATGGCCTATCAGGTGGCAGTGTCTCAGCTTCCTTCTTGTCGAAGACATCTGCATAGGACCAGTAAGGTGCCGGTAGCCTAGGTAAATTAGCCGGAGTAGAAGGAGGTCGAGCCGGGCGAACCGGGACCAGTCAGGTCTCATGGCAATCCTGCCCCCAACGGAGCACCTCACCGGATTGCCAATTCAGAACGGGTTCATGTCTCTGTAGCCAGGGTAGACCTAGCAAAAGGGAGTGAGAGAGTCCGGAAAGCACATGGAAGGAGAACTTCTCCGAGTGCAGCATTCCCACCTGAAGGGTTACAGGCTCAGTGACAAGCAAGATGGTCACTGGAAGGAGTCTTCCATCCACAGAAGCGACTGACAATAGTTCAGCCAGAGGTTTGGTAGGAATCTGATACTTCTCTACAAGGGACTGAGAAATGAGATTCCCAGCGGCTCCGGAATCCAGGTGGGCGGTTTCAAAGAAGCGGTTCTCTCCACAGGAAATAGAAATGGATAAAGTCAAGAACGGAGAGGATTTACTCTTGCCTAGGACGACCTCTCCGAGCGGTCCTAGACACTGAAGTTTCCCGGCTTCACCGGGCAGGAACCGATCAGGTGCTCCTTACTACCACAGTAGAAACAGCTCCCCTCGGCTCGGCGTGTTTCTTGGCGAGACTTGACCATCTTGGTTTGGTCGATCTGCATAGGTTCGAGCGAGCGTGCCCGGGGGGTTGCTGGTTGGGAGGCAGTTTTCTGGAAAACAGGAGCAAGACGAGGAAATCTTCTCTCCCGGGTAGTCTCTTTAGCACGTTCTAGGAAACGGATGTCAACCCGGGTAGCTAGTGACACCAGGTCATCCAGGGTGGTAGGAATGTCCCGGCCGGCTAGCCTGTCCTTAATCCAACCGGAAAGACCCTCCCAGAAGGTGGACACCAGGGCCTCGTTGTCCCAGGCAAGCTCAGAAGCGAGGGTACAGAACTGTATGGCATACTGGCCCACGGTGAGACTTCCTTGGCAGAGACGGAGCAATGAGGAGGCAGTAGAAATCCTTCGTCCAGGCTCATCGAAGACCCTCCGGAAGGCAGGGAGGAAAGCCGGATGATCGGACACCAGGGAATCCCCTCTCTCCCATAGAGGGTTTACGCTTCCCCGGTGAGGTGAGACATGATGAACGCCACCTTGGCCCGGTCGAAGGAAAACTGATGTGCCAGAAGTTCAAAGTGCAGCGTGCACTGGTTCAGAAAACCCCGACATAAGACGGGGTCACCCCCAAAATGACGAGGCGCAGAAAGCCGGGGTCCTAGGCTGGATGCCGTGGCATTGGTAGGCAGTGGCGCCGCCGGAGCGGGTGTCACTCGGCTCGAGGCGGGCACAGGTGGGACAGACAGCGTGTCCAGGCGAGAGTTGACAGACCACAGGTAGGTCAGGATGGTTTCCTGTTGGGATCACTGACGAGAAACCTCCCGGTACAGGTCAGCAAGTGAAGGAGCCTGGGGGCCACCGGGTTCCATGGCCCGTGCAAACTGTTATGGATCCGGGTGGTGGAACCTCTGTGCTGCGGTGCAAGGAGGGATCAGAGGGGTGTAACTAGGTATCAACTCAGACTGACCAAGGTCGCACGGCGGCTCAATCGACTCCGTGAACCAGGGAAGGACCGAGCAGAGGGACCAGGTGCTACTCTGGGCCTGTCCTTGTACAAGAGCAGGTGACTCCCACGGGTAATTGGCAGGAGCCTCCGGGTAGGCACGGCAGGTAACTGACAGTAGCCTCCAGGTAGGCTGACTGATAAGCATGGCAGGTAACTGGTAGGAGCCTCCAGGTAGGCTGACTGATAGGCACAGCAGGTAACTGGTACGTTCTGGCGGGTTTGGTTTGTAGGCAGACCGTCGGGCTGGAGATTACACTTGGCTGGCGGAGACAGGTAGTCAGGCCGGTGGACAGGACTGGTAGTCAGGCTGGCGGTCTGGACTGGTAGTCAGACTGGCGGACTGGTCTGGTAGTCAGGCTGGCGGACTGGACTGGTAGGCAGGCTGGCGGACTGGACTGGTAGTCAGGCTGGCGGACTGGACTGGTAGTCAGGCTGGCGGACTGGACTGGTAGTCAGACTAGCAGCGGGACCTGAGGGCTGAAGCAGAGTTTAGGACACAAAGCTACAACCTTGCATGGGCACCTCCATTTTGGAGGAGGTGCCTTTTATATGAGAGGTCCTCCGGTCATTGGCCGGGGACTCCTTAGGATGGCGCGCGTGGCCCCTTCAAGAGGGAGGGAGCGCGCGCACGCACCCTAAGGCATTAAGCGGGACGGTGTCTCTGCCTGTCAGGGGGCAGAGACGCCGATACCACAATATCTTTAGCCCTAACGCCTACTTATTTATCCCATGATTCATTACCGTGTTAAATGTAATCTAAGTGTAATATAAATTCTGAGCCCCAAAGGGGACAGCGATGATGACGTATGTAAAGCGCTGTGGAATTTGATGGTGCTATATAAGCAAAGCATAAGAAATAAATGTGGACTTTGTCTTCAGATGGTGCATATCGGACATCATCTTTGTCTATCTGATGAGGCTCAAGCATTATCTTGGTCTGTCTTGTTCTGCAGAAAAAGTTTGAGATACCTTGAATGTCATGTTGTTTAATGTAATTTAAAAGTCAATTTAATAAAAATAATCATTTGTATTTTGTGTCTTACAGAAATATTTATATCAATATGAATGTTACAGGGTCATAACTTTTTGCATTTTAAAAATTGCAGTCTGATGGTCCCGTCTGTTCGCTATGTTCTCTGCTAGAGGGACCATCTAAATGGATCATTTTTAGTGTAGAGCGAGCACTAAAATGCTCGGGTGCTCGAAGCTCGGGCCGAGCTCACCGTGATACTCGGGTGCTCGACCCGAGCAACGAGCCCAATGTTAGTCTATGGGAGACCGGAGCATTTTTGCGGCGGCACCCCCGGCAGTCTGTAGAAAGCCTAAAAAATGCCCAAAACGATAGTGACAGTGCTCAAAAGACATGGGGACATTTCTGACCCCCAGGTCACTGTTGTCAACAATGTGGTCAGAGGTATTAAGCCACTTTTAAGGGCTCACAATAAAACGTTCAAAAACTAAACTGATTTCCTGTGAAATATGTTAAGAAATTTCCTTTCCAGGGTAAAGACTTGTGTATAAGGTAAAATAAATAACCAAAAACAAAAATACTCCTCCACACCTTGGACTATGTTCACAAGTAAGATTTTTCATGCGTTTTTGCACTTTTGTATTGCTTTCAACCGTGACAAATGCATTCACCGTGAAATGTCATTTTAACATTTTACAACGTTATCTGGCCATGTGCTGTGTGACACATGCATACAGTGCTGAAAAGACATGGGAAAAGCTTGGGGAAGACCCCTGGAAGCATCTCTGACTCCCAGGTCACTGCCTAAAAGTGTGCCCATCAGAAGTGATCCTTGCCGCATCAGAAGATGCAGACTTGCAACTATCCTCGTGCAAGTCCTTGTCCCAGGGCAGTGTTCAATTGTACCTCCCCCACTCCTTGCAATGCAAATATGCAGGCTGCAATACCATACTGCTAGCTTTCACTTGAAATGGGACCTTTTAGTCTGGAGGAGGCCGAAGCTGGCCACTACCTCATGGCTGCTTCGGCAGCGAGGTATCCATACTCAGTCCCCAGCCGCCTGGCGGCCGGGTGTCCACGCTCGGTCCCCAGTTGCCAGGGGGCAGCCGGGTGTCCATACTCGGTCCCCAGCCGCCCTGCGGTCGGGTGTCCACACACGGTCCCCAGCCGCCCCTATTTCTCCTGTCACCTTCCCACACACTTTTCTTAGCCTGGCCTGCTTTAGGGCAGCATTGGACGAGCCCCCCAGAGAACCAGACTCCTTCGGTGGGCCCTGGCTTCTCCATCAGGGGAGTTGAGAGTGCCAAGGTGAGGAGCATGATGATGATGATAGAAGTTAGCATCTGCTTTGTTTTCTTTTAATGCAAGCATTAGTGTACAGCCTGCCACCTACCCACCCCCAGGCTGCAATTCCATACTGCTAGCTTGCACTTGAAATGGGGCCTTTTAGTTTGGAATAGGTCGAAGCTGGCCACTACCTCATGGCTGCTTCGGCGGCCTGGTATCCATACTCAGTCCCCAGCCGCCCGGCGGCCTGGTGTCCACACTCGGTCCCCAGCCGCCAGGGGGCAGTCGGGTGTCCATACTCGGTCCCCAGCCGCCCAGCGGCCGGGGGTCCACACACGATCCCCAGCCGCCTGGGGGCAGCCGGGTGTCCATAAACGGTCCCCAGCCGCCACTATTTCTCCTGTCACCTTCCCACACACTTTTCTTAGCCTGGCCTGCTTTAGGGCAGCATTGGACGAGCCCACCAGAGAACCAGACTCCTCCGGTGGGCCCTGGCTTCTCCATCAGGGGAGTTGAGAGTGCCAAGGTGAGGAGCATGATGATGATGATAGAAGTTAGCATCTGCTTTGTTTTCTTGGAATGCAATCGCATGTATGTAGTAGCGGCAAGGCCTGAGGTGGTCAGCGTTTTGGCGCATATCCTACCTCCTCCGAGGATTGCTGGATGTTTTCCTGCTACTATCCCAGTTCTATGACTCCTGTTAAAACAAAGCTTCAGGTGATAAATGATGGATGAGGTGGTGGCAAAGGAGAAAGAGCAGGAGGAACAGGGACCATTCACATCAATATCAGGCCAGTCAACCACACGTCTTGTAGGATATGTTTCTGTACCAAAAGGAGCGGTTCGGCTACACAGTTATAGGGCATACAGTGAGTGCAATGCCTACCAAAAATTTCGAGGCACTCCAATGCCCCTTGGAAGTGACATGGAGGTCAGATTCTTAACTAAACCATTTTTTCCATTTATAGCAACTGGGGCTCCTGTGCATTGTTGGCCTAAACAGTGAATGGAAGGCTTTCCAAAAATTATGAGGAATTGCAATGCCCCTTGAAACAGACGTGGATTACAGTGTACTAAAAACCTTCTACCCTATATTGGGGGGTGGGTCTCCCTTAGTGTTCGCTTATGCATTGAAAAGCAAAAGCTGACTAAAATTAGGAGGAAATGCAATGCCCGTTGGAAGAATCGTGGAGGTCGCAGTAGCTTAACAAGACGCTTTTAATGCCCCTTGGAAAAGTGGTGGAGGTCACAGTAGCTTAACAAGACGGTTTTAATGCCCCTCGGAAGAGACGTGGAGGTCGCAGTAGCTTAACAAGACAGTTTTAATGCCCCTTGGAAAAGTGGTGGAGGTCACAGTAGCTTAACAAGATGGTTTTAGTGCCCCTTACAAGAGCCATATAGTACAGCATCTTAAAAATATTATTCCCATTATTAGGGAGTGGGTCTCCCATAGTCTTTGCTTATGCCTTCCAAGTAAAAGCTGCCAAAAATTAGGATGGAGGAACTTGCAATGCCCCTTACAAGAGCCATGCAGTACAGCATATTACAAACATTATTCCCATTATTGGGGAGTGGGTCTCCTATAGTCTTTGCTTACGCCTTCCAAGCAAAAGCTGCCAAAAATTAGGAGGAAATGCAATGCCCGTTCGAAGGGTCATGGAGGTTAGAGTTAATAAAAAACAACATTTCAATGCCCTTTGGAAGAGCTGTGGAGTTCAGAGTGGTTTAACAAGACGCTTTTAATGCCCCTCGGAAGAGACGTGGAGGTCCCAGTAGCTTAACAAGACGGTTTTAATGCCCCTTGGAAAAGTGATGGAGGTCGCAGAAGCTTAGCAAGATGGTTTTAATGCCCCTTACAAGAGCCATACAGTACACCATCTTAAAAATATTATTCCCATTATTGGGGAGTGCGTTTCCCACAGTCTTTGCTTATGCCTTCCAAGAAAAAGCTTACAAAAATAAGGACGGAGGAACTTTCAATAATAGCAACACGGACCATGGTCACCCTGGTGGTATAGTGGTGGTGGAGGCTGAGGATAAGGAGAAGAACATAAAACAGCTGAAATGAGGAAGCGTATACCCATGTGTGGGTGTGAAGTGGTGCATGTGAATACACCTCCCGAAATAACACAATGGATTTGACTTTATGTTACTCTGCTGTCATTTGGTGGTGATGAGAAGTCTGGCCCAATCCAGCCCTTGTTCATTTTGAGAAGGGTCACCTTGTCAGCATTGTCAGTTGACAGGCGAGTGCGCTTATCAGTTATAATTCCCCCAGCGGCACTAAAAACATGCTCCGATAACACGCTAGCGGCAGGGCAGGCCAGGACCTCGAAGGCATACAAAGCGAGTTCATTCCAAGTGTCCAGATTGGATACCAAATAATTAAAAGGCACAGAGGAATCACGGAGGACGCTGGTAGGCAAGGTACTCCCTCACCATCTTTTGAAACTTTTCACTCCTTGTGAGAGTACCCCGCGCCTCAGGGTCTGTCCGAAGGGAGGATCTGAGAAAACTGTCCCAGAACGATGACAGTGTTCCCCCGCCTCTGCTGGATTGGAGTTGCGTCTCTCTCGCATGTACGCCTTGGTTGGGCCACGAACTGTGACCTCTGCCGCTAGTGTGTTCAGATGGGAATTTTTTTAACAGTTCTGCAGCAAGAGCCTTCTGGTACTGCCCCATTTTTGTAGACCTCTCCACCTCAGGAATAAGAGAGTGAAAGTTCTCCTTGTAGCGGGGGTCTAAAAGTGTCACGAACCAGTAATGACTGTCACCCAACATTTTGACAACGCGAGGGTCGCGGTTAAGGCAGCGTAACATAAAGTCAGCCATGCTTGCCAGACTGGTAACGGGCAAGACTTCCGTGTCCTCACCAAGATGACGACTGACCATGCTCTCCTCCTCCTCCTCCTCCTCCCCCCTGTCCTCAGGCCACCCACGCTGAATCGACGGTATGACAGTTGTACAGGTAGTAACGTCTACAGCGCATGATACAAGCTCCTGTTCTTCCTCCTCCTCCTCTCCCTCATTGTCCCCCAATGCACGTTGGGATGAGATGAGGCTGGGCTGTGTGTAATCGACCGCTATGGCTTCTTGATCCATCTCATCATACTCTGGCTGCAATGCCTCCTCTTTAATTCTCTGCAGAGAGCATTTCAAAAGACAGACAAGTGGAATGCTGTCGCTAATGATGGCGTCATCGCCACTCACCATCTTTGTGGACTCCTCAAAGTTTGTCAAGATGGTACATATGTCAATCATCCAGGTCCACTCCTGAGTAGTGTTGAGCGATACCTTCCGATATCAGGAAATATCGGATCGGATTGGATCGGGCCGATACCCATAAAGTATCGGATATCGCCGATTCCGATACCGAAAACCAATGCAAGTCAATGGGACACAAATATCGGAATGAGAATAAACCCTTTCTTTCCTTGTAGGTTAATTCTACATGAAGGAAAACAACTAACAATAATGTAGAATGTATTGGGGGAGGTGGTTGCCCAAATCGATGGGAACAGTGCTCACAGTGAAACATGAAAAGCTGGCAATTCAGCAGCGGCATACACCGGTACCCGACAATTTATAACAGAAAGAATAGAGCTTCACACATAGATTTGATAGAGAGAAACATGTCAGTCACATATATATGAAGTATAGTGACAGTGTTGCTTACTGTACTTGTCATTTAGTGTAAAGGATTCATTAAAAAAAAATTAGCGTTTTCATGAACCGTCTCTTTAAAAAAGCCGGCCGGCAATTCAGCATCGGTACCCGACAATTTAGAATAGAAAGAATAGAGAATCACACATAGATTAGATAGATAGAAACATGTCAGTCACATATATAATAAGTACAGTGACAGTGTTGATTACTGTACTTGTCATTTAGTGTAAAGGATTTATTTAAAAAAATGTTAGTGTTTTCATGCACCGTCTCTTTAAAAAAGCCGGCCGGCAATTCAGCATCTGTACCCGACAATTTAGAATAGAAAGAATAGAGAATCACACATAGATTAGATAGATAGAAACATGTCAGTCACATATATATGAAGTACAGTGACAGTGTTGATTACTGTACTTGTCATTTAGTGTTAAAATAAAGGATTTATAAAAAAAAAAATTGGCGTGGGGTTCCCCGTAATTTTAGTCTCTAGGAGGTTAAGCAGACGGCTGGGGCAGATGTTTGAAGCCTGGGAAGGGGGTAATACCCACGGAGCTCCCCAGGCTACTAATATCAGCCCCCAGCTGAATACCTAGCCTTTACTAGCTATTAAAATGGGGGACCCCCCCAAAAATGACGTGGGGTCCCCCCTATTTTAATAGCTAGCAAAGGCTAGGCAGACAGCTGGGGGCTGATATTAGTAGCCCAGGAAGGGTGCCATGAATATTGGCCCCCTCCCAGGCTAGAAACACCAGCCGTCAGCCGCCCCAGAAATGGCGCATCCATAGGATGCGCCAATTCAGGAACTTAGCCTCGCTCTTCCCACTGCACTGTAGCAGTGGCAGTGGGGTAATAGGGTTGGGGTTGATGTCAGCTTATAATGCCAGCTGACATCAAGCCCAGGTTAGTAATGGAGAGGCGTCTATAAGACACCCCCATTACTAACCCCATATTCAAAGTTTAAAAAAACCACAAACACCCAAAATAAAATCCTTTAATTGAAATAAACACACAATTCTTTATTGTTCTAAATTAAACCATACTTACCATCACGCCCATTCCAGCTGAAGCCAACGATCTCCTGCAATAAAAGAAAAATAATAAATCAACATCATCCTTACCTGTCCATGGTTTCCACGACAGCTTCAGCTCTGCTACATCGAGATGACAGGCTGGACCGCAGCAGAACGCTGCCATCCAGCCTGTCATCCTGCGGACACTGAGAAGCGCAGGCATGCTTGCGCTCCTCAGTGTCTGGCTGTGACGGCATCCAGATGAGCCGACAATGAACTCAGCTCATCTCATGCACGTCACTGACAGCGTGGGAGAATTCTCCTGCGCATGCGGTGAGCGTGAGAGACTCGGCTCATCTGACAACGTTCTGCTGCGGTCCAGCCTGTGATCTCGATGTAGCAGAGCTGAAACTGTCCTGGGAACCATGGAAAGGTAAGGATGATGTTGCTTTATTATTTTTCTTTTTTTGCAGGAGATCATTGGCTTCAGCTGGAATGGGCGTGATGGTAAGTATGGTTTAATTTAGAACAATAAAGAATTGTGTGTTTATTTCAATTAAAGGACTTTATTCTGGGTGTTGTGTTTTTTTTTTAAATTCTTTACTAGAAATTCATGGCGGTCATGTCTAATATTGGCTTGCGCTCCTCAGTGTCAGGCTGTGACGGCACCCAGATGAGCCGAGTCTCTCACGCTCACCGCATGCGCAGGAGAATTCTCCCACGCTGTCAGTGACGTGCATGAGGTGAGCTGAGTTCATTGTCGGCTCATCTGGATGCCGTCACAGCCTGACACTGAGGAGCGCAAGCATGCCTGCGCTTCTCAGTGTCTGCGGGATGACAGGCTGGATGGCAGCGTTCTGCTGCGGTCCAGCCTGTGATCTCGATGTAGCAGAGCTGAAGCTTTCCTGGGAACCATGGAAAGGTAGGGATGATGTTGCTTTATTATTTTACTTTTATTGCAGGAGATCGTTGGCTTCAGCTGGAATGGGCGTGACAGTAAGTATGGTTTAATTTAGAACCTTAAAGAATTGTGTGTTTATTTCAATTAAAGGACTTTATTCTGGGTGTTGTGTTTTTTTTAAATACTTTACTAGAAATTCATGGCGGTCATGTCTAATATTGGCGTGACCCCATGAATTTCGGGCTTAGGGCCAGAGGATAATACAAAGCTGGCCCTAACCCCTTTATTACCCAGTGAGCCACCGCACCAGGGCCCTGGATGAGTTGGATACAGCGCCAGAAGATGGCGCTTCTATGAACGCGCCATTTTCTGGGGTGGCTACGGACTGCAGTTCGCAGCAGGGGGGGCCCACAAAGCTTGGGCCTCCCTGCTCTGTGGATTCCAGCCCCCAGCTGCTTAGTTGTACCTGGCTGGACACAAAAATAGGGCGAAGCCCCACGCATTTTTTTTTTTCTTACTTATTTCATGAAATTCATGAAATAATAATAAAAAAGGGCTTCCCTATATTGTTGTGTCCGGCCAGATACAATTAGGCAGCTGGGAGTTGGGGGCAGCCCGTTCCTGGATGCTGTACCTGGCTGGCATACAAAAATATGTCAAAGCCCACGTCAAAATTTTTGGGAAAAATTAATTAAAAAATAAATAATAATTTAGGGACTGCATCTTTATTAACTCCTCAAGTGTCATTTAGTGTTAAATTAAAGGATTTATTAAAAAAAAAATTGGCGTGGGATCCCCATAATTTTAGTCTCTAGCGGAGGTTAAGCAGAATGCTGGGGCAGATGTTTGAAGCCTGGGAAGGGGGTAATACCCACGGAGCTTCCCAGGCTACTAATATCAGCCCCCAGCTGAATACCTAGCCTTTACCAGCTATTAAAATGGGGGACCCCCCCCAAAGAAATGACGTGGGGTCCCCCCTATTTTAATAGCTAGCAAAGGCTAGGCAGACAGCTGGGGACTGATATTAATAGCCCTGGAAGGGTGCCATGAATATTGGCCCCCTCCCAGGCTAGAAACACCAGCCGTCAGTCGCCCCAGAAATGGCGCATCCATAGGATGTGCCAATTCTGGCACTTAGCCTCGCTTTTCCACGCTGCCCTGGTGCGGTGGCAGGGGGTAATAGTGGTGGGGTTCATGTCAGCGCCAGCAGCCATGAAGCCCAGGTTAGTAATAATGGGCGTCTATAAGACACCCCCATTACTAACCTACAAAGTGTTAAAAAGAAAACACACACACACTACACCCAGAAAAAAATAATTTATTTGAAATAAAACACACCATTTTATTTAATTCTTAGTTTACTAAAAATAAATAGTTACCTGTCCACGTTCCTGCGCTGATCTCCCATGCACAGCTGTCACATCTGGAGATGGTGACAGCTGTGCATGGCTGCTGTAAGCTCACGCTGCCGGGAACACGTCCGCTCCCGGCAGCGGGAGCCACTGACTGAGTTCACCGGAGTGCATTCAGTCAGCGCAGCTCCGGAGACCTCCTTTATGGCACTGCTGTACCGTGGGAATTTCTCACGGTACAGCAGGGCCGTAAAGGAGCTGACCGGAGCAGCGCTGCCTGAACTCCGGCGAACCCTCTTCTGCAATGACGGGGCTGCTTTACGGCCCCATCGTTCTAGCAGCGGCAGTGGTTCAGAGCGGTCACATTCTATGTGGCTGCTTTAAACTGGAGATCTTCGTGGGACACTCGTGGACTACTACGGAGGGGTAAGGATAAGGTTGTGGTTTATTATTTTATATTTTATTACAGGAGATCGATGGCTTCGGGGAATTAGGTGTCTAGGTGAGTATAGGTGTATTTTTTTATTTTTTACTTTATTTTAGGTGGCGATCGGCGGGGACTGGTAATGTATAAACTAATTTATCTTAGGTAACCACTGGCCACCAATGAAATGTATTTAAAATTTATTGGGGACAAAAAAAAACATGTATAGGGGCAAAAATGGCACATGGGGCAGTTTAAATTGCAGGATCAGGCTGATGGGAACTACTGCTCCCATCGAGCTGATCCTGCTGGCACGAGTGGACGAGGGACAGACATAGGCCGATGGGAGTAGTAGTGTCACATCAGCCTATGTCTGCCTGCACGCACACACACGCAGACATCGCAGACATCCCACACACCCGCACACACTCGCAGACATCGCACAGACACCGCGCACACACCCGCAGACATCGCACAGACACCGCGCACACCCGCACACACCCGCAGACATCGCACAGACATCGCACAGACACCCCGCACACACCCACAGACATCACACAGACACCGCGCACACACCCGCAGACATCGCACAGACACCGCGCACACACTAATAATGACGGGCTGATGGTGTGAGAGGTGAGGCTGACCTGTGCGGCCGTGGGAAAGTTCATGTGACTTCATGCAATGCAGTCAAGCATGAACTCACATGAACCCTCTGAGGGCACCGCGGTGACTTCAAATGAACAGCTGATCGGCATCACCTGATACCTCAGCTGTTCATTTGAAATAACCGGCGGGAAAGCGCAGCACAGAACGGGAAAGCAGGCGGTGAAGTCTTTTCACTGCCGACTTCCCCGCCCGGGTCCTTCGCTCCCCGCTCCTTGGTGCTGTGCTCCCCGCCTGGTCCTAACTTACGATCGGGATGGGAGGTGGCGAGGGGAGCGGAGGATCGGGGTGGGAGGCTGCGGGGAAGCAGCATCGGGCTGTGTGATTGTTTAAAAACCGGCGGCTTTTTACCGCCCGCCTTCTTTTAAACAATCAGGAGAATTCTTTCAAGCTGGGATGGCATTCTGATGACAGGCTGAATCGCAGCTGAGCGCTGCCATCCAGCTTGTCATCCTTCAGAGACACTGCAGAGCGCAGGCATTATGAGAACTTCTGATTCCGGTATTCGATATTGTAAAAGTATCGGAATTAAGTATCGGAATTCCGATACCGCGAATATCGGCCGATACCCGATATTTCAGTATCGGAATGCTCAACACTACTCCTGAGGTCTTATGTGTGGAGTCTGACCTGAATATCGATGGCCTTGTTGCAGCTGGTACTCCACAACTTCTCTCTTCTGCTCACAAATCCTTTGCAACATGTGGAGGGTAGAGTTCCAACGTGTGGGGACATCACACACCAGTCGGTGTGACGGAAGCTGCAAATGCTGCTGCAACACAGCAAGGGCGGTGGAAGCTGTAGCCGACTTGCGAAAATGAGCTGACAGGCGGCGTACTTTGACGAGCAGATCTGGCAACTCGGGGTACGATTTAAGAAACCGCTGAACCACGAGGTTAAGCACATGAGCCAGGCATGGTACATGTGTGATCTCGCCTCGCCTCAGAGCCGCCACCAGGTTAAGGCCATTGTCACACTCGACCATGCCTGGATGTTGGTTCAGCGGTCTCAGCCACAGATCTGCCTGCTCTTTCACAGCTGTCCACAACTCACAAGCAGTATGAGGTTTCTCACCTAAGCTTATGAATTTCAGCACAGCCTGTTGCCGCTTGGCGGAGGCAGTACTGCAGTGCTTCCGGCTTGTAACTGATGTGTTGATATCTGAGATGGAGGCTGAACATGAGGAGAAGGAGGATGATGATGCGCAGGAGCTGTACACTGTGGGGGCAACTCTGACTGACATAGGGCCCGCAATCCTCCGTGTGGGGAGGATGTGTTCCGTCCCAAGGTCCGACTGGGTCCCGGCTTCCACTATGTTTACCCAGTGTGCCATCAGGGAGATGTACTGTCCCTGTCCACGTGTCCATTGTTAGGTGGACTCTCCCGGTAACTGTGTTGTTGAGGGCACGGCAGATGTTTTGGGACTCGTGCTTGTGTAGTGCGGGGAAGGCACACCGGGCAAAATAGTGTCGGCTGGGGACCGAGTACCAAGGGACGGCCACCGCCATAAGGTTGCAGAAGGATTCCGTCTCCACCAGCCTAAAAGGCAGCATTTCCATCGCAAGCAGTCGTGAAATGTGCGAATTTAGGACTGTGGCCTGTGGGGCGTTGGCTGCGAATTTCCGCTTTCGTTCAAAGGTCTGGGATATGGACAATTGAACGCTGCGGTGGGATGTGGACGTGGATGTTGATGCTGTTTCTTGAGAAACTGCCATAACAATTGAAGACTGAGAGGAGGGGGCATCTTTGCATGCAGTATGGACAGGGGATTGCCTTGCACACACAACAGGGGGATCTATTGCACGCACAACAGCGGAAGAAGCAGTGGTGACACCCGCTGACACTGGTCGTGGACCCTTGGGTACACCCCACAAAGTCGGGTGCTTTGCTGCCATGTGCCTGATCATGCTGGTGGTGGTCAGGCTGGTAGTTTTGTGACCCCTGCTGATGCTGGCATGGCAGGTGGAACATATGGCCTTTTTGGGGTTATCAGCAGAGTCTTTAAAAAAATTCCAGACTCTGGAAGACCTACAGGTTGTACTGGCAACGTCCCTCGTGTTGGTGTTACGGGGAACTGTTGCCTGCCTTCTGTGTGCGGCCACCACACTGCTTCTTCCTGCCTGTTGGGGTACTCTGCCTCCCTCACCCTGTGTGCTGCTGGCCTCGCTCTGCATGTCCTCATGCCACGTTGGGTGAGTTACTAGATCATCCACCACCTCCTCCTCTTCCACTTGTGCACCACGATCCTCCTCCTCACTTCCTGGCAATTGTGTCTCTTCATCGTCCACCTCTTGTGACAAATTGCCAGCGTCGACTTCCTATGGCCATGGCTGTTCAAATATTTGGGCATCGCTACATGGGATCTCCTCTTCCACCACTTCAAGCCGAGCAGGCGAGGGGCACAAATCTGGAAATGGACCAGTGAACAGCTCTTCAGAGTGTCCAAGTGTGGGATCAGTTGCTGTCTGATGACACTCGGCATGGTGGGAGGAAGGAGCATCAGGGTGAGGAGGAGTATGCGGTTGAGACTCACGGCTACTAAGATTTGACCGTGTGGAAGACAGACCGTAGGTGGTGGTGCCCAGGTAACTGGAAGTATTATCTGCTAATTAATAACCTATTCACACTGATCAGTTCGCAATACTGGTGTTGTTCTGTGCTTCCCTAGTAATTCGGTCAAGAAGTGGGAGCGAGAAGATGTGGCTGTTGGTTGTGGCACATTTTCACCTTGGCCACGGCCCCGTCCTCTGCACGCACCATCACCAGAACGTCCAGTTCCACCTCCCTTGCCACGTGCTTACACTCGCACTATCAATGGAGAAAGGGTAATAAAAAGTAGATTAGAACTGTGGAAGAGGAAAACCACAGTTCTATTTCTTTGGCCTGCACCCGACTCTTTTAAACAATCTGAACAATCAGGGAGAAACTATTACTGTTTTTCTTTGCGGAAAAAATACCAAAAGCTAAATAATAGAGATTTTTTTACCATGGAATGGCAAAACCACAGTTATTGTTTACTGGGGTATACCAGACAATTTTAAATAGAGATATTTGCGGCTGAACAGTGAGCGACACACTCAAACTGTTTTTTTTAGGTAAAAATGGCCCAAAAGTGGATAATACAGAGGTTTGAGCGGTGGAACTGCAAAACCACACTTTTATTTCTCTGGCCTACACCAGACTTTTTTAAAAAAATATATTTGTGTCTGAACTGTCACAGACACACTTTTTTTTTTTTGGGGGGGGGACACCAAAAGGTTAATAAGATGGGTATTTGTACAGTGTGAAGGAGGAAAAAAAAAAAAGAGGATTTAGATGAAAAAAAAAGGATTTTTCCTGGCCCCCGAGACCTGGAGCTAAGTCGAGCAATTTCAGCAACAGGAGCACACAGGACTGTAATGCAGTGTTTGCTGGTATAACCACTGTGTCTCCTATACAGCCTGCCTGCCTGATATCTGGGATGGATATTAGTCCTGAGAAGGACTGTTTGTTTGATCTGGCAGCCTTTACAGACCCTACACTAACTATTTCGCAGTATATACAGTATCTCTTCCTAAATCAGCAGCGCTGTCCCTACACTGTCTGATCCCAGCCGTCTGTGTCGAAGATGGCGGCGCCCGGTTTTAAATACTCGAGGTGACGTTGTGCGGCCAGCCAATCAATGTAATGCCCACAACCAACATGGCTGCGGCATTACAGTGACTGGCTGGCAATCCCTGCATGCTATTGGCTCTGTAAAGAGGGCCAAACATGCAGGGCGGAGACCCGAGCTCCCGCCCGAGTAACCCAGAAATGCTCGATGCTCGCCGGACATCCCGAGTAGCGTGATGCTCGGACGAGTACCGAGCAGTGTCGAGCATGTTCGCTCAACACTAATCATCTTATATTTCTGATCAAGCGAAAGAAACACTGTTCTTTACTAGAGATGAGCGTTGTTCTACTCGAACTGTTCGCCAATCTCAAATTCGAGCTGTTTTGGGCGGTGTTCGAGCCGTTCGGCGAACACGAACAATTTGAGAAAAATTCGGCTGTTCGAGGTTATGTTCGATAACTGTTTGTGCACCAAAATCATAACTGGATTTTTTCTCAGTAATGATGAAAATTAATGTTAATACGCAGTTTGAGTGTACAGCGGGGTGGGGGGAGGGGCAGGGGATGGATCTCTGCAGGAACAATGAAGATCTCCATTTTTTTTTCTCTTTCCCGCATTTGCAGTGGGGAGGTGCAATCTGTCAGCCTATCAGCAGCGCACACACGGAGCGAAGTGCTTTTTTTCACACAAGCAAGGGCATGTGTCATTGGCAGTGTATGTCACATGTCCTTGCCCTATAAGACCAAGCCATTTTCCCCGTCGCCACCATTTTCTCACTGCTGCAGATGCGTGTTAGACGGCACCGCTGTTGCTGTGTGCGCTATACCCTGTTAATTTCAAGCCAATTTTCACACAAATCTACAGATAGCTTGGGAGTAGGGAATAGTTGTGATTGCAGTCCTTTTATGGACTAGGTTACAGCATTTCCTACGACTTTTATCAGGCAGGTCTGTGCTCTTAAATAGATAGATTGTGGGAGTAAAGACTAATTGTAATTGGAGTCCTTTTCAGGACTAGGTTACATCAGTTCCTATCAGTTTTTGCCAGGCAGGTCTGTGCCAGTGCTGTGCAAGTTTTTTTCACAGCATTTGGCTGAATCTAGCAAAGCTAATCCTTTTTGGCCTAGTGCAGAGTGTGTTAGTCAGTGGAGTAGCCTATCTGTGTTGCAAGATATACCACCTGTGTATAGAATACCAATTTTTTTACTGCACCTAGTGAAGTAAAATCTTTTGGGCATAGCATCATTCTATTAGTCCATCTATACTGACCTCCATCAGGTTGCAAATTGAATATAATTTTTTTCTGCATCTAGCTCTGAAAAAATATTGGGCTTCTAGCTGTGTGTGGGACTTGTTCTATTAATCCATCTATACAGACCTCCATCAGGTTGCAAACTGAATATATTTTTTTCTGCATCTACCTCTGAAAAAATATTGGCCTTCTAGCTGTGTGTGGGACTTGTTCTATTAATCCATCTATACAGACCTCCATCAGGTTGCAAACTGAATATATTTTTTTCTGCATCTACCTCTGAAAAAATATTGGGCTTCTAGCTGTGTGTCGGACTTGTTGTATTAGTCCATCTATACTGACCTCCATCAGGTTGCAAACTGAATATATTTTTTTCTGCATCTACCTCTGAAAAAATATTGGGCTTCTAGCTGTGTGTGGGACTTGTTGTATTAGTCCATCTATACTGACCTCCATCAGGTTGCAAACTGAATATATTTTTTTCTGCATCTACCTCTGAAAAAATATTGGGCTTCTAGCTGTGTGTGGGACTTGTTCTATTAATCCATCTATACTGACCTCCATCAGGTTGCAAACTGAATATATTTTTTTCTGCATCTAGCTCTGAAAAAATATTGGGCTTCTAGCTGTGTGTGGGACTTGTTCTATTAATCCATCTATACAGACCTCCATCAGGTTGCAAACTGAATATATTTTTTTCTGCATCTACCTCTGAAAAAATATTGGGCTTCTAGCTGTGTGTGGGACTTGTTCTATTAATCCATCTATACAGACCTCCATCAGGTTGCAAACTGAATATATTTTTTTCTGCATCTAGCTCTGAAAAAATATTGGGCTTCTAGCTGTGTGTGGGACTTGTTCTATTAATCCATCTATACAGACCTCCATCAGGTTGCAAACTGAATATATTTTTTTTCTGCATCTACCTCTGAAAAAATATTGGGCTTCTAGCTGTGTGTGGGACTTGTTGTATTAGTCCATCTATACTGACCTCCATCAGGTTGCAAACTGAATATATTTTTTTCTGCATCTACCTCTGAAAAAATATTGGGCTTCTAGCTGTGTGTGGGACTTGTTCTAATAATCCATCTATACAGGCCTCCTTCAGGTTGCAAACTGAATATATTTTTTTCTGCATCTACCTCTGAAAAAATATTGGGCTTCTAGCTGTGTGTGGGACTTGTTCTATTAATCCATCTATACAGACCTCCATCAGGTTGCAAACTGAATATATTTTTTTCTGCATCTACCTCTGAAAAATATTGGGCTTCTAGCTGTGTGTGGGACTTATTCTATTAATCCATCTGTACAGACCTCCATCAGGTTGCAAACTGAATATATTTTTTTCTGCATCTACCTCTGAAAAAATATTGGGCTTCTAGCTGTGTGTGGGACTTGTTCTATTAATCCATCTATACAGACCTCCATCAGGTTGCAAACTGAATATATTTTTTTCTCCATCTACCTCTGAAAAAATATTGGGCTTCTAGCTGTGTGTGGGACTTGTTCTCTTAATCCATCTATACAGACCTCCATCAGGTTGCAAACTGAATATATTTTTTTCTGCATCTACCTCTGAAAAAATATTGGGCTTCTAGCTGTGTGTGGGACTTGTTCTATTAATCCATCTAACTGACCTCCATCAGGTTGCAAACTGAATATATTTTTTTCTGCATCTAGCTCTGAAAAAATATTGGGCTTCTAGCTGTGTGTGGGACTTGTTCTATTAATCCATCTATACAGACCTCCATCAGGTTGCAAACTGAATATATTTTTTTCTGCATCTACCTCTGAAAAAATATTGGGCTTCTAGCTGTGTGTGGGACTTGTTCTATTAATCCATCTATACAGACCTCCATCAGGTTGCAAACTGAATATATTTTTTTCTGCATCTAGCTCTGAAAAAATATTGGGCTTCTAGCTGTGTGTGGGACTTGTTCTATTAATCCATCTATACAGACCTCCATCAGGTTGCAAACTGAATATATTTTTTTTCTGCATCTACCTCTGAAAAAATATTGGGCTTCTAGCTGTGTGTGGGACTTGTTGTATTAGTCCATCTATACTGACCTCCATCAGGTTGCAAACTGAATATATTTTTTTCTGCATCTACCTCTGAAAAAATATTGGGCTTCTAGCTGTGTGTGGGACTTGTTCTAATAATCCATCTATACAGGCCTCCATCAGGTTGCAAACTGAATATATTTTTTTCTGCATCTACCTCTGAAAAAATATTGGGCTTCTAGCTGTGTGTGGGACTTTTTCTATTAATCCATCTATACAGACCTCCATCAGGTTGCAAACTGAATATATTTTTTTCTGCATCTACCTCTGAAAAAATATTGGGCTTCTAGCTGTGTGTGGGACTTGTTCTATTAATCCATCTATACAGACCTCCATCAGGTTGCAAACTGAATATATTTTTTTCTGCATCTACCTCTGAAAAAATATTGGGCTTCTAGCTGTGTGTGGGACTTGTTCTATTAATCCATCTATACAGACCTCCATCAGGTTGCAAACTGAATATATTTTTTTCTGCATCTACCTCTGAAAAAATATTGGGCTTCTAGCTGTGTGTGGGACTTGTTCTCTTAATCCATCTATACAGACCTCCATCAGGTTGCAAATTGAATATATTTTTTTCTGCATCTACCTCTGAAAAAATATTGGGCTTCTAGCTGTGTGTGGGACTTGTTCTATTAATCCATCTATACAGACCTCCATCAGGTTGCAAACTGAATATATTTTTTTCTGCATCTACCTCTGAAAAAATATTGGGCTTCTAGCTGTGTGTGGGACTTGTTCTATTAATCCATCTATACAGACCTCCATCAGGTTGCAAACTGAATATATTTTTTTCTGCATCTAGCTCTGAAAAAATATTGGGCTTCTAGCTGTGTGTGGGACTTGTTCTATTAATCCATCTATACAGACCTCCATCAGGTTGCAAACTGAATATATTTTTTTCTGCATCTACCTCTGAAAAAATATTGGGCTTCTAGCTGTGTGTGGGACTTGTTGTATTAGTCCATCTATACTGACCTCCATCAGGTTGCAAACTGAATATATTTTTTTCTGCATCTACCTCTGAAAAAATATTGGGCTTCTAGCTGTGTGTGGGACTTGTTCAATTAATCCATCTATACAGACCTCCATCAGGTTGCAAACTGAATATATTTTTTTCTGCATCTACCTCTGAAAAAATATTGGGCTTCTAGCTGTGTGTGGGACTTGTTCTATTAATCCATCTATACAGACCTCCATCAGGTTGCAAACTGAATATATTTTTTCCTGCATCTACCTCTGAAAAAAGATTGGGCTTCTAGCTGTGTGTGGGACTTGTTCTATTAATCCATCTATACAGACCTCCATCAGGTTGCAAACTGAATATATTTTTTTCTGCATCTACCTCTGAAAAAATATTGGGCTTCTAGCTGTGTGTGGGACTTGTTCTCTTAATCCATCTATACAGACCTCCATCAGGTTGCAAATTGAATATATTTTTTTCTGCATCTACCTCTGAAAAAATATTGGGCTTCTAGCTGTGTGTGGGACTTGTTCTATTAATCCATCTATACAGACCTCCATCAGGTTGCAAACTGAATATATTTTTTTCTGCATCTACCTCTGAAAAAATATTGGGCTTCTAGCTGTGTGTGGGACTTGTTCTATTAATCCATCTATACAGACCTCCATCAGGTTGCAAACTGAATATATTTTTTTCTGCATCTAGCTCTGAAAAAATATTGGGCTTCTAGCTGTGTGTGGGACTTGTTCTATTAATCCATCTATACAGACCTCCATCAGGTTGCAAACTGAATATATTTTTTTTCTGCATCTACCTCTGAAAAAATATTGGGCTTCTAGCTGTGTGTGGGACTTGTTGTATTAGTCCATCTATACTGACCTCCATCAGGTTGCAAACTGAATATATTTTTTTCTGCATCTACCTCTGAAAAAATATTGGGCTTCTAGCTGTGTGTGGGACTTGTTCAATTAATCCATCTATACAGACCTCCATCAGGTTGCAAACTGAATATATTTTTTTCTGCATCTACCTCTGAAAAAATATTGGGCTTCTAGCTGTGTGTGGGACTTGTTCTATTAATCCATCTATACAGACCTCCATCAGGTTGCAAACTGAATATATTTTTTCCTGCATCTACCTCTGAAAAAAGATTGGGCTTCTAGCTGTGTGTGGGACTTGTTCTATTAATCCATCTATACAGACCTCCATCAGGTTGCAAACTGAATATATTTTTTTCTGCATCTACCTCTGAAAAAATATTGGGCTTCTAGCTGTGTGTGGGACTTGTTCTATTAATCCATCTATACAGACCTCCATCAGGTTGCAAACTGAATATATTTTTACTGCATCTACCTCTGAAAAAATATTGGGCTTCTAGCTGTGTGTGGGACTTGTTCTATTAATCCATCTATACAGACCTCCATCAGGTTGCAAACTGAATATATTTTTTTCTGCATCTACCTCTGAAAAAATATTGGGCTTCTAGCTGTGTGTGGGACTTGTTCTATTAATCCATCTATACAGACCTCCATCAGGTTGCAAACTGAATATATTTTTTTCTGCATCTACCTCTGAAAAAATATTGGGCTTCTAGCTGTGTGTGGGACTTGTTCTATTAATCCATCTATACAGACCTCCATCAGGTTGCAAACTGAATAATTTTTTTTTCTGCATCTAGCTCTGAAAAAATATTGGGCTTCTAGCTGTGTGTGGGACTTGTTCTATTAATCCATCTATACAGACCTCCATCAGGTTGCAAACTGAATATAATTTTTTTCTGCATCTACCTCTGAAAAAATATTGGGCTTCTAGCTGTGTGTGGGACTTGTTGTATTAGTCCATCTATACTGACCTCCATCAGGTTGCAAACTGAATATATTTTTTTCTGCATCTACCTCTGAAAAAATATTGGGCTTCTAGCTGTGTGTGGGACTTGTTCTATTAATCCATCTATACAGACCTCCATCAGGTTGCAAATTGAATATAATTTTTTTCTACATCTAACCCAGCCAATAGTTTTGGCCTAATACCACAGTTTGGCCACTCAGCTCTGCTCGGTTCCCATCCATTGTTTTTTTGTGCAAACAACTCCAGAGTTGTGAATTAGTTAACCACCAAAATGAGTGGAAAAAGGCCTGCTGCTGGTGGAAAGGGGAATAGGCGTGTTGGGAAGGGGAAAAAAGGTTGTGTCCGTGGGGTAGGTGTTAAAGCAACAGTAACATCTGCAGAAGAAAGACCATCTTCCAGCCAAACTAAAATGTCTACTTCTTTTAGCGGACAATGTGATAAGATCCCTTTCTTACGGCCACGCCAATCGCTACAAATTCCAGATGAGGCACAAAAACAGCAGGTGCTTCAACGGATATCAAGTGCTCCTTTAAGTGGGCTCTCCTCCACATCAACTTCAACATCACAAATACTCCAGTCCTCAAAGGTGTCACCCCAATCGCACTTGCTTCCTCACAGCTCCCAAATCTCCAGCTGCCCGTCTGAGTATGAGGTAGAACAGATGGTTGAGTCTGCAGAGCTGTTTACTCATACTATAGCCTGGGAATCAGAGGTCGACTCCAGCGCTTCTGTGAATCCAGACGAGGAAATGATCTGCACTGATGCCCAGAATCTTTATGAGTCGGATCCAGGACCAGACGCAGAAGGTTCTGACCATAATGTAGACCCTCATTCCCAAACTGTAACTCCTGTTGGTGGAGACAATGAGGAAGACGATGATAAGACTCAAATACCTGATTGGAGCGACAACTTTAGTTTTTTGTCAGGGCAGGAACAGGTTGGCTCTGAGGACGACGGGTGTGATAACGCACAGGGTGATGATGATGAGGTTGGAGATCCCACTTACTGTCAACCCACAGTCAGCCAAGAGATGAGGTCAGCAGAGGAGGTGGAGGAAGATGCTAGTGACGACGAGGTCAGGTTGCGCCTTCCTGGACAGAGACGTAGTACTGGAAGCACGTCAACAACTGCATCCTCAAACACAACTCTGCCTCTTACCACAAGTCGTGGTGGCTCTTCAGGTCGCATGGGTGCTAAGCCTTGCATAGCCTGGGCATTTTTTCAGATCGATAAAGATGACCCAACTCGTGTTATCTGTAACATTTGTCAGCAAAAGCTAAGTAGAGGCCAAAAAATACATAGTTTGAGTACTTCATGCATGAACCGGCACATGGACATGAATCATAAGTTGCAGTGGGAAGCTCAGTGTGCTACAATGCGGCCTAGCCGGCCGGGCCAACCACCGTCTGCCATATCTTGTGCATCCGCGGCCTCTTCATCCTCTGTGACTGGGGGGACAGCAGTCACACCTGTTTTGGGGCGCAGACCTGCCACCTCTTTACCCGCAACAGCCAGCGTGATTGGCAGGTCATCATTTTCTTTGGAGGTGGTAACACCAGCTGGTGTTGAGCGCTGTCCGACATTGATAGCACCACCTTTGGATCAAGGCAACCTAACATGTCCGCCTGCATCTTCCTCACAGACCGGCAGTTTGCCGGGGACACCCTTATCAACCCCGTCTAAGCACAATAGCCAGCCCTCGGTCCCTCAGATGTGGACAAGTAAAAGACCATTTCCTCCTAGCCATGAGAAAGCTAAGAGGTTGAATTTCACCATCTGCAAGCTCTTGGCTACAGAAATGCTGCCTTTCCGCCTGGTGGACACAGAGGATTTTCGAGACCTTATGTCCGTCGCAGTGCCCCAGTACCAGATGCCCAGTCGGCACTACTTCTCAAAGAAAGGTGTGCCTGCGCTCCACCAGCATGTCGCACACAACATCACCGCTTCTTTGAGATACTCTGTGTGTGACAGGGTGCATTTCACCACAGACACTTGGACGAGTAGGCATGGACAGGGGCGTTACATGTCGCTGACTGGGCACTGGGTAACTATGGTGACAGCAGGACAAGGGGCTGCTGTCCAAGTCTTGCCGTCCCCACGAGTTGTGCGTCAATCCTCTTTATGTCAAAGTTCCTCCACTGCTTCTGCCTCCTCAACCTCCTCTCGGTCTTCCACCTGCACCCAAAGCCTGTCTGGTCATGCCACAAGCTTTCTAACTGCGCAGAAGGGATCCTGCACACCTCCTTACTATGCTGGCAGTAGGGCTCAACGTCATCAGGCGGTTTTTACATTGAAATGTCTGGGAAATGTGAGTCACACAGCTGAGGAGTTGTGGTCAGCTCTGGAGAACCAATTTCATGAATGGTTGTCTCCACTGGACCTGAAACCAGGGAAGGCCGTGTGCGACAATGCTGTAAACCTGGGTGCGGCCCTTCGCCGGGGCAATGTCACACACATGCCTTGTATGGCTCACGTGTTGAACCTGGTTGTCCAGCAATTTTTAGCCCACTATCCCAGACTAGATGGCCTTCTGCAGAGGGCACGGTCGCTGTGTGCTCACTTCCGCCGTTCGCATCCCGCAGCTCAGCGACTTACATCTCTACAGAAGTCGTTGGGCCTGCCACTTCACCGGCTAAAATGCAATGTGCCTACCCGGTGGAATTCAACTCTGCACATGTTGCAGCGACTGTGGCAGCACCGACAAGCCCTGGTGCAATACGTTCTGACGTATAGCCTGGGCCAACGAGATTCAGAGGTGGGGCAAATCACGCTGGAGGAGTGGTCTCAGATCAGGGACCTATGCACCCTTCTGCACAGTTTTGAAATGGCGACGAAGATGTTTAGTGCTGACGATGCCATTATCAGCATGACTATTCCGGTGATTTACATGCTGGAGCACATGTTAAACAGAATTCGGAGTCAGGTGGTGGCACAAGAGGAGGTGGAGGAAGTAGAGGAGGAGGAGTTGTATGCGGAAGGGCTAACATCTGCAAGGTCCAGACGGTCGGCAGCACCAAGGCGGCAGGCATGTGAGGGTGGGGGAGATGGTTTAACCAGGGCGCATGGTAGCAGCCAAACTAGTGAGGAAGGTGCAGGAGCCCAGGAAGAAGTGGAGGACGAACTGATGGAAGACTCATCAGATGAGGGAGACCTTGATCACATTTCTGTTGTGCGAGGTTGGGGGGAGAGGACAGAGGAAGGAAGCATGATTGTTACCTCGCCACCAACACAACAGGGACTTGGTGCTCCTGGATGCGCAACACACATGAGTGCCTTCTTGCTGCACTACCTGCAACATGACCCTCGAATTGTGAGAATTAGAAATAATCCTGACTACTGGGTTGCCACACTGTTAGATCCCCGGTACAAAAGTAAATTTGCAGAAATTATTCCTGCCATAGAAAGGGATGCACGCATGCAGGAGTATCAGCAGAGACTGTTGCAGAATCTTACATGTGCTTTTCCACAAAATACCAGTGGTGCACGTAGTGAATCTCACAGTTCCAACTTGCCAACCGTGGGACCGTCAAGTGTTCAGCACTCAAACCGTAACAGAACCACAGTATCTGCTGGTAACATCAATTTTGCGGAATCATTTCACCACTTTTTTAGCCCATCCTTTGCAAGGCCACAGGAGACAAGAAGTCTGACACATAGTCAACGCCTAGAGACGATGGTACAGGAGTATCTCCAAGTAAACATTGAAGCCACGACTGTGTCACTGGACCCTTGCTCTTTTTGGGCTTCCAATCTGGATAAATGGCCGGAGCTAGCCACTTACGCCTTGGAGATCTTGTCATGCCCCGCAGCCAGCGTTCTGTCTGAACGTGTGTTCAGCGCTACTGGTGGTGTGCTGACAGATAAGCGCACGCGGCTCTCCACTGATAATGTAGACAGACTCACGTTCATAAAGATGAACAAATCATGGATCCGAAACGACTTTTCTACCCCTGTGTCATCCTGGGGAGAGTAAAAGCTTGATGATTGGTTAAAATCACCCTACCAACCGTTTTAAGCTTTCAAATTACTAATCATGTTTATCTGTATCTTGGCTGGAAAATAATTTGGGCTTTGTAGCAGTGTGCAGCACTGATTCTATTAGGCCATCTATAATAAGCTCCACCAGATTTAAAATTACTAATCATGTTTATCTGTATCTTGACTGGAAAATAATTTGGGCTTTGTAGCAGTGTGCAGCACTGATCCTATTAGGCCATCTATACTAAAGCTTCACCAGATTTAAAATTAATAATAATTTTTAGCTGCATCTAGCCCGGAAAATAATTTTGGGGCTCCGAGATGCGCAAGACACATAAGTGCCTTCTTGCTGCACTACCTGCAGCATGACCCTCATATTGTCAGAATTCGAAGTAATCATGACTACTGGGTTGCCACACTCTTAGATCCCCCAAACTTTTCGATCAACCTTTTCATTTTAATAAAGACCAAAAAATGGTCATTTTTGAAATTATAAGCATTAGCAGGTTGTTAGAAACTGAAATCAAACAGTTTTCAACTCAAAACTTTATTCTAGGTGATGTTACATTTTCACATAGGACCCCTTGTTCGAAAGGAGCTTCTGAACTCTCTCGTCCATTGAATTTGTCAGGTTTTGGATGGTTTCTGCTTCAATTGTTGGGCATGAGGACAGAATACCCTCCCAGAGCTGTTGCTTAGATGTGAACTGCCTCCCGCCATCATCGACACTCCTTTTAATGATGCTCCAAAGGTTCTGAATGGGGTACAGGTCAGGGGAGCATGGGGGTCACACCATAAGTTTGTCCCCTTTTATGCCCATATCAGCCAGAGATGCAGATGTTTTATGTGCAGCATGAGATGGTGCATTATCATGCAGAAAAATTATCTTGCTGTGAAATACACGGTTCTTCTTCTTGAACCATGGCAGGAAGTGCTGTTTGAGAAAATCCACATACATTATGGAGTTCATCTTTAGCGCCTTCAGGGATCCTAAAGGGGCCGACAATCTCTCTCCCCTTGATTCCAGCACAAAACATTACTCCACCTCCTCCTTGTTGGCGCTGTAGCTGTGTTTGCGTGGGGTGTCCATCAACCAGCCATCCTCCACTCCATCCATCTGGACCATCGAGCGCTGCACGGCACTCATCCGTGAGCAAAACAGTTTTGAAATCAGTCTTCATGTAATGTTTGGCCCACTGGAGCCGTTTCTGCTTGTGTGAAGTGGATAGAGGAGGTCGACAGGATGGCGTATGCACAGCTGCAAACCTCTGAAGGACCCTGCATCTTGTTGTTCGGGGGACGTTGGAGGCACAAGCAGCTTCAAAAACTTGTCTGCTGCTATGACAAGGCTTTTTTGCCGCTGCTCTTTCAACCTGACGTAATTGCCTGTAGGAAAGAGTCCTCAATTTGCCCTTATCAGCACGCACACGTGTGTACTGTGAATCAGCTACATACTTCTTGATTGCCAAGACACTTCATCCTGATCATCGCACAATGTTGATTGTAGTCATGCCTTGACCTAAACACTCCACAATTTGTTGCTTCTCAGCAGCCGACACATCCTTTTTCTTTCCCATTTTGGCAGAAAATGTAGGCTGCTTAATAATGTGAGACAACCTTCTTAAGTAGTCTTGCCTTTCATTGGACACACCTGCCAAACTAATTAGCACAGGTGTCTGCAATTGCTTACAGTGATATAAAGAGCCCTGACACACATCACCATCAATGAGTTTAACTGACAAACAAACAAATTCTTCCCTTATCACTCCTAAACACTTTTTGCATAATAATTTGGAACGCAGTGTACATGTGCTTTTCCACAAAACACCAGTGGTTCACGTAGTGAATCTTACAGTTCTAACTTGCCAACCGTGGTCTGTATGGAGTTGTTCAATAAAGGGCCCAAAATTAAGATAACATAGATGGGAGAGGTCTCTATGAATAGGAATTCCTAAGTATTTGATACCCTGTGAGGGGCAGGCAAAGGGAAAGTTGGACTGGATGGAATCCTATATGGATTTGGGGAGGGAGACATCAAGGGCCTCAGACTTCGCTGCATTGATTTTAAAATTTGACCATGTAACAAAGTGATCTATTTCAGCCATAACAGCATGGATGGATATATGTGATTGAGTGATATATACTAGGACATCATCAGCAAATAGAGAGCACTTGTACTCGGTGCCTCCCACCTCAATCCACCTAATATTGGGGTTATGGCGAATTGATGAGAGCAGGTGCTCCGTCACTAGGATGTATAAGAGAGGGGACAGAGGACATCCCTGCCTTGTCCCATTGGTGATTGTGAAAGGTGATGAAAATGTTCTGATGCACCCCCTGGGCCTTGGGACACCCGGAGCCGGACCCTTTTTGGTGGATGCTGGTGGTTGTAGTCTTCGTGGCGGCGACCCGGTTCTGTGGCTCAGGGTTTTCAAGCCAGTGGCGGAACTATTTATGTGGTTTTGATGTTTAAATGTCCGACTACGCCACCCGTGGATTGCTGTCAGAGTGAACCGCCGCTGCAGGGCAAACCGCTGAGGCTGGTGTTGTGGGTGCAGCAGAGCGTAGCATAACTCCCCACGGGAGGAGTATAGCCTCAGGGCAGTGTATGCGGAGGATGGGGGTGATGGTGCAGGGCAGCAGCAGTAACGACACGGAGTCAGTGATGCAGTCCAGGGCCTTTACTCACAGTTCTTATTATCCAGACCACGTCTGCATTTAACGGCTGCCCACGTCGTACTGTGCTCACCAGGTGAGGGGCTCAGACAACTCCCAGATAACTTTGGAGCGCTTCACAAGACCCCCTTTGTGTGTCCTTTGTCTGGCCTTTCTTACCAACCCTTCTGTCCGGCTGCCTCGGGCCTCCTCTTGGTAAACTTGGCGCCAGTTTCCCTGACCCTATGTGGTGCCTTCCTAGCGGGTGTAGCGAGGGGCTGCGCCACATAAAATGTCACAGCCGCCGGTTTCTAGCTGAGGGTCGTTTCCTGCCTCCACTAGCTTCGGGGACCGGTCTCCCCCTTTGGCCTGACCCCTCCACGCAGGTGGATTCGGGCGTGCGGTGGCGACTCGCCCGTCCGCACCCCTGGGATCCCTTCATTCCTCGTTCCTGTAGCCTTCTCCGCTCCTCTTCCTTCCTTCTCCCTCTTCCAGGCCTGGGCCTCTGTTACTAGGCCCGCCTCCGGAGCAGAGCTCATGCAGAGCCCCTGCTCCCTGCCACTTCTGCTCAGACTTCTCTGCACTGACATAAGATGGTGCCCACCTTTTATACTCCCTTCTCAATGCACCCAGGAACTGCTTCCTCCCTGCTCCTGCACTACAGGGTTCCCCTTCCTCAGTGTTCCCTCCCCCCACTCCAGCCAGGGACAGGGACTGTCGTGCCCATCTCAGAGGCATATTGGTCGCCCTGTCCCACGGCAATGTGGTGTAATGCATGCAGGTGTCGGGTCCTGATCCACACTCCATCCTAACCTGAGAGTGAGATATCACACCTCTGGGTGAGGTGCAATACCTCTGTAGCAACCGAGCCCTCAGGGTGCTACAGTTCCATTTATCTTCAGCCTAGGTGACGTATTGTGATAGAGGGCCGTGATTTTGGCTATAAAAGGGTCCCCTAGACCCCTACCCCAAGCTTTTTAAGAGAATCATATATGGCGTGCCAGGAGACTCTATGGAATGCTTTCTCAGCATCCAACGAGAGTATCTAATTACAAATTTTTAACTGTATCTAGCCCAGGAAATACTTTGTGCCTAGTAGCAGTGTCTGCTAGTCAGCGGATTATCCCGGCTGTTAAGCAAGCTACACCACCTGTAGTTTAGACACTTAATTTTTTCAAAGGAAATGCTTCGGGACCATGGGATACTCAGTGAAGAGCATCAGGAGGCACCCCAAGGCATAGGGGCTGGGACTGGCAGTAGGATGCCTTGCGGTGGACAGCCGAGCTCGATCCTTATAAAAGCTTTTTAACTGCAGCAGCTTTAGTGGACGCTACTGGAGCTGGAATTACGCGGCTGCTGGCATGAGACTTGCCCTCCAATAGATCCTTGTAAATGGATTTAAAGTGTATTCATTCAAATTAGAGAGACAATTTAAATTAAAAAGCTTAGAGCTGCCTCCACCACAGGGGGGCTCGCTCGACCCACCAGCGGACAGGCACCGGTATTGGGAGAGGGGGGCTGGCCATCAGGGTTCACCGCGGCCATTGGTTTTAACGGTGTTCGAAGGTGTTCGACGAACAGTTCGACGAACAGTTCGGCGAACACACGGGTGTTCGACGAACCGAACCGAACTCGAACACTACGGGGGTGGCTCAACTCCATTCTTTACCGAAGATGAAATTGTATAGGCTACAGCCAACCGGTGGTCCCTGTTTAGCTGCAGCAGTCAGTCACATGACATTCTGAGCAGGACATTACATTTTAAAGGCTTCCCAAGGCTGAGGTGTTCACTGTTCGGGACCCAGTCCTTTGTCTGCCCTTATTCACACAGTTCACTCTGACACATTGTAAGGTTTTTAATATTGGACAGTGTAGGACCATCCCGAATTGGGTCACCTTGCCATGGTGGGATGGCTTTTATGCTATTTTTGATCAAAAATAGTGTTACTAAGAACCCTATGTTATTTAAATGCACTTTTGCTTTTTACTTATTTAGTTACAGCAGGGTTTATAATTAAATTAGATTATCATTAGATTTTGTTTCTTTTTGTCTGTATGTAAGGTTTTGTCTGTATGTAAGGAGACTGGTGGGGGATGCAGGACTGAGAGTGGAGGAGCAAGTGCCGTCCGGGAAGTAAGTATAGTTTATCTTTTATTTCTGTTGCACAATTGGTCCATTTATAAGGGATTGTCCAATAGAAGACAAACCCTTAGGTTAAACCCCTGTTAATTTACAAATTGTGGCTCCTTTTATTGAAACATACCTATTAGTGATGGGCGAGCATGCTCGCTACTGCTCGGTGTTCGACTGAGCATCTCACTGCTCGAGATGCTCGGCGCTCGCCGAGTATTTCCGGGGTTGCTCAGTGGGAGCTCGGGTCCCCTCCCTGCATGTTTGGCGCTCTTTACAGAGCCAATGAACCTGTAGGGATTGTCTGCCACACACTGTAATGCCGCAGCCATGTTTGTTGTGGCATTACAGTGATTGGCTGGTCGCACAGCGTCATCAGGTCTATATCAGACCTGGCGCCGCCTTACTCGTCGCAGTCACTCTGGAATCAGACAGTGTAGGGAGAGGTGCTGATGAGCTAGGGAGAGATTTGTTTGTTTCTAGTTAGTGTAGGTGTACCAAACTATATTAGAGACACATATCCATCTCATCAAACAGTCCTTCTGAGGACTAATCCATCTGCAGAGATATCAGTCAGGCAGTGTATGTAGGCAGGCAGGCAGGGTATATAGCAGACTGCAGTGCATATACTACAAGACGCTCCATTCCAGTTTTGTCTGCTGCTGCTGGTGTTAGATATTTCTAGAAATAGGCCCAGGTCTCAGGAGCCAGGAATAATTTAAAACTGTGGTTTATCGGTCACACGGATCACATATAAATTCGCTCCAAATTCAGCCATTTGTAGTGAGCGTGGAAGATATTGTCCTCCATTTAAAATGGGCAAGGCACAAGGCAAGAGACGGGGAACTGGACGTGATGGTGATGGTGCATGCAGAGGCCTAGGCCGTGGGCAAGCTGAAATTGTGGCACAACAAACACCCACATCTTCTCTCTCCACCTTCCTGTCCCAATTAATAGGTGACCGCAGAACACCACTATTGAACACAGAGCAGAGTGAAAAGGCTATTGGTTGGATAGCAGATAATGCTTCCAGTGACTTCACCACCACCCTGTCTTCCACACGGTCAAGTCTCAGTAGCCGTGAGTCTGGACCGCATATTCCTCACCCTGAACCTCCTTCCTCCCACCATGCCGAGTGCCCAGATACAACTGATCCCACACTTGGACACTCCGAAGAGCTGTTCACTTTTCCATTTATAGATTTGGGCCTCTCGCCCGGTCCACTTGAAGCGGGGCAACAGGAGATCACATGTAGCGATGCTCAAATATTTGAGCAGCCACGGTCACACGAAGGCGACGGTGGGAAAGTGTCACAAGAAAGTCGGGAGGAGGACCAGGGTGCGGAAGTGGAAGACGAGGTGTTGGATGATATAGTAACTGACCCAACCTGGCAGGGGGACATGCAGAGTGAGGACAGCAGCCCACAGGGGGGGGGGGGGAGGCAGAGCACCCCAACAGGCAGGAAGAAGCAGTGTGGTCGCAGCAGACAGAAGGCAGGCAACCATTCCCCGTAACACCAACACAAAGGAAGTTGCCAGTACAACTGTTAAGTCTTTCCGAGTCTGGTTGTTTTTTAAAAACTCTGCTGATAACCCCAAAAAGGCCATTTGCACCACCTGCCAGGCCAGCATCAGCAGGGGTGGCAAAACTACCAGCCTGACCACCACCAGCATGATCAGGCACATGGCAGCAAAGCACCCGACTTTGTGGGCCGAACCCCAGGGTCCAGTTACAGTGTCTACGGGTGGCACCACTGTTTCCTCCGCTGTTATGCATGCAAGCCAATCCCCTATCCATGGTGCATGCGAAGATGCCTCCTGCCCTGCATCTGTCATTGCACACTCTCAAGTAGCAGCATCAGAAAGCACGTCTACGTCCTTGTCCCAGTGCAGCATTCAGTTGTCCATACCCCAGTCCTTGGAACCCAAGCGCCAACCCCAACAGGCCACACTACTAAATTCCCACATTTCGCGACTGCTTGCGCTCGAAATGTTGCCTTTTAGGCTTGTGGAGACGGAAGCATTCCACAACCTGATGGCGGCGGCCATTCCTTGGTACTCGGTTCCCAGCCACCACTATTTCTCCCAGTGTGCCGTCCCCGCATTACACAAGCACGTGTCACAAAACATTAGCCATGCCCTCAACAACACAATTACCGGGAAAGTCCACCTAACCACGAACACGTGGACAAGTGCTTGTGGGCAGGGACGGTACATCTTGCTGACGGCACACTGGGTTAACTTAGTGGAACCAAGAGCAAATTCCTAATAATGGGAACATTTTTTCATGAGGCCCTCTACGTTTCTTCCAAGGGGCATTGGAGTATCTCCCAATTTTTGGCAGCCCTTGCAATCACTGCATAGGCCAACAGTATGGGAGACCCACTTCCTAATAATGGGAACATTTTTCATGAAGCCCTCTACATCTCTTCTAAGGGGCATTTGAGTGCCTCCCAATTTTTGGCAGCCCTTGCATTCACTGCATAAGCCAACAGTATGGGAGACCCAATTCCTAATAATGAGAACATTGTTTTTAGGAGGCTCTCCGACCTCTACGTCTCTTCCATGGGAAATTGGAGTGCCTCCAAATTTTTGGCAGCTTATGCTTTCACTGCATAAGCAAACACTATGGGAGACCCACTTAATAATGGGAGCATTGTTTTTAGGAGGCTCTCCAACCTCTACATCTCTTGCAAGGGGCATTGGAGTGCCTCCAAATTTTTGGCAGCCATTGCTTCACTGCATAGGCAGTATGGGAGACTCTCTCCTTTCTAATGGGAATTTGTCGTTACTGTGGCCCTGCTCTATGTGTCTTTAAATTGTTAGTGGGGTTTTTACTAAATTTTGTGAGCCGTTGGACTCACCGCATACCCTATAACTGTATAGCACACCCGCTCCTTTGTAATAGAAACATGCATTACTGTGGCCCTGCTCTATGTATCTTTAAGTTGTTAGTAGGTTTTTTTCCCAAATTTTGGCAGCCCTTGCAGTCACAGCATGGGCATTACCACTATAGGAGACCCGCTCATTTATAATGGGAACATTTTTTTACTGAGACCCTCCTCTATGTCTCTTCAAAGGGATATTGGGTTGCGTCCAAATTTTTGGCAGCACTTGCAGTCACTGCATATGCAATAACAGTATAGGAGTCCCACTCGTTAATAATGGGAACAACAAAGCATAGCCGGCTGATGGCTCTCTAACAATAGCGAGGGCCGACTGCTGGCCTTTTAAGAATAGTAAGAGCCGTCTGATGGCCCTATAAAAATAGGCTTTGTGACTTTCAGAGTCTCTCCATCATAAATGAAACAGGATGTGTCTGATGATGTGTCATACCACATGGCCAGATAAGGCTGTAAAATGTTAAAATAACATTTCCCGGTGAATGCATTTGTCTAAAAAAATAACGTAAAAAAAGTAGGATCTTTTTTTAGTATAAAAGACAGAGTCGCCATTGGAACCTCAATGTAATCACATTGTTCAGCTCCTGCACCTCCTCCTCCATCTGCGAAATGACCACATCAGTCACAAGCTGAAAGCACTGCAGCACTGCCTTGGCCAAGCGGCAACAGGCTGTGCTGAATATAACATACTTAATGCTTAGGTGACAAACCGCCCTCGCTACAGAGTTGTTGAAATCTGTAACACAGCAGCCTGATCTGTGACTCTCACCGCTGAACATACAGCCAGGAATTGTCGTGTGTGACAATGGGCGGAACCTGGTGATGGAGCAATGACAGCTGGAGAAGATACAGTTTCCCTCTATGCCAGTCCTTTCACCAAGCTAAAGAATATGGCTGTGGTGAAATACAACTCCCACTGAGAAGCAGTTTCAAACTGAAAAACATTGGGCCCACCAGAGGATTTGATTCTGAGGGCTCACATTTCTCCCCCGCTCAAGAGCCCCATAGCTGCTGCAAAGTTTGCGCTATCATGAACTCTCCTGATGGAGAAGCCAGGGCCCACCCGAGGACTTTCTGGTGAGACTGTCCAACCCTGCCTAGAAGCAGTCCTGGCTAAGAAAAGTGTGTGGAAAGGTGCCCAGATACTCTATGGCTCCTTTTTTACTGAGGTGGAAACCCACGCAAACACGTGGAAAACATACAAAATCCTTGCAAATGTTGTCCTTGCTGGGATTTGAACCCAGGATCTCTGCGCTGCAAGGCTTCAGTCCTAACTAGAGATGAGCGGTGTTCGACTAGAACTGTTCGCCAATCTCAAATTCGAGCTGTTTTGGGCGGTGTTCGAGTTGTTCGACGAACCCGAACGATTTGCAAAAAATTCGGCTGTTCGAGGTTATGTTCGATAACTGTTCGTGCACCAAAAGCGTGTCCTGCATGTCTGGTGCTATTTAGAGCACCAATCATGCAGGGATTGTCTGCCACTCACTGTAATGCCACAGCCATGGTGGTTGTGGCATTACAGTGATTGCCCAAATCGATGGGAACAGTGCCAACAGTGAAACATGAAAAGCCGGCAATTCAGCAGCGGCATACACCGGTACCCGACAATTTAGAACCGAAAGAATAGAGCTTCACACATAGATTAGATAGATATAAACATGTCAGTCACATATATACGAAGTACAGTGAAAGTGCTGCTTACTGTACTTGTCATTTAGCGTAAAGGATTTATCAAAAAAAATAATAGTGTTTTCATGCACCGTCTCTTTAAAAAAGCCGGCCGGCAATTCAGCAGCGGTACCCGACAATTTAGAATAGAAGGAATAGAGAATCACACATAGATTAGATAGATAGAAACATGTCAGTCACATATATATGAAGTACAGTGACAGTGTTGATTACTGTACTTGTCATTTAGTGTAAAGGATTTATCAAAAAAAATAATAGTGTTTTCATGCACCGTCTCTTTAAAAAAGCCGGCCGGCAATTCAGCATCTGTACCCAACAATTTAGAATAGAAGGAATAGAGAATCACACATAGATTAGATAGATAGAAACATGTCAGTCACATATATATGAAGTACAGTGACAGTGTTGCTTACTGTACTTGTCATTTAGTGTAAAGGATTTATTAAAAAAAATAATAGTGTTTTCATGCACCGTCTCTTTAAGAAAGCCGGCCGGCAATTCAGCATCTGTACCCGACAATTTATAACAGACAGAATAGAGCTTCACACATAGATTAGAAAGATAGAAACATGTCAGTCACATATATATGAAGTACAGTGACAGTGTTGGTTACTGTACTTGTCATTTAGTATTAAAATAAAGGATTTATTATTAAAAAAATTGGCGTGGGGTTCCCCTTAATTTTAGGCTCTAGCGGAGGTTAAGCGGACAGCTGGGGCAGATGTTTGAAGCCTGGGAAGGGGGTAATACCCACGGAGCTTCCCAGGCTACTAATATCAGCCCCCAGCTGAATACATAGCCTTTACTAGCTATTAAAATGGGGGACCCCCCAAAAAAAATGACGTGGGGTCCCCCCTAATTTAATAGCTAGCAAAGGCTAGGCAGACAGCTGGGGGCTGATATTAATAGCCCAGGAAGGGAGCCATGAATATTGGCCCCCCCCCAGGCTAGAAACACCAGCCGTCAGCCGCCCCAGAAATGGCGCATTCATAGGATGCGCCAATTCTGGCACTTAGCCTCGCTCTTCCACGCTGCCCTGGTGCGGTGGCAGGGGGTAATAGGGCTGGGGTTGATGTCAGCTTATAATGCCAGCTGACATCAAGCCCAGGTTAGTAATGGAGAGGCGTCTATAAGACACCCCCATTACTAACCCCATAGTCAAAGTTAAAAAAAACACAAACACCCAGAATAAAGTCCTTTAATTGAAATAAAGACACAATTCTTTATTGTTCTAAATTAAACCATACTTACCATCACGCCCATTCCAGCTGAAGCCAACGATCTCCTGTAATAAAAATAAAATAATAAAGCAACCTCATCCTTACCTTTCCATGGTTCCCACGACAGCTTCAGCTCTGCTACATCGAGATGACAGGCTGGACCGCAGCAGAACGCCGCCATCCAGCCTGTCATCCCGCAGACACTGAGAAGCGCAGGCTTGCTTGCGCTCTGCAGTGTCTGGCTGTGACGGCATAAAGATGAGACGAGTTCATGTCCAATGAACTCGGCGCACCTCATGCACGTCACTTACAGCGTGGGAGAATTCTCACGCTGAAGCTCTGAGTGCAGGAGAATTTTCCCACGCTGTCAGTGAGGTGCATGAGGTGAGCTGAGTTCATTGGACATGAGCTCACCTCATGCACGTCACTGACAGCGTGGGACAATTCTCCTGCACTCAGCACTTCAGCGTGAGAATTTTCCCACGCTGTCAGTGACGTGCATGAGGTGAGCTGAGTTCATTGGACATGAACTCGGCTCATCTGGATGCCGTCACAGCGAGACACTGAGGAGCGCAAGCATGCCTGCTCTTCTCAGTGTCTGCGGCATGACAGGCTGGATGGCAGCGTTCTGCTGCGGTCCAGCCTGTCATCTCGATGTAGCAGAGCTGAAGCTGTCGTGGGAACCATGGAAAGGTAAGGATGAGGTTGGTTTATTATTTTTCTTTTATTGCAGGAGATCGTTGGCTTCAGCTGGAATGGGCGTGATGGTAAGTATAGTTTAATTTAGAACAATAAAGAATTGTGTGTTTATTTCAATTAAAGGACTTTATTCTGGGTGTTGTGTTTTTTTTAAATACTTTACTAGAAATTCATGGCGGTCATGTCTAATACTGGCGTGACCCCATGAATTTTGGGCTTGGGGCCAGCTGATAATACCAAGCTGGCCCTAACCCCTTTATTACCCAGTGAGCCACCGCACCAGGGCCCTGGATGAGTTGGGTACAGCGCCAGAAGATGGCGCTTCTATGAACGCGCCATTTTCCGGGGTGGCTGCGGACTGCAATTTGCAGCGGGGGGGGCCCAGAAAGCTTGGGCCTCCCTGCGCTGCAGATTCCAGCCCCCAGCTGCCTAGTTGTACCTGGCTGGACACAAAAATAGGGCTTATTTAAAGAGACGGTGCATGAAAACACTATTACTTTTTTTAATAAATCCTTTACACTAAATGACAAGTACAGTAAGCAACATTGTCACTGTACTTCATATATATGTGACTGACATGTTTCTATCTATCTAATCTATGTGTGAAGCTCTATTCTGTCTGTTATAAATTGTCGGATACCGCTGCTGAATTGCCGGCCGGCTTTTTTAAAGAGACAGTGCATGAAAACACTATTATATTTTTTAATAAATCCTTTACACTAAATGACAAGTACAGTAAGCAACACTGTCACTGTACTTCATATATATGTGACTGACATGTTTCTATCTATCTAATCTATGTGTGAGGCTCTATTCCTTTTTGTCTAAATTGTCGGGTACCGGTGTATGCCGCTGCTGAATTGCCGGCCGGCTTTTTTAAAGAAAGCGTCTTCTGAGCAGTTTGTCAGCTTTTGGACACCTTTGAAGGTGTTTTCTATGTGTTTCTATGTGTTTTTGTTTGCCTGCCATTGGTTTTAACGGTGTTCGACGGTGTTCTAAGGTGTTCGACGAACAGTTCGACGAACAGTTCCTCGAACATCCCGGTGTTCGACGAACCGAACCGAACCCGAACACTACGGGGGTGGCTCAACACTAGTCCTAACCACTGAGCTTAGTTGCTGCCATTCATCCTGTGATATCTAACAGACTGTAGAAACTTGCAACTACTGCCACTCTATCTTCAGCTCCTTTGTGAGAAACTAATGTATTTGGGCAGCCACTCAGTGTACCAAATAGAATTCCTGAGAAAGAAATTAAGGATGGCTTCGCTACTGGTACTGGGGGTAGTGCTAATACCATGGCGTTGTACCATAGCTCACTGGAAATATTACAGACTGGTATGAGGCAAGCTGATTCCCACAGAAAAGTACGAGCAGTAATGTTCAGGGACCCTTGCTTGTGGAAGGCGGAGACAACTCCGGGAGAAATAGTGGCGACTGGGGACCGAGTATGGACATCCGGCCGCCGCCAGCATGAGGTTGTGAAAAGCTTCCGCCTCCACGAGCCTAAAAGGCCAAATTTCAAGTGCAAGCAGCTTTAGAGGACTTCCTGGGAGAAATGACAGCTGGAGTAGATACAGTTTCCCAAAAGTCAGTCCTTTCACTGAGCTAAAAAAAAATGGCTGTGGTGAAATACAACTTACCGACAAGCTGTGGAATGGCTCTGTATCATCCCTGGCCACATTCACTTGTCCACGTGTTTGTGGTTAGGCAGTCCTTCCCAGTAAGTAAACTGGGGAGGGCTCGAGTAATGTTGTAGGACCCGTGCTTGTGGAAGGCAGAGACGACACTGGGACAAATAGTGGTGGCTGGAGACCGAGTGTGGACACCCGGACACCGCTTTCATGAGGTTGTGGACAGCTTCTGCCTCCACGAGCCTAAAAGGCCACATTTCAAATGCAAGCAGCTTTAGAGGACTTCCTGGGAGAAATGACAGCTGAAGTTTCCCAGGTCCTTTCATCAAGCTAAAAAATATGGCTGTGTTAAAATACAGCTCACAGACAAGCTGTGGACTAGCTCCGTACCGTCCCTGGTCACATTCACTTGTCCACGTGTTTGTGGTTAGGCGGTTGTTCCAAGTAAGTAAACTGGGGCGGGCACGGGTAATGTTGTAGGACCTGTGCTTGAGGAAGGCGGAGACGACCCCGGAACAAATAGTGACGTCTGGGGACCGAGTATAGATACTCGGCCGCCGCCATGAGGTAGTGGACAGTTCCGCCTCCACGAGCTTAAAAGGCCACATTTCAAGTGCAAGCAGCTGTCAAAAAATTGGCAGCATATTATCGTAGCCCGTGGGTGGGTGGGTGGCTGGCTGCATACTTGCACTTGCATTCCAAGGAATGGAGTAGGGACAACTGGTCTTCCCCATGCTGTTCCCATGTCTTTTCAGTACTGTATGCATGTGTCTGATGATGTGTAACACACCACATGGCCAGATAAGGTTGTAAAATGGTAGAATGACATTTCCCATTTAATACATTTGTCTTCGTTGAAAGCAATGCAAAAGTGCAAAAATGCATCAAAAACGCTACGTGTAAACATAGCTCAAAGTGAGGAGGAGCATTTTTGTTTTTGTATATTTATTTTGCCTTACCCTGGAAAGGATGTTCCTTAACATATTTCCCAGGAAAATCCATTTTGGTTTCTTTTTTGTATGTTTTATTGTGAGTCTGTAAAAGTGGCGTAATACCTCTGACAACGTTGTTGATAGCAGTGACCTGGGAGTCAGAAATGCTTCCAGGGGTCTTCCCCATGCTGTTCCCATGCCATTTGAGCACTGTTCCCATCGATTTGGGCAATTTTTAGGCCCTCTGCAGACCGCCGAGGGGAGCCGCCTGAAAAATGCTCGAGTTTCCCATAGACTTACATTGGGCTCGTTGCTAGGGTCGAGCCTCTGGGTATTCCAATGTGCTCAACCCGAGCATCCAGCACCCAAGCATTTTATTGCTCGCCCATCACTAATGTCTATTACTTAAACTAAAGTATCTATTATAAATGAAGCTAAAGGGACAATTTGATTATGAAGCAAGGTAAAATGTATGCATATTCAATGTAATGTAGTAGTGCATCTATAAAATATCGCTAGATCAGAAAATCTAAAATTGAGTTTTTGACTTATTGCATGGATTGCAATGTTTTAAGACCTTATTTAATAGCAACTTTTTTTGCTTTCATTAAACATAATTGTGTGCATTGTTTTTGCTATTTTCATGCAGTATTTTAACCCCTTTCTGTAAATTACCATCTGCCAGAAGCTGTAAGAAACATTTAGCCCCTTAGATGCAATGATAAATGATAACCACTCAATCTAGACCAGGTTTCCCAAACCCCATCCTCACGACCCCAACAGGTCATGTTTTCAGGATCTCCTTAGTATTGCACAGGTGAGAGAATTCCTGATGCCTTGATGATACTTCAATCACCTGTGTAATGCTAAGGAGATCCTGAAAACATGACCTGTGTGGGGCCGTGAGAATGGGGTTTGGGAAACACTGATCTAGACAGACACGGTAGCTCCCATTGACAAGATCATGAAAAAATGAAAAATTTCTCCAGTTATTATAGGCGTTAAAGAATTAAAAGGAATCTGTCAGCAGGTTTTTGCTATGTAACCTGAGGACAGCATGAGTTAGGGGTTAAAACACAGAATTCAGTAATGTACCAATTATCAACACTGTGTGCTGTTGTTTACTTCCAATAAAGGTTTTGTTACCAGGTGATTATCACTGCTGGGACTAAGGCTGTGTGCCCACTATGCGTTTTCCAAGCGTTTCCGCAGCATAAACGCTTGGGAAACGCTTGGTAATCCGCTCCCCATGGTCCCCAATGACAAGCCGCAATGTCAATGCCCATGCTGTGGATTTTTCCGCAGCATTTATGCTGTGCTCAAAAATCCGCAGCATGTCCATTAATTTTGTGGACACGCAGCGTAATCGCCGCCATTGACTTGCATTGAAACGCATAATATCCGTGTCAGTACATTTGTACACACGGATATTATGCGTTTCTATGTGCGGATGGTACCCAAGTCTGGAGGAGAGGAGACTCTCATCCAGACCTGGGTACCATAGAAACTGTAAAAAAAAAAGAATTTAAAATAAAAATATAAAGTTTATACTCATCTTCCGATGTCCTCCCGGTGTTTTGTCTGCTTCGTCCGGTCTCTTGCAATGCTCGCGCTGTTGTGAAGGACCTGCCATGAGTCAAGTGACCCATCACATGGCTCAATGACATCACCGCAGGTCCTTCACAACAGCGTGAGCCGCCCAACACACCGGACGCAGCGGAGATAACACCGGGAGGACAACGGAAGGTGAGTATAAGCTTTATTTTTTTATTTTTTACCATTCTTATTCTTTTTTTAACTAACTTGGTCACACTACTATAAATCCATGCCGGTTGCATGGATTTATATAGTGTGAACAAGTTGTCAAGCACTTTTCCAAGTGATGCTAAAATCGCTTGGAAAAGCGCTTGATAACCCGCATGCAGAATTACATGCAAAGACGCTTCTACCTGGCGAGAAAAATGCATGTAAAAAACGCATGAGTTTTTCCTGCTAGGGAGAAGCGGAAAAAATATGCAGCATTTGTGCATCGTGGGCACATAGCCTAAGTCTCAAGTACCTGCTAGACTGACCTTGCCTCCTCCTGTGAAAAGCAACTCCTTGTTAATAGAAAATGTACATACATGGCTCAAGGACTACACTTCAATCAGTTTTCCTAGTAAGTTATACTAATAATCATCGTTTTGCCTTTTATCCACTGGGACTTAGACTATGGGCATGTGCATATTGCAATTGATATATTTTACAACATTAAGTATGTTTTGTAGACCCGATTGAGTTATTCTGCCTTTTATTAATAAGTTTTTATTTAAATACCGTATATTCCGGTGTATAAGGCGACCTGGTGTATAAGATGACCCCTCTACTTTCCTGTTAAAATATAGAGTTTAGGATATATTCACCGTATAAGACTACCCCTTTTCCAACGCATACCAAACACCGGTAAAAATTTAAAAAAAACAGATTTGAATTTAACATGGTCCTTTTTTAATTTAAATTCTTATGACATGCAGGTATATAGCAGGAAAACTGTCACTCATAAACATAAGGCATACAACAACAACATTACTATCATCCATTTTCATCAGCGGCATACACCGGTACCCGACAATTTACAACAGAAAGAATAGAGCTTCACACATAGATTAGATAGATAGAAATATGTCAGTCACATATATATGAAGTACAGCGACATTGTTGCTTACTGTACTTGTCATTTAGTGTAAAGGATTTATTAAAAAATATAATAGTGTTTTCGTGCACCGTCTCTTTAAAAAAGCCGGCCGGCAATTCAGCATCTGTACCCGACAATTTAGAATAGAAGGAATAGAGAATCATACATAGATTAGATAGATAGAAACATGTCAGTCACATATATATGAAGTACAGTGACAGTGTTGCTTACTGTACTTGTCATTTAGTGTTAAAATAAAGGATTTATTTTAAAAAAAAATTGGCGTGTGGTTCCCCTTAATTTTAGTCTCTAGCGGAGGTTAAGCAGACAGCTGGGGCAGATGTTTGAAGCCTGGGAAGGGGGTAATACCCATGGAGCTTCCCAGACTACTAATATCAGCCCCCAGCTGAATACCTAGCCTTTACTAGCTATTAAAATGGGGGACCCCCCCAAAAAAATGACGTGGGGTCCCCCCTATTTTAATAGCTAGCAAAGGCTAGGCAGACAGCTGGGGGCTGATATTAATAGCCCAGGAAGGGTGCCATGAATATTGCCCCCTCCCAGGCTAGAAACACCAGCTGTCAGCCGCCCCAGAAATGGCGCATCCATAGGATGCGCCAATTCTGGCACTTAGCCTCGCTCTTCCACGCTGCCCTGGTGCGGTGGCAGGGGGTAATAGGGCTGGGGTTCATGTCAGCGCCAGCTGCCATGAAGCCCAGGTTAGTAATGATGGGCGTCTATAAGACACCCCCATTACTAACCTACAAAGTGTTAAAAAGAAAAAACTCACACTACACCAAGAAAAAAATAATTTATTTGAAATAAACCACACCATTTTATTTAATTCTTAGTTTACTAAAAAAAAAATAGTTACCTGTCCACGTTCCTGCGCTAATCTCCCATGCACAGCTGTCACATCTGGAGATGGTGACAGCTGTGCATGGCTGCTGTAAGCTCACGCTGTCGGGAACACGTCCGCTCCCGGCAGCGGGAGCCACTGACTGAGGTCACCGGAGTGCATTCAGTCAGCGCAGCTCCGGAGACCTCCTTTACGGCACTGCTGTACCGTGGGAATTTCTCACGATACAGCAGGACCGTAAAGCAGCTAACCGGAGCAGCACTGCCTGAACTCCGGCGAACCCGCTTATGCAATGACGGGGCTGCTTTACGGCCCCGTCATTCTAGCGGCGGCAGCGGTTCAGAGCGGTCACATTCTATGTGGCTGCTCTGAACTGGAGACCTTCATGGGACACTCGTGGACTACTACGGAGGGGTAAGGATAAGGTTGTGGTTTATTATTTTATATTTTATTACAGGAGATCGATGGCTTCGGGGAATTAGGTGTCTAGGTGAGTATAGGTGTAGTTTTTTATTTTTTACTTTATTTTAGGTGGCGATCGGCGGGGACAGGTAATGTATGAACTAATTTATTGTAGGTAACCACTGGCCACCAATGACATGTATTTAACATTTATTGGGGACACAGTAGGGCAATTTATATAGCAGGATTAGGCTGATGGGAACTACTGCTCCCATCGAGCTGATCCTGCTGGCAGGAGTGGACGGGGGACAGACATAGGCCGATGGGAGTAGTAGTGTCACATCGGCCTATGTCTGCCTGCACGCACACACCCGCACACATCGCACAGACACCGCGCACACCCGCAGACATCGCACAGACACCGCACACATTGCACAGACACCGCACACACCCCCAGACATCGCACAGACACCGCGCACACCAGCACACACTCGCAGACATCGCACAGACACATCGCACACACTCGCAGACATCTCACAGACACCGCACACACCCGCAGACATCGCACATACACCCCACCCACACTCGCAGACACACGCACAGACACCCGCACACACCAATCATGACGGGTCTGGGAGGTGAGGCTGACCTGTGAGACCGTGGGAAAGTTCATGTGAGTTCATGCAATGCAGTCAAGCATGAACTCACATGAACCCTCTGAGGGCACCGCGGCGACTTCAAATGAACAGCTGATCGGCATCACCTGATACCTCAGCTGTTCATTTGAAATAACCGGCGGGAAAGCGCAGCACAGAACGGGAAAGCCGGCGGTGAAGTCTTTTCACTGCCGGCTTCCCCGCCCGGGTCCTTCGCTCCCCGCTCCTTTGTGCTGCACTCCCCGCCCGGTCCTAACTTACGATCGGGATGGGAGGTGGCGAGGGGAGCGGAGGATCGGGGTGGGAGGCTGCGGGGAAGCAGTATGGGGCTGTGTGATTGTTTAAAAGCCGGCGGCTTTTTACCGCCCGCCGGCTTTTAAACAATCAGGAGAATTCTCCCACACTGGGATGGCATTCTGATGACAGGCTGGATCTCAGCTGAGCTCTGCCATCCAGCTTGTCATCCTTCAGAGACACTGCAGAGCGCAGGCATTATGGGAACTTCCGATTCCGGTATTCGATATTGTAAAAGTATCGGAATTAAGTATCGGAATTCCGATACCGCGAATATCGGCCGATACCCGATATTACAGTATCGGAATGCTCAACACTACTTGTCACAGAAGCGATGCGAACTTCCCAGCTCCGGACACAGCGCAGCGCTTCTGTGACAAGTGAAAGCTGTCGGCACAGAAGCCCTGCGCTGTGTCCGGAGCTGGGAAGACACTGCGATGTGTCAGAAAAGTTCGCTAGGTTCTGTCTGTCTCCGCTGCTGGGAATACGCTGCGCTGTGTCCCAGGCCTGAGAAGACACAGCGCAGCGATGTGTCAGTTTCAGCACAGAAGTGCTGACTGTCTGGACCTACCGCCGCCGTATTTTAACTCCCTCCACCTTATATTAACTCCCACATGGCAGGGATACGGCCACGGCAGCTTATTAACACCCCCAGAGTATCCCCGCATGTCAATTTCTGAAAGTTCAAAAACATTACCGGCGTATAAGACGACCCCAAACTAGACAGAAGATTTTTCAGTCTTCAAAAGTCGTCTTATACGCCGGAATATACGGTATATTCTTTATATTAATAAAGTATTTTCCTTCAATGAGACTTTTATAGCACATTTTTTTTATTTGTTGGTTTTGCCAATATTGATGTAGGTATGTCTCTGGTACTGTATTATTTATTTTTTGGCTATGAGAATTTAGCTGACTTTAATAATGTACATAGAGAGCCTGGTGTGGGCTGTGGAAGCTTTCTGAGCTCTGCTACATGCTGCATCTCAGAACTCTGATTGTGTCAGAACTGCTGCACCCAGTAAACTAAGTGATACATCGCTGGAATCAGGGTCTCTTTTCCTACATTATGCTGCTCTCAGATAAGGTAGCAAAAACCTGCTAACAGATTCCCTTTATCCTACTATTTTAGATCAAAAAGAGAACTTTTTTTATATGTTTGCTTTTTATTAGAATACCTATGTATTTCATTACATTACTTTTTGTGCATATAAAATTCAGAGGCAAAGATCTGTGCATATCTCATCTATGCTTTGAAAAGGAAGAATAATAGGCAGCCTGCTGAGCTACTGTAAAACCCAGTGCTGTCCCTTTAAAGGGAATCTGTCAGTAGTATTTTACCCACCAAACTATCAATATCAATTCAAACGCTGATTTCTCAGTAATGGAGGAACGGACTGGCCAAGTAAAGGTATTGCTGGACTTGACTTTGAAAAAGCTACATAAACATATAAATAGTTTGATTCTCTTCAAACAGCCTCAGCAATTGACATTTCTGAGGCTGATGATCAAGTAAAAACAGACCCCCTCCCTCTTTGTAAAATTGCCATTGATTGCAAAATTAATTGGGTTAAATAACTTCAGAGATCAAGTCTTTATTCTTGGTAGGGTAGTGATTGTCATGAGCACTGGGCACTAATTACAAGTTTTCAGCACATAATTTTAATGGGGCATATTACCAAGGGATTAAGCAAGTTGTCCTTTGTCAAATATTGATAGCATATAGAAAGAGTTTGCTATCAATCTCGAAAAGACTGCTTTCTTAACCCGCTTTGTCCACTTAGTATTGCAAGTGGCAGGATAGGTCTTGTTTAAGTTTTGTTTGAGTTTTTCACAAGGATGGATGTTTCCCCAATCCTCCAAAAACCTTTAAAGTGAATATTTACAAAACAGCCATAATGCTCCTTTTAAGATAAATATGTTACAAACTTTATTAATATACATATTTTTTATTTTACAAATCTGTTAATGCTTTACTTTGTTTCTTGAAATATTTATATTTCCAGGGAACATTTTGCTTATGTATTTTTCTACATTGCATTGTTGCAGGAGATTACGTCTAACATATGTTCTGCATTAAACAATTTTTATTTACAAGAATCTGTGATACAATATTTCAATTCTGAAAGCTGTTTTATTTGATGTATTAAAATAAGTGACTGTTTAGATTCAAGATAATTAGTATTCTATCTTTGTCATAGTACTATATTTTACAATACTTTTGACATACAAAACCTACTAATATATTCATATAGGTGTAATGATTTGCTTGAATACATAAAAAGAATTTGTTTTGACCAAAGAAAAGTTGGATATCAACTCATTAATAGATTTGCAAACATCACCCCAGATATAAAATTAATTTCAAAATCTTGAAATATAATTTTGATCTGGGTTCATTTTAAAATATTTGTCAGATATATGAGAAAATCACTAGGACCACTATAAATAATGTAAGAAGGGTACTCCATAGCCTGAATGCTCTTAATTGTAAAGAATATTTCCTATACTGAAGTCTGTATCGCCTTTTCTCCAAAGATGAAATAATAGCCCTTGTTTTTTCTTAGAGAGAATAAATGTGCCAGTTCTAAGTCACTAAGGCATTTCCAAGACGAATAACTCAAATTTTTACTTAATCTAATTATGAGACCTTCCAATATACTGTCCAGAAATATTTGAACAGTGACAGAATCTTCATGAATTGGGCTCTGCATGCCATTATTTTTTATGAACTTTACCATAAATAAAATGTTCATTTTTAAAACTTTGTAGGCAAAGTGACTGCCTGAAATCTGGAAGCCATGGACATCTCCAAATACTGGGCTTCCTCCTTTGTGATGCTTTGCCGCCTTTACTACAGCTGACTTCAGTTGTTGCTTGTTTGTGGGTCTTTCTGCATTAAGTTTTGTCTAAAGCATGTGAAATGCTGCTCGATGGGGATGAGATCTGGTGATTGACGGGGCAATTCCAGAATATTCCACTTATTCACTTTTAAAGACTCCTGAGTTTCTTTTGCAGTATGTTTTGGGTCATTGTCCATCTGTACTGTGAAGCGCCGTCCAATCAACCTTGCTGTCTTTGGTTGAATCTGAGAAGAAAGTGTCGCCCTGTACACTTCAGAATTCATCCAGCTGCTTCCGGCTTCAGTCACATCATCAATAACCATTAGTTACCCAGTGCCATTGGAAGTCATGCATGCCCATGCCATCACACTGCCTCCACCATGTTTTACAGAGGGTGTGCTGTGCTTTGGATCATGAGCACTTCCAAGCCCTCTTCATACTTTCTTCTTCCTATCATTCTGGTACAGGTTGATTTTAGTTTCATCTGTCAAAACAATGCTTTTCCAGAACTGGGCTGGCTTCTTTAGATATTTTTTGACAAAGTCTAATCTGACCTTTCTATTTTTAAGGCTTATTAATGGTTGGCATCTTGTGGTGAACCCTTTCTATTTGCTTTCATGAAGTTGTCTCTTTATGGTAGATTTAAATACTAAAACACCTACTTCCTAGAGAGTGTTCTTTATTGGGGTGGATGTTGCAAAGGTTTTTTTTTCCAGTATGTAAATTAGTCTGTGCACATCCACCACTGTTGTCTTCCATGGACGTCAAGGGCCTTTTTGAGTTCTTATGCACTCTTTTTCACCAGAATGTTCCAAACTCTTGATTTGGCCACTCCTAACATTTCTGCTATCTCTCTGATGGATGTTTTATTTTTTCAGTCTAATGATGGTCTGTTTCTCTTCCATTGAGAGCTCATTTGACCACATGTTGTGGGATGACAACAACAGCTTCCAAATGCAAATGCCAGAGCTGGAATCAGCTCCAGACCTTTTACCTGCTTGATGAATTAATGAGGAAAAAGTCCGTGCAGCCCATTAAAGAGCTTTTGAGATAGTTGTCCAATTACTTTTGATCCTTTGAAAAAGAGGCAGCTACATATTAAAGAGCTGTAATTCCTAAACCCTTACTCACATTAGGATGTGAATATCTTCAAATTAAAGCTGAGAGTCTGCACTTTAAGACCATATTGATTATATAACTGTAACTTGAATTTGTCTTGGTAAACAGCTAAAATGTCAAAACTTGTGTCACTGTCTAAATATTTCTGAACCTAACGGTATTTAATAATCGATTTATTAACTCTAGTGCCGAAAACTCAATTCTTTATTCAAGATGAGGTCTAAAAAGGAATTTATAGGAATGTAATATCACATTATGTAATATCACATTAATATCACATCCTTTTCTACATCCTAAAATCATATTCACTTTTGCAGTTGCTTATTGATGTTGAGTAACCCTGCTCAGAGGTTATTTTTCTTGTTATTTTACTCAGTATTATTCCATCAACTGTATAGGCAGTAATAGGATTGCAGCCACCTAGGTGCTTTACTTTTACATTTAAACAATCAATGAGTGTATACACCCCTTTAAGAATGAATTGATGCGTATTGCCAAATTACCCGAAGGGTAAATAAGTCCTAGTTAAGGGATGTATTAAAATATGACTTTTATTTCTAATCTTAAAACGTGGTAAAGAATTTTAAAACTACACTATTTTGTCTGTGTCATTACTATAATATTAAGTCTCTAGAAACTGTATAGTGCAAGGATTAGTCTGATATTAATACTGACTTATTGCTATGTCCTCTATGACTGCAGTTCATAGGTTAGTTAATCAAATATTTTACTAGGACACACACAGATTTCCCTAGTGCTACATAAACTATATATATTGCCATATATATTTAGCCATATACAGCTCTGGCAAAAATTAAGAGACCACTGCAAAATTTTCAGTTTCTCTGATTTTTCTCTTTATAGGTATATTTTTGAGTAAAATGTACATTGTTGTTTTAGTCTATAAACTACTGATAACATGTCTCCAAAATTCAAAGCTAAAAATTTTATATTTATTTGCAGCAAATGATAAAGCGTCAAAGTACTAAAAAAGAAACAGTGCTTTCAGACCTCAAATTACTCATGTTTTAACTCAGGAACAGTTCAGAAATCAATATTTAGTGGACTAACCATGATTTTTAATCACAGCTTTCATGCGTCTTGGCATGCTTTCCAATAGAAAACTGTTCAGTGGTCTCTTAATTTTCGCCAGAGCTGTACAGTCATGGTCAAAAGTATTGAGAATGAGACAAATAATAATTTTTCCAAAGTTTACTGCTTCATTTTTTGTAATGGCAATTTGCATATACTCCTGAATGTCAAAGAGTGATCAGCTTAACAGCAATTACTGTACTTGCACAGTCAATATTTGCCCAGAAAATGAACTTTAACCCCCAAAACACATTTCAACATCATTGCAGTCTTGCCTTAAAAGGAGAGGCTAACATCGTTTTAGTGATTGATCCATTAACACAGGTGTAGGTGTTGATGAGGACAGGGCTGGCGATCAATCAGTCATGATTAAGTAAGAATGACATCACTGGACACTTTAAAAGGAGGCTGGTTCTTGGTATCATTGCTTCTCTTCAGTTAACCATGGTTATCTCTAAAGAAACACGTGCAGCCATCATTGCACTGCACAAAAATGGCCTAACAGGGAAGAGTATCGCATCTACAAATATTGCACCTCAGTCAACAATCTATCACATCATCAAGAACTTCAAGGAGAGAGCTTCCATTGTTGTCAAAAAGGCTCCAGGGCGCCCAAGAAAGACCAGCAAGCGCCAGGACCGTATCTTAAAACTGTTTCAGCTGCGGGATTGGACTACCAGCAGTGCCGAGCTTGCTCAGGAATGGCAGCAGGCTGGTGTGAGTGCTTCTGCACGCACTGTGAGGCGGAGACTCTTTGAGCAAGGGCTGGTTTCAAGGAGGGCAGCAAAGAAGCCACTTCTCTCCAGAAAAAACATCAGGGATCGACTGATATTCTGCAAAAGGTACAGGGAGTGGACTGCTGAGGACTGGGGCAAAGTCATTTTCTCTGATGAATCCCCTTTTCGATTGTTTGGGACATCTGGAAAACAGCTTATTCGGAGAAGAAGAGGTGAGCGCTACCACCAGTCTTGTCTCATGCCAACTGTAAAGCATCCTGAAACCATTCATGTGTGGGGTTGCTTCTCAGCCAAGGGAATCGGCTCACTCACAGTCTTGCCTAAAAACACAGCCATGAATAAAGAATGGTACCAGAATGTCCTCCAAGAGCAACCTCTCCCAACCGTCCAAGAGCAGTTTGGTGCCCAACAATGCCTTTTCCAGCATGATGGAGCACCTTGCCATAAAGCAAAGGTGATAACTAAATGGCTCATGGAACAAAACATAGAGATTTTGGGTCCATGGCCTGGAAACTCCCCAGATCTTAATCCCATTGAGAACTTGTGGTCAATCATCAAGAGACGGGTGGACAAACAAAAACCAACAAATTCTGGCAAAATGCAAGCATTGATTATGCAAGAATGGACTGCTATCAGTCAAGATTTGGTCCAAAAGTTGATTGAGAGCATGCCAGGGAGAATTACAGAGGTCTTGAAGAAGAAGGGGCAACACTGCAAATATTGACTTGCTGCATTAACTCATTCTAACTGTCAATATAACCTATTGGTACTCAGAATATGATTGCAATTATATTTCTGTATGTGATATAAACATCAGACAAACACTAATAAAAACCAGAGGCCAGCAGATCATGTGAAAATATAATTTTGGTGTCATTCTCAAAACTTTTGGCCATGACTGTATATTTAGTTTTACATTTATCAACATATTTATCTTCAGTGTTCAAGTCAATTATGCCAAAAATGTTTTATTATTATTCTATAACATCTTACATCATCAGCAAAAAACAACACTTTACTTTTTATCCCATTTATAATATCATTCTAATAGATATTAAAAGGAATTTGGCTTAAACAGATCATTGTTGTACCCCACTGTTGACCTTCACCCATTCAGAAAACGTACCATTTATAACAACCTGTTTTCTGTCCTGCAATCAATTTTTTTTACCCATGTTCATCATTTTTCCTAGCCCCTACATCTATAGCTTAAGTACAAGGTTGATGTGTGACAGTATAAAATTTCTTTGTAAAATCTAAATATATCACATCAGCCGCATGAGTAACATCTAGATTTGCATTTACCACCTCATAAAAATCATAGGATGGGTATGACGTGTTTTTCATGAAACCATGCTAGTTATCAGTTATTTATAAAATTAACCATTATATTATTATGTATAAAATTGCAGATAAGAGACTATGATATTGATTTCAACCCAGGGGCAGACATACTGCCAGTGCAGCTGGTGCAGCGGCACCGGGGCCCGAAGGTGCAGCGGGGCCCTTGCGGGGTAGCTAATAATGATGGCAATCTAGATTGTATCTCGGAGCCCAAGGCTCCGTGGGGCCCATGACCAGATTGCCCTTATTATGTGCGGGGGGCAGGGAGCAATTTCTGCAGCTCTGCTGCTACAGGAGAAAATGGCAGTGGAGCTGCATGAATCCTCTGCTTCCTGCCCGGCACTTTCTCTCTGGAACTGGCGCACACGACTTGATGACGTCAACATGCAGTGCGCACCTGTGTCACAGAGAAAGTTGCCAGTGACGACGATGCTGTGAGGGAAAATATGGAAGGTGAGTGTTGTTTTTTTTCTTACCAATTCACCGAGGAGAGGTCCAGACAATGAGGGGTGGTGGGGGAGAGCAATGATAGGGCTGGTGGAGACTGGAGAGGACAATGATGGAGGTGAGGAGAACAATGATGGAGGTGGGGGAGGACAATAATGGAGGTGGGGAAGGACAATAATGGAGGTGGGGGAGGACAATGATGGAGGTGGGGAGAACAATGATGTATGTGGGGGAGAAGACAATTATGGATGTGGAAAGAATGATGGAGGTAGGGGTGAACAATAATTGATATGGGGAGAGGAAAATGATGGAGATGGGGAAGAGGACAATGATGGAGGTAGGGAGAACAATGATTGAGGTGGGGAGGACAATGATGGAAGTGGGGGAGAGGACAATTATGGAGACAATGATGGGGGTGGTGGAGAGGACAATGATGGAGGTTGGGAGAGGACAATGATGGGGGTGTGGTAGAGGACAATGGGGGTGAGGAGAGGACAATGAGTTGGGTGGGGGAGATGACAATGAGGGAAGTGGGGGAGAAGACAATGAGGGGGTGTGAGAGAGGACAATGAAGGGGGTGGAGATTGGGGTGGGAGTAAGGGGATCTTATGAACAGGGGGTGGAGGAGTTAGATGTGGATATAAAATGAAATGGGTGGTGGAGGAGTGTGCTAAGTCCCTGATAGCATCCTTCCCCATCTCTCAATTTATTATGACACTATTATGGACTTAAAATTTATTGGGGAGTAGGAGAGGAGGGTGTAAGGTGAATAGGACACTTTATAAATGAATTGTAAGATGGGAGAAGATTAGTGTTGAGCGATACCTTCCGATATCGGGAAATATCGGATCGGATTGGATCGGACCGATACCGAAAAAGTATTGGATATCGCTGATTCCGATACCGGAAACCAATGCAAGTCAATGGGACAGAAATATCGGAATGAAAATAAACCCTTTCTTTCCTTGTAGGTTAATTCTACATGAAGGAAAACAACTAAGAATAATGTAGAATGTATGGGGGGAGGTGGGGGAGACAATAAAGGCATAGAGGTTTAGCCCAATCAAATGGAATAGCAGGAATTAATATTTTTTTTAAGACGTTCTGAGTAGAGATGAGCGTTGTTCGACTCGAACTGTTCGCCAATCTCAAATTCGAGCTGTTTTGGGCGGTGTTCGAGCCGTTCGGCGAACACGAACGATTTGAGAAAAATTCGGCTGTTCGAGGTTATGTTCGATAACTGTTCGTGCACCAAAATCATAACTGGATTTTTTCTCAGTAATGATGAAAATTAATGTTAATACGCAGTTTGAGTGTACAGCGGGGTGGGGGGAGGGGCAGGGTATGGATCTCTGCAGGAATAATGAAGATCTCCATTTTTTTTTCTCTTTTCCGTATTTACAGTGGGGAGGTGCAATCTGCTGCAGCTGCGTGTTAGACGGCACCGCTGTTGCTGTGTGCGCTATACCTTGTTAATTTCAAGCCAATTTTCGCACAAATCTACAGATAGCTTGGGAGTAGGGAATAGTTGTGATTGCAGTCCTTTTAAGTACTAGGTTACAGCATTTCCTACGACTTTTATCAGGCAGGTCTGTGCTCTTAAATAGATAGATTGTGGGAGTAAAGACTAATTGTAATTGGAGTCCTTTTCAGGACTAGGTTACAAGAGTTCCTATCAGTTTTTGCCAGGCAGGTCTGTGCCAGTGCTGTGCAAGTTTTTTTCACAGCATTTGGCTGAATCTAGCAAAGCTAATCCTTTTTGGCCTATTGCAGAGTGTGTTAGTCAGTGGAGTAGCCTATCTGTGTTGCAAGATATACCACCTGTGTATAGAATACCAATTTTTTTACTGCACCTAGTGAAGTAAAATCTTTTGGGCATAGCATCATTCTATTAGTCCATCTATACTGACCTCCATCAGGTTGCAAATTGAATATAATTTTTTTCTGCATCTAGCTCTGAAAAAATATTTGGGCTTCTAGCAGTGTGTGGGACTTGTTCTATTAGTCCATCTATACTGACCTCCATCAGGTTGCAAACTGAATATAATTTTTTTCTGCATCTAGCTCTTAAAAATATTTGGCCTTCTAGCAGTGTGTGGGACTTGTTCTATTAGTCCATCTATACTGACCTCCATCACGCTGCAAATTCAAAATAATTTTTTGTCTGCATCTAGCTCTGAAAAAATATTTGGCCTTCTAGCAGTGTATGGGACTTTCTCTATTAGTCCATCTATACTGACCTCCATCAGGTTGCAAATTAAAAATAATTTTTATCTGCATCTACCTCTGAAAAAATATTTGGGCTTCTAGCTGTGTGTGGGACTTGTTCTATTAGTCCATCTATACTGACCTCCATCAGGTTGCAAACTGAATATAATTTTTTTCTGCATCTAGCTCTTAAAAAATATTTGGCCTTCTAGCAGTGTGTGGGACTTGTTCTATTAGTCCATCTATACTGACCTCCATCAGGTTGAAAACTGAATATAATTTTTTTCTGCATCTAGCTCTGAAAAAATATTTGGGCTTCTAGCAGTGTGTGGGACTTGTTCTATTAGTCCATCTATACTGACCTCCATCAGGTTGCAAACTGAATATAATTTTTTTCTGCATCTAGCTCTTAAAAAATATTTGGCCTTCTAGCAGTGTGTGGGACTTGTTCTATTAGTCCATCTATACTGACCTCCATCACGCTGCAAATTCAAAATAATTTTTTGTCTGCATCTAGCTCTGAAAAAATATTTGACCTTCTAGCAGTGTATGGGACTTTCTCTATTAGTCCATCTATACTGACCTCCATCAGGTTGCAAATTAAAAATAATTTTTATCTGCATCTACCTCTGAAAAAATATTTGGGCTTCTAGCTGTGTGTGGGACTTGTTCTATTAGTCCATCTATACTGACCTCCATCAGGTTGCAAACTGAATATAATTTTTTTCTGCATCTAGCTCTGAAAAAATATTTGGGCTTCTAGCAGTGTGTGGGACTTGTTCTATTAGTCCATCTATACTGACCTCCATCAGGTTGCAAACTGAATATAATTTTTTTCTGCATCTAGCTCTTAAAAAATATTTGGCCTTCTAGCAGTGTGTGGGACTTGTTCTATTAGTCCATCTATACTGACCTCCATCACGCTGCAAATTCAAAATACTTTTTTGTCTGCATCTAGCTCTGAAAAAATATTTGGCCTTCTAGCAGTGTATGGGACTTTCTCTATTAGTCCATCTATACTGACCTCCATCAGGTTGCAAATTAAAAATAATTTTTATCTGCATCTACCTCTGAAAAAATATTTGGGCTTCTAGCTGTGTGTGGGACTTGTTCTATTAGTCCATCTATACTGACCTCCATCAGGTTGCAAACTGAATATAATTTTTTTCTGCATCTAGCTCTGAAAAAATATTTGGAATTCTAGCAGTGTGTGGGACTTTCTCTATTAGTCCATCTATACTGACCTCCATCAGGTTGCAAATTAAAAATAATTTTTATCTGCATCTAGCTCTGAAAAAATATTTGGCCTTCTAGCAGTGCGTGGGACTTTCTCTATTAGTCCATCTATACTGACCTCCATCAGGTTGCAAATTAAAAATAATTTATATCTGCATCTAGCTCTGAAAAAATATTTGGCCTTCTAGCAGTGTGTGGGAATTTCTCTATTAGTCCATCTATACTGACCTCCATCAGGTTGCAAATTAAAAATAATTTTTTGTCTGCATCTAGCTCTGAAAAAATATTTGGCCTTCTAGCAGTGTGTGGGACTTTCTCTATTAGTCCATCTATACTGACCTCCATCAGGTTGCAAAGTGAATATATTTTTTTTCTGCATCTACCTCTGAAAAAATATTGGGCTTCTAGCTGTGTGTGGGACTTGTTCTATTAATCCATCTATACAGACCTCCATCAGGTTGCAAACTGAATATAAATTTTTTCTGCATCTACCTCTGAAAAAATATTTGGGCTTCTAGCAGTGTGTGGGACTTTCTCTATTAGTCCATCTATACTGACCTCCATCAGGTTGCAAACTGAATATATTTTTTTTCTGCATCTACCTCTGAAAAAATATTGGGCTTCTAGCTGTGTGTGGGACTTGTTCTATTAATCCATCTATACAGACCTCCATCAGGTTGCAAACTGAATATAATTTTTTTCTGCATCTACCTCTGAAAAAATATTTGGGCTTCTAGCTGTGTGTGGGACTTGTTCTATTAGTCCATTTATACTGACCTCCATCAGGTTGCAAACTGAATATAATTTTTTTCTGCATCTAGCTCTGAAAAAATATTTGGCCTTCTAGCAGTGTGTGGGACTTTCTCTATTTGTCCATCTATTCTGACCTCCATCAGGTTGCAAATTAAAAATAATTTATATCTGCATCTAGCTCTGAAAAAATATTTGGCCTTCTAGCAGTGTGTGGGACTTGTTCTATTAGTCCATCTATACTGACCTCCATCAGGTTGCAAACTGAATATAATTTTTTTCTGCACCTAGCTCTGAAAAAATATTTGGCCTTCTAGCAGTGTGTGGGACTTTCTCTATTAGTCCATCTATACTGACCTCCATCAGGTTGCAAATTCAAAATAATTTTTTGTCTGCATCTAGCTCTGAAAAAATATTTGGCCTTCTAGCAGTGTGTGGGACTTTCTCTATTAGTCCATCTATACTGACCTCCATCAGGCTGCAAATTAAAAATAATTTTTATCTGCATCTACCTCTGAAAAAATATTTGGCCTTCTAGCTGTGTGTGGGACTTGTTCTATTAGTCCATCTATACTGACCTCCATCAGGTTGCAAACTGAATATAATTTTTTTCTGCATCTAGCTCTTAAAAAATATTTGGCCTTCTAGCAGTGTGTGGGACTTGTTCTATTAGTCCATCTATACTGACCTCCATCACGCTGCAAATTCAAAATAATTTTTTGTCTGCATCTAGCTCTGAAAAAATATTTGGCCTTCTAGCAGTGTATGGGACTTTCTCTATTAGTCCATCTATACTGACCGCCATCAGGTTGCAAATTAAAAATAATTTTTATCTGCATCTACCTCTGAAAAAATATTTGGGCTTCTAGCTGTGTGTGGGACTTGTTCTATTAGTCCATCTATACTGACCTCCATCAGGTTGCAAACTGAATATAATTTTTTTCTGCATCTAGCTCTGAAAAAATATTTGGCCTTCTAGCAGTGTGTGGGACTTTCTCTATTAGGCCATCTGTACTGACCTCCATCAGGTTGCAAATTAAAAATAATTTTTATCTGCATCTAGCTCTGAAAAAATATTTGGCCTTCTAGCAGTGTGTGGGACTTTCTCTATTAGTCCATCTATACTGACCTCCATCAGGTTGCAAATTAAAAATAATTTATATCTGCATCTAGCTCTGAAAAAATATTTGGCCTTCTAGCAGTGTGTGGGAATTTCTCTATTAGTCCATCTATACTGACATCCATCAGGTTGCAAATTAAAAATAATTTTTTGTCTGCATCTAGCTCTGAAAAAATATTTGGCCTTCTAGCAGTGTGTGGGACTTTCTCTATTAGTCCATCTATACTGACCTCCATCAGGTTGCAAACTGAATATATTTTTTTTCTGCATCTACCTCTGAAAAAATATTGGGCTTCTAGCTGTGTGTGGGAATTGTTCTATTAATCCATCTATACAGACCTCCATCAGGTTGCAAACTGAATATAATTTTTTTCTGCATCTACCTCTGAAAAAATATTTGGGCTTCTAGCAGTGTGTGGGACTTTCTCTATTAGTCCATCTATACTGACCTCCATCAGGTTACAAACTGAATATATTTTTTTTCTGCATCTACCTCTGAAAAAATATTGGGCTTCTAGCTGTGTGTGGGACTTGTTCTATTAATCCATCTATACAGACCTCCATCAGGTTGCAAACTGAATATAATTTTTTTCTGCATCTACCTCTGAAAAAATATTTGGGCTTCTAGCTGTGTGTGGGACTAGTTCTATTAGTCCATTTATACTGACCTCCATCAGGTTGCAAACTGAATATAATTTTTTTCTGCATCTAGCTCTGAAAAAATATTTGGCCTTCTAGCAGTGTGTGGGACTTTCTCTATTTGTCCATCTATTCTGACCTCCATCAGGTTGCAAATTAAAAATAATTTATATCTGCATCTAGCTCTGAAAAAATATTTGGCCTTCTAGCAGTGTGTGGGACTTTCTCTATTAGTCCATCTATACTGACCTCCATCACGTTGCAAATTAAAAATAATTTTTATCTGCATCTACCTCTGAAAAAAATATTTGGGCTTCTAGCTGTGTGTGGGACTTGTTCTATTAGTCCATCTATTCTGACCTCCATCAGGTTGCAAACTGAATATAATTTTTTTCTGCACCTAGCTCTGAAAAAATATTTGGCCTTCTAGCAGTGTGTGGGACTTTCTCTATTAGTCCATCTATACTGACCTCCATCAGGTTGCAAATTCAAAATAATTTTTTGTCTGCATCTAGCTCTGAAAAAATATTTGGCCTTCTAGCAGTGTGTGGGACTTTCTCTATTAGTCCATCCATACTGACCTCCATCAGGCTGCAAATTAAAAATAATTTTCATCTGCATCTACCTCTGAAAAAATATTTGGCCTTCTAGCTGTGTGTGGGACTTGTTCTATTAGTCCATCTATACTGACCTCTATCAGGTTGCAATCTGAATATAATTTTTTTCTGCATCTAGCTCTGAAAAAATATTTGGCCTTCTAGCAGTGTGTGGGACTTTCTCTATTAGTCCATCTATACTGACCTCCATCAGGCTGCAAATTAAAAAAATTTTTTATCTGCATCTACCTCTCAAAAAATATTTGGCCTTTTAGCTGTGTGTGGGACTTGTTCTATTAGTCCATCTATACTGACCTCCATCAGGTTGCAAACTGAATATAATTTTTTTCTGCATCTAGATCTGAAAAAATATTTGGCCTTCTAGCAGTGTGTGGGACTTTCTCTATTAGTCCATCTATACTGACCTCCATCAGGTTGCAAATTAAAAATAATTTATATCTGCATCTAGCTCTGAAAAAATATTTGGCCTTCTAGCAGTGTGTGGGACTTTCTCTATTAGTCCATCTATACTGACCTCCATCAGGTTGCAAATTAAAAATAATTTTTATCTGCATCTAGCTCTGAAAAAATATTTTGCCTTCTAGCAGTGTGTGGGACTTTCTCTATTAGTCCATCTATACTGACCTCCATCAGGTTGCAAATTCAAAATAATTTTTTGTCTGCATCTAGCTCTGAAAAAATATTTGGCCTTCTAGCAGTGTGTGGGACTTTCTCTGTTAGTCCATCTATACTGATCTCCATCAGGTTGCAAACTGAATATATTTTTTTTCTGCATCTACCTCTGAAAAAATATTTGGGCTTCTAGCTGTGTGTAGGACTTGTTCTATTAGTCCATCTATACTGACCTCCATCAGGTTGCAAACTGAATACAATTTGTTTCTGCATCTACCTCTGAAAAAATATTTGGGCTTCTAGCTGTGTGTGGGACTTGTTCTATTAGTCCATCTATACTGACCTCCATAAGGTTGCAAATTGAATATAATTTTTTTCTGCATCTAACCCAGCCAATAGTTTTGGCCTAATACCACAGTTTGGCCACTCAGCTCTGCTCGGTTCCCATCCATTGTTTTTTTGTGCAAACAACTCCAGAGTTGTTAATTAGTTAACCACCAAAATGAGTGGAAAAAGGCCTGCTGCTGGTGGAAAGGGGAATAGGCGTGTTGGGAAGGGGAAAAAAGGTTGTGTCCGTGGGGTAGGTGTTAAAGCAACAGTAACATCTGCAGAAGAAAGACCATCTTCCAGCCAAACTAAAATGTCTACTTCTTTTAGCGGACAATGTGATAAGATCCCTTTCTTACGGCCACGCCAATCGCTACAAATTCCAGATGAGGCACAAAAACAGCAGGTGCTTCAATGGATATCAAGTGCTCCTTTAAGTGGGCTCTCCTTCACATCAACTTCAACATCACAAATACTCCAGTCCTCAAAGGTGTCACCCCAATCGCACTTGCTTCCTCACAGCTCCCAAATCTCCAGCTGCCCGTCTGAGTATGAGGTAGAACAGATGGTTGAGTCTGCAGAGCTGTTTACTCATACTATAGCCTGGGAATCAGAGGTCGACTCCAGCGCTTCTGTGAATCCAGACGAGGAAATGATCTGCACTGATGCCCAGAATCTTTATGAGTCGGATCCAGGACCAGATGCAGAAGGTTCTGACCATAATGTAGACCCTCGTTCCCAAACTGTAACTCCTGTTCGTGGAGACAATGAGGAAGACGATGATGAGACTCAAATACCTGATTGGAGCGACAACTTTAGTTTTTTGTCAGGGCAGGAACAGGTTGGCTCTGAGGACGATGGGTGTGATAACGCACAGGGTGATGATGATGAGGTTGGAGATCCCACTTACTGTCAACCCACAGTCAGCCAAGACATGAGGTCAGCAGAGAAGGTGGAGGAAGATGCTAGTGACGACGAGGTCAGGTTGCGCCTTCCTGGACAGAGATGTAGTACTGGGAGCACGTCAACAACTGCATCCTCAAACACAACTCTGCCTCTCACCACAAGTCGTGGTGGCTCTTCAGGTCGCATGGGTGCTAAGCCTTGCATAGCCTGGGCATTTTTTCAGATCGATAAAGATGACCCAACTCGTGTTATCTGTAACATTTGTCAGCAAAAGCTAAGTAGAGGCCAAAAAATACATAGTTTGAGTACTTCATGCATGAACCGGCACATGGACATGAAGCATAAGTTGCAGTGGGAAGCTCAGTGTGCTACAATGCGGCCTAGCCGGCCGGGCCAACCACCGTCTGCCATATCTTGTGCATCCGCGGCCTCTTCATCCTCTGTGACTGGGGGGACAGCAGTCACACCTGTTTTGGGGCGCAGACCTGCCACCTCTTTACCCGCAACAGCCAGCGTGATTGGCAGGTCATCATTTTCTTTGGAGGTGGTAACACCAGCTGGTGTTGAGCGCTGTCCGACATCGATAGCACCACCTTTGGATCAAGGCAACCTAACATGTCCGCCTGCATCTTCCTCACAGACCGGCAGTTTGCCGGGGACACCCTTATCAACCCCGTCTAAGCACAATAGCCAGCCCTCGGTCCCTCAGATGTGGACAAGTAAAAGACCATTTCCTCCTAGCCATGAGAAAGCTAAGAGGTTGAATTTCACCACCTGCAAGCTCTTGGCTACAGAAATGCTGCCTTTCCGCCTGGTGGACACAGAGGATTTTCGAGACCTTATGTCCGTCGCAGTGCCCCAGTACCAGATGCCCAGTCGGCACTACTTCTCAAAGAAAGGTGTGCCTGCGCTCCACCAGCATGTCGCACACAACATCACCGCTTCTTTGAGAAACTCTGTGTGTGACAGGGTGTATTTCACCACAGACACTTGGACGAGTAGGCATGGACAGGGGCGTTACATGTCGCTGACTGGGCACTGGGTAACTATGGTGACAGCAGGACAAGGGGCTGCTGTCCAAGTCTTGCCGTCCCCACGAGTTGTGCGTCAATCCTCTTTATGTCAAAGTTCCTCCACTGCTTCTGCCTCCTCAACCTCCTCTCGGTCTTCCACCTGCACCCAAAGCCTGTCTGGTCATGCCACAAGCTTTCTAACTGCGCAGAAGGGATCCTGCACTCCTCCTTACTATGCTGGCAGTAGGGCTCAACGTCATCAGGCGGTTTTTACTTTGAAATGTCTGGGAAATGTGAGTCACACAGCTGAGGAGTTGTGGTCAGCTCTGGAGAACCAATTTCATGAATGGTTGTCTCCACTGGACCTGAAACCAGGGAAGGCCGTGTGCGACAATGCTGCAAACCTGGGTGCGGCCCTTCGCCGGGGCAATGTCACACACGTGCCTTGTATGGCTCACGTGTTGAACCTGGTTGTCCAGCAATTTTTAGCCCACTATCCCAGACTAGATGGCCTTCTGCAGAGGGCACGGTCGCTGTGTGCTCACTTCCGCCGTTCGCATCCCGCAGCTCAGCGACTTACATCTCTACAGAAGTCGTTGGGCCTGCCACTTCACCGGCTAAAATGCGATGTGCCTACCCGGTGGAATTCAACTCTGCACATGTTGCAGCGACTGTGGCAGCACCGACAAGCCCTGGTGCAATACGTTCTGACGTATAGCCTGGGCCAACGAGATCCAGAGGTGGGGCAAATCACGCTGGAGGAGTGGTCTCAGATCAGGGACCTATGCACCCTTCTGCACAGTTTTGAAATGGCGACGAAGATGTTTAGTGCTGACGATGCCATTATCAGCATGACTATTCCGGTGATTTACATGCTGGAGCACATGTTAAACAGAATTCGGAGTCAGGTGGTGGCACAAGAGGAGGTGGAGGAAGTAGAGGAGGAGGAGTTGTATGCAGAAGGGCTAACATCTGCAAGGTCCAGACGGTCGGCAGCACCAAGGCGGCAGGCATGTGAGGGTGGGGGAGATGGTTTTACCAGGGCGCATGGTAGCAGCCAAACTAGTGAGGAAGGTGCAGGAGCCCAGGAAGAAGTGGAGGACGAACTGATGGAAGACTCATCAGATGGGGGAGACCTTGATCACATTTCTGTTGTGCGAGGTTGGGGGGAGAGGACAGAGGAAGGAAGCATGATTGTTACCTCGCCATCAACACAACAGGGACTTGGTGCTCCTGGATGCGCAACACACATGAGTGCCTTCCTGCTGCACTACCTGCAACATGACCCTCGAATTGTGAGAATTAGAAATAATCCTGACTACTGGGTTGCCACACTGTTAGATCCCCGGTACAAAAGTAAATTTGCAGAAATTATTCCTGCCATAGAAAGGGATGCACGCATGCAAGAGTATCAGCAGAGACTGTTGCAGAATCTTACATGTGCTTTTCCACAAAACACCAGTGGTGCACGTAGTGAATCTCACAGTTCCAACTTGCCAACCGTTGGACCGTCAAGTGTTCAGCACTCAAACCGTAACAGAACCACAGTATCTGCTGGTAACATCAATTTTGCGGAATCATTTCACCACTTTTTTAGCCCATCCTTTGCAAGGCCACAGGAGACAAGAAGTCTGACACATAGTCAACGCCTAGAGACGATGGTACAGGAGTATCTCCAAGTAAACATTGAAGCCATGACTGTGTCACTGGACCCTTGCTCTTTTTGGGCTTCCAATCTGGATAAATGGCCGGAGCTAGCCACTTACGCCTTGGAGATCTTGTTATGCCCCGCAGCCAGCGTTCTGTCTGAACGTGTGTTCAGCGCTGCTGGTGGTGTGCTGACAGATAAGCGCACGCGGCTCTCCACTGATAATGTAGACAGACTCACGTTCATAAAGATGAACAAATCATGGATCCGAAACGACTTTTCTACCCCTGTGTCATCCTGGGGAGAGTAAAAGCTTGATGATTGGTTAAAATCACCCTACCAACCGTTTTAAGCTTTCAAATTACTAATCATGTTTATCTGTATCTTGGCTGGAAAATAATTTGGGCTTTGTAGCAGTGTGCAGCACTGATTCTATTAGGCCATCTATAATAAGCTCCACCAGATTTAAAATTACTAATCATGTTTATCTGTATCTTGACTGGAAAATAATTTGGGCTTTGTAGCAGTGTGCAGCACTGATCCTATTAGGCCATCTATACTAAGCTCCACCAGATTTAAAATTAATAATAATTTTTAGCTGCATCTAGCCCGGAAAATAATTTTGGGGCTCCGAGATGCTCAAGACACATAAGTGCCTTCTTGCTGCACTACCTGCAACATGACCCTCATATTGTCAGAATTCGAAGTAATCATGACTACTGGGTTGCCACACTCTTAGATCCCCCAAACTTTTCGATCAACCTTTTCATTTTAATAAAGACCAAAAAAATGGTCATTTTTGAAATTATAAGCATTAGCAGGTTATTAGAAACTGAAATCAAACAGTTTTCAACTCAAAACTTTATTCTAGGTGATGTTACATTTTCACATAGGACCCCTTGTTCGAAAGGAGCTTCTGAACTCTCCCGTCCATTGAATTTGTCAGGTTTTGGATGGTTTCTGCTTCAATTGTTTTACATGAGGACAGAATACCCTCCCAGAGCTGTTGCTTAGATGTGAACTGCCTCCCGCCATCATAGACACTCCTTTTGATGATGCTCCAGAGGTTCTGAATGGGGTAGAGGTCAGGGGAGCATGGGGGTCACACCATAAGTTTGTCCCCTTTTATGCCCATATCAGCCAGAGATGCAGATGTTTTATGTGCAGCATGAGATGGTGCATTATCATGCAAAAAAATGATCTTGCTGTGAAATACACGGTTCTTCTTCTTGAACCATGGCAGGAAGTGCTGTTTGAGAAAATCCACATACATTATGGAGTTCATCTTTAGCGCCTTCAGGGATCCTAAAGGGGCCGACAATCTCTCTCCCCATGATTCCAGACCAAAACATTACTCCACCGCCTCCTTGTTGGCGCTGTAGCCGTGTTTGCGTGGGGTGTCCATCAACCAGCCATCCTCCACTCCACTCCATCCATCTGGACCATCGAGCGCTGCACGGCACTCATCCGTGAACAGTTTTGAAATCAGTCTTCATGTAATGTTTGGCCCACTGGAGCCGTTTCTGCTTGTGTGAAGTGGATAGAGGAGGTCGACAGGATGGCGTATGCACAGCTGCAAACCTCTGAAGGACCCTGCATCTTGTTGTTCGGGGGACGTTGGAGGCACCAGCAGCTTCAAAAACTTGTCTGCTGCTATGACAAGGCTTTTTTGCCGCTGCTCTTTTAACCTGACGTAATTGCCTGTAGGAAAGAGTCCTCAATTTACCCTTATCAGCACGCACACGTGTGTACTGTGAATCAGCTACATACTTCTTGATTGCCAAGACACTTCATCCTGATCATCGCACAATGTTGATTGTAGTCATGCCTTGACCTAAACACTCCACAATTTGTTGCTTCTCAGCAGCCGACACATCCTTTTTCTTTCCCATTTTGGCAGAAAATGTAGGCTGCTTAATAATGTGAGACAGCCTTCTTAAGTAGTCTTGCCTTTCATTGGACACACCTGCCAAACTAATTAGCACAGGTGTCTGCAATTGCTTACAGTGATATAAAGAGCCCTGACACACATCACCATCAATGAGTTTAACTGACAAACAAACAAATTCTTCCCTTATCACTCCTAAATAGTGTTGAGCATTCCGATACTGTAATATCGGGAATCGGCCGATATTCGCGGTATCGGAATTCCGATACTTAATTCCGATACTTTTACAATATCGGATACCGGAATCGGAAGTTCCCATAATGCCTGCGCTCTGCAGTGTCTGTGAAGCATGACAAGTTGGATGGCAGCGCGATCCAGCCTGTCATCAGAATGCCATCCCAGCGGGGGAGAATTCTCCTGATTGTTTAAAAGCCGGCGCGCGGTAAAAAGCCGCCGGCTTTTAAACAATCACACAGCCCCATACTGCTTCCCCGCAGCCTCCCACCCCGATCCTCCGCTCCCCTCGCCACCTCCAATCCCAATCGTAAATTAGGACCGGGCGGGGAGCGCAGCACCAAGGAGCGAAGGACCCGGGCGGGGAAGCCGGCAGTGAAAAGACTTCACCGCCGGCTTTCCCGTTCTGTGCTGCGCTTTCCCGCCGGTTATTTCAAATGAACAGCTGAGGTATCAGGTCATGCCGATCAGCTGTTCATTTGAAGTCGCCGCGGTGCCCTCAGAGGGTTCATGTGAGTTCATGCTTGACTGCATGAACTCACATGAACTTTCCCACGGCCGCACAGGTCAGCCTCACCTCCCAGACCATCAGACCGGTCATGATTAGTGTGTGTGCGGGGTGTGTGTGCAGGGTGTGTGTGCGGGGTGTGTGTGCGGGGTGTGTGTGCGATGTTTGTGCGGGTGTGTGCGGTGTCTGTGTGCGGGGTGTGTGTGCGATGTTTGTGCGGGTGTGTGCGGTGTCTGTGCGATGTGTGCGGGGTGTGTGTGCGGGGTGTGTGTGCGGGGTGTCTGTGCGATGCTTGTGCGGGTGTGCGCGGTGTCTGTGCGTGCAGGCAGACATAGGCCGATGTGACACTACTACTCCCATCGGCCTATGTCTGTCCCCCGTCCACTCCTGCCAGCAGGATCAGCTCGATGGGAGCAGTAGTTCCCATCAGCCTGATCCTGCTATTTAAATTGCCCTACTGTGTCCCCAATAAATGTTAAATACATGTCATTGGTGGCCAGTGGTTACCTAAAAGAAATTAGTTCATACATTACCTGTCCCCGCCAATCGCCACCTAAAATAAAGTAAAAAATAAAAAACTACACCTATACTCACCTAGACACCTAATTCCCCGAAGCCATCGATCTCCTGTAATAAAATATAAAATAATAAACCACAACCTTATCCTTACCCCTCCGTAGTAGTCCACGAGTGTCCCACGAAGATCTCCAGTTCAGAGCAGCCACATAGAATGTGACCGCTCTGAACCGCTGCCGCCGCTAGAATGACGGGGCCGTAAGGGTTCACCGGAGTTCAGGCAGCGCTGCTCCGGTTAGCTCCTTTACGGCCCTGCTGTATCGTGAGAAATTCCCACGGTACAGCAGTGCCGTAAAGGAGGTCTCCGGAGCTGCGCTGCCTGAATGCACTCCGGTGACCTCAGTCAGTGGCTCCCGCTGCCGGGAGCGGACGTGTTCCCGGCAGCGTGAGCTTACAGCAGCCATGACAGCTGTCACCATCTCCAGATGTGACAGCTGTGCATGGGAGATCAGCGCAGGAACGTGGACAGGTAACTATTATTTTTAGTAAACTAAGAATTAAATAAAATTGTGTGTTTTATTTCAAATAAATTATTTTTTTCTGGGTGTAGTGTGTGTTTTTTCTTTTTAACACTTTGTAGGTTAGTAATGGGGGTGTCTTATAGACGCCCATCATTACTAACCTGGGCTTCATGGCAGCTGGCGCTGACATGAACCCCACCACTATTACCCCCTGCCACCGCACCAGGGCAGCGTGGAAGAGCGAGGCTAAGTTCCAGAATTGGCGCATCCTATGGATGCGCCATTTCTGGGGCGGCTGACGGCTGGTGTTTCTAGCCTGGGAGGGGGCCATTATTCATGGCACCCTTCCTGGGCTATTAATATCAGCCCCCAGCTGTCTGCCTAGCCTTTGCTAGCTATTAAAATAGGGGGGACCCCACGTCATTTTTTTTGGGGGGGTCCCCCATTTTAATAGCTAGTAAAGGCTAGGTATTCAGCTGGGGGCTGATATTAGTAGCCTGGGAAGCTCCGTGGGTTTTACCCCCTTCCCAGGCTTCAAACATCTGCCCCAGCCGTCTGGTTAACCTCCGCTAGAGACTAAAATTATGGGGGATCCCACGCCATTTTTTTTTTTAAATAAATCCTTTATTTTAACACTAAATGACATTTGAGGAGTTAAAAAAGATGCAGTCCCTAAATTATTATTTATTTTTTAATTAATTTTTCCCAAAACTTTTGACGTGGGCTTCGCCATATTTTTGTATGCCAGCCAGGTACAGCATCCAGCTTCTATGAACGCGCCATTTTCCGGGGCGGCTGCAGACTGCAATTTTCAGCGGGGGGGCAGAAAGCTTGGGCCTCCCTGCGCTGCAGATTCCATCCCCCAGCTGTCTAGTTGTACCTGGCTGGACACAAAAATAGGGAGAAGCTCCACGTTTAGTTTTTTTTAATTATTTCATGAAATTCATGGAATAATTAAGAAAAAAAGGGCTTCCTTATATTGTTGTGTCCAACCAGGTACAAATAGGCAGCTGGTGGTTGGGGGCAGCCCGTTCCTGCCTGCTGTACCTGGCTGGACACAAATATAGTGCAAAGCCCCACGTCAATTTTTTTTAAATTATTTCAGGAAATTCATGAAATAAGTAAAAAAAAATTATGTGGGGCTTCGCCCTATATTTGTGTCCAGTCAGATACAGCAGGCAGGAACGGGCTGCCCCCAACCACCAGCTGCCTATTTGTACCTAGCCGGACACAACAATATAGGGAAGCCCTTTTTTTATTAATTATTCCATGAATTTCATGAAATAATTAAAAAAAAAAATGCGTGGGGCTTCGCCCTATTTTTGTGCCCAGCCAGATACAACTAGGCAGCTGGGGGCTGGAATCCGCAGCGCAGGGAGACCCAAGCTTTCTGGGCCACCCCCGCTGCAAATTGCAGTCCGCAGCCGCCCCAGAAAATGGCGCGTTCATAGAAGCGCCATCTTCTGGCGCTGTACCCAACTCATCCAGGGCCCTGGTGCAGTGGCTCACTTGGTAATAAAGGGGTTAAGGCCAGCTTGGCATTATCAGCTGGCCCTAAGCCCAAAATTCATGGGGTCACGCCAATATTAGACATGACCACCATGAATTTCTAGTAAAGTATTTAAAAAAACACAACACCCAGAATAAAGTCCTTTAATTGAAATAAACACACAATTCTTTATTGTTCTAAATTAAACCATACTTACCATCACGCCCATTCCAGCTGAAGCCAACGATCTCCTGCAATAAAAGTAAAATAATAAAGCAACCTCATCCTTACCTTTCCATGGCTCCCACGACAGCTTCAGCTCTGCTACATCGAGATGACAGGCTGGACCGCAGCAGAACGCTGCCATCCATCCTGTCATCCCGCAGACACTGAGAAGCGCAGGCATACTTCCACTCCTCAGTGTCTGGCTGTGACGGCATCCAGATGAGCCGAGGTCATGTCCAATGAACTCAGCTCACCTCATGTACGTCACTGACAGCGTGGGAAAATTCTCCTGCACTCAGCAGTTCAGCGTGAGAATTTTCCCACGCTGTCAGTGACGTGCATGAGGTGAGCTGAGTTCATTGGACATGACCTCACCTCATGTATGTCACTGACAGCGTGGGAGAATTCTCACGCTGAAGCGCTGAGTGCAGGAGAATTTTCCCACGCTGTCAGTGACGTGCATGAGGTGAGCTGAGTTCATTGGACATGAACTCGGCTCATCTGGATGACGTCACAGAGAGACACTGAGGAGCGCAAGCATGCCTGCGCTTCTCAGTGTCTGCGGGATGACAGGCTGGATGGCAGCGTTCTGCTGCGGTCCAGCCTGTCATCTCGATGTAGCAGAGCTGAAGCTGTCCTGGGAACCATTGAAAGGTAAGGATGATGTTGCTTTATTATTTTTCTTTTATTGCAGGAGATCGTTGGCTTCAGCTGGAATGGGCGTGATGGTAAGTATGGTTTAATTTAGAACAATAAAGAATTGTGTGTTTATTTCAATTAAAGGACTTTAATCTGGGTGTTTGTGTTTTTCTTTAACTTTGACTATGGGGTTAGTAATGGGGGTGTCTTATAGACGCCTCTCCATTACTAACCTAGGCTTGATGTCATCTAGCATTATAAGCTGACATCAACCCCAGCCCTATTACCCCACTGCCACCGCTACAGGGCAGTGGGAAGAGCGAGGCTAAGTGCCAGAATTGGCGCATCCTATGGATGCGCCATTTCTGGGGCGGCTGACGGCTGGTGTTTCTAGCCTGGGAGGGGGCCAATATTCATGGCACCCTTCCTGGGCTATTAATATCAGCCCCCAGCTGTCTGCCTAGCCTGTGCTAGCTATTAAATTAGGGGGGACCCCACGTTATTTTTTTGGGGGGTTCCCCCATTTTAATAGCTAGTAAAGGCTAGGTATTCAGCTGGGGGCTGATATTAGTAGCCTGGGAAGCTCCATGGGTATTACCCCCTTCCCAGGCTTCAAACATTTGCCCCAGCTGTCTGCTTAACCTCCGCTAGAGCCTAAAATTAAGGGGAACCCCACGCCATTTTTTTTTTAAATAAATCCTTTATTTTAACACTAAATGACAAGTAAAGTAATCAACACTATTACTGTACTTCATATATATGTGACTGACATGTTTCTATCTATCTAATCTATGTGTGAAGCTCTATTCTGTCTGTTATAAATTGTCGGGTACAGATGCTGAATTGCCGGCCGGCTTTTTTAAAGAGACGGTGCACGAAAACACTAATATTTTTTTAAATAAATCCTTTACACTAAATGACAAGTACAGTAAGCAACACTGTCACAGTACTTCATATATATGTGACTGACATGTTTCTATCTATCTAATCTATGTGTGAAGCTCTATTCTGTCTATTATAAATTGTCGGGTACAGATGCTGAATTGCCGGCCGGCTTTCTTAAAGAGACGGTGCACGAAAACACTAATATTTTTTTAAATAAATCCTTTACACTAAATGACAAGTACAGTAAGCAACACTGTCACAGTACTTCATATATATGTGACTGACATGTTTCTATCTATCTAATCTATGTGTGAAGCTCTATTCTGTCTGTTATAAATTGTCAGGTACCGCTGCTGAATTGCCGGCCGGCTTTCTTAAAGAGACGGTGCATGAAAACACTAATATTTTTTTAAATAAATCCTTTACACTAAATGACAAGTACAGTAAGCAACACTGTCACAGTACTTCATATATATGTGACTGACATGTTTCTATCTATCTAATCTATGTGTGAAGCTCTATTCTGTCTATTATAAATTGTCGGGTACAGATGCTGAATTGCCGGCCGGCTTTCTTAAAGAGACGGTGCACGAAAACACTAATATTTTTTAAAATAAATCCTTTACACTAAATGACAAGTACAGTAAGCAACACTGTCACAGTACTTCATATATATGTGACTGTCATGGTTCTATCTACCTAATCTATGTGTGAAGCTCTATTCTTTCTGTTGTAAATTGTCGGGTACCGGTGAATGCCGCTGATGAATTGCCGGCTTTTCATGTCATTCTACATTATTCTTAGTTGTTTTACTTCATGTAGAATTAACCTACAAGGAAAGAAAGGGTTTATTTTCATTCCGATATTTGTGTCCCATTGACTTGCATTGGTTTCCGGTATCGGAATCGGCGATATCCGATACTTTTTGGGTATCGGCCCGATACAATCCTATACGATATTTCCTGATATCGGAAGGTATCGCTCAACACTACTCCTAAACACTTTTTGCATAATAATTTGGAACACAGTGTACATGTGCTTTTCCACAAAACACCAGTGGTTCACGTAGTGAATCTTACAGTTCTAACTTGCCATCCGTGGTCTGTATGGAGTTGTTCAATAAAGGGCCCAAAATTAAGATAACATAGATGGGAGAGGTCTCTATGAATAGGAATTCCTAAGTATTTGATACCCTGTGAGGGCCAGGCAAAGGGAAAGTTGGACTGGATGGAATCCTATATGGATTTGGGGAGGGAGACATCGAGGGCCTCAGACTTCGCTGCATTGATTTTAAAATTTGACCATGTAACAAAGTGATCTATTTCAGCCATAACAGCATGGATGGATATATGTGATTGAGTGATATATACTAGGACATCATCAGCAAATAGAGAGCACTTGTACTCGGTGCCTCCCACCTCAATCCACCTAATATTGGGGTTATGGCGAATTGATGAGAGCAGGTGCTCCGTCACTAGGATGTATAAGAGAGGGGACAGAGGACATCCCTGCCTTGTCCCATTGGTGATTGTGAAAGGTGATGAAAATGTTCTGATGCACCCCCTGGGCCTTGGGACACCCGGAGCCGGACCCTTTTTGGTGGATGCTGGTGGTTGTAGTCTTCGTGGCGGCGACCCGGTTCCGTGGCTTAGGGTGGTCAAACCAGTGGCGGAACTATTTATGTGGTTTTGATGTTTAAATGTCCGACTACGCCACCCGTGGATTGCAGTCAGAGTGAACCGCCGCTGCAGGGCAGACCGCTGAGGCTAGTGTTGTGGGTGCAGCAGAGCGTAGCATAACTCCCCACGGGAGGAGTATAGCCTCAGGGCAGTGTATGCGGAGGATGAGGGTGATGGTGCAGGGCAGCAGCAGTAACGACACGAAGTCAGTGATGCAGTCCAGGGCCTTTACTCACAGTTCTTATTATGCAGACCACGTCTGCAGGTAACGGCTGCCCACGTCGTACTGTGCTCACAAGGTGAGGGGCTCAGACAACTCCCAGATAACTTTGGAGCGCTTCACAGGACCCCCTTTGTGTGTCCTTTGTCTGGCCTTTCTTACCAACACTTCTGTCCGGCTGCCTCGGGCCTCCTCTTGGTAAACTTGGCGCCAGTTTCCCTGACCCTATGTGGTGCCTTCCTAGCGGGTGTAGCGAGGGGTTGCGCCACATAAAATGCCACAGCCTCCGGTTTCTAGCTGAGGGTCGTTTCCTGCCTCCACTAGTTTCGGGGACCGGTCTCCCCCTTTGGCCTGACCCCTCCACGCAGGTGGATTCGGGCGTGCGGTGGTGACTCGCCCGTCCGCACCCTTGGGATCCCTTCATTCCTCGTTCCTGGAGCCTTCTCCACTCCTCTTCCTTCCTTCTCCCTCTTCCAGGCCTGGGCCTCTGTTACTAGGCCCGCCTCCAGAGCAGAGCTCATGCAGAGCCCCTGCTCCCTGCCACTTCTGCTCAGACTTCTCTGCACTGAACTAAGATGGTGCCCACCTTTTATACTCCCTTCTCAATGCACCCAGGAACTGCTTCCTCCCTGCTCCTGCACTACAGGGTTCCCATTCCTCAGTGTTCCCTCCCCCCACTCCAGCCAGGGACAGGGACTGTCGTGCCCATCTCAGAGGCATATTGGTCGCCCTGCCCCACGGCAATGTGGTGTAATGCATGCAGGTGTCGGGTCCTGATCCACACTCCATCCTTACCTGAGAGTGAGATATCACACCTCTGGGTGAGGTGCAATACTTCTGTAGCAACCGAGCCCTCAGGGTGCTACAGTTCCATTTATCTTCAGCCTAGGTGACGTATTGTGATACAGGGCCCTGATTTTGGCTATAAAAGGGTCCCCTAGACCCCTACCCCAAGCTTTTTAAGAGAATCATATATGGCGTGCCAGGAGACTCTATGGAATGCTTTCTCAGCATCCAACGAGAGTATCTAATTACAAATTTTTAACTGCATCTGTCATGAAAACAACACCCACTCTTGGGTCAGACCTTGCAGCTCTCTGGCGCCCCCGTATCCTGCTGGTCAAACACGGTATTGACAGAGGATAAGCACGGGTGCCGCTGCTCTCATTTATGTCGACTATTGCGGCACGTGATGTGACAGGACGTATATATACCACCAGTTCCTTCCAGGAATGTATATATACCTCCGACCAGCCACCCTCAAACCACAATATCACATAAATACTGGTATACTGCCACCACCGATCGCTTAACAGGTGGATCGGGTACCTGGTAGGTAACGTGAATTAGCGGGTGAGGAACGTGTTTGCTCGACATAGGACAAGAAGAAAGAAACTGGTAAATAATAATGATTTACTCCCAAAAGGGGGCAGTGTTTACAAAAGATATACAAGATATTATAAAGGAGACAATTTACATGTATGCATAAACAGTTATTAAAATAAAAGGGATAAGTAATAGCAAAACCTGCTTCACAAGGTGATGGTCTCAGATTCTGTGGGAGGGACGGCTCCCCGGAAATTAGAGGTGATTCTTCTTACGCCGCGTGATGTGCGTGCGTTCGACGTCCCTGAGAAGAATGACCTGAAAATGGCCGATTTGCTTTTTAGTAAGCAGCCAAAACTCTGGGGAACACCCCTTATTTACCTTACAAGGGGGGCTCGGCTTTGCGAGCCCACCCAGCTGCAGAAGACCTAACAGATCCTTCAGATTCCATATCTTGGTGTGGGGGGGTCCCACATCCAAGAGGGAGACATCATCTTGACCGTCACCAATATTCATGAAGATAGATATTAAATATGAAACCTCTATGACGCTCAGAAGCTCAGAATCCATTATCTCAGTTCCCGGTCATTCCTCAGTTATGCAAGTTATACTATTGTAATGGGAAAAAGGTGAGCATTCAAAAAACGTGGTTCCGATGTTTCTGTCAGACCTGTGCGTGATTAAAATTGGCATAAAACGTTTGTACAATTAAACAATGGGATTTTTTGGAGGGATTTTCCGGTTTGTACTAGCGCTTGCCCTGGACTGAGGTTTTATGGCGGGTCATAAAAATTCCTGGTTTGGGGAAAAGCAAAAGTGAGTTCTGTGTCTTCACTTACAAACAGATAGGGGGTGGGGTTTTTTTTTCCTTTTTTAAAACATCTCTCATTTTTAAAAACTCGGGCAAAAATACCTTTTGCCTGACACCTCCCCCTTTTTGACTGCGCTATGGAGGTAGGACCTTCTGGTACTCCTCCAAGCGTATGTCTGGAGGCTCCCCTCGCCGGGACAACCCATCGGCATTGCCATGCTCGCTGCCCTTGCGGTGTTGAACAGTAAAGTCGTACTGCTGGAGGGTGAGGCTCCAGCGTAACAACCTTCCGTTGGCACCTGACATGGTGTGCAGCCAACTCAGGGGGTTGTGGTCAGTCACGACAGTGAAGGGGCGCCCGTACAAGTAAGGCTGTAAGCGGTTGAGGGCCCATACAATGGCCAGGCACTCCTTCTCTATGGTGGAATAGGCCACTTCCCTCGGCAGCAGTTTCCGGCTTAGGTACAACACGGGGTGTTCTTGGTTCCCCGAGTCGACCTGGCTGAGTACAGCACCGAGGCCAAATTCACTGGCGTCGGTCTGTACTAAGAGTGGCCGTGTGCCGTCGACCGCCTTTAGTACAGGAGAGCTGCTCAGGGCAGTCTTCAAAGCCCTAAAGGCCACCTCGCATTCATCCGTCCATTTGACGGAATGGGGTAGGCTCTTCCTGGTGAGGTCTGTCAAGGGCTTCGCAAGGCTACTATAGTCCTGCACAAAGCGTCTATAGTACCCTGCGGTGCCCAAGAAGGACTGCACCTGCTTCTTGGTCCTGGGGGTGGGCCAGGACACGATAGCGTCCACCTTCCCAGGCTCTGGCTTCAGAGTACCCCCACCTACCCGGTGCCCCAGGTAGTGGACCTCGTTCATGCCCATCTGGCACTTTCCCGGCTTGATGGTCAAGCCCGCCTGGTGAATGCGCCCGAGCACCTGCTGCAGATGCTCGAGGTGATCCTCCCAGGTGGGACTGAAGATGGCAATGTCATCCAGGTACGCTACTGCGTACCTCTCCAGTCCCTGGAGCAGGTGGTTGACCATTCGCTGGAACGTGGCAGGGGCATTTTTCATGCCGAAGGGCATGACCGTGGATTCATACAATCCGAAGGGGGTGATAAAGGCGGACTTCTCCTGAGCCCCGGGGCTCAAGGGAATCTGCCAATATCCCCGACTCAAATCCATAATGGAGAGATAGCTCGCGCTGGCTAACCGCTCCAGCAGCTCCTCAATGCGTGGCATTGGTTGTGCGTCAGAGGCGGTGATAGCGTTGAGCCCCCTGTAGTCCACACAGAACCGGGTGGTCCGGTCCTTCTTAGGCACCAGGACTACAGGTGAGGCCCACGCGCTCTTGGACCGCTTAATCACCCCCAACTGCAGCATCTCCTCGACCTCCTGGCGCATGACATGCTGCACCTCGTCGGAGATTCGATAGGCTGTCCGCCGGAGTGGGGCATGATTCCCGGTGTCCACTTCATGGACCGCCACTTCAGTCCTGCCAGGCAGGTTGGTGAACACTGCTTGGAAGGGTTTCAGCACTGCTTGCATCTGAGACCTCTGGTCTGCGGATAGCAAGTCGCTTAGCTCTACATCCTCTAGGGACCCGCTGGCCTTCGCTTGGGCGAGCATGTCCAAGAGGGGGTCATCCTCCCCATCCTCGGGCAGGTTGCAGACCGGTAGGACGCAGGTTCCACGTTCTTGATGAGCCTTCATCATATTAACGTGAAACGCCTTCCGCCTACCCCGCTCGTGGTCAAGTGTGATCACGTAGGTGACCGGGTTGAGCTGTTGGTGAATGACGTACGGGCCTTCCCAGGCCGCCTGAAGCTTGTCCTTTGGTACGGGGACCAGCACCCACACCTTCTGACCCACCTGGTAGGTCCGTTCTCGGGCGTTCTGGTCGTACCAATGCTTCTGGTCAGCCTGGGCTTGCGCCATGTTGTCATGCACCAACTGCGTCAAGGTCTGCATCTTGTCACGGAAGCGCATGACATACTCCACGATGGACACTCCTGGGGAGCTCGGCTCTTCTTCCCAGAATTCCCTTATCAACCCAAGGGGTCCTCGGACACGCCTGCCATACAGGAGCTCAAAGGGGGAGAACCCCGTCGAGGCCTGTGGAACCTCTCTGTAAGCAAATAGCAGGTGTGGGAGGTAACGCTCCCAGTCGCGACCCTGGGTCTCAACCAGCATTTTTAACATCTGTTTGAGGGTACCGTTGAATCGCTCACACAAACCATTGGTCTGTGGGTGATACGCACTCGATACCAGATGCTGCACCTGCATTTTCTTACATAGGGCCTCCATTAAGCGTGACATGAACTGAGTCCCCTGGTCGGTAAGCATCTCCCTGGGAAATCCTACTCGCGAAAAGATGGCCAAGAGGGCGTCCGCCACCTTATCCGCCCTAATTGAGGACAGGGCTACTGCCTCCGGATACCGGGTAGCATAGTCTACCACGGTAAGGATGAATCGTTTTCCAGAGCTGCTGGGTATGGCCAGTGGTCCCACAATGTCCACAGCAATCCTCTGGAAAGGCTCCTCTATCACTGGCAAAGAGATCAGGGGGGCTTTGGGGGCCGGCCCTGACTTTCCCACTCTTTGACACGTGGTACAGGAGCGACAGTAGTTCACCACATCTGTCCTCATTTTGGGCCAATAAAAGTGATGAGACAGCCGGGCCTTGGTTTTGCTAACCCCCAAGTGTCCAGCGAGTGGAATTTCATGGGCGATCCGCAACAACTCGTCCCTGAATTGGTAGGGGACGACCAGCTGTCTTTCCCTCAGCCACTCCTGTTGGGGTGTACAGGGAACTGTCTCCCGGTACAACCTCCCTTGGTCCCAGAATACCCTCTCCTTATCCGACTCGGAGGTGGGTTTCTCCGCGAGGCTCCTTAACGTCTCCAGACTATCATCTGAGTGCAGAGCTGCCTGAAACTCCTGGCTGGAGGAAGCCAGAAGTGAGGTTAAGGCCACGTCCTCACTGGGACCCTCTGGGACCGGCTCTGGGTCCATACCTGATTCAGTTATTCCTCTGTTCGAGGGGGGTCCAGAAGGCAGGGCGTTACTTGCATTCTGGGCACTCTGACTGCGGGTAACAGCGGCTATATAGGCCGTCTCCCCGGGGAATAACACCGTCTCATTAGCCTGAGAGGCCATGAGAACTACTTCTCCATCATCCTCCATTACCTCAGGCACAGTGCTACGTATGCGGCAGCTACCATCAGCCAGGTCTCCATCTGTTGTGACACTGGTCACTGGCACAGCACCACCTGCTTCATGGTCCTCGTGCCTCTCCCCATTACCCTTGGCACTGACATTTGCTCCTGCTAGGGGATCCTCAGCAACATCACCCCGCAGAGTGACATGGCTGAGTTCTCCTGCACCTTCCAATACAACAACATCATCATCATCATCATCATCATCACCATCATCATGTAAAGCATTGACATTCACATTATTAGCATTAACCTTACCAACCGTATCAGATCGGGGAGGGGTGTCAGGGACATAATAAGCAAACATCCTCCCCAAATCAGTTCCCAACAAAACATTTGCAGGTAGGTTTTTGGATACTCCCACTTCCTTCACCCCACTCCCCGCACCCCAATCAATAAAAACCCGGGCCATGGGCAAGGGGCATCGGACGCCCCCAATCCCAGTGACAGTCAGGGTCTTTCCTGGAATAAGCGCTTCAGGGGACACCAGTTCAGGTCGGATGAGGGTTCGTTCGGCCCCAGTGTCCTTGAGGCCTACAGTGAGAGTGTCCCCCACCCTGACAGACTGAAAGTTTTCACAGGCCCTCCCAACCGGCCCACCCACCAAAAGAACTGAAGCATTAGGCCCTGGGGCCTTGGATGGGGGGTTCTTCCTCTGCTTCTCTGGGCAAGTGGCGCTGAGATGACCAGTCTGGTTGCAGGAATAACACCTGCGGGCATCGGATGCAGGCAGGGCCTTGGCAACGGGAAAAAGGCCTCCGGAAGGTCGGCTGGCAGGGGCAGGGATGGTGGTTGATGGCTTACCCCCTTTCCAGCTGGCGACGACCGGCTTCCGCACCTCTGGTCTCCGGTTGGCCTCGTAGGTGTCTGCGATCTGCGCTGCTTTATTGGCATCAGGTGGCTCCCGATCCATCACGAACTGCCGTACCTCAGTCGGACACAGATGCAGGAACTGGTCTTTCACCATCAGGTCCTTTAGCTGCTCAAAGGTGGTCGCTGACAGTCCTTGGATCCACTGCTCAAAGTTGATTCTGAGCCCGTCTACCACATCACGGTAGGTGTCCTGTGGTCCACGCTGGAGGGTTCTGAATTTTTTCCGGTAAACCTCCGGAGTCAGCTGGTACTTTTTTATCAGGGCCTGCTTGACGGCCTCATAGTCTCCATCCTGCTCTCGAGGGAGGGAAGCAAACACCTCCAAAGCTTTTCCTCGGAGCCCTGGAGTCAAATATCTTGCCCATTGGTCGATGGGCAGCTGATACTGCCTGCAGGCCTTTTCAAAGCCTCGCAGAAATGTGTCCAAGTCCCCATCCTTTTCCATCACAGGGAAGTGCTCAGGACGAGGTTTAAAGCAGCTGGCACTGTTGGACTCACGGGTCTGCGTAGAGGGCGACTCCTTCTGAATCCGGGCTAGCTCCAGCTGGTGTTGTCGGTCAGCTTGTCGCTCAGCAGCCTCTCGGTCAGCTTGTCGCTCAGCCCGCTCCTGGAATTTCAGGATCAGCTCCAGTCGTCCATCATGATTGTCTGTGGCGAGCTCCTCCAAGGCCATCTGCAGGTGGGGGTCCACACTACCCTGGTTGCGGGTATGGCTGGCAATCACCGGTTGGACCCCGGCAGCAACACCATCCGGGCCCTGGCTGGCCGCCCCCTCATCAGGGCTCTGCTGTCGGACGGGCTCTGCAGCACCTTGTAACAGTTCAGAAATCATTTGTTCTTTGCTTTTGCCGTGGGGGTCAATGCCTTTGGTTATACATATTCCAGTAAGAGTGTCCTTTTTCTGCTGGTGATACCAGGACTCCCCAAATACGACCATGATCACCAAAATAAAAATAGAAAAGAAAAAACGAAGAAGGGTAGGGGTAACTGCTACACATACAGTATTGTCTCAGATCTAATAAACACTGAGTTCGATCTTCAAAACTTTTGTGCAAGTTTTTAGTGAGAGGAATGATTGCTCAAACCAGATCACTAATGTCCTATGATCCCACCGCTTGCCACCAATTTGTCATGAAAACAACACCCACTCTTGGGTCAGACCTTGCAGCTCTCTGGCGCCCCCTTATCCTGCTGGTCAAACACGGTATTGACAGAGGATAAGCACGGGTGCCGCTGCTCTCATTTATGTCGACTATTGCGGCACGTGATGTGACAGGACGTATATATACCACCAGTTCCTTCCAGGAACGTATATATACCTCCGACCAGCCACCCTCAAACCACAATATCACATAAATACTGGTATACTGCCACCACCGATCGCTTAACAGGTGGATCGGGTACCTGGTAGGTAACGTGAATTAGCGGGTGAGGAACGTGTTTGCTCGACATAGGACAAGAAGAAAGAAACTGGTAAATAATAATGATTTACTCCCAAAAGGGGGCAGTGTTTACAAAAGATATACAAGATATTATAAAGGAGACAATTTACATGTATGCATAAACAGTTATTAAAATAAAAGGGATAAGTAATAGCAAAACCTGCTTCACAAGGTGATGGTCTCAGATTCTGTGGGAGGGACGGCTCCCCGGAAATTAGAGGTGATTCTTCTTACGCCGCGTGATGTGCGTGCGTTCGACGTCCCTGAGAAGAATGACCTGAAAATGGCCGATTTGCTTTTTAGTAAGCAGCCAAAACTCTGGGGAACACCCCTTATTTACCTTACAAGGGGGGCTCGGCTTTGCGAGCCCACCCAGCTGCAGAAGACCTAACAGATCCTTCAGATTCCATATCTTGGTGTGGGGGGGTCCCACATCCAAGAGGGAGACATCATCTTGACCGTCACCAATATTCATGAAGATAGATATTAAATATGAAACCTCTATGACGCTCAGAAGCTCAGAATCCATTATCTCAGTTCCCGGTCATTCCTCAGTTATGCAAGTTATACTATTGTAATGGGAAAAAGGTGAGCATTCAAAAAACGTGGTTCCGATGTTTCTGTCAGACCTGTGCGTGATTAAAATTGGCATAAAACGTTTGTACAATTAAACAATGGGATTTTTTGGAGGGATTTTCCGGTTTGTACTAGCGCTTGCCCTGGACTGAGGTTTTATGGCGGGTCATAAAAATTCCTGGTTTGGGGAAAAGCAAAAGTGAGTTCTGTGTCTTCACTTACAAACAGATAGGGGGTGGGGTTTTTTTTTCCTTTTTTAAAACATCTCTCATTTTTAAAAACTCGGGCAAAAATACCTTTTGCCTGACACCCCACTCCAGCCAGGGACAGGGACTGTCGTGCCCATCTCAGAGGCATATTGGTCGCCCTGCCCCACGGCAATGTGGTGTAATGCATGCAGGTGTCGGGTCCTGATCCACACTCCATCCTTACCTGAGAGTGAGATATCACACCTCTGGGTGAGGTGCAATACTTCTGTAGCAACCGAGCCCTCAGGGTGCTACAGTTCCATTTATCTTCAGCCTAGGTGACGTATTGTGATACAGGGCCCTGATTTTGGCTATAAAAGGGTCCCCTAGACCCCTACCCCAAGCTTTTTAAGAGAATCATATATGGCGTGCCAGGAGACTCTATGGAATGCTTTCTCAGCATCCAACGAGAGTATCTAATTACAAATTTTTAACTGCATCTAGCCCAGGAAATACTTTGTGCCTAGTAGCAGTGTCTGCTAGTCAGCAGATTATCCCGGCTGTTAAGCAAGCTACACCACCTGTAGTTTGGACACTTAATTTTTTCAAAGGAAATGCTTCGGGACCACGGGATACTCAGTGAAGAGCATCAGGAGGCACCCCAAGGCATAGGGGCTGGGACTGGCAGTAGGATGCCTTGCGGTGGACAGCCGAGCTCGATCCTTATAAAAGCTTTTTAACTGCAGCAGCTTTAGTGGACGCTACTGGAGCTGGAATTACGCGGCTGCTGGCATGAGACTTGCCCTCCAATAGATCCTTGTAAATGGATTTAAAGTGTATTCATTCAAATTAGAGAGACAATTTAAATTAAAAAGCTTAGAGCTGCCTCCACCACAGGGGGGCTCGCTCGACCCACCAGCGGACAGGCACCAGTATTGGGAGAGGGGGGCTGGCCGTCAGGGTTCACCGCGGCTCTGGCACAAACCCGGCGACACGGAGGTGGCACGGGCAGGAGCGGACTGAACGTGTCGGCTTCTCACTTTTTGGATTTTAGAAGGGCATGACATGCCTATATCTGTGTCTCCCCCTCCTTTTACTCCTCCACCTCTTTTCTTTTCGCATGACTATATGTACTTGTCACTTTTCCATGTGTTAGTTGTGTCTTCTGAGCAGTTTGTCAGCTTTTGGACACCTTTGAAGGTGTTTTCTATGTGTTTCTATGTGTTTTTGTTTGCCTGCCATTGGTTTTAACGGTGTTCGAAGGTGTTCGACGAACAGTTCGACGAACAGTTCGGCGAACACACGGGTGTTCGACGAACCGAACCGAACTCGAACACTACGGGGATGGATCAACACTAGTTCTGAGTTACGGAAATATTGACTATGTTAAGTATTTTTATATTTTGTCAGATATTTATGTTTCACTACTTCCATGCTCTTCACCTTCTTTTTTACTTCTCCCACACTTTCTCCTTCATCATCCTCAGCATCTTTTTCATCCTCTTCTTCTTCACCTTCTTCATCTTCTTCTTCTTCACCTTCTTCGTATTATTGTTTTTTTTTACATTCTTCATATTCTACTTCTTCATCTTCTTCATATTCTTCTTCTTCATCATATTCTTATTTGTGACAGGCATTCCTGTAGTTGTTATCTATAAAAGGTTGGACATTACACCTTTCGTTCTGCCCGTCACAAAAGATTTACAACAGGCTTTGTCCGCGTTCAGTTTGGCCTGCAGCAGCAGGTCTTTTCCAGGGGCACCACGAGGAGGAACGGACTCACCCCCATACACTGCTTAGTCATCTTCTGCTTATAATTTAGATATTATCTTTTGCTCTGCCTTTTAGTCTTATGCTTAATGTTCTTCCGCTTTTTGTTCTGCAGCTTCTTGTATTTCTGCTTCTTGGTTTTCTGTCTCTTGTTCTTCTGTATCTTGGTGCTTGTCTTCTCTTCTTTGTCCTCTTGGTCAACTTCTTCAGGGTCATCTTCTTGGTCTTCTTCGGGGTGGTCTTCAGGGTCGTCGTCTTCGGGGGTCCTCGTCTTCGGGGTCCTCGTCTTCTTCGGGTTGGTCTTCTGGGTCCTCGTCTTCGGGGTCCTCGTCTTCTTCGGGGTGGTCTTCAGGGTCCTCGTCTTCTTCGGGGTGGTCTTCAGGGTCCTCGTCTTCTTCGGGGTGGTCTTCAGGGTCGTCGTCTTCTTCGGGGTGGTCTTCAGGGTCCTCGTCTTCAGGGTCGTTGTCTTCGGGGTCCTCGTCTTCTTAGGGCTGGTCTTCAGGGTCCTCATCTTCAGGGTCCTCGTCAGGGAGATCCAGAGTGATTACCAAGAACCATTTCAAATAGCTTGAACTTGGAAATGTAGCAGAAGGTACAAGAAAGCTGAGGAACTACCGAGAACCAGCTGACGGTACTGGAACCCGGATGGGTAGCAGAAGGTACAAGAGCCAATGGAACTGCCGAAGACCAGCTGACGGTACTGGAACTCGGTTACTAAGCAGGAGGAACCTGTGCCAGAAAGCACTACCAAGGACCAGCAGACATTGGTGGAACTTGGATACCGAGAAGTAGGCACCTAATCCAAAGGCACTGCCGAGAACCAGCTGACGGTACTGGAACCCGGATGGGTAGTAGAAGGTACAAGAGCAAATTGAACTACCGAGGACCAGCTGACGGTACTGGAACCCGGATGGGTAGCAGAAGGTACAAGAGCCAATGGAACTGCCGAAGACCAGCTGACGGTGCTGGAACTCGGTTACTAAGCAGGAGGTACCTGTGCCAGAAAGCACTACCAAGAACCAGCAGACGTTGGTGCAACTTGGATACCGAGAAGGAGGCACCTAATCCAAAGGCACTGCCGAGAACCAGCTGACGGTACTGGAATCCGGATTGGTAGCAGAAGGTACCCATGTAAAAAAAAGTTCAAGGCCGCGAGCCGGCCGCAGTTACCAAAACCCACAGTCCTACAGGGGGTGCTTGTCCTATTGGCACTATGGAACCAGCCTTCATTGCCTGATCCCGCAGCCCACATAGGAGTCACCTAAACTGCAGGCACCATAGAGTCAGCTAACCCGACCGCAACACGACAGGACAACGCATTGGAGGCAAAGTGACGTTGACACTACCCGGAAACAGCTGGCGTGCTGGAACCAGGCTGAGCAGGAGGGAGTACCCGTGCCAAAGACACTGCCGAGAACCAGCTGACGGTACTGGAACCCGGATGGGTAGTAGAAGGTACAAGAGCCAATGGAACTGCCGAAGACCAGCTGACGGTACTGGAACTCGGTTACTAAGCAGGAGGTACCTGTGCCAGAAAGCACTACCAAGTAGAGCTGAGCGTTGTTCTACTCGAACTGTTCGCCAATCTCAAATTCGAGCTGTTTTGGGCGGTGTTCGAGCCGTTCGGCGAACACGAACAATTTGAGAAAAATTCGGCTGTTCGAGGCTATGTTCGATAACTGTTCGTGCACCAAAATCATAACTGGATTTTTTCTCAGTAATGATGAAAATTAATGTTAATACGCAGTTTGAGTGTACAGCGGGGTGGGGGGAGGGGCAGGGGATGGATCTCTGCAGGAACAATGAAGATCTCCATTTTTTTTTTCTCTTTCCCGCATTTACAGTGGGGAGGTGCAATCTGTCAGCCTATCAGCAGCGCACACACGGAGCGAAGTGCTTTTTTTCACACAAGCAAGGGCATGTGTCATTGGCAGTGTATGTCACATGTCCTTGCCCTATAAGACCAAGCCATTTTCCCCGTCGCCACCATTTTCTCACTGCTGCAGCTGCGTGTTAGACGGCACCGCTGTTGCTGTGTGCGCTATACCTTGTTAATTTCAAGCCAATTTTCGCACAAATCTACAGATAGCTTGGGAATAGTTGTGATTGCAGTCCTTTTAAGGACTAGGTTACAGCATTTCCTACGACTTTTATCAGGCAGGTCTGTGCTCTTAAATAGATAGATTGTGGGAGTAAAGACTAATTTTAATTGGAGTCCTTTTCAGGACTAGGTTACATCAGTTCCTATCAGTTTTTGCCAGGCAGGTCTGTGCCAGTGCTGTGCAAGTTTTTTTCACAGCATTTGGCTGAATCTAGCATAGCTAATCCTTTTTGGCCTATTGCAGAGTGTGTTAGTCAGTGTGTTAGTCAGTGGAGTAGCCTATCTGTGTTGCAAGATATACCACCTGTGTATAGAATACCAATTTTTTTACTGCACCTAGTGAAGTAAAATCTTTTGGGCATAGCATCATTCTATTAGTCCATCTATACTGACCTCCATCAGGTTGCAAATTGAATATAATTTTTTTCTACATCTAGCTCTGAAAAAATATTGGGCTTCTAGCTGTGTGTGGGACTTGTTCTATTAATCCATCTATACAGACCTCCATCAGGTTGCAAACTGAATATATTTTTTTCTGCATCTACCTCTGAAAAAATATTGGGCTTCTAGCTGTGTGTGGGACTTGTTGTATTAGTCCATCTATACTGACCTCCATCAGGTTGCAAACTGAATATATTTTTTTCTGCATCTACCTCTGAAAAAATATTGGGCTTCTAGCTGTGTGTGGGACTTGTTCTATTAATCCATCTATACAGACCTCCATCAGGTTGCAAACTGAATATATTTTTTTCTGCATCTACCTCTGAAAAAATATTGGGCTTCTAGCTGTGTGTGGGACTTGTTGTATTAGTCCATCTATACTGACCTCCATCAGGTTGCAAACTGAATATATTTTTTTCTGCATCTACCTCTGAAAAAATATTGGGCTTCTAGCTGTGTGTGGGACTTGTTCTATTAATCCATCTATACAGACCTCCATCAGGTTGCAAACTGAATAGATTTTTTTCTGCATCTAGCTCTGAAAAAATATTTGGCCTTCTAGCAGTGTGTGGGACTTTCTCTATTAGTCCATCTATACTGACCTCCATCAGGTTGCAAATTGAATATAATTTTTTTCTGCATCTAACCCAGCCAATAGTTTTGGCCTAATACCACAGTTTGGCCACTCAGCTCTGCTCGGTTCCCATCCATTGTTTTTTTGTGCAAACAACTCCAGAGTTGTTAATTAGTTAACCACCAAAATGAGTGGAAAAAGGCCTGCTGCTGGTGGAAAGGGGAATAGGCGTGTTGGGAAGGGGAAAAAAGGTTGTGTCCGTGGGGTAGGTGTTAAAGCAACAGTAACATCTGCAGAAGAAAGACCATCTTCCAGCCAAACTAAAATGTCTACTTCTTTTAGCGGACAATGTGATAAGATCCCTTTCTTACGGCCACGCCAATCGCTACAAATTCCAGATGAGGCACAAAAACAGCAGGTGCTTCAACGGATATCAAGTGCTCCTTTAAGTGGGCTCTCCTCCACATCAACTTCAACATCACAAATACTCCAGTCCTCAAAGGTGTCACCCAAATCGCACTTGCTTCCTCACAGCTCCCAAATCTCCAGCTGCCCGTCTGAGTATGAGGTAGAACAGATGGTTGAGTCTGCAGAGCTGTTTACTCATACTATAGCCTGGGAATCAGAGGTCGACTCCAGCGCTTCTGTGAATCCAGACGAGGAAATGATCTGCACTGATGCCCAGAATCTTTATGAGTCGGATCCAGGACCAGACGCAGAAGGTTCTGACCATAATGTAGACCCTCATTCCCAAACTGTAACTCCTGTTGGTGGAGACAATGAGGAAGACGATGATAAGACTCAAATACCTGATTGGAGCGACAACTTTAGTTTTTTGTCAGGGCAGGAACAGGTTGGCTCTGAGGACGACGGGTGTGATAACGCACAGGGTGATGATGATGAGGTTGGAGATCCCACTTACTGTCAACCCACAGTCAGCCAAGAGATGAGGTCAGCAGAGGAGGTGGAGGAAGATGCTAGTGACGACGAGGTCAGGTTGCGCCTTCCTGGACAGAGACGTAGTACTGGAAGCACGTCAACAACTGCATCCTCAAACACAACTCTGCCTCTCACCACAAGTCGTGGTGGCTCTTCAGGTCGCATGGGTGCTAAGCCTTGCATAGCCTGGGCATTTTTTCAGATCGATAAAGATGACCCCACTCGTGTTATCTGTAACATTTGTCAGCAAAAGCTAAGTAGAGGCCAAAAAATACATAGTTTGAGTACTTCATGCATGAACCGGCACATGGACATGAAGCATAAGTTGCAGTGGGAAGCTCAGTGTGCTACAATGCGGCCTAGCCGGCCGGGCCAACCACCGTCTGCCATATCTTGTGCATCCGCGGCCTCTTCATCCTCTGTGACTGGGGGGACAGCAGTCACACCTGTTTTGGGGCGCAGACCTGCCACCTCTTTACCCGCAAAAGCCAGCGTGATTGGCAGGTCATCATTTTCTTTGGAGGTGGTAACACCAGCTGGTGTTGAGCGCTGTCCGACATCGATAGCACCACCTTTGGATCAAGGCAACCTAACATGTCCGCCTGCATCTTCCTCACAGACCAGCAGTTTGCCGGGGACACCCTTATCAACCCCGTCTAAGCACAATAGCCAGCCCTCGGTCCCTCAGATGTGGACAAGTAAAAGACCATTTCCTCCTAGCCATGAGAAAGCTAAGAGGTTGAATTTCACCATCTGCAAGTTCTTGGCTACAGAAATGCTGCCTTTCCGCCTGGTGGACACAGAGGATTTTCGAGACCTTATGTCCGTCGCAGTGCCCCAGTACCAGATGCCCAGTCGGCACTACTTCTCAAAGAAAGGTGTGCCTGCGCTCCACCAGCATGTCGCACACAACATCACCGCTTCTTTGAGAAACTCTGTGTGTGACAGGGTGCATTTCACCACAGACACTTGGACGAGTAGGCATGGACAGGGGCGTTACATGTCGCTGACTGGGCACTGGGTAACTATGGTGACAGCAGGACAAGGGGCTGCTGTCCAAGTCTTGCCGTCCCCACGAGTTGTGCGTCAATCCTCTTTATGTCAAAGTTCCTCCACTGCTTCTGCCTCCTCAACCTCCTCTCGGTCTTCCACCTGCACCCAAAGCCTGTCTGGTCATGCCACAAGCTTTCTAACTGCGCAGAAGGGATCCTGCACACCTCCTTACTATGCTGGCAGTAGGGCTCAACGTCATCAGGCGGTTTTTACATTGAAATGTCTGGGAAATGTGAGTCACACAGCTGAGGAGTTGTGGTCAGCTCTGGAGAACCAATTTCATGAATGGTTGTCTCCACTGGACCTGAAACCAGGGAAGGCCGTGTGCGACAATGCTGCAAACCTGGGTGCGGCCCTTCGCCGGGGCAATGTCACACACGTGCCTTGTATGGCTCACGTGTTGAACCTGGTTGTCCAGCAATTTTTAGCCCACTATCCCAGACTAGATGGCCTTCTGCAGAGGGCACGGTCGCTGTGTGCTCACTTTCGCCATTCGCATCCCGCAGCTCAGCGACTTACATCTCTACAGAAGTCGTTGGGCCTGCCACTTCACCGGCTAAAATGCGATGTGCCTACCCGGTGGAATTCAACTCTGCACATGTTGCAGCGACTCTGGCAGCACCGACAAGCCCTGGTGCAATACGTTCTGACGTATAGCCTGGGCCAACGAGATCCAGAGGTGGGGCAAATCACGCTGGAGGAGTGGTCTCAGATCAGGGACCTATGCAGCCTTCTGCACAGTTTTAAAATGGCGACGAAGATGTTTAGTGCTGACGATGCCATTATCAGCATGACTATTCCGGTGATTTACATGCTGGAGCACATGTTAAACAGAATTCGGAGTCAGGTGGTGGCACAAGAGGAGGTGGAGGAAGTAGAGGAGGAGGAGTTGTATGCGGAAGGGCTAACATCTGCAAGGTCCAGATGGTCGGCAGCACCAAGGCGGCAGGCATGTGAGCGTGGGGGCGATGGTTTTACCAGGGCGCATAGTAGCAGCCAAACTAGTGAGGAAGGTGCAGGAGCCAAGGAAGAAGTGGAGGACGAACTGATGGAAGACTCATCAGATGAGGGAGACCTTGATCACATTTCTGTTGTGCGAGGTTGGGGGGAGAGGACAGAGGAAGGAAGCATGATTGTTACCTCGCCACCAACACAACAGGGACTTGGTGCTCCTGGATGCACAACACACATGAGTGCCTTCTTGCTGCACTACCTGCAACATGACCCTCGAATTGTGAGAATTAGAAATAATCCTGACTACTGGGTTGCCACACTGTTAGATCCCCGGTACAAAAGTAAATTTGCAGAAATTATTCCTGCCATAGAAAGGGATGCACGCATGCAGGAGTCTCAGCAGAGACTGTTGCAGAATCTTACATGTGCTTTTCCACAAAATACCAGTGGTGCACGTAGTGAATCTCACAGTTCCAACTTGACAACCGTGGGACCGTCAAGTGTTCAGCACTCAAACCGTAACAGAACCACAGTATCTGCTGGTAACATCAATTTTGCGGAATCATTTCACCACTTTTTTAGCCCATCCTTTGCAAGGCCACAGGAGACAAGAAGTCTGACACATAGTCAACGCCTAGAGACGATGGTACAGGAGTATCTCCAAGTAAACAATGAAGCCACGACTGTGTCACTGGACCCTTGCTCTTTTTGGGCTTCCAATCTGGATGAATGGCCGGAGCTAGCCACTTACGCCTTGGAGATCTTGTCATGCCCCGCAGCCAGCGTTCTGTCTGAACGTGTGTTCAGCGCTGCTGGTGGTGTGCTGACAGATAAGCGCACGCGGCTCTCCACTGATAATGTAGACAGACTCACGTTCATAAAGATGAACAAATCATGGATCCAAAACGACTTTTCTACCCCTGTGTCATCCTGGGGAGAGTAAAAGCTTGATGATTGGTTAAAATCACCCTACCAACCGTTTTAAGCTTTCAAATTACTAATCATGTTTATCTGTATCTTGGCTGGAAAATAATTTGGGCTTTGTAGCAGTGTGCAGCACTGATTCTATTAGGCCATCTATAATAAGCTCCACCAGATTTAAAATTACTAATCATGTTTATCTGTATCTTGACTGAAAAAATAATTTGGGCTTTGTAGCAGTGTGCAGCACTGATCCTATTAGGCCATCTATACTAAAGCTTCACCAGATTTAAAATTAATAATAATTTTTAGCTGCATCTAGCCCGGAAAATAATTTTGGGGCTCCGAGATGCGCAAGACACATAAGTGCCTTCTTGCTGCACTACCTGCAGCATGACCCTCATATTGTCAGAATTCGAAGTAATCATGACTACTGGGTTGCCACACTCTTAGATCCCCCAAACTTTTCGATCAACCTTTTCATTTTAATAAAGACCAAAAAAATGGTCATTTTTGAAATTATAAGCTTTAGCAGGTTGTTAGAAACTGAAATCAAACAGTTTTCAACTCAAAACTTTATTCTAGGTGATGTTACATTTTCACATAGGACCCCTTGTTCGAAAGGAGCTTCTGAACTCTCTCGTCCATTGAATTTGTCAGGTTTTGGATGGTTTCTGCTTCAATTGTTTTGCATGAGGACAGAATACCCTCCCAGAGCTGTTGCTTAGATGTGAACTGCCTCCCGCCATCATAGACACTCCTTTTAATGATGCTCCAAAGGTTCTGAATGGGGTAGAGGTCAGGGGAGCATGGGGGTCACACCATAAGTTTGTCCCCTTTTATGCCCATATCAGCCAGAGATGCAGATGTTTTATGTGCAGCATGAGATGGTGCATTATCATGCAGAAAAATGATCTTGCTGTGAAATACACGGTTCTTCTTCTTGAACCATGGCAGGAAGTGCTGTTTGAGAAAATCCACATACATTATGGAGTTCATCTTTAGCGCCTTCAGGGATCCTAAAGGGGCCGACAATCTCTCTCCCCATGATTCCAGCCCAAAACATTACTCCACCTCCTCCTTGTTGGCGCTGTAGCCGTGTTTGCGTGGGGTGTCCATCAACCAGCCATCCTCCACTCCATCCATCTGGACCATTGAGCGCTGCACGGCACTCATCCGTGAACAAAACAGTTTTGAAATCAGTCTTCATGTAATGTTTGGCCCACTGGAGCCGTTTCTGCTTGTGTGAAGTGGATAGAGGAGGTCGACAGGATGGCGTATGCACAGCTGCAAACCTCTGAAGGACCCTGCATCTTGTTGTTCGGGGGACGTTGGAGGCACAAGCAGCTTCAAAAACTTGTCTGCTGCTATGACAAGGTTTTTTTGCCGCTGCTCTTTCAACCTGACGTAATTGCCTGTAGGAAAGAGTCCTCAATTTGCCCTTATCAGCACGCACACGTGTGTACTGTGAATCAGCTACATACTTCTTGATTGCCAAGACACTTCATCCTGATCATCGCACAATGTTGATTGTAGTCATGCCTTGACCTAAACACTCCACAATTTGTTGCTTCTCAGCAGCCGACACATCCTTTTTCTTTCCCATTTTGGCAGAAAATGTAGGCTGCTTAATAATGTGAGACAGCCTTCTTAAGTAGTCTTGCCTTTCATTGGACACACCTGCCAAACTAATTAGCACAGGTGTCTGCAATTGCTTACAGTGATATAAAGAGCCCTGACACACATCACCATCAATGAGTTTAACTGACAAACAAACAAATTCTTCCCTTATCACTCCTAAACACTTTTTGCATAATAATTTGGAACACAGTGTACATGTGCTTTTCCACAAAACACCAGTGGTTCACGTAGTGAATCTTACAGTTCTAAGTTGCCAACCGTGGTCTGTATGGAGTTGTTCAATAAAGGGCCCAAAATTAAGATAACATAGATGGGAGAGGTCTCTATGAATAGGAATTCCTAAGTATTTGATACCCTGTGAGGGCCAGGCAAAGGGAAAGTTGGACTGGATGGAATCCTATATGGATTTGGGGAGGGAGACATCGAGGGCCTCAGACTTCGCTGCATTGATTTTAAAATTTGACCATGTAACAAAGTGATCTATTTCAGCCATAACAGCATGGATGGATATATGTGATTGAGTGATATATACTAGGACATCATCAGCAAATAGTGAGCACTTGTACTCGGTGCCTCCCACCTCAATCCACCTAATATTGGGGTTATGGCGAATTGATGAGAGCAGGTGCTCCGTCAATAGGATGTATAAGAGAGGGGACAGAGAACATCCCTGCCTTGTCCCATTGGTGATTGTGAAAGTTGATGAAAATGTTCTGATGCGCCCCCTGGGCCTTGGGACACCCGGAGCCGGATCCTTTTTGGTGGATGCTGGTGGTTGTAGTCTCCGTGGCGGCAACCCGGTTCCGTGGCTCAGGGCGGTCAAACCAGTGGCGGAACTATTTATGTGGTTTTGATGTTTAAATGTCCGACTACGCCACCCGTGGATTGCGGTCAGAGTGAACCGCCGCTCCAGGGCAGACCGCTGAGGCTGGTGTTGTGGGTGCAGCAGAGCGTAGCATAACTCCCCACGGGAGGAGTATAGCCTCAGGGCAGTGTATGCGGAGGATGGGGGTGATGGTGCAGGGCAGCAGCAGTAATGACACGGAGTCAGTGATGCAGTCCAGGGCCTTTACTCACAGTTCTTATTATCCAGACCACGTCTGCAGGTAACGGCTGCCCACGTCGTACTGTGCTCATCAGGTGAGGGGCTCAGACAACTCCCAGATAACTTTGGAGTGCTTCACAGGACCCCCTTTGTGTGTCCTTTGTCTGGCCTTTCTTACCAACCCTTCTGTCCGGCTGCCTCGGGCCTCCTCTTGGTAAACTTGGCGCCAGTTTCCCTGACCCTATGTGGTGCCTTCCTAGCGGGTGTAGCAAGGGGCTGCGCCACATAAAATGTCACAGCCTCCTGTTTCTAGCTGAGGGTCGTTTTCTGCCTCCACTAGTTTCGGGGACCGGTCTCCCCCTTTGGCCTGACCCCTCCACGCAGGTGGATTCGGGCGTGCGGTGGCGACTCGCCCGTCCGCACCCCTGAGATCCCTTCATTCCTCGTTCCTGGAGCCTTCTCCGCTCCTCTTCCTTTCTTCTCCCTCTTCCAGGCCTGGGCCTCTGTTACTAGGCCCGCCTCCGGAGCAGAGCTCATGCAGAGCCCCTGCTCCCTGCCACTTCTGCTCAGACTTCTCTGCACTGAACTAAGATGATGCCCACCTTTTATACTCCCTTCTCAATGCACCCAGGAACTGCTTCCTCCCTGCTCCTGCACTACAGGGTTCCCCTTCCTCAGTGTTCCCTCCCCCCACTCCAGCCAGGGACAGGGACTGTCGTGCCCATCTCAGGGGCATATTGGTCGCCCTGCCCCACGGCAATGTGGTGTAATGCATGCAGGTGTCGGGTCCTGATCCACACTACATCCTTACCTGAGAGTGAGATATCACACCTCTGGGTGAGGTGCAATACCTCTGTAGCAACCGAGCCCTCAGGGTGCTACAGTTCCATTTATCTTCAGCCTAGGTGACGTATTGCGATACAGGGCCCTGATTTTGGCTATAAAAGGGTCCCCTAGACCCCTACCCCAAGCTTTTTAAGAGAATCATATATGGCGTGCCAGGAGACTCTATGGAATGCTTTCTCAGCATCCAACGAGAGTATCTAATTACAAATTTTTAACTGCATCTAGCCCAGGAAATACTTTGTGCCTAGTAGCAGGGTCTGCTAGTCAGCGGATTATCCCGGCTGTTAAGCAAGCTACACCACCTGTAGTTTGGACACTTCATTTTTTCAAAGGAAATGCTTCGGGACCACGGGATACTCAGTGAAGAGCATCAGGAGGCACCCCAAGGCATAGGGGCTCGGACTGGCAGTAGGATGCCTTGCGGTGGACAGCCGAGCTCGATCCTTATAAAAGCTTTTTAACTGCAGCAGCTTTAGTGGACGCTACTGGAGCTGGAATTACGCGGCTGCTGGCATGAGACTTGCCCTCCAATAGATCCTTGTAAATGGATTTAAAGTGTATTTATTCAAATTAGAGAGACAATTTAAATTAAAAAGCTTAGAGCTGCCTCCACCACAGGGGGGCTCGCTCGACCCACCAGCGGACAGGCACCAGTATTGGGAGAGGGGGGCTGGCCGTCAGGGTTCACCGCAGCTCTGGCACAAACCCGGCGACACGGAGGTGGCACGGGCAGGAGCGGACTGAACGTGTCGGCTTCTCACTTTTTGGATTTTAGAAGGGCATGACATGCCTATATCTGTGTCTCCCCCTCCTTTTACTCCTCCACCTCTTTTCTTTTCGCATGACTATATGTACTTGTCACTTTTCCATGTGTTAGTTGTGTCTTCTGAGCAGTTTGTCAGCTTTAGGACACCTTTGAAGGTGTTTTCTATGTGTTTCTATGTGTTTTTGTTTGCCTGCCATTGGTTTTAACGGTGTTCGAAGGTGTTCGACGAACAGTTCGACGAACCGAACTCGAACACTACGGGGGTGGCTCAACACTACTAAAAAGGACCAGCAGACGTTGGTGGAACTTGGATACCGAGAAGGAGCCACCTAATCCAAAGGCACTGCCGAGAACCAGCTGACGGTACTGGAACCCGGATGGGTAGCAGAAGGTACCCATGAAAAAAAAAGTTCAAGGCCGCGAGCCGGCCGCAGTTACCAAAACCCACAGTCCTACAGGGGGTGCTTGTCCTATTGGCACTATGGAACCAGCCTTCATTGCCTGATCCCGCAGCCCACATAGGAGTCACCTAAACTGCAGGCACCATAGAGTTGGCTAACCCGACCGCAACACGACAGGACAATGCATTGGAGGCAAAGTGACGTTGACACTACCCGGAAACAGCTGGCGTGCTGGAACCAGGCTGGGCAGGAGGGAGTACCCGTGCCAAAGTCACTGCCGAGAACCAGCTGACGGTACTGGAACCCGGATGGGTAGTAGAAGGTACAAGAGCAAATGGAACTACCGAGGACCAGCTGACGGTACTGGAACCCGGATGGGTAGCAGAAGGTACAAGAGCCAAAGGAACTGCCGAAGACCAGCTGACGGTACTGGAACTCGGTTACTAAGCAGGAGGTACCTGTGCCAGAAAGCACTACCAAGGACCAGCAGACGTTGGTGGAACTTGGATACCGAGAAGGAGGCACCTAATCCAAAGGCACTGCCGAGAACCGGCTGACGGTACTGAAATCCGAATGGGTAGCAGAAGGTACCCATGTAAAAAAAAGTTCAAGGCCGTGAGCCGGCCGCAGTTACCAAAACCCACAGTCCTACAGGCGGTGCTTGTCCTATAGGCACTATGGAACCAGCCTTCATTGCCAGATCCCGCAGCCCACATAGGAGTCACCTAAACTGCAGGCACCATAGAGTCGGCTAACGCGACCGCAACACGACAGGACAACGCATTGGAGGCAAAGTGACGTTGACACTACCCGGAAACAGCTGGCGTGCTGGAACCAGGCTGGGCAGGAGGGAGTACCCGTGCCAAAGACACTGCCGAGATCCAGCTGACGGTAGTGGAACCCAGATGGGTAGTAGAAGGTACAAGAGCCAATGGAACTGCCGAAGACCAGCTGACGGTACTGGAACTCGGTTACTAAGCAGGAGGTACCTGTGCCAGAAAGCACTACCAAGGACCAGCAGACGTTGGTGGAACTTGGATACCGAGAAGGAGCCACCTAATCCAAAGGCACTGCCGAGAACCAGCTGACGGTACTGGAACCCGGATGGGTAGCAGAAGGTACCCATGTAAAAAAAAGGTCAAGGCCGCGAGCCGGCCGCAGTTACCAAAACCCACAGTCCTACAGGAGGTGCTTGTCCTATTGGCACTATGGAACCAGCCTTCATTGCCTGATCCCGCAGCCCACATAGGAGTCACCTAAACTGCAGGCACCATAGAGTCGGCTAACCCGACCGCAACACGACAGGACAACGCATTGGAGGCAAAGTGACGTTGACACTACCCAGAAACAGCTGGCGTGCTGGAACCAGGCTGGGCAGGAGGGTGTACCCGTGCCAAAGTCACTGCCGAGAACCAGCTGACGGTACTGGAACCCGGATGGGTAGTAGAAGGTACAAGAGCAAATGGAACTACCGTGGACCAGCTGACGGTACTGGAACCCGGATGGGTAGCAGAAGGTACAAGAGCCAATGGAACTGCCGAAGACCAGCTCACGGTACTGGAACTCGGTTACTAAGCAAGAGGTTCCTGTGCCAGAAAGCACTACCAAGGACCAGCAGACGTTGGTGGAACTTGGATACCGAGAAGGAGGCACCAAATCCAAAGGCACTGCCGAGAACCAGCTGACGGTACTGGAACCCGGATGGGAAGCAGAAGGTACCCATGTAAAAAAAAGTTCAAGGCCGCGAGCCAGCCGCAGTTACCAAAACCCACAGTCCTACAGGGGGTGCTTGTCCTATAGGCACTGTGGAACCAGCCTTCATTGCCAGATCCCGCAGCCCACATAGGAGTCACCTAAACTGCAGGCACCATAGAGTCGGCTAACCCGACCGCAACACGACAGGACAACGCATTGGAGGCAAAGTGACGTTGACACTACCCGGAAACAGCTGGCGTGCTGGAACCAGGCTGGGCAGGAGGGAGTACCCGTGCCATAGACACTGCCGAGAACCAGCTGATGGTACTGGAACCCGGATGGGTAGTAGAAGGTACAAGAGCCAATGGAACTGCCGAAGACCAGCTGACGGTACTGGAACTCGGTTACTAAGCATGAGGTACCTGTGCCAGAAAGCACTACCAAGGACCAGCAGACTTTGGTGGAACTTGGATACCGAGAAGGAGGCACCTAATCCAAAGGCACTGCCGAGAACCAGCTGACGGTACTGGAACCCGGATGGGTAGCAGAAGGTACCCATGTAAAAAAAAGTTCAAGGCCGCGAGCCGGCCGCAGTTACCAAAACCCACAGTCCTACAGGGGGTGCTTGTCCTATAGCCACTATTGAACCAGCCTTCATTACCAGATCCCGCAGCCCACATAGGAGTCACCTAAACTGCAGGCATCATAGAGTCGGCTAACCCGACCGCAACACGACAGGACAACGCATTGGAGGCAAAGTGACGTTGATACTACCCGGAAACAGCTGGCGTGCTGGAACCAGGCTGGACAGGAGGGAGTACCCGTGCCAAAGACACTGCCGAGAACCAGCTGACGGTACTGGAACCCGGATGGGTAGTAGAAGGTACAAGAGCCAATGGAACTGCCGAAGACCAGCTGACGGTACTGGAACTCGGTTACTAAGCAGGAGGTACCTGTGCCAGAAAGCACTACCAAGGACCAGCAGACGTTGGTGGAACTTGGATACCGAGAAGGAGGCACCTAATCCAAAGGCACTGCCGAGAACCAGCTGACGGTACTGGAACCCGGATGGGTAGCAGAAGGTACCCATGTAAAAAAAAGTTCAAGGCCGCGAGCCGGCCGCAGTTACCAAAACCAACAGTCCTACAGGGGGTGCTTGTCCTATTGGCACTATGGAACCAGCCTTCATTGCCAGATCCCGCAGCCCACATAGGAGTCACCTAAACTGCACGCACCATAGAGTCGGCTAACCCGACCGCAACACGACAGGACAACGCATTGGAGACAAAGTGACGTTGACACTACCCGGAAACAGCTGGCGTGCTGGAACCAGGCTGGACAGGAGGGAGTACCCGTGCCAAAGTCACTGCCGAGAACCAGCTGACGGTACTAGAACCCGGATGGGTAGTAGAAAGTACAAGAGCAAATGGAACTACCGAGGACCAGGTGACGGTACTGGAACCCGGATGGGTAGCAGAAGGTACAAGAGCCAATGGAACTGCCGAAGACCAGCTGACGGTACTGGAACTCGGTTACTAAGCAGGAGGTACCTGTGCCAGAAAGCACTACCAAGGACCAGCAGACGTTGGTGGAACTTGGATACCAAGAAGGAGGCACCTAATCCAAAGGCACTGCCGAGAACCAGCTGACGGTACTGGAACCCGGATGGGTAGCAGAAGGTACCCATGTAAAAAAAAGTTCAAGGCCGCGAGCCGGCCGCAGTTACCAAAACCCACAGTCCTACAGGGGGTGCTTGTCCTATAGGCACTATTGAACCAGCCTTCATTACCAGATCCCGCAGCCCACATAGGAGTCACCTAAACTGCAGGCACCATAGAGTCGGCTAACCCGACCGCAACACGACAGGACAACGCATTGGAGGCAAAGTGACGTTGACACTACCCGGAAACAGCTGGCGTGCTGGAACCAGGCTGGAAAGGAGGGAGTACCCGTGCCAAAGACACTGCCGAGAACCAGCTGACGGTACTGGAACCCGGATGGGTAGTAGAAGGTACAAGAGCCAATGGAACTGCCGAAGACCAGCTGACGGTACTGGAACTCGGTTACTAAGCTGGAGGTACCTGTGCCAGAAAGCACTACCAAGGACCAGCAGACGTTGGTGGAACTTGGATACCGAGAAGGAGGCACCTAATCCAAAGGCACTGCCGAGAACCAGCTGACGGTACTGGAACCCGGATGGGTAGCAGAAGGTACCAATGTAAAAAAAAGTTCAAGGCCGCGAGCCGGCCGCAGTTACCAAAACCAACAGTCCTACAGGGGGTGCTTGTCCTATTGGCACTATGGAACCAGCCTTCATTGCCAGATCCCGCAGCCCACATAGGAGTCACCTAAACTGCAGGCACCATAGAGTCGGCTAACCCGACCGCAACACGACAGGACAACGCATTGGAGGCAAAGTGACGTTGACACTACCCGGAAACAGCTGGCGTGCTGGAACCAGGCTGGGCAGGACGGAGTACCCGTGCCAAAGTCACTGCCGAGAACCAGCTGACGGTACTAGAACCCGGATGGGTAGTAGAAAGTACAAGAGCAAATGGAACTACCGAAGACCAGGTGACGGTACTGGAACCCGGATGGGTAGCAGAAGGTACAAGAGCCAATGGAACTGCCGAAGACCAGCTGACGGTACTGGAACTCGGTTACTAAGCAGGAGGTACCTGTGCCAGAAAGCACTACCAAGGACCAGCAGACGTTGGTGGAACTTGGATACCAAGAAGGAGGCACCTAATCCAAAGGCACTGCCGAGAACCAGCTGACGGTACTGGAACCCGGATGGGTAGCAGAAGGTACCCATGTAAAAAAAAGTTCAAGGCCGCGAACCGGCCGCAGTTACCAAAACCCACAGTCCTACAGGGGGTGCTTGTCCTATTGGCACTATGGAACCAGCCTTCATTGCCTGATCCCGCAGCCCACATAGGAGTCACCTAAACTGCAGGCACCATAGAGTCGGCTAACCCGACCGCAACACGACAGGACAACGCATTGGAGGCAAAGTGACGTTGACACTACCCGGAAACAGCTGGCGTGCTGGAACCAGGCTGGGCAGGAGGGAGTACCCGTGCCAAAGACACTGCCGAGAACCAGCTGACGGTACTGGAACCCGGATGGGTAGTAGAAGGTACAAGAGCCAATGGAACTGCCGAAGACCAGCTGACGGTACTGGAACTCGGTTACTAAGCAGGAGGTACCTGTGCCAGAAAGCACTACCAAGGACCAGCAGACGTTGGTGGAACTTGGATACCGAGAAGGAGCCACCTAATCCAAAGGCACTGCCGAGAACCAGCTGACGGTACTGGAACCCGGATGGGTAGCAGAAGGTACCCATGTTAAAAAAAGTTCAAGGCCGCGAGCCGGCCGCAGTTCCCAAAACCCACAGTCCTACAGGGGGTGCTTGTCCTATTTGCACTATGGAACCAGCCTTCATTGCCTGATCCCGCAGCCCACATAGGAGTCACCTAAACTGCAGGCACCATAGAGTCGGATAACCCGACCGCAACACGACAGGACAACGCATTGGAGGCAAAGTGACGTTGACACTACCCGGAAACAACTGGCGTGCTGGAACCAGGCTGGGCAGGAGGGAGTACCCGTGCCAAAGACACTGCCGAGAACCAGCTGACGGTACTGGAACCCGGATGGGTAGCAGAAGGTACCCATGTAAAAAAAGTTCAAGGCCGCGAGCCGGCCGCAGTTACCAAAACCCACAGTCCTACAGGGGGTGCTTGTCCTATTGGCACTATGGAACCAGCCTTCATTGCCTGATCCCGCAGCCCACATAGGAGTCACCTAAACTGCAGGCACCATAGAGTCGGATATCCCGACCGCAACACGACAGGACAACGCATTGGAGGCAAAGTGACGTTGACACTACCCGGAAACAGCTGGCGTGCTGGAACCAGGCTGGGCAGGAGGGAGTACCCGTGCCGAAGGCACTGCCGAGAACCAGCTGACGGTACTGGAACCCGGATGGGTAGTAGAAGGTACAAGAGCCAATGGAACTGCCGAAGACCAGCTGACGGTACTGGAACTCGGTTACTAAGCAGGAGGTACCTGTGCCAGAAAGCACTACCAAGGACCAGCAGACGTTGGTGGAACTTGGATACCAAGAAGGAGGCACCTAATCCAAAGGCACTGCCGAGAACCAGCTGACGGTACTGGAACCCGGATGGGTAGCAGAAGGTACCCATGTAAAAAAAAGTTCAAGGCCGTGAGCCGGCCGCAGTTACCAAAACCCACAGTCCTACAGGGGGTGCTTGTCCTATTGGCACTATGGAACCAGCCTTCATTGCCTGATCCCGCAGCCCACATAGGAGTCACCTAAACTGCAGGCACCATAGAGTCGACTAACCCAACCGCAACACGACAGGACAACGCATTGGAGGCAAAGTGACGTTGACACTACCCGGAAACAGCTGGTGTGCTGGAACCAGGCTGGGCAGGAGGGAGAACCCGTGCCAAAGACACTGCCGAGAACCAGCTGACGGTACTGGAACCCGGATGGGTAGTAGAAGGTACAAGAGCCAATGGAACTGCCGAAGACCAGCTGACGGACTGGAACTCGGTTACTAAGCAGGAGGTACCTGTGCCAGAAAGCACTACCAAGGACCAGCAGACGTTGGTGGAACTTGGATACCAAGAAGGAGGCACCTAATCCAAAGGCACTGCCGAGAACCAGCTGACGGTACTGGAACCCGGATGGGTAGCAGAAGGTACCCATGTAAAAAAAAGTTCAAGGCCGCGAACCGGCCGCAGTTACCAAAACCCACAGTCCTACAGTGGGTGCTTGTCCTATTGGCACTATGGAACCAGCCTTCATTGCCTGATCCCGCAGCCCACATAGGAGTCACCTAAACTGCAGGCACCATAGAGTCGAATAACCCGACCGCAACACGACAGGACAACGCATTGGAGGCAAAGTGACGTTGACACTACCCGGAAACAGCTGGCGTGCTGGAACCAGGCTGGGCAGGAGGGAGTACCCGTGCCAAAGACACTGCCGAGAACCAGCTGACGGTACTGGAACCCGGATGGGTAGCAGAAGGTACCCATGTAAAAAAAAGTTCAAGGCCGTGAGCCGGCCGCAGTTACCAAAACCCACAGTCCTACAGGGGGTGCTTGTCCTATTGGCACTATGGAACCAGCCTTCATTGCCTGATCCCGCAGCCCACATAGGAGTCACCTAAACTGCAGGAACCATAGAGTCGGATATCCCGACCGCAACACGACAGGACAACGCATTGGAGGCAAAGTGACGTTGACACTACCCGGAAACAGCTGGTGTGCTGGAACCAGGCTGGGCAGGAGGGAGTACCCGTGCCAAAGACACTGCCGAGAACCAGCTGACGGTACTGGAACCCGGATGGGTAGTAGAAGGTACAAGAGCCAATGGAACTGCCGAAGACCAGCTGACGGTACTGGAACTCGGTTACTAAGCAGGAGGTACCTGTGCCAGAAAGCACTACCAAGGACCAGCAGACGTTGGTGGAACTTGGATACCAAGAAGGAGGCACCTAATCCAAAGGCACTGCCGAGAACCAGCTGACGGTACTGGAACCCGGATGGGTAGCAGAAGGTACCCATGTAAAAAAAAGTTCAAGGCCGTGAGCCGGCCGCAGTTACCAAAACCCACAGTCCTACAGGGGGTGCTTGTCCTATTGGCACTATGGAACCAGCCTTCATTGCCTGATCCCGCAGCCCACATAGGAGTCACCTAAACTGCAGGCACCATAGAGTCGACTAACCCGACCGCAACACGACAGGACAACGCATTGGAGGCAAAGTGACGTTGACACTACCCGGAAACAGCTGGTGTGCTGGAACCAGGCTGGGCAGGAGGGAGAACCCGTGCCAAAGACACTGCCGAGAACCAGCTGACGGTACTGGAACCCGGATGGGTAGTAGAAGGTACAAGAGCCAATGGAACTGCCGAAGACCAGCTGACGGTACTGGAACTCGGTTACTAAGCAGGAGGTACCTGTGCCAGAAAGCACTACCAAGGACCAGCAGACGTTGGTGGAACATTGGATACCAAGAAGGAGGCACCTAATCCAAAGGCACTGCCGAGAACCAGCTGACGGTACTGGAACCCGGATGGGTAGCAGAAGGTACCCATGTAAAAAAAAGTTCAAGGCCGCGAACCGGCCGCAGTTACCAAAACCCACAGTCCTACAGGGGGTGCTTGTCCTATTGGCACTATGGAACCAGCCTTCATTGCCTGATCCCGCAGCCCACATAGGAGTCACCTAAACTGCAGGCACCATAGAGTCGGATAACCCGACCGCAACACGACAGGACAACGCATTGGAGGCAAAGTGACGTTGACACTACCCGGAAACAGCTGGCGTGCTGGAACCAGGCTGGGCAGGAGGGAGTACCCGTGCCAAAGACACTGCCGAGAACCAGCTGACGGTACTGGAACCCGGATGGGTAGCAGAAGGTACCCATGTAAAAAAAAGTTCAAGGCCGTGAGCCGGCCGCAGTTACCAAAACCCACAGTCCTACAGGGGGTGCTTGTCCTATTGGCACTATGGAACCAGCCTTCATTGCCTGATCCCGCAGCCCACATAGGAGTCACCTAAACTGCAGGCACCATAGAGTCGGATATCCCGACCGCAACACGACAGGACAACGCATTGGAGGCAAAGTGACGTTGACACTACCCGGAAACAGCTGGTGTGCTGGAACCAGGCTGGGCAGGAGGGAGTACCCGTGCCAAAGACACTGCCGAGAACCAGCTGACGGTACTGGAACCCGGATGGGTAGTAGAAGGTACAAGAGCCAATGGAACTGCCGAAGACCAGCTGACGGTACTGGAACTCGGTTACTAAGCAGGAGGTACCTGTGCCAGAAAGCACTACCAAGGACCAGCAGACGTTGGTGGAACTTGGATACCGAGAAGGAGGCACCTAATCCAAAGGCACTGCCGAGAACCAGCTGACGGTACTGGAACCCGGATGGGTAGCAGAAGGTAACCATGAAAAAAAAAGTTCAAGGCCGCGAGCCGGCCGCAGTTACCAAAACCCAGAGTCCTACAGGGGGTGCTTGTCCTATTGGCACTATGGAACCAGCCTTCATTGCCAGATCCCGCAGCCCACATAGGAGTCACCTAAACTGCAGGCACCATAGAGTCGGCTAACCCGACCGCAACACGACAGGGCAATGCATTGGAGGCAAAGTGACGTTGACACTACCCGGAAACAGCTGGCATGCTGGAACCAGGCTGGGCAGGAGGGAGTACCCATGCCAAAGTCACTGCCGAGAACCAGCTGACGGTACTGGAACCCGGATGGGTAGTAGAAGGTACAAGAGCAAATTGAACTACCGAGGACCAGCTGACGGTACTGGAACCCGGATGGGTAGCAGAAGGTACAAGAGCCAATGGAACTGCCGAAGACCAGCTGACGGTACTGGAACTCGGTTACTAAGCAGGAGGTACCTGTGCCAGAAAGCACTACCAAGAACCAGCAGACGTTGGTGGAACTTGGATACCGAGAAGGAGGCACCTAATCCAAAGGCACTGCCGAGAACCAGCTGACGGTACTGGAACCCGGATGGGTAGTAGAAGGTACAAGAGCAAATGGAACTACCGAGAACCAGCTGGCAGTGCTGGAACCCAGGGTAAATACTAAAAACAGAGTGGAGCCAGAGGTGTAATTGGAGCAAGTTTTAAATCAGTAGTACAGTGGATGTGGACAAAGCAGGAGAATTTGCCGGACACACAGCATGGGAACAGCTGACGTTACTGAACCCCAATAACACTGTAGCAAGCGTTGACTGTGCAGACGGCACTTCTGAGCAGCAACTAGCGGTATTGGAGCCCAGGGTAAATACTAAAAACAGAGGAGCCAGAGGTGTATTTGGAGGAGGTTTTAAATCAGTAGTACAGTGGATGTGGACAAAGCAGAAGAAATTGCCGTCCGCACAGCAGGGGAACAGCTGACGTTACCGAACCCCAATAACACAGCAGCAAGTGTTGACTGTGCAGACGGCACTTCCGAGCACCAACTGGCGGTGTTGGAGCTCAGGGATAATACTGAAAACAGAGGAGCCAGAGGTGTATTTGGAGGAGGTTTTAAATCAGTAGTACAGTGGATGTGGACAGAGCAGGAGAAATTGCCGTCCGCACAGCAGAGGAACAGCTGACGTTACTGAACCCCAATAACACGGCAGCAAGTATTGACTGTGCAGATGGCACTTCCAAGCGCCAACTGGCGGTGTTGTAGCTCAGGGATAATACTGAAAACAGAGGAGCCAGAGGTGTAATTGGAGCAACTTTAAAATCTGTAGTAGTGAGAATGTGGACAGAGCAGGAGAAATTGCCGTCCGCACAGCAGGGGAACAGCTGACGTTACTGAACCCCAATTACATGGCAGCAAGTGTTGACTGTGCAGACGGCACTTCCGAGTGCCAACTGGCGGTGTTGGAGCTCAGGGATAATACTGAAAACTGAGGAGCCAGAGGTGTATTTGGAGGAGGTTTTAAATCAGTAGTACAGTGGATGTGGACAGAGCAGGAGAAATTGCCGTCCGCACAGCAGGGGAACAGCTGACGTTATTGAACCCCAATGACACGGCAGCAAGTGTTGACTGTGCAGACGGCACTTCCGAGTGCCAACTGGCGGTGTTGGAGCTCAGGGATAATACTGAAAACAGAGGAGCCAGAGGTGTAATTGGAGCAACTTTAAAATCTGTAGTAGTGAGAATGTGGACAGAGCAGGAGAAATTGCCGTCCGCTCAGCAGGGGAACAGCTGACGTTACTGAACCCCAATGAAACGGCAGCAAGTGTTGACTGTGCAGACGGCACTTCCGAGCGCCAACTGGCGGTGTTGGAGCTCAGGGATAATACTGAAAACAGAGGAGCCAGAGGTGTAATTGGAGCAACTTTAAAATCTGTAGTAGTGAGAATGTGGACAGAGCAGGAGAAATTGCCGTCCGCACAGCAGGGGAACAGCTGACGTTACTGAACCCCAATGACACGGCAGCAAGTGTTGACTGTGCAGACGGCACTTCCGAGCGCCAACTGGTGGTGTTGGAGCTCAGGGATAATACTGAAAACAGAGGAGCCAGAGGTGTAATTGGAGCAACTCTAAAATCTGTAGTAGTGAGAATGTGGACAGAGCAGGAGAAATTTCCGTCCGCTCAGCAGGGGAACAGCTGACGTTACTGAACTCCAATGACACGGCAGCAAGTGTTGACTATGCAGACGGCACTTCCGAGCGCCAACTGGCGGTGTTGGAGCTCAGGGATAATATTGAAAACAGAGGAGCCAGAGGTGTAATTGGAGCAACTTTAAAATCTGTAGTAGTGAGAATGTGGACAGAGCAGGAGAAATTTCCGTCCGCACAGCAGGGGAACAGCTGACGTTACTGAACCCCAATGACACGGCAGCAAGTGTTGACTGTGCAGACGGCACTTCCGAGCGCCAACTGGCGGTGTTGGAGCTCAGGGATAATACTGAAAACACAGGAGCCAGAGGTGTAATTGGAGCAACTCTAAAATCTGTAGTAGTGAGAATGTGGACAGAGCAGGAGAAATTGCCGTCCGCACAGCAGGGGAACAGCTGACGTTACTGAACCCCAATGACACGGCAGCAAGTGTTGACTGTGCAGACGGCACTTCCGAGCGCCAACTGGCGGTGTTGGAGCTCAGGGATAATACTGAAAACAGAGGAGCCAGAGGTGTAATTGGAGCAACTTTAAAATCTGTAGTAGTGAGAATGTGGACAGAGCAGGAGAAATTGCCGTCCGCACAGCAGGGGAACAGCTGACGTTACTGAACCCCAATAACATGGCAGCAAGTGTTGACTGTGCAGACGGCACTTCCGAGCGCCAACTGGCGATGTTGGAGTTCAGGGATAATACTGAAAACAGAGGAGCCAGAGGTGTATTTGGAGGAGGTTTTAAATCAGTAGTACAGTGGATGTGGACAGAGCAGGAGAAATTGCCGTCCGCACAGCAGGGGAACAGCTGACGTTACTGAACCCCAATGACACGGCAGCAAGTGTTGACTGTGCAGACGGCACTTCCGAGCACCAACTGGCGGTGTTGGAGCTCAGGGATAATACTTAAAACAGAGGAGCCAGAGGTGTAATTGGAGCAACTTTAAAATCTGTAGTAGTGAGAATGTGGACAGAGCAGGAGAAATTTCCGTCCGCACAGCAGGGGAACAGCTGACGTTACTGAACCCCAATGACACGGCAGCAAGTGTTGACTGTGCAGACGGCACTTCCGAGCGCCAACTGGCGGTGTTGGAGCTCAGGGATAATACTGAAAACACAGGAGCCAGAGGTGCAATTGGAGCAACTCTAAAATCTGTAGTAGTGAGAATGTGGACAGAGCAGGAGAAATTGCCATCAGAACAGCAGGGGAACAGCTGACGTTACTGAACCCCAATGACACGGCAGCAAGTGTTGACTGTGCAGACGGCACTTCCGAGCGCCAACTGGCGGTGTTGGAGCTCAGGGATAATACTGAAAACAGAGGAGCCAGAGGTGTATTTGGAGGAGGTTTTAAATCAGTAGTACAGTGGATGTGGACAGAGCAGGAGAAATTGCCGTCCGCACAGCAGGGGAACAGCTGACATTACTGAACCCCAATAACATGGCAGCAAGTGTTGACTGTGCAGACGGCACTTCCGAGCGCCAACTGGCGGTGTTGGAGCTCAGGGATAATACTGAAAACAGAGGAGCCAGAGGTGTAATTGGAGCAACTTTAAAATCTGTAGTAGTGAGAATGTGGACAGAGCAGGAGAAATTGCCGTCCGCACAGCAGGGGAACAGCTGACGTTACTGAACCCCAATAACATGGCAGCAAGTGTTGACTGTGCGGACGGCACTTCCGAGCGCCAACTGGCGATGTTGGAGTTCAGGGATAATACTGAAAACAGAGGAGCCAGAGGTGTATTTGGAGGAGGTTTTAAATCAGTAGTACAGTGGATGTGGACAGAGCAGGAGAAATTGCCGTCCGCACAGCAGGGGAACAGCTGACGTTACTGAACCCCAATAACATGGCAGCAAGTGTTGACTGTGCAGACGGCACTTCCGAGCGCCAACTGGCGGTGTTGGAGCTCAGGGATAATACTGAAAACAGAGGAGCCAGAGGTATAATTTGAGCAACTTTAAAATCTGTAGTAGTGAGAATGTGGACAGAGCAGGAGAAATTGCCGTCCGCACAGCAGGGGAACAGCTGACGTTACTGAACCCCAATAACATGGCAGCAAGTGTTGACTGTGCAGACGGCACTTCCGAGCGCCAACTGGCGGTGTTGGAGCTCAGGGATAATACTGAAAACAGAGGAGCCAGAGGTGTAATTGGAGCAACTTTAAAATCTGTAGTAGTGAGAATGTGGACAGAGCAGGAGAAATTTCCATCCGCACAGCAGGGGAACAGCTGACGTTACTGAACCCCAATGACACGGCAGCAAGTGTTGACTGTGCAGACGGCACTTCCGAGCGCCAACTGGCGGTGTTGGAGCTCAGGGATACTACTGAAAACACAGGAGCCAGAGGTGTAATTGGAGCAACTCTAAAGTCTGTAGTAGTGAGAATGTGGACAGAGCAGGAGAAATTGCCGTCCGCACAGCAGGGGAACAGCTGACGTTACTGAACCCCAATAACATGGCAGCAAGTGTTGACTGTGCAGACGGCACTTCCGAGTGCCAACTGGCGGTGTTGGAGCTCAGGGATAATACTGAAAACTGAGGAGCCAGAGGTGTATTTGGAGGAGGTTTTAAATCAGTAGTACAGTGGATGTGGACAGAGCAGGAGAAATTGCCGTCCGCACAGCAGGGGAACAGCTGACGTTATTGAACCCCAATGACACGGCAGCAAGTGTTGACTGTGCAGACGGCACTTCCGAGTGCCAACTGGCGGTGTTGGAGCTCAGGGATAATACTGAAAACAGAGGAGCCAGAGGTGTAATTGGAGCAACTTTAAAATCTGTAGTAGTGAGAATGTGGACAGAGCAGGAGAAATTGCCGTCCGCTCAGCAGGGGAACAGCTGACGTTACTGAACCCCAATGAAACGGCAGCAAGTGTTGACTGTGCAGACGGCACTTCCGAGCGCCAACTGGCGGTGTTGGAGCTCAGGGATAATACTGAAAACAGAGGAGCCAGAGGTGTAATTGGAGCAACTTTAAAATCTGTAGTAGTGAGAATGTGGACAGAGCAGGAGAAATTGCCGTCCGCACAGCAGGGGAACAGCTGACGTTACTGAACCCCAATGACACGGCAGCAAGTGTTGACTGTGCAGACGGCACTTCCGAGCGCCAACTGGTGGTGTTGGAGCTCAGGGATAATACTGAAAACAGAGGAGCCAGAGGTGTAATTGGAGCAACTTTAAAATCTGTAGTAGTGAGAATGTGGACAGAGCAGGAGAAATTGCCGTCCGCACAGCAGGGGAACAGCTGACGTTACTGAACCCCAATAACATGGCAGCAAGTGTTGACTGTGCAGACGGCACTTCCGAGTGCCAACTGGCGGTGTTGGAGCTCAGGGATAATACTGAAAACTGAGGAGCCAGAGGTGTATTTGGAGGAGGTTTTAAATCAGTAGTACAGTGGATGTGGACAGAGCAGGAGAAATTGCCGTCCGCACAGCAGGGGAACAGCTGACGTTATTGAACCCCAATGACACGGCAGCAAGTGTTGACTGTGCAGACGGCACTTCCGAGTGCCAACTGGCGGTGTTGGAGCTCAGGGATAATACTGAAAACAGAGGAGCCAGAGGTGTAATTGGAGCAACTTTAAAATCTGTAGTAGTGAGAATGTGGACAGAGCAGGAGAAATTGCCGTCCGCTCAGCAGGGGAACAGCTGACGTTACTGAACCCCAATGAAACGGCAGCAAGTGTTGACTGTGCAGACGGCACTTCCGAGCGCCAACTGGCGGTGTTGGAGCTCAGGGATAATACTGAAAACAGAGGAGCCAGAGGTGTAATTGGAGCAACTTTAAAATCTGTAGTAGTGAGAATGTGGACAGAGCAGGAGAAATTGCCGTCCGCACAGCAGGGGAACAGCTGACGTTACTGAACCCCAATGACACGGCAGCAAGTGTTGACTGTGCAGACGGCACTTCCGAGCGCCAACTGGTGGTGTTGGAGCTCAGGGATAATACTGAAAACAGAGGAGCCAGAGGTGTAATTGGAGCAACTCTAAAATCTGTAGTAGTGAGAATGTGGACAGAGCAGGAGAAATTGCCGTCCGCTCAGCAGGGGAACAGCTGACGTTACTGAACCCCAATGACACGGCAGCAAGTGTTGACTATGCAGACGGCACTTCCGAGCGCCAACTGGCGGTGTTGGAGCTCAGGGATAATACTGAAAACAGAGGAGCCAGAGGTGTAATTGGAGCAACTTTAAAATCTGTAGTAGGGAGAATGTGGACAGAGCAGGAGAAATTTCCGTCCGCACAGCAGGGGAACAGCTGACGTTACTGAACCCCAATGACACGGCAGCAAGTGTTGACTGTGCAGACGGCACTTCCGAGCGCCAACTGGCGGTGTTGGAGCTCAGGGATAATACTGAAAACACAGGAGCCAGAGGTGTAATTGGAGCAACTCTAAAATCTGTAGTAGTAAGAATGTGGACAGAGCAGGAGAAATTGCCGTCCGCACAGCAGGGGAACAGCTGACGTTACTGAACCCCAATGACACGGCAGCAAGTGTTGACTGTGCAGACGGCACTTCCGAGCGCCAACTGGCGGTGTTGGAGCTCAGGGATAATACTGAAAACAGAGGAGCCAGAGGTGTAATTGGAGCAACTTTAAAATCTGTAGTAGTGAGAATGTGGACAGAGCAGGAGAAATTGCCGTCCGCACAGCAGGGGAACAGCTGACGTTACTGAACCCCAATGACACGGCAGCAAGTGTTGACTGTGCAGACGGCACTTCCGAGCGCCAACTGGTGGTGTTGGAGCTCAGGGATAATACTGAAAACACAGGAGCCAGAGGTGTAATTGGAGCAACTCTAAAATCTGTAGTAGTGAGAATGTGGACAGAGCAGGAGAAATTGCCGTCCGCTCAGCAGGGGAACAGCTGACGTTACTGAACCCCAATGACACGGCAGCAAGTGTTGACTATGCAGACGGCACTTCCGAGCGCCAACTGGCGGTGTTGGAGCTCAGGGATAATACTGAAAACAGAGGAGCCAGAGGTGTAATTGGAGCAACTTTAAAATCTGTAGTAGTGAGAATGTGGACAGAGCAGGAGAAATTTCCGTCCGCACAGCAGGGGAACAGCTGACGTTACTGAACCCCAATGACACGGCAGCAAGTGTTGACTGTGCAGACAGCACTTCCGAGCGCCAACTGGCGGTGTTGGAGCTCAGGGATAATACTGAAAACACAGGAGCCAGAGGTGTAATTGGAGCAACTCTAAAATCTGTAGTAGTAAGAATGTGGACAGAGCAGGAGAAATTGCCGTCCGCACAGCAGGGGAACAGCTGACGTTACTGAACCCCAATGACACGGCAGCAAGTGTTGACTGTGCAGACGGCACTTCCGAGCGCCAACTGGCGGTGTTGGAGCTCAGGGATAATACTGAAAACAGAGGAGCCAGAGGTGTAATTGGAGCAACTTTAAAATCTGTAGTAGTGAGAATGTGGACAGAGCAGGAGAAATTTCCGTCCGCACAGCAGGGGAACAGCTGACGTTACTGAACCCCAATGACACGGCAGCAAGTGTTGACTGTGCAGACGGCACTTCCGAGCGCCAACTGGCGGTGTTGGAGCTCAGGGATAATACTGAAAACAGAGGAGCCAGAGGTGCAATTGGAGCAACTCTAAAATCTGTAGTAGTGAGAATGTGGACAGAGCAGGAGAAATTGCCGCACAGCAGGGGAACAGCTGACGTTACTGAACCCCAATGACACGGCAGCAAGTGTTGACTGTGCAGACGGCACTTCCGAGCGCCAACTGGCGGTGTTGGAGCTCAGGGATAATACTGAAAACAGAGGAGCCAGAGGTGTATTTGGAGGAGGTTTTAAATCAGTAGTACAGTGGATGTGGACAGAGCAGGAGAAATTGCCGTCCGCACAGCAGGGGAACAGCTGACGTTACTGAACCCCAATAACATGGCAGCAAGTGTTGACTGTGCAGACGGCACTTCCGAGCGCCAACTGGCGGTGTTGGAGCTCAGGGATAATACTGAAAACAGAGGAGCCAGAGGTGTAATTGGAGCAACTTTAAAATCTGTAGTAGTGAGAATGTGGACAGAGCAGGAGAAATTGCCGTCCGCACAGCAGGGGAACAGCTGACGTTACTGAACCCCAATAACATGGCAGCAAGTGTTGACTGTGCAGACGGCACTTCCGAGCGCCAACTGGCGATGTTGGAGTTCAGGGATAATACTGAAAACAGAGGAGCCAGAGGTGTATTTGGAGGAGGTTTTAAATCAGTAGTACAGTGGATGTGGACAGAGCAGGAGAAATTGCCGTCCGCACAGCAGGGGAACAGCTGACGTTACTGAACCCCAATAACATGGCAGCAAGTGTTGACTGTGCAGACGGCACTTCCGAGCGCCAACTGGCGGTGTTGTAGCTCAGGGATAATACTGAAAACAGAGGAGCCAGAGGTATAATTGGAGCAACTTTAAAATCTGTAGTAGTGAGAATGTGGACAGAGCAGGAGAAATTGCCGTCCGCACAGCAGGGGAAAAGCTGACGTTACTGAACCCCAATAACATGGCAGCAAGTGTTGACTGTGCAGACGGCACTTCCAAGCGCCAACTGGCGGTGTTGGAGCTCAGGGATAATACTGAAAACAGAGGAGCCAGAGGTGTAATTGGAGCAACTTTAAAATCTGTAGTAGTGAGAATGTGGACAGAGCAGGAGAAATTTCCATCTGCACAGCAGGGGAACAGCTGACGTTACTGAACCCCAATGACACGGCAGCAAGTGTTGACTGTGCAGACGGCACTTCCGAGCGCCAACTGGCGGTGTTGGAGCTCAGGGATACTACTGAAAACACAGGAGCCAGAGGTGTAATTGGAGCAACTCTAAAGTCTGTAGTAGTGAGAATGTGGACAGAGCAGGAGAAATTGCCGTCCGCACAGCAGGGGAACAGCTGACGTTACTGAACCCCAATGACACGGCAGCAAGTGTTGACTGTGCAGACGGCACTTCCGAGCGCCAACTGGCGGTGTTGGAGCTCAGGGATAATACTGAAAACAGAGGAGCCAGAGGTGTAATTGGAGCAACTTTAAAATCTGTAGTAGTGAGAATGTGGACAGAGCAGGAGAAATTGCCGTCCGCACAGCAGGGGAACAGCTGACGTTACTGAACCCCAATAACATGGCAGCAAGTGTTGACTGTGCAGACGGCACTTCCGAGCGCCAACTGGCGATGTTGGAGCTCAGGGATAATACTGAAAACAGAGGAGCCAGAGGTGTATTTGGAGGAGGTTTTAAATCAGTAGTACAGTGGATGTGGACAGAGCAGGAGAAATTGCCGTCCGCACAGCAGGGGAACAGCTGACGTTACTGAACCCCATTAACATGGCAGCAAGTGTAGACTGTGCAGACGGCACTTCCGAGCACCAACTGGCGGTGTTGGAGCTCAGGCATAATACTGAAAACAGAGGAGCCAGAGGTATAATTGGAGCAACTTTAAAATCTGTAGTAGTGAGAATGTGGACAGAGCAGGAGAAATTGCCGTCCGCACAGCAGGGGAACAGCTGACGTTACTGAACCCCATTAACATGGCAGCAAGTGTTGACTGTGCAGACGGCACTTCCGAGCGCCAACTGGCGGTGTTGGAACTCAGGGATAATACTGAAAACAGAGGAGCCAGAGGTGTATTTGGAGGAGGTTTTAAATCAGTAGTACAGTGGATGTGGACAGAGCAGGAGAAAGTGCCGTCTGCACAGCAGGGGAACAGCTGACGTTACTGAACCCTAATAACACGGCAGCAAGTGTTGACTGTGCAGACGGCACTTCCGAGCGCCAACTGGCGGTGTTGGAGCTCAGGGATAATACTGAAAACAGAGGAGCCAGAGGTGTAATTGGAGCAACTTTAAAATCAGTAGTAGTGAGAATGTGGACAGAGCAGGAGAAATTGCCGTCCGCACAGCAGGGGAACAGCTGACGTTACTGAACCCCAATAACACGGCAGCAAGTGTTGACTGTGCAGACGGCACTTCCGAGCACCAACTGGCGGTGTTGGAGCTCAGGGATAATACTGAAAACAGAGGAGCCAGAGGTGTAATTGGAGCAACTTTAAAATCTGTAGTAGTGAGAATGTGGACAGAGCAGGAGAAATTGCCGTCCGCACAGCAGGGGAACAGCTGACGTTACTGAACCCCAATGACATGGCAGCAAGTGTTGACTGTGCAGACGGCACTTCCGAGTGCCAACTGGCGGTGTTGGAGCTCAGGGATAATACTGAAAACAGAGGAGCCAGAGGTGTAATTGGAGCAACTTTAAAATCTGTAGTAGTGAGAATGTGGACAGAGCAGGAGAAATTTCCGTCCGCACAGCTGGGGAACAGCTGACGTTACTGAACCCCAATGACACGGCAGCAAGTGTTGACTGTGCAGACGGCACTTCCGAGCGCCAACTGACGGTGTTGAAGCTCAGGGATTACAGTTCAGGTGGTAGAAACATGAACAGAACAGGAGACCTGGATACTTTTGCCAACAATTATTTATTCTGGAAGAGGACTGGCAAATTCATGAGAGATCCAGGCCTTGTTCATTTTGAGAAAAGTAAGCCGGTCAACGTTATCGGAGGATAGTCGCATGCGACGGTCTGTTAGTACACCACCTGCGGCGTTCCGATAATACACTAGCAGCAGGGCAAGTGTTATGTTCTTCTACCAGAGCTAAGGAAAGAGAGGAGATCTGTCCCTACGATAGAACTCAGCTGAATCCCTACGATGTAACAGGGAACCTGATCCTGCGAACAGACCTGCTAAAGTCCTAAGCTAGTCTGTACGGAGACCTATAGATGTGAGGAAGGAATCCCTACAAGTACTAAGGACTGGGAGGAAAATGGGACACCTCCTAACAGAAATAGTAGCAGACAGACGAACAAACAAAATATATAGAACATAGAGGTCCGTAGACCAAGCAAACTAACAGAGTTAGATACAGAGCACAGGCTAGCTAGAAAGTAGTTATACAATGAAGTCCAGCAAAGCCAGAAGGGCGGAGCAGGATTAAATAGGCCAACAAGGTCATGTGACCAGCAAAGGAAAAAACCTAAGAGCAAGGTTCTAACAGTACTAGAGATGAGCGGTGTTCGACTAGAACTGTTCGCCAATCTCAACTTCGAGCTGTTTTGGGCGGTGTTCGAGTTGTTCGACGAACCCGAACGATTTGCAAAAAATTCGGCTGTTCGAGGTTATGTTCGATAACTGTTCGTGCACCAAAAGCGTGTCCTGCATGTCTGGCGCTATTTAGAGCACCAATCATGCAGGGATTGTCTGCCACTCACTGTAATGCCACAGCCATGGTGGTTGTGGCATTACAGTGATTGCCCAAATCGATGGGAACAGTGCCAACAGTGAAACATGAAAAGCCGGCAATTCAGCAGCGGCATACACCTGTACCCGACAATTTATAACAGACAGAATAGAGCTTCACACATAGATTAGATAGATAGAAACATGTCAGTCACATATATATGAAGTACAGTGACAGTGTTGCTTACTGTACTTGTCATTTAGCGTAAAGGATTTATCAAAAAAAATAATAGTGTTTTCATGCACCGTCTCTTTAAAAAAGCCGGCCGGCAATTCAGCAGCGGTACTCGACAATTTATAACAGACAGAATAGAGCTTCACACATAGATTAGATAGATAGAAACATGTCAGTCACATATATATGAAGTACAGTGATAGTGTTGGTTACTGTACTTGTCATTTAGTATTAAAATAAAGGATTTATTATTAAAAAATTTGGCGTGGGGTTCCCCTTAATTTTAGGCTCTAGCGGAGGTTAAGCAGACGGCTGGGGCAGATGTTTGAAGCCTGGGAAGGGGGTAATACCCACGGAGCTTCCCAGGCTACTAATATCAGCCCCCAGCTGAATACATAGCCTTTACTAGCTATTAAAATGGGGGACCCCCCAAAAAAAATGACGTGGGGTCCCCCCTAATTTAATAGCTAGCAAAGGCTAGGCAGACAGCTGGGGGCTGATATTAATAGCCCAGGAAGGGAGCCATGAATATTGGCCCCCTCCCAGGCTAGAAACACCAGCCGTCAGCCGCCCCAGAAATGGCGCATTCATAGGATGCGCCAATTCTGGCACTTAGCCTCGCTCTTCCACGCTGCCCTGGTGCGGTGGCAGGGGGTAATAGGGTTGGGGTTGATGTCAGCTTATAATGCCAGCTGACATCAAGCCCAGGTTAGTAATGGAGAGGCGTCTATAAGACACCCCCATTACTAACCCCATAGTCAAAGTTAAAAAAAACACAAACACCCAGAATAAAGTCCTTTAATTGAAATAAAGACACAATCCTTTATTGTTCTAAATTAAACCATACTTACCGTCACGCCCATTCCAGCTGAAGCCAACGATCTCCTGCAATAAAAGAAAAATAATAAAGCAACCTCATCCTTACCTTTCCATGGTTCCCACGACAGCTTCAGCTCTGCTACATCGAGATGACAGGCTGGACCGCAGCAGAACGCTGCCATCCAGCCTCTCATCCCGCAGACACTGAGAAGCACAGGCTTGCTTGCGCTGCTCAGCGTCTCTCTGTGACGACATCCAGATGAGCCGAGTTCATGTCCAATGAACTCGGCTCACCTCATGCACGTCACTGACAGCGTGGGAAAATTCTCACGCTGAAGCGGTGAGTGCAGGAGAATTCTCCCACGCTGTCAGTGACGTGCATAAGGTGAGCTCATGTCCAATGAACTCAGCTCACCTCCTGCACGTCACTGACAGCGTGGGAGAATTCTCCTGCACTCAGCGCTTCAGCGTGAGAATTCTCCCACGCTGAAGCGCTGAGTGCAGGAGAATTTTCCCACGCTGTCAGTGACGTGCATAAGGTGAGCTCATGTCCAATGAACTCAGCTCACCTCCTGCACGTCACTGACAGCGTGGGAGAATTCTCCTGCACTCAGCGCTTCAGTGTGAGAATTCTCCCACGCTGAAGCGCTGAGTGCAGGAGAATTTTCCCACGCTGTCAGTGACGTGCATGAGGTGAGCCGAGTTCATTGGACATTAACTCGGCTCATCTGGATGCCCTCACAGAGAGACACTGTGGAGCGCAAGCAAGCCTGCGCTTCTCAGTGTCTGCGGGATGACAGGCTGGATGGCAACGTTCTGCTACGGTCCAGCCTGTCATCTCGATGTAGCAGAGCTGAAGCTGTCATGGGAACCATGGAAAGGTAAGGATGATGTTGCTTTATTATTTTTCTTTTATTTCAGGAGATCGTTGGCTTCAGCTGGAATGGGCGTGATGGTAAGTATGGTTTAATTTAGAACAATAAAGAATTGTGTGTTTATTTCAATTAAAGGACTTTTTTTCTGGGTGTTGTGTTTTTTTTAAATACTTTACTAGAAATTCATGGTGGTCATGTCTAATATTGGCGTGACCCCATGAATTTCGGGCTTAGGGCCAGCTGATAATGCCAAGCTGGCCCTATCCCCTTTATTACCCAGTGAGCCACCGCATCAGGGCCCTGGATGAGTTGGGTACAGCGCCAGAAGATGGCGCTTCTATGAACGCGCCATTTTCCGGGGTGGCTGCGGACTGCAATTTGCAGCGGGGGTGGCCCAGAAAGCTTGGGCCTCCCTGCGCTGCAGATTCCAGCCCCCAGCTGCCTAGTTGTACCTGGCTGGACACAAAAACAGGGCGAAGCCCCACGTCAATTTTCTTTAAATTATTTCATGAAATAATTAAGAAAAAAAGGGCTTCCCTATATTGTTGTGTCCGGCCAGGTACAAATAGGCAGCTGGTGGTTGGGAGCAGCCCGTTCCTGCCTGCTGTACCTGGCTGGACACAAATATAGTGCGAAGCCCCACGTCAATTTTTTTTAAATTATTTCATGAATTTCCTGAAATAATTTAAAAAAATTGAAGTGGGGCTTCGCACTATATTTGTGTCCAGCCAGGTACAGCAGGCAGGAACGGGCTGCCCCCAACCACCAGCTGCCTATTTGTACCTGGCCGGACACAACAATATAGGGAAAGCCTTTTTTTCTTAATTATTTCATGAATTTCATGAAATAATTAAAAAAAAAGTACGTGGGGCTTCGCCCTATTTTTGTGTCCAGCCAGGTACAACTAGGCAGCTGGGGGCTGGAATCTGCAGCGCAGGGAGGCCCAAGCTTTCTGGGCCCCCCCCCCCGCTACAAATTGCAGTCCGCAGCCACCCCGGAAAATGGCGCGTTCATAGAAGCGCCATCTTCTGGCGCTGTACCCAACTCATCCAGGGCCCTGGTGCGGTGGCTCACTGGGTAATAAAGGGGTTAGGGCCAGCTTGGTATTATCAGCTGGCCCCAAGCCCAAAATTCATGGGGTCACGCCAGTATTAGACATGACCGCCATGAATTTCTAGTAAGCCTGCGCTTCTCAGTGTCTGCGGGATGACAGGCTGGATGGCAGCGTTCTGCTGCGGTCCAGCCTGTCATCTCGATGTAGCAGAGCTGAAGCTGTCGTGGGAACCATGGAAAGGTAAGGATGAGGTTGCTTTATTATTTTTCTATTATTGAAGGAGATCGTTGGCTTCAGCTGGAATGGGCGTGATGGTAAGTATGGTTTAATTTAGAACAATAAAGGATTGCGTCTTTATTTCAATTAAAGGACTTTATTCTGGGTGTTTGTGTTTTTTTTAACTTTGACTATGGGGTTAGTAATGGGGGTGTCTTATAGACGCCTCTCCATTACTAACCTGGGCTTGATGTCAGCTGGCATTATAAGCTGACATCAACCCCAACCCTATTACCCCCTGCCACCGCACCAGGGCAGCGTGGAAGAGCGAGGCTAAGTGCCAGAATTGGCGCATCCTATGAATGCGCCATTTCTGGGGCGGCTGACGGCTGGTGTTTCTAGCCTGGGACGGGGCCAATATTCATGGCTCCCTTCCTGGGCTATTAATATCAGCCCCCAGCTGTCTGCCTAGCCTTTGCTAGCTATTAAATTAGGGGGGACCCCACGTCATTTTTTTTGGGGGGTCCCCCATTTTAATAGCTAGTAAAGGCTATGTATTCAGCTGGGGGCTGATATTAGTAGCCTGGGAAGCTCCGTTGGTATTACCCCCTTCCCAGGCTTCAAACATCTGCCCCAGCCGTCTGCTTAACTTCCGCTAGAGCCTAAAATTAAGGGGAACCCCACGCCAATTTTTTTAATAATAAATCCTTTATTTTAATACTAAATGACAAGTACAGTAACCAACACTATCACTGTACTTCATATATACGTGACTGACATGTTTCTATCTATCTAATCTATGTGTGATGCTCTATCTTTCTGTTCTAAATTGTCGGGTACCGCTGCTGAATTGCCGGCCGGCTTTTTTAAAGAGACAGTGCATGAAAACACTATTATTTTTTTAAATAAATCCTTTACACTAAATGACAAGTACAGTAAGCAACACTATTACTTATTATATATGTGACTGACATGTTTCTATCTATCTAATCTATGTGTGAAGCTCTATTCTTTCTGTTCTAAATTGTCGGGTACAGATGCTGAATTGCCGGCCGGCTTTTTTAAAGAGACGGTGCATGAAAACACTAATATTTTTTTTAATAAATCCTTTACACTAAATGACAAGTGCAGTAACCAACACTGTCACTGTGCTTCTTATATGTGTGACTGACATGTTTCTATCTATCTAATCTATGTGTGATGCTCTATTCCTTCTTGTCTAAATTGTCGGGTACCGGTGTATGCCGCTGCTGAATTTGCCGGCCGGCTTTTTTAAAGAGAGTGTCTTCTGAGCAGTTTGTCAGCTTTTGGACACCTTTGCAGGTGTTTTCTATGTATTTCTATGTGTTTTTGTTTGCCTGCCATTGGTTTTAACGGTGTTCGACGGTGTTCTAAGGTGTTCGACGAACAGTTCGACGAACAGTTCCTCGAACATCCCGGTGTTCGACGAACCGAACCGAACCCGAACACTACGGGGGTGGCTCAACACTAAACAGTACCCCCCCTTCTAAGAGGATCCTCCGGATCCCCTAGGACCAGGCTTATCAGGAAATCTCCTGTGAAACGCTCTGATAAGTCTGGACGCGGAAACATCATCTGACCTCACCCAAGAGTTATCCTCGGGTCCGAAACCTTTCCAGGCCACAAGATACTGCAAACTACCTCTATACCGTCTAGAGTTAAGGATGCGAGAAATTTCATATTCCCCGTCCTCCACCACCGGAGGAACAGAGGCAGAGGCGTCACCATCCGACACAACAGCTTTTTTTAACAGAGAGACATGAAATACCGGATTAATTCTCCAGGAGGTAGGAACCTCCAACCTAACAGCAGATTGGTTGACAACCTGAAGCACCTTAAAGGGCCCTACAAACTTGGGACCCAATTTCTTAGAAGGAATCCTCAACCGCAGATTCCTAGAGGACAACCAGACCATGTCACCAACAGCGAACAAAACCTCCTGTCGTTTCCTATCAAAGTAGTCTTTAGAATTTCTGTTGGCCTCCTGAAGATTACCACGCACATCCGTCCAAACTCTCTCCAAATCACCGGAAAAATTCTCCTCCTCAGGCACGGCAGATCCCAACTTGGAGAACGACCCAAACGACGGATGTCTCCCAGAACAACAAAAAAAAGGCGAACAACCAGCAGAAGAAGATGTATGATTGTTCAGAGCAAATTCAGCAAGTGGCAGAAACTCAGACCACCCCTCTTGATTGTCTGCCACAAAACAACACAAGAACTGCTCAACATCCTGGTTTTTCCTTTCTGTCTGGCCATTAGATTCAGGATGATATCCGGACGACAACGACAAATGAACTCCCAACCTGTCACAAAAGGCACGCCAAAAACGAGCCACGAACTGAGGACCCCTATCAGAAACAATGTCAGTAGGAACGCCATGAAGTCTGACAATTTCCTTGACAAAGGCCTTAGCGAGAGTTTTAGTGCAGGGCAGTTTGACGAAGGGAACCAAGTGACACATCTTGCTAAAACGGTCCACGACCACCCAGATGACAGTAAAACCCTCAGAGGGGGGAAGGTCAGTTATAAAGTCCATAGCCAAATGTGTCCAAGGAGCACTGGGAACCTCCAAAGGACAAAGCAACCCCGCAGCAGGAGTATGTGAAGACTTAGATCTAGCACATATAGTACATTGACACACCCACTTAATGACTTCCTTCTGCCATCCAGGCCACCAAAAACTGCGACCCACCAGTCTCTTGGTCTCAGAGATTCCGGGATGACCTGCCAACCGAGATTCGTGACACTCAACAAACAAATCTCTCCTAAAGGTCCCAGGCACAAACAACCTCCCATGAGGAGTGTTAGATGGGGCATTCTCCTGTGCTTTAAGAATCTCATCTTCCAAAACGGAGTCCAAAGCAGCTATCACAACACCTTCTTGTAAAATGTTCTCCTCTTTCTCAGCACCGACTATGGGAGAAAAACTGCGAGACAAGGCATCCGCCTTAACATTCTTAGTACCAGGGATGTAAGTAACGGAGAAATTAAACCGCGAGAAAAACAGTGCCCACCTAGCCTGACGGGCATTCAGGCGCTTGGCAGCATCAAGATATATCAGATTTTTATGATCCGTAAGAACCTGAACGGGAAATTCCGCACCTTCCAAGAAGTGGCGCCAGTGTTCAAATGCGAGTTTAATAGCCAATAATTCCCGATTACCAATATCGTAATTCAGTTCAGTCTCCGAAAATTTTTTTGAAAAAAAGGCACAGGGATGTAATCCATCCCCGTTATCCTGAGACAATACTGCGCCAACCCCCACAGAGGAAGCATCAACCTCAACCAAAAACGGCTTAGTCACATCAGGCTGCATAAGGATGGGAGCAGAGGTGAACCTCTCCTTGAGATACACAAAAGCTTCAATGGCCTCAGAAGACCACTGAACCGCATCAGCACCCATCCTGGTGAGATCGGTCAGAGGTTTGACAATACTAGAAAAATTTTTTATGAATTTTCTGTAATAATTGGCGAAACCCAAAAACCTCTGTATCGATTTCAAACCAATAGGCCTAGGCCATTCCTGTACAGCTTGAACTTTAACCAGGTCCATCTCAAAACCTTCGCTGGAGATAATGTAACCCAAAAAACTAATTCTCTGTACAGCGAACTCACATTTCTCCAGCTTAGCAAAAAGCGAATTGTCCATTAATAACTGTAATACCTCACGTACGCTCCGCCAATGAGACTCCAGATCCGGCGAATAAATCAAAATGTCATCCAAATACACAACCACATTTTTGCCGATCAAAGGTCTAAGGATGTCATTAATAAGATTCTGAAAAAATGCAGGAGCATTAGTAAGACCAAAAGGCATAACCAGGTTCTCAAAATGACCCACAGGAGTGTTAAAAGCAGTCTTCCATTCGTCACCCTCCTTCATGCGCAACAGATTGTATGCCCCCTTAAGGTCAATTTTAGAGAACCACTTGGCCCCCATTAACTGGTTAAACAGATCAGGAATCAATGGCAGTGGGTAAGGATTGCGTACAGTAATTTTGTTAATCTCACGAAAATCCAGACAAGGACGTAAACCGCCGTCCTTTGTTTTTACAAAAAAAAATCCAACCGCCACAGGAGACTTAGAGGGCCTAATGTGACCGGCGGCCAAACTTGTCTGTATGTATTCCTCCAAAGCCTTCCTCTCAGGAATAGTAAGGTTAAATAAACGACTTTTAGGAAGAGTCGCTCCAGGGACAAATTCAATAGAACAATCATAGTCTCTATGGGGAGGCAAAACCTGCGATTCCTTCTCAGAAAAAACTCTCCAAAAATCCTGAATAGGAACAGGCAATTCTCCCCTATCCACATCTGCAATACGCCCGTTACAACACTTGTCATAACATTTATGGCTCCAGGATTTAATTTCACTGGTAGACCAATCCAGTACAGGATTGTGAAATTTTAACCAGGGCAATCCCAATATTACTGGAGAAGGCAAGTTATTCAAAACTACCAAATCCAATTTCTCATGGTGAGCACCATTAATAGTGAGAGGAAATTCACAGACCTTGAGAGTAATATTCTTCAAAGGGGAACCATCCACAGAAACCACAGCAATGGGGGATGATAAAGGTTCGGGTTTTAAATTGAGTCTTTCCAGGAATCCCCCATCAATTACATTCAGAGTAGACCCACAATCAACAAACACCCGAAATTCCATTAATTTTTCCTGAGCAATCGTGGAAGCAGCTAAAAATACACCCTTGGAATTTAAACAGGCAATACGGGCATGACTGACCATTTTTTTTTCTTTCTTCATACGAAGCTCACAGCCTTTAATCAAATGACCAGATTTTCCGCAATAGAAACACAAGCCTTCAGAAAATCGACGGTCTTTTTCTTGAGAGCGAGGTGCCACCGATCCAATCTCCATCGGTTCACCACTGTTAGTACACACATTCTCATAACCAGAAACTGACATAGCAGAGGATTTGCTCTCATTAACCCTTGCACGCAGTCTCCTATCCACCCGTATAGCTAATTGCATAGCCTGTTGCAAATCTTCAGGTGTAGGATAAGCAATTAGCAGGTCTTTAACCCTTTCATTGAGCCCAGCAAGAAATAGACTTTTCAGAGCAGAATCGTTCCACCCTGTTTGAGTAGACCATCGACGGAAATGAGTACAATATTTTTCCACATTACCTGATCCCTGTTTCAAACGTCTCAACTCAGTCTCAGCTGATGTGGCACGGTCAGGATCATCATATAACAGCCCCAAAACAGAAAAAAAACTATCCACTGATCTGAAGCATGTATCACTAGGTTGCAAAGAAAAGGCCCACTCCTGAGGCTCTTTGCGCAAAAGTGACATTATGAACCCTATGCGTTGGGATTCATCCCCAGAGGACTTGGGTCTCAAACGAAAATACAATAAGCAAGCATTTGTAAATGAAAAAAATTCTCGGTGTTCACCAAAAAATAAATCCGGCAAACATACCTTAGGCTCCAAGAAATGTGCTCCAGGACAGTTACTCACGTGCTGACGGAGCTCGGCCACCTCCAGAGAGAGTCCCTGCAGGCGATGAGCCAAATCCTGAACCGACACCATGATGGAACAGAAAAATCTTTCCTTAGAGAATTTGCAGGCTGGACTTACTGTTATGTTCTGCTACCAGAGCTAAGGAAAGAGAGGAGATCTGTCCCTACGATAGAACTCAGCTGAATCCCTACGATGTAACAGGGAACCTGATCCTCCGATCAGACCTGCTAAAGTCCTAAGCTAGTCTGTACGGAGACCTATAGATGTGGGGAAGGAATCCCTACAAGTACTAAGGACTGGGAGGAAAATGGGACACCTCCTAACAGAAATAGTAGCAGACAGACGAACAAACAAAATATATAGAACATAGAGGTCCGTAGACCAAGCAAACTAACAGAGTTAGATACAGAGCACAGGCTAGCTAGAAAGTAGTTATACAATGAAGTCCAGCAAAGCCAGAAGGGCGGAGCAGGATTAAATAGGCCAACAAGGTCATGTGACCAGCAAAGGAAAAAACCTAAGAGCAAGGTTCTAACAGCAAGCTAGCACCTCCAATGCATACTGACTTAGCTCTGGCCACATATCTAGCTTACAGACCCAAAACTTGAAGGGAGAAGAGCCGTCTGGGAGTACACTAAGAGGGCAAGACATGTAGTCTGTCACCATCTGACCGAAACGTTGCCTCCTGCTGACTGGAGCCGTCTGTGATGGTGTAGACATTTGTGGCGGCGGGGACACAAAACTTTGTCACATTTCGGCCATACTGGTCTTGCCTTGTGCTGAGGCGCTGCTTCTGCTCGCTCTTTGTGCAGAGCTTCCTCCACTGCCTCGACGCACTGAGCTGCTTTGTAAAGCACTAGCAGCACTGCTCTCGGTTGGAATGGAGAACATGATGGAATGCACCAGGGCGTCTTGGTACTCCCGCATTTTACGCTCCCGGTTCAACGGTGTTATGAGGCTTTGTAAGTTGTCCCGGTAGCGAGGATCTAGGAGGGTGGACACCCAATAATCAGCTGTGTTGAGAATGTGGGCGATGCGGCGGTCGTTTCTCAGGCACTGCAGCATGAAATCAACCATGTGCTGCAGACTGCCAACTGGCCAAGAAACGCTGTCCCCTGCTTGAGGCGTGATCTCTGCCTGCTCTGCATCACCCCACCCTCACTCTAGATACTGACTACTAGAGCATTGTGTACCTCCCTCCTCTGGACAGATGTCTTCCTCATCCATTGACTCCTCCTCATCCTCCTCACAAAGTGTCCCCTGCCTAGGCCTTTGTGAGGAACCATGTTGTGCAGACTGTAGAGAAGCAGATGGCATTTGTGACTCCTCATCCTCCACCTCTTCCAAAACCTCATCCCTTAGTGCTTGCAGTGTTTTTTCAAGCAGGCAGATAAGGGGGATAGTCATGCTGACTAGTGCATCATCTGCACTCGCCATCCTTGTGGAATAATCGAAGGCACGCAAAACGTGGCAAATGTCCTTCATAGAGGCCCACTCAGTGGTGGTGAAGTGTGAACGGCGCGCACTGCGACTTGTTTGCGCCTGCTGCAGCTGGTACTCCATTACTGCTGCCTGCTGCTCACACAACCTCTCCAACATATGTAACGCTGAATTCCACCTGGTGGGTAGGTCACATATGATGCGATGTTCCGGAAGACGTAATCGGCGCTGCAGAGCTGCAATGCGTGATCTTGCATTGCTGGAACGCCGCAAGTGAGCGCACTCTATGCGGACCTTGTGAAGCAGTGCATCAAGATCCGAATAGTCCCTCAAAAAACTCTGCACGACCAAGTTGAGCACATGTGCCAGACATGGGATGTGAGTGAGGTTGCCTAGGCCCAGAGCTGCCACCAGATTTCGGCCATTGTCACACACTACCGTGCCTGGCTGGAGGTTCGCTGGCACAAACCACACGTCGCTCTGCTGCTTGATGGCATTCCTGAGCTCCTGCGCTGTGTGGCTTCAATTCCCCAAAGAAATTAATTTTAATACGGCCTGTTGACATTTGGCCACGGCTGTGCTCATATTGGTCACCATAACAGGTAACCGTTCACGGGTCGATGTGGAGGTAGACCGTGACGGCTCCTGCAGCGCTGATTCAGAGGAACTGGAGTATGAGGAGGAGTCAATGTGTACAGACTGGATTCCTGCAATCCTTGGAGTTGGCAGAACACGTACAGCGCCACTCTCAAGATCTGTACCCGGCTCCACAACATTTACCCAATGGCAGTGAGGGAAAGGTATCGTCCCTGTCCATGCTTACTGGTCCACGCATCGGTGGTCAGGTGGACCTTGCTACTGACGGCGTTTTGTAGCGCATGTTTAATTTTTCCCTCCACATGATGTTGCAGGGCAGGGACGGCTTGCCTGCTGAAATAAAATCGGCTGGGCACATTGTATTGTGGGACTGCCAATGCCATAAAGTTACGGAATGTGTCAGTCTCCACCAGCCTGAATGATAGCATTTCAAGGGCCAGTAGTTTAGCAATGCCAGCATTCAGAGCCTGTGCTCGGGGGTGGTTTGCCGAGTATGGGCGCCTTTTCTCCCATGCCTGTGCTAACGATGGCTGTAGACTGGCCTGGGAGTGTGAGGATGACTGGGAAAGTGGTGCTGTGGGTGGAATTACACTGTGTCTCTGTACAACAGTGCCAGAGATTCTTCCATGGCGATCCTGTGAGGAAGCCGAACCAGCTGTGTGTGAGCTGGAGGAAGAGGCTACAACAGGAGCTGAAGAGGTGGTAGGTGGCGCTGTAGGTTGGCCTAGGTCTTCAGTGTGTTTTTTTAACTCCACCACGTGCTTGGTCCGCACATGTTTCCACATATTTGTGGTATTGAGGTTGCTGACACTTTTCCCTCTTTTCACCTTCTGATTACACAGCTTGCATTTGACAAAGCAAATGTCATCTGCAACTGTGTCAAAAAAGGACCAGGCACTGCAAGTCTTGGGAGCGCCCGCTTTGGATTTTGGAAGAGCCATGCTCCTAATGGGTGCCGAAGTGGAGGCTACAGGCAACCAAGTCTGCCCCCTCCCTCTCCCTCCTTTTTGGGCTGTTCGGGGAATCTCTTCCTCAGAGCTGCTCCCACCACCTTCCTGTCCCTCACGCCATGATGGGTCAAGGACCTCATCATCTACACCACCCTCTTCAAACAACTGCTTCTCCTGGGTAGTCTCGACAGCACAGTACGCACCAGAAAGTGGCACCTGAGTCTCATCATCAGATGCGTACTGAGGTGTGCTGCTGACCATAGGCACTGGCCCACCCGCCTCTTCAGATTCAGAGAGACAAAACGGTTGCGCATCACTGCATGCTACCTCTTCTTCAAATTCTCGAATTCTGCTTGGCTGGCCCCCTCTTTCCAAGCCAAGAGATTCAGAGAACAGAAGTAGAGATGGCTCCTGTCCAGGGCTCTCTGACTGTCTGGGCAATTTGGCAGGTGGTGAAGAGACAGATGGGTGCTCTTCAGTGCTCAGGACCTGAGAGGATCTGGAACTAATTGAAGTCGATGCGTTAGCTGCCATCCATCCGACAACGGCTTCAATTTGGTCCTCCCGCAGCAGTGGGGTACGGCTAGCTCCTACAAAGCTGCGCATAAAGGACTGTTCCCTGGTAAAACTGGGGGATGCTGAGTCACTGGTGCCCGCAGCAGGCACAGAATCCCCACGTCCTCTCCCTGCAGGCACAGAATCCTCACGTCCTCTCCCTGCAGAAACTCCACGCCCACGCCCACGACCACATGCCTTACTCCCTGCCTTCTTCATCTTGGTAGACTGATAAAGATAGGCAGAAAAGTACTAAGGGCTTAGTGTGCTTATTCCTGAACAGCTGCTAACAGGTATAAGAAACACTAATTTTATTAAGTGTGGACTAGACTTTAATATGAGCTAATGTGGCCTGCACAACTGTAAAGTGGAGTGTTTGGTTAACTTTATTTAGGTTTTTTTTGTCACAAAAAGACACTGGATGTGCCTAAAGATGTAATAACGATAGTATCACAAACTTTTTGTAGCTATTACAATGTAGGAAGGTAACCTACAATGCAATAGATGAGGCTGCAAAAAATAGGCTAATACTAATCTGGCTGGGGCTGCAGGGCCCAATGCTGCAGAAAGGCTCCTCTAACTACTCCTATATAGTGTGTTTGGAACCAATTTAGCTGAATACGGATGGAACCACCACACTAATAGGAGAAATCAGGAAAAATTATGAATTGGCAAAAAAGGACAATGTATGAGGCAGTGACACACACTGAGTGCACTACAACCAGACGTGGTTGAAGCACACACTACAGGGTGAGCTGCACTCACACACCAGACCTTGCAGACAGCGGTGAACAGTACAGATGCAGAGCACTGTGCACTAGCGCTGCAAGACCAAAAAAAATTCTCTATCTACTCCTATATAGTGTGTTTGGAACCAATTTAGCTGAATACGGATGGAACCACCACACTAATAGGAGAAATCAGGAAAAATTATGAATTGGCAAAAAAGGACAATGTATGAGGCAGTGACACACACTGAGTGCACTACAACCAGACGTGGTTGAAGCACACACTACAGGGTGAGCTGCACTCACACACCAGACCTTGCAGACAGCGGTGAACAGTACAGATGCAGAGCACTGTGCACTAGCGCTGCAAGACCAAAAAAATTTCTCTATCTACTCCTATATAGTGTGTTTGGAACAAATTTAGCTGAATACGGATGGAACCACCACACTAATAGGAGATATCAGGAAAAATTATGAATTGGCAAAAAAGGACAATGTATGAGGCAGTGACACACACTGAGTGCACTATAACCAGACGTGGTTGAAGCACACACTACAGGGTGAGCTGCACTCACACACAGAGACCTTGCAGAAAGCGGTGAACAGCACAGAGAACTGTGCACTAGCACTGCAAGGCACAGCGATTTATAAAGTAGCTTGGGTAAAGCAGAATAGACCAAATAGGTAGCTAAAACTGTCCCTCAGAACAACAGCATCCTATCCCTAACTGAATTCACAGCAGAGTGAGCTCAAAATGGCGGCGGCGGCTTTTATAGTGCATCATGACATCATTTCAGCAGCCAATCACAGCCATGCCATTAGTTAAGATGCCTACATGCCTAACAGGATGTGCCCACACTTCTTAGGATCCTCATTGGCTGAATAAAATGAAAATGGCTCATTGCAATATGGGAACTTCCGATTCCGGTATACGATATTGCAAAAGTATCGGAATTAAGTATCGGAATTCCGATACCGCGAATATCGGCCGATACCCGATATTTCAGTATCGGAATGCTCAACACTAGAAAAGACGCTATCAGGGACTTGTAATGAATTGGGAGGTGACGGAGGATGTTAAGTACCTGATAATGTCTTCTCCCACTCCCAAATTCATTAAGATGCTATCAAGGACTTATAATGTATGGAGGGGGGGGGCAGGACAGGGACTAAGGCTATGTGCACATGTTCAGGATTTGCTGGAGTAAATTCTGCTGTATGTCTTAATGTGTTGGCATGAAGAACGCCATGCGCTAAATATACATTTTTTTGCCATGCTTCTGACATACTTTTGTTGCGTATTTTACCCACTTATTAGAATCCGTGAAATACCCTGCAAGAATTGACATTATGCAGATTTTAATCTGCTGCAAATCTGCAAGGAAAAAATAAGCAATGTGTGCATGAGACTTCAGAGATCTCATTCACTTTGCTTGTACTGTAAAACCTTGAAATTTTTCAAAAATGTAGAGTGTGCACATAGCCTTAAAGTTAATTTGGGAGAGTCACAGAGACTGAATAATTTATATTTATTGGCGGCGGAGATTATAGTTAATGGGGGGTGCAGTGCTCCTTATTAGGGATGAGCGAGTATACTCGTTACTATTCGGTACTCGCCGAATAGTACGGTACTCGGGCAACTCCCCGAGTTTCATTGTTATTACTCGCTAGGAGTAATGAGTAGTGTTGAGCGATACCTTCCGATATCGGGAAATATCGGATCGGATTGGATCGGACCGATACCCAAAAAATATCGGATATCGCCGATTCCGATACTGGAAACCAATGCAAGTCAAAGGGACACAAATATCGGAATGAAAATAAACCCTTTCTTTCCTTGTAGGTTAATTCTACATGAAGGAAAACAACTAAGAATAATGTAAAATGTATTGGGGGAGGTGGAGGAGACATTAAATGCATAGAGGTTTAGCCCAATCAAATGGAATAGCAGGAATTAATATTTTTTTTAAGACGTTCGGAGTTACAAAGATATTGACTATGTTAAGTTTTTTTATATTTGGTCAGATATTTATGTTTCACTGCTTCCATTCTTCACCTTCTTTTTTACTTCTCCCACACTTTCTCCTTCATCATCCTCAGCAGCAGCATCTTTTTCATCAACTTCTTCTTCACCGTATTCATCTTCTTCTTCTTCACCTTCTTCCTATTAGTCTTTTTTTACATTCTTCAAATTCTTCTTATTCAACTATTATTCTTCTTCATATTATACTTCTTCATCTTCTTCATATTCTTCTTCTTCATCATATTCTTATTTGTGACAGGCATTCCTGTAGTTGTTATCTATAAAAGTTTGAGGATTACACCTTCCGTTCTGCCTGTCACAAAAGATTTACAACAGGATTTTTCCGTGTTCAGATTGGCCTGCAGCAGCAGGTATTTTCTAGGGGCACCACGAGGAGGAACGGACTCACCCCCATACACTGCTTAGTCTTCTGCTTATAATTTAGATAATATCTTTTGCTCTGATTTTTAGTCTTATGCTTAATGTTCTTCTGCTTTTTGCTCTGCAGCTTCTTGTTTTTCTGCATCTTGGTCTTCTGTCTCTTGTTCTTCTGTATCTTGGTGGTTGTCTTCTTGCTCTTTGTCCTCTTAGTCATCTTCTTCAGAGTCATCTTCTTGGTCTTCTTTGTGGTGGTATTCAGGGTCGTCGTCTTCAGGGTCCTCGTCTTCTTCGGGGTTGTCTTCAGGGTCGTCGTCTTCGGGGTCCTCGTCTTCTTCGGGGTGGTCTTCAGGGTCGTCGTCTTCAGGGTCGTTGTCTTCGGGGTCCTCGTCTTCTTCGGGGTGGTCTTCAGGGTCGTCGTCTTCAGGGTTGTCGTCTTCGGGGTCCTCGTCTTCTTCGGGGTGGTCTTCAGGGTCGTCGTCTTCAGGGTCGTCGTCTTCGGGTCCTCGCCTTCTTCGGGGTGGTCTTCAGGGTCGTCGTCTTCAGGGTCCTCGTCTTCTTCGGGGTGGTCTTCAGGGTCGTCGTTAGAGATGAGCGGTGTTCGACTAGAACTGTTCGCCAATCTCAAATTCGAGCTGTTTTGGGCGGTGTTCGAGTTGTTCGACGAACCCGAACGATTTGCAAAAAATTCGGCTGTTCGAGGTTATGTTCGATAACTGTTCGTGCACCAAAAGCGTGTCCTGCATGTCTGGCGCTATTTAGAGCACCAATCATGCAGGGATTGTCTGCCACTCACTGTAATGCCACAGCCATGGTGGTTGTGGCATTACAGTGATTGCCCAAATCGATGGGAACAGTGCCAACAGTGAAACATGAAAAGCCGGCAATTCAGCAGCGGCATACACCTGTACCCGACAATTTAGAACCGAAAGAATAGAGCTTCACACATAGATTAGATAGATATAAACATGTCAGCCACATATATACGAAGTACAGTGAAAGTGCTGCTTACTGTACTTGTCATTTAGCGTAAAGGATTTATCAAAAAAAATAATAGTGTTTTCATGCACCGTCTCTTTAAAAAAGCCAGCCGGCAATTCAGCAGCGGTACCCGACAATTTAGAATAGAAAGAATAGAGAATCACACATAGATTAGATAGATAGAAACATGTCAGTCACATATATATGAAGTACAGTGACAGTGCTGCTTACTGTACTTGTCATTTAGCGTAAAGGATTTATCAAAAAAAATAATAGTGTTTTCATGCACCGTCTCTTTAAAAAAGCCGGCCGGCAATTCAGCAGCGGTACCCGACAATTTATAACAGACAGAATAGAGCTTCACACATAGATTAGATAGATAGAAACATGTCAGTCACATATATATGAAGTACAGTGATAGTGTTGGTTACTGTACTTGTCATTTAGTATTAAAATAAAGGATTTATTATTAAAAAAATTGGCGTGGGGTTCCCCTTAATTTTAGGCTCTAGCGGAGGTTAAGCAGACGGCTGGGGCAGATGTTTGAAGCCTGGGAAGGGGGTAATACCCACGGAGCTTCCCAGGCTACTAATATCAGCCCCCAGCTGAATACATAGCCTTTACTAGCTATTAAAATGGGGGACCCCCCCAAAAAAATGACGTGGGGTCCCCCCTAATTTAATAGCTAGCAAAGGCTAGGCAGACAGCTGGGGGCTGATATTAATAGCCCAGGAAGGGAGCCATGAATATTGGCCCCCTCCCAGGCTAGAAACACCAGCCGTCAGCCGCCCCAGAAATGGCGCATTCATAGGATGCGCCAATTCTGGCACTTAGCCTCGCTCTTCCACGCTGCCCTGGTGCGGTGGCAGGGGGTAATAGGGTTGGGGTTGATGTCAGCTTATAATGCCAGCTGACATCAAGCCCAGGTTAGTAATGGAGAGGCGTCTATAAGACACCCCCATTACTAACCCCATAGTCAAAGTTAAAAAAAACACAAACACCCAGAATAAAGTCCTTTAATTGAAATAAAGACACAATCCTTTATTGTTCTAAATTAAACCATACTTACCGTCAAGCCCATTCCAGCTGAAGCCAACGATCTCCTGCAATAAAAGAAAAATAATAAAGCAACCTCATCCTTACCTTTCCATGGTTCCCACGACAGCTTCAGCTCTGCTACATCGAGATGGCAGGCTGGACCGCAGCAGAACGCTGCCATCCAGCCTCTCATCCCGCAGACACTGAGAAGCGCAGGCTTGCTTGCGCTGCTCAGCGTCTCTCTGTGACGACATCCAGATGAGCCGAGTTCATGTCCAATGAACTCGGCTCACCTCATGCACGTCACTGACAGCGTGGGAAAATTCTCACGCTGAAGCGGTGAGTGCAGGAGAATTCTCCCACGCTGTCAGTGACGTGCATAAGGTGAGCTCATGTCCAATGAACTCAGCTCACCTCATGCACGTCACTGACAGCGTGGGAGAATTCTCCTGCACTCAGCGCTTCAGCGTGAGAATTCTCCCACGCTGCAGCGCTGAGTGCAGGAGAATTTTCCCACGCTGTCAGTGACGTGCATAAGATGAGCTCATGTCCAATGAACTCAGCTCACCTCCTGCACGTCACTGACAGCGTGGGAGAATTCTCCTGCACTCAGCGCTTCAGTGTGAGAATTCTCCCACGCTGAAGCGCTGAGTGCAGGAGAATTTTCCCACGCTGTCAGTGACGTGCATGAGGTGAGCCGAGTTCATTGGACATTAACTCGGCTCATCTGGATGCCCTCACAGAGAGACACTGTGGAGCGCAAGCAAGCCTGCGCTTCTCAATGTCTGCGGGATGACAGGCTGGATGGCAGCGTTCTGCTGCGGTCCAGCCTGTCATCTCGATGTAGCAGAGCTGAAGCTGTCATGGGAACCATGGAAAGGTAAGGATGATGTTGCTTTATTATTTTTCTTTTATTTCAGGAGATCGTTGGCTTCAGCTGGAATGGGCGTGATGGTAAGTATGGTTTAATTTAGAACAATAAAGAATTGTGTGTTTATTTCAATTAAAGGACTTTTTTTCTGGGTGTTGTGTTTTTTTTAAATACTTTACTAGAAATTCATGGTGGTCATGTCTAATATTGGCGTGACCCCATGAATTTCGGGCTTAGGGCCAGCTGATAATGCCAAGCTGGCCCTAACCCCTTTATTACCCAGTGAGCCACCGCATCAGGGCCCTGGATGAGTTGGGTACAGCGCCAGAAGATGGCGCTTCTATGAACGCGCCATTTTCCGGGGTGGCTGCGGACTGCAATTTGCAGCGGGGGTGGCCCAGAAAGCTTGGGCCTCCCTGCGCTGCGGATTCCAGCCCCCAGCTGCCTAGTTGTACCTGGCTGGACACAAAAACAGGGCGAAGCTCCACGTCAATTTTCTTTAAATTATTTCATGAAATAATTAAGAAAAAAAGGGCTTCCCTATATTGTTGTGTCCGGCCAGGTACAAATAGGCAGCTGGTGGTTGGGGGCAGCCCGTTCCTGCCTGCTGTACCTGGCTGGACACAAATATAGTGCGAAGCCCCACGTCAATTTTTTTTAAATTATTTCATGAATTTCCTGAAATAATTAAAAAAAATTGAACTGGGGCTTCGCACTATATTTGTGTCCAGCCAGGTACAGCAGGCAGGAACGGGCTGCCCCCATCCACCAGCTGCCTATTTGTACCTGGCCGGACACAACAATATAGGGAAGCCCTTTTTTTCTTAATTATTTCATGAATTTCATGAAATAATTAAAAAAAATTGAATGGGGCTTCGCACTATATTTGTGTCCAGCCAGGTACAGCAGGCAGGAACGGGCTGCCCCCAACCACCAGCTGCCTATTTGTACCTGGCCGGACACAACAATATAGGGAAGGCCTTTTTTTCTTAATTATTTCATGAATTTCATGAAATAATTAAAAAAAAAGTACGTGGGGCTTCGCCCTATTTTTGTGTCCAGCCAGGTACAACTAGGCAGCTGGGGGGCTGGAATCTGCAGCGCAGGGAGGCCCAAGCTTTCTGGGCCCCCCCCCGCTACAAATTGCAGTCCGCAGCCACCCCGGAAAATGGCGCGTTCATAGAAGCGCCATCTTCTGGCGCTGTACCCAACTCATCCAGGGCCCTGATGCGGTGGCTCACTGGGTAATAAAGGGGTTAGGGCCAGCTTGGCATTATCAGCTGGCCCTAAGCCCGAAATTCATGGGGTCACGCCAATATTAGACATGACCACCATGAATTTCTAGTAAAGTATTTAAAAAAAACACAACACCCAGAATAAAGTCCTTTAATTGAAATAAAGACACAATTCTTTATTGTAATAATTAAACCATACTTACCATCACACCCATTCCAGCTGAAGCCAACGATCTCCTGCAATAAAAGAAAAATAATAAACCAACCTCATCCTTACCTTTCCATGGTTCCCACGACAGCTTCAGCTCTGCTACATCGAGATGACTGGCTGGACCGCAGCAGAACGCTGCCATCCAGTCTGTCATCCCGCAGACACTGAGAAGCGCAGGCATGCTTGCGCTCCTCACTGTCTCGCTGTGACGGCATCCAGATGAGCCGAGGTCATGTCCAATGAGCTCGGCTCACCTCATGCACGTCACTGATGTCCAATGAGCTCGGCTCACCTCATGCACGTCACTGACAGCGTGGGAAAATTCTCACGCTGAAGTGCTGAGTGCAGGAGAATTCTCCCACGCTGTCAGTGATGTGCATGAGGTGAGCTCATGTCCAATGAACTCAGCTCACCTCCTGCACGTCACTGACAGCGTGGGAAAATTCTCCTGCAATCAGCGCTTCAGCGTGAGAATTTTCCCACGCTGTCAGTGACGTGCATGAGGTGAGCCGAGTTCATTGGACATGAACTCGACTCATCTGGATGTCGTCACAGAGAGACGCTGAGCAGCGCAAGCAAGCCTGCGCTTCTCAGTGTCTGCGGGATGACAGGCTGGATGGCAGCGTTCTGCTGCGGTCCAGCCTGTCATCTCGATGTAGCAGAGCTGAAGCTGTCGTGGGAACCATGGAAAGGTAAGGATGAGGTTGCTTTATTATTTTTCTTTTATTGCAGGAGATCGTTGGCTTCAGCTGGAATGGGCGTGATGGTAAGTATGGTTTAATTTAGAACAATAAAGGATTGTGTCTTTATTTCAATTAAAGGACTTTATTCTGGGTGTTTGTGTTTTTTTTAACTTTGACTATGGGGTTAGTAATGGGGGTGTCTTATAGACGCCTCTCCATTACTAACCTGGGCTTGATGTCAGCTGGCATTATAAGCTGACATCAACCCCAACCCTATTACCCCCTGCCACCGCACCAGGGCAGCGTGGAAGAGCGAGGCTAAGTGCCAGAATTGGCGCATCCTATGAATGCGCCATTTCTGGGGCGGCTGACGGCTGGTGTTTCTAGCCTGGGAGGGGGCCAATATGCATGGCTCCCTTCCTGGGCTATTAATATCTGCCCCCAGCTGTCTGCCTAGCCTTTGCTAGCTATTAAATTAGGGGGGACCCCACGTCATTTTTTTGGGGGGGTCCCCCATTTTAATAGCTAGTAAAGGCTATGTATTCAGCTGGGGGCTGATTTTAGTAGCCTGGGAAGCTCCGTGGGTATTACCCCCTTCCCAGGCTTCAAACATCTGCCCCAGCCGTCTGCTTAACCTCCGCTAGAGCCTAAAATTAAGGGGAACCCCACGCCAATTTTTTTAATAATAAATCCTTTATTTTAATACTAAATGACAAGTACAGTAACCAACACTATCACTGTACTTCATATATATGTGACTGACATGTTTCTATCTATCTAATCTATGTGTGATGCTCTATCTTTCTGTTCTAAATTGTCGGGTACCGCTGCTGAATTGCCGGCCGGCTTTTTTAAAGAGACAGTGCATGAAAACACTATTATTTTTTTAAATAAATCCTTTACACTAAATGACAAGTACAGTAAGCAACACTATCACTGTACTTATTATATATGTGACTGACATGTTTCTATCTATCTAATCTATGTGTGAAGCTCTATTCTTTCTGTTCTAAATTGTCGGGTACAGATGCTGAATTGCCGGCCGGCTTTTTTAAAGAGACGGTGCATGAAAACACTAATATTTTTTTTAATAAATCCTTTACACTAAATGACAAGTGCAGTAACCAACACTGTCACTGTGCTTCTTATATGTGTGACTGACATGTTTCTATCTATCTAATCTATGTGTGATGCTCTATTCCTTCTTGTCTAAATTGTCGGGTACCGGTGTATGCCGCTGCTGAATTTGCCGGCCGGCTTTTTTAAAGAGAGTGTCTTCTGAGCAGTTTGTCAGCTTTTGGACACCTTTGCAGGTGTTTTCTATGTGTTTCTATGTGTTTTTGTTTGCCTGCCATTGGTTTTAACGGTGTTCGACGGTGTTCTAAGGTGTTCGACGAACAGTTCGACGAACAGTTCCTCGAACATCCCGGTGTTCGACGAACCGAACCGAACCCGAACACTACGGGGGTGGCTCAACACTAGTCCTCGTCTTCAGGGTCGTCGTATTCGGGGTCCTCGTCTCCTTCGGGGTGGTCTTCAGGGTGGTCGTCTTCAGGGCCGTCGTCAGGGAGGTCCAGAGTGATTACCAAAAACCATTTCAAAAAGCTTGAACTTGGAAATGTAGCAGAAGGTACAAGAAGGCTGAGGAACCGCCGAGAACCAGCTGACGGTACTGGAACTCGGATGGGTAGCAGAAGGTACAAGAGCCAATGGAACTACCGAGGACCAGCTGATGGTACTGGAACCCGGTTACTAAGCAGGAGGTACCTGTGCCAGAAAGCACTGCCAAGGACCAGCAGACGTTGGTGGAACTCGGATACCAAGAAGGAGGCACCTAAACCAAAGGCACTGCCGAGACCCAGCTGACGGTATTGGAACCCGGAAGGGTAGCAGAAGGTACAAGAGAAAATGGAACTACCGAGGACCAGCTGTTGGTACTGGAACCCGGTTAGTAAGCAGGAGGTACCTGTGCCAGAAAGCACTACCAAGGACCAGCAGATGTTGGTGGAACTCGGATACCGAGAAGGAGGCACCTAAGCCAAAGGCACTGCCGAGAACCAGCTGACAGTACTGGAACCCAGAGGGACAAGATTGACTTCCAAAGAACCAGCTAATGGTACTGGAACTCAGATAGTCAGCAGAAGGTACACATGAAAAAAAAAAGTTGCAAAGCCGCGAGCCGGCAAGAGTTACCGAAACCCACAGTCCTACAGGGGGTGCTTGTCCTATTGGCACTATGGAACCAGCCTTCATTGCCAGATCTCGCAGCCGACATAGGAGTTACCTAAACTGCAGGCGCCATAGAGTCAGCTAACCCGACCGCAACACGACAGGACAATGTATTGGATGCAAAGTGACGTTGACACTACCCGGAAACCGCTGGCGTGCTGGAACCAGGCGGGGCAGGAGGGAGTACCCGTGCCAAAGACATTGCCGAGAACCAGCTGACGGTACAGGAACCCGGATGGGTAGCAGAAGGTACGAGAGCCAATGGAACTACCGAGGACCAGCTGATGGTACTGGAACCTGGTTACTAAGCAGGAGGTACCTGTGCCAGAAAGCACTACCAAGAACTAGCAGACGTTGGTGGAACTCGGATACCGAGAAGGAGGCACCTAAGCCAAAGGCACTGCCTGGAACCAGCTGATGTTACTGGAACCCAGGGGGACATATTCAAGATTGACTTCCAAAGAACCAGCTAATGGTACTGGAACTCAGATAGGCAGCAGAAGGTACACATGCAAAAAAAAGGTGCAAGGCCGCGAGCCGGCCGGAGTTAACAAAACCCACAGTCCTACAGGGGGTGCTTGTCCTATTGGCACTATGGAACCAGCCTTCATTGCCAGATCCCGCCACCCACATAGGAGTCACCTAAACTGCAGGCACAATAGAGTCGGCTAACCCAACCGCAACACGACAGGACAATGCATTGGAGGCAAAGTGACGTTGACACTACCCGGAAACAGCTGGTGTGCTGGAACCAGGCTGGGCAGGAGGGAATACCCATGCCAAAGACACTGCCGAGAACCAGCTAACGGTACTGGAACCCGGATTGGTAGCAGAAGGTACAAGAGCCAATGGAACTACCGAGGACCAGATGATGGTACTGGAACCCGGTTACTAAGCAGGAGGTAGCTGTGCCAGAAAGCACTACCAAGGACCAGCAGACGTTGGTGGAACTCGGATACCGAGAAGGAGGCACCTAAGCCAAAGGCACTGACGAGAACCAGCTGACGGTACTTGAACCCGGATGGGTAGCAGAAGGTACAAGAGCCAATGGAACTGCCAAGGACCAGCTGATGATACTGGAACCCAGTTACTAAGCAGGAGGTATCTGTGCCAGAAAGCACTACCAAGGACCAGCAGACGTTGGTGGAACTCGGACACCGAGAAGGAGGCACCTAAGCCAAAGGCACTGCCTGGAACCAGCTGATGTTACTGGAACCCAGGGGGACATATTCAAGATTGACTTCCAAAGAACCAGTTAATGGCACTGGAACTCAGATAGGCAGCAGAAGGTACACATGAAAAAAAAATTTGCAAAGCCGTGAGCTGGCAGGAGTTACCGAAACCCACAGTCCTACAGCGGGTGCTTGTCCTATTGGCACTATGGAACCAGCCTTCATTGCAGATCCCGCAGCCCACATAGGAGTCACCGAAACTGCAGGCACCATAGAGTCGGCTAACCCGACCGCAACATGACAGGACAACGTATTGGAGGCAAAGTGACGTTGACACTACCCGGAAACAGTTGGCGTGCTGGAACCAGGCTGGGAAGGAGGGAGAACCCGTGCCAAAGACACTACCGAGAACCAGCTAACGGTACTGGAACCCGGATGGGTAGCAGAAGGTACAAGAGCCAATGGAATTACCGAGGACCAGCTGATGGTACTGGAACCCGGTTACTAAGCAGGAGGCACCTGTGCCAGAAAGCACTACCAAGGACCAGCAGACGTTGGTGGAACTCGGATACCGAGAAGGAGGCACTTAAGCCAAAGGCACTGCCTGGAACCAGCTGATGTTACTGGAACCCAGGGGGACATATTCAAGATTGACTTCCAAAGAACCAGCTAATGGTACTGGAACTCAGATAGGCAGCAGAAGGTACACATGAAAAAAAAGTTGCAAGGCCGCAAGCCGGCCGGAGTTACCGAAACCCACAGTCCTACAGCGGGTGCTTGTCCTATTGGCACTATGGAACCAGCCTTCATTGCCAGATCCTACAGCCCACAAAGGAGTCACCTAAACTGCAGGCACCATAGAGTCGGCTAACCCGACCGCAACACGACAGGACAACGCATTGGAGGCAAAGTTACGTTGACACTACCCGGAAACAGCTGGCGTGTTGGAACCAGGCTGGGCAGGAGGGAGTACCCGTGCCAAAGACACTGCCGAGAACCTGCTGACGGTACTGGAACCCGGATGGGTAGCAGAGGTACAAGAGCCAATGGAACTACCGAGGACCAGCTAATGGTACTGGAACCCGGTTACTAAGCAGGAGGTACCTGTGCCAGAAAGCACTACCAAGGACAAGCAGACGTCGGTGGAACTCGGATACCGAGAAGGAGGCACCTAAGCCAAAGGCACTGCCTGGAACCAGCTGATGTTACTGGAACCCAGGGGGACATATTCAAGATTGACTTCCAAAGAACCAGCTAATGGTACTGGAACTCAGATAGGCAGCAGAAGGTACACATGAAAAAAAAAGTTGCAAGGCCGCGAGCCGATCGGAGTTACCGGAACCCACAGTCCTACAGGGGGTGCTTGTCTTATTGGCACTATGGAACCAGCCTTCATTGCCAGATCCTGCAGCCCACATAGGAGTCACCTAAACTGCAGGCACCATAGAGTCGGCTAACCTGACCGCAACACGACAGGACAACGTATTGGAGGCAAAGTGACGTTGACACTACCCGGAAACAGCTGGCGTGCTGGAACCAGGCTGGGCAGGAGGGATTACCCGTGCCAAAGACACTGCTGGGAAACAGCTGGCGGTGCTGGAACCTAGGGTAAATACTGAAAACAGAGTGGAGCCAGAGGGCTAATTGGAGCAAGTTTAAAATCAGTAGTAGTGTGCATGTGGACAGAGCAGGAGAAATTGCCGGGCACACAGCAGGGGAACAGCTGACGTTACTGAACCCCAATAACACTGGAGCAAGTGTTGACTGTGCAGATGGCACTTCTGAGCAGCAACTGGCGGTGTTGAAGCCCAGGGTAAATACTGAAAACAGAGAGGAGTCAGACAGAGGCCTAATTGGAGCAAGTATAAAATCAGTAGCAGTGTGAATGTGGACAGAGCAGGAGAAATTGCCGGGCACACAGCAGGGGATCAGCTGACGTTACTGAACCCCAATAACACTGGAACAAGTGTTGACTGTGCAGATGGCACTTCTAAGCAGCAACTGGCATTGTTGGAGCCCAGGGATTACAGTTCAGGTGGTAGAAACATGAACACAACAGGAGACCCGGATACTGTTGCCAACCAATTATTTAATCTGGAAGAGGACTGGCAAATTCATGAGAGATCCAGGCCTTGTTCATTTTCAGAAAAGTAAGTCGGTCAACGTTATCGGAGGATAGTCGGATGCGACGGTCTGCTAGTACACCACCTGCGGCACTAAAGACGCGTTCCGATAATACACTAGCAGCAGGGCAAGCCAGCACCTCCAATGCATACTGGCTAAGCTCTGGCCATGTATCCAGCTTAGAGACCCAAAACTTGAAGGGGGAAGAGCCGTCTGGGAGTACACTGACAGGGCAAGAAATGTAGTCTGTCACCATCTGACAGAAACGTTGCCTCCTGCTGACTGAAGCCGTCTGTGATGGTATAGACATTTGTGGCAGGGACACAAAACTTTGCCACATTTGGGCCATACTGGTCTTGCCTTGTGCTGAGAAGCTGCTTCTACTCCCTCTTTGTGCAGAGCTTCCTCCACTGCCTCGACGCACTGAGCTGCTTTGTAAAGCATTAGCAGCACTGCTCTCGGGTGGAATGGAGAACATGATGGAATGCACCAGTGTGTCTTGGTACTCCCGCATTTTACGCTCCCGGTTCAACGGTGTTATGAGGCTTTGTAAGTTGTCCCGGTAGCGAGGATCTAGGAGGGTGGACACCCAATAATCAGCCGTGTTGAGAATGTGAGCGATGCGGCGGTCGTTTCTCATGCACTGCCTGCATGAATTCAACCATGTGCTGCAGACAGCCAACTGGCCAAGAAACGCTGTCTCCTGCTTGAGGAGTGATCTCTGCCTGCTCTGCATCACCCCATCCTCGCTCTAGTTACTGACTACTAGAGCATTGTGTACCTCCCTCCTGTGGACACATGTCTTCCCCTCCATTGACTCCTCCTCATCCTCCTCACAAAGTGTCCCCTGCCTAGGCCTTTTTGAGGAACCACGTTGCGCAGACTGTACAGAAGCAGATGGCATTTGTGACTCCTCATCCTCCACCTCTTCCAAAACCTCCTCCCTTAGTGCGTGCAGTGTTTTTTCAAGCAGGCAGATAAGGTGGATAGTCATGCTGACTAGTGCATCATCTGCACTTGCCGTCCGCGTGGAATAATCGAAGGCATGCAAAACGTGGCAGATGTCCTTCATAGAGGCCAACTCAGTGGTGGTGAAGTGTGAACGGCGCGCACTGCGACTTGTTTGCACCTGCTGCAGCTGGTACTCCATGAAATAATTTAAAAAAAATTGACGTGGGGCTTCGCCCTATTTTTGTGTCCAGCCAGGTACAACTAAGCAGCTGGGGGCTGGAATACGCAGCGCAGGGTGGCCCAAGCTTTCTGCCCCCCCCCCCCGCTGCAAATTGCAGTCCGCAGCCATCCCAGAAAATGGCGCGTTCATAGAAGCGTCATTTTCTGGCGCTGTTCCCAACTCATCTAGGGCCCTGGTGCGGTAGCTCACTGGTTAATGAAGGGGTTAGGGCCAGCTTTGTATTATCCGTTGGCCCTAAGCCCGAAATTCATGGGGTCACGCCAATATTAGACATGACCGCCATGAATTTCTAGTAAAGTATTTAAAAAAAACACAACACATAGAAAAAAATATTTTATTAGAAATAAAACAAAAAAACACTTAGAGACTCCATCTTTACTAAAAAAAATTATCTTCCGTCCGACGTAGTCTAATGGAGTCTTCTTCTTTAGCTCAGCTACATCTCTGGTAGATATTCTCTACCAGAGATGTAGCTGAGCTGTGAGACCATGGGAAAGTTGATGTGAGTTCATTCAGTCAAGCATGAACTCACATGAACCCTCTGAGGGCACTGCGGCTACTTTAAATGAACAGCTGATCAGCATCAGCTGATACCTCAGCTGTTCATTTGAAATAACCGGAGGGAAAGCCAGCAGTGAAAAGACTTCACCGCCAGCTTTCCAGTTCGGTGCTGCGCTCCCCGCTCCCTGATGTACGCTCCTGGGAGGCGGCGGGGGGAGCGGAGGATCGGGATGGGAGGCTGCGGGGAAGCGAGTATGGGGCTGAGTGATTGATTAAAAGCCGGCGGCTTTTTACCGCCGGCTTTTAAACAATCATGCACCCATTTCAGCTTTTTCCTCAGCCCCCAGACCGCTTTATAGGCTCCAGCAGACAATTACTCGGCTTACTCGCTTTTCCCATTGACTTACATTGGACTCGATACTCATAGCGAGTACCCGAGTATTGGGACCTACTCGTTACGAGTATAGCGAGTCCGATTATTTCACTACTCGCTCATCCCTACTCCTTATCACTTTATATTTTGATTGGTGTGTGGCTAATAGTATATTAATGGTGGGGTACATATCTGTAGTCAGGGGCGCAGTGCAAGGGAGACACATGCAATATATGTGACCTTTTAATTTTCAGGGCTGCGGCGATCATTGTGACAAGACGAGTCGTGACTTGAAGATGTTGACATGAGGATCTGACCAGATGGAGAAGAAACAGCAGAAACAAGTTTAATCAGACGAGATGTCAGTGGTAAGTTCCTGGATATAAATATTATTCTGTGTTACGCACTCACCCGGACTGACTGGTGTGAGCATGGTTAGTGATCCCACTGGACCATGAACCGAGGAGTGCCTGGAGGGGCGTGACTAAGTATCAACTCGGTCCGACCAAGGTCGCACGGCGGCTCAGTCGACTCCGTGAACCAGGGAGGAACTGAGCAGAGGGACCAGGTGCTACTCCAGGTCAGACCCCGGTCACAGCTGTTCCACACCGGGGAATGCAGGAACGGGCAGGCACAGCTGGTATGCAGACAGGTGGGTATTGGCAGGCACGGCTGGTATGCAGACATGTGGGTACTGGCAGGCACGGCGGGTATGCAGAAAGGCACGTGCTGGCAGACACGGCTGGTATGCAGACTGTCAGATACTGGCAGGTAGGAACGCAGGCTGGATAGGGACCAGTACAGACTGGGATACAGGAACAGAGCCGCAGGTGCGGTGGACTAGCAGAGCCGAACCGCAGGCGCGGAGGACAAGCGGAGCAGAGCAGAGCGAAACCGCAGATGCGGTGGACAAGCAGAGCAGAGCGAAACCGCAGGTGCGGTGGAAAAGCAGAGCGAAACCGCAGGTGCGGTGGACAAGCAGAGCGGAGCGAAACTGCAGGTGCGGTGGACAAGCAAAGCAGAGCGAAACCGCAGGCGCGGTGAACAAGCAGAGCAGAGCGAAACTGCAGGTGCGGTGAACAAGCAGAGCAGAGCGAAACCGCAGGTGCGGTGAACAAGCAGAGCAGAGCGAAACCGCAGATGCGGTGAACAAGCAGAACAGAGCGAAACCGCAGGTGCGGTGAACAAGCAGAGCAGAGAGAAACCACAGATGCGGTGGACAAGCAGAGCAGAGTGAAACCGCAGATGCGGTGGACAAGCAGAACAGGACAGAGCAGAAGGTGCAGGCAGACAGGACAGGGCTCTGTTCACATGGAACAGACTGGAAAATACAGGAAGATAGAACACAGGAGGTAGATACGGAGGCAGGGAAACGGGACAAGCAGAACCAGATACACACAAGGTACTTACAATGAAGTAACGAGTGGACACAAAACTCACAAACAGAAGTACAGAGACAATGAGTTGGAGTTAGGTGCAGGTTCAGAAACTGCAGGAAAAGGGCAGGTTCGGACATAGAGACAAACAGGTAACGGGCTTGGACACAGTTCAGACAGGAACTGAACCCGGAACAAGATACAGGAACGATCCTGGGAACTCAGCCCCCAGGGTGGCGGAAACAGACTAAAAGTCACAGATACAGATAACGGGCCTGGGTATACAGCCCCCAGGGTGGCGGAACAGACTAGAAGTCACAGATACTGATAGCGGGCCTGGGTATACAGCCCCCAGGGTGGCAGAAACAGACAAGATACAGGGCAGGACCTGGCAACTCAGTTGCACAGAACACACTGAAAGAAAGTGTTGCTCAGGCACCTCCTACTGGGTGGAGGGGGTTTAAGTATCCAGTGACTCACAGCAATAGGCTGGGGAGGCATTAGGACTCCGCACACTGTAACTATAAGAATCAGGCAGTAACCGTACCGCCGCCCTAAGCAATCAGACAAGAGACATGCACACAGCAGGTACTGGAGCAAAGTGTGCAGCCTGGACTGATAGGTAATATGCCGGTCTTGCATGGTGAGAGGTGGTAAGCCATGCCAGCAAGCCGCCAGGGATGTTACAGTACCCCTCCACCTTTGCGCCCCCTCTTCTTCAAGCCTGCAAGGATTTTCTGCAGAGAATTTGGGAGCCGATCCTTCTCTTCAAGAAGATTACCTCTTCTGTCCACTAGAGGGAATAAAGCTGGGCTCATCATCTTGGTGACTAGGATGCTTCCTCCCATCAAGCCATCCTCAGCAACAGATGAAGTGGGTGAAGTACCAGGAACAGGACACAGGAAAGTCTCTCTCCACTTGTTAATATCGGGTAGCACTCCAAAGTATTCACGGGACAACTGAAGATCCTCCGCCGGGTTGGAGGGGTGCAGAGACTCGGGGGTAACCACTGCCTTGATGTACACTTTGCCAATCTTACTGGATGAAGTGGGCGAAGTACAAGGTACAGGGTGTAGAAAAGTCTCTCTCCATTTGTTATCAGGTAGCACCCTGGAGGATTCAAGAGACAACTGGAGGTCCTCCGTCTGGTTGGAGGGATGCAGAGACTTGAAGGTAACCACCGCCTTGATGGACTTATTGCCAGATTTGTTAGAGATGGAAGATCCTTGATCAGGGACAAACTTCAGTCTGGCCTCCGAGATGACACGTCTGCGAGGCGGGGCGGTGCCTAAAGCCAGATCATTGATACAATCATCGAGACCGTGTGGGGACAATGCCTCCATTTCCCTTCCTTCGGAGACTTCAGCGCACAGCGAGTCAGCGACTAGAGATGAGCGTTGTTCTACTCGAACTGTTCGCCAATCTCAAATTCGAGCTGTTTTGGGCGGTGTTCGAGCCGTTCGGCGAACACGAACAATTTGAGAAAAATTCGGCTGTTCGAGGTTATGTTCGATAACTGTTCGTGCACCAAAATCATAACTGGATTTTTTCTCAGTAATGGTGAAAATTAATTTTAATACGCAGTTTGAGTGTACAGCGGGGTGGGGGGAGGGGCAGGGGATGGATCTCTGCAGGAACAATGAAGATCTCCATTTTTTTTTCTCTTTCCCGCATTTACAGTGGGGAGGTGCAATCTGTCAGCCTATCAGCAGCGCACACACGGAGCGAAGTGCTTTTTTTCACACAAGCAAGGGCATGTGTCATTGGCAGTGTATGTCACATGTCCTTGCCCTATAAGACCAAGCCATTTTCCCCGTCGCCACCATTTTCTCACTGCTGCAGCTGTGTGTTAGACGGCACCGCTGTTGCTGTGTGCGCTATACCATGTTAATTTCAAGCCAATTTTCGCACAAATATACAGAAAGCTTGGGAGTAGGGAATAGTTGTGATTGCAGTCCTTTTAAGGACTAGGTTACAGCATTTCCTACGACTTTTATCTGGCAGGTCTGTGCTCTTAAATAGATAGGTTGTGGGAGTAAAGACTAATTGTAATTGGAGTCCTTTTCAGGACTAGGTTACATCAGTTCCTATCAGTTTTTGCCAGGCAGGTCTGTGCCAGTGCTGTGTAAGTTTTTTTCACAGCATTTGGCTGAATCTAGCAAAGCTAATCCTTTTTGGCCTATTGCAGAGTGTGTTAGTCAGTGGAGTAGCCTATCTGTGTTGCAAGATATACCACCTGTGTATAGAATACCAATTTTTTTACTGCACCTAGTGAAGTAAAATCTTTTGGGCATAGCATCATTCTATTAGTCCATCTATACTGACCTCCATCAGGTTGCAAACTGAATCTAATTTTTTTCTGCATCTAGCTCTGAAAAAATATTTGGCCTTCTAGCAGTGTGTGGGACTTGTTCTATTAGTCCACCTATACTGACCTCCATCAGGTTGCAAACTGAATATATTTTTTTCTGCATCTACCTCTGAAAAAATATTGGGCTTCTAGCTGTGTGTGGGACTTGTTGTATTAGTCCATCTATACTGACCTCCATCAGGTTGCAAACTGAATATATTTTTTTCTGCATCTACCTCTGAAAAAATATTGGGCTTCTAGCTGTGTGTGGGTCTTGTTCTATTAATCCATCTATACAGACCTCCATCAGGTTGCAAACTGAATATAATTTTTTTCTGCATCTAGCTCTGAAAAAATATTTGGCCTTCTAGTAGTGTGTGGGACTTTCTCTGTTAGTCCATCTATACTGACCTCCATCAGGTTGCAAACTGAATATATTTTTTTCTGCATCTACCTCTGAAAAAATATTGGGCTTCTAGCTGTGTGTGGGTCTTGTTCTATTAATCCATCTATACAGACCTCCATCAGGTTGCAAACTGAATATAATTTTTTTCTGCATCTAGCTCTGAAAAAATATTTGGCCTTCTAGTAGTGTGTGGGACTTTCTCTGTTAGTCCATCTATACTGACCTCCATCAGGTTGCAAACTGAATATATTTTTTTCTGCATCTACCTCTGAAAAAATATTGGGCTTCTAGCTGTGTGTGGGTCTTGTTCTATTAATCCATCTATACTGACCTCCATCAGGTTGCAAACTGAATATAATTTTTTTCTGCATCTAGCTCTGAAAAAATATTTGGCCTTCTAGTAGTGTGTCGGACTTTCTCTATTAGTCCATCTATACTGACCTCCATCAGGTTGCAAATTAAAAATAATTTTTGTCTGCATCTACAGTACCTCTGAAAAAATATTTGGGCTTCTAGCTGTGTGTGGGACTTGTTGTATTAGTCCATCTATACTGACCTCCATCAGGTTGCAAACTGAATATATTTTTTTCTGCATCTACCTCTGAAAAAATATTGGGCTTCTAGCTGTGTGTGGGACTTGTTGTATTAGTCCATCTATACTGACCTCCATCAGGTTGCAAACTGAATATATTTTTTTCTGCATCTACCTCTGAAAAAATATTGGGCTTCTAGCTGTGTGTGGGTCTTGTTCTATTAATCCATCTATACAGACCTCCATCAGGTTGCAAACTGAATATAATTTTTTTCTGCATCTAGCTCTGAAAAAATATTTGGCCTTCTAGTAGTGTGTCGGACTTTCTCTATTAGTCCATCTATACTGACCTCCATCAGGTTGCAAATTAAAAATAATTTTTATCTGCATCTACAGTACCTCTGAAAAAATATTTGGGCTTCTAGCTGTGTGTGGGACTTGTTGTATTAGTCCATCTATACTGACCTCCATCAGGTTGCAAACTTAATATATTTTTTTCTGCATCTACCTCTGAAAAAATATTGGGCTTCTAGCTGTGTGTGGGACTTGTTGTATTAGTCCATCTATACTGACCTCCATCAGGTTGCAAACTGAATATATTTTTTTCTGCATCTACCTCTGAAAAAATATTGGGCTTCTAGCTGTGTGTGGGTCTTGTTCTATTAATCCATCTATACAGACCTCCATCAGGTTGCAAACTGAATATAATTTTTTTCTGCATCTAGCTCTGAAAAAATATTTGGCCTTCTAGTAGTGTGTGGGACTTTCTCTGTTAGTCCATCTATACTGACCTCCATCAGGTTGCAAACTGAATATATTTTTTTCTGCATCTACCTCTGAAAAAATATTGGGCTTCTAGCTGTGTGTGGGTCTTGTTCTATTAATCCATCTATACTGACCTCCATCAGGTTGCAAACTGAATATAATTTTTTTCTGCATCTAGCTCTGAAAAAATATTTGGCCTTCTAGTAGTGTGTCGGACTTTCTCTATTAGTCCATCTATACTGACCTCCATCAGGTTGCAAATTAAAAATAATTTTTATCTGCATCTACAGTACCTCTGAAAAAATATTAGGGCTTCTAGCTGTGTGTGGGACTTGTTGTATTAGTCCATCTATACTGACCTCCATCAGGTTGCAAACTTAATATATTTTTTTCTGCATCTACCTCTGAAAAAATATTGGGCTTCTAGCTGTGTGTGGGACTTGTTGTATTAGTCCATCTATACTGACCTCCATCAGGTTGCAAACTGAATATATTTTTTTCTGCATCTACCTCTGAAAAAATATTGGGCTTCTAGCTGTGTGTGGGTCTTGTTCTATTAATCCATCTATACAGACCTCCATCAGGTTGCAAACTGAATATAATTTTTTTCTGCATCTAGCTCTGAAAAAATATTTGGCCTTCTAGTAGTGTGTGGGACTTTCTCTGTTAGTCCATCTATACTGACCTCCATCAGGTTGCAAACTGAATATATTTTTTTCTGCATCTACCTCTGAAAAAATATTGGGCTTCTAGCTGTGTGTGGGTCTTGTTCTATTAATCCATCTATACTGACCTCCATCAGGTTGCAAACTGAATATAATTTTTTTCTGCATCTAGCTCTGAAAAAATATTTGGCCTTCTAGTAGTGTGTCGGACTTTCTCTATTAGTCCATCTATACTGACCTCCATCAGGTTGCAAATTAAAAATAATTTTTATCTGCATCTACAGTACCTCTGAAAAAATATTTGGGCTTCTAGCTGTGTGTGGGACTTGTTGTATTAGTCCATCTATACTGACCTCCATCAGGTCGTAAACTGAATATATTTTTTTCTGCATCTACCTCTGAAAAAATATTGGGCTTCTAGCTGTGTGTGGGACTTATTGTATTAGTCCATCTATACTGACCTCCATCAGGTTGCAAACTGAATATATTTTTTTCTGCATCTACCTCTGAAAAAATATTGGACTTCTAGCTGTGTGTGGGTCTTGTTCTATTAATCCATCTATACAGACCTCCATCAGGTTGCAAACTGAATATATTTTTTTCTGCATCTACCTCTGAAAAAATATTGGGCTTCTAGCTGTGTGTGGGACTTGTTGTATTAGTCCATCTATACTGACCTCCATCAGGTTGCAAATTGAATATAATTTTTTTCTGCATCTAACCCAGCCAATAGTTTTGGCCTAATACCACAGTTTGGCCACTCAGCTCTGCTCGGTTACCATCCATTGTTTTTTTGTGCAAACAACTCCAGAGTTGTGAATTAGTTAACCACCAAAATGAGTGGAAAAAGGCCTGCTGCTGGTGGAAAGGGGAATAGGCGTGTTGGGAAGGGGAAAAAAGGTTGTGTCCGTGGTGTAGGTGTTAAAGCAACAGTAACATCTGCAGAAGAAAGACCATCTTCCAGCCAAACTAAAATGTCTACTTCTTTTAGCGGACAATGTGATAAGATCCCTTTCTTACGGCCACGCCAATCGCTACAAATTCCAGATGAGGCTCAAAAACAGCAGGTGCTTCAACGGATATCAAGTGCTCCTTTAAGTGGGCTCTCCTCCACATCAACTTCAACATCACAAATACTCCAGTCCTCAAAGGTGTCACCCCAATCGCACTTGCTTCCTCACAGCTCCCCAATCTCCAGCTGCCCGTCTGAGTATGAGGTAGAACAGATGGTTGAGTCTGCAGAGCTGTTTACTCATACTATAGCCTGGGAATCAGAGGTCGACTCCAGCGCTTCTGTGAATCCAGACGAGGAAATGATCTGCACTGATGTCCAGAATCTTTATGAGTCGGATCCAGGACCAGACGCAGAAGGTTCTGACCATAATGTAGACCCTCATTCCCAAACTGTAACTCCTGTTGGTGGAGACAATGAGGAAGACGATGATAAGACTCAAATACCTGATTGGAGCGACAACTTTAGTTTTTTGTCAGGGCAGGAACAGGTTGGCTCTGAGGACGACGGGTGTGATAACGCACAGGGTGATGATGATGAGGTTGGAGATCCCACTTACTGTCAACCCACAGTCAGCCAAGAGATGAGGTCAGCAGAGGAGGTGGAGGAAGATGCTAGTGACGACGAGGTCAGGTTGCGCCTTCCTGGACAGAGACGTAGTACTGGAAGCACGTCAACAACTGCATCCTCAAACACAACTCTGCCTCTCACCACAAGTCGTGGTGGCTCTTCAGGTCGCATGGGTGCTAAGCCTTGCATAGCCTGGTCATTTTTTCAGATCGATAAAGATGACCCAACTCGTGTTATCTGTAACATTTGTCAGCAAAAGCTAAGTAGAGGCCAAAAAATACATAGTTTGAGTACTTCATGCATGAACCGACACATGGACATGAAGCATAAGTTGCAGTGGGAAGCTCAGTGTGCTACAATGCGGCCTAGCCGGCCGGGCCAACCACCGTCTGCCATATCTTGTGCATCCGCGGCCTCTTCATCCTCTGTGACTGGGGGGACAGCAGTCACACCTGTTTTGGGGCGCAGACCTGCCACCTCTTTACCCGCAACAGCCAGCGTGATTGGCAGGTCATCATTTTCTTTGGAGGTGGGAACACCAGCTGGTGTTGAGCGCTGTCCGACATCGATAGCACCACCTTTGGATCAAGGCAACCTAACATGTCCGCCTGCATCTTCCTCACAGACCGGCAGTTTGCCGGGGACACCCTTATCAACCCCGTCTAAGCACAATAGCCAGCCCTCGGTCCCTCAGATGTGGACAAGTAAAAGACCATTTCCTCCTAGCCATGAGAAAGCTAAGAGGTTGAATTTCACCATCTGCAAGCTCTTGGCTACAGAAATGCTGCCTTTCCGCCTGGTGGACACAGAGGATTTTCGAGACCTTATGTCCGTCGCAGTGCCCCAGTACCAGATGCCCAGTCGGCACTACTTCTCAAAGAAAGGTGTGCCTGCGCTCCACCAGCATGTCGCACACAACATCACCGCTTCTTTGAGAAACTCTGTGTGTGACAGGGTGCATTTCACCACAGACACTTGGACGAGTAGGCATGGACAGGGGCGTTACATGTCGCTGACTGGGCACTGGGTAACTATGGTGACAGCAGGACAAGGGGCTGCTGTCCAAGTCTTGCCGTCCCCACGAGTTGTGCGTCAATCCTCTTTATGTCAAAGTTCCTCCACTGCTTTTGCCTCCTCAACCTCCTCTCGGTCTTCCACCTGCACCCAAAGCCTGTCTGGTCATGCCACAAGCTTTCTAACTGCGCAGAAGGGATCCTGCACACCTCCTTACTATGCTGGCAGTAGGGCTCAACGTCATCAGGCGGTTTTTACATTGAAATGTCTGGGAAATGTGAGTCACACAGCTGAGGAGTTGTGGTCAGCTCTGGAGAACCAATTTCATGAATGGTTGTCTCCACTGGACCTGAAACCAGGGAAGGCCGTGTGCGACAATGCTGCAAACCTGGGTGCGGCCCTTCGCCGGGGCAATGTCACACACGTGCCTTGTATGGCTCACGTGTTGAACCTGGTTGTCCAGCAATTTTTAGCCCACTATCCCAGACTAGATGGCCTTCTGCAGAGGGCACGGTCGCTGTGTGCTCACTTCCGCCGTTCGCATCCCGCAGCTCAGCGACTTACATCTCTACAGAAGTCGTTGGGCCTGCCACTTCACCGGCTAAAATGCGATGTGCCTACCCGGTGGAATTCAACTCTGCACATGTTGCAGCGACTCTGGCAGCACCGACAAGCCCTGGTGCAATACGTTCTGACGTATAGCCTGGGCCAACGAGATTCAGAGGTGGGGCAAATCACGCTGGAGGAGTGGTCTCAGATCAGGGACCTATGCACCCTTCTGCACAGTTTTGAAATGGCGACGAAGATGTTTAGTGCTGACGATGCCATTATCAGCATGACTATTCCGGTGATTTACATGCTGGAGCACATGTTAAACAGAATTCGGAGTCAGGTGGTGGCACAAGAGGAGGTGGAGGAAGTAGAGGAGGAGGAGTTGTATGCGGAAGGGCTAACATCTGCAAGGTCCAGACGGTCGGCAGCAAAAAGGCGGCAGGCATGTGAGGGTGGGGGAGATGGTTTTACCAGGGCGCATGGTAGCAGCCAAACTAGTGAGGAAGGTGCAGGAGCCCAGGAAGAAGTGGAGGACGAACTGATGGAAGACTCATCAGATGAGGGAGACCTTGATCACATTTCTGTTGTGCGAGGTTGGGGGGAGAGGACAGAGGAAGGAAGCATGATTGTTACCTCGCCACCAACACAACAGGGACTTGGTGCTCCTAGATGCGCAACACACATGAGTGCCTTCTTGCTGCACTACCTGCAACATGATCCTCGAATTGTGAGAATTAGAAATAATCCTGACTACTGGGTTGCCACACTGTTAGATCCCCGGTACAAAAGTAAATTTGCAGAAATTATTCCTGCCATAGAAAGGGATGCACGCATGCAGGAGTATCAGCAGAGACTGTTGCAGAATCTTACATGTGCTTTTCCACAAAATACCAGTGGTGCACGTAGTGAATCTCACAGTTCCAACTTGCCAACCGTGGGACCGTCAAGTGTTCAGCACTCAAACCGTAACAGAACCACAGTATCTGCTGGTAACATCAATTTTGCGGAATCATTTCACCACTTTTTTAGCCCATCCTTTGCAAGGCCACAGGAGACAAGAAGTCTGACACATAGTCAACGCCTAGAGACGATGGTACAGGAGTATCTCCAAGTAAACATTGAAGCCACGACTGTGTCACTGGACCCTTGCTCTTTTTGGGCTTCCAATCTGGATAAATGGCCGGAGCTAGCCACTTACGCCTTGGAGATCTTGTCATGCCCCGCAGCCAGCGTTCTGTCTGTGTGTTCAGCGCTGCTGGTGGTGTGCTGACAGATAAGCGCACGCGGCTCTCCACTGATAATGTAGACAGACTCACGTTCATAAAGATGAACAAATCATGGATCCGAAACGACTTTTCTACCCCTGTGTCATCCTGGGGAGAGTAAAAGCTTGATGATTGGTTAAAATCACCCTACCAACCGTTTTAAGCTTTCAAATTACTAATCATGTTTATCTGTATCTTGACTGGAAAATAATTTGGGCTTTGTAGCAGTGTGCAGCACTGATCCTATTAGGCCATCTATACTAAAGCTTCACCAGATTTAAAATTAAAAATAATTTTTAGCTGCATCTAGCCCGGAAAATAATTTTGGGGCTCCGAGATGCGCAAGACACATAAGTGCCTTCTTGCTGCACTACCTGCAGCATGACCCTCATATTGTCAGAATTCGAAGTAATCATGACTACTGGGTTGCCACACTCTTAGATCCCCCAAACTTTTCGATCAACCTTTTCATTTTAATAAAGACCAAAAAAATGGTCATTTTTGAAATGATAAGTATTAGCAGGTTGTTAGAAATTGAAATCAAACAGTTTTCAACTCAAAACTTTATTCTAGGTGATGTTACATTTTCAAATAGGACCCCTTGTTCGAAAGGAGCTTCTGAACTCTCTCGTCCATTGAATTTGTCAGGTTTTGGATGGTTTCTGCTTCAATTGTTTTGCATGAGGACAGAATACCCTCCCAGAGCTGTTGCTTAGATGTGAACTGCCTCCCGCCATCATAGACACTCCTTTTAATGATGCTCCAAAGGTTCTGAATGGGGTAGAGGTCAGGGGAGCATGGGGGTCACACCATAAGTTTGTCCCCTTTTATGCCCATATCAGCCAGAGATGCAGATGTTTTATGTGCAGCATGAGATGGTGCATTATCATGCAGAAAAATGATCTTGCTGTGAAATACACGGTTCTTCTTCTTGAACCATGGCAGGAAGTGCTGTTTGAGAAAATCCACATACATTATGGAGTTCATCTTTAGCGCCTTCAGGGATCCTAAAGGGGCCGACAATCTCTCTCCCCATGATTCCAGCCCAAAACATTACTCCACCTCCTCCTTGTTGGCGCTGTAGCCGTGTTTGCGTGGGGTGTCCATCAACCAGCCATCCTCCACTCCATCCATCTGGACCATCGAGCGCTGCACGGCACTCATCCGTGAACAAAACAGTTTTGAAATCAGTCTTCATGTAATGTTTGGCCCACTGGAGCCGTTTCTGCTTGTGTGAAGTGGATAGAGGAGGTCGACAGGATGGCGTATGCACAGCTGCAAACCTCTGAAGGACCCTGCATCTTGTTGTTCGGGGGACGTTGGAGGCACAAGCAGCTTCAAAAACTTGTCTGCTGCTATGACAAGGCTTTTTTGCCGCTGCTCTTTTAACCTGACGTAATTGCCTGTAGGAAAGAGTCCTCAATTTTCCCTTATCAGCACGCACACGTGTGTACTGTGAATCAGCTACATACTTCTTGATTGCCAAGACACTTCATCCTGATCATCGCACAATGTTGATTGTAGTCATGCCTTGACCTAAACACTCCACAATTTGTTGCTTCTCAGCAGCCGACACATCCTTTTTCTTTCCCATTTTGGCAGAAAATGTAGGCTGCTTAATAATGTGAGAGAGCCTTTTTAAGTAGTCTTGCCTTTCATTGGACACACCTGCCAAACTAATTAGCACAGGTGTCTGCAATTGCTTACAGTGATATAAAGAGCCCTGACACACATCACCATCAATGAGTTTAACTGACAAACAAACAAATTCTTCCCTTATCACTCCTAAACACTTTTTGCATAATAATTTGGAACGCAGTCTACATGTGCTTTTCCACAAAACACCATCGGTTCACGTAGTGAATCTTACAGTTCTAACTTGCCAACCGTGGTCTGTATGGAGTTGTTCAATAAAGGGCCCAAAATTAAGATAACATAGATGGGAGAGGTCTCTATGAATAGGAATTCCTAAGTATTTGATACCCTGTGAGGGACAGGCAAAGGGAAAGTTGGACTGGATGGAATCCTATATGGATTTGGGGAGGGAGACATCAAGGGCCTCAGACTTCGCTGCATTCATTTTAAAATTTGACCATGTAACAAAGTGATCTATTTCAGCCATAACAGCATGGATGGATATATGTGATTGAGTGATATATACTAGGACATCATCAGCAAATAGAGAGCACTTGTACTCGGTGCCTCCCACCTCAATCCACCTAATATTGTGGTTATGGCGAATTGATGAGAGCAGGTGCTCCGTCACTAGGATGTATAAGAGAGGGGACAGAGGACATCCCTGCCTTGTCCCATTGGTGATTGTGAAAGGTGATGAAAATGTTCTGACGCACCCCCTGGGCCTTGGGACACCCGGAGCCGGACCCTTTTTGGTGGATGCTGGTGGTTGTAGTCTTCGTGGCGGCGACCCGGTTCCGTGGCTCAGGGCGGTCAAACCAGTGGCGGAACTATTTATGTGGTTTTGATGTTTAAATGTATGACTACGCCACCCGTGGATTGTGGTCAGAGTGAACCGCCGCTACAGGGCAGACCGCTGAGGCTGGTGTTGTGGGTGCAGCAGAGCGTAGCATAACTCCCCACGGGAGGAGTATAGCCTCAGGGCAGTGTATGCGGAGGATGGGGGTGATGGTGCAGGGCAGCAGCAGTAACGACACGGAGTCAGTGATGCAGTTCAGGGCCTTTACTCACAGTTCTTATTATCCAGACCACGTCTGCAGGTAACGGCTGCCCACGTCGTACTGTGCTCACCAGGTGAGGGGCTCAGACATCTCCCAGATAACTTTGGAGCACTTCACAGGACCCCCTTTGTGTGTCCTTTGTCTGGCCTTTCTTACCAACACTTCTGTCCGGCTGCCTCGGGCCTCCTCTTGGTAAACTTGGCGCCAGTTTCCCTGACCCTATGTGGTGCCTTCCTAGCGGGTGTAGCGAGGGGCTGCGCCACATAAAATGTCAGAGCCTCCGGTTTCTAGCTGAGGGTCGTTTCCTGCCTCCACTAGTTCGGGGACCGGTCTCCCCCTTTGGCCTGACCCCTCCACGCAGGTGGATTCGGGTGTGCGGTGGCGACTCGCCCGTCCGCACCCCTGGGATCCCTTCATTCCTCGTTCCTGGAGCCTTCTCCGCTCCTCTTCCTTCCTTCTCCCTCTTCCAGGCCTGGGCCTCTGTTACTAGGCCCGCCTCTGGAGCAGAGCTCATGCAGAGCCCCTGCTCCCTGCCACTTCTGCTCAGACTTCTCTGCACTGAACTAAGATGATGCCCACCTTTTATACTCCCTTCTCAATGCACCCAGGAACTGCTTCCTCCCTGCTCCTGCACTACAGGGTTCCCCTTCCTCAGTGTTCCCTCCCCCCACTCCAGCCAGGGACAGGGACTGTCGTGCCCATCTCAGGGGCATATTGGTCGCCCTGCCCCACGGCAATGTGGTGTAATGCATGCAGGTGTCGGGTCCTGATCCACACTCCATCCTTACCTGAGAGTGAGATATCACACCTCTGGGTGAGGTGCAATACGTCTGTAGCAACCGAGCCCTCAGGGTGCTACAGTTCCATTTATCTTCAGCCTAGGTGACGTATTGCGATACAGGGCCGTGATTTTGGCTATAAAAGGGTCCCCTAGACCCCTACCCCAAGCTTTTTAAGAGAATCATATATGGCGTGCCAGGAGACTCTATGGAATGCTTTCTCAGCATCCAACGAGAGTATCTAATTACAAATTTTTAACTGCATCTAGCCCAGGAAATACTTTGTGCCTAGTAGCAGTGTCTGCTAGTCAGCGGATTATCCCGGCTGTTAAGCAAGCTACACCACCTGTAGTTTAGACACTTAATTTTTTCAAAGGAAATGCTTCGGGACCATGGGATACTTAGTGAAGAGCATCAGGAGGCACCCCAAGGCATAGGGGCTGGGACTGGCAGTAGGATGCCTTGCGGTGGACAGCCGAGCTCGATCCTTATAAAAGCTTTTTAACTGCAGCAGCTTTAGTGGACGCTACTGGAGCTGGAATTACGCGGCTGCTGGCATGAGACTTGCCCTCCAATAGATCCTTGTAAATGGATTTAAAGTGTATTCATTCAAATTAGAGAGACAATTTAAATTAAAAAGCTTAGAGCTGCCTCCACCACAGGGGGGCTCGCTCGACCCACCAGCGGACAGGCACCAGTATTGGGAGAGGGGGGCTGGCCATCAGGGTTCACCGCGGCTCTGGCACAAACCCGGCGACACGGAGGTGGCACGGGCAGGAGCGGACTGGCCGTGTCGGCTTCTCACTTTTTGGATTTTAGAAGGGCATGACATGCCTATATCTGTGTCTCCCCCTCCTTTTACTCCTCCACCTCTTTTATTTTCGCATGACTATATGTACTTGTCACTTTTCCATGTGTTAGTTATGTCTTCTGAGCAGTTTGTCAGCTTTTGGACACCTTTGAAGGTGTTTTCTATGTGTTTCTATGTGTTTTTGTTTGCCTGCCATTGGTTTTAATGGTGTTCGAAGGTGTTCGACGAACAGTTCGACAAACAGTTCGGCGAACACACGGGTGTTCGACGAACCGAACCGAACTCGAACACTACGGGGGTGGCTCAACACTATCAGCGACTAGCAGATCTGGTGAAGAAGAAGAAGAAACTGCTGACTGTCCTGAAGATATGGGGACTGGACACTAGTGTTGAGCCACCCCCGTAGTGTTCGGGTTCGGTTGGGTTCGTCGAACACCGGGATGTTCGAGGAACTGTTCGTCGAACTGTTCGTCGAACACCTTAGAACACCGTCGAACACCGTTAAAACCAATGGCAGGCAAACAAAAACACATAGGAACACATAGAAAACACCTTCAAAGGTGTCCAAAAGCTCACAAACTGCTCAGAAGACGCTTTCTTTAAAAAAGCCGGCCGGCAATTCAGCAGCGGCATACACCGGTACCCGACAATTTAGACATGAAGGAATAGAGCATCACACATAGATTAGATAGATAGAAACATGTCAGTCACATATATATGAAGTACAATGACAGTGTTGCTTACTGTACTTGTCATTTAGTGTAAAGGATTTATTAAAAAAATATAATAATGTTTTCATGCACCGTCTCTTTAAAAAAGCCGGCCGGCAATTCAGCAGCGGTACCCGACAATTTATAAAAGACAGAATAGAGCTTCACACATAGATTAGATAGATAGAAACATGTCAGTCACATATATATGAAGTACTGTGACAGTGTTGCTTACTCTACTTGTCATTTACTGCAAAGGATTTATTAAAAAAAATAATAGTGTTTTCATGCACCGTCTCTTTACAAAAGCCGGCTGGCAATTCAGCATCTGTACCCGACAATTTAGAATAGAAGGAATAGAGAATCACACATAGATTAGATAGATAGAAACATGTCAGCCACATATATACGAAGTACAGTGACAGTGTTGCTTACTGTACTTGTCATTTAGTGTAAAGGATTTATTAAAAAATATAATAGTGTTTTCGTGCACCGTCTCTTTAAAAAAGCCGGCCGGCAATTCAGCAGCAGTACCCGACAATTTATAACAGACAGAATAGAGCTTCACACATAGATTAGATAGATAGAAACATGTCAGTCACATATATAATAAGTACAGTGACAGTGTTGGTTACTGTACTTGTCATTTAGTATTAAAATAAAGGATTTATTATTAAAAAAAATTGGCGTGGCGTTCCCCGTAATTTTAGTCTCTAGCGGAGGTTAAGCAGACAGCTGGGGCAGATGTTTGAAGCCTGGGAAGGGGGTAATACCCACGGAGCTTCCCAGGCTACTAATATCAGCCCCCAGCTGAATACCTAGCCTTTACTAGCTATTAAAATGGGGGACCCCCCCCAAAAAATGACGTGGGGTCCCCCCTAATTTAATAGCTAGCAAAGGCTAGGCAGACAGCTGGGGGCTGATATTAATAGCCCAGGAAGGGAGCCATGAATATTGGCCCCCTCCCAGGCTAGAAACACCAGCCGTCAGCCGCCCCAGAAATGGCGCATCCATAGGATGCGCCAATTCTGGCACTTAGCCTCGCTCTTCCACGCTGCCCTGGTGCGGTGGCAGGGGGTAATAGGGTTGGGGTTGATGTCAGCTTATAATGCCAGCTGACATCAAGCCCAGGTTAGTAATGGAGAGGCGTCTATAAGACACCCCCATTACTAACCCCATAGTCAAAGTTAAAAAAAACCACAAACACCCAGAATAAAGTCCTTTAATTGAAATAAAGACACAATTCTTTATTGTTCTAAATTAAACCATACTTACCATCACGCCCATTCCAGCTGAAGCCAACGATCTCCTGCAATAAAAGAAAAATAATAAAGCAACCTCATCCTTACCTTTCCATGGTTCCCACGACAGCTTCAGCTCTGCTACATCGAGATGACAGGCTGGACCGCAGCAGAACGCTGCCATCCAGCTTGCCATGCCGCACACACTGAGAAGCGCAGGCATGCTTGCGCTCCTCAGTGTCTGACTGTGACGGCATCCAGATGAGCCGACAATGAACTCGGCTCACCTCATGTACGTCACTGACAGCGTGGGAAAATTCTCCTGCACTCAGCGCTTCAGCGTGAGAATTTTCCCACGCTGTCAGTGACGTGCATAAGGTGAGCCGAGTTCATTGGACATGACCTCGGCTCATCTGGATGCCGTCACAGCCAGACACTGAGTAGCGCAAGCATGCCTGCGCTTCTCAGTGTCTGCGGGATGACAGGCTGGATGGCAGCGTTCTGCTGCGGTCCAGCCTGTCATCTCGATGTAGCAGAGCTGAAGCTGTCGTGGGAGCCATGGAAAGGTAAGGATGATGTTGCTTTATTATTTTACTTTTATTGCAGGAGATCATTGGCTTCAGCTGGAATGGGCGTGGCGGTAAGTATGGTTTAATTTAGAAGAATAAAGAATTGTGTGTTTATTTCAATTAAAGGACTTTTTTCTGGGTGTTTGTGTTTTTTTTAAATACTTTACTAGAAATTCATGGTGGTCATGTCTAATATTGGCGTGACCCCATGAATTTCGGGCTTAGGGCCAGCTGATAATGCCAAGCTGGCATTAACCCCTTTATTACCCAGTGAGCCACCGCACCAGGGCCCTGGATGAGTTGGGTACAGCGCCAGAAGATGGCGCTTCTATGAATGCGCCATTTTCCGGGGCGGCTGCGGACTGCAATTTGCAGCGGGTGGGGCCCAGAAAGCTTGGGCCTCCCTGCGCTGCAGATTCCAGCCCCCAGCTGCCTAGTTGTACCTGGCTGGACACAAAAATAGGGCGAAGCTCCACGTATTTTTTTTTTAAATTCATGAAATTCATGGAATAATTAAGAAAAAAAGGGCTTCCCTATATTGTTGTGTCCGGCTAGGTACAAATAGGCAGCTGGTGGTTGGGAGCAGCCCGTTCCTGCCTGCTGTACCTGACTGGACACAAATATAGGGCGAAGCCCCACATCAATTTTTTTTTCATTATTTCATGAATTTCCTGAAATAATTTAAAAAAAATTGACGTGGGGCTTCGCCCTATATTTGTGTCCAGTCAGGTACAGCAGGCAGGAACGGGCTGCCCCCAACCACCAGCTGCCTATTTGTACCTGGCCAGACACAACAATATAGGGAAGCCCTTTTTTAAAAAAATTATTTCATGAAATAATTAAAAAAAAATTGACGTGGGGCTTCGCACTATATTTGTGTCCAGCCAGGTACAGCAGGCAGGAACGGGCTGCCCCCAACCACTAGCTGCCTATTTGTACCTGGCCGGACACAACAATATAGGGAAGCCCTTTTTTTCTTAATTATTCCATGAATTTCATGAAATAATTTAAAAAAAAAATGCGTGGGGCTTCGCCCTATTTTTGTGCCCAGCCAGGTACAACTAGGCAGCTGGGAGCTGGAATCCGCAGCGCAGGGAGGCCCAAGCTTTCTGGGCCCCACCCGCTGCAAATTGCAGTCCGCAGCCACCCCAGAAAATGGCGCGTTCATAGAAGCGCCATCTTCTGGCGCTGTACCCAACTCATCCAGGGCCCTGGTGCGGTGGCTCACTGGGTAATAAAGGGGTTAGGGCCAGCTTGGCATTATCAGCTGACCCTAAGCCCGAAATTCATGGGGTTACGCCAATATTAGACATGACCACCATGAATTTCTAGTAAAGTATTTAAAAAAACACAACACCCAGAATAAAGTCCTTTAATTGAAATAAACACACAATTCTTTATTGTTCTAAATTAAACCATACTTACCGTCACGCCCATTCCAGCTGAAGCCAATGTCTTCTGCAATAAAAGTAAAATAATTAAGCAACCTCATCCTTACCTTTCCATGGTTCCCACGACAGCTTCAGCTCTGCTACATCGAGATGACAGGCTGGACCGCAGCAGAAAGCTGCCATCCAGCCTGTCATCCCGCAGACACTGAGAAGCGCAGGCATGCTTGCGCTCCTCAGTGTCTCGCTGTGACGGCATCCAGATGAGACAAGCTCATGTCCAATGAACTCGGCGCACCTCATGCACGTCACTGACAGCGTGGGAGAATTCTCCTGCACTCAGCACTTCAGCGTGAAAATTCTCCCACGCTGTCAGTGACGTACATGAGGTCAGCTGAGTTCATTGGACATGATTGAGCTCACCTCATGCACGTCACTGACAGCGTGGGAAAATTCTCACGCTGAAGCGCTGAGTGCAGGAGAATTTTCCCACGCTGTCAGTGACGTGCATGAGGTGAGCTCATTCATGTCCAATGATCTCAGCTCACCTCATGCACGTCACTGACAGCGTGGGAAAATTCTCCTGCACTCAGCGCTACAGCGTGAGAATTCTCCCACGCTGTCAGTGACGTGCATGAGGTGAGCTGAGATCATTGGACATGAATGAGCTCACCTCATGCACGTCACTGACAGCGTGGGAGAATTCTCACGCTGAAGTGCTGAGTGCAGGAGAATTCTCCCACGCTGTCAGTGACGTGCATGAGGTGCGCCGAGTTCATTGCACATGAACTCGTCTCATCTTTATGCCGTCACAGCCAGACACTGCAGAGCGCAAGCATGCCTGCGCTTCTCAGTGTCTGCGGGATGACAGGCTGGATGGCAGCGTTCTGCTGCGGTCCAGCCTGTTATCTCGATGTAGCAGAGCTGAAGCTGTCGTGGGAACCATGGAAAGGTAAGGATGAGGTTGCTTTATTATTTTTCTTTTATTGCAGGAGATCGTTGGCTTCAGCTGGAATGGGCGTGATGGTAAGTATGGTTTAATTTAGAACAATAAAGGAATGTGTCTTTATTTCAATTAAAGGACTTTATTCTGGGTGTTTGTGTTTTCTTTTAACTTTGACTATGGGGTTAGTAATGGGGGTGTCTTATAGACGCCTCTCCATTACTAACCTGGGCTTGATGTCAGCTGGCATTATAAGCTGACATCAACCCCAACCCTATTACCCCACTGCCACCGCTACAGAGCAGCGTGGAAGAGCGAGGCTAAGTGCCAGAATTGGCGCATCCTATGGATGCGCCATTTCTGGGGCGGCTGACGGCTGGTGTTTCTAGCCTGGGAGGGGGCCAATATTCATGGCTCCCTTCCTGGGCTATTAATATCAGCCCCCAGCTGTCTGCCTAGCCTTTGCTAGCTATTAAATTAGGGGGGACCCCACGTCATTTTTTTGGGGGGGGTCCTCCATTTTAATAGCTAGTAAAGGCTAGGTATTCAGCTGGGGGCTGATATTAGTAGCCTGGGAAGCTCCGTGGGTATTACCCCCTTCCCAGGCTTCAAACATCTGCCCCAGCTGTCTGCTTAACCTCCGCTAGAGACTAAAATTACGGGGAACCCCACGCCAATTTTTTTTAATAATAAATCCTTTATTTTAATACTAAATGACAAGTACAGTAACCAACACTGTCACTGTACTTATTATATATGTGACTGACATGTTTCTATCTATCTAATCTATGTGTGAAGCTCTATTCTGTCTGTTATAAATTGTCGGGTACAGATGCTGAATTGCCGGCCGGCTTTTTTAAAGAGACGGTGCATGAATACACTATTATTTTTTTTAATAAATCCTTTGCAGTAAATGACAAGTACAGTAAGCAACACTGTCACAGTACTTCATATATATGTGACTGACATGTTTCTATCTATCTAATCTATGTGTGAAGCTCTATTCTGTCTGTTATAAATTGTCGGGTACCGCTGCTGAATTGCCGGCCGGCTTTTTTAAAGAGACGGTGCATGAAAACACTATTATATTTTTTAATAAATCCTTTACACTAAATGACAAGTACAGTAAGCAACACTGTCACTGTACTTCATATATATGTGGCTGACATGTTTCTATCTATCTAATCTATGTGTGATTCTCTATTCCTTCTATTCTAAATTGTCGGGTACAGATGCTGAGTTGCCAGCCGGCTTTTTTAAAGAGACGGTGCATGAAAACACTATTATTTTTTTTGATAAATCCTTTACACTAAATGACAAGTACAGTAAGCAACACTGTCACTGTGCTTCTTATATGTGTGACTGACATGTTTCTATCTATCTAATCTATGTGTGAAGCTCTATTCTTTTGGTTCTAAATTGTCGGGTACCGGTGTATGCCGCTGATGAATTGCCGGCTTTTCATGTTTCACTGTTGGCACTGTTCCCATCGATTTGGGCAATCACTGTAATGCCACAACCACCATGGCTGTGGCATTACAGTGAGTGGCAGACAATCCCTGCATGATTGGTGCTCTAAATAGCGCCAGACATGCAGGACACGCTTTTGGTGCACGAACAGTTATCAAACATAACCTCGAACAGCCGAATTTTTTGCAAATCGTTCGGGTTCGTCGAACAACTCGAACACCGCCCGAAACAGCTCGAATTTGAGATTGGCGAACAGTTCTAGTCAAACACCGCTCATCTCTACTGGACACCACTTACACCTCAGCAGTCCCCCAGGAAACAGCATGCAGGATCTCCAGACCTGAGTGGGCACTAAATCTCTCGGCTCTGGACGACCTGTGGGTAAACCAGACAGCACCTGGAATGTGAACTTCTTCATGTGTAATGCTCCAATCTGGAGCTTAATTTGTACAGACATATTTTGACTGTTTCTGAGTAGGGCTCGTCCTTCTGCTGACAATGCCCAAACCGGCTTCTGGAGTTGTCGGACAGGAATCAGACACCGACTCTTCAAGGCTTTAAGCCCGAAACTTCCGGTTAATCTGAGGGCTTCACTTGCCACGGAGACAGTCATGGTCATCTGTGGAGAGGAAACACTAACGCCAAGGGCAGCCTCTCCTACAGGCCTAATGTCTTGGGATTCTCCAACCTTCGTTAGACAAAGACCGTCAGGGGGTCCCAAACAACCGCAGCGGGACCGCAATCCGATTTTGTGACTGAGTTCTGGCTTCTGCTTTGTCTGACGAACATAGTCATCCTTCATGGATTCTGTGTGGAAAGCTGCCTCTACAGGCTGGGGAACAGGAGGTCTTTGGGGGGACATAACCTGGCGTGACGGTTTACCTCTACGCCTTGCACGTCTGGACTGCCTCTTGAGGTTGGGAAGAGAAGTATTCTGTGGAGCATTGTCATCCTGTGTGCATTCTGTGTGGGCAGCAGTCTCTTCAGGCTGGAGAACTGGTAGGCTACCTACACACATTACCCATCGGGGCTGCTCCAGGATACTGGGAAGGGAAGCTTTAGCAGAAGCCTCAGGATTAGGGTCATCGAAGACCATTAGAAAGGCCACCAGGAAGGCCTGCAGGTCAGAGACGATAGGATTCCATGCTTCCCATAGGGGGGTGATCCATTTCAAGGCATCACCCGCTAGGTAGGACATCATGAATGCTACTTTAACCCGATCGGTAGGAAAATAGTGTGCATAGAATTTGAAATGCAGCATGCATTGCTCCACAAATGCACGGCTTCGTTTTGGATCCCCATAGTACCGTGGTGGATCCATAGGAATGAGTGCTGATAGATCCATTTGGGCTGGTGCATAAATCGCCTGGGCCACAGCTTGAAAAAAAATTTTTTCTTGGTGCACGTATTCGCCAGACAAGGATTCAAATGTCTCTGAGAGCGAAGGGCCGTAGGGCTCAACGGGAACCATGGCCTGAGCAAACTGTTAAGCTTGCACCCGGACTGACTGGCGTGAGTGTGATTAGTGATCCCACTGTACCATGAACCGAGGAGTGCCTGGAGGGGCGTGACTAAGTATCAGCCCGATCCGACCAAGGCACACGGCGGCTCAGTCGACTCCGTGAACCAGGGAGGAACCGAGCAGAGGGACCAGGTGCTACTCCAGGTCAGACCCCGGTCACAGCTGTTGACCCACACCGGGGAATGCAGGAACAGGCAGGTTAGACTGGCATGTAGACAGGTGGGTACTGGCAAGCACGGCTGCTATGCAGACAGGTGGATATTGACAGGCTCAGCTGGTATGCAGACAGGTGGGCACTGGCAGGCATGGCTGGCATGCAGACAGGTGGGCACAGGCAGGCACGGCTGACATGCAGAGAGGCGGGTACTGACAGGTAGAAACGCAGGCAGGATAGAGACCAGTACAGACTGGGATACAGGAACGGAGCCACAGGTGCGGTAGACAAGCAGAGCGGAGCAAAACCCGCAGATGTGGTGAACAAGCAAAGCAGAGCAAAACCGCAGATGCGGTGAACAAGCAAAGCAAAGCAAAACCCGCAGATGCGGTAAACAAGCAAAGCAGAGCAAAACCGCGGAAGCGGTGAACAAGCAAAGCAGAGCAAAACCGCTGATGCGGTGAACAAGCAAAGCAGAGCAAAACCGCAGATGCGGTGAAAAAGCAAAGCAGAGCAAAACCCGTAGATGCGGTAGACAAGCAAAGCAGAGCAAAACCGCAGGTGCAGTGAGCAAGCAGAGCAAAGCAAAACCCGCAGATGCAGTAGACAGGACAGGGCTCTGTTCACATGGAACAGACTGGAGAACACAAGAAGATAGCTGGAACACAGGAGTTAGATACAGAGGCAGGGAAACAGAATGAGCAGAACCAGATACACACAAAGTACTTGCAATGAAGTAGCAAGTGGACACAAAACTCACAAACAGAAGTACAGAGACAATGAGTTGGAGTTAGGTGCAGGTTCAGATACTGCAGGAAAAGGGAAAGGCACAGACATAGAGACAAACAGGTAACGGACTAGGACACAGTTCAGACAGGATCTGAACCAGGAACAAGATGCAGGAACGAGCCTGGGAACTCAGCCCCCAGGGAGGCGGAAAGTGACTAAAGTCACAGGTACAGGTAACAGGCCTGGGTATATAGCCCCCAGGGTGAAAGAAACAAACTAGATACAGGACAGGACCTGGCAACTAAGTTGCAAGGAACAAACAGATGGAAAGTGTTGTTCAGGCACCTCCTACTGGGTGGAGGGGGTTTAAGTATCCAGTGACTCACAGCAATAGGCTGGGGACGCATTAGGACTGTGCACACAGTAGCTATAAGAAACAAGCAGAAAGCCGCGCCGACGCCCTAAGCAATAAGACAAGAGACATAGACACAGCAGGTACTGAAACAAAGAGGGCAGCATGGACTGACAGGTAAGATTGCGATCTTGCATGGTGGGAGGTGGTGCACCATGCAAGCATGCCGCCAGGGATGTTACAATGATATATACAATTACACAGAATAAAAAGGATAACAAAAGAAAAGTACTAAACATGTGCCACAGAAATGGCTCAGAGCTTAGTAGAGGGAGGTACTCCTTTATGAAACAGACTAAACAGCAGCAAGCTGTACCTTCCAGGGCTGGAAATTACAGAAACTCAAACTCTGCTTTTATTAGATTAAGGTTACACCCACATATCTCCCCTTGGTGAGCTCACATAGGGGTGCTGGTAGATGGGTGTGTTAGGTCTTTTAGAAGTTTATGAGATCCTCAACTTTCAGGATACCTTCAGCCCTGGAGGTCCCAGGTGGGAGATATTGTTGTCAGGTTTCCTATCACCATTTTACCTTTCTATAGAGATGAGGCGTAGCATGGATCGTATCATCCATCTTACCGATATTAAGTTGGAGGTGTTCGGCTGGCCTTACGGTGATGTGAGTGAAAACGTTATGTTCGTTCCTTTGCTACGACATTGAAAATATATGTCCCATAAATATCGGATCAATGCAAACCCCAATATTCATCGCTGACCACTGCCTCCAGAGAATCTGAGATAATTCCTTTGAACAGAGGAAGCTGTTTCCTTGGGAATTGTACTTCTCCACCTATCAGAATACGAATCCTAAACTTAGTGGCTGGCACTCAACAGATCCCCTGTCGTAGTTACCTGTTCAAGGCAGTAGGTCCTATGTCAATGGAGGTTGAAGTATCAGCTCTTTCTCACTTATCCAGTTATAATTAATCCCATGCGTTCAATGTGAGGATGATATGTCCCCTCTCCGGAGATGTCTTTATGGATTTTATAATTTTTCTCTATGACAGACAATGCAATTGTCTTCCCAGTAGCAATATACAGATGCAAGACCTGGACACTAAAGATGGTTGAAAGGAAGTAAATTGACGCATTTGATCTTTGGTGCTAGAGGAAACATCTATGGATTCCATGGACAGTAAAGATCACCTTGGGAGACATCTTGGACCAAGTCAAACCAAAACTGTCATTGGAAGTTAAGATAACTAATCAAAACCTAGCTTATTTTGGTCACATTATGCGGTGCCAGTCATTGGAGAAAGATGCCATGCTTGAATCAGTCAGTGGCAGAAGAAGAAAAGGATGGCTAAGAACCAGCTGGATCGACGCCATCAAGAGCAACATGGGAATGACCATTGGCGAACCAAAAGAAGCAACTCAGTTTAGAACTGCCTCTTGAGAGATGATCAATAGAATTATTGAAAGTCATAATCGACTGAACGTATAAGAAAGATTTATGTTCCCAAATGTCATTATATACAGTATATGGTTATTTTGAGGGGATGGCTATTGAGAAAAAAAAATATTTTATACCTTCCGGGAGCTGCTAATTTTCAGTCATAGAGGCGCGACTGAAGCAGCTACAGTCATTGCCCCATGCACAGTAAGTGGCGGCTGTAAGCGCGCCCCTGCAGTTTGGATGATCATTCACTCTACAGCTCATTTGTACAGAGCGAGCAGTCAATGAAGTTTCCAGGGATTGCTTACAGCTGCCACTTACAATGCTGTGAGTGGTGACTGTTGCTGCTCTGGGCACGCCTCTAAGACCAAGAGCCAGCGGCTACCGGAGGAATAAAGTTCATTTTTTCCCAGTAGCCGTGTCTTCACTAATGAAGTTGGACAGCTTTGTAATGCTATTAACATGCAGACTAACCCCATATCTGCAGGTTAATAGCTTTTGAGGACATGAGAGGTTACTTTTAACTAATTGCACACAGACTTATCAATTCAACATATGAAAACTCATAGCGGCCAATATAATATTTTAGCACACAGGGCCACTGGTATCTGTGTATTTGCTTCCTTGCAAAAGATCTGAGGATGGCGGATACAGGTAGGACCTCTTCTCCATACTAAAGCATTTTGATTCTACAAGTAGACAGAAAGATTAAAGCTAGTCAATCTTAGATTTTTTTTAGCAAATTGACATTGTACTTTCCAACATATGAAAGAAAAGCACAAGTTAAACACGTATGTCATAAGACTGGAACACTTTAAATAATGGCATATTTAAGATGTCCATGAAGTTTTAAACTAATGGGTGCTTTCATCTCCCATTATATAGCTCGAGCATATTTAGGGAGCCATACTTCTGGCTCTCATGATTGGCTGATTGACAGAAGCTCATAATACTCCAAAATGTTCTTTTCAGTTGGATGCCAGGCACGTTCTCCCACCTCCAATCTCTGATTTGAGTAACTGCATTTTGTGACTACTTAGCAGACATCATTGTTTTATATATTTGCATCTTATAACAAAAGAAAATTTCTGATTTTGTAGAGATCATATGGAATCGTTTTTAATTTGGAGTATGTTTGTTATGAAGAACGCAGTTTTATTACACAATCCTGAGGAAGCCATTTTCACACGATTTGTAAAGAAAGTGTTGATTTCTGAAAATCAGTTTCACTTTTCTTTCACTTTAGTAAATATTTCTCTCATATATAGCTGTGTAAAATAATTCAGGTATGTGACTGATTCTACAGGTTAATCTGACCCTGGTTGAATGTGATGGGTCTCTCGTTGGTGGAGTCACAATTGAGTCAACCACAATTTGTTAGTTTATAACACTCCAGATTTTACAATACAAGCTTCATATATACAAGCTGCATATATTATTGAATAGATCTTAGACCTGAAGTGGCCGTTGTACTTATCTTAAAAAGATCCTGACACCTGATACCTGCTGCCCAATCCATGGGCAGCATGCATCAGGAACTGGCTGCATGACAATAACTATATATCTTTAACTCTGAGGCGTCCCAGTGAAAAGCATATTTCAACAGCCACCAGGGACTGACGCGCGCTGTAGACTAGTCAAACAGGCGGGTCTCCGTGCGGGGAGAAACCGCTGGGTACCCTCCTGTCTGACTAGTCTATTGCACAGTCTCAGTCTCCATACTTTTAAAGTATGTTTTTCTCTGGGATGCCGCAGCGTTTCAGAATCTAACATATCTGGCTGTGTTCATGCAACCAGTGCCTGATGCATGCTGCCCACGGATTGGGCTGCAGGTATGAGGTGTCAGGTTCCTTTTAATAATACATGTCTGAATGGATGTATAATCTTTTTCAAAATTGTTCCTTTCTAAGATAAAAATAAGGATTATATAACTGGAGTCATAAAATCCTTATTTTAATATCAGTGCTATATAGGCATTACGGCATGGATGTTCCAAATAAGTACACCAGCCTCATCAGGTCTAAGAAATTGACTAATTTGTGCAGTTTATGTTGGAAAATCTATTGACAGATCCGCTATTTTTAATCTAAGCAGTAAAAAGAATACTTCATAATTCTGTATTATCATATCCTATAAGCTTTAAAAAGAAAACTTTATTTGGTTTACAGACAGAAAAATATAATATTAAATCAATATAGTTAAAAGCTTGATTAATGCTTTAGCTCATTCAATTAGGCCTGCAATAATTCGAACAGTATCGAGGGCCCTTCTTAAACAGATGCTCATCATACTGCATGTTTGTTAATTAACATCAGAAGCCCCATACTGGCAGCAGAATAGGTTGGAGAATAATTAACTTTTGCATTCGAGTTTCCTCTAACTTATTCCTATGGGCAAATATTCTATAGAATAACACAGAGACCAGTGATTAGCCAATTTTTGCTCCCTTTCAGGAATAAAGTACCAATTCTTCTAGACGAGTCTAATATTGGCATGAGTTTTAATGCCCTTTCATCTGTTCCTGTTGATAAAAATGGCTTATATATTCTAAAAGGCAATTACATGTTGAATGCACCGAAAAACTGGCAGAAGAATTACAAAACAGTTATCTGTAAAATGTATTGTGAAGAAATAACGATTTAGGCATTAAAGCACATATTATAACATTAACAATACATTTAAAATAATGAATTTTAGTTTACTCCAATGCTTCATGCTGAATGAAATGTCAATTAAGTCATTTCATAAACGAGTCAAACTGTGATTATTTGACAGCAATCTGATTTGCACTTGAATTATTTGCAGCAGTAGGGATTTTACTCTGCGCCTAAAGGGTCACTGCGTACACAATTCTCCAAGCGGTCATTTCTGTTACTAGTAGTGTAGATTACACATACCTGTTGTGGAGAAATGTGCACATGGTGATCCTATTTGCTAAGTTATTAATTTAGAAACAAAAATAGAGAACAACCTTCATTTAAAAAGAATCTGTCACCAGGTTTTTTCTACCTCATCTGAGAGCAGCATAACGTAGGGAAAGATACCCTGATTCCAGCGATATGTCACTTAATTTACTGGTTGCAGCATTTGTGATACAATCAGAGTTTTTAGATGTAGCAGAGCTCAGAAAGCAACCCCCACCCACACCACAGCTTTCTGTGTACATTGTCTATTGACAGTAAGCAGTTAATCAGTGCTGGGGGCATAGTTGGACCAGGACTTGCGTGATCTGTGATCCAACAGTGATAATCTCCTGATGATAAAACCTTCATTGTATGGAAACAACAGCACACAGCCTAAGAAGTGACACATCCGTGAAATCTGTGTCTGAGACCCTAGATTAGGCTGTCTTCAGATTATAAAGCAAATTCCTGCTGACAGATTCCCTTTAACAGTCATGTGCTATTGACTTTATGGGATATTTGTGGAATGCTGATGGTTATATGGAGTAGAAACGAGAAAAATCAGCTGGAGTATAAATTGGTATACAGCAGTTATGGCTAGGAACTTTACATATATTTTCATTTCCCATTGAGTCAAGTAGTTTGAATGGCAGCAATGCACTACCCCACTCCAGGTGATACCAAAGCACCTCCTCAATGTGCATCTCCCTGACCCTAACAGTAAAATGGCAAAATGTTGCATTAAATGTCACAATGCTTGCCTTTCCATAAACTACTACTGGACAATTTAGTAAGCAACAATGCTAGAAACATTGTTGCTTCCATGTAACACATGATCCCTGCATGGTGCACACTCAGAATTTAATCATGCTACAATTTTTAAACAAATATACCTGCTTGAACAAGATCACTCTCAACACTAGAGTGTGTGTGGGCACTTTAACAGTTTTTTGTGGCTAAGAACAGACTGCAGGGTTTGAAGGAACAGAGTGGTATGACTGAGTTCTGCTTAATTTGCAACATTGCAATGCTATGAAATTTAACTCTATATGTTGACGCATCTGTACAAGCAACAGAGAACCTGGAGCTTGTGTCATCTTGAGATCCATCATTGGTAGATGATGAGGCATATGTGTCGCTTATGGAGGCCCTTTGAAGAGACTGCAAAATACGTTAGTAGTGACAATTGTGACATTAGTGATGTCTTTCCTCTCTTAATTACATTAGAAATACTGTAGTTCTAAAAAAAATGCAACCAACTAGGGATGAAGGATGAATAGCAGCTTCCAAACGTATTGCATCACCATAGGTCTGTTTGGGCTCCATGGCGCTTCTCGTTGCTTTTTCATAGGATGTAGTGTATGACCCTACCCCTGTCGCTTCATGTTGTTTTACAAACGTCATTAGTATCTACTTGGAACTTTCCATGGGCTGCGGCAGGCAAGAAAATCTATTATCCTTATGTTTTTTTGCTGCACTGCCAAAAAAGTTGTCTTGTCATGGGTCCAGGGCCACAGTTTAAAAACAATTCATTGCTTCTATAATTGCACTGCTTCAATTGACTTGCAAACATGAAATTAAGTTTATACTTAACAAGCATCCACATATACCCATTTTTTTTGCTTTACTTAAGAAACAAAAGTATTAATTTCCCTCAAGGGGCATCCTATTATGTTGAGTATTGATTCTGTGTCCCAAAAATGAAGCATATATAGAGCCTTGAAAAAAGTATTCATAGCTCGTGGATTTTTTCACATTTTTTCATGTCACATCCACAAACTTAAATTTATTTTATTGAGATTTTATGTAATATATAGTCGTGAGCGAGCACTAAAATGCTCGGGTACTCGTTGCTCGGGTCGAGCAAATTGGAATACTCGCGTGCTCGATGTAAGTCTATGGGAAACTCGAGTATTTTTCAGACTGCTCCCCCCAGTGGTCTGCAGAGGGCCTAAAAATTGCCCAAATTGACGGGAACAGTGCTCAAATGACATGGGAACAGCACAGGAAGACCGCTGGAAGCATTTATGGCTCCCAGGTCACTGCTGTCAACAACGTTGTCAGAGTATTACGCCACTTTTACGGACTCACAATAAAACATACAAAAACAAAACCAAAATGGATTTTCCTGGGAATTATGTTAAGGAACATCCTTTCCAGGGTAATGACTTGTATATAAGGCAAAATAAATAACCAAGACCAAAAATACTCCTCCACACCTTGGGCTATGTTCACACGTAGCGTTTTTGATGCATTTTTGCACTTTTGCATTGTTTTCAACCAAGACAAATGCATTCACTTAGAAATGTCATTTTAACATTTTACAACCTTATCAGCCATGTGGTGTGTGACACATCATCAGACACATGCATACAGTGCTGAAAAGGCATGGGAACAGCATGGGGAAGACCTCTGGAAGCATCTCTGACTCCAAGGTCACTGCCTAAAAGTGTGCCCATCATAAGTGGCGCATGCGAAGATACCTCCCGCCATGCACCTATCTTTGGAGATTTGCAACAATCACTGTCCACGTCCTTGTCCCAGTGCAGTGTTCAGTTGTCCCTACCCAGCACAGGCTGCAATACTATACTGCCAAATTTTTGACAGCTGCTTGCATTTGAAATGTGACCTTTTAGGCTCGTGGAGGCGGAAGCGGTCCACAATCTTATGGCGGCGGCGACCGGGTTTCCATACTCGGTCCCCAGCTGCCACTATTTCTCCCGGTATTGTCTCTGCCTTTCACAAGCACGGGTCCCACAACATTACCAGTCCACAGATTTTTTTGCTGAGAGTTGTATTTTGCTCGGTGAAAGGACTGGCATAGAGGGAAACTGTATTTACTCTGGGTGTCATTTCTCCCAGGAAGTCCTCTAATGCAGCTTGTTGCAGAAGCAATTGCAACCAGTCCAACATCAACTCGCACTTGTCGGTGGTGCTTTGACACACAAACATCTTCCTTTGCGCATTTAATTTCATGACTACAGAGTTGGGCAATGGCCTGATCTGCAATGCAGTTTGAGAAATAACATGCATAAGCACGTCCGAACCACATTAAAAAAGCAGCCATAGTGTCCGGGAACCTTCCCCCACACTTTTCTTAGCCAGGGCTGCTTCTCGGCAGGGTTGGACGGACCCACCAGAAGACCGGAGACTCCTCTGGTGGGCCCTGGCTTCTCCTTCAGGAGAGTTCATAGTGCCGAGGTGAGGCCATGATGATGATAGAGACCACCATCTGCTTAGTTTTCTGTTACTTAGAATGCAAGCGCAAGTATGCAGGCAGCCACCCACCCACCCACATGCCGCAATACTAAACTGCAAGATTTCTGGGCAGCTGCTTGCACTTGAAATATGGCCTTTTAGGCTCGTGGAGGTGGAAGCTTTTCACAACCTCATGCCTCATGCCTTTTGTCCATACTCGGTCCCCAGCCGTCACTATTTCTCCCGGTGTTGTCTCCGCCTTCTACAAGCGCAGGTCGCTGAACACTACTGCTATTACTTTTCTGTCAGAATTTGCTTGCCTCCTACCAGCCTGGAATATTTCCAGTAAACTATGGTACGACGCCATGGTATTAGCACTGCCCCCAGTACCAGTGGCAAAGCCATCCCCAATTTCCTTCTCAGGAATTTTATTTGGTAGACTGAGTGGCTGCCCAAATGCATTAGTTTCTCACAAAGGAGCTGAAGATAGAGTGGCAGTAGTTGCAAGTTTCTCCAGACTGTTAGATATTAGAGGGTGAACGGCAGCACATTGGATCAGTGGTTAGCACTGGAGCCTTGCAGCGCAGGGATCCTGGGTTCAAATCCCAGCAAGGACAACATCTGCAAGGACTTTGTATGTTCTCCCCGTGTTTGCGTGTGTTTTCTACTCAGTAAAAAAGCAGCCATAGAGTGTCCGGGAACCTTTTCACACACTTTTCTTAGCCAGGACTGCTTCTCGGCAGGGTTGGACGGTCCCACCAGAGAATCCTCTGGTGTGCCCTGGCTTCTACCTCAGGAGAGTTCATGATAGCGCTAACTTTGCAGCTGCTATGGGGCTCTTGAGCAGGGGAGAAAGGTGAGCCCTCAGAATTAAATCCTCTGGTGGGCACAATGTTTTTCAATCTGAAACAGCTTCTCAGTGGGAGTTGTATTTCACCACAGCCATATGCTTTAGCTCGGTGAAAGGACTGGCATAGAGGGAAACCGTATCTACTCCGGCTGTCATTTCTCCGTCACCAGGTTCCGCCCATTGTCACAGATGACCATGCCTGGCTGTATGTTCAGCGGTGAGAGCCACAGATCAGGCTGCTGTGTTACAGCTTTCAACAACTCGGCAGCGCTGGGTGGTTTGTCACCTAAGCATGTTATCTTCAGCACAGCCTGTTGCCGCTTGGCCAAGGCAGTGCTGCAGTGCTGTCAGCTAGTGACTGATGTGGTCATTTCAGAGATGGAGAAGGAGGAGCAGGAGCTGAACAATGTGATTACATTTAGGTTAAATTGGCGATGCTGTTTTTTATACTAAAGAAAGATCCTATTGTTTTGGGGTTTTTTTACGTTATTTTTTGAGACAAATGCATTCACTGGGAAATGTAATTTTAACATTTTACAACCTTATCTGGCAATGTGGTGTGTGACACATCATCTGACGGCCCTTACTATTCTTAAAAGGCCAGCAGTCAGCCCTCGTTATTGTTAGAGAGCCATCAGCCGGCTATGCTTTGTTGTTCCCATTATTAACAAGTGGGTCTCCTATACAGTTATTGCAACCCAATACCCCTTTGAAGAGACATAGAGGAGGGTCCCATAAAAAAATGTTCCCATTATAAAGGAGCGGGTCTTCTATAGTGGTAATGCCCATGCTGTAACTGCAAGGGCTGCTAAAATTTGGGAAAAACCCCACTAAGAATTTAAAGACACATAGAGCAGGGCCACTGTAACGACAAATTCCCATTAGAAAGGAGAGAGTCTGCTATACAGTTATAGGGTATATGGTGAGTCCAACGGCTGACCAAATTTAGGAAAAACTCCACTAAGAATTTAAAGACACATAGAGCAGGGCCACAGTAACAAGTACGACATGTTCCCATTAGAAAGGAGAGGGTCTGCTATACAGCTATAGGGTATGCAGTGAGTCCAACGGCTGACCAATTTTAGGACAAAGCCCACTAAGAATTTAAAGACACATAGAGCAGGGCCAGTGTAACGACAAATTCCCATTAGAAAGGAGAGAGTCTGCTATACAGTTATAGGGTATACGGTGAGTCCAACGGCTGACCAAATTTAGGAAAAACCCCACTAAGAATTTAAAGACACATAGAACAGGGCCACAGTAACAAGTACGACATGTTCCCATTAGAAAGGAGAGGGTCTGCTATACAGCTATAGGATATGCAGTGAGTCCAACGGCTGACCAATTTTAGGAAAAAACCCACTAAGAATTTAAAGACACATTAAGCAGGGCCACAGTAACGACAAATTCCCATTAGAAAGGAGAGAGTCTGCTATACAGTTATAGGGTATGCAGTGAGTCCAACGGCTGACCAAATTTAGGAAAAACCTCACTAAGAATTTAAAGACACATAGAGCAGGGCCACAGTAACAAGTACGACATGTTCCCATTAGAAAGGAGAGGGTCTGCTATACAGTTATAGGGTATGCAGTGAGTCCAACGGCTGACCAATTTTAGGAAAAACCCCACTAAGAATTTAAAGACACATAGAGAAGGGCCATAATAATGCCAAATTCCCATTAGAATGGAGAGAGTCTGCTATACAGTTATAGGGTATGCAGCGAGACCAACGGCTGACCAAATTTAGGAAAAACCCAACTAAGAATTTAAAGACACATAGAGCAGGGCCACTGTAAAGACAAATTCCAATTAGAAAGGAGAGAGTCTGCTATACAGTTATAGGGTATGCAGTGAGTCCAACGGCTGACCAAATTTAGGAAAAAACCCACTAAGAATTTAAAGACACATAGAGCAGGGCAACAGTAACGACAAATTCCCATTAGAAAGGAGAGAGTCTGCTATACAGTTATAGGGTATGCAGTGAGTCCAACGGCTGACCAAATTTAGGAAAAACCTCACTAAGAATTTAAAGACACATAGAGCAGGGCCACAGTAACAAGTACGACATGTTCCCATTAGAAAGGAGAGGGTCTGCTATACAGTTATAGGGTATGCAGTGAGTCCAACGGCTGACCAATTTTAGGAAAAACCCCACTAAGAATTTAAAGACACATAGAGAAGGGCCATAATAATGCCAAATTCCCATTAGAATGGAGAGAGTCTGCTATACAGTTATAGGGTATGCAGCGAGACCAACGGCTGACCAAATTTAGGAAAAACCCCACTAAGAATTTAAAGACACATAGAGCAGGGCCACTGTAAAGACAAATTCCAATTAGAAAGGAGAGAGTCTGCTATACAGTTATAGGGTATGCAGTGAGTCCAACGGCTGACCAAATTTAGGAAAAAACCCACTAAGAATTTAAAGACACATAGAGCAGGGCAACATTAGTGACAAATTCCCATTAGAAAGGAGAGAGTCTGCTATACAGTTATAGGGTATGCAGTGAGTCCAACGGCTGACTAAATTTAGGAAAAAACCCACTAAGAATTTAAAGACACATAGAGCAGGGCCACTGTAAAGACAAATTCCAATTAGAAAGAAGAGGGTCTGCTATACAGTTATAGGGTATGCAGTGAGTCCAACGGCTGACCAATTTTAGGAAAAACCCCACTAAGAATTTAAAGACACATAGAGCAGGGCCAGTGTAATGACAAATTCCCATTAGAAAGGAGAGAGTCTGCTATACAGTTATAGGGTATACGGTGAGTCCAACGGCTGACCAAATTTAGGAAAAACCCCACTAAGAATTTAAAGACACATAGAGCAGGGCCACAGTAACAAGTACGACATGTTCCCATTAGAAAGGAGAGGGTCTGCTATACAGCTATAGGATATGCAGTGAGTCCAACGGCTGACCAATTTTAGGAAAAAACCCACTAAGAATTTAAAGACACATAGAGCAGGGCCATAATAATGCCAAATTCCCATTAGAATGGAGAGAGTCTGCTATACAGTTATAGGGTATGCAGCGAGACCAACGGCTGACCAAATTTAGGAAAAACCCCACTAAGAATTTAAAGACACATAGAGCAGGGCCACTGTAAAGACAAATTCCAATTAGAAAGGAGAGAGTCTGCTATACAGTTATAGGGTATGCAGTGAGTCCAACGGCTGACCAAATTTAGGAAAAAACCCACTAAGAATTTAAAGACACATAGAGCAGGGCAACATTAGTGACAAATTCCCATTAGAAAGGAGAGAGTCTGCTATACAGTTATAGGGTATGCAGTGAGTCCAACGGCTGACCAAATTTAGGAAAAAACCCACTAAGAATTTAAAGACACATAGAGCAGGGCCACTGTAAAGACAAATTCCAATTAGAAAGAAGAGGGTCTGCTATACAGTTATAGGGTATGCAGTGAGTCCAACGGCTGACCAATTTTAGGAAAAACCCCAGTAAGAATTTAAAGACACATAGAGCAGTGCAACATTAATGACAAATTCCCATTAAAAAGGAGAGAGTCTGCTATACAGTTATAGGGTATGCAGTGAGTCCAACGGCTGACCAAATTTAGGAAAAAACCCACTAAGAATTTAAAGACACATAGATCAGGGCCACAGTAACAAGTATGACATGTTTTCATTAGAAAGGAGAGGGTTTGCTATACAGTTATAGGGTATGCAGTGAGTCCAACGGCTGACCAATTTTAGGAAAAACCTCACTAAGAATTTAAAGACACATAGAGCAGGCAACAGTAACGACAAATTCCCATTAGAAAGGAGAGAGTCTGCTATACAGTTATAGGGTATGCAGTGAGTCCAACGGCTGACCAATTTTAGGAAAAACCCCACTAAGAATTTAAAGACACATAGAGCAGGGCCACAATAACGACAAATTCCCATTAGAAAGGAGATGGTCTCCCATAGTGTTAGCCTATGCAGTGAATGCAAGGGCTTAGAGGGCCTCATAAAAAAATGTTCCCATTAGAAAGGAGCGGGTCTCCTATACTTGTAATGCCCATGCACTAAGTGTATGGGCTAACAAACATTTACCCCTGGGGGGTATACATGAACATACCATCCACGCCGAACAGACGGTATGACAGTTGTGCAGGTAGTACCGTCTATAGCGCATGAAACTAGCTCCTGTTCTTCCTCCTCCTCCTCTTCCTCATTGTCACCCAATCCACGTTCGGATGAGATGAGGCTGGGCTGTGTGTAATCACCCTGTATGGTTCCTTGCTCCATCTCATCGTGCTTTGCCTGCAATGCATCTTCTTTGATTGTGAGCGGAGAGCATTTCAGAAGACAGAGAAGCGTGATGGTGACTCTAATTATGGCATCATCGCCGCTCACCATCTTGGTGGAGTCCTCAAAATTTTGGAGGATGGTACATATGTCTGACATCCATGTCCACTCCTGAGGTCTTATGTGTGGAGTCTGAACTGTTTAACGATGGCCTTGTTGATGCTGGTACTCAACAAGAGTTCCAATGCGTGAGGATATCACATACCAGTCTGTGAGCCGGAAGCTGCAAACGCTGCTGAAACACGGCAAGGGCGGCGGAACCTGTAGGTGACTTTCTAAAATGGGCACACAGGCGGCGTACTTTAACAAGCAGATCCGACAGCTCCGAGTAGGATTTGAGAAACCACTGAACCACGAGGTTAAGCAAATGGGCCAGGCATGGTATGTGTGTGAGCTCGCCTCGCCTCAGAGCCGCCACCAGGTTTCGGCCATTGTCGCACACGACCATGCCTGGCTGTAGGTTCAGCGGTGTGAGCCAGAGATCTGCCTGCTCTTTCAGAGCTGTCCACAACTCTTCAGCATTGTGGGTTTGTCACCTAAGCATATTAGCTTCAACACAGCATGTTGCCGCTTGGCCGAGGCAGTGCTGCAGTGCTTTCAGCTTGTGACTGATGTGGTCATTTTGGAGATGGAGGCTGAAGAGGAGGAGGAGGCTGAGGAGGATGAGGTGTATGAGCTATAGACTGTGGGGGCAACCCTGATTGACCTAGGGCCCACAATCCTTGGCATCGGGAAGATGTGTTCCGTCCCAAGGTCCGACTGGGTCATGGCTTCCACTATGTTAACCCGGTGTGCCGTCAGCGAGATTTATCGTCCCTGCTCACAAGCACTTGTCCACGTGTCCGTGGTTAGGTGGACTTTTCTGTTAACTGTGTTGTTGAGGGCACGGCTAATGTTTTGGGACACGTGCTTGGGTAATGCGGGGACGGCACACTGGGAGAAATACTGGCAGCTTGGGACCGAGCACCGAGGGACGGCTGACGTCATCAGGTTGCAGAATGCTTCCGTCTCCACGAGCCTAAAAGTTAACATTTTGAGCACAAGCAGTCGTGAAATGTGAGAATTTAGTACTGTGGCCTGTGGGGCGTTAGCTGCGTATTTGCGCTTGTATTCCAAGGACTGGGGTATGGACAACTGAACGCTGCGCTGATACAAGGACATGGACATGCTTCCTGATGCTGCTACTTGAGAGTGTGCAACGACAGGTGCAGGGCAGGAGGTATCTTCGAATGCAGCATGGACATGGGATTGGCTTGCATGCACAACAACGGAAGAAGCAATGGTGCTACCCGCAGACGCTGTTCCTGGACCCTGGGGTTCGGCCCACAAAGTCGGGTGCTTTGCTGCCATGTGCCTAATCATGCTGGTGGTGGTCAGGCTGGTCGTGTTGCCACCCCTGCTGATGCTGGCCTGGCAGGTGGTACAAATGGCCTTTTTGGGGTTATCAGCAGAGTCTTTTAAAAACAACCAGACTCAGGAAAACCTAACAGTTGTACTGGCTACTTCCTTCTTGTTGATGTTACAGGGAGCTGTAGCCTGCCTTTTTACTGCGGCCACCACACTGCTTCTTCCTGCCTGTTGGGGTGCTCTGCCTCCCTCCCCCTGCGTGTTGCTCTCATCGCTCTGCATGTCCTCCTTCCAGGTTGGGTCAGTTACTATATCATCCACCACCTCGTCTTCCACTTCCGCACTCTTGTCCTCCTCCTGACTTTCTGGCAATTGTGTCTCATCATCATCCACCTCTTGTGACACTTTCCCACCGTCGCCTTTGTGTGACCGTGGCTGCTCAAACATTTGGGCATTGGTACATGCGATCTCCTCTTGCCCCTCTTCAAGTGGACCAGGCGCAAGGCCCGAATCTATAAATGGAAAAGTGAACAGCTCTTCAGAGTGTCCAAGTGTGGGATCAGTTGCCTCGGGCACTCAGAATGGTGGGAGGAAGAAGGTTCAGGATGAGGAATATGCGGTCCAGACTCACGGCTACTGAGACTTGACCGTGTGGAAGACAAGGTGGTGGTGGTGGTGGCTAAGTGAATGGAAGCATTATCTGCTATCCAACCAATAATCTTTTCACACTGCTCTGTGTTCAATAGTGGTGTTCTGCGGTCCCCTATTAATTGGGACAGGAAGGTCGAGCGAGAAGATGTGGGTGTTTGTTGTGGCACAATTTCAGCTTGCCCACGGCCTCGGCCTCTGCATGCACCATCATCACCATGACGTCCAGTTCCCCGTCCCTTGCCACGTGCCTTGCCCATTTTAAATGGAGGACAATATCTTCCACGCTCATAACAAATGACTGAATTTGGAGCGAACTTATATGTGATCCGTGTGATGGAGAAATCACAGTTTTAAATACCTTGCCTGTAGGTAATTATTTTGAACAGCAATCTGGTGTCAATTGCTTCACTGACACACTGAAACAAATTTTTAATGGACGTCAGTGTCAAAAATTTTGCTGTCACACTGAAAAAAAAAATTAATGGAGGCTAGAAATGGCAGTATTTTCTGAAAACGTATATGTGATCCGTGTGAAGGAGAAAACACAGTTTTAAGTACCTGGCCTGTAGGTAACTATTTTGAACAGCAATCTGGTGTCAAAAACTTTGCTGACACACTGAAAAGAAAAAAATTTAATGGAGGCCAGAAATGGCAGTATTTTCAGAAAACGTATATGTGATCCATGTGATGGAGAAAACACAGTTTTAAATACCTGGCCTGTAGGTAACTATTTTGAACAGCAATCTGGTGTCAATTGCTTCACTGACACACTGAAACAAATTTTTAATGGAGGTCAGAAATGGCAGTATTTTCTGAAACGAATATGTGATCCGTGTGATGGAGAAAACACAGTTTTAAATACATGGCCTGTAGGTAACTATTTTGAACAGCAAGGGAGTAGCAACATGCAGAGAGGAGACCCGAGTTCCCGCCGAGCAACCCCGGAAATACTCGGCGAGCGCCGAGCATGTCGAGCAGTGAGATACTCGGGCGAGCACCGAGCAGTAGCGAACATGCTCGCTCATCACTAGTGATATACCAACACAAACTAGAAAGTATTTGTGAAGTGTAAAACAAATGATACATGATTTTCTAAATATTTTAAAAATATAAATCTGAAAATTGTAATGTGCATTTGCACTTAGCCCACTGTACTCTGAAACCTCTTAATAAATTCCTGAGTGACCAATTGCCGTCCACCTATATTGACATCCCAAGCAAGGAGAGCACTAATTAGAGAAGCAGAAGCCCATTGTCATTCTGGAGTAGCTGCAGACATCCACAGCTCATGTGGGAAAATCTGTCCACAAGACATCTATTAGTCGTATACTCCAGAAATTTGGCCTTTATGGAAGAGTGGCAAAAAGAAAGACATTTTTGAAAGCAAGATATAAAAAGTTCTGTTTGCAGTTGGCAAAGAGCTATGTAGGGGACACATGTGGAAGAAGGTGCTCTGATCAGATGAGACCAAAGTAGAACTTTTTCTGCTAAACGAAAAAAGCTATGTGTGTCAGAAAACTAGCACTGCACATCACCCTGAAAACAATATCCCCGCCGTCAAACATGGTGGTGGCAGCATCATGCTGTTAGGATGCTTTTCCTCAGGTGGGGCAGGTAAACTTGGTAAACTTGTCAGTGTTGATGGGAAGATGTAGCAAAATATAGGGCAATCCTGGAGGAAAACCTGTTAGAGGTTGCAAAAGACTTGAAACTGGGGTGTAGGTTCACGTTCCAGCAGCACAATGACCCTAAACATACTCCCAGAGCTACAATGTAATGGTTTAGATCAAAGCATTCATGTGTTTGAATGGCCCAGTCAAAGTCCATACCTAAGTACCATTGAGAATCTGTGGCAAGACTTAAAAATTGCTGTTCAGAGATGCCTCCATCCAATCTCACTGAGCTATTGCTAGTTTGCAAAGAAGAATGGGCAAAAATGTGAGCCTCTAGATGTGTAAAGCTGGTAGAGACATACCCCAAAAGACTTACAGCAGTAATTGGAGCGAAATGTGGTCCTACTAAGTATTGACTCAGGGCTGAATACAAAAGCATGTCACAATTTACAGTATATTTCTAAAATATTTAGAAAACCATATATCATTAACTTTACACTTCACAAATACTTGCTACTTTGTGTTGGCATATCACATAAAATCCCAATAAAATACATTTACATTTGTGGGTATAAAGTGAAAACATGTAAAAGTTCACGGAGTATGAATTATGATTTATGAATCTGATTATGAATACTTTTTCAAGACACTATACATAGATCAGACTCTGCAGCAGAATGCTACAGCCTTACCCTTATATTAGGGATACTACCGATCTATGAACCAAATTGAAGGGCATTGTGATGGACCCTGATATGATTCTAGCTTCCATTTGATGTGGAGGTCCTTTTGGGCAGTATTCTTAATGATTACAGTTTATAAGCCATTATAATTTTCTGAAAAAAAGAGGGACCCAATTTGATAGGCACAATCAATTTACATTGTGCTTGCTTCAGTATGTTCAGGGGCACATCAATGAGTAATTTGTTTGTCTCCACATATGATTACATGCTCCGAGTCTAGTGGTTTTTCTGAATGTCACCTGGTGCCTCAGATCTACACCAGTTTGCGCACATGGTCTGAATAGTTTTGCATTCAGTTATTCCTCTCACTTTGTATAGTTTATAGAATTTGGGAACATAACCAAGGAAATGACATCACCTCCCAGCCCCAGCTTCTTGCTTTTCACATTTCAGTTGAACACACACCACTAGGAGGCGCCAGTCTTGCAGAAGACAATCTGGAGCTGGACGATTGGGTCCCTTTACTTCATTATGCTTTGTAGCCCCAGTTTATTACCCTGGAGAACCTTCTAACCCCAGATGGGAAATGCGTTGGAAATCTGGATCCCTGCAGAAAGGAGTCTGACAGGATTAGTACTTACATGATTGTCTGCTTTGGCTTCTTTGAGAGCGTTTTTTGCTGGGATGCCTACTCTGGTCTATCTGAAATTTTATTTGTTTGTTCATTGTAGGCTCCATTATATTTCTTTCCAAGCACTTTGTCACTTTATCTGGATACATCTGTTGTATTTCATGGTCTAATTCGAATTGGCTGGGAATAGCTGACAAGTAGAGGAGGTGTCAATGCACTTTTATTTTAGGGTGCCAATCCCTGTGGCAAATAAATTATTTTAAGGGTCACAATAGGGTAAGATCATCCCTCTTTTTCATTTTTTACTGTCATTCACAATGTTCTGTCTACTGTGCCTTAGTAACTGAACTTGCATAGTATGCCTTAATAGGCTGACCTGTATCAGGAGTGGGCTCCTAAGACTGATTCAATATACCACTGTCGGTTTAGAGCTATGCTACTATTGGTTATTCGTCGCCTTGTATTTTTGGATATTGGTGTGAACTAGTTTATAAATTTGAATATTGATATTAAATATTACATATATCTGAATAGTAGTGTGCACGCATTCAGTTTGTTGTGTGATCACCATTTTCATCATAATATTTGTGCAAATTATTTTAGTAATGGTTCAATTAAAATAAAATGTTAAAGTTTTTTTTATTATTATTTTTGCACGATTAGATATTTACCATCTTTATAAGTTTTTTAAAAGTTATTATTTTTGAGTATTGACTGGTGTGAATTGCTCCTGTAGGATTGGGCCTCTTTGTAAGTCTGGAAACAAAAGGCAAATATGTAATTTTTTAATTTTCAATTACTTCCATGGCTACTATTGTTATTATCATCCAAATTTTTTGTAAAAATTTATTTTTTATGGACGTTGACGTTGTGAATTCCCAATGGTGTGCACATGGCTGAGCAGAAAAGTAATACATTTATTTCTAAAAAAAAATTTGGATTTCATGGTCATTGACTTCTCCTGGCAGGAACCTGCTCAGGATTTGATCCCTATGCATGACTGTGCAAAAAAAATAGTTTTTAAAAACAATTAATGACTTCCATAATTATTATTTTCTTTGCCATCATTCTCATTTTTGGTGAATATCAACATTTTTTATGCCTTGACTTGGACCCAGCGCAGAGTGTATCATTTATAAATTGCATGGTCCAACCTGGTATGGCCTAGACTACAGAACTAGGACGTTGAATCCTTAGATAATTACTGAAATTTCCTGAGCAGTAGTGAGACTTACAGGAACTGACAAAACTGTGTACATGATCACAAAAGAGGGATACTTTTTGGACTATTTTTTTATTTTAAAAAACATTGCTTGAAAGTAGTTGGATACAGCCCTGGGAGACCCAGAGTATTATACAAATCATTTAAGGAAATTGTAGGTTTGCCAGTATTTTTTCAAAAAGATTTGGCAACACTTTTGAATTTCAAAAGATTTGCTCATCTATATCTGATACCAAATTGTGACTAAAAAAAATGCCAAATAATAGACTAAGGGGATAGACTCATTTTTATGAGTTCTAACCTTTGAATATCTTAACTTTTTGCTGACTGTGACCAATATAAGGGCCCTATGGTTACCTAGTACTCTCATTGTCAACTCTCATAGAGGAAGCCTTACACTAAAAGAAGTAATGTGTGTGGAAAGGGAGGTCTTACGTTTTCCTGTAAAAGTAGGTTCCCATTTGTACTACTATAGATGAACCTATGCCATTAAAGGGAATATGTCAGCAATTTTTGCTCTGAAATCTGAGAGCAGCATGATGTAGATGCTAAGAATCCAGCGATGTGTCACTTGTAGGTCTGCATGCTATTATTTTGATACAATCACTGTTTTCTCTGCTGAACAGCTAATAGTTCTCAGAACAGTGAGCCCTGTCTAACCCTGCCCACACCAATGATTGGCAGCTTTCTGTGTACACTGTACATTTAGGCTATGTGCCCACGATGCGTTTTTGATGCGTATTTTGGTGCGCATTTGCAGCGCGTAAACGCTCCAGAAACGCAATGCATACCTTATCCCATGACTTCCTATGACATTCTGCAAGTTCTGTGCACATGGTCCGTATTTTTTCTGCGCAGATTTTACTCGCAGAAAAAATACGGACATGACCAATTATTGTGCATTTCTGCATTCGTATTTGCCTATACAAAACCAGGGATTGAAGCTTGAAGAGGACAATTTGCGTATTCCAGGTGCCTTCTGGGAAAAGCGAAGAGTCTCCTTCAGCTAGAAGATCGTTGGGTACAGCCAGGACCAGCTGCTTGGAAAGCATCGCCAAACCAGGGATTGAAGCTTGAAGAAGACAATTTGCATATTCCAGGTGCCTTCTGGGAAAAGCGAAGAGTCTCCTTCAGCTAGAAGATCGTTGGGTACAGCCGGGACCAGCTGCTTGGAAAGCATCGCCAAACCAGGGATTGAAGCTTGAAGAGGACAATTTGCATATTCCAGGTGCCTTCTGGGAAAAACGAAGAGTCTCCTTCAGCTAGAAGATCGTTGGGTACAGCCGGGACCAGCTGCTTGGAAAGCATCGCCAAACCGGGCGCCTGTGGGCGCGCGAATTTGTTTAATTTGTTTATCCTAGGGTATCACAAGAAAGAAGACAGACATCAAGTCAGCAGGGACAAGGAGCAGCATGGCAGATGTGACAACCTACATGGTGAGCTGCAACATGTGCTACATGTTCACAGATCGACCAGAAGCTGAAACCAACTTCACCTGCCAGAAGTGTAGACTACTGGCTCTTTTAGAAGAAAAGGTGCGGGGACTGGAAGAAAGAATTGCGACATTAAAACTCATCAAGGAAAATGAAGACTTCCTGGACAGAACAGAAGCGTCACTACTGGTCACGGAAAGTGAAGGAAGCGTCAGACAACCTCCAGAAGCAGACAAGTGGAGGCAAGTGACCAAAAGAAGCAAGAAGACCATGGAGACACCACCAACCACACAACTGAGAAACAGATTCCAAGGACTTGTTGAGGACGAAGATGGCACACCTAAGGATGAGGAACTACCAGCAAGCAAAAAAGAAAAGAGCACCCAGAAACACCCAGAAGCGACAAGAAAAAGGACAGCCAAGAAGGGGAAAAGAGTGGTGGTGGTGGGAGACTCACTACTGAGAGGAACAGAAGCAGCTATCTGCAGACCGGACATAACCGCAAGAGAAGTATGCTGCCTCCCCGGGGCGAAGATCAAGGATGTTACCGATAGGATACCGAAGCTCATCAGTTCCAAGGATGTCCACCCATTTCTTCTGATACATGTTGGCACCAATGACACGGCAAAGAAGGACCTACCGACAATCTGCAAGGACTTTGAAGCATTGGGGAAGAAAGTAAAAGAACTGGATGCGCAGGTTATTTTTTCTTCTATCCTTCCAGTAGACGGGCATGGCGTCAGGAGATGGAACAGGATCCTTGATGTGAACAACTGGCTGAGACGATGGTGTAGACAACAAGGATTTGGATTCCTGGACCACGGTGTGAATTACCTCTATGACGGACTCCTTGCCAGAGACGGACTACACCTCAACAAACCCGGGAAACACACATTCGCCAGGAGACTCGCAACATTCATCAGGAGGGCGTTAAACTAGAAGAAGAGGGGATGGGAAGAAAAATGCCGGACACGAACATGCAACCAGAGAACATACTAATGAAAGATATGAAGTGCGACAAAGAAGGTCCAAGACAAGATACTTGGAAGGGAGGTAAGAAAATTTCTAATACAATCAACAGGGAGAAGATTGGAACAAAACAAAATCGTGTAAACTGCATGCTAGCAAATGCCAGGAGCCTGACAAACAAGATGGATGAACTGGAAGCAGAAATATCTACAGGTAACTATGACATAGTGGGAATAACCGAGACATGGTTAGATGAAAGCTATGACTGGGACGTTAACTTACAGGGTTACAGTCTGTTTAGAAGGGATCGAAGAAATCGGAAAGGGGGTGGAGTCTGTCTATATGTAAAGACGTGTCTAAAGCCTACAATACGGGAGGATGTATGGGAGGGAAATGAGGAGGTCGAGTCCTTATGGGTGGAGATACATAGGGCTAAAAACAATAATAAAATTATCATAGGAGTCTGTTATAAACCACCAAATATAGCAGAAGCCACGGAAAGTCTATTAATGAGACAAATAGACGAAGTAGCAAAAAATAACGAGATGATTATTATGGGGAACTTAAACTACCCCGATATAGACTGGGAAACCGAAAGCTGTAGATCTCAGAAAGGAAACAGGTTTCTGTCAATTATCAAAGACAATTATTTGTCACAACTTGTGCAGGAACCGACTAGAGGGACGGCCCTTTTAGACTTAATATTAACTAACAGGCCAGACAGAATAACTGGGGTGCAGGTCGGGGGGCACTTGGGAAATAGTGACCACAACATTATACAATTCCACATGTGCTTCAGTAGGGTGCCCAGCAAGGGAGTCACAAAAACACTGAACTTCAGGAGGGCAAAGTTTGATCAGCTAAGAGATGCCCTTCACCTTATAGACTGGGATAGTATCTTTAGTAATAGGAGCACGGATAGAAAATGGGAAATTTTCAAAATAGTTCTACATAGTCACTGTAGAAGGTACATACCTTATGGGAATAAAAGAGCTAGGAATAGGAGGAAGCCAATGTGGCTAAATAAGGAAGTCAAGAGTAGTGTTGAGCCACCCCCGTAGTGTTCGAGTTCGGTTCGGTTCGTCGAACACCCGTGTGTTCGCCGAACTGTTCGTCGAACTGTTCGTCGAACACCTTCGAACGCCGTTAAAAACAATGGCAGGCAAACAAAAACACATAGAAACACATAGAAAACACCTTCAAAGGTGTCCAAAAGCTGACAAACTGCTCAGAAGACATAACTAACACATGGAAAAGTGACAAGTACATATAGTCATGCGAAAATAAAAGAGGTGGAGGAGTAAAAGGAGGGGGAGACACAGATATAGGCATGTCATGCCCTTCTAAAATCCAAAAAGTGAGAAGCCGACACGGCCAGTCCGCTCCTGCCCGTGCCACCTCCGTGTCGCCGGGTTTGTGCCAGAGCCGCGGTGGACCCTGACGGCCAGCCCCCCTCTCCCAATACTGGTGCCTGTCCGCTGGTGGGTCGAGCGAGCCCCCCTGTGGTGGAGGCAGCTCTAAGCTTTTTAATTTAAATTGTCTCTCTAATTTCAATGAATACACTTTAAATCCATTTACAAGGATCTATTGGAGGGCAAGTCTCATGCCAGCAGCCGCGTAATTCCAGCTCCAGTAGCGTCCACTAAAGCTGCTGCAGTTAAAAAGCTTTCATAAGGATCGAGCTCGGCTGTCCACCGCAAAGCATCCTAATGCCAGTCCCAGCCCCTATGCCTTGGGGTGCCTCCTGATGCTCTTCACGAAGTATCCCATGGTCCCGAATCATTTCCTTTGAAAAAATTAAGTGTCTAAACTACAGGTGGTGTAGCTTGCTTAACAGCCGGGATAATCCGCTGACTAGCAGACACTGCTACTAGGCACAAAGTATTTCCTGGGCTAGATGCAGTTAAAAATTTGTAATTAGATACTCTCGTTGGATGCTGAGAAAGCATTCCATAGAGTCTCCTGGCACGCCATATATGATTCTCTTAAAAAGCTTGGGGTAGGGGTCTAGGGGACCCTTTTATAGCCAAAATCACGGCCCTGTATCGCAATACGTCACCTAGGCTGAAGATAAATGGAACTGTAGCATCCTGAGGGCTCGGTTGCTACAGACGTATTGCACCTCACCCAGAGGTGTGATATCTCACTCTCAGGTAAGGATGGAGTGTGGATCAGGACCCGACACCTGCATGCATTACACCACATTGCCGTGGGGCAGGGCGACCAATATGCCCCTGAGATGGGCACGACAGTCCCTGTCCCTGGCTGGAGTGGGGGGAGGGAACATTGAGGAAGGGGAACCCTGTAGTGCAGGAGCAGGGAGGAAGCAGTTCCTGGGTGCATTGAGAAGGGAGTATAAAAGGTGGGCACCATCTTAGTTCAGTGCAGAGAAGTCTGAGCAGAAGTGGCAGGGAGCAGGGGCTCTGCATGAGCTCTGCTCCGGAGGCGGGCCTAGTAACAGAGGCCCAGGCCTGGAAGAGGGAGAAGGAAGGAAGAGGAGCGGAGAATTCTCCAGGAACGAGGAATGAAGGGATCCCAGGGGTGCGGACGGGCGAGTCGCCACCGCACGCCCGAATCCACCTGCGTGGAGGGGTCAGGCCAAAGGGGGAGACCGGTCCCCGAACTAGTGGAGGCAGGAAATGACCCTCAGCTAGAAACCGGAGGCTCTGACATTTTATGTGGCGCAGCCCCTCGCTACACCCGCTAGGAAGGCACCACATAGGGTCAGGGAAACTGGCGCCAAGTTTACCAAGAGGAGGCCCGAGGCAGCTGGACAGAAGTGTTGGTAAGAAAGGCCAGACAAAGGACACACAAAGGGGGTCCTGTGAAGTGCTCCAAAGTTATCTGGGAGTTGTCTGAGCCCCTCACCTGGTGAGCACAGTACGACGTGGGCAGCCGTTACCTGCAGACGTGGTCTGGATAATAAGAACTGTGAGTAAAGGCCCTGGACTGCATCACTGACTCCGTGTCGTTACTGCTGCTGCCCTGCACCATCACCCCCATCCTCCGCATACACTGCCCTGAGGCTATACTCCTCCCGTGGGGAGTTATGCTACGCTCTGCTGCACCCACAACACCAGCCTTAGCGGTCTGCCCTGTAGCAGCGGTTCACTCTGACCGCAATCCACGGGTGGCGTAGTCGGACATTTAAACATCAAAACCACATAAATAGTTCCGCCACTGGTTTGACCGCCCTGAGCCACGGAACCGGGTCGCCGCCACGAAGACTACAACCACCAGCATCCACCAAAAAGGGTCCGGCTCCGGGTGTCCCAAGGCCCAGGGGGTGCGTCAGAACATTTTCATCACCTTTCACAATCACCAATGGGACAAGGCAGGGATGTCCTCTGTCCCCTCTCTTATACATCCTAGTGACGGAGCACCTGCTCTCATCAATTCGCAATAACCCCAATATTAGAATCATAGAATCATAGAATCATAGAATGGTAGAGTTGGAAGGGACCTCCTGGGTCATCTGGTCCAACCCCCTGCTCAAAGCAGGATTCACTAGATCATCTCAGACAGATGTCTGTCCAGCCTCTGTTTGAAGACGTCCATTGAAGGGGAACTCACCACCTCTCGTGGCAGTCTGTTCCACTCATTAATCACCCTAACTGTCAAAAAGTTTTTTCTAATATCTAATCTGTGTCTCCTCCCATTTAGTTTCATCCCATTGCTTCTAGTCTTTCCTTGTGCAAATGAGAATAAAGATGATCCTTCTACAATGTGACAGCCCTTGACATATTTGTAGACAGCTATTAAGTCTCCTCTCAGTCTTCTTTTTTGCAAGCTAAACATTCCCAAATCCTGCAACCGTTCCTCATAGGACATGGTTTGCAGACCAGTCACCATTCTGGTCGCTCTTCTCTGAACTTGCTCCAGTTTGTCTATGTCTTTTTTAAAATGTGGTGCCCAAAACTGTACACAGTATTCCAGATGAGGTCTGACCAAAGAGGAGTAAAGACCGATAATGACTTCACGTGATCTAGACTGTATGCTTCTGTTAATACATCCCAGAATTGTATTTGCCTTTTTTGCTGCTGCATCACACTGTTGACTCATGTTCAGTCTATGATCTATTAGTATACCTAAGTCTTTTTCACATGTACTGTTGCTTAGCTCTATTCCTCCCATTCTGTATATGCTTTTTTCATTTTTATTGCCCAGATGTAGTACTTTGCATTTTTCCCTGTTAAAAACCATTCTGTTGGTTGCTGCCCACTGCTCCAGTTTATTTAGGTCTTTTTGAATCCTCTCTCTCTCTCTTCTCTAGTATTAGCTATCCCTCCTAGCTTTGTGTCATCAGCAAATTTAATCAGTTTACCCTCAATTCCTTCATCTAAATCATTGATAAAGATGTTGAACAATACAGGTCCCAGGACGGAGCCCTGTGGTACCCCACTTGAGACATTCATCCAGCTGGATGTGAAGCCATTTACAACCACCCTTTGAGTCCGATCACTAAGCCAGTTATGAATCCACCTAACAGTTGCCTGGTCCATTGCATACTTGGTCATTTTTTCAATAAGGATGGTGTGAGATACTTTGTCAAATGCTTTGCTGAAGTCAAGATATACTATATCTACAGCATTTCCCTGATCCACCCAGTCAGTGATTCTGTCATAGAAGGAAATTAAGTTAGTCTGACATGACTTGTTAGTTACAAACCCATGCTGACTCTGGTTAATCACTTCATTCTTATCCATGTACTTACATACATGTTGTTTAATAATTTGTTCAAAGATCTTTCCTGGTATAGAAGTCAGACTCACCGGCCTATAGTTCCCTGGGTCCACCTTCTTCCCCTTTTTGAAGATAGGAACAATATTTGCTCTTCTCCAGTCTTCTGGGACTTCTCCTGTTCTCCAAGAATTTTCAAAGATTATGGAGAGTGGTTCTAAAATTTCTTCTACGATCTCCTTCAGTACTCTGGGGTGTAATTCATCTGGACCTGGAGACTTGAACTCATTTATGTTAGCTAAATATTCCCTCACAATCTTTCTGTTTACAGATAACTTGGATTCCTCTATTCCTTTAAAAGGACAGTGAAGATCAGTTGATGTTACATTTTCTTTCTGAGAGAAAACAGATGCAAAATAGGAATTAAAAAGTTCGGCCTTCTCAACATCCTCTCTTACCATTTCTCCATTTTCATCCTGTAAAAATCCTATAGCATCTTTGACTTTTCTTTTACTTTTGACATACCCCCAAAATCCTTTTTTATTGCTCAATTAGGTGGATTGAGGTGGGAGGCACCGAGTACAAGTGCTCTCTATTTGCTGATGATGTCCTAGTATATATCACTCAATCACATATATCCATCCCTGCTGTTATGGCTGAAATAGATCACTTTGTTACATGGTCAAATTTTAAAATCAATGCAGCGAAGTCTGAGGCCCTCGATGTCTCCCTCCCCAAATCCATATAGGATTCCATCCAGTCCAACTTTCCCTTTGCCTGTCCCTCACAGGGTATCAAATACTTAGGAATTCCTATTCATAGAGACCTCTCCCATCTATGTTATCTTAATTTTGGGCCCTTTATTGAACAACTCCATACAGACCACGGTTGGAAAGTTAGAACTGTAAGATTCACTACGTGAACCGCTGGTGTTTTGTGGAAAAGCACATGTACACTGCGTTCCAAATTATTATGCAAAAAGTGTTTAGGAGTGATAAGGGAAGAATTTGTTTGTTTGTCATTTAAACTCATTGATGGTGATGTGTGTCAGGGCTCTTTATATCACTGTAAGCAATTGCAGACACCTGTGCTAATTAGTTTGGCAGGTGTGTCCAATGAAAGGCAAGACTACTTAAGAAGGCTCTCTCACATTATTAAGCAGCCTACATTTTCTGCCAAAATGGGAAAGAAAAAGGATGTGTCGGCTGCTGAGAAGCAACAAATTGTGGAGTGTTTAGGTCAAGGCATGACTACAATCAACATTGTGCGATGATCAGGATGAAGTGTCTTGGCAATCAAGAAGTATGTAGCTGATTCACAGTACACACATGTGCATGCTGATAAGGGCAAATTGAGGACTCTTTCCTACAGGCAATTACGTCAGGTTGAAAGAACAGCGGCCAAAAAGCCTTGTCATAGCAGCAGACAAGTTTTTGAAGCTGCTTGTGCCTCCAACGTCCCCCGAACAACAAGATGCAGGGTCCTTCAGAGGTTTGCAGCTGTGCATACGCCATCCTGTCGACCTCCTCTATCCACTTCACACAAGCAGAAACGGCTCCAGTGGGCCAAACATTACATGAAGACTGATTTCAAAACAGTTTTGTTCACGGATGAGTGCCGTGCAGCGCTCGATGGTCCAGATGGATGGAGTGGAGGATAGCTGGTTGATGGACACCCCACGCAAACACGGCTACAGCGCCAACAAGGAGGAGGTGGAGTAATGTTTTGGGCTGGAATCATGGGGAGAGAGATTGTCGGCCCCTTTAGGATCCCTGAAGGCGCTAAAGATGAACTCCATAATGTATGTGGATTTTCTCAAACAGCACTTCCTGCCATGGTTCAAGAAGAAGAACCGTGTATTTCACAGCAAGATCATTTTTCTGCATGATAATGCACCATCTCATGCTGCACATAAAACATCTGCATCTCTGGCTGATATGGGCATAAAAGGGGACAAACTTATGGTGTGACCCCCATGCTCCCCTGACCTCTACCCCATTCAGAACCTTTGGAGCATCATTAAAAGGAGTGTCTATGATGGCGGGAGGCAGTTCACATCTAAGCAACAGCTCTGGGAGGGTATTCTGTCCTCATGCAAAACAATTGAAGCAGAAACCATCCAAAACCTGACAAATTCAATGGACGAGAGAGTTCAGAAGCTCCTTTCGAACAAGGGGTCCTATGTGAAAATGTAACATCACCTAGAATAAAGTTTTGAGTTGAAAACTGTTTGATTTCAGTTTCTAACAACCTGCTAATGCTTATAATTTCAAAAATGACCATTTTTTTGGTCTTTATTAAAATGAAAAGGTTGATCGAAAAGTTTGGGGGATCTAAGAGTGTGGCAACCCAGTAGTCATGATTACTTCGAATTCTGACAATATGAGGGTCATGCTGCAGGTAGTGCAGCAAGAAGGCACTTAGGTGTCTTGCGCATCTCGGAGCCCCAAAATTATTTTCCGGGCTAGATGCAGCTAAAAATTATTTTTAATTTTAAATCTGGTGAAGCTTTAGTATAGATGGCCTAATAGGATCAGTGCTGCACACTGCTACAAAGCCCAAATTATTTTCCAGTCAAGATACAGATAAACATGATTAGTAATTTGAAAGCTTAAAACGGTTGGTAGGGTGATTTTAACCAATCATCAAGCTTTTACTCTCCCCAGGATGACACAGGGGTAGAAAAGTCGTTTCGGATCCATGATTTGTTCATCTTTATGAACGTGAGTCTGTCTACATTATCAGTGGAGAGCCGCGTGCGCTTATCTGTCAGCACACCACCAGCAGCGCTGAACACACGTTCAGACAGAACGCTGGCTGCGGGGCATGACAAGATCTCCAAGGCGTAAGTGGCTAGCTCCGGCCATTTATCCAGATTGGAAGCCCAAAAAGAGCAAGGGTCCAGTGACACAGTCGTGGCTTCAATGTTTACTTGGAGATACTCCTGTACCATCGTCTCTAGGCGTTGACTATGTGTCAGACTTCTTGTCTCCTGTGGCCTTGCAAAGGATGGGCTAAAAAAGTGGTGAAATGATTCCGCAAAATTGATGTTACCAGCAGATACTGTGGTTCTGTTACGGTTTGAGTGCTGAACACTTGACGGTCCCACGGTTGGCAAGTTGGAACTGTGAGATTCACTACGTGCACCACTGGTATTTTGTGGAAAAGCACATGTAAGATTCTGCAACAGTCTCTGCTGATACTCCTGCATGCGTGCATCCCTTTCTATGGCAGGAATAATTTCTGCAAATTTACTTTTGTACCGGGGATCTAACAGTGTGGCAACCCAGTAGTCAGGATTATTTCTAATTCTCACAATTCGAGGGTCATGTTGCAGGTAGTGCAGCAAGAAGGCACTCATGTGTGTTGCGCATCCAGGAGCACCAAGTCCCTGTTGTGTTGGTGGCGAGGTTACAATCATGCTTCCTTCCTCTGTCCTCTCCCCCCAACCTCGCACAACAGAAATGTGATCAAGGTCTCCCTCATCTGATGAGTCTTCCATCAGTTCGTCCTCCACTTCTTCCTGGGCTCCTGCACCTTCCTCACTAGTTTGGCTGCTACCATGCGCCCTGGTAAAACCATCTCCCCCACCCTCACATGCCTACCGCCTTGGTGCTGCCGACCGTCTGGACCTTGCAGATGTTAGCCCTTCCGCATACAACTCCTCCTCCTCTACTTCCTCCACCTCCCCTTGTGCCACCACCTGACTCCGAATTCTGTTTAACATGTGCTCCAGCATGTAAATCACCGGAATAGTCATGCTGATAATGGCATCGTTAGCACTAAACATCTTCGTCGCCATTTCAAAACTGTGCAGAAGGGTGCATAGGTCCCTGATTTGAGACCACTCCTCCAGCGTGATTTGCCCCACCTCTGAATCTCGTTGGCCCAGGCTATACGTCAGAACGTATTGCACCAGGGCTTGTCGGTGCTGCCACAGTCGCTGCAACATGTGCAGAGTTGAATTCCACCGGGTAGGCACATCGCATTTTAGCCGGTGAAGTGGCAGGCCCAACGACTTCTGTAGAGATGTAAGTCGCTGAGCTGCGGGATGCGAACGGCGGAAGTGAGCACACAGCGACCGTGCCCTCTGCAGAAGGCCATCTAGTCTGGGATAGTGGGCTAAAAATTGCTGGACAACCAGGTTCAACACGTGAGCCATACAAGGCACGTGTGTGACATTGCCCCGGCGAAGGGCCGCACCCAGGTTTGCAGCATTGTCGCACACGGCCTTCCCTGGTTTCAGGTCCAGTGGAGACAACCATTCATGAAATTGGTTCTCCAGAGCTGACCACAACTCCTCAGCTGTGTGACTCACATTTCCAAGACATTTCAATGTAAAAACCGCCTGATGACGTTGAGCCCTACTGCCAGCATAGTAAGGAGGTGTGCAGGATCCCTTCTGCGCAGTTAGAAAGCTTGTGGCATGACCAGACAGGCTTTGGGTGCAGGTGGAAGACCGAGAGGAGGTTGAGGAGGCAGAAGCAGTGGAGGAACTTTGACATAAAGAGGATTGACGCACAACTCGTGGGGACGGCAAGACTTGGACAGCAGCCCCTTGTCCTGCTGTCACCATAGTTACCCAGTGCCCAGTCAGCGACATGTAACGCCCCTGTCCATGCCTATTCGTCCAAGTGTCTGTGGTGAAATGCACCCTGTCACACACAGAGTATCTCAAAGAAGCGGTGATGTTGTGTGCGACATGCTGGTGGAGCGCAGGCACACCTTTCTTTGAGAAGTAGTGCCGACTGGGCATCTGGTACTGGGGCACTGCGATGGACATAAGGTCTCGAAAATCCTCTGTGTCCACCAGGCGGAAAGGCAGCATTTCTGTAGCCAAGAGCTTGCAGATCGTGAAATTCAACCTCTTAGCTTTCTCATGGCTAGGAGGAAATGGTCTTTTACTTGTCCACATCTGAGGGACCGAGGGCTGGCTATTGTGCTTAGACGGGGTTGATAAGGGTGTCCCCGGCAAACTGCCGGTCTGTGAGGAAGATGCAGGCGGACATGTTAGGTTGCCTTGATCCAAAGGTGGTGCTATCAATGTCGGACAGCGCTCAACACCAGCTGGTGTTACCACCTCCAAAGAAAATGATGACCTGCCAATCACGCTGGCTGTTGCGGGTAAAGAGGTGGCAGGTCTGCGCCCCAAAACAGGTGTGACTGCTGTCCCCCCAGTCACAGAGGATGAAGAGGCCGCGGATGTACAAGATATGGCAGACGGTGGTTGGCCCGGCCGGCTAGGCCGCATTGTAGCACACTGAGCTTCCCACTGCAACTTATGCTTCATGTCCATGTGCAGGTTCATGCATGAAGTACTCAAACTCTGTATTTTTTGGCCTCTACTTAGCTTTTGCTGACAAATGTTACAGATAACACGAGTGGGGTCATCTTTATCGATCTGAAAAAATGCCCAGGCTATGCAAGGCTTAGCACCCATGTGACCTGAAGAGCCACCACGACTTGTGGTGAGAGGCAGAGTTGTGTTTGAGGATGCAGTTGTTGACGTGCTTCCAGTACTACGTCTCTGTCCAGGAAGGTGCAACCTGACCTCGTCGTCACTAGCATCTTCCTCCACCTCCTCTGCTGACCTCATCTCTTGGCTGACTGTGGGTTGACAGTAAGTGGGATCTCCAACCTAATCATCATCACCCTGTGTGTTATCACACCCGTCGTCCTCAGAGCCAACCTGTTCCTGCCCTGACAAAAAACTAAAGTTGTCGCTCCAATCAGGTATTTGAGTCTTATCATCGTCTTCCTCATTGTCTCCACCAACAGGAGTTACAGTTTGGGAATGAGGGTCTACATTATGGTCAGAACCTTCTGCGTCTGGTCCTGGATCCGACTCATAAAGATTCTGGGCATCAGTGCAGATCATTTCCTCGTCTGGATTCACAGAAGCGCTGGAGTCGACCTCTGATTCCCAGGCTATAGTATGAGTAAACAGCTCTGCAGACTCAACCATCTGTTCTACCTCATACTCAGACGGGCAGCTGGAGATTTGGGAGCTGTGAGGAAGCAAGTGCGATTTGGGTGACACCTTTGAGGACTGGAGTATTTGTGATGTTGAAGTTGATGTGGAGGAGAGCCCACTTAAAGGAGCACTTGATATCCGTTGAAGCACCTGCTGTTTTTGTGCATCATCTGGAATTTGTAGCGATTGGCGTGGCCATAAGAAAGGGATCTTATCACATTGTCCGCTAAAAGAAGTAGACATTTTAGTTTGGCTGGAAGATGGTCTTTCTTCTGCAGATGTTACTGTTGCTTTAACACCTACCCCACGGACACAACCTTTTTTCCCCTTCCCAACACGCCTATTCCCCTTTCCACCAGCAGCAGGCCTTTTTCCACTCATTTTGGTGGTTAACTAATTCACAACTCTGGAGTTGTTTGCACAAAAAAACAATGGATGGTAACCGAGCAGAGCTGAGTGGCCAAACTGTGGTATTAGGCCAAAACTATTGGCTGGGTTAGATGCAGAAAAAAATTATATTCAGTTTGCAACCTGATGGAGGTCAGTATAGATGGATTAATAGAACAAGACCCACACACAGCTAGAAGCCCAATATTTTTTCAGAGCTAGATGCAGAAAAAAATTATATTCAGTTTGCAACCTGATGGAGGTCAGTATAGATGGATTAATAGAACAAGACCCACACACAGCTAGAAGCCCAATATTTTTTCAGAGCTAGATGCAGAAAAAAAATATATTCAGTTTGCAACCTGATGGAGGTCAGTATAGATGGACTAATACAACAAGTCCCACACACAGCTAGAAACCCAATATTTTTTCAGAGGTAGATGCAGAAAAAAATATATTCAGTTTGCAACCTGATGGAGGTCAGTATAGGTGGACTAATAGAACAAGTCCCACACACTGCTAGAAGGCCAAATATTTTTTCAGAGCTAGATGCAGAAAAAAATTATATTCAGTTTGCAACCTGATGGAGGTCAGTATAGATGGATTAATAGAACAAGACCCACACACAGCTAGAAGCCCAATATTTTTTCAGAGGTAGATGCAGAAAAAAATATATTCAGTTTGCAACCTGATGGAGGTCAGTATAGGTGGACTAATAGAACAAGTCCCACACACTGCTAGAAGGCCAAATATTTTTTCAGAGCTAGATGCAGAAAAAAATTATATTCAGTTTGCAACCTGATGGAGGTCAGTATAGATGGATTAATAGAACAAGACCCACACAAAGCTAGAAGCCCAATATTTTTTCAGAGCTAGATGCAGAAAAAAATTAGAATCAGTTTGCAACCTGATGGAGGTCAGTATAGATGGATTAATAGAACAAGACCCACACACAGCTAGAAGCCCAATATTTTTTCAGAGCTAGATGCAGAAAATTTTTTTATTCAGTTTGCAACCTGATGGAGGTCAGTATAGATGGATTAATAGAACAAGACCCACACACAGCTAGAAGCCCAATATTTTTTCAGAGCTAGATGCAGAAAAAAATTATATTCAGTTTGCAACCTGATGGAGGTCAGTATAGATGGATTAATAGAACAAGACCCACACACAGCTAGAAGCCCAATATTTTTTCAGAGCTAGATGCAGAAAAAAATTATATTCAGTTTGCAACCTGATGGAGGTCAGTATAGATGGATTAATAGAACAAGACCCACACACAGCTAGAAGCCCAATATTTTTTCAGAGCTAGATGCAGAAAAAAATTATATTCAGTTTGCAACCTGATGGAGGTCAGTATAGATGGACTAATACAACAAGTCCCACACACAGCTAGAAGCCCAATATTTTTTCAGAGGTAGATGGAGAAAAAAATATATTCAGTTTGCAACCTGATGGAGGTCAGTATAGGTGGACTAATAGAACAAGTCCCACACACTGCTAGAAGGCCAAATATTTTTTCAGAGCTAGATGCAGAAAAAAATTATATTCAGTTTGCAACCTGATGGAGGTCAGTATAGATGGATTAATAGAACAAGACCCACACACAGCTAGAAGCCCAATATTTTTTCAGAGCTAGATGCAGAAAAAAATTATATTCAGTTTGCAACCTGATGGAGGTCAGTATAGATGGATTAATAGAACAAGACCCACACACAGCTAGAAGCCCAATATTTTTTCAGAGCTAGATGCAGAAAAAAATTATATTCAGTTTGCAACCTGATGGAGGTCAGTATAGATGGATTAATAGAACAAGACCCACACACAGCTAGAAGCCCAATATTTTTTCAGAGCTAGATGCAGAAAAAATTATATTCAGTTTGCAACCTGATGGAGGTCAGTATAGATGGACTAATACAACAAGTCCCACACACAGCTAGAAGCCCAATATTTTTTCAGAGGTAGATGCAGAAAAAAATATATTCAGTTTGCAACCTGATGGAGGTCAGTATAGGTGGACTAATAGAACAAGTCCCACACACTGCTAGAAGGCCAAATATTTTTTCAGAGCTAGATGCAGAAAAAAATTATATTCAGTTTGCAACCTGATGGAGGTCAGTATAGATGGATTAATAGAACAAGACCCACACACAGCTAGAAGCCCAATATTTTTTCAGAGCTAGATGCAGAAAAAAATTATATTCAGTTTGCAACCTGATGGAGGTCAGTATAGATGGATTAATAGAACAAGACCCACACACAGCTAGAAGCCCAATATTTTTTCAGAGCTAGATGCAGAAAAAAAATATATTCAGTTTGCAACCTGATGGAGGTCAGTATAGATGGACTAATACAACAAGTCCCACACACAGCTAGAAACCCAATATTTTTTCAGAGGTAGATGCAGAAAAAAATATATTCAGTTTGCAACCTGATGGAGGTCAGTATAGGTGGACTAATAGAACAAGTCCCACACACTGCTAGAAGGCCAAATATTTTTTCAGAGCTAGATGCAGAAAAAAATTATATTCAGTTTGCAACCTGATGGAGGTCAGTATAGATGGATTAATAGAACAAGACCCACACACAGCTAGAAGCCCAATATTTTTTCAGAGCTAGATGCAGAAAAAAATTAGATTCAGTTTGCAACCTGATGGAGGTCAGTATAGATGGATTAATAGAACAAGACCCACACACAGCTAGAAGCCCAATATTTTTTCAGAGCTAGATGCAGAAAAAAATTATATTCAGTTTGCAACCTGATGGAGGTCAGTATAGATGGATTAATAGAACAAGACCCACACACAGCTAGAAGCCCAATATTTTTTCAGAGCTAGATGCAGAAAAAAATTATATTCAGTTTGCAACCTGATGGAGGTCAGTATAGATGGACTAATACAACAAGTCCCACACACAGCTAGAAGCCCAATATTTTTTCAGAGGTAGATGCAGAAAAAAATATATTCAGTTTGCAACCTGATGGAGGTCAGTATAGGTGGACTAATAGAACAAGTCGCACACACTGCTAGAAGGCCAAATATTTTTTCAGAGCTAGATGCAGAAAAAAATTATATTCAGTTTGCAACCTGATGGAGGTCAGTATAGATGGATTAATAGAACAAGACCCACACACAGCTAGAAGCCTAATATTTTTTCAGAGCTAGATGCAGAAAAAAATTAGATTCAGTTTGCAACCTGATGGAGGTCAGTATAGATGGACTAATAGAATGATGCTATGCCCAAAAGATTTTACTTCACTAGGTGCAGTAAAAAAATTGGTATTCTATACACACGTGGTATATCTTGCAACACAGATAGGCTACTCCACTGACTAACACACTCTGCAATAGGCCAAAAAGGATTAGCTTTGCTAGATTCAGCCAAATGCTGTGAAAAAAACTTGCACAGCACTGGCACAGACCTGCCTGGCAAAAACTGATAGGAACTGATGTAACCTAGTCCTGAAAAGGACTCCAATTACAATTAGTCTTTACTCCCACAACCTATCTATTTAAGAGCACAGACCTGCCTGATAAAAGTCGTAGGAAATGCTGTAACCTAGTCCTTAAAAGGACTGCAATCACAACTATTCCCTACTCCCAAGCTATCTGTATATTTGTGCGAAAATTGGCTTGAAATTAACAAGGTATAGCACACACAGCAACAGCGGTGCCGTCTAACACGCAGCTGCAGCAGTGAGAAAATGGTGGCGACGGGGAAAATGGCTTGGTCTTATAGGGCAAGGACATGTGACATACACTGCCAATGACACATGCCCTTGCTTGTGTGAAAAAAAGCACTTCGCTCCGTGTGTGCGCTGCTGATAGGCTGACAGATTGCACCTCCCCACTGTAAATGCGGGAAAGAGAAAAAAAAATGGAGATCTTCATTGTTCCTGCAGAGATCCATCCCCTGCCCCTCCCCCCACCCCGCTGTACACTCAAACTGCGTATTAACATTAATTTTCATCATTACTGAGAAAAAATCCAGTTATGATTTTTTTGCACGAACAGTTATCGAACATAACCTCGAACAGCCGAATTTTTCTCAAATTGTTCGTGTTCGCCGAACGGCTCGAACACCGCCCAAAACAGCTCGAATTTGAGATTGGCGAACAGTTCGAGTAGAACAACGCTCATCTCTAGTCAAGAGGGCAATGAAAAACAAAAAAAGGACTTTCGGTAAACTTAAACAAGAAGGCAGCGAGGAAGCGCTAATATCTTATAGGGAAAAAAACAAAATCTGTAAGAAACAAATAAGAATAGCAAAAGAGGAGAGAGAGAGACTAATTGCCAAGGAAAGTAAAAAGAATCCCAAACTGTTCTTTAACTATATAAACAGTAAAAGGATTAAAACTGATGGAGTTGGCCCATTGAAAAATAACCTGGGTAAAATCATAGAGGGCGATGAGGGTAAAGCAAACCTACTCAATAGCTTCTTCTCCACTGTTTTCACAAAAGAAAACAATTTATCGGAGGAAATGCAAAGTGATAAAGTAAACCCTCCACTAAATATCACCCACCTAACCCAGGAGGAAGTTCAGAAACGCCTAAATAATATCAAAATAGACAAGTCACCAGGCCCAGATGGCATACACCCCCGGGTACTAAAAGAATTAAGTAATGTGATAGACAGACCGCTGTATCTTATATTCAAGCACTCTTTATGGACAGGGACTGTCCCACTAGACTGGCGCCAAGCAAATGTGGTACCAATATTCAAAAAGGGGTCTAAAAGTGACCCTGGGAACTATAGACCAGTAAGCTTAACGTCTGTTGTGGGTAAATTGTTTGAAGGATTTCTTAGAGATGCTATTGTAGAATATCTTAATGATAATAACTGTCTAACTCCATATCAACATGGATTCATGAGGGATCGCTCCTGCCAAACAAACCTGATCGCCTTCTACGAGGAGGTGAGCTCACAGCTGGACCGGGGAGAGTCAGTGGATGTTGTATACCTTGACTTCTCCAAAGCGTTTGATACCGTGCCACACAAAAGGTTGGTTTATAAAATGAGAATGCTTGGTCTGGGGGATAATGTGTGCAAGTGGGTAAATAGCTGGCTGAGTGATAGAAAGCAGAGGGTGGTTATCAATGGAGTAAGCTCAGGGTGTGTCAGGGTTACTAGCGGGGTGCCTCAAGGGTCTGTCTTGGGCCCTATATTATTTAATATATTTATTAATGATCTAGTGGAAGGGTTGCATAGTAAAATAGCAATATTTGCAGATGATACTAAACTTTGTAAAGTAGTTAATACAGATGAGGATAGGGCACAGCTACAGGAGGATTTAGATAAATTGGGGAGTTGGGCCAAAAAATGGCAAATGGGGTTCAATGCCGATAAATGTAAGGTCATGCACATGGGAAAGAAAAACAGCAGTCACCCATACATATTAAATGGGAAACCGTTGGGGAAATCTGACATGGAGAAGGACCTGGGCGTCTTGGTTAATAGCAAATTAAATTGGAGTGCCCAGTGTCAGGCAGCAGCTGCGAAGGCAAATAGAGTCATGGCATGCATCAGAAGAGGAATAGGGGCATATGATGAGAACATTGTTCTTCCTCTGTATAAAGCGCTGGTAAGGCCGCACTTAGAATATTGTGCACAGTTCTTGGCTCCGGTGCTCAGGAAAGACATATTGGAGCTAGAGAGGGTACAAAGAAGGGTGACTAAGGTAATAAAGGGAATGGAGGGACTAGAATACCTAGAGAGGTTGTCAAAATTAGGCCTATTTACGTTGGAAAAGAGAAGGCTTAGGGGAGACCTCATAAACATGTATAAATACATCAGGGGGCAGTACAGAGATCTCTCCCATGACCTGTTTATACCAAGGATGGTGACAAAGACGAGGGGGCACACTATGCGTCTGGAGGAAAGGAGGTTCCTGCACCAGCATAGAAGGGGATTCTTTACGGTCAGAGCCGTGAGACTCTGGAACTCTCTGGGAGAGGAAGTGGTGATGTCCAACTCACTTAATGAGTTCAAGAGAGGCCTGGACGCCTTTCTTGAGAACAATAAAATTACATCTTATGCTTAGTGATAGTTAATTAATCCAGGGATTTAATCTGACTGCCAGATTGGTGTCGGGAAGTGAATTTTTCCTCAATGACGTAAATTGGCCTATACCGCATGGTTTTTTGTTGCCTTCCCCTGGATCAACACTGCGGAATAGCTGCAGTGCACAAGAAATAGGCTGAACTGGATGGACGCTTGTCTTTTTTCGGCCTTATAAACTATGTAACTATGTAACTATGTAACTATACAATGCACTGGAAAAACGCATGGCAAATACGCATCCAAATACGCGTCAAATACGCGTCAAAAATGCATGTAAAAAAAGCACACGTTTTTCTGCCAAGGAGATGCAGAAATGCTCAGGAAAATTTCTGCTTCATTTCTGCATCGTAGGCACTAAGCCTAACAGAAAGCTGCTGATCAGTGGTGGGGTTGGGTTCACACAGATCAGGTTGACTGGGAGGCAAAAGACACTGAGTCCTGTAGTAATAATCGGCTGAAAAAACATTGATTTTATTGAAACAGCAACACACAGTCTAGTAATTGACACAACACTAGAATTAGACCCTCAGACTCTTTTTCATGCTGATCTCAGATTGCATAACAAAAACCTGCTGACAGATTCATTGTATGCATGTGAATAGTGAGATAAAATATTCGATATATACTTCTTTAATCTTCATCCTTTTTTTATTACATTCATTTTTATCAGAGAGAATATATATTCGAGTAGAATTGAATCGTTCTAAAATTTTACAAAAATACACATTTGAAAAAAAAAAAATTTGTAATTCGCTATAGTGCGTATTCAGAAAATCTGCTGAACTGTAAAGAGCCATCAAAAGGTTAAAAAATAAAAAAATATATTATAATCACCTTACAGCTCACCTCTCCGGCTCCTTCTCTACTAGCTGTCAACTGTCCGGTCCTCACCTCATCTTCTGATCAGCACCACGGACCCTGAAATCCCCAGGCCCTTCACTCTAAGCCTGGACTTTTGGTTCAGATGAGGCCAGGGGCGGACACAGACTATAGTGGGCCCCTGTGCAAGAATTTTTTTGGGCCCCCTCCCCTCCCTTCATAGGGGGCATGAAGGGCCCCCCCCCCCGTGCATCTCTGATTCCCCCCACTCCTAGTTAATTAATTGTATTAAAAAAAAAAAAAAAACTTGTTATACTTACCCCCAGGGCCGGCTCCAGGTTTTTGTGGGCCCTGGGCGACAGAGTTTCAGTGGCCCCTTTAACACATACCATGATTCATGATGCACAGATACCACAGAGAAATATAGGTATAGTACAATGCCAAGGATTTCACTTGCTACATTACATGAGCTATATCTATTGTAAATTCTACAATAGCTCAGAAACCGGCGAATCCTCACAGCGCACAGTGCAGACCGGACAGTATAGTCCTCCATACAGTATTATGGGCACCATATAATGCTCCATACAAGATACTGACCCCCTTATAATGCTCCATACAGGATACTGGTCATCATATAATGCTCCATAAAGGATACTGGTGCCCATATAACGCTCCATACAGGATACTGGTCCCCATATAGCGCTCCATACAGGATACTGGTCCCCATATAACGCTCCATACAGGATACTGGTCCCCATATAACACTGCATACAGAATACTGGCCCCCATATAACGCTCCATACAGAATACTGTCCCCCATATAACGCTCCATACAGAATACTGACCCCCATATAACGCTCCATACAGAGCCATATAATGCTCCATACAGAATATTGGCCCCCATATAACGCTCCATGCAGGCTGTTCCCCCCTTATAATGCCCCATTACACGAGCGATATCTATTGTAAATTCTACAATAGCTCAGAAACCGGTGAATCCTCACAGCGCACAGTGCAGACCGGACAGTATAGTCCTCCATACAGTATTATGGGCACCATATAATGCTCCATACAGGATACTGACCCCCTTATAATGCTACATACAGGATACTGGTCCCCATATAATGCTCCATATAGGATACTGGTCCCCATATAACGCTCCATACAGGATACTGTCCCCCATATAACGCTCCATACAGAATACTGACCCCCATATAACACTCCATACAGAATATTGGCCCCCATCTAACGCTCCATGCAGGCTGTTTCCCCCTTATAATGCCCCATGCAGTATGTCACCCCCCCCATATAATGCCCCATGCAGGATGTCACCTCTCCCCCCATATAATGCCCCATGCAGGATGTCACCCCCCCATATAATGCCCCATGCAGGATGTCACCTCTCCCCCCATATAATGCCCCATGCAGGATGTCACCCCCCCATATAATGCCCCATGCAGGATGTCACCCCCCCATATAATGCCCCATGCAGGATGTCACACCCACTCTCCCCCCCCCCTGACGTCACAGTCAGAGGACGAGGAAGACGCTGCAGAGGCACGGGGAGGGGTAAGTATTGTGCCAGCTGCAGTCACATGACCGGAGATGTCCCTGCACTCAGCATGGGGCCGGGGAACCATGCTGAGCGCAGGGACATCTCCGGTCATGTGACGACGGGGGCTCCTGTGGGGGGGCCCCATGAGGAGACGCACAAGAGGGGGGCCCCAACGGGGCTCCGAGGGGGCCCCGACCGGCCGGGCCCCATGCTGGAGTCCGGGCAGTCATGCCCTGATGGCGGCCCTGCTGGAGGCTGGAGGGGCCCCCTCTCCCTCGGGGGCCCCCGTTCAATGAACCGGCTGCACGGGCGTTAGGTCCGCCCCTGGATGAGGCCCAGGAAGGTTCTGTGCACACATGCGTAAGGTCACGGCCCACTTTGTGACATTGTGATATCTTGACCTTTTATGAATTTGTGCAGACCCCCCTTTTGGAAATTCCTCCCCTAGTGTGAGAGACCTACAGATTTTAGGGCTGGTGATGTCGATCAAAAGATACGACAAGGACTGGACAGATGACGGTGAAGAACGGAGGGGTCAGAGAGGTGAGCGGTAGGATGAGTATAAGGATTTTTTTTTTCATTTTTTACATCTTGAGTTTAGAAGGGACATTAAATTAGCAAAGAATAACTTCTCTGCAAATTGAATTTTCGGAAAAAATTTGCTCCAACATGCGAATCCAACATCTACTCATCTCTAATTGCTATGTTTATATTTTGTCATCTTTAATGCAAGTACTATATCTTTCCTAAATCATAAGCATAGAACTGTCTTATGAGCTAAAAGGAAAAAAGTTAAAGGAGGAAAATAGCATTTAACAGATTTGGTGCTTTACTTACTGCTGCCATTATAAAAAACGGACTGAATCAACAAAACCTGATATATTCCATTAACTACTGAGACTTAAGTACATAAGATGATTATATAGATTAATTAACAAAACTTGCACATTACTGATAAACACCACATATGTAGTCAGCAGAAAAGCAAGCACTCAGACTGTACTGAATACATCTCATACTGCCTGTCTACAGTGAAGTCCTCATCTATGATTTAATTTAATTGCCCAGGAAATTAATAACTAAACCCGATGGTTTCTTCTCTGTTATAAAAACTGGGTGCATCATTATCACTATTTCAATGCATACCTGCCAAATAGATCATTATTTTCATCACCGAGATTATTCTGGCACAAACAAAGCTCATTGTATGAAGGAAACAAGCTTAGGCACATTGGGTCTTATTATGTCACTTCACTTATTCTTTATGTAACAGTAATGATGACCTTTGCCTCTTTACACTCATTTAAAATGAAGATATTCATCATTAAACACGGATGCAGAACCTTTTCTCATATAGAGGTGGATTTCACACGTCAATCTTCCAACATCAGTTAAATATATTATAAAAAATGAGAAATACTTTTTTTTGGAAACTAAAGTATTGCAAGGGAAAAAGAACAGGTAGGAAAAGGGTGGATGGGACCACAAGTGTCATAGAGAGCAGCAGTGAGTAAACGGTTCACAATCCTAATGTTGATTCCAAATGTTCTTAGGATAAGCCTGTCTTTAATTTCCTGTGTCAGGATTATTGTATAGCGATAACTTTAATGGACAAAAAAAATGGTTGAGAATGAATGTGACACTCTTTAATTTGAGTGCAGCCCTTTGTAGGAGCGCAAGCATGCCTGCGTTTCTCAGTGTCTGCGGCATGGCAAGCTGGATGGCAGCTTTCGGCTGTGATCCAGCCTGTCATGTGAATGTAGCAGAGCTGGAGCCGTCCTGGGAACCATGGAAAGGTAAGGATGAGGTTGGTTTATTATTTTACTTTTATTGCAGGAGATCGTTGGCTTCAGCTGGAATGGGCGTGACAGTAAGTATGGTTTAATTAGAACATTAAAGAATTGTGTGTTTATTTCAATTAAAGGACTTTATTCTGGGTGTTTGTGTTTTTTTTAACTTTGACTATGGGGTTAGTAATGGGGGTGTCTTATCGACGCCTCTCCATTACTAACCTAGGCTTGATGTAAGCTGGCATTATAAGCTGACATCAACCCCAGCCCTATGACCCCACTGCCACCGCTACAGGGCAGTGGGAAGAGCGAGGCTAAGTGCCAGAATTGGCGCATCCTATTGATGCGCCATTTCTGGGGCGGCTGACGGCTGGTGTTTCTACCTGGGAGGGGGCCAATATTCATGGCACCCTTCCTGGGCTATTAATATCAGCCCCCAGCTGTCAGTATAGCCTTTGCTAGCTATTAAAATAGGGGGGACCAAACGTCATTTTTTTGGGGGTCCCCCATTTTAATAGCTAGTAAAGGCTAGGTATTCATATGGGGGCTGATATTAGTAGCCTGGGAAGCTCCGTGGGTATTACTCCCTTCCCAGGCTTCAAACATCTGCCCCAGCCGTCTGCTTAACCTCCGCTAGAGACTAAAATTACAGGGAACCCCACGCCAATATTTTTTTTAATAAATCCTTTATTTTAACACTAAATGACAAGTAGAGTAATCAACACTATCACTGTACTTATTATATATGTGACTGACATGTTTCTATTTTATCTATGTGTGATGCTCTATTCTTTTGACTCGCCCCCTGGGCCATGGGGCACCCGGAACCGGGCTTCAGTGCGATGATTGGGGTACTAGTGGCAACCCGATCCCGTGGCTCAGGGTGGTCAGACCAAATGCTGTGGCAGTCTATTTGTAGAGTTATGAATGTCCGTCTACGCCACCTGTGGATTGCGGTCAGGGATGACTGCCGCTGCTAGGCAGATCGCTGAGGCTGATGTTGGTGTGCAGCACAGGGGTACGATAACTCCCCACGGGAAGAGTGTAGCCTCAGGGCAGCGTATGTGAATGCTGGGGGTGATAGTGCAGGCCGCAGTAATAAGAGTTCAGAGTCCTCTTCCAACAGTCCAGGGTCTTTATTGTTGGTATTACCAATGACCCAACCGGAGTACCGGGCAGGAATGGACCTGGGTGTCTGAGAGCATTCGGGCGAGCCTCACTGGTCAGGGTGAGTGTGAAGGCCTACCGTTCTCTCTCTGCCCTTGCTGACTATCCCCCTTTTTGTGGTGTAATAGCCCATGTCCCTGAGCGGGCCGTGTACTTCGCCTGTATGGCTTGCGACTCGGGCCTTAGGTACCTTTTGCTTCTCCGTGCTGTACTTGTCCCTCTGTGTGGCGGAGTCTCCAGGCTTCTTACACCAAGGGACCTGAAATCCCTCGCGGGTTGGTTCTCTGCTGCTGGGCTTGCAACCCTGACAGCCTCGGACCCCAATGTCCGGTGGTGATTCTCTCAGCCAGGACCGGCTCTCGTCGCCTCTGTCCCTGGCTCGCAGCTTCTCCTCTGCCTCCCAGACTCCTCGGCTACAGCTGAACTGTCCCTCCTTCTCTGGGACTAGTCTCAGTCCTGAGCTAGGTCGTCCAGTTCTCTCAAACCCTGCCCCCAGTACCAGCTTTTATAGGGGCAGCCAGCTACCCCTACTTGCCTGGGACAGGAGGTGCTGTATGCTAATTGTCCCTGACCAGGGAACCTCCCTCCTGCTCTCAGACACAGCCTTTAATATTTGAGGCATCCAGGCCTGGGGTGACACACTTTCTTTTCTAAATTGTTGGGTACCGATGCTGAATTGCCGGCCGGCTTTTTTAAAGAGACGGGTGCATGAAAACACTAATATTTTTTTTAATAAATCCTTTAACGCTAAATGACAAGTACAGTAACCAACACTGTCACTGTGCTTCTTATATATGTGACTGACATGTTTCTATCTATCTAATCTATGTGTGATGCTCTATTCTTTCTGTTCTAAATTGTCGGGTACCGATGCTGAATTGCCGGCCGGCTTTTTTAAAGAAAGTGTCTTCTGAGCAGTTTGTCAGCTTTTGGACACCTTTGAAGGTGTTTTCTATGTGTTTTTGTTTGTCTGCCATTGGATTTAACGATGTTCGACGGTGTTCGATAGTGTTCTAAGGTGTTCGACGAACAGTTCCACAAACATCCCGGTGTTCGACGAACCGAACTGAACCCGAACACTACGGGGGTGGCTTAACACTAGTGTTGGGGTACAGAGTTCAAGAGTAGAAGGGATGCAAGGGAAAAATCTTCTATGCGATTGTGGGAAAAGGCGATAAGACGGGAGTAGAGAAGGAGATCTTGTGAGGATCGGAGGTTGCGTGCAAGTATGTACCAGGAGACTAGGTCACAAATATATAGAGGAGACAGGTTGTGGATAGCTTTGCATGCCATGGCTTTGGTTTTGAACTAAGGTCTCTGTCCAATGGGGAGCCTGTGAAGGGATCATAGATTGTAATCTTATAGATTGCTGGAGCCAGTCCACAGTAAAAAAGCAGCCGTAGAGTGTTCGGGAACCCACAGACTTTTCTTATCCAGGGCTGCTTCTCTGCAGGATTGGACGGGCCCACCAGAGAATCCTCCAGTGGGCCCTGGCTTCTCCATCAGGAGAAGTTCATATAGCGCAAATTTTGCAGCAGCTATGGGGCTCTTGAGCGGGGGGAGAAAGGTGGGCCCTCAGATTCAAATCCTCTGGTGGGCTCAATGTTCTTCAGTCTGAAACTGCTTCTCGGTGATAATTGTATTTTACCACAGCCATATTCTTTATTTCGGTGAAAGGACTGGCATAGAGGGAAACTGTATCTACTCAAGCTGTCATTTCTCCCAGGAAGTCCTCTAATGCAGTTTGTTGTATAAGCAAGGGCAGCCCGTCCAACATCAGCTCACACTTCTCGGTGGTGCTTCGACACTAAAAGATCTTTTTTTGCACCTTGAATTTCATAACTACAGAGTTGGGAAATCGCTTGATCTGCAGGTTTGAGAAATAACATGCATAACAGAACGTCCAATCCACAGTAAAAAAAATCAGCCATAGAGTGTCCGGGAACCTTTGCACAGACTTTTTCTTAGCCAGGACTGCTTCTCTGAGAGAGTTGTATTTCACAACAGCCATATTCTTTAGGTCAGATGAAAGAACTAGCATAGAGGGAAACCATATCTACTACAGCTGTCATTTCTCTGCCACCAGGTTCCGACCATTGTCACACATGATCATGCCTGGGTGTATGTTCAGCGGTGAGAGCCACAGATCTGCCTGCTGTGTTACAGCTTTCAACAACTCTGCAGCGGTGTGCGGTTTGCCACCTAAGCATTAAGCATGTTAACTTCAGAACAGCCTGTTGCCGCTTGGCCAAGGCAGTGCTGCCGTGCTTCCAGCTTGCGACTGCTGTGGTCATTTCGGGGATGGAGTCCGAACAGGAGGAGGAGGAGAAGGAGGTGCAGGAGCAGAAGAATGTGATTACATTGAGGTTACATTGGCGAGTCTGGTTTTTATACTAAAGAAACATCCAACTGTATTTTTATTTATTTATTTATTTTTTTACGTCTCTTCAAATGTGTATTGGAGTGCGTAATAATTTTTGGCAGTTTTTGAAATTGCTGCATATGCAATAACAGTATAGGAGACCCACTCCTTAATAATGGGATGGACAATTCAAAGAGATTCTATATTCTAGAATACTAACTGTCTTATCTGAAATTCGTTTATGGGTGAGGTATCGCAGTATGGATAGCGTATTACACCGGTCCAGCCTTATACTGCATGTTGCTGGTGCTATCCAAAAAAAATTAAAATCTATTATAGTCTCTATTGATAATGCTGTTAGATACATTTACAATAGGGACAAGTGCCACTAGGTGGTATCATCACCAGCTACAGACGAGTGTTCATTCTGATCGCATTAATGTCTGCCACAGTCCATAACTTTATTTTTTTTATTTCTTTGGCCTTATATACAAGTCATTACCCTGGAAAGAATGAATCTTAACATTTTTTTCCATTTTAGCTTGTTTTTTGTATGTTTTTTTTTGTCAGGCCGTAAAAGTGGCGTAATACTCTGACAACATTGTTCACAGATAAGCTATTTGTCAGCAGCCAACTGTGAATAGGTTTGAACTCACAACTGCAATACTTTAAATGGAGTGTAATATTTGTCACGCTCACAAAAATTGCTGCATTATTAGGGCAGTCATATGGGATAAAGCCTGATGGCCACAGTTTCAAGCAGTCACTTAATAGTATGGTATTTGTCAGCGACCAAGTGTCATTTGGTTCAACAAAATACAGGTGGCTGACTTTAAATCGAGTGGAATATTTGCCACGCTCCACAAAATCTCTGTATTATTGCAGAAGTCATATGGATCATGTGCGTCTGAGCATTGAAAAAAGTTTCTCTGCTTCCACAATACTGTAATATGAATAAAACTTAAAAAATCTGGCTGTATTCTGCAAACAAGCAAATGGAGCTGTAAAATGGTGTACTCTAACATACTGCTACAATCTATAAATGGAGGACAATATTTTCCATGTTCACTGTAAATGGCTGATTTTGGAACACAGTTATACAGTGGTGGCCAAAAGTATTGGCACCCCTGCAATTCTGTCAGACAATACTCAGTTTCTTCCTGAAAATGATTGCAATCACAAATTCTTTGGTATTATTATCTTCATTTAATTTGCTTGCAAGGAAAAAACACAAAAGAGAATGAAGCAAAAATCAAATCATTGATCATTTCACACAAAACTCCAAAAAAGGGCCGGACAAAAGTATTGGCACCCTCAGCCTAATACTTGGATGCACAACTTTTAGCCAAAATAACTGAGAACAACCGCTTCCAAACTGCCATTTTGAGATCTCTCCACAGGTGTTCTATGGGATTCAGGTCTGGACTCATTGCTGGCCACCTTAGAAGTCTCCAGTGCTTTCTCTCAAACCATTTTATAGTGCTTTTGGAAGTGTGTTTTGGGTCATTGTCCTGCTGGAAGACCCATGACCTCTGAGGGAGACCCAGCTTTCTCACACTGGGCCCTATATTATGCTGCAAAATTTGTTGGTAGTCTTCACACATCATAATGCCATGCACACGGTCAAGCAGTCCAGTGCCAGAGGCAGCAAAGCAACCCCAAAACATCAGGGAACCTCCGCCATGTTTGACTGTAGGGACCGCGTTCTTTTCTTTGAATGCCTCTTTTTTTTTCCTCTACACTCTATGTTGATGCTTTTTCCCAAAAAGCTCTACTTTTGTTTCATCTGGCCAGAGAACATTCTTCCAAAACGTTTTAGGCTTTCTCAGGTAAGTTTTGGCAAATTCCAGCCTGGCTTTTTTATGTCTCGGGGTAAGAAGTGGGGTCTTCCTGGGTATCCTACCATACAGTCCCTTTTCATTCAGACGCCGACGGATAGTATGGGTTGACACTGTTGTACCCTCGGACTGCAGGGCAGCTTGAACTTGTTTGGATGTTAGTCGAGGTTCTTTATCTACCATCCGCACAATCTTGCGTTGAAATCTCTCGTCAATTTTTCTTTTCCGTCCACATCTAGGGAGGTTAGCCACAGTGCCATGAGCTTTAAACTTCTTGATGACACTGCGCACGGAAGACACAGGAACATTCAGGTCTTTGGAGATGGACTTGTAGCCTTGAGATTGCTCATGCTTCCTCACAATTTGGTTTCTCAAGTCCTCAGACAGTTCTTTGGTCTTCTTTCTTTTCTCCATGCTCAATGTGGTACACACAAGGACACAGGACAGAGGTTGAGTCAACTTTAATCCATGTTAACTGGCTGCAAGTGTGATTTAGTTATTGCCAACACCTGTTAGGTGCCACAGGTAAGTTACAGGTGCTGTTAATTACACGAATTAGAGAAGCATCACATGATTTTTCAAACAGTGCCAATACTTTTGTCCACCCCCTTTTTTAGGTTTGGTGTAGAATTGTATCCAATTTGGCTTTAGGACAATTCTTTTTGTGTTTTTTCATTGAAGACAAATTAAATGAAGATAATGACCCTGCAACAAAATGGAAATGGAGGCCAATATTTTACACGTTCACTACAAATTTCTGGATTTTTATCGCTGTAATATGGAAAAGATCTGGCTGTATTCTGCAGTGCTAACAAGCAAATGGAGCAGAGCAATTGTGTACTCTGGATTGCTTTTTAAGCAAATATCCAGGATTAAGATGAAAAAAAACATTTGCTCTGGCCCCTGATATCTGGGGCTATGTCTACAAATATTTGTCATAGTAGGATCAGTCAAAAGTTGAACATGCAATGGACAGTCTTGTGCTGTTTCATGCACTGCAGTCTGTCACATACCCTGCCTGCCTTGGTTTTTAAGCAAATAACCAGGATTAAGATAAAAAAAAAATTGCCCTGGTCCCTGATACCTGGGGCTATGTCTAGAAATACTTGTCACAGCAGGATCAGTCAGAAGTTGAACATACAATGGACCCTCTTGTGCTGTATCATGCACTGCAGTCTGTCACATACCCTGCCTGCCTTGGTTTTTAAGCAAGTAACCAGGATTAAGATAAAAAAAATTGCCCTGGTCTCTGATACCTGGGGCTATGTCTACAAATATCTGTAAGAACATCAGTAGCAGACAGAACGTTCAATGAACCCTCTTGCACTATATGCACTGCAGTCTGTCGCATACACAGCCTCCCTGTCTAACTCCGGCCATCGCCACTGAATATATACAGCTGGATTAGTCCTCAGAAGGACTGTTAATTCAAATGGATATACAGCTCTGGCAAAAATTAAGAGACCACCGAACAGTTTTCTATTGGAAAGCATGGAAAGACTGGTGGAAACCATGCCAAGACGAATGGAATCTGTGATTAAAAATCAAGGTTAGTCCACCAAATATTGATTTCTGAACTGTTCCTGAGTTAAAACATGAGTAATTTGAGGTCTGAAAGCACTGTTTCTTTTTTAGTATTTTGACGCTTTATCATTTGCTGCAAATAAATACAAAATGTTTAGCTTTGAATTTCGGAGACATGTTGTTAGTAGTTTATAGACTAAAACAACAATGTACATTTTACTCAAAAATATACCTATAAAGAGAAAAATCTGAGAAACTGAAAATTTTGCAGTGGTCTCTTAATTTTTGCCAGAGCTGTATATACTGTATATGTTGTGCAATACCTATACTAACTATAAACAAGCAAATCTCTCCATGACTCAGCAGCAGCTCTCCCTACTCTGCCTGTTTTCTGGGTAGACTGTGACGAGCTTTGCGGCACCAGGTCTTATATAGATCTGATGACATGTGGCCAGCCAATCACTGTAATGCCCACAACCAACATTGCTATGGAATTACAGTGCATGGCAAGCAATCCCTGCATGTTTGTGGCTCTCTAAAGAGCGCCAAACATGCAGGGCAGGGACCCGAGTTCCCGCCCAAGCAATCCAGAAATACTTGCCGAGTGCCGACCACCGTGATGCTCGGGCGAGTACCGAGTAGTGGCGAACACGTTCGCTCATCACTAGGTCTTCCCATTTGAACTTTCAGAGAAACTGGGGAACGCATGTGCCTAGCCACCCAGTTTGGATCATAGGTGGTCCTTCTGGCCAGTCGAGGTGTCCAGTCACAGGAAAGGTTCAGTGGCCAATTAACAGTCCTAGCACCCTATTTATAAGGAATCTGTCAGAGGGGTTTTGTTATGTAATCTGAAGACAGCATAATGCAGCAGATGAGACACATATTTCAGGGATGTATCAATTATAAGGCTGTGTGCTGTTGTTTCCATACAATCAAGGTTTTATCATCAGGAGATAATCACTGCTTGAACCACAGTGCAAGCAAGCCCTGGTCCGACCACTCCTCCTCTTCTGATTAGCATCTCACTGTCAATATACAATGTACTGAAAGCTGTGGTGTGGGTGGGGTTAACTTTATGAGCTCTGCTACATGCTACATTTAAAAACTCTGATTGTCACAACTGCTGCATCAAGTAAACTAAGACACATCGCTGGAATCAGTGTTTATTTTCTTACATTATGCTGCTCTCAGATGAGGCAGCAAAATCCAGCTGACAGATTCCCTTTAAGTTCCCCGTTTACTGCATTCCTTGTTATTATATTTTACTGTTCTCCCTTGTACTGTTCTCCCTGTTGAATAGTGTATATCTCTGGACTGTTTATTACTCTTTCTTACCTGTAAACTCTGACTTTCTAGATTCTGACCTCACTATCTCTGACTCCACCTTTGCTTCTGATTCCATTCTTATTAGCGATTCTCTGATTTTGATCCCAGCTAGTTTGTTTTTCTTTCCCTTAGCTTTCTCCACCAGTCAGAAACTGTTCTGCAAACAAAATCTGGGCATTGCTTCTGCAAAGTCCAGATTACTGTAAAAGGGTAACTAAATTGTTAACAGAGAGCTCCTTAAATTATGCCAATGATACTTAGGCTATGTGCGCACGTTCAGGATTTGATTGCAGAAGTTTCGGCAGTGTTGCTACATCTCTTGGCAGGAAAAGCACTGCAGAAAAAAAGTGTGTTTTGCCGCATTTTTGACACATTTTTTATGTGTTTTTGTACATTTAATGAATGCTTTTTGGAGCTAAATAAAGATATTTGAAAAAAGAAACGCGGGACATCGCTTTAATAACCCTTGGATTACCATCAGACCTGGGGTGAGTATATTAGTTAATTTAAATGATTAAAGAATGTGTCTGTTGTATTTCAAATATAGTGTTTACTCTGTGTGTGTTTATTTAACTCTTTACTTTAATTAGGTTTAGTAATGAAAGGGTCTGATTGACACCTTGTCATCACTATAAAAAGGGCTAGGTGTCAGCTAATCCAATAAACCCAAGCTCATTAGCATTTCAATCCAAGTCATTTCTGGGGCAGCTGTGAGCTGTTATTTTTAGCCTAGGAAGATGCCAATAGACAAACATGTTCCCTGGCTATTAATAACAGCTCACCGCTGTTTCTTTAGCCGCTACATAGCCTCGATTAGCAACCAGAAGCACTTTGGACTCAACATATTTTTTCTGCGTATAAAATGCTGAACAGATGCAGGGCGGTGACTGAAGCCGTGCCGGTACTGCCTCTGACTGAAACCTGAATGCAGTCAGAAGGAGTAAAGTTCATTTCTTCCTGGCAGTGGGGCTCTAAGTGCGGGTACCGGACAGGTTCAGAATACTATCAATCTGCAAATTAACCCCATATCTGCAGATTCACGTGACAGGTTCCCTTTAAAGAAGCACTCCCCCTACATTTATCATTCATTAAATGTGCATGTGTGTACATGTAATGTGTGTGAGCCTATTAATTTACTCATGTACCATTGCTCTCTCTGGTATCCAGTCTCGTTCTTCTCTGATTCTCAGTCACATCACCGCAATTGCAATTAGTCGGCTCACACTATGCGCTATGCATGAGCCGGAAGTTTCTTCTACAATGTAAGCCTACGGAGACTCATTTTGACGCTCTATAGACTTACAGTTTGAAAGTCTCTTTTTGGTGCCACAGAGCGCAGTGTGACCCAGATTGTCTGAGGAGCGGTGACATCACAGAGAAGCAGAGAAGAACGGAGCTGGACAGCGGATAAAGCAGTGGTAGATGAGTATATTAACTCACTCACACTACATTTCACGCACATACACATATATTTAATGAATAAAAACGTAGTGGACGTACTTTTTTAATCTTTCAACAGCAGTTTAAACAAAAATGCTACATCCTGTAGCTCATGCCCATGCCCCTATGCCTACAAGCACTTATCTTTAAACACTCTTTCATGGCTTTAATAGTCATGCGAGAATCTATTGCATGTTCTGATGAGAGAATAGTGAAGCGAAACACACAGTTATCATGAATTCTTTTGGCATTTTCTATTAAAAAATCAATGGGATCTCATACTATGAGCAGCTGCAATCTTAGAGATGAGCTTCTGTTGAAACATTACAACAAGACTACAAAACCAAAGAAAAACAAGAATTGTGGTGTGATGTGAAACAATAACCAAGAGCAAATGTCAGAATTAGATAATCTAGTATAGAGTGGAAAACACAATACACCAAGGTTTAGTGCCACAATACATGTAAGAAATCTATTAACACTATTTCAAGAAAGTAAAACTAAATGTAATAAGGAAATCACACAAGGTTAAATATTACAACACTTGTCAATTGTAACATATAAAAGGCAGCGTATCTATGCGATGTCTACTGTAAAGGTCTAGGTATCTTAGAGTGTAATTACTTTATATGTTTAATATTTTATTTCAAGTTTCTAATTTCTTTATGACTTTGAAGATTTTCTTTCAATGTGGGTGCTCTAGATATTAATTGAGACAGGGTCTTTTGGTCCCTTCTTGCTTTTGTAAGGAGATAGACATACTGCCCACATTCCCCCTTGAAGAACAAGTGTAATGTTATGTTGTGTAATGTGAATTATGACTTGTGTTAATGTTGTGTGCTGCCTGTAGAGAAAATGAGAGTTAATGTTTGGGACTAGCCCAGAGTGGGAGGCGTAAGCTGAAGGGACAGAGACAAAAATCCAGAAAATCACATTGTATGATTTTTAAATAATTAAATAGAATTTCATTGCATGAAGTAAGTATTTGATACAATAGAGAAACAGAACTTAATATTTGAAACTGAAACCTTTGTTTGTAATTACAGAAGTCAGACGTTTCCTGTAGTTCTTGACTAAGTTTGCGCACACTGCAGCAGGGATTTTGGCCCACTCCTCCAAACAGATCTTCTCCAGATCTTTCAGGTTTGGGGTCTGTTGCTAGGCAACACTGAATTTCCGCTCCCTCTAAAGATTTTCTATTGGGTTCAGGTCTGGAAACTGGCTAGGTCACTCCAGGATCTTGAAATGCTTCTTACAGAGCCACTCCTTAGTTGCTCTGGCTGTGTGTTTCAGGTCATTGTCATGCTAGAAGACCCAGCCATAACCCATCTTCAATACTCTTACTGAGGGAAGGAGGTTGTTGGCCAAAATCTCATAATACATAACCCCATCCAACCTCCCTTCAATACAGTGCAGTCTTCCTGTCCCCTTTTCAGAAAAGCACACCCAAAGTATCATGTTTCCCCCACCATATTTCATGGTTGGGATGGTGTTCTTGGGGTTGTACTCCTCCTCCTTCCTCCAAACACGGCGAGTGGAGTTAATTCCGAAAAGTTCTATTTTGGTCTCATCTGAGCAGATGACCTTGAACCATGCCTCCTTTGGATCATTTAGATTGTCATTGGCAAACTACAAATGGACCTGGACATTTGCTGCTGTGGCGCCCATGTCTGTAACGCCACAAAATGCCTGCATGTGTGATATACTTTTATATGTATTGCCAGCTATGGTGAGGGCTGGTTTCTCTGCTGTTATTCTTGCATCCACACATTGTACCTGATCCCTTATTGGAGGATTGTGCACTTTTGCCTGAACCAGGAACTGTGCATGATCCCTCGGGGGGAGAGGTGCTTCTGAAGTTGGTTTGTGAGTAAAAATCATGGAGGTCCTGCAGAGGAGAGCAGCATGCTCTCTACAAGGACAAACTGTATGAGGCAGGGTAGCAGTCCCTAGAGCACAGAGACTGCCAGAGTCTGTGCTAAACTGAGAGACTGCACAGTCTTTATATAACTAGCAAAAGAGTGCTCTTGCCTAGGGGCTCAGAAGCCGTATAGAATCAAAAACACTGTTCCAAGAGGAAGTAAGTGTTCTGGCAGGATATACATTGCTTGCTCGCTGGAAGGGATCACGGATCCAGTAACTGTTCACCTTGGACCCCTGGGGATCCAAGGAATCATTTACTAGAGATATAATTAGCAGTAGGAAGGCTACATTATGTCACAGTAGAGAAACTGAGCTCTCACCATGCAGGTCTGACTAAAATATTTTGTATAAGTTGTATGGAATCTTCTGGAACTGTTTGAAGAACTTCAGTAAAAGGTACAAACTGATTATTATCCCGTCTAACGCTGATTACTCTCTGCTGCACCATTCCTGTTCCAACTCTCCTGGGAGCCAGCCCTGGTTGGGAAGAGTTAATCATCTGGCACTGTTCATCACCACTCAACTACCAGGGACCTTCATCAGTGCCCGGCCATACCAGGCCTCACATCTCAACTGGCGTCACAAAGCTTTTAATTATTCTATTCTTTACCCCACAATTGATAAAGACTGGCGCGTGCCTCCAGTCGGACCTGACCAGCACTCGGACTGCCGTGCACCAGTACCGTTACCGCAGCGGCCCAGGTTGGGCGGCACAGGCTCCTTCCTGGCGTCACAAACAGCATCTTGTGCGCCTAAGGACCTTAACTCTTCTAAGGAACCGTTGTTTTGCTTCAAGTCCATGCAGCAGCAAAGGAGTAATGGTGATAGACTGTGTGTTAGGAGGGCGGCTGCAGACAACTTTATTTCAATGGAACGCAACCAACCCCGGGGTCCACGATGCAGCCTGAAAGGCAAGCGACAACTTAAATGTTGTTCTTATTATCCACTGGGGATAATAAGAAAAGAGATAACCTCCCGGTGGCCCTGAGGAAATGACATGGTGAGAGGGATCGACCGGTGGGTGATTTGCACATCCAGGAGTGAAACATTGGCAACACTAATGTTTATTGAACTAGAGAGTGGCTCAGTAGAGATGGCATGTCTCTGGGCAAATGTAGATGATAAAAAATTGCCCTCAGCACCAGAGTCCATCCACGCCTTGGCAGTAACTGCAGAATTACCGAAGGACAAGATCACCTTATATGAAAACTCGGAGGAAGAGGACCCAGGAAAACACTTTTTAGGGTCTTAAGGAAGAGACCCGCATTTACTACCACCGTGTCGTTCCGCTCCCATAGAGGAGTAGCCCACTCCAGAGCCCTGTGAGAAAGCAATGAGATGATATATCCCACTTTGGCTCTTTCGGAGGGGAACCGTGCCTCCATCATCTCCAAATGAATGGAGCATACATTAATAAAACCCTTGCAGAGTTTACTATCCCCAGAAAATTTTTCCGGGAGAGCAAACCGGGGTAATGGGGCACTTGCAGTGGTTGCAGTATTCACCGCAGCCGAGTTGATAATATTGGCTGCTAGAGTAGCCGCCTGGGAAGCTACTGCAGTGACATCAGTAACTGGAGCAGTTTGTTCCAGAGTTCTAAGTCTGGTCTCCAGTTGCTGTACGTAACGCTGCAGTTGCTGGTTGTCGGCCATGTTCGGCAAGACCCTGGCGCTCAGATACTGTTAGGAGGGCGGTTGCAGACAAGTTTATTTTAATGGAACGCAACCGACCCCGGGGTCCGCGATGCAGCCTGAAAGACTGCTGCCGAACACTTTCCGGGTGGAAAGGCAAACGACAACTTAAATGTTAAACCCTTCCATGTTAATTCACACAGGAACGGGTAAAGCGGTACGCTCTATCTCCGTTAACTGCACGGAGGAGAGAGCGACCGGCGACGCACCTAACAAATATCTTAACCCTTCGTGTTAAGGCACACGGAAGGGTAAGACGGTTCGCACAATCTCCAAGAACCGCAGGGAGACGTGCGACCGTGGGAACAGCAGTAGCCCTGTCTTTGATACAGGCGCTACGCTATGGGGATTGGCGCTAAAGCGGTTCACACAATCTCCAAGAACCGCAGGGAGACATGTGACCGGACTAGGAGCAGTAGCCCTGTCTTCGACACAGGTGCTACGCTATAGGAGAAGGCGCTAGCGTGCGGGTGTGATTCCCGTCGGGTATTCGAGCACTCTGCCGGTGAGCTACCGGACTGAGCCAACCCGCTCTATATAGCTCACAGGCGGCTCGGGGTGTAAGGCGAACCCCCTGGTCAGAACCAGTCTGCAACGTGAAGCTACCTGCCTACCTAATCTGACCTGCCTAACTAAAGCTAAGGCTCTTAGAGGAGCCCAGAGAAAGCGTGCACACCACAAACAGCTAGCTCAAATGATCTGAGTGCATCGCCATCTTTGTGGGCGGGCCTTTTAAAGATTAAGCCCTGCCCACCGACACGTTATTGGTGACGTTACCCGTGAACCAATCAGGCGGTGTCAGGTCACCGGGTCAGGTGGGTGTCAACCCACCAATCATGATCCGCACGGACATGCTCAGTACGGCAAAATCTGGACTTAGATTCCACAAGCCCTGTCACACTCTGCAACCCAGGCTTAACATTGCTAGGCACAACTACCTGTGAGATGAACAGGGCTTGTGGACCAGCTAGGCGTTGGGGCTGATGGTGATGCTGAGCAGCATCAACCCTGGCTGGACTGAAATGGGCAACCACAGAAGGTCCTGGACCCATTTCAAATCCAGCACCAGACTGATGCCTAACACTGTGCATACAGTGTCTGGAATTGTGGTGGGTGGAGCACTGCTGCCTCACACCACCTGAGGTCCAGCTACCCAGGATCCTACCAGAAAACACATCAGTGCAGTAAAGACCTGCTGCAACATAAGCAGTGAATCACACCCCTGTAGGGGTTTAATAAGTGGGGAAATTATTAATCCCAGCAACCCTAGTGGGGCAGCAGGTGTGGCTCTCATATTGCAGCTAACTATTCCTTATACATCAGGTGCAGCATGGCTGCCAGAGTACATGGGCAAATTGCACACCTTAAGGGACTTCAAAGAGAAACTGAACAGCCTGTTTGAACTTTACTCCATGTCAGAAGAGCAGAAAGTTACCATACTTACGAGTCAGCTCAGTAGCAAAGCCCAAAGGTAAGTCAAATCTTGGCCAGCTACTGATAAAAAAACTGTAACAGACATTTCTGTTAAACTCAGAGATACCTTTGATACCCGTACTGCTTCTGAAATAAAGATGTAATATTTTAGTTGCAGACAGAAAGCACAAGACACTTTTTGAGACTATGCACTTAATTTGCAATAGGCGTTGCGGGCTATCAGGCGAATTGATTCTGACAGTGTACAAGATGAAAGGAAAATGCTGAAAGAGCAGTTCATTGAGGGCTTTTATCTGATTCCAGTAAGGCCCAGCTGTGCATTATGTCGCTGCAAAACCCCGATATGGACTTCGCTCAGAACAAGGACAGATCAATCTGTATATTACGAGAATCCACCTATGTCTGCAGTAAGCCAGTTAAACACCCAGCAGTTATATACCACCAGTTGGCAGTGTCCTACTCTCAAGTGTCTGATTGTTATGTTCTGCAACTAAGAGACTGAGACTCTGATTAAACCCTACGCTGGGGTGGGTGCCCTTTTCCTTGTGAATAGCCCCACCAACGATCCTGCACTGAACTCAAATGAAGACCTGAAGGAAGGGGAAAGGGTGTCCCTAAAAGATCTAAGGACTGGGAGCAAAAACATGAGACCTCATAAAAGCAAAGTTAGTTGCAGAACGAAGATTAAGGAAACAAAACTGGTGGAACAAGAAGTCCCAAAAAATCAATTGCCCTAAGCACAAAGAACTAACAAGGCAACTTAGCCAGAGCACAGGCGTAACAACACTGATGTCCAGGGAGGAATGGGAGACAGGTGCTGAGTAATAAAGAGTGAGGAGATCACGTGACCAAGACACCCAGCGCCAGAGGAAAAGACTAGAAGCCAGCTAACCACAAAAAGATGGCCGAAAAGTAAGACAACATAGATTCTAACAGTACCTCCCCTTTTATGAGGATCCTCTGGATCCTCTAAGCCGAGTCTTACCAGGAAATCTCCTGTGAAAAGCCTTATTTAGCCTTGAGGCCGAGACGTCCTCGGCCTTCATCCAGGAATTATCCTCAGGGCCAAAACCTCTCCAGGACACAAGATACTGTAATCTCCCTCTATGCCACCTGGAATCCAAAATGCGAGAAATCTCAAATTCACCGTCCTCATCAACTGGAAGAACAGTGGGCTTCGCCTGATTATCAGGCGTGTCCGCCTTCTTAAGTGACGACACATGAAACACAGAATTAATCCTCCAGGACGAGGGAATGCCCAACCTCACCGCTGCCGAGTAGACGATCTGAACCATTTTGAAAGGACTCACAAATTTAGGCCCCAGTTGTTTAGAAGGAAACTTCAAACGAATATTCCTAGAGAACAACCAAACCATGTCCCCAACAGCAAACAAGGACTCCTTTCTTTTGTTGTCAAAATACCTGTTTGATCTCCTATTAGCCTCTTTAAGATTCAGGCTTACAGTGGTCCAAACCCCCTCCAAATCACCAGAAAATGTGTCCTCCTCCGGTACAGCAGCCCTAACTTTGGAAAGTGGACCAAAAGATGGATACCTGCCAGTACAACAAAAAAAAGGAGAACACCCAGCCGAGGAAGAAGTATGATTATTAAGGGCAAACTCCGCAAGTGGTAGAAATTCCGACCACATTTCCTGATTGTCTGCCACAAAACATCTCAAAAACTGCTCGACATCCTGGTTCTTCCTTTCAGTCTGTCCATTGAACTCTGGATGATACCCCGACGAGAATGACAAATTAATTTTCAATCTGTCACAAAAAGTACGCCAAAAGCGAGCCACAAACTGTGGTCCTCTATCGGAAACAATGTCCGTGGGAACACCATGGACCCTGACAATCTCCTTCACAAAAGCCTTAGCAAGAGTCTTGGCACAAGGTAACTTGTTGAACGGAACAAGATGATTCAAACCTTCAGGCCTCGGCCACTCCAGCACAGCCTGAACTTTCACTGGGTCAATCTCAAAACCATCACAAGAGACAAAGTAACCCAAAAAAATAATTTTCTGGAAAGCAAACTGACACTTCTCCAATTTAGCAAAGAGTGTGTTATCTCTCAGTATCTGAAGAACTTCGCAGACTCTCTGCCAATGAGACTCAAGATCTGATGAATAAATCAAAATATCATCCAGATAAACAATAACACTCCTACCGATCAAGGGTCTCAGAATGTCATTAATGAAATTTTGAAAAAATGCAGGAGCGTTAGTAAGCCCAAAAGGCATCACCAAATACTCAAAATGACCTTCCGGGGTGTTAAAAGCTGTCTTCCATTCATCTCCGTCCTTCACCCACAGCAAATTATATGCCCCATGAAGGTCAATCTTAGAAAACCATTTAGCTCCGGTCAATAGGTTAAACAAATCAGGAATAAGTGGTAACGAGTAGGGATTGCGCACAGTGATTTTATTAATCTCCCGAAAATCCAGACATGGCCTAAGACCCCCATCCTTCTTTTTGACAAAAAAGAACCCAACCGCCACAGGAGATTTAGAGGGTCTTATGTGACCTGCAGCTAAACTAGTCTGAAGGTATTCTTTCAAAGCCCTCTCGAGAATTGTCGGATTAAACAACCGAGTCTTTGGGAGCTTAGCATCAGGGACGAACTCAATAGCGCAATTGTAATCTCTATGAGGTGGTAAAGCTTTCGACTCCACCTCCGAAAAAACCCTCCAAAAATCCTGAATGGGTTCAGGTAACTCACCCTTCACAACAGCCAAAATGTGAACTTTACAACACTTACCATAACACCCCTGATCCCAGGATCTTATGGAACCAGACGAACAGTCCAGCAATGGATTATGCACTTTTAACCAGGGCAACCCCAGGACGAACGGGGAAGGCAATTTAGCAAGTACAAATAAGTCAATCTGCTCCTGATGTTCCGTATTCATAGTAAGCGGAAACACGGTGACCTTTCTAAGAATGTTCCCATGCTCCAGGGGAGTATTATCAATCGCCACCACAGGAAAAGGAGACAACAAAGGTTCAGAACTAGTGTTGAGCCACCCCCGTAGTGTTCGGGTTCGGTTCGTCGAACACCGGGATGTTCGAGGAACTGTTCGTCGAACTGTTCGTCGAACACCTTAGAACACCGTCGAACACCGTTAAAACCAATGGCAGGCAAACAAAAACACATAGAAACACATAGAAAACACCTTCAAAGGTGTCCAAAAGCTGACAAACTGCTCAGAAGACGCTTTCTTTAAAAAAGCCGGCCGGCAATTCAGCAGCGGCACATAGATTAGATAGATAGAAACATGTCAGTCACATATATATGAAGTACAGTGACAGTGTTGCTTACTGTACTTGTCATTTAGTGTAAAGGATTTATTAAAAAATATAATAGTGTTTTCATGCACTGTCTCTTTAAAAAAGCCGGCCGGCAATTCAGCATATGTACCCGACAATTTATAACAGACAGAATAGAGCTTCACACATAGATTAGATAGATAGAAACATGTCAGTCACATATATATGAAGTACAGTGACAATGTTGCTTACTGTACTTGTCATTTAGTGTAAAGGATTTATTAAAAAAAATAATAGTGTTTCATGCACCGTCTCTTTAAAAAAGCCGGCCGGCAATTCAGCATCTGTACCCGACAATTTATAACAGACAGAATAGAGCTTCACACATAGATTAGATAGATAGAAACATGTCAGTCACATATATATGAAGTACAGTGATAGTGTTGGTTACTGTACTTGTCATTTAGTATTAAAATAAAGGATTTATTATTAAAAAAAATTGGCGTGGGGTTCCCCTTAATTTTAGTCTCTAGCGGAGGTTAAGCAGACAGCTGGGGCAGATGTTTGAAGCCTGGGAAGGGGGTAATACCCACGGAGCTTCCCAGGCTACTAATATGAGCCCCCAGCTGAATACATAGCCTTTACTAGCTATTAAAATGGGGGACCCACCCAAAAAAATGACGTGGGGTCCCCCCTAATTTAATAGCTAGCAAAGGCTAGGCAGACAGCTGTGGGCTGATATTAATAGCCCAGGAAGGGAGCCATGAATATTGGCCCCCTCCCAGGCTAGAAACACCAGCCGTCAGCCGCCCCAGAAATGGCGCATTCATAGGATGCGCCAATTCTGGCACTTAGCCTCGCTCTTCCACGCTGCCCTGATGCGGTGGCAGGGGGTAATAGGGCTGGGGTTGATGTCAGCTTATAATGCCAGCTGACATCAAGCCCAGGTTAGTAATGGAGAGGCGTCTATAAGACACCCCCATTACTAACCCCATAGTCAAAGTTAAAAGAAAACACAAACACCCAGAATAAAGTCCTTTAATTGAAATAAAGACACAATCCTTTATTGTTCTAAATTAAACCATACTTACCATCACGCCCATTCCAGCTGAAGCCAACGATCTCCTGCAATAAAAGAAAAATAATAAAGCAACATCATCCTTACCTTTCCATGGTTCCCACGACAGCTTCAGCTCTGCTACATCGAGATGACAGGCTGGACCGCAGCAGAACGCTGCCATCCAGCCTGTCATCCCGCAGACACTGAGAAGCGCAGGCATGCTTGCGCTCTGCAGTGTCTGGCTGTGACGGCATAAAGATGAGACGAGTTCATGTCCAATGAACTCGGCTCACCTCATGCACGTCACTGACAGCGTGGGAAAATTCTCACGCTGAAGCGCTGAGTGCAGGAGAATTCTCCCACGCTGTCAGTGACGTGCATAAGGTGAGCTCATGTCCAATGAACTCAGCTCACCTCCTGCACGTCACTGACAGCGTGGGAGAATTCTCCTGCACTCAGCGCTTCAGCGTGAGAATTCTCCCACGCTGAAGCGCTGAGTGCAGGAGAATTTTCCCACGCTGTCAGTGACGTGCATGAGGTGAGCAGAGTTCATTGGACATTAACTCGGCTCATCTGGATGCCCTCACAGAGAGACACTGTTTAGCGCAAGCAAGCCTGCGCTTCTCAGTGCCTGCGGGATGACAGGCTGGATGGCAGCGTTCTGCTGCTGTCCAGCCTGTCATCTCGATGTAGCAGAGCTGAAGCTGTCATGGGAACCATGGAAAGGTAAGGATGATGTTGCTTTATTATTTTTCTTTTATTTCAGGAGATCGTTGGCTTCAGCTGGAATGGGCGTGACGGTAAGTATGGTTTAATTTAGAACAATAAAGAATTGTGTGTTTATTTCAATTAAAGGACTTTTTTCTGGGTGTTGTGTTTTTTTTAAATACTTTACTAGAAATTCATGGTGGTCATGTCTAATATTGGCGTGACCCCATGAATTTTGGGCTTAGGGCCAGCTGATAATGCCAAGCTGGCCCTAACCCCTTTATTACCCAGTGAGCCACCGCATCAGGGCCCTGGATGAGTTGGGTACAGCGCCAGAAAATGGCGCTTCTATGAACGCGCCATTTTCCGGGGTGGCTGCGGACTGCAATTTGCAGCGGGGGTGGCCCAGAAAGCTTGGGCCTCCCTGCGCTGCGGATTCCAGCCCCCAGCTGCATAGTTGTACCTGGCTGGACACAAAAACAGGGCGAAGCCCCACGTCAATTTTCTTTAAATTATTTCATGAAATAATTAAGAAAAAAAGGGCTTCCCTATATTGTTGTGTCCGGCCAGGTACAAATAGGCAGCTGGTGGTTGGGGGCAGCCCGTTCCTGCCTGCTGCACCTGACTGGACACAAATATAGTGCGAAGCCCCACGTCAATTTTTTTTAAATTATTTCATGAATTTCCTGAAATAATTTAAAAAAATTGAAGTGGGGCTTCGCACTATATTTGTGTCCAGCCAGGTACAGCAGGCAGGAACGGGCTGCCCCCAACCACCAGCTGCCTATTTGTACCTGGCCGGACACAACAATATAGGGAAGGCCTTTTTTTCTTAATTATTTCATGAATTTCATGAAATAATAAAAAAAAATTGAAGTGGGGCTTCGCACTATATTTGTGTCCAGCCAGGTACAGCAGGCAGGAACGGGCTGCCCCCAACCACCAGCTGCCTATTTGTACCTGGCCGGACACAACAATATAGGGAAGGCCTTTTTTTCTTAATTATTTCATGAATTTCATGAAATAATAAAAAAAAATTGAAGTGGGGCTTCGCACTATATTTGTGTCCAGCCAGGTACAGCAGGCAGGAACGGGCTGCCCCCAACCACCAGCTGCCTATTTGTACCTGGCCGGACACAACAATATAGGGAAGGCCTTTTTTTCTTAATTATTTCATGAATTTCATGAAATAATTAAAAAAAAAATACGTGGGGCTTCGCCCTATTTTTGTGTCCAGCCAGGTACAACTAGGCAGCTGGGGGCTGGAATCTGCAGCGCAGGGAGGCCCAAGCTTTCTGGGCCCCCCCCGGTGTAAATTGCAGTCCGCAGCCACCCCGGAAAATGGCGCGTTCATAGAAGCGCCATCTTCTGGCGCTGTAACCAACTCATCCAGGGTCCTGGTGCGGTGGCTCACTGGGTAATAAAGGGGTTAGGGCCAGCTTGGTATTATCAGCTGGCCCCAAGCCCAAAATTCATGGGGTCACGCCAGTATTAGACATGACCACCATGAATTTCTAGTAAAGTATTTAAAAAAAACACAACACCCAGAATAATGTCCTTTAATTGAAATAAACACACAATTCTTTATTGTTCTAAATTAAACTATACTTACCATCACGCACATTCCAGCTGAAGCCAACGATCTCCTGCAATAAAAGAAAAATAATAAACCAACCTCATCCTTACCTTTACATGGTTCCCACGACAGCTTCAGCTCTGCTACATCGAGATGACAGGCTGGACCGCAGCAGAACGCAGCCATCCAGCCTGTCATCCCGCGGACACTGAGAAGCGCAGGCATGCTTGCGCTCCTCAGTGTCTCGCTGTGACGGCATCCAGATGAGCCGAGGTCATGTCCATTGAACTCGGCTCACCTCATGCACGTCACTGACAGCGTGGGAAAATTCTCACGCTGAAGTGCTGAGTGCAGGAGAATTCTCCCACGCTGTCAGTGACGTGCATGAGGTGAGCTCATGTCCAATGAACTCAGCTCACCTCATGCACCTCACTGACAGCGTGGGAAAATTCTCCTGCACTCAGCGCTTCAGCGTGAGAATTCTCCCACGCTGTAAGTGACGTGCATGAGGTGAGCCGAGTTCATTGGACATGACCTCGGCTCATCTTTATGCCGTCACAGAGAGACAATGTGGAGCGCAAGCAAGCCTGCTCTTCTCAGTGTCTGCGGGATGACAGGCTGGATGGCGGCGTTCTGCTGCGGTCCAGCCTGTCATCTCGATGTAGCAGAGCTGAAGCTGTCGTGGGAACCATGGAAAGGTAAGGATGAGGTTGCTTTATTATTTTATTTTTATTACAGGAGATCGTTGGCTTCAGCTGGAATGGGCGTGACGGTAAGTATGGTTTAATTTAGAACAATAAAGAATTGTGTCTTTATTTCAATTAAAGGACTTTATTCTGGGTGTTTGTGTTTTTTTTAACTTTGACTATGGGGTTAGTAATGGGGGTGTCTTATAGACGCCTCTCCATTACTAACCTGGGCTTGATGTCAGCTGGCATTATAAGCTGACATCAACCCCAGCCCTATTACCCCCTGCCACCGCACCAGGGCAGCGTGGAAGAGCGAGGCTAAGTGCCAGAATTGGCGCATCCTATGAATGCGCCATTTCTGGGGCGGCTGACGGCTGGTGTTTCTAGCCTGGGAGGGGGACAATATTCATGGCTCCCTTCCTGGGCTATTAATATCAGCCCCCAGCTGTCTGCCTAGCCTTTGCTAGCTATTAAATTAGGGGGGACCCCACGTCATTTTTTTGGGGGGGTCCCCCATTTTAATAGCTAGTAAAGGCTATGCATTCAGCTGGGGGCTGATATTAGTAGCCTGGGAAGCTCCGTGGGTATTACCCCCTTCCCAGGCTTCAAACATCTGCCCCAGCTGTCTGCTTAACCTCCGTTAGAGCCTAAAATTAAGGGGAACTCCACGCCAATTTTTTTAATAATAAATCCTTTATTTTAATACTAAATGACAAGTACAGTAACCAACACTATCACTGTACTTCATATATATGTGACTGACATGTTTCTATCTATCTAATCTATGTGTGAAGCTCTATTCTGTCTGTTATAAATTGTCGGGTACAGATGCTGAATTGCCGGCCGGCTTTCTTAAAGAGACGGTGCATGAAAACACTATTATTTTTTTTAATAAATCCTTTACACTAAATGACAAGTACAGTAAGCAACACTGTCACTGTACTTCATATATATGTGACTGACATGTTTCTATCTATCTAATCTATGTGTGATTCTCTATTCCTTCTATTCTAAATTGTTGGGTACAGATGCTGAATTGCCGGCCGGCTTTTTTAAAGAGACGGTGCATGAAAACACTATTATTTTTTTTGATAAATCCTTTACACTAAATGACAAGTACAGTAATCAACACTGTCACTGTACTTCATATATATGTGACTGACATGTTTCTATCTATCTAATCTATGTGTGATTCTCTATTCCTTCTATTCTAAATTGTCGGGTACCGCTGCTGAATTGCCGGCCGGCTTTTTTAAAGAGACGGTGCATGAAAACACTATTATTTTTTTTGATAAATCCTTTACGCTAAATGACAAGTACAGTAAGCAGCACTTTCACTGTACTTCGTATATATGTGGCTGACATGTTTATATCTATCTAATCTATGTGTGAAGCTCTATTCTTTCGGTTTTAAATTGTCGGGTACCGGTGTATGCCGCTGCTGAATTGCCGGCTTTTCGTGTTTCACTGTGAGCACAGTTCCCATCGATTTGGGCAATCACTGTAATGCCACAACCACCATGGCTGTGGCATTACAGTGAGTGGCAGACAATCCCTGCATGATTGGTGCTCTAAATAGCGCCAGACATGCAGGACACGCTTTTGGTGCACGAACAGTTATCGAACATAACCTCGAACAGCCGAATTTTTTGCAAATCGTTCGGGTTCGTCGAACAACTCGAACACCGCCCAAAACAGCTCGAATTTGAGATTGGCGAACAGTTCTAGTCGAACACCGCTCATCTCTATTCAGAACCAAACTTATACTTTTCAAGAAATTATTGATCAATCAAATTAAGTGCAAAACCACAATCCACTATTACCTGAAACTAGTGATGAGCGAGCACTAAAATGCTCGGGTCGAGCACATTGGACTATTCGGGTGCTCGACCCGAGCAATGAGCCCAATGTAAGTCTATGGGAAACTCGAGCATTTTTCAGGCGGCTCCCCCCCAGCGGTCTGCAGAAGGCCTAAAAATTGCCCAAATCGATGGGAACCGTGCTCAAATGACATGGGGACAGCATGGGGAAGACCCTTGGAAGCATTTCTGACTCCCAAGTCACTTCTGTCAACAACGTTGTCAGAGGTATTACGCCACTTTGATGGACTCACAATAAAACATACCAAATTGAAACCAAAATGGATTTTCCTGGGAAATATGTTAAAGAACATCCTTTCCAGGGTAATGACTTGTATATAAAGTAAAATTAATAACCATAAACAAAAATCCTCCTCTACACCTTGGGCTATGTTCATACGTAGCGTTTTTTGATGCGTTTTTTCACTTTTGCATTGCTTTCAACCGTGACAAATGCATTCACCAGGAAATGTAATTTTAACATTTTACAACCTTATCTGGCCATGTGGTGTGTGAGATATCATTAGACACATCGTGTTTCATTTATGAAGGAGGGACACTGAGAATCACAGCCTATTTTTATAGTGCCATCAGGCGGCCTTTACTATTCTTAAATGGCCAGCAGACGACCCTCACTATTTTTAGAGAGCCATCAGCCAGCTATGTTTTATTGTTCCCATTACTAAAGAGTGGGTCTCCTATACTGTTATTGCATAGGCAGTGAGTGGCAGGGCTGCCCAAAATTTGGACGCACCCCAATACCACTTTGAAAATTTGGATGCACCCTAATACCCCTTTGAATAGACTTAGAGGAGGGCCTCCTGAAAACAATATTCCCATTATTAGGAAGTAGGTCTCCCATTGTGTTTGCCTATGCATTGAATGCAAGGGTTGCCAAAAATTTGGAGGCACTCCAATGCCCCTTGGAAGAGACGTAGAGGGCCTCATAAAAAAATATTCCCATTATTAGGAAGTGGGTCTCCCATAGTGTTGGCATATGCAGTGAATGCAAGGGCTGCTAAAAATTGGGAGGCACTCCAATGCCCCTTGGAAGAGATGTGGAGGAGGGCCTCATGAAAAAAATGTTCCTGGGGGGTATACATGAACATACTGTATAAAAAAATTTTTTTTACGGGCATCATAAACACCCTTTAAAAAACTTATGTGGGTGTTGCATCACAGACCATGGTCACCCTGGTAATATGGTGGTGGAGGATGAGGAGAAGGAGGAGGACAAGAGCAAAATCAGGAAGCGTATACCCATGTCTAGGTGTGAAAAGGTGCATGGGAATACACCTCCCAAAAAAAGACACTGGATTTGAGTTTATGTTATGCTGCTATCATTCGGTGGTGTTGAGAAGTCTGGCCCAATCCAGCCCTTGATCAATTTTATAAGAGTCAGCCTGTCAGCATTTTCAGTTGACAGGCGGATGTGCTTATCAGTTATAATTCCACCAGCGGCTCTAAAAACCCGCTCTGATAAAACTCTAAGGCACAGAGGAATCACGGAGGACGTTGGTACGGTCGGCAAGGTACTCCCTCAGCATCTTCCAAAGCTTTGCACTCCTTGTGATAGTACCCCGTGCCTCAGGGCCTGTGCGATGGGAGGGGCTGAGAAAACTCTCCAAGAACTTTGACAGTGTTCCCCTGCCTCTGCTGGATTTAAGTTGTGTCTCTCTCGCCTGTACTCCTTGGTTGTCCAATGAAGTGTTCCCTCTGCCGCCAGCGTTTTCAGATGGGAATTTTTTTAATAGTTCCGCAACAAGGGCCTTCTGGTACAGCCCCATTTTTGTAGACCTGTTCACCTCAGGAAAAAGAGATATAAAGTTTTCCTTGTAGCGTGGGTCTAGAAGTGTCACCAACCAGTAATGACTGTCACCCAAATTTTGAGAACGCGAGGGTCATGGGAAAGGCAGCGTAACATAAACTCAGTCATGTGTGCCAGACTACTAACAGGCAAGACTTCCGTGTCCTCACCAAGAGGATGACTGACCATGCTCTCCTCCTCCTTCTCCTCTCTGTCCTCTGGCCATCCACGCTGAAGAGACGGTATGACAGCTGTGCAGGTAGTACCGTCTATAGCGCATGAAACTAGCTCCTGTCCTTCCTCCTCCTCTTCCTCATTGTCACCCAATCCACGTTGGGATGAGATGAGGCTGGGCTGTATGTAATCACCCTGTATGGTTCCTTGCTCCATCTCATCGTGCTCTGCCTGCAATGCATCCTCTTTAATTGTGAGAAAAGAGCGTTTCAGAAGACAGAGAAGCGGGATGGTGACGCTAATTATGGCATCATGGCAGCTCACCATCTTGGTGGAGTCCTCAAAATTTTGGAGGATGGTACATATGTCTGACATCCATGTCCACTCCTGAGGTCTTATGTGTGGAGTCTGAACTAAATACAGATGGCCTTGTTGGCTGGTACTCAACAACTGCCCTCTTCTGCTCACAAATCCTTCCCAACATCTGCAGTGTAGAGTTCCAACGCGTGGGAATGCAACACAGGTACTTTGATTTCACCCACATAATATGAATGGTCCATGATGACCGTTGCCCCTCCCTTATCTGCCGGTTTAATTACTATTTGTTTATTGTTTTGAAGGGTTTTTTATACCTGTTTTTCATCATTAGAGAGATTCTGGTGTGTACGATAGAAACCTAGGCGTTGTTCATGTAATAGGCCTTTGATGTCTTTATCAATGAGAGAAATAGTGGTCTCAGCTGCGTGGTTGGTGTGCGGTGGCATAAATGAGCTTACATTCCGTAGCCCTAAAGATGTGATCGAGAGTTCCGGTACAGTTGTACCCCCTGTACTCTGTGGACGGATGTCTCAACAGCAAGTCCAAAATGAGGCTTAAGGCGTATAGAGCGGTAAAACCGCTGTAGGTCCTTCTCCAGCTGGAAAGCATCCCAGTTGGGTGTGGGGCCTTTATGGACCAATTATATTATGTGGGTGAAATCAATCGCCAACTATCAGATACAGACACGTATGTCAGAATCCAAAACGACCCCACTTCTGCAATTCACTCCAAAATACAAGATGTACTCAAAAGATACCACACTCTCAACACTATTGACTCCAAAACTGTCACTTTTTTGACCAATCTACACCCCGTTATTCCGGTTTTTTACATATTACCCAAAATTCACAAGTCACTTACCAACCCACCTGGCCACCCCATTGTGGCCTCCACTGATTCTATCCTATCACCTTTGGCCAAATATCTGGAGAAGATTCTCACACCCATGGTCCATAAAACAAAGGCCTTTCTACTCGACACCAACCAATTTCTAAACATCATCAGGAATACCCATAGTGTTTACCCTGACAGCGTATTGGTCACATTGGATGTCAACAGCTTATACACCTCTATTTCCCACGACAAAGGGCTAGAAGCTACCTCCTACCTATTATCTCAATCTAATCTATCACCTAACTCAATCCAGCTATGTCTAGAACTACTCTCCCTGGTATTACATGAAAACTACTTCATGTTCAGAGATGACTTCTATCTACAGAAGCGTGGCACCGCGATGGGCTCAAATGTGGCACCGGCTTATGCAAACGCATATATGCACAAATTTGAGGTGGACTTTGTCTATCCCAATGAACTGTTCAAACAATACTGCATCACATATCATCGCTACATAGATGACATCTTCCTCATCTGGCAAGGACCTGTAAACACGTTGACTACATTCTTTTCCTCACTCAACTCGGTCCGATCGGAACTCCAGTTTACATTGAGTCACGATCCTACACACATTTGCTTTCTGGACACGGTAGTCCTAAAGGACTCTGATGGTCACCTTTCCACAGACCTATACTCTAAACCCACAGACTGTAACAGTCTCTTAAACTTTTCCAGTAGTCATCCCAGGACCACCAAAAATAGCCTACCCCGTTCCCAATTTCATCGAGTCACACGTATCGTCAGCAACCCAGACCTTCTACCGGAACGACTGCAAACTATGTCCCAAAAATTCCAAGACCGACATTATCCTATCAAACTCCTCAATGAAGAGAAATCAAGGGCACTACAACCTAAACAACAACGATCCCCCTCCCCCAAAAGGGAACGGGTCCCATTTGTACATACTTACCATCCTGTAATGTCTAAAATTCATACCACTATCAGGAAGCATTGGCCATTACTATCCAGGGCCTACCCGAAAATCCCAGCATTTTCCAACCCTGCTCTTATGTGCACTAGAAGAGCCCCCAATATCAAGGATAGAATCATTAAGGCTGACTTGGGTAGTCCCCGCATCACCGCCACACAGCGCCTCCTCAGCACAAGGAGACACGGTACCTTTCCCTGTCTCAAATGTGCGGCCTGCTCAAATGTAACCAAGTCTGATACTGTCACACACCCTAGGACGGGTAAAAGCTACCCAATTAAGGGGTTCTTCACCTGTGACTCTAATTTTGTGATATATGTCATTAAATGTCCATGTGGCCTACTCTATGTAGGAGAAACAACCCAACACGTGAGGGACCGCATCGCCAGCCACAAATCTACCATTCGCTGTGGAAAAAACTGGCTCCCCCTACCGGATCATTTCACCAAACACAAACACAACGTAGCTCAATTACGATTCCAGGTCATAGAACAAGTCCCAAGACCAAGAAGGGGAGGCAACCACATTAAGTTGCTTAAGGATCGGGAAACTTTCTGGATCTATACCCTACAAACACTTTCCCCAAAAGGTCTTAATAGGGAATTAAATTGGATCAATTAACTTGTGCCTATCCTACCTACATAACGATCCAGTATATGACTAATAAATAACAGTATACGTTTTCTCCCTTACAGACACAATGATCCAACCTCTCCATAGGGGTAAGTAGCCTATCCATTTAAATACCAACCCACATACTGCCACATACCTAGTCATTCTGATATACCCCCACTAGCCCTACTCCACATGATGCTGTATTAATACAAAGCCATTGTTGATCCAGTCCCCATAGCAACAGCAGGACCTGGCGGCCCGTCCCTTCCAAATTAATGTACGTCCCCTTATTATCATATATACCTAGATCTCCTATAACCCCACACAATGCTATAACTTAAATGTGAACGCTAGTCTTAATGCAATAACCACTGTTACTCCTATCCCCATAGCAACGATCGGACCCGTTGCCCCGCCCCTTCCGATCACATGACCGCTCTTAAGGTCCTCAAAGTAACACTATACACACTAGGTGGCCCGCCCCTTCCAAACTAATGTATGTCCCTAGATTATCTTTTGTACCTAACATTATGCCTAGATTTTTTATAACCCCATACGATCCTATAATGTGAACGCTAGACTGTTATTCTAATCCCATAAGCAACAGTTAGACCCATTGGCCCGCGCCTTCCGATCACATGACCGCTCCCAAGGTCCTCAAAATACTATACACACACCAACACATTCACTAAGATGACTTCAGGACCTTAATTTTAGGTACGCCCCCTTCCAGTCCAGCCCCTACTCGGATGCTTAAAAAGGCGCCCTTTTCATTAGGAGATCACAGCTGATCCACAGAGCAAGGTGCTGGCAGCGACGCTATCCAGCATTACCTGACAGCCTATAACCGGATGTTTTACCAGTCCCTACACGCTTACCTGGACTAAGAGGTACCTGGACCTTCCCTCTCTCTCTTTCCCCTGCATATATTGAGTAACAGACTACTGATTGTTACAATATCTCTACTCTACAGTCTAGCTTCTAAAGAAACCTACCTACCTTAATACACAGCTATCATTTCTATACATATACTAACCAGTAAAAAGTAAGTCTCTCCCCTTTTTTTGTTTCCTTATCTCTACCAGACATGTGACTTATACCAAGTCTATATTGTGAATTGATGATTACCAACCTATGTCTCCCACCTTCCTTTAACCTCTCCTCTTCCCTTCTCCCCCATACCATCCCCTACCCTTCTTTCCTTCTTCTTGTTCCTGGTATTCATTGCTCTCCCCCCCCCCTACTAATATGGAATTTTCTCTTTGTATATTTGTATATAATTTTCGTATATATTCCGTATGCACCATTCCATGAATATACTTGTATATACCAACCTGTATTGATACACCCTTTTTTTGTCTTTTAGTAGCGACTGAATTGAATAAGGCCGAGTGAGCCGAAACGTCTTCACTGTTCGCTATATTCTTTGTATTGTCGACTTCTACCACTAGTCTGGTTTAAGTATTTCTACTTATGCTGTTTTAATAAACCACACTTTGCATCTATACGAGAGTGCGATGTATTAACTCTACTATACTCAACTTGGGCTTACTGGCCCATTACATCTGCACCTCAACCTGTGACAGAGTGCATGCCAATCTTATTCCCCCTTACAGGGACATCACACACCAGTCTGTGAGCTGCAAACGCTGGTACTCAACAATAGTGTTGAGCCACCCCCATAGTGTTCGAGTTCGGTTCGGTTCGTCGAACACCCGTGTGTTCGCCGAACTGTTCGTCGAACTGTTCGTCGAACACCTTCGAACACCGTTAAAACCAATGGCAGGCAAACAAAAACACATAGAAACACATAGAAAACACTTTCAAAGGTGTCCAAAAGCTGACAAACTGCTCAGAAGACATAACTAACACATGGAAAAGTGACAAGTACATATAGTCATGCGAAAATAAAAGAGGTGGAGGAGTAAAAGGAGGGGGAGACACAGATATAGGCATGTCATGCCCTTCTAAAATCCAAAAAGTGAGAAGCCGACACGGCCAGTCCGCTCCTGCCCGTGCCACCTCCGTGTCGCCGGGTTTGTGCCAGAGCCGCGGTGAACCCTGATGGCCAGCCCCCCTCTCCCAATACTGGTGCCTGTCCGCTGGTGGGTCGAGCGAGCCCCCCTGTGGTGGAGGCAGCTCTAAGCTTTTTAATTTAAATTGTCTCTCTAATTTGAATGAATACACTTTAAATCCATTTACAAGGATCTATTGGAGGGCAAGTCTCATGCCAGCAGCCGCGTAATTCCAGCTCCAGTAGCGTCCACTAAAGCTGCTGCAGTTAAAAAGCTTTTATAAGGATCGAGCTCGGCTGTCCACCGCAAGGCATCCTACTGCCAGTCCCAGCCCCTATGCCTTGGGGTGCCTCCTGATGCTCGTCACTGAGTATCCCATGGTCCCGAAGCATTTCCTTTGAAAAAATTAAGTGTCTAAACTACAGGTGGTGTAGCTTGCTTAACAGCCGGGATAATCCGCTGACTAGCAGACACTGCTACTAGGCACAAAGTATTTCCTGGGCTAGATGCAGTTAAAAATTTGTAATTAGATACTCTCGTTGGATGCTGAGAAAGCATTACATAGAGTCTCCTGGCACGCCATATATGATTCTCTTAAAAAGCTTGGGGTAGGGGTCTAGGGGACCCTTTTATAGCCAAAATCACGGCCCTGTATCACAATACGTTACCTAGGCTGAAGATAAATGGAACTGTAGCAACCTGAGGGCTCGGTTGCTACAGAGGTATTGCACCTCACCCAGAGGTGTGATATCTCACTCTCAGGTAAGGATGGAGTGTGGATCAGGACCCGACACCTGCATGCATTACACCACATTGCCGTGGGGCAGGGCGACCAATATGCCTCTGAGATGGGCACGACAGTCCCTGTCCCTGGCTGGAGTGGGGGGAGGGAACACTGAGGAAGGGGAACCCTGTAGTGCAGGAGCATGGAGGAAGCAGTTCCTGGGTGCATTGAGAAGGGAGTATAAAAGGTGGGCACCATCTTAGTTCAGTGCAGAGAAGTCTGAGCAGAAGTGGCAGGGAGCAGGGGCTCTGCATGAGCTCTGCTCCGGGGGCGGGCCTAGTAACAGAGGCCCAGGCCTGGAAGAGGGAGAAGGAAGGAAGAGAAGCGGAGAAGGCTCCAGGAACGAGGAATGAAGGGATCCCAGGGGTGCGGACGGGCGAGTCGCCACCGCACGCCCGAATCCACCTGCGTGGAGGGGTCAGGCCAAAGGGGGAGACCGGTCCCTGAAACTAGTGGAGGCAGGAAACGACCCTCAGCTAGAAACCGGAGGCTGTGACATTTTATGTGGCGCAGCCCCTCGCTACACCCGCTAGGAAGGCACCACATAGGGTCAGGGAAACTGGCGCCAAGTTTACCAAGAGGAGGCCCGAGGCAGCCGGACAGAAGGGTTGGTAAGAAAGGCCAGACAAAGGACACACAAAGGGGGTCCTGTGAAGTGCTCCAAAGTTATCTGGGAGTTGTCTGAGCCCCTCACCTGGTGAGCACAGTACGACGTGGGCAGCCGTTACCTGCAGACGTGGTCAGGATAATAAGAACTGTGAGTAAAGGCCCTGGACTGCATCACTGACTCCGTGTCGTTACTGCTGCTGCCCTGCACCATCACCCCCATCCTCCGCATACACTGCCCTGAGGCTATACTCCTCCCGTGGGGAGTTATGCTACGCTCTGCTGCACCCACAACACCAGCCTCAGCGGTCTGCCCTGCAGCGGCGGTTCACTCTGACCGCAATCCACGGGTAGCGTAGTCGGACATTTAAACATCAAAATCACATAAATAGTTCCGCCACTGGTTTGACCACCCTGAGCCACGGAACCGGGTCGCCGCCACGAAGACTACAACCACCAGCATCCACTAAAAAGGGTCCGGCTCCGGGTGTCCCACGGCCCAGGGGGTGCATCAGAACATTTTCATCACCTTTCACAATCACCAATGGGTCAAGGCAGGGATGTCCTCTGTCCCCTCTCTTATACATCCTAGTGACGGAGCACCTGCTCTCATCAATTCGCCATAACCCCAATATTAGGTGGATTGAGGTGGGAGGCACCGAGTACAAGTGCTCTCTATTTGCTGATGATGTCCTAGTATATATCACTCAATCACATATATCCATCCATGCTGTTATGGCTGAAATAGATCACTTTGTTACATGGTCAAATTTTAAAATCAATGCAGCGAAGTCTGAGCCCCTTGATGTCTCCCTACCCAAATCCATATAGGATTCCATCCAGTCCAACTTTCCCTTTGCCTGGCCCTCACAGGGTATCAAATACTTAGGAATTCCTATTCATAGAGACCTCTCCCATCTATGTTATCTTAATTTTGGGCCCTTTATTGAACAACTCCATACAGACCACGGTTGGCAAGTTAGAACTGTAAGATTCACTACGTGAACCACTGGTGTTTTGTGGAAAAGCACATGTACACTGCGTTCCAAATTATTATGCAAAAAGTGTTTAGGAGTGATAAGGGAAGAATTTGTTTGTTTGTCAGTTAAACTCATTGATGGTGATGTGTGTCAGGGCTCTTTATATCACTGTAAGCAATTGCAGACACCTGTGCTAATTAGTTTGGCAGGTGTGTCCAATGAAAGGCAAGATTACTTAAGAAGGTTGTCTCACATTATTAAGAAGCCTACATTTTCTGCCAAAATGGGAAAGAAAAAGGATGTGTCGGCTGCTGAGAAGCAACAAATTGTGGAGTGTTTAGGTCAAGGCATGACTACAATCAACATTGTGCGATGATCAGGATGAAGTGTCTTGGCAATCAAGAAGTATGTAGCTGATTCACAGTACACACGTGTGCGTGCTGATAAGGGCAAATTGAGGACTCTTTCCTACAGGCAATTACGTCAGGTTGAAAGAGCAGCGGCAAAAAAGCCTTGTCATAGCAGCAGACAAGTTTTTGAAGCTGCTTGTGCCTCCAACGTCCCCCGAACAACAAGATGCAGGGTCCTTCAGAGGTTTGCAGCTGTGCATACGCCATCCTGTCGACCTCCTCTATCCACTTCACACAAGCAGAAACGGCTCCAGTGGGCCAAACATTACATGAAGACTGATTTCAAAACTGTTTTGTTCACGGATGAGTGCCATGCAGCGCTCGATGGTCCAGATGGATGGAGTGGAGGATGGCTGGTTGATGGACACCCCACGCAAACACGACTACAGCGCCAACAAGGAGGAGGTGGAGTAATGTTTTGGGCTGGAATCATGGGGAGAGAGATTGTCGGCCCCTTTAGGATCCCTGAAGGCGCTAAAGATGAACTCTATAATGTATGTGGATTTTCTCAAACAGCACTTCCTGCCATGGTTCAAGAAGAAGAACCGTGTATTTCACAGCAAGATCATTTTTCTGCATGATAATGCACCATCTCATGCTGCACATAAAACATCTGCATCTCTGGCTGATATGGGCATAAAAGGGGACAAACTTATGGTGTGACCCCCATGCTCCCCTGACCTGTACCCCATACAGAACCTTTGGAGTATCATTAAAAGGAGTGTCTATGATGGCGGGAGGCAGTTCACATCTAAGCAACAGCTCTGGGAGGGTATTCTGTCCTCATGCAAAACAATTGAAGCAGAAACCATCCAAAACCTGACAAATTCAATGGACGAGAGAGTTCAGAAGCTCCTTTCGAACAAGGGGTCCTATGTGAAAATGTAACATCACCTAGAATAAAGTTTTGAGTTGAAAACTGTTTGATTTCAGTTTCTAACAACCTGCTAATGCTTATAATTTCAAAAATGACCATTTTTTTGGTCTTTATTAAAATGAAAAGGTTGATCGAAAAGTTTGGGGGATCTAAGAGTGTGGCAACCCAGTAGTCATGATTACTTCTAATTCTGACAAAATGAGGGTCATGCTGCCAGTAGTGCAGCAAGAAGGCACTTATGTGTCTTGCGCATCTCGGAGCCCCAAAATTATTTTCCGGGCTAGATGCAGCTAAAAATTATTATTAATTTTAAATCTGGTGAAGCTTTAGTATAGATGGCCTAATAGGATCAGTGCTGCACACTGCTACAAAGCCCAAATTATTTTCCAGTCAAGATACAGATAAACATGATTAGTAATTTTAAATCTGGTGGAGCTTATTATAGATGGCCTAATAGAATCAGTGCTGCACACTGCTACAAAGCCCAAATTATTTTCCAGCCAAGATACAGATAAACATGATTAGTAATTTGAAAGCTTAAAACGGTTGGTAGGGTGATTTTAACCAATCATCAAGCTTTTACTCTCCCCAGGATGACACAGGGGTAGAAAAGTCGTTTCGGATCCATGATTTGTTCATCTTTATGAACGTGAGTCTGTCTACATTATCAGTGGAGAGTCGCGTGCGCTTATCTGTCAGCACACCACCAGCAGCGCTGAACACACGTTCAGACAGAACGCTGGCTGCGGGGCATGACAAGATCTCCAAGGCGTAAGTGGCTAGCTCCGGCCATTTATCCAGATTGGAAGCCCAAAAAGAGCAAGGGTCCAGTGACTCAGTCGTTGCTTCAATGTTTACTTGGAGATACTCCTGTACCATCGTCTCTAGGCGTTGACTATGTGTCAGACTTCTTGTCTCCTGTGGCCTTGCAAAGGATGGGCTAAAAAAGTGGTGAAATGATTCCGCAAAATTGATGTTACCAGCAGATACTGTGGTTCTGTTACGGTTTGAGTGCTGAACACTTGACGGTCCCACGGTTGGCAAGTTGGAACTGTGAGATTCACTACGTGCACCACTGGTATTTTGTGGAAAAGCACATGTAAGATTCTGCAACAGTCTCTGCTGATACTCCTGCATGCGTGCATCCCTTTCTATGGCAGGAATAATTTCTGCAAATTTACTTTTGTACCGGGGATCTAACAGTGTGGCAACCAGAAGTCAGGATTATTTCTAATTCTCACAATTCGAGGGTCATGTTGCAGGTAGTGCAGCAAGAAGGCTCTCATGTGTGTTGCGCATCCAGGAGCACCAAGTCCCTGTTGTGTTGGTGGCGAGGTAACAATCATGCTTCCTTCCTCTGTCCTCTCCCCCCAACCTCGCACAACAGAAATGTGATCAAGGTCTCCCTCATCTGATGAGTCTTCCATCAGTTCGTCCTCCACTTCTTCCTGGGCTCCTGCACCTTCCTCACTAGTTTGGCTGCTACCATGCGCCCTGGTAAAACCATCTCCCCCACCCTCACATTCCTGCCGCCTTGGTGCTGCCGACCATCTGGACCTTGCAGATGTTAGCCCTTCCGCATACAACTCCTCCTCCTCTACTTCCTCCACCTCCTCTTGTGCCACCACCTGACTCCAAATTCTGTTTAACATGTGCTCCAGCATGTAAATCACCGGAATAGTCATGCTGATAATGGCATCGTCAGCACTAAACATCTTCGTCGCCATTTCAAAACTGTGCAGAAGGGTGCATAGGTCCCTGATCTGAGACCACTCCTCCAGCGTGATTTGCCCCACCTCTGAATCTCGTTGGCCCAGGCTATACGTCAGAACGTATTGCACCAGGGCTTGTCGGTGCTGCCACAGTCGCTGCAACATGTGCAGAGTTGAATTCCACCGGGTAGGCACATCGCATTTTAGCCGGTGAAGTGGCAGGCCCAACGACTTCTGTAGAGATGTAAGTCGCTGAGCTGCGGGATGCGAACGGCGGAAGTGAGCACACAGCGACCGTGCCCTCTGCAGAAGGCCATCTAGTCTGGCATAGTGGGCTAAAAATTCAACACGTGAGCCATACAAGGCACGTGTGTGACATTGCCCCGGCAAAGGGCCGCACCCAGGTTTGCAGCATTGTCGCACATGGCCTTCCCTGGTTTCAGGTCCAGTGGAGACAACCATTCATGAAATTGGTTCTCCAGAGCTGACCACAACTCCTCAGCTGTGTGACTCACATTTCCCAGACATTTCAATGTAAAAACCGCCTGATGACGTTGAGCCCTACTGCCAGCATAGTAAAGAGGTGTGCAGGATCCCTTCTGCGCAGTTAGAAAGCTTGTGGCATGACCAGACAGGCTTTGGGTGCAGGTGGAAGACCGAGAGGAGGTTGAGGAGGCAGAAGCAGTGGAGGAACTTTGACATAAAGAGGATTGAATATTGAATTTGCAACCTGATGGAGGTTAGTATAGATGGACTAATAGAATGATGCTATGCCCAAAAGGTTTTACTTCACTAGGTGCAGTAAAAAAATTTGTATTCTATATACAGGTGGTGTAGCTTGCAACACAGATAGGCTACTCCACTGACTAACACACTGCAATAGGCCAAAAAGGATTTGCTTTGCTAGATTTAGCCAAATGCTGTGAAAAAAACTTGCACAGCACTGGCACAGACCTGCCTGGCAAAAAGTTATAGGAACTGATGTAACCTAGCCCTGAAAAGGACTGCAATTACAATTAGTCTTTACTCCCAACCTATCTATTTAAGAGCACAGACCTGCCTGATAAAAGTCGTGTGAAATGATGTAACCTAGTCCTTAAAAGAACTGCAATCACAACTCTTCCCTACTCCCAAGCTATCTGTAGATTTGTGCGAAAATTGGCTTAAAATTAACAAAGTATAGCGCACACAGCAACAGCGGTGCCGTCTAACACGCAGCTGCAGCAGTGAGAAAATGATGGCAACGGGGAAAATGGCTGGGTCTTATAGGGCAAGGACATGTGACATACACTGCCAATGACACATGCCCTTGCTTGTGTGAAAAAAAAGCAGTTCGCTCCACCACTGGTGTTGAGCGCTGTCCGACATCGATAGCACCACCTTTGGATCAAGGCAACCTAACATGTCCGCCTGCATCTTCCTCACAGACCGGCAGTTTGCCGGGAACACCCTTATCAACCCCGTCTAAGCACAATAGCCAGCCCTCGGTCCCTCAGATGTGGACAAGTAAAAGACCATTTCCTCCTAGCCATGAGAAAGCTCTTGGCTACAGAAATGCTGGTGGACACAGAGGATTTTCGAGACCTTATGTCCGTCGCAGTGCCCCAGTACCAGATGCCCAGTCGGCACTACTTCTCAAAGAAAGGTGTGCCTGCGCTCCACCAGCATGTCGCACACAACATCACCGCTTCTTTGAGAAACTCTGTGTGTGACAGGGTGCATTTCACCACAGACACTTGGACGAGTAGGCATGGACAGGGGCGTTACATGTCGCTGACTGGGCACTGGGTAACTATGGTGACAGCAGGACAAGGGGCTGCTGTCCAAGTCTTGCCGTCCCCACGAGTTGTGCGTCAATCCTCTTTATGTCAAAGTTCCTCCACTGCTTCTGCCTCCTCAACCAACTCTCGGTCTTCCACCTGCACCCAAAGCCTGTCTGGTCATGCCACAAGCTTTCTAAGGGATCCTGCACACCTCCTTACTATGCTGGCAGCAGGGCTCAACATCATCAGGCGGTTTTTACTTTGAAATGTCAGGGAAATGTGAGTCACACAGCTGAGGAGTTGTGGTCAGCTCTGGAGAACCAGTTTCATAAATGCTTGTCTCCACTGGACCTGAAACCAGGGAAGGCCGTCTGCGACAATGCTGCAAACCTGGGTGCGGCCCTTCGCTAGGGCAATGTGCCTTGTATGGCTCACGTGTTGAACCTGGTTGTCCAGCAATTTTTAGCCCACTATCCCGGATTAGATGACATTCTGCAGAGGGCACAGTCGCTGTGTGCTCACTTCCGCCGTTCGCATCCCGCAGCTCAGCGACTTACTTCTCTACAGAAGTCGTTGGGCCTGCCACTTCACCGGCTAAAATGCGATGTGCCTACCCGGTGGAATTCAACTCTGCACATGTTGCAGCGACTGTGGCAGCACCGACAAGCCCTGGTGCAATACGTTCTGACGTATAGCCTGGGCCAACGAGATCCAGAGGTGGGGCAAATCACACTAGAGGAGTGGTCTCAGATCAGGGATCTATGCACCCTTCTGCACAGTTTTGAAATGGCGACGAAGATGTTTAGTGCTGACGATGCCATTATCAGCATGACTATTCCGGTGATTTACATGCTGGAGCACATGTTAAACAGAATTCGGAGTCAGGTGGTGGCACAAGAGGAGGTGGAGGAAGTAGAGGTGGAGGAGTTGTATGCGGAAGGGCTAACATCTGCAAGGTCCAGATGGTCGGCAGCACCAAGGCGGCAGGCATGTGAGGGTGGGGGAGATGGTTTTACCAGGGCGCATGGTAGCAGCCAAACTAGTGAGGAAGATGCAGGAGCCCAGGAAGAAGTGGAGGACGAACTGATGGAAGACTCATCAGATGAGGGAGACCTTGATCACATTTCTGTTGTGTGAGGTTGGGGGGAGAGGACAGAGGAAGGAAGCATGATTGTTACCTCGCCACCAACACACCAGGGACTTGGTGCTCCTGGATTCGCAAGACACATGAGTGCCTTCTTGCTGCACTACCTGCAACATGACCCTCAGATTGTCAGAATTCGAAGTAATCCTGACTACTGGGTTGCCGCACTCTTAGATCCCCCACACTCTTCGTTCAACCTTTTCATTTTAATAAAGAATAAAAAAATGGTCATTTTTGAAAGTATAAGCATTAGCAGGTTAATAGAAACTGAAATCAAACAGTTTTCAACTCAAAACTTTATTCTAGGTGATGTTACATTTGCACATAGGACCCCTTGTTCGAAAGGAGCTTCTGAACTGTCTCGTCCATTGAATTTGTCAGGTTTTGGATGGTTTCTGCTTCAATTGTTTTGCATGAGGACAGAATACCCTCCCAGAGCTGTTGCTTAGATGTGAACTGCCTCCCGCCATCATAGACACTCCTTTTGATGATGCTCCAGAGGTTCTGAATGGGGTTGAGGTCAGGGGAGCACGGGGGGTTACACCATAAGTTTGTCCCCTTTTATACCCATATCAGCCAGAGATGCAGATGTGTTATGTGCAGCATGAGACGGTGCATTATCATGCATGAAAATGATCTTGCTGTGGAATACACGGTTCTTCTTCTTGAACCATGGCAGGTAGTGCTGTTTGAGAAACTCCACATACATTATGGAGTTCATCTTTACCCCTTCAGGGATCCTAAAGGGGCCTACAATCTCTCTCCCCATGATTCCAGCCCAAAACATTACTCCACCTCCTCCTTGTTGGCGCTGTAGCCGTGTTTGCGTGGGGTGTCCATCAACCAGCCATCCTCCACTCCATTCATCTGGACCATCGAGCGTTGCACGGCACTCATCGGTGAACAAAACAGTTTTGAAGTCAGTCTTCATATATTGTTTGGCCCACTGGAGCCGTTTCTGCTTGTGTGCAGTGGATAGAGGAGGTCAACAGGATGGCTTACGCACAGCTGCAAACCTCTGAAGGACTCTGCATCTTGTTGTTCCGGGGACGTTGGAGGCACCAGCAGCTTCAAAAACTTGTCTGCTGCTATGACAAGGCTTTTTTGCCGCTGCTCTTTTAACCTGACGCAATTGCCTGTAGGAAAGAGTCCTCAATTTTACCTTATCAGCACGCACACGTGTGTACTGTGAATCAGATACATACTTCTTGATTGTGCGATGATCAGGATGAAGTGTCTTGGCAATGTTGATTGTAGTCATGCCTTGACCTAAACACTCCACAATTTGTTGCTTCTCAGCAGCCGACACATCCTTTTTCTTTCCCATTTTGGCAGAAAATATAGGCTGCTTAATAATGTGGGACAGCCTTCTTAAGTAGTCTTGCCTTTCATTGGACACACCTGCCAAACTAATTAGCACAGGTGTCTGCAAGTGCTTACAGTGATATTAAGAGCCCTGACACACATCACCATCAATGAGTTTAACTGACAAACAAATTCTTCCCTTATCACTCCTAAACTCTTTTTGCATAATAATTTGGAACACAATGTACATGTGCTTTTCCACAAAACATCAGTGGTTCACGTAGTGAATCTTACAGTTCTAACTTGCCAACCGTGGTCTGTATGGAGTAGTTCAATAAAGGGCCCAAAATTAAGATAACATAGACGGTAGAGGTCTCTATGAATAGGAATTCCTAAGTATTTGATACCCTGTGAGGGCCAGGCAAAGTGAAAGTTGGACTGGATGGAATCCTGTATGGATTTGGGGAGGGAGACATCGAGGGCCTCAGACTTCGCTGCATTGATTTTAAAATTTGACCATGTAACAAAGTGATCTATTTCAGCCATAACAGCAGGGATGGATATATGTGATTGAGTGATATATACTAGGACATCATCAGCAAATGCAGAGCACTTGTTCTAGGTGCCTCCCACCTCAATCCACCTAATATTGGGGTTATGGCGAATTGATGAGAGCAGGTGCTCCGTCACTAGGATGTATAAGAGAGGGGACAGAGGACATCCCTGCCTTGTCCCATTGGTGATTATGAAAGGTGATGAAAATGTTCTGATGCGCCCCCTGGGCCTTGGGACACCCGGCGCCGGACCCTTTTTGGTGGATGCTGGTGGTTGTAGTCTCCGTGGCGGTGACCCGGTTCCGTGGCTCAGGGCGGTCAAACCAGTGGCGGAACTATTTATGTGGTTTTGATATTTAAATGTCCGACTACGCCACACGTGGATTGCGGTCAGAGTGAACCGCCGCTGCAGGGAAGACCGCTGAGGCTGGTGTTGTGGGTGCAGCAGAGCGTAGTATAGCATCAGGGCAGTGTATGCGGAGGATGGGGGTGATGGTGCAGGGCAGCTGCAGTAACGACACGGAGTCAGTGATGCAGTCCAGGGCCTTTACTCACAGTTCTTATTATCCAGACCACGTCTGCAGGTAACGGCTGCCCACGTCGTACTGTGCTCACCAGGTGAGGGGCTCAGACAACTCCCAGATAACTTTGGAGCGCTTCACAGGACCCCCTTTGTGTGTCCTTTGTCTGGCCTTTCTTACCAATGCTTCTGTCCGGCTGCCTCAGGCCTCCTCTTGGTAAACTTGGCGCCAGTTTCCCTGACCCTATGTGGTGCCTTCCTAGTGAGTGTAGCGAGGGACTGCACCACATAAAATGTCACAGACTCTGGTTTCTAGCTGAGGGTCGTTTCCCGCCTCCACTAGTTTCGGGGTCCGGTCTCACCCTTTGACCTGACCCCTCCACGCAGGTGGATTCGGGCGTGCGGTGGTGACTCGCCCGTCCCCACCCCTGGGATCCCTTCGTTCCTCGTTCCTGGAGCCTTCTCCGTTCCTCTTCCTTCCTTCTCCCTCTTACAGGCCTGGGCCTCTGTTACTAGGCCTGCCTCCGGAGCAGAGCTCATGCAGAGCCCCTGCTCCCTGTCACTTCTGCTCAGACTTCTCTGCACTGAACTAAGATGGTGCCCACCTTTTATACTCCCTTCTCAATGCACCCAGGAACTGCTTCCTCCCTGCTCCTGCACTATAGGGTTCCCCTTCCTCAGTGTTCCCTCCCCCCACTCCAGCCAGGGACAGGGACTGTCGTGCCCATCTCAGGGGCATATTGGTCGCCCTGCCCCATGGCAATGTGGTGTAATGCATGCAGGTGTCGGAGTCCTGATCCACACTCCATCCTTACCTGAGAGTGAGATATAACACCTCTGGGTGAGGTGCAATACCTCTGTAGCAACCGAGCCCTCGGGGTGCTACAGTTCCATTTATCTTCAGCCTAGGTGACGTATTGCGATACAGGGCTGTGATTTTGGCTATAAAAGGGTCCCCTAGACCCCTACCCCAAGCTTTTAAGAGAATAATATATGGCGTGCCAGGAGACTCTATGGAATGCTTTCTCTGCAGCCAACGAGAGTATCTAATTACAAATTTTTAACTGCATCTAGCCCAGGAAATACTTTGTGCCTAGTAGCAGTGTCTGCTAGTCAGCGGATTATCCCGGCTGTTAAGCAAGCTACACCACCTGTAGTTTGGACACTTATTTTTTTCAAAGGAAATGCTTCTGGACCCCGGGATACTCAGTGAAGAGCATCAGGAGGCACCCCAAGGCATAGGGGATGGGACTGACGGTAGGACGCCTTGCTGTGGACCGCCGAGCTCGATCCTTATAAAAGCTTTTTAACTGCAGCAGCTTTAGTGGACGCTACTGGAGCTGGAATTACGCGGCTGCTGGCATGAGACTTGCCCTCCATTAGATCCTTGTAAAAGGACTTTAAGTGTATTCATTCAAATTAGAGAGAAAATTTAAATTAAAAAGCTTAGACCTGCCTCCACCACAGGGGGGCTCGCTCGACCCACCAGCGGACAGGCACCAGTATTGGGAGAGGGGGGCTGGCCATCAGGGTCCACCGCAGCTCTGGCACAAAGCCGGCGATACGGAGGTCGCACGGGCAGGAACGGACTGGCCGTGTCGGCTTCGCACTTTTTTGGTTTTAGAAGGGCATGACATGCCTATATCTGTGTCTCCCCCTCCTTTTACTCCTCCACCTCTTTTCTTTTCGCATGACTATATGTAATTGTCACTTTTCCATGTGTTAGTTGTGTCTTCTGAGAAGTTTGTCAGCTTTTGGACACCTTTGAAGGTGTTTTCTATGTGTTTCTATGTGTTTTTGTTTGCCTGCCATTGGTTTTAACGGTGTTCGACGAACAGTTCGACGAACAGTTCGGCGAACATACGGGTGTTCGACGAACCGAACCGAACTCGAACACTACGGGGGTGGCTCAACACTAGTGGGGACATCACACACCAGTCTGTGAGCTGGAAGCTGCAAACGCTGCTGAAACACGGCAAGGGCGGCGGGAGCTGTAGGTGACTTTCTAAAATGGGCACACAGGCGGTATACTTTAACAAGTAGATCCGGCAGCTCCGGGTAGGATTTGAGAAACCGCTGAACCACGAGACTAAGCACATGGGCCAGGCATGGTACGTGTGTGAGCTCGCCTCGCCTCAGAGCCGCCACCAGGCTCTGGCCATTGTCACACACGACCATGCCTGGCTGTAGGTTCAGCGGTGTGAGCCACAGATCTGCCTGCTTTTTCAGAGCTGTCCACAACTCTTAAGCATTGTGCGGTTTGTCACCTAAGCATATTAGCTTCAGCACAGGCTGTTGCCGCTTGGCCGAGGCAGTGCTGCAGTGCTTCCAGCTTGTGACTGATGTGGTCATTTCGGAGATGGAGGAGGATGAGGTTCAGGAGCTGTAGACCGTGGGGGCAACCCTGATTGATCTAGGGCCCGCAATCCTTGGCATCGGGAGGAAGTGTTCCGTCCCAAGGTCTGACTGGGTCCCGGCTTCCACTATGGTAACTAAGTGTGCCGTCAGCGAGATGTACCATCCCTGCCCAGAAGCACTTGTCCACGTGTCCGTGGTTCGGTGGACTTTCCTGGTAACTGCATTGTTGAGGGCACAGCTAATGTTTTGGGACACGTGCTTGTGTAATGCGGGGATGGCACACCGGGAGAAATAGTGGCGGCTGGGGACCGAGTACCGAGGGACGGCCGCCGCCATCAGGTTGCGAAATGCTTCCATCTCCATGAGCCTAAAAGACAACATTTCGAGAGCAAGCAGTCGTGAAATGTGAGAATTTAGTAGTGTGGCCTGTGGGGCGTTGGCTGCATATTTGTGCTTGCATTTCAAGGACTGGGGTATGGACAACTGAAAGCTGTGCTGGGGCAAGGACATGGACGTGCTTCCTGATGCTGCTAATTGAGAGTGTGTAATGACAGGTGCAGGGCAGGAGGCATCTTTGCATGCACCATGGACCGGGGATTGGCTTGCATGCACAACAGCGGAAGAAGCAATGGTGCCACCCGCAGACACTTCCTGGACCCTGATATTCGGCCCACAAAGTCAGATGCTTTGCTGCCATGTGCCTGATCATGCTGGTGGTGGTCAGGCTGGTCGTTTTGCCACCCCTGCTGATGCTGGCCTGGCAGGTGGTGCAAATGGCTGTTTTGGGGTTATCGGCAGAGTCTTTAAAAAACAACCAGACTTGGGAAGACCTAACAGTTGTACAGGCAACTTCCTTTGTGTTGGTGTTGCGGGGAATGGTTGCCTGCCTTCTGTCTGCGGCCACCATACTGCTTCTTCCTGCCTGTTGGGGTGCTCTGCCTCTCTCCCCCTGTGTGCTGCACTCCTCGCTCTGCATGTCCTCCTGCCAGGTTGGGTCAGTTACTATATCATCCACCACCTCGTCTTCCACTTCCGCACCCTGGTCCTCCTCCTGACTTTCTGGCAATTGTGTCTCATCATCGTCCACCTCTTGTGACACTTTCCCACCGTCTCCTTCGTGTGACCGTGGCTGCTCAAATATTTGGGCATCGCTACATGCGATCTCCTCTTGCCCCGCTTCAAGTGGACCGGGCGAGAGGCCCAAATCTATAAATGGAAAAGTGAACAGCTCTTCAGAGTGTCCAAGTGTGGGATCAGTTGTCTCCGGGCACTCGGCATGGTGGGAGGAAGGAGGTTCAGGGTGAGGAATATGCAGTCCAGACTCACGGCTACTGAGACTTGACCGTGTGGAAGTCAGGGTGGTGGTGGTGGCTAAGTGACTGGAAGCAGTATCCACTATCCAACCAACAACCTTCTGACACTGCTCTGGGTTCAATAGTGGTGTGCTGCGGTCCCCTAGGAATCAGGACAGGAAGGTCGGGCGAGAAGATGTGGGTGTTTGTTGTGGCACAATTTCAGCTTGCCCACGGCCTTGTCCTTGGCCTCTGCATGCACCATCACCATCACGTCCAGTTCCCCATCCCTTGCCACTTGCCTTGCCCATTTTAAATGGAAGACAGTATCTTCCACACTCACTACAAATGACTGAGTTTGGAGCGAACTTATATGTGATCCGTGTGTAATGCAGGTGCCGGAATGCAACGCACAGAGACACAAGGCGAGAACAGTCAGAGATGAATATAAACAGTTTATATATATATAACAGGTATTCTGAACAAGGGATTGGCAACAAGGGTAATGAACAGTAATTTGAAATATTAGCAAGATACGAAGTCTCTCAAAGTAACGTAGTGCCCTCAGTGATGGGAGATACCACGTGAGTTCTTTAACTCTGCATATGGCCCTAGCGGGGGTCACCGGTTATTCCCGCTAGGCCAAAAGTCTTTTCCGGACAAATTCAATTAGATCACGTTGAGCTCCTTTAACCCCAACCGTTCCCCTCCCAACCTGAGTACCTAAACCCAATTGGCCCCGGTACCGTGAGTGAACAGTAGAAGTGACGGCCCTGTTCACGTATGCAGCTTCTCTGCTTTCACTGGCGTGACTTTCCTGGGGTAGCCGTCTCTCAACTCCTCTCTTCTTTGCTGTTGGAGGCAATCTCTCAAGCCTGGGGTAGGGGAGTCCAGACCTCGTCTGTCGGTGGGCTTGGGTTCCGCGAACTCACTCAGCACCGCAAGCAGGCTCCGAGTCTCCTCAGAAGGCACAGCACTCGGGTCACATCTGTGAGGGATCTGGAGCTCTTCCACCGGCGCCCAGCTGTGGCACCTCACAGACCTCTCGCTTAGGCCTGCCATACGGGGCTTCTCAGCACGCAGAGAATGCGTCTCCTCCTCTCTGCTGCTTGGCGCCAAAAACTCCTCAGGCTTGGCGCGCTGGCCTCTTATCTCCAGGAAGTCCTTCCTGGAAGTCACCTGATCGGGTCCAGCATCTAAATCTGCTCTCTCTTCAACTTCTCTTGTATATCTTGGTTCCGCTTGACTGTGTCTGGCCAGCAGATGGCAGTCTCTCTCCATCTTTGAAGCATCATATAAGAGTTCTCTTAAAGGCTCTCTCGCCTCTGGTACATTCCTCCCTCCTTTTTGTTCGCCAGTCCTCGGGCGAGTGGATTTCTTGCAGAATTGATGTCTCTTCCCAGGCAGTGCAAGTTCAGACAGGAGTTGAGCACACTCCTGCATTTTCTGTTGGATCTGAGACCAGATAAATTTTTCTTGAGCATGCCGGTTAGGAGGATTTCCGGCATTAGGAGCTCAGTTCTGCGGGGCTCCTCCTGCGGAGGTGACTCTGGGATATCCGATGAATCAACCACTGGGGATTGCAAGTCACTTGTCGACTCATTCTGGGTTCCACTCGGGGTTGGCATTGACGGTTCTGATGGGCCCAACTGCATTGTGGCCCATCCTTCTTCATCCCCCAAGGTTCCTATATGTAGCACTCCAGCCAATTCGTTTGAGGGCCCAACCTTGTTACAGGCTTCTGCTTCAGAGGAGCAAGGTTGCAGTATATTGAGGTGCAACACCCTGGATGTCGCGGCGTCATCCCCTTCGGGCCTAACCTCGTAGACTGGGTTGTCTGGGTGAACCTTCTTCACCACCCGATATGGTATTGCCTCCCAACGATGGTCCAGTTTACTCCCAAATCGTTTGACCCTTACCAGTACACGGTCTCCTGGCTGGAGTGATCCACCTGAGGTCGGGGACCGATCTGCATGCTCGACTTCCTGAAACTTCTGAGCAACCAATCTTCTCACTGTATGGAGCCGGCGCTGGTGTTCTCGAATCCAGGTACTTGGGCTACTGCCTGGGCCAGAGTCTTCTGAGTCTAGCTCCAGTTCAGTAATTTCTCGCCCACTTCTTCCAAACAGCAACTTGTAAGGGGTGTAGCTAGTAGTCACATGAACTCGATTATTATACACCCACACCAGCTCGGACACAAATTCGGGCCGCTTCATCTTTTTGTCCGCTTCCAGCGTTCGCAACATTTGCAACAGGGTTCGGTTGAAGCGCTCGCATGCGCCATTCCCTTGAGAGTGATAGGGCGTTGTTCGGGATCGGTCGATCCCATAGATGCAGTATAGTTCATCCATCACTCGTCCTTGGAAGCAGGCCCCCTGGTCAGAATGTATCCGCATTGGGCACCCATAAATCCGGAAGAAATCCTGACAGATGGCCTTAGCTGCGGCTTCTACTGTCTGGTCTTTGGTAGGCGTTAGTGTTGAGCGAACATGCTCGACACTGCTCGATACTCGCCCGAGCATCACGCTACTCGGGATGTTCGGCGAGCACCGAGCATTTCCGGGTTACTCGGGCGGGAGCTCGGGTCTCCGCCCTGCATGTTTGGCGCTCTTTACAGAGCCAATGAACATGCAGGGATTGCCAGCCAGTCACTGTAATGCCGCAGCCATGTTGTTTGTGGGCATTACAGTGATTGGCTGGCAGCACAGCGTCACCTCGAGTATTTAAAACCGGGCGCCGCCATATTGGACACAGTCGCTCCGGATCAGATAGTGTAGGGACAGCGCTGCTGATTTAGGGAGAGATATATCCTGCAAAATAGTTAGTGTAGGGTCTGTAAAGATCAAACAAACAGTCCTTCTCAGGACTAATATCCATCCCAGGTATATCAGGCAGGCAGGCAGGCAGGCTGTATAGGAGACGCAGTGGTTATACCAGCAAACGCTGCATTACAGTCCTGTGTGCTGCTCCTGTTGCTGAAATTGCTGGACTTAGCTCCAGGTCCCGGGGGCCAGGAAAAATCCTTTTTTTTTATCTAAATCCTCTTTTTTTTTTCCTCATTCACAATGTACAAATACCCATCTTATTAACCTTTTGGTGCCCCCCCCCCAAAAATAAAAAAGTGTGCCTTTGATTTTTCAGACACAAATATATCTGTTGAAAATAGTCTGGTGTAGGCCAGAGAAATAGAAGTGTGGTTTTGCAGTTCTATGGGCCATTTGTATCTAAAAAAAACAGTTTGAGTGTGTCACTCACTGTTCAGCCGCAAATATATATATATTTTAAAAAGCCTGGTATACACCAGTAAATTATTACTGTGGTTTTGATGTTCCACGGTAAAACATCTCTATTATCCTGTTTTTGGCATTTTTTGCTGTATAAAAATAATAAGTGTCTCCCTGATTTTTCAGACACAAATATATCTGTTGAAAATAGTCTGGTGTAGGAGAGAGAGACAGAAGTGTGCTTTTGCTGTTCCACTGTAAAAAATCTCTATTATCCTGCTTTTTGCATTTTTTTCTGTAAAAAAAAAAAATAGTGTCTCCCTGATTTTTCAGACACAAATATATCTGTTGAAAATAGTCTGGTGTAGGCCCGAGAAATACAAGTGTGGTTTTGCAGTTCCACGGTACAAACCTCTGTATTATCCACTTTTGGGCCATTTGTATCTAAAAAAAACAGTTTGAGTGTGTCGCTCACTGTTCAGCCGCAAATATATATATTTTAAAAAGCCTGGTATACACCGGTAAATTATTACTGCGGTTTTGATGTTCCACGGTAAAACATCTCTATTATCCTGTTTTTGGCATTTTTTGCTGTATAAAAATAATAATAGTGTCTCCCTGATTTTTCAGACACAAATATATCTGTTGAAAATAGTCTGGTGTAGGCCAGAGAGACAGAAGTGTGCTTTTGCTGTTCCATGGTAAAAAATCTCTATTATCCTGCTTTTTGCATTTTTTGCTGTAAAAAAAAAAAAAATAGTGTCTCCCTGATTTTTCAGACACAAATATATCTGTTGAAAATAGTCTGGTGTAGGCCCGAGAAACACAAGTGTGGTTTTGCAGTTCCACGGTACAAACCTCTGTATTATCCACTTTTGGGCCATTTGTATCTAAAAAAAACAGTTTGAGTGTGTCGCTCACTGTTCAGCCGCAAATATATATATATATTTTAAAAAGCCTGGTATACACCAGTAAATTATTACTGTGGTTTTGATATTCCACTGTAAAACAACTCTATTATCCTGTTTTTGGCATTTTTTGCTGTATAAAAATAATAATAGTGTCTCCCTGATTTTTCAGACACAAATATATCTGTTGAAAATAGTCTGGTGTAGGCCAGAGAGACAGAAGTGTGCTTTTGCTGTTCCACGGTAAAAAATCTCTATTATCCTGCTTTTTGCATTTTTTGCTGTAAAAAAAAAAAAATAGTGTCTCCCTGATTTTTCAGACACAAATATATCTGTTGAAAATAGTCTGGTGTAGGCCAGAGAAATACAAGTGTGGTTTTGCAGTTCCACGGTACAAACCTCTGTATTATCCACTTTTGGGCCATTTGTATCTAAAAAAAAACAGTTTGAGTGTGTCGCTCACTGTTCAGCCGCAAATATATATATATTTTAAAAAGCCTGGTATACACCAGTAAATTATTACTGTGGTTTTGATGTTCCATGGTAAAACATCTCTATTATCCTGTTTTTGGCATTTTTTGCTGTATAAAAATAATAATAGTGTCTCCCTGATTTTTCAGACACAAATATATCTGTTGAAAATAGTCTGGTGTAGGCCAGAGAGACAGAAGTGTGCTTTTGCTATTCCACGGTAAAAAATCTCTATTATCCTGCTTTTTGCATTTTTTGCTGTAAAAAAAAAAAAAAATAGTGTCTCCCTGATTTTTCAGACACAGATATATCTGTTGAAAATAGTCTGGTGTAGGCCCGAGAAATACAAGTGTGGTTTTGCAGTTCCACGGTACAAACCTCTGTATTATCCACTTTTGGGCCATTTGTATCTAAAAAAAACAGTTTGAGTGTGTCGCTTACTGTTCAGCCGCAAATATATATATATTTTAAAAAGCCTGGTATACACCAGTAAATTATAACTGTGATTTTGCTGTTCCACGGTAAAAAATCTCTATTATTCAGGTTTTGGTAGTTTTTTCCGTAAAGAAAAACAGTAGTGTCTCCTGACTGTTGTGACACAAAAATATATCTGTTGAAAATAGTCTTGTGTAGGCCCGACATCCCAGTGTGGTTTCGCAGTTCCACGGGTCAAATCGCTGTACTATCCAGTTTTGGGCCTTTTTTATCTAAAAAAAAAGCAGTTTGAGTGTGTCGCTCACTGTTCAGCCGCAAATATCTCTATTTAAAAAAGTGTGGTATACCCCAGTAAACAATAACTGTGGTTTTCCTCTTCCACGGTTCTAATCTACTCTATATTACCCTTTTTCCATTGATAGTGCAAGTGTAAGCTATTTTACTTCATTTACAATGGGCAAGGCGCGTGGCAAGGGACGTGGAAGTGGACGTTCTGGTGATGGTTCGTGCAGAGGACGGGGCCGTGGCCAAGGTGAAAATGTGCCACAACCAACAGCCACATCTTCTCGCTCCCACTTCTTGACCGAATTACTAGGGAAGCACAGAACAACACCAGTATTGAGAACTGATCAGTGTGAACAGGTTATTAATTGGATAGCAGACAATACTTCCAGTTACCTGGGCACCACCACCTCCGGTCTGTCTTCCACACGGTCAACTCTTAGTAGCTGTGAGTCTCGACCGCATTCTCCTCCACACCCTGATGCTCCTTCCTCCCACCATGCCGAGTGTCATCAGACAGCAAGTGATCCCACACTTGGACACTCTGAAGAGCTGTTCACTGGTCCATTTCCATATTTGGGCCCCTCGCCTGATACGCTTGAAGTGGTGGAAGAGGAGATCCTATGTTGCGATGCCCAAATATTTGAACAGCCACGGCCACAGGAAGTCGACGTTGGCAATCTGTCACAAGAGGTGGACGATGACGAGACACAATTGCCAGGAAGTGAGGAGGAGGATCGTGGTGCGCAAGTGGAAGAGGAGGAGGTGGTGGATGATCTAGTAACTGACCCAACGTGGAAGGAGGACATGCAGAGTGAGGCCAGCAGCACACAGGGGGAGGGAGGCAGAGTACCCCAACAGGCAGGAAGAAGCAGTGTGGTGGCCGCAGACAGAAGGCAGGCAACCGTTCCCCGTAACACCAACACGAGGGACGTTGCCAGTACAAGCGGTCGGTCTTCCAGAGTCTGGAATTTTTTTAAAGACTCTGCTGATAACCCCAAAAAGGCCATATGTTCCACATGCCATGCCAGCATCAGCAGGGGTGACAAAACTACCAGCCTGACCACCACCAGCATGATCAGGCACATGGCAGCAAAGCACCCGACTTTGTGGGGCGAAACCCAGGGTCCACGACCAGTGTCAGCGGGTGTCACCACTGCTTCTTCCACTGTTGTGCGTGCAATAGAACCCCCTGTTGTGTGTGCAAGGCAATCCCCTGTCCATACTGCATGTAAAGATGCCCCCTCCTCTCAGTCTTCACTTGTTATGGCAGTTTCCCAAGAAACAGCATCAACGTCCACGTCCACGTCCCACCGCAGCGTTCAATTGTTCACATCCCAGACCTTTGAACGACAGCGGAAATTCGCAGCTAACGCCCCACAGGCCACAGTCCTAAATTCGCACATTTCACGACTGCTTGCATTGGAAATGCTGCCTTTTAGGCTGGTGGAGACGGAATCCTTCCGCAATCTTATGGCAGTGGCCATCCCTCGGTACTCGGTCCTCAGCCGACACTATTTTGCCCTGTGTGCCATCCCTGCACTACACAAGCACGTGTCCCAAAGCATCTGCCGTGCCCTCAACAATGCAGTTACTGGGAGAGTCCACCTGACAACGGACACGTGGACAAGTGCTTGTGGCCAGGGACGGTACATCTCTCTGACGGCACACTGGGTAAACATAGTGGAAGCCGGGACCCAGTCGGACCTTGGGACGGAACACATCCTCCCCACACCGAGGATTCCGGGCCCTATGTCAGTCAGAGTTGCCCCCACAGTGTACAGCTCCTGCGCATCCTCCTCCTCCTCATGTTCAGCCTCCATCTCAGATATCACCACATCAGTTACAAGCTGGAAGCATTGCAGTACTGCCTCCGCCAAGCGGCAACAGGCTGTGCTGAAACTCATAAGCTTAGGTGATAAACCTCACACTGCTTGTGAGTTGTGGACAGCTGTGAAAGAGCAGGCAGATCTGTGGCTGAGACCGCTGAACCTACATCCCGGCATGGTCGTGTGTGACAATGGCCGTAACCTGGTGGTGGCTCGGAGGCGAGGTGAGATCACACACGTACCATGCCTGGCTCATGTTCTTAACCTCGTGGTTCAGCGGTTTCTTAAATCGTTCCCTGAGTTGCCAGATCTGCTCGTGAAAGTACGCCGCCTGTCAGCTCATTTTCGCAAGTTGGCTACAGCTTCCGCCGCCCTTGCTGTGTTGCAGCAGCGTTTGCAGCTTCCGGCACACCGACTGGTGTGTGATGTCCCCATACGTTGGAACTCTACCCTCCACATGTTACAAAGGATTTGTGAGCAGAAGAGAGCAGTTGTGGAGTACCAGTTGCAACAAGGCCGTCGATATTCAGGTCAGACTCCACACATAAGACCTCAGGAGTGGACCTGGATGTCTGACATATGTACCATCCTGACAAACTTTGAGGAGGCCACCAAGATGGTGAGTGGCGATGACGCCATCATTAGTGTCAGCATCCCACTTGTCTGTCTTTTGTAACGCTCTCTGCAGAGAATTAAAGAGGAGGCATTGCAGCCAGAGTATGATGAGATGGATCAAGAAGCCGTAGCAGACGATTACACACAGCCCAGCCTCATCTCATCCCAAGGTGCATTGGGGGACAATGAGGGAGAGGAGGAGGAGGAGGAGGAGGAAGAACAGGAGCGACTATCATGCGTTGTAGACGGTAGTACCTGTACAAGTGTCATACAGTCGGTTCAGCGTGGGTGGCCTGAGGACAGGGGGGAGGAGGAAGAGGAGGAGGAGAGCATGGTCAGTCGTCATCTTGGTGAGGACACGGAAATCTTGCCCGTTACCAGTCTGGCACGCATGGCTGACTTTATGTTACGCTGCCTTAACCGTGACCCTCGCGTTGTCAAAATGTTGGGTGACAGTCATTACTGGTTGGTGACACTTGTAGACCCCCGCTACAAGGAGAACTTTCACTCTCTTATTCCTGAGGTGGAGAGGTCTACAAAAATGGGGCAATACCAGAAGGCCCTTGCTGCAGAACTCTTAAAAAAATTCCCATCTGAACACGCTAGCGGCAGAGGTCACAGTTCGTTGCCCAACCAAGGCGTACAGGCGAGAGAGATGCAACTCCAATCCAGCAGAGGCAGGGGAACACTGTCAACGTGCTGGGACAGTTTTCTGACACTCGCCCACCTTACAGGCCCTGAGGCGCGGGGTACTCTCACAAGGAATGGAAAGTTAGTACCTTGCCGATCGTACCAGCGTCCTCCGTGATTCCTCTGTGCCTTTTAATTATTGGGTATCCAAGCTGGACACTTGGAATGAACTTGCTCTGTACGCCTTGGAGGTCCTGGCCTGCCCTGCCGCTAGCGTGTTATCGGAGCGTATTTTTAGTGCCGCTGGGGGAATTATAACTGATAAGCGCACTCGCCTGTCAACTGACAATGCTGACAAGCTGACCCTTATCAAAATGAACAAGGGCTGGATTGGGCCAGACTTCTCATCACCACCAAATGACAGCAGAGTAACATAAAGTCAAATCCACTGTGTTATTTCGGGAGGTGTATTCACATGCACCGCTTCACACCCACACATGGGTATACGCTTCCTCGTTTCGGCTGTTTAATCTTCTTCTCCTTATCCTGAGCCTCCACCACCACTATACCACCAGGGTGCCAGCATTGCAAGTTCCTCCGTCCTAATTTTTGGCAGCTTTTGCTGGGAAAGCATAAGCAAATACCATGGGACACCCACTCCCCAATAATGGGACTTATGTTTGTAATATGCTGTACTGCATGGCTCTTGTAAGGGGCATTGCAAGTTGCTCCGTCCTAATTTTTGGCAGCTTTTGCTGGGAAAGCATAAGCAAATACTATGGGAGACCCACTCCCCAATAATGGGACTTATGTTTGTAATATGCTGTACTGCATGGCTCTTGTAAGGGGCATTGCAAGTTGCTCCGTCCTAATTTTTGGCAGCTTTTGCTTGCAAGGCATAAGCAAATACTATGGGACACCCACTCCCCAATAATGGGACTTATGTTTGTAATATGCTGTACTGCATGTGACGCGCCCCCTGGGCCGTGTGTACACGTGTGTGGGATACCCGGTGCTGGGTCTCTGGGGTCTGTAGTCTCCGTGGCGGTGACCCGGTCCCATGGCTCAGGCTGGTCAAACCAGTGGCAATCTTTCTTAGGTTTTGAGGTTAATTGTCCGACTGCGCCACCCGTGGATTGCGGTCAGGGAGTACCACCGCTGCGAGGCAGACCGCTGAGGCTGGTGTTGTGTGCGCAGCATAAAATGGGATAACTCCCCTCGGGAGGAGTATAGCCTCAGGGCAGTGAGTGTGGATGATGGGTGTGATGGTGCACGATCGCAGCAGGAATGACTCAGTTTTTGCAGTGCAGTTCAGGGTCTTTACTGATGATTATGAGCTAGATCCTCCCGGGAGTACTGGCTAGCATAAGAGGCCTGGTCAGTCTGTGAGCAAGCAGGAGTTCCCCTGGCCAGTTGGAGTTGTAGGCCTCCCCGTCTGTCTGCACTCTTCCTGGCTACCTTGCTGTAAGCGGGTAGAAGTAGCCCACGTCTCTGAGTGTACCGTGTAGTGCTCACCCGTATGGCTGGTGACTTGGGGCCTTCTGTTAGCCTCCGCTCCACGACGGCGGTGCTGGTCCCTTGCTTGTGACTGAGCCTCCGGGCTTCTATGGCCAGAGGACTTGAAATCCCCGGCTGGTTTCTGCTGCTGGATATATAAGTCCTCACAGCTTCGGACTCCTGTGTCCGGTTCCTATTGTCTTCTGCCAGGGCGAGCTCTGCTCAGCTTCCAGCCCCTCGTCTTTAGCTCCTAGCTCCTACAGAGCTCCTTGCTGTTACTTTCCCTTGCTCTCACTCTGACTCTGACTGTTCTCTGTTCTCTGACTCACTCAACCCCACCCCAGATACAGTTTATAAGGGCAGAATTCTCCCCTCCCAGGACTGGAGCAGGAGGATGTTGCATGTTTAAGGGATCCTGACCAGGAAACCTCCCACTTGCTCTCCGACGTAATCTCTATTACTGTGGTGACCAGACCCCTGGGGTGCCACACATGGCTCTTGTAAGGGGCATTGCAGTACCTCATAATTTTGGGAAAGCATTCCATTCACTGCTTAGGCCAACAGTGCACAGGAGACCCAGTTGCTATAAATGGAAAAAAAGGTTTAGTTAACGCCCTCTGACCTCCATGTCATTTCCAAGGGGCACTGGAGTGCCTCGAAATTTTTGGTAGGCATTGCAGTCACTGTATGCCCTATAACTGTGTAGCCGAACCGCTCCTTTTGTTACAGAAACATATCCTACAAGACATATCTGGTTGACTGGCCTGATATTGATGTGAATGGTCCCTGTTCCTCCTGCTCTTTCTCCTTTGCCACTACCTCATCCATGATTTATCACCTGAAGCTTTGTTTTAATGGGAGTCATAGAACTTGGATAGTAGCAGGAAAACATCCAGCAATCCTCGGAGGAGGTAGGATATGCGCCAAAACGCTGACCTCCTCAGGCCTAGCCGCTACTACATACATGCGCTTGCATTACAACAAAACAAAGCAGATGCTAACTTCTATCATCCACATCATGCTCCTCACCTTGGCACTCTCAACTCCCCTGATGGAGAAGCCAGGGCCCACCGGAGGAGTCTGATAGTCCGGTGGGCTCGGCCAATGCTGCCCTAAAGCAGGCCAGGCTAAGAAGAGTGTGGGAAAGGTTACCGGTACAAATAAGGATGGCTGGGGACCGAGTATGGACACCCGGCCACCCCCTGGAGGCTGGGGAGCAAGCGGGGACACCCGGCCACCAGGCGGCTGGAGACTGAGTATGGATACCAGGCCGCCGACTCAGCCATGGCGTGGTGGCCAGATTCCACCTCCACATGACTAAAAGGCCCAATTTAAAGTGCAAGCAAGCAAGCAGTATGGTATTGCAGCCTGGGGGTGGGTGGGTGGCAGGCTGCATACTTGCGCTTGCATTGCAAGGAATGGGAGAGGTACAATTGAACACTGCCCTGGGACAAGGACTTGAATGGGGATAGTTGCAAGTCTGCAACGACAGGTGCAAGGTGGGAGGCATCTTCGCATGTACCATGAACAGGGGTTTGGCATGCACACACTACAGCGGAATAGGCTCTCCTTCCCACTAAATGCACTGGGGAGGGCACAGGTAATGTTTTGGTATACGCGCTTAATCTTATGTATAAGGCACACCAGGACAAATAGGGGCGGCTGGGGACTGAGTATGGATACCTCGCTGCCGAAGCAGCCATGAGGTAGTGGCCAGCTTCGGCCTCCTCTAAACTAAAAGGCCCCATTTCAAGTGCAAGCTAGCAGTATGAATTGCAGTCTGGGGGTGGGTGGGTGGCAGGCTGCACACTTACACTTGCATTAAAAGAAAACATAGCAGATGCTAAGTTCTGTCATCATCATCATGCTCCTCACCTTGGCACTCTCAACTCCACCGATGGAGAAGTCAGGGCCCACCGGAGGAGTCTGGTTCTCTGGTGGGCTCGTCCAATGCTGCCTAAAGCAGGCCGGGCTAAGAAAAGTGTGTGGGGGGATGTTCCAAGGAGAAATGGGGGCGGCTGGGGACCGTTTATGGACACCCGACTGCCCCCAGGCGGCTGGGGACCGTGTGGACACTCGGCCGCGGGGCGGCTGGGGACTGAGTATGGACACCTGGCCGCCGGGCGGCTGGGGACTGAGTATGGATTCCAGGCCGCCAACACAGCCATGACGTGGTGGCCAGATTCCGCCTCCACATGCCTAAAAGGCCCAATTTCAAGTTCAAGCAAGCAAGCAGTATGGTATTGCAGCCTGGGGGTGGGTGGGTGGCAGGCTGCATACTTGCGCTTGTATTGCAAGGAATGGGGGAGGTACAATTGAACATTGCCCTGGGACTAGAACTTGCATGGGGATAGTTGCAAGTCTGCATCTTCTGATGCGGCAAGGATCACTTATGATGGGCACACTTTTAGACAGTGACCTGGGAGTCAGAGATGCTTCCAGGGGTCTTCCCCATGCTGTTCCCATGTCTTTTCAGCACTTTATGCATGTGTCACACAGCACATGGCCAGATAAGGTTGTAAAATGTTAAAATGACATTTCCGGTGAATGCATTTGTCATAGTTGAAAGCAATACAAAAGTGCAAAAACGCATAAAAAATGCTACTTGTGAACATAGCCGAAGGTGTGGAGGAGTATTTTTGTTTTTGGTCATTTATTTTAACTTATACACAAGTCTTTTCCCTGGAAAGTATGTTCCTTAACATATTTCACAGGAAAAAAGTTTCACTTTCGTTTTATTGTGAGTCTGTAAAAGTGGCTTAATACCTCTGACCACGTTGTTGACAGCAGTGACCTGGGGGTCAGAAATGCTTCCTGGGGCGATCCTCATGCTGTCCCCATGTCATTTGAGCACTGTCACTATCGTTTTGGGCACTTGTTAGGCTTTTAAAAGACTGCCGGGGGTGCCACCGCAAAAATGCTCGAGTCTCCCATAGACTAACATTGGGCTCGTTGCTCGTGCCGAGCACCCGAGTATCACGGCGAGCTCGGCCCGAGCTTCGAGCACCCGAGCATTTTAGTGCTCGCTCAACACTAGTAGGCGTCACTACTGTGAACTTGGTGAAGTGATCAGTCATGACTAAACAGTGTCCATAATCATTGTATGAAGTTCCTATCATCAGGTAGTCAATCATCAGGATTTCCAACGGGGCAGAAGTTCGGATGGTCTGAATGGGAGCTCTTTGTTCCGGGGGCTTGTTCAACTCGCACTGGCGACATGCTCGGCAGACCCCCTCGACTTCTTGCCGCAGTTGAGGCCAATACACCAGCAGTTGCAACCACCAAAAGGTCTTCTCTACGCCGAAGTGAGCACCTCTTCTATGAGCTTCCTGGGCTAGCTGCGTTACCAGCGCTCCTGGAACTACTACCTGCCAGGTAACATCAAACTCTCGAGGTAGCTGGATTCTTCGGCATAGCAAGCCATCCTTCAGGAAGAGCCTCTCCCACTGGCCTAGGATTTGTAAGGTAGTTGAAAGTGAAGTGGCTCTGTCTTCCTGGTCGGGTCTTTGACCAAGGGCGACCCATTCTCTCAGCTTTGCCAGCTCTGGGTCGGATTGTTGCAGATGTATCCACTCGTCTCTTGAGCGGCCCAGAATTTGAGTGGGCCTTGGCTCCTCTCTGGTCTCCTGGGCATCGACCACGGCAGCGGCGAACTGGCTGAAATCCGGAATCTCGTCGCCTTCGAGCTCCTCATCTCTGTCCCTCTTCGGCCCCGTCTGAGTGACCCGGGACAGGGCATCTGCATGAGTGTTCAGGGCCTTGGACCGATAGGCGATTTTATACTGGTATTTGGGCATCCTTGCGACCCACCGCTGCTCTAACGCGCCCAGTTTGGCATTCTCCAAGTGGGCCAAAGGGTTGTTATCTGTCCGCACTTGCATTTCTGACCATGACAAGTACTTAGCAAATTTCTCGGTCATGGCCCACACCAGTGCCAGTAGCTCCAGCTTAAACGAACTGTAGTTGTCTGGATTCTTCTCCGTATCTCGGAGCAACCTGCTGGCATCACCCGCTCTTTTCCTCCTTGCACTTAAGCCAGCACTGCTCCCAGTCCATGCAAGCTTCCATCAGTGTACAACATAAAAGGCTGCAAAAAGTCAGCGTAGGCCAGAATTGGGGCATCCATTAGCACCATTTTCAATGCTCGGAATGCCTCCTCTTGTCGTGGGCCCCACTGAATGGGCTGCCGCTTGGTTCCCCCAGCCGTTCCTCTCAGCAATTCATTGAGCGAGATCGCAATCTTAGCAAAGTCTTTAATGAATCTGCGGTAGTATCCAGCGAGCCCCCAAAATGCCCTCAGTTCTTTTAGATTGGCGGGTGTGGGCCACTTCTGCACGGCAGCTACTTTCTCTGCAGTAGGGGGGAAACTCCTGCACTGGACACAGTGTGCCCCAGATATTCAATTTGTCGCTTGAAGAGACGACACTTACGAGGTTTAATTTTCAGGCCGTGCCTTTGAAGCCATTCTACCACTTGTTCCAGTCGGCGGAGATGATCTTCAAATGTAGCGGAATAGATAATTATGTCGTCCAGATATATTAAAGTGGCTTCAAAGTTGAGGTCCCCCAAGCATCTCTCCATCAGTCTTTGGAAGGTTCCCGGCGCATTTGTTAGCCCGAACGGGATCCGATTGAACTCAAACAGGCCCATAGGGAGAACAAAAGCTGTCTTTGGACGATCCTTCTCAGCTACTGGGACCTGCCAATGGCCACTGGCCATGTCGAGGGAATAGAAGAACTTGGCGCTTCCTAGCGCAGATAGAGACTCTTCAATTCGGGGGAGTGGATAGGAGTCCCGTACTGTACAGGCATCCAGCTTCTGATAGTCTACACAGAATCTCAGGGTACCATCCTTCTTCGGGACCAGCACGATAGGAGCCGCCCAAGGACTCTGACTTTCGCGGATCACGCCGTTCCGAAACATGTGGGCCAACAGCTCTTTCACCTCCTGGTACATTTGAGGTGGGATCTGCTGATATCTCTCTCGTATGGGAGCAGTATATCCGGTGGGTATTTCGTGCAGAATGTCCCGAGTGCACCCGAAATCGTCTTCATGTTGTGCAAACACTCCCTGATATCACTGTAGAAGTTGTTCGATCTGCCTACTTGTCCAGCTGAAAACTCAGTAAGATTAGCCTCCATTTTCTCGAAGAGGTGGCGCCCAGCCAAGGGTTCTCTCCCATTCTCCTGGCTGTTGAGGGACACCTCCAGGGTCCATGACTCCCCTTCCACAGGTGCCAGCCCTATAGCGTCAGCTCTGGTAAGGGCCTCTGGCATTATACACACTCGCGCCACCTCTTGTCGGAGCAACAACTGTAAACTCGTGCCACTTAGATTGATGCAATGCACGGGCACTCGACCCTGCCGCACGGTGGCAGGGGTCCGAGCAACCAGGAGTCCAGAGGGCGCTTCCTCTCCCTCCATTGGTTCAATTTGAATGTCCACGCCTTCTAAGGACACATGTGCCAGCACCCGTAACATGAGTACAGTCTGTCCCACTGGCAGTGTCATTGTGGCTTCGGGTGGTATCGATACCTTACCAAGGTACTGAGAGGTAGCGGGCAATTTTTGAATTTGACTGACCCGCACGAGATGCTGGAATACTCTCTTGTTAGCTGGGTCTCGAGTGGCGCGGGTCCAGTTGTTTTTGTCACAGCCCTCAGCAACGAACTCTCCGACCTCCTTCAGCACATTCATGCCCAGGCTTACAATGGGCCCATCGCCTCCGGGCCCTGTGGTCAGTACGAACCCTTTCCGACCAAGGTCCTTTCCACATGCCCGGACAGACATCCATACTACTCCCGCTACTGGGATAGGTAGTTGATTAGCCGCCACCAGTTTGACAGTGGGTTCCCACCAGGAAAGAGCAACTTCAGGAAAGTGACTTTGGAAATACGTCTCAGGCATAGTGGTCACTTGAGACCCAGTGTCCATTAGACAGCGGATCCGCTGCCCATTAAATTCAGCCCAGATAATGGGCCTCTCGGAGACAATGTCTTCAGAGCTCCCTCTTCCACTCTCTGAAGCTCGAGACCCCACGGTATGCTCCACAACCGTGGGGCATTTTAGTTTAACGGCTGTCCCCTCCTCCTCCTTTCTCGGTTTGGACAGTCTTTGGAGATATGCCCCCTACTGCCGCAGGTCCAACACTCTGGTCCTCGTTCTACCGATAGGTCGGGTACATGCCATGCTGGGGCCTGGTAGGAACGTCTTTCTCGCTCTGGTCTCCGTCCGCGTTGGGTGGTACGGTCCATCGGCAAGGGGGCAGCAGGAGTCTTTCTGATAGCGTTCAACTCACCCCGAATATCTCGAATTTCCTGACGTATTTCCCGTACCCAGGCTCTTTGTTGGTGAATCCAGGGGCAATTGCCTTGTGACATCTAACTGTGGCTTTGAGAACAGGAACTTCTTTCTCAAGGACTCTAGCTTCAGCCCCTACCTCCAGGAAGCCCAGATCAGGGCTCAAACGCAGCCGCTCCTTCAAGATCTGCCTCAGGGAAGGGTCTTTCAAGCCAGCAATCAGTTGGTCACGCAACACTTCATCTAATGGTCCCAGTCCTCGGTTCCGGTCTCGAGCCTTCTTAGTGATATGGGCCGTCACTTCCTGCAATGCATTAACATACTGATTTATGGTCTCATTTTCCCCTTGGACCCGCTGAAACAACCATAGGCGCAAGTGTCCCAGATCTGTGGTGTCACCGTGCATGTCCTCTAGAATTTTTATCACTTTGTCCATGGTGTCACGGTCCCCAGGTGGGTGGTACATCACAGTCTGCCAGGCCTCTCCATCAATGGTTAGGAGGGCCAGTTCCACCTGGGCTAGGGGATCGAGGGGATACATACGTAGCATACTTCTCAGTCTTTCTACCCAGTCCCACAGTGACATGCCATCCCCCGTGAACTTGGGAAGATGGCTGAGCATAGCCCCCAGGGGTATATGGTTCTGGCCAGACCCAGCCCAAGACTGATCTGCCATCTCTGCGTCTGAATGTTGCATCCTGCCGACCAAATGTAATGCAGGTGCCGGAATGCAACGCACAGAGACACAAGGCGAGAACAGTCAGAGATGAATATAAACAGTATATATATATATATATATATATATATATATATATATAACAGGTATTCTGAACAAGGGATTGGCAACAAGGGTAATGAACAGTAATTTGAAATATTAGCAAGATACGAAGTCTCTCAAAGTAATGTGGTGCCCTCAGTCATGGGAGACACCACGTGAGTTCTTTTAACTCTGCATATAGCCCTAGCGGGGGTCACCGGTTATTCCCGCTAGGCCGAAAGTCTTTTCCGGACAAATTCAATTAGATCACGTTGAGCTCCTTTAACCCCAACCGTTCCCCTCCCAACCTGAGTACCTAAACCCAATTAGCCCCGGTACCGTGAGTGAACAGTAGAAGTGACGGCCCTGTTCACGTATGCAGCTCCTCTGCTTTCACTGGCGTGACTTTCGTAGGGTAGCCGTTGCTCAATTCCTCTCTTCTTTGCTGTTGGAGGCAATCTCTCAAGCCTTGGGTAGGGGGGTCCAGACCTCGTCTGTCGGCGGGCGACGTCGGGTTCCGCGAACTCACTCAGCACCGCAAACAGGCTCCGAGTCTCCTCAGAAGGCACAGCACTCGGGTCACATCTGTGAGGGATCTGGAGCTCTTCCACCGGCACCCGGCTGTGGCACCTCATAGACCTCTGACTTAGGCCTGCCACACGGGGCTTCTCAGCACGCAGAGAACGCGTCTCCTCCTCTCTGCTGCTTGGCACCTAAAACTCCTCAGGCTTGGCGCGCTGGCCTCTTATCTCCAGGAACTCCTTACTGGAAGTCACCTGATCGGGTCCAGCATCTAAATCTGCTCTCTCTTCAACTTCTCTTGTATATCTTGGTTCCGCTTGACTGTGTCTGGCCAGCAGATGGCAGTCTCTCTCCATCTTTGAAGCAACATATAAGAGTTCTCTTAAAGGCTCTCTCGCCTCTGGTACACGTGTGTCGGAGAAAACAGAGTTTTAAATACCTGGCCTGTAAGTAACTAGTGTGAATAACAAGTGTTAATTGTGTGAATTGCTTCACTGACACACTGAAAGAATTTTCTGACAACGTATTTGTGATCCGTGTGACGGAGAAAACAGAGTTTTAAATACCTGGCCTGTAGGTAGCTAGTTTGAACAGCAAACTGGTGTGAATAGGTAGCTAGTTTGAACAGCAAATTGGTGTGAATTGCTTCACTGACACACTGAAAGAAATTTTTAATGGAGGCCCGAAATGGCAGCATTTTCTGACAACGTATATGTGATCCGTGTGACGGAGAAAACAGAGTTTTGAATACCTGGCCTGTAGGTAGCTAGTTTGAACAGCAAACTGGTGTGAATTGCTTCACTGACACACTGAAAGAAATTTTTAATGGAGGCCAGAAATGGCAGTATTTTCTGACAACGTATATGTGATCCGTGTGACGGAGAAAACAGAGTTTTGAATACCTGGCCTGTAGGTAGCTAGTTTGAACAGCAAACTGGTGTGAATTGCTTCACTGACACACTGAAAGAAATTTTTAATGGAGGCCAGAAATGGCAGTATTTTCTGACAACGTATATGTGATCCGTGTGACGGAGAAAACAGAGTTTTAAATACCTTGCCTGTGGGTAACTAGTTTGAACAGCAAACCGGTGTCAAAAACTTCACTGACACAGTGAAAAAAAATTGGAATGGAGGCCAAAAATGGCTGTATTTTCTGACAACATATATATGATCCGTGTGACGGAGAAAATACGGTTTTAAATAGCTGGATTTCTAGCGCTGCAATATGGAAAGGACCTTGCTGAATTTTACAGTGCCAACAAGCAAATGGCGCAGAAAAACGGTGTTCTCTGGATTGCTTTTTAAGCAAATAATGAGGTTTAAGATAAAAAAAAAGTATTCCTGGCCCCTGAGACCTGGGTCTTTGTATAGAACTATCTAACAGTAGCAGAAGGCAGAAATGGAATTGAGCCTCTTGTGCTATATGCACTGCAGTCTGCTATATACCCTGCCTGCCTATATACCCTGCCTGCCTGATATCTCTGCAGATGGATTAGTCCTCAGAAGGACTGTTTGTTAAGATGGATATGTGTAATGTACGGTTTTTCTCCCTACACTACCTAATATACAAGCAAATCTCTACCTGACACAGCAGCACCTCTCCCTACTCTTCCTGATTCTGGAATGACTGTGACAAGCACAGCGGTGCCAGGTCTGATATAGACCTGATGACGCTGTGTGGCCAGCCAATCACTGTAATGCCACAACCACCATGGCTGCGGCATTACAATGAGTGGCAGGCAATCCCTGCATGTTGATTGGCGCTCTAAAGAGCGGCAAACATGCAGGGAGGGGACCCGAGCATCCGCCCGAGCATCTCGCTAGTACTCGGCGAGCTCCGAGCATCTCGAGTACTGAGATGCTCAGGCGAGTACCAAGTACTTGCGAGTATGTTCGCTCATCACTACCTGAAACTCAATCAAACGACCCTGACAGGTGGTATTACCAGGAAAAAACACCCCAGCAGAACGTAAAAACACAATGCGAACGGGAGTGTTATTTCTACTGACCATTTTTTTTTCTTTCCTTAAGCGAACCTCGTATTGCTTTAAAAAATGATCAGCCTTACCGCAATACAAGCAAAGTCCCTCAGAGAACCTCCTGTCCCTGTCCCTCTCCTTGGAACGGGATGACATTGCCCCTACCTGCATAGTTTCCCCAGTGTCGGCAGGATTATCGCGAGAAACACAATCCAGCAATATAGGAAACTTCTCATTCTGTCTGGCCCTCAACCTTCTATCCACACGGATAGCTAAACGCATGGCAACTTGCAAAGTATCAGGTGCAGGGAATGCAATGAGCAAATCTTTAACACTTTCACTCAAGCCAGCCAGAAACTGAAACTTGAGTGCAGGGTCGTTCCACCCGACCTTTGTAGACCATCATCTGAACAGAGTGCAATAACTCTCAGCATTAAGAGAACCCTGTTTGAGATGACTGAGCTCTGCCTCAGCTGATGTAACCCATCAGGATCATCATACTGCAAACCAATGGCATCAAAAAATGCCTCCACAGACCTCAAACAATGATCATCAGGAGACAAGGAAAATGCCCAGATTTGAGGTTCTTTACGCAATAGAGACATAATAACCCCTACACACTGTAGTTCACTCCCAGAAGATCTAGGTCTGAGCCGAAAATACAACAAACAAGCATTTTTAAATGAAAAAAAATCCTGTAGTTTCCCCGAGAAACACTAAGGTAATCCTACCTTATGTTCTTCATAGCGTTCCGCAGTGTATTTACTCACGTACTGCTGAAGATTGGCAACCTACAAAGTCAACCCCAAAGGAGAGGAGAGAAAAAAAGAAAAACAGGGCTGGACATACTGTTATCTTTTGGAAACTAAGAACTAAGGAATAGGAGGGAAAAGCTGTCCATGCACTGAGACTCTGCTTAAACCCTAGGCTGGGGTGGGTGCCCTATTCCTTGTGAATAGCCCCACCGATGATCCTGCACTGAACTCAAATGAAAACCTGAAGGAAGGGGAAAGGGTGTCCCTAAAATATCTAAGGACTGGGAGCAAAAACAGGAGACCTCCTAAAAGAAAAGTTAATTGCAGAACGAAGATTAAGGAAACAAAACTGGTGGAACAAGAAGTCCCAGGAAATCAATTGTCCTAAGCACAAAGAACTAACAAGGCAACTTAGCCAGAGCACAAGCATAACAACACTGATGTCCAGAGAGGAATGGGAGATGGGTGCTGAGTAATAAAGAGTGAGGAGATCACATGACCAAGGACTAGAAGCCAGCAAACCACAAAAAGATGGCCGAAAAGTAAAACAACATAGACTCTAACACTGATGTACCGTACACCCAGACCCAAGTTCATGATCCTTCTGCAGATTTACAGCTACAAGTATAGGAACTGACTAAGAGTGTGGCTGCTTTATGTAAAACTGTGCAGACTCTCCAGGCATGTCCCCCGGCAGAGAGGATCCAATTAGCCTCCAGCCCGGATGATCTTCCATGGCAACAGCAGAGGATGATCCCACCATGGCAGTAACAGCTGATCCCTAACTGGCAGGAGATCTACTGATCCATTTGACCCCGCAGGACGACCCATACTCAGATGATGCGACAGGGTTTGTCATATCGAGAAATAATGTCCTTTAAATAGGTGACCCCTGAGGGAGCAGACCAACCCCCAGGAGTAAGACAGTCTGGTCCAGCGAACTGGAGAAGCAAGTATGTTAAAGGATGTCCATTCATACTAGTTGTAATTGACGGCATCCCCTTCACCGCCTTTTGGACACTGGTTTGCAGGTAACCACAATGTCCCACACACTGTACCAGAGATATTGGGCTGATGCTGATTTCATCCGACGCCCTGATGGAGACTTGTCATTAATAGCAAGTAATGGTCAGCCTTTGACACAGGTGGGACACAAAGAGGCTGTCATTAAAGTGGAGAGGGTGGAGCTTAGATCTCAAGGCCTTGTGGTAGTAGATGTGGAAAGAGGGGAGTGTAATCCTACCATAACCGTGGGCACAAATGTGATAGAGAATTGTTTTAACTGAGGTCATTGCCATTTTTCAAGATATAGCAGTCAGCCACTTACAAAGAGAAGTATGCCCTCAATAAAGAAATCAAGGCTGTCATGCAGCAACAGCAGGTGGAGAGATCGGTAGCATAAGGGTGATCGATCATTATGCTTTCCCCCAGGTGTGAGACTCTCATTTGGTGCAGAGCAGCCATAGGCATCAGGGGCCAGGATTACCAGGCTCTGCTATAACAAGTCTATTCGGATAGCCAACCTACTGTTATGACAGCAAGGGAGATTGAAGACATTAAAAATGGCAGGGTTCCGGTACGTGTCCTGAACCTTGGGGAGGAGGAAGCATGCTTACCTCGTTATTCAACCGTAGCCAAACAGTCAGCAATAGAGATGAGCGGTGTTCGACTCGAATTGTTCACCAATCTCAAATTTGAGCTGTTTTGGGCGGTGTTTGAGCTGTTCGACGAACCCGAACGATTTGCAAAAAATCCGGCTGTTCGAAGTTATGTTCGATAACTGTTTGTGCACAAAAATCGTAACTGGATTTTTTCACAGTAATACTGTTAATCAATGTTAATAGACAGTTTCAGTGTAGAGTGGGCGGGGGGAGGGGCAGGGGATGGATCTCTGCAGAAATAATTCTGATCTCCATTTTTTTTTCCTGCATTTACAGTGGGGAGGTGCAGTCTGTCAGCCTATAAGCAGCACACACACGCAGCGAAGTGCTTTTTTTTCACACAAGCTAGGGCATGTGTCATTGGCTGTGTATGTCACATGTCCTTGCCCTATAAGACCCAGCCATTTTCCCCGTCGCCACCATTTTCTCACTGCTGCAGCTGAATGTTAGGCGGCACCGCTGCTGCTGTGGGTGCTATACTTTGTAACTGTGTGAATTGCAAGCGAATTTGCTCTCAGATAGACAGATAGGTTTAGGGAGTAGGGACTAGTTGTAATTGCAGCCCTTTTGAGGGCTAGGTTACAGCAGTTCCTAGCACTTTTTGCCAGGCAGGTCTGTGCCAGTGCTGTGCAAGTGTTTTTCACAGCATTTGGCTAAATCTAGCTAAGCCAATCCTTTTGGGCCTCTATCAGTGTGTGTTAGTGCAATAGCCTATCTGTGTTGCAAGCTACACCACCTGTGTATCTAATACCAATTTTTTACTGCACCTAGCCAATTAAAACCTTTTGGGCATAGTAGCAGTGTCTGTTACTCATTGTAGTAGCCCATCTGTACCAAGCTACACCACCTTTGTATTTAATAACAATTTTTTACTGCATCTAGCCTAGTAAATACTTTTGGGCCTGTAGCAGTGTCTGTTACTCATTGTAGTAGCCAATCTGTACGAAGCTACACCAACTTTGTATTTAATAAAAAATTTTTACTGCATCTAGCCAAGTAAATACTTTTGGGCCTGTAGCAGTGTCTGTTACTCACTGTAGTAGCCCATCTGTACCAAGCTACACCACCTTTGTATTTAATAACAATTTTTTACGGCATCTAGCCCAGTAAATACTTTTGGGTCTGTAGCAGTGTCTGTTACTGATTGTAGTAGCCCATCTGTAGCAAGCTACACCACCTTTGTATTTAATAACAATTTTTTACTGCATCTAGCCCAGTAAATAGTTTTGGGCCTGTAGCAGTGTCTGTTACTCATTGTAGTAGCCCATCTGTACCAAGCTACACCACCTTTGTATTTAATAACAATTTTTTACTGCATCTAGCCAAGCAAAACTTTTTGGGCATAGTAGCAGTGTCTGTTACTCATTGGAGTAGCCCATCTGTACCAAGCTACACCACCTTTGTATTTAATAACAATTTTTTACTGCATCTAGCCCAGTAAATACTTTTGGGCCTATAGCAGTGTCTGTTACGGCTAGCATTCCTGTGCCTAAAGCACAATGTATGGGTCCACGCTAGCCACGATGCTGAGGGGTCTAACGCTGCTGCTAACGCTTTATCACAATTCAATTGGCAGATTTTTACAGAGCTCCTCCCCAACGCCCAGCCATCGGGCAACAGTTGCCCACCCTCCCTATGGGTTCTAGTGGCGAATAGTTGATGCCAATAATCAGAGCGTCAGTTGCCCCGTCGACGTGGCAAGCATACGGTAAGGCATGGGAAGAGTGGACATGACTAGTAGCAGGTAGACGGGTTGACCAATGTGAACAAGCCAGATTACAAGTCACCATAGAATTTCTCCACCAGCTAATGATGAGGGGCATATCAGGGGCGTCACCGCAGCGGTGTCTGACCGGAGTAGCATTTCACTTCCAACGTCTGAATTGGGGAGATGTGACAAAGAGATTCATCATCACACAATCCATAAAAGGGTGGAAAAGGGGTCAGCCAAGTCAGGAGTGTAGACGTCCCGTCCCGTGTCACTAAAACGGATTTCTCACATCATATCCCTAACACCATTAACATGACACTCACAATTTGAAGCAACACTACTGTCTACTGCATTTGCAATCGCCTTCTTTGGGGCGCTATGCATAAGCAAATTAGTCCCTCAATCCAAATTTACCACCAGTGGAGGCTTATTACACCAGGACATAGTCATAGCCAATAATGCAATACGTCTACGCATACGTAAATCGAAAACGGTTCCAGCGGGCAGGGGCACTTGGGTACTTCTACAACCCACAAACGGTACACTGAGTCGGGTAACAATAGTAAAAACATATATAACCATGAGAACACAAAGTAATTTCTACCTATCACACATTGATGGAATGCCATTATCAAGATACCAGTTCCAAGCTATATTTAATAAATGCCTAACATCGGCAGGGAACCACCCCAAAGATTACGGGACACACTCATTCCGCAAAAGCGCGGCCACGGAAGCAGCAAGAGCAGGACTGTCAGAAACGGAAGTTCAGAGGATAGGGAGATGGCGATCCACGTGTTTGGCGAGATACATAAAATCGGACTTGTTATCCTAACATGGTTTGTTTCTTTTACAGGTGATGCTAAGCCAACAGTGTGGGTGATAGGCCACTCGTATATATATTGTGCAGAAAAAAGGGCGAAAGTCCGCCCAGGCGGGAGGAAATTAGAGTTTCATAACACTTATTTCAACTGGAGCGGTATTAGAGGCCTGCAATGGCCACAGGAACTAATGGAGGTAATCAAGGTAGAGAGAGAGGCAAGAGGTCCGGTCATCTTAGTTATACAGGCCGGGGGAAACGACCTAGGTCATCACAAGAGTGCATAACTAATGGCAATAATGAAACTTGACACTGAGCGCTTCAGAAAATTTTTCACAAAAACTAACTATAGTATGGTCAGAGATTGTGCCGAGAGCGGTATGGCAAGGTGCGCGAGACATCACGGCCATCGAACGGACAAGGCAGGTAATAAATATTCGGATGGCAAAATTTAGAAGAGACAGAGGCGGTGTAGTGATATGACACCGACAACTGGAAGGAGATAAAGCAGGCCTCATACGGCCCGACGGTGTTCACTTAATGGATATTGGACTGGACATATTCCTGTCAGGACTCCAGGACGGAGTGGAACAAGCGTTAAGAGTGATGGGTGGGGGTCAGAGTCCTGCATACAAGTACGCAGGATCCTCCGTGGCCTGGAAATAGAAAGGACATGTTGGAGAGTTACACTTGTTGGCCAAGTTGCCGGAGTGGAGACCCAGGGCATGCTGCAACAAGCTGAATTATTTTAGAAATAAAATGTCTTTCTAATGAAATGAGTATAAAGAGTTAATAAACTGTGACCGATCCTCACCCATCCAGTTGTAAGAGTTACATTATTGTATTGTCAAGGAAAGGGGGGCGGTAGGGGGGCTGAGCGTCTGGGTTTGGTTGGGGGTCCCCACAGTCTGCCTAGGCTAGATGCATTTAAAAATTCTTATTTGATACACAGGCGGTGCAGCTTGCTTCGCAGCTGGGCTACTACGCCCAAAGTATTGCCTAGGCTAGATGCAGTTAAAAATTCTACGCTGACTAGCAGACACTGAAGATTTGGAGCAGACCTCTGAGTAAACAGCTCTTCAGACTCAATCATCTGTGTTACCCCAAGCCATAGTGTATGTAGTTTCTTACAGTTAAAAGGGGGGGGGGAGCGACCCAACCCACCTGGAATTGACGATGCCAACGTCACGTAAGACACAGCAAGGGGACTCCAAAGAGAGTTTCCATTTTTTCCCAAAATTGTGGCACAGACACCACTTAACCCTAGAACGCATACCTGGGGCCTCGCAGTCCCGCCCTGTTAATTGTTTTCTATTTTCTGCAAGATTACTTTAGTTAGAATTTTGAAACTCTAGGTATTCTTCATGTATATAGTTGTTTGTCATTTGAGTTTGAGTTATTCAATGTTATTTGCACACGGGCCTAAAAGGCCCCAGGTATATGAAAGTGTAGATTTTTATGGTCATGCGTTCTAGGGTTAAGTGGCATCAATTGCCCCACAGTTGCCTAAAACGGTTGGTGAGGTGATATTACCAAATCCTCAAGCTTTTAGCCTCCCAAGGATAACACAGGATTAGAGATGAGCGTTGTTCTACTCGAACTGTTCGCCAATCTCAAATTCGAGCTGTTTTGGGCGGTGTTCGAGCCGGTCGGCGAACAAGAACAATTTGAGAAAAATTCGGCTGTTCGAGGTTATGTTCGATAACTGTTCGTGCACCAAAATCATAACTGGATTTTTTCTCAGTAATGATGAAAATTAATGTTAATACGCAGTTTGAGTGTACAGCGGGGCGGGGGGAGGGGCAGGGGATGGATCTCTGCAGGAACAATGAAGATCTCCATTTTTTTTTCTCTTTACCGCATTTGCAGTGGGGAGGTGCAATCTGTCAGCCTATCAGCAGCGCACACACGGAGCGAAGTGCTTTTTTTCACACAAGCAAGGGCATGTGTCATTGGCAGTGTATGTCACATGTCCTTGCCCTATAAGACCAAGCCATTTTCCCCGTCGCCACCATTTTCTCACTGCTGCAGCTGCGTGTTAGACGGCACCGCTGTTGCTGTGTGCGCTATACCTTGTTAATTTCAAGCCAATTTTCGCACAAATATACAGATAGCTTGGGAGTAGGGAATAGTTGTGATTGCAGTCCTTTTAAGGACTAGGTTACAGCATTTCCTACGACTTTTATCAGGCAGGTCTGTGCTCTTAAATAGATAGATTGTGGGAGTAAAGACTAATTGTAATTGGAGTCCTTTTCAGGACTAGGTTACATCAGTTCCTATCAGTTTTTGCCAGGCAGGTCTGTGCCAGTGCTGTGCAAGTTTTTTTCACAGCATTTGGCTGAATCTAGCAAAGCTAATCCTTTTTGGCCTATTGCAGAGTGTGTTAGTCAGTGGAGTAGCCTATCTGTGTTGCAAGATATACCACCTGTGTATAGAATACCAATTTTTTTACTGCACCTAGTGAAGTAAAATCTTTTGGGCATAGCATCATTCTATTAGTCCATCTATACTGACCTCCATCAGGTTGCAAACTGAATATAATTTTTTTCTGCATCTAGCTCTGAAAAAATATTTGGGCTTCTAGCAGTGTGTGGGACTTGGTCTATTAGTCCATCTATACTGACCTCCATCAGGTTGCAAATTAAAAATAATTTTTTTCTTCATTTAGCTCTGAAAAAATATTTGGGCTTCTAGCAGTGTGTGGGACTTGTTCTATTAGTCCTTCTATACTGACCTCCAGCAGGTTGCAAATTGAATATAATTTTTTTCTGCATCTAGCTCTGAAAAAATATTTGGGCTTCTAGCGGTGTGTGGGACTTGGTCTATTAGTCCATCTATACTGACCTCCATCAGGTTGCAAATTAAAAATATTTTTTTTCTGCATCTAGCTCTGAAAGAATATTTGGGCTTCTAGCAGTGTGTGGGACTTGGTCTATTAGTCCTTCTATACTGACCTCCATCAGGTTGCAAATTAAAAATAATTTTTTTCTTCATTTATCTCTGAAAAAATATTTGGGCTTCTAGCAGCGTGTGGGACTTGTTCTATTAGTCCATCTATACTGACCTCCATCAGGTTGCAAATTAAAAATAATTTTTTTCTGCATCTAGCTCTGAAAAAATATTTGGGCTTCTAGCAGTGTGTGGGACTTGGTCTATTAGTCCATCTATACTGACCTCCATCAGGTTGCAAATTAAAAATAATTTTTTTCTGCATCTAGCTCTGAAAAAATATTTGGGCTTCTAGCAGTGTGTGGGACTTGGTCTATTAGTCCATCTATACTGACCTCCATCAGGTTGCAAACTGAATAAAAAAAATTTCTGCATCTAGCTCTGAAAAAATATTTGGGCTTCTAGCAGTGTGTGGGACTTGGTCTATTAGTCCATCTATACTGACCTCCATCAGGTTGCAAATTAAAAATAATTTTTTTCTGCATCTAGCTCTGAAAAAATATTTGGGCTTCTAGCAGTGTGTGGGACTTGGTCTATTAGTCCATCTATACTGACCTCCATCAGGTTGCAAATTAAAAATAATTTTTTTCTTCATTTAGCTCTGAAAAAATATTTGGGCTTCTAGCAGTGTGTGGGACTTGTTCTATTAGTCCTTCTATACTGACCTCCAGCAGGTTGCAAATTGAATATAATTTTTTTCTGCATCTAGCTCTGAAAAAATATTTGGGCTTCTAGCGGTGTGTGGGACTTGGTCTATTAGTCCATCTATACTGACCTCCATCAGGTTGCAAATTAAAAATAATTTTTTTCTGCATCTAGCTCTGAAAAAATATTTGGGCTTCTAGCGGTGTGTGGGACTTGGTCTATTAGTCCATCTATACTGACCTCCATCAGGTTGCAAATTAAAAATAATTTTTTTCTGCATCTAGCTCTGAAAAAATATTTGGGCTTCTAGCGGTGTGTGGGACTTGGTCTATTAGTCCATCTATACTGACCTCCATCAGGTTGCAAATTAAAAATATTTTTTTTCTGCATCTAGCTCTGAAAAAATATTTGGGCTTCTAGCAGTGTGTGGGACTTGGTCTATTAGTCCATCTATACTGACCTCCATCAGGTTGCAAATTGAATAAAAAAAATTTCTGCATCTAGCTCTGAAAAAATATTTGGGCTTCTAGCGGTGTGTGGGACTTGGTCTATTAGTCCATCTATACTGACCTCCATCAGGTTGCAAATTAAAAATAATTTTTTTCTGCATCTAACCCAGCCAATAGTTTTGGCCTAATACCACAGTTTGGCCACTCAGCTCTGCTCGGTTACCATCCATTGTTTTTTTGTGCAAACAACTCCAGAGTTGTGAATTAGTTAACCACCAAAATGAGTGGAAAAAGGCCTGCTGCTGGTGGAAAGGGGAATAGGCGTGTTGGGAAGGGGAAAAAAGGTTGTGTCCGTGGGGTAGGTGCAGAAGAAAGACCATCTTCCAGCCAAACTAAAATGTCTACTTCTTTTAGCGGACAATGTGATAAGATCCCTTTCTTACGGCCACGCCAATCGCTACAAATTCCAGATGAGGCACAAAAACAGCAGGTGCTTCAACGGATATCAAGTGCTCCTTTAAGTGGGCTCTCCTCCACATCAACTTCAACATCACAAATACTCCAGTCCTCAAAGGTGTCACCCAAATCGCACTTGCTTCCTCACAGCTCCCAAATCTCCAGCTGCCCGTCTGAGTATGAGGTAGAACAGATGGTTGAGTCTGCAGAGCTGTTTACTCATACTATAGCCTGGGAATCAGAGGTCGACTCCAGCGCTTCTGTGAATCCAGACGAGGAAATGATCTGCACTGATGCCCAGAATCTTTATGAGTCGGATCCAGGACCAGACGCAGAAGGTTCTGACCATAATGTAGACCCTCATTCCCAAACTGTAACTCCTGTTGGTGGAGACAATGAGGAAGACGATGATAAGACTCAAATACCTGATTGGAGCGACAACTTTAGTTTTTTGTCAGGGCAGGAACAGGTTGGCTCTGAGGACGACGGGTGTGATAACGCACAGGGTGATGATGATGAGGTCGGAGATCCCACTTACTGTCAACCCACAGTCAGCCAAGAGATGAGGTCAGCAGAGGAGGTGGAGGAAGATGCTAGTGACGACGAGGTCAGGTTGCGCCTTCCTGGACAGAGACGTAGTACTGGAAGCACGTCAACAACTGCATCCTCAAACACGACTCTGCCTCTCACCACAAGTCGTGGTGGCTCTTCAGGTCGCATGGGTGCTAAGCCTTGCATAGCCTGGGCATTTTTTCAGATCGATAAAGATGACCCAACTCGTGTTATCTGTAACATTTGTCAGCAAAAGCTAAGTAGAGGCCAAAAAATACATAGTTTGAGTACTTCATGCATGAACCGGCACATGGACATGAAGCATAAGTTGCAGTGGGAAGCTCAGTGTGCTACAATGCGGTCTAGCCGGCCGGGCCAACCACCGTCTGCCATATCTTGTGCATCCGCGGCCTCTTCATCCTCTGTGACTGGGGGGACAGCAGTCACACCTGTTTTGGGGCGCAGACCTGCCACCTCTTTACCCGCAACAGCCAGCGTGATTGGCAGGTCATCATTTTCTTTGGAGGTGGTAACACCAGCTGGTCTTGAGCGCTGTCCGACATCGATAGCACCACCTTTGGATCAAGGCAACCTAACATGTCCACCTGCATCTTCCTCACAGACCGGCAGTTTGCCGGGGACACCCTTATCAACCCCGTCTAAGCACAATAGCCAGCCCTCGGTCCCTCAGATGTGGACAAGTAAAAGACCATTTCCTCCTAGCCATGAGAAAGCTAAGAGGTTGAATTTCACCATCTGCAAGCTCTTGGCTACAGAAATGCTGCCTTTCCGCCTGGTGGACACAGAGGATTTTCGAGACCTTATGTCCGTCGCAGTGCCCCAGTACCAGATGCCAAGTCGGCACTACTTCTCAAAGAAAGGTGTGCCTGCGCTCCACCAGCATGTCGCACACAACATCACCGCTTCTTTGAGAAACTCTGTGTGTGACAGGGTGCATTTCACCACAGACACTTGGACGAGTAGGCATGGACAGGGGCGTTACATGTCGCTGACTGGGCACTGGGTAACTATGGTGACAGCAGGACAAGGGGCTGCTGTCCAAGTCTTGCCGTCCCCACGAGTTGTGCGTCAATCCTCTTTATGTCATTTTTCCTCCACTGCTTCTGCCTCCTCAACCTCCTCTCGGTCTTCCACCTGCACCCAAAGCCTGTCTGGTCATGCCACAAGCTTTCTAACTGCGCAGAAGGGATCCTGCACACCTCCTTACTATGCTGGCAGTAGGGCTCAACGTCATCAGGCGGTTTTTACATTGAAATGTCTGGGAAATGTGAGTCACACAGCTGAGGAGTTGTGGTCAGCTCTGGAGAACCAATTTCATGAATGGTTGTCTCCACTGGACCTGAAACCAGGGAAGGCCGTGTGCGACAATGCTGCAAACCTGGGTGCGGCCCTTCGCCGGGGCAATGTCACACACGTGCCTTGTATGGCTCACGTGTTGAACCTGGTTGTCCAGCAATTTTTAGCCCACTATCCCAGACTAGATGGCCTTCTGCAGAGGGCACGGTCGCTGTGTGCTCACTTCCGCCGTTCGCATCCCGCAGCTCAGCGACTTACATCTCTACAGAAGTCGTTGGGCCTGCCACTTCACCGGCTAAAATGCGATGTGCCTACCCGGTGGAATTCAACTCTGCACATGTTGCAGCGACTGTGGCAGCACCGACAAGCCCTGGTGCAATACGTTCTGACGTATAGCCTGGGCCAACGAGATTCAGAGGTGGGGCAAATCACGCTGGAGGAGTGGTCTCAGATCAGGGACCTATGCACCCTTCTGCACAGTTTTGAAATGGCGACGAAGATGTTTAGTGCTGACGATGCCATTATCAGCATGACTATTCCGGTGATTTACATGCTGGAGCACATGTTAAACAGAATTCGGAGTCAGGTGGTGGCACAAGAGGAGGTGGAGGAAGTAGAGGAGGAGGAGTTGTATGCGGAAGGGCTAACATCTGCAAGGTCCAGACGGTCGGCAGCACCAGGGCGGCAGGCATGTGAGGGTGGGGGAGATGATTTTACCAGGGCGCATGGTAGCAGCCAAACTAGTGAGGAAGGTGCAGGAGCCCAGGAAGAAGTGGAGGACGAACTGATGGAAGACTCATCAGATGAGGGAGACCTTGATCACATTTCTGTTGTGCGAGGTTGGGGGGAGAGGACAGAGGAAGGAAGCATGATTGTTACCTCACCACCAACACAACAGGGACTTGGTGCTCCTGGATGCGCAACACACATGAGTGCCTTCTTGCTGCACTACCTGCAACATGACCCTCGAATTGTGAGAATTAGAAATAATCCTGACTACTGGGTTGCCACACTGTTAGATCCCCGGTACAAAAGTAAATTTGCAGAAATTATTCCTGCCATAGAAAGGGATGCACGCATGCAGGAGTATCAGCAGAGACTGTTGCAGAATCTTACATGTGCTTTTCCACAAAATACCAGTGGTGCACGTAGTGAATCTCACAGTTCCAACTTGCCAACCGTGGGACCGTCAAGTGTTCAGCACTCAAACCGTAACAGAACCACAGTATCTGCTGGTAACATCAATTTTGAGGAATCATTTCACCACTTTTTTAGCCCATCCTTTGCAAGGCCACAGGAGACAAGAAGTCTGACACATAGTCAACGCCTAGAGACGATTGTACAGTAGTATCTCCAAGTAAACATTGAAGCCACGACTGTGTCACTGGACCCTTGCTCTTTTTGGGCTTCCAATCTGGATAAATGGCCGGAGCTAGCCACTTACGCCTTGGAGATCTTGTCATGCCCCGCAGCCAGCGTTCTGTCTGAACGTGTGTTCAGCGCTGCTGGTGGTGTGCTGACAGATAAGCGCACGCGGCTCTCCACTGATAATGTAGACAGACTCACGTTCATAAAGATGAACAAATCATGGATCCGAAACGACTTTTCTACCCCTGTGTCATCCTGGGGAGAGTAAAAGCTTGATGATTGGTTAAAATCACCCTACCAACCGTTTTAAGCTTTCAAATTACTAATCATGTTTATCTGTATCTTGACTGGAAAATAATTTGGGCTTTGTAGCAGTGTGCAGCACTGATCCTATTAGGCCATCTATAATAAGCTTCACCAGATTTAAAATTAAAAATAATTTTTAGCTGCATCTAGCCCGGAAAATAATTTTGGGGCTCCGAGATGCGCAAGACACATAATTGCCTTCTTGCTGCACTACCTGCAGCATGACCCTCATATTGTCAGAATTCGAAGTAATCATGACTACTGGGTTGCCACACTCTTAGATCCCCCAAACTTTTCGATCAACCTTTTCATTTTAATAAAGACCAAAAAAATGGTCATTTTTGAAATTATAAGCATTAGCAGGTTGTTAGAAACTGAAATCAAACAGTTTTCAACTCAAAACTTTATTCTAGGTGATGTTACATTTTCACATAGGACCCCTTGTTCGAAAGGAGCTTCTGAACTCTCTCGTCCATTGAATTTGTCAGGTTTTGGATGGTTTCTGCTTCAATTGTTTTGCATGAGGACAGAATACCCTCCCAGAGCTGTTGCTTAGATGTGAACTGCCTCCCGCCATCATAGACACTCCTTTTAATGATGCTCCAAAGGTTCTGAATGGGGTAGAGGTCAGGGGAGCATGGGGGTCACACCATAAGTTTGTCCCCTTTTATGCCCATATCAGCCAGAGATGCAGATGTTTTATGTGCAGCATGAGATGGTGCATTATCATGCAGAAAAATGATCTTGCTGTGAAATACACGGTTCTTCTTCTTGAACCATGGCAGGAAGTGCTGTTTGAGAAAATCCACATACATTATGGAGTTCATCTTTAGCGCCTTCAGGGATCCTAAAGGGGCCGACAATCTCTCTCCCCATGATTCCAGCCCAAAACATTACTCCACCTCCTCCTTGTTGGCGCTGTAGCCGTGTTTGCGTGGGGTGTCCATCAACCAGCCATCCTCCACTCCATTCATCTGGACCATCGAGCGCTGCACGGCACTCATCCGTGAACAAAACAGTTTTGAAATCAGTCTTCATGTAATGTTTGGCCCACTGGAGCCGTTTCTGCTTGTGTGAAGTGGATAGAGGAGGTCGACAGGATGGCGTATGCACAGCTGCAAACCTCTGAAGGACCCTGCATCTTGTTGTTCGGGGGACGTTGGAGGCACAAGCAGCTTCAAAAACTTGTCTGCTGCTATGACAAGGCTTTTTTGCCGCTGCTCTTTCAACCTGACGTAATTGCCTGTAGGAAAGAGTCCTCAATTTGCCCTTATCAGCACGCACACGTGTGTACTGTGAATCAGCTACATACTTCTTGATTGCCAAGACACTTCATCCTGATCATCGCACAATGTTGATTGTAGTCATGCCTTGACCTAAACACTCCACAATTTGTTGCTTCTCAGCAGCCGACACATCCTTTTTCTTTCCCATTTTGGCAGAAAATGTAGGCTGCTTAATAATGTGAGAGAGCCTTCTTAAGTAGTCTTGCCTTTCATTGGACACACCTGCCAAACTAATTAGCACAGGTGTCTGCAATTGCTTACAGTGATATAAAGAGCCCTGACACACATCACCATCAATGAGTTTAACTGACAAACAAACAAATTCTTCCCTTATCACTCCTAAACACTTTTTGCATAATAATTTGGAACGCGGTGTACATGTGCTTTTCCACAAAACACCAGTGGTTCACGTAGTGAATCTTACAGTTCTAACTTGCCAACCGTGGTCTGTATGGAATTGTTCAATAAAGGGCCCAAAATTAAGATAACATAGATGGGAGAGGTCTCTATGAATAGGAATTCCTAAGTATTTGATACCCTGTGAGGGCCAGGCAAAGGGAAAGTTGGACTGGATGGAATCCTATATGGATTTAGGGAGGGAGACATCGAGGGCCTCAGACTTCGCTGCATTGATTTTAAAATTTTACCATGTAACAAAGTGATCTATTTCAGCCATAACAGCAGGGATGGATATATGTGATTGAGTGATATATACTAGGACATCATCAGCAAATAGAGAGCACTTGTACTCGGTGCCTCCCACCTCAATCCACCTAATATTGGGGTTATGGCGAATTGATGAGAGCAGGTGCTCCGTCACTAGGATGTATAAGAGAGGGGACAGAGGACATCCCTGCCTTGTCCCATTGGTGATTGTGGAAGGTGATGAAAATGTTCTGACGCACCCCCTGGGCCTTGGGACACCCGGAGCCGGACCCTTTTTGGTGGATGCTGGTGGTTGTAGTCTTCGTGGCGGCGATCCGGTTCCGTGGCTCAGGGCGGTCAAACCAGTGGCGGAACTATTTATGTGGTTTTGATGTTTAAATGTCCGACTACGCCACCCGTGGATTGCGGTCAGAGTGAACCGCCGCTACAGGGCAGACCGCTAAGGCTGGTGTTGTGGGTGCAGCAGAGCGTAGCATAACTCCCCACGGGAGGAGTATAGCCTCAGGGCAGTGTATGCGGAGGATGGGGGTGATGGTGCAGGGCAGCAGCAGTAACGACACGGAGTCAGTGATGCAGTTCAGGGCCTTTACTCACAGTTCTTATTATCCAGACCACGTCTGCAGGTAACGGCTGCCCACGTCGTACTGTGCTCACCAGGTGAGGGGCTCAGACAACTCCCAGATAACTTTGGAGCGCTTCACAGGACCCCCTTTGTGTGTCCTTTGTCTGGCCTTTCTTACCAACACTTCTGTCCGGCTGCCTCGGGCCTCCTCTTGGTAAACTTGGCGCCAGTTTCCCTGACCCTATGTGGTGCCTTCCTAGCGGGTGGAGCAAGGGGCTGCGCCACATAAAATGTCAGAGCCTCCGGTTTCTAGCTGAGGGTCGTTTCCTGCCTCCACTAGTTCGGGGACCGGTCTCCCCCTTTGGCCTGACCCCTCCACGCAGGTGGATTCGGGCGTGCGGTGGCGACTCGCCCGTCCGCACCCCTGGGATCCCTTCATTCCTCGTTCCTGGAGCCTTCTCCGCTCCTCTTCCTTCCTTCTCCTCTTGCAGGCCTGGGCCTCTGTTACTAGGCCCGCCTCCGGAGCAGAGCTCATGCAGAGCCCCTGCTCCCTGCCACTTCTGCTCAGACTTCTCTGCACTGAACTAAGATGGTGCCCACCTTTTATACTCCCTTCTCAATGCACCCAGGAACTGCTTCCTCCCTGCTCCTGCACTGCAGGGTTCCCCTTCCTCAGTGTTCCCTCCCCCCACTCCAGCCAGGGACAGGGACTGTCGTGCCCATCTCAGGGGCATATTGGTCGCCCTGCCCCACGGCAATGTGGTGTAATGCATGCAGGTGTCGGGTCCTGATCCACACTCCATCCTTATCTGAGAGTGAGATATCACACCTCTGGGTGAGGTGCAATACGTCTGTAGCAACCGAGCCCTCGGTGCTACAGTTCCATTTATCTTCAGCCTAGGTGACGTATTGTGATACAGGGCCGTGATTTTGGCTATAAAAGGGTCCCCTAGACCCCTATCCCAAGCTTTTTAAGAGAATCATATATGGCGTGCCAGGAGACTCTATGGAATGCTTTCTCAGCATCCAACGAGAGTATCTACTTACAAATTTTTAACTGCATCTAGCCCAGGAAATACTTTGTGCCTAGTAGCAGTGTCTGCTAGTCAGCGGATTATCCCGGCTGTTAAGCAAGCTACACCACCTGTAGTTTGGACACTTAATTTTTTCAAAGGAAATGCTTCGGGACCACGGGATACTTAGTGAAGAGCATCAGGAGGCACCCCAAGGCATAGGGGCTGGGACTGGCACTAGGATGCCTTGCGGTGGACAGCCGAGCTCGATCCTTATAAAAGCTTTTTAACTGCAGCAGCTTTAGTGGACGCTACTGGAGCTGGAATTACGCGGCTGCTGGCATGAGACTTGCCCTCCAATAGATCCTTGTAAATGGATTTAAAGTGTATTCATTCAAATTAGAGGGACAATTTAAATTAAAAAGCTTAGAGCTGCCTCCACCACAGGGGGGCTCTCTCGACCCACCAGCGGACAGGCACCAGTATTGGGAGAGGGGGGCTGGCCGTCAGGGTTCACCGCGGCTCTGGCACAAACCCGGCGACACGGAGGTGGCACGGGCAGGAGCGGACTGGCCGTCTCGGCTTCTCACTTTTTGGATTTTAGAAGGGCATGACATGCCTATATCTGTGTCTCCCCCTCCTTTTACTCCTCCACCTCTTTTCTTTTCGCATGACTATATGTACTTGTCACTTTTCCATGTGTTAGTTGTGTCTTCTGAGCAGTTTGTCAGCTTTTGGACACCTTTGAAGGTGTTTTCTATGTGTTTCTATGTGTTTTTGTTTGCCTGCCATTGGTTTTAACGGTGTTCGAAGGTGTTCGACGAACAGTTCGACGAACAGTTCGGCGAACACACGGGTGTTCGACGAACCGAACCGAACTCGAACACTACGGGGGTGGCTCAACACTACACAGGATTAGAAAAGTCCTTGCGAATCCATGATTTGTTCATCTTTATGAACGTGAGTCTGTCTACATTCTCAGTGGACAGCCGCGTGCGCTTATCTGTCAGCACACCATCAGCAGCGCTGAACACACGTTCAGAGAGAACACTGGCTGCAGGGCATGACAAGATCTCCAAGGCGTGAGTGGCGAGCTCCGGCCATTTTTCCAGATTGGAATACCAAAATGAGCAAGGGTCCAGTGACACAGTCATGGCTTCGATGTTCACTTGGAGATACTCCTGCACCATCCTCTCTAGGCATTGACTATGTGTCAGACTTCTTGTCTCCTGTGGCCTTGCAAAGGATGGTCTAAAAAAGTGGTGAAACGATTTCACAAAATTGCTGTTACCAGCAGATACTGTGTTACTGTTACGGTTTGAGTGATGAAGACTCGACAGTCCCGCGGTTGGCAAGTTAGAACTGTGAGATTCACTTCGTGCACCACTGGTGTTTTGTGGAAAAGCACATGTAAGATTCTGCAACAGCGTCTGCAGATACTCCTGCATGCGTCAATCCCTTTTTATGGCAGGAATTATTTCGGCAAATTTACTTTTGTACCGGGGATCTAAGAGTGTGGCAACCCAGTAGTCGAGATTACTTCGAATTCTGCAATCTGAGGGTCATGTTGCAGGTAGTGCAGCAAGAAGGCACTCATGTGTCTTGCGCATCCAGGAGGACCAAGTCCTTGTTGTGTTGGTAGCGAGGTAAGAATCATGCTTCTTTCCTCTGCCCTCTCCCCCCAACCTCGCACAACAGAAATGTGATCAAGGTCTCCCTCATCTGATGAGTCTTCCATGCCCATCGCCAGTTCATCCTCCACTTCTTCCTCGGCTCCTGCACCTTCCTCAACAGTTTGGCTGCTACCATGCGCCCTGTTAATCCCTCTCCCCCACCCTCACATGCCTGCCTCCTTGGTGCTGCCAACCGTCTGGACCTTGGAGATGTTATCCCTTCCGTATACGACTCCTCCTCTACTTCCTCCACCTCCTCTTGTCCGACCACCTGACTCTGAATTCTGTTTAATGTGTGCTCCAGCATGTAAATCACTGGAATAATTATGCTGATAATGGCATCGTCGTCAGCACTAAACATCTTCGTCGCCATTTCAAAACTGTGCAGAAAGGTGTGTGGCGCCCCTGAGGGTGCAGTCACCACAGAGTTACTGCATCTCACCCAGAGGTGTGGTATCTCACCCTCAGGTAAGGAAGGCGTATGGCTCGGGACCCTAACACCTGCATCCAACACATACCCGCAGTGGGGTTAGGGCGAGATTGCTCCTAAGGGAGAGCACAGTCCCAGGTCCCTAGCTGGTGGGAGGATCCTATGTAGTGGGTGCTTAGGGGAGCAGCTTAGGGGAGCACATGACAGGGAGAGTATAAATAGGAAGCCATCTTAGAAAGAGCAAGCCAGTCAGAGGAGGAAAAGTGACAGGAGCAGAGGCTCGGCATGAGCTCTGCTCCGGAGGCGGGCCTAGCCTGGGAGGCCCAGGACTGAAGGAGAGAAGAGAGGAGTGGGAGCAGGAAGGCTCCAGGAACCGAAGGGACCCTAGGGCTACGGGCCGTGCAGAAGGCCACCTGTACTCCCGCTGCTACCAGGAGGTAGAGGGGTCAGGCCAGATAAGGGGAACCGGTCCCTCAACTAGAGGAGAAACAGCAAGGCTCAACTAGAAACCGGAGGCAGCAGCATTTCATGTACTGCAGGCAAAAGTCCACACCAGTCTCACTAAGAAGGTAGCCACATAGGACCCAGGGGACAGAACACAAGTCGCCCGCCAAGGCCCGAGGATACCAGATAGAAGTGTCACTGGGTGTGAGGTGCAGGGAGAAGGCCAGAGAAAGGACACACAGAAGGGGGTCCTGCTAAGTACTCCGGAGCTATCTGGGGGTGGACTGAGCCCCTCACTGAGTACGCACAGCACGACGGGTGAGATAGCTCTGGTACCTGTAATCTGGACTGCAACAACTGTGAGTAAAGATCTTGGGACTGCATCACACGGACTCTGTGTTCATTACTGACTCCCTGCACTACAAACACCATTATCCACCCACACTGCCCTGAAGCTACACTCTTCCTGTGGTGAGTAATAATACCATTGCAGCAAAACCACCAGCTTCAGAGGACTGTTCCGCAGCGGCGGCCCCTTTGGCCGCACTCCACAGGTGGCGTAGTCGGACATTATAAAATCCATATATACAAATTACCGTTGGATTGACCGCCCTGGGTCACGGACCGGGTCACCACCACAGTGACTACAACCCCCAGCGTCTACCGGCCCGGCTCCGGGTACCCCACGGCCCAGGGGGCGCATCAACTTCATAGGTCCCTGATCTGAGACCACTCCTGCTGTGTGATTTGCCCCACCTCTGGATCTCGTTGGACCAGGCTATACGTCAGAAACTATTGCACCAGGGCTTGTCGGTGCTGCCACAGTCGCTGCAACATGTGCAGAGTTGAATTCCACCGTGTCGGCACATCGCTTTTCAGCCGGTGAACTGGCAGGCCCAATGACTTCTGTAGAGATGTAAGTCGTTGAGCTGCGGGATGCGAACGGCGGAAGTGAGCACACAGCGACCGTGCCCTCTGCAGAAGGCCATCTAGTCCGGGATAGTGGGCTAAAAATTTATGGACAACCAGGTTCAACACGTGAGCCATACAAGGCACGTGTGTAACATTGCCCCGGCGAAGGGCCGCACCCAGGTTTGCAGCATTGTCGCACACGGCCTTCCCTGGTTGCAGGTCCAGTGGAGACAACCATTCATGAAACTGGGTCTCCAGAGCTGACCACAAGTCCTCAGCTGTGTGACTCACATTTCCCAGACATTTCAAAGTAAACACTGATGCCGTTGAGCCCTGCTGCCAGCATAGTAAGGAGGTGCGCAGTTAGAAAGCAGGTGGCATTACCAGACAGGCTTTGGGTGCAGGTGGAGGACCGAGAGGAGGTTGAGGAGGCAGAAGCAGTGGAGGAACTTCTAGATAAAGAGGATTGACGTACAACTCGCGGGGACGGCAAGACTTGGACAGCAGCCCCTTGTCCTGCTGTCACCATAGTTACCCAGTGCCCTGTCAGCGACATGTAACGCCCCTGTCCATGCCTACTCGTCCAAGTGTCTGTGGTGAAATGCACCCTGTCACACACAGAGTTTCTCAAAGAAGCGGTGATGTTGTGTGCGACATGCTGGTGGAGCGCAGGCACACCTTTCTTTAAGAAGTAGTGCCGACTGGGCATCTGGTACTGGGGCATTGCGACGGACATAAGGTCTCAAAAATCCACTGTGTCCTCCAGGCGGAAAGGCAGCATTTCTGTAGCCAACAGCTTGCAGATGGTGAAATTCAACCTCTTAGCTTTCTCATGGCTAGGAGGAAATGGTCTTTTACTTGTCCACATCTGAGGGACCGAGGGCTGGCTGTTGTGCTTTGACGGGGTTGAGTAGGGTGTCCCTGGCAAACTGCCGGTCTGTGAGGAAGATGCAGGCGGACATGTTAGGTTGCCTTGATCCAAAGGTGGTGCTCTCGATGTCAGAGAGCTCTCAACACCAGCAGGTGTTTCCACTTCCCAATGAACTGGCGACCTGCCAATCACACTGGCTGTTGCAGGTAAAGAGGTGGCAGGTCTGCGTCCAAAAACATGTGTGACTGCTGTCCCCCCAGTCACAGAGGATGAAGAGGCCGCGGATGCACAAGATGGGGCAGACGGTGGTTGGCCCAGCCTGCTAGGCCGCATTGTAGCACAGTGAGCTTCCCACTGCAACTTATGCTTCATATCCATGTGACGGTACATGCATGAAGTACTCAAACTATGGATTTTTTGGCCTCTACTTAGCTTTTGGTGACAAATATTACAGATAACACGAGTTGGGTCATCCTTATCGATCTGAATAAATGCCCAGGCTATGCAAGGCTTAGAGCCCATGCGACCTGAAGAGCCACTACGACTTGTGGTCAGAGGCGGAGTTGTGGTTGAGGATGCAGTTGTTGACGTGCTTCCAGTACTCCGTCTCTGTCCAGGAAGGCGCAACCTAACCTCGTCGTCAATAGCATCTGTGACGCCCCGCTGCGCTTGGTATCACAGATCCTAGAAGAGTGTATTGATGGAATCCTCCACAAGAGGCCCCCATAAACATTCACACATCTCCACCTTCCACCTCAGACCAGCAGAGGGAGCCCGTTAGGGATATAAATAGGGAAGGTGGAGCTAGGCAGTTCAGTTCCTCTGAAGAGTTCCTGCAGTAGAGAAGCCTAAGAGAGGTCAGTCTGCAGTGGAGCTCAGTCTAGTCTAGAGAACTCAGTTAATAGTTCAGCAGTGGAGCACGAGGCTCCTGCTAGCTAGATTCAGGGAGCCCAGATAGAGCTTAAGGTGTGCTGGCGTCATAAGATCGGTGAAGCGCGGCAAGCTGCCGTTAGTGTGTATAGCCTATTGAGGGCCCGAGTAGGCCGAAGGCGAGTGGCGAGTTAGTACATAAGGGGCAGAGGAGCTTAACCAGCTCACCCCAAAGCATTTACCGGACACCGGATCCGAGCTTACCGGGATCTCTATGACCCAGTAAGGCATAACCGGAATCCCTGGAGAACTACAAGTCCCAGGATCGCTAAGGTGTTGATACGTAACAGAGCCAGGAGACGCTTAGGCCCCGCATACTGGGAGCGTGAACTTCAAGAGAAGGCCCTACCACAAGGTCAGCCAGCGCAGGACAGAGACAAAGTTAGGCCTAGCTCCAGGCAGGTCAGAAACTTACTGCGCAGAGGCAAGAAACAGGAGGCCCTACACCCGCTCATTGTGGAGGATCCTGATATGCACCCTTCACCCTACAGTGCTCCAGGATGTGCCTGAATTTCCTCCAGTAAAAGGTACTGAAGTGACTACCGTGTCCGTTTCCGTTCTTGCTCTGACCCAGCTGGGTCTCGCCTGTCCTGCATTCCCCCTGCATACGCTGCCCTGAGACCTAGCTCCACCTGTGGGGAGCTATACCATCGAGCTGCCTTATCACGGGCCTCAGTGGACTGCTGCAGCGCTGGTGCTTCTCACCAGATACCACAGGTGGTGTCACAAACTCTTATAAAATTAACAATTATCCACCCTTTTAAAGAGTGACCCCAGGGTACGGGCCAGGGAGCCGACCACCGCGACATCCCAAAGGCCAGGCAAAGGCCCGGGTGACCTCATCGACTGGCTGACTGTGGGTTGACAGTAAGTGGGATCTCCAACCTTGTCATCATCACCCTGTGTGTTATCACACCCGTCGTCCTCAAAGCCAACCTCTTCCTGCCCTGACCGAAAAGTCAAGTTGTCGCTCCAATCAGGTATTTGAGTCTCATCATCGTCTTCATCATTGTCTCCACCAACAGGAGTTACAGTTTGGGAACGAGGGTCTACATTATGCTCAGAACCTTCTTCATCTGGTCCTGGATCCGACTTATAAAGATTCTGGGCATCAGTGCAGATCATTTCCTCGTCTGGATTAACAGAAGCTCTGGAGCAGACCTCCGTTTCCCAGGCTATAGTATGAGTAAACAGCTGTGCAGACTCAACCATCTGTGTTACCCCATACTCAGACGGGCAGCTGGAGACTTGGGAGCTGTGAGGAAGCAAGTGTGATTGGGGTGACACCTCTGAGGACTGGAGTATTTGTGATGTTGAAGTTGAGGTGGAGGAGAGCCCACCTGAAGGAGCACTTGATATCCGCTGAAGCACCTGCTGTTTTTGTGCCTCATCTGGAATTTGTAGCGATGGGCGTGTCCGTAACAAAGGGATCGTATCACATTGTCCACGAAAAGAAGTCGACATGTTAGTTTGGCTGGAAGATGGTCTTTCTTCTGCAGATGTTACTCCCCCCCACCGCGGGGGGCTCGACCCACCAGCGGACAGGCAAAAGTATTAGGAGAGGGGGGCTGGCCGTCAGGGTCCACCGCGGCTCTGGCACAAACCCGGCGACACGGAGGTGGCACGGGCAGGAACGGACTGGCCGTGTCGGCTTCTCACTTTTTGGATTTTAGAAGGGCATGACATGCCTATATCTGTGTCTCCCCCTCCTTTTACTCCTCCACCTTTTATTTTCGCATGACTATATGTACTTGTCACTTTTCCATGTGTTAGTTATGTCTTCTGAGCAGTTTGTCAGCTTTTGGACACCTTTGAAGGTGTGTTCTATGTGTTTCTATGTGTTTTTGTTTGCCTGCCATTGGTTTTAACGGTGTTCGAAGGTGTTCGACGAACAGTTCGGCGAACACACGGGTGTTCGACGAACCGAACCGAACTCGAACACTACGGGGGTGGCTCAACACTACTCTGCAGACCGCCGGGGGGGAGCAGCCTGAAAAATGCTCGAGTTTCCCATAGACTTACATTGGGCTCGTTGCTCGAGCACCCGAGTATTCCAATGTGCTCGAACATAGCATCGAGCACTCAAGCATTTTAGTGCTCGCTCATTACTACACACAACATAATTCCCCACATGTACTTTTCAGAAAGTGATACATTTAATTAAATGAGAGATACAGATTATATTTCTACTAGAGGAGAATGAATTGATTTTAATTGAATTGAAGTCTTGACAAATTTTTTGCAATTTGCTAAAGCCGTCGATTTCAAACAATATGTGATTTGCTTCTCGCTAATCACCTAAAATGGCTAACATCATTTAACTCATGGGAGAAAATTGCATCATCTGGAAAGGACTCACATGACCTCAGGCATAGCCAGCAGGCTTTCTTTTATTGTCTTGCAGCTATCACATGATATAAGACATGACTTAAAAGCTTTGATGAATTGGCTTCATTTTCTTTTGTTTCATAGAATCCACTTCATAGAAATGACAAATATGCATATTAAAGCTTAGTTTTCCTATTGCTTGTCATGCCTCTGGATTCGAACCCTTGGTTTTGTGTTCTTTGGTTGGCATCTCTTTCTGCTGAGCCACAGTAGATTCACCTTTTCTTTTGGTGTTTTAGTTCTGTTATCTTTGTTTTTGTCGCTTTTGGGTAACAGGTGTTTTTCATTTACTCTGTTTGTCTGTCCAATCACCTTTCGGATGCAGCTTTTAATACCTTCCCTTACTGCTGTTTCCTGCTAGCGATAGATTTTGTTGGATTCATTCATTTAGCTGTAGTTTGCACTGGTTGCATTTGTTTTGTGTGTGATTCCTTTATTCTTCAGGGAATTGCTATTCTAGTGATCCTAGGAGCTGCTAAGGACATTCAGAGTAAGCTGCTGTCGAGTGGGTGCACCATTGCGTTATCTTAGGGTGATAACCTCCACGGTCAAGCAGAGACAGACCAGGGTCAGAGAAGGGCTTTTTCCTAGTCTGAACATTGACCTGTCAGGTTCAGGTATTTGTCTTCCTGGTTTGTACGTTACCTGTGTGAATGTGCTTTGGCAGTCATGACACCGCTTGCTTTATTTAAAGCCATAACTCGGTTGGGTGTGGAATCAATGAGCTCTGCTATCTGTAATTGTATAAGGGGGGGAGTGGCCAAAAGCCAAAAGGGGCGACACAAATGGTGATGTTATCACATTAAAAATGCTTTATTACACATGAATCATATAAACAGGACATAGTACAAAAATTGGGATACATATTATAAAAACACTCATAACGGCCATCAAGAGTGGTGGCACATAGTATTTCATGAGCAATTTGATTCATGCTGCCCTCGTCTGGCTTCCAGTCTTCTGGCATCCAACATCATCATATCATTGTATGGACTGTTAAGTGCCAGAGGCACCCATGTTGCCAGGCTGATTATGCCAATCACAGACATGAAGACCAGCTGCCACAAAGGTCCAACTAGATGCCAGACCAAGGCTCATGAATTGAATTGCTCTTCTCTATATACAATATTTCACAGAGTAACATAAATGTTATTATTAACTATTTGTACATAAAATATTTTGATCCATACCTATTAACTTTTATTTTCCCAGACCTATTACTAGTAGATTAGTTATAATTTTGAAGAGTGGGTAAATGGCTTGTGCATATTCAATGTTAGCAGATGCATACTTCTATTCTGTGGAGAATTTATTTCTTCTAACTCTTCTGTAAGAGTGAATCTCTTGGATTATTTCTGAAAGGAATCCCTCATCTCCCAGAGGCTGAGGAGTAATAATTAGCTCTCCTGCATTATTCAAAAAGGATAGTGCATCATTCATGCAAGAATGAAACATTGTCTCTGATTTGCAATACTAATTTGTTGATCTCTTGCAGAAAGCCATGGCCATATGCAAAGCAATGAAAGAGTATGCCGGCTATTTTAACAGTGAAAAACACAGGAACAATCAATTCATTTGAATATTAATTACCTGCAATTAACGTGTCCTTCCTAATGGCTTGAAAAGAAGCAAATTACTTGGAGAAAGACTAATTAAGATGATGTAATTTTGTCTACAGAGAATAATTCATTCACTGTCAGACGGATCATCTAATTAAAGTATCTCATTAATTAATGTCTCGTGAAATTGACTGATAAAATGCTTCAATGAATGCCAGCTAAAATCCTGGGCAAATTAATAATATGCCCCTTTCTTCCTACTCATCAATATATCAACAAAGAGGTGGATACACATTACTTTCTACACAAAAGTGCTGGTTTTACAAGGAAATGATGGTAAAATATTGCAGATTAGGCATTCAAATATCTTCCTACAATTAGAAAGTCATTAGCTGACAAACTGCACATGTAATAATAGAATGGAAGCCTACAGGTTATTAGATAACATTAATTAAGATGGTATAATGGTAATCGCACAAAAAAACTTGCAGATTGGGACAATTGTGTCACTGAATCTGTTTGTGAATAAAAAAACAGGATAAAATGTGGCTTTCCCCAAATAGATTTTTATAGCTGTGAGCCTTGGATATATAAAACCTGTACGCTTGGGGATACAGGTGATAGCTTTATAATAGCTTGCTTAAATAAACACAATGCATGTGTTGGAATTAGGTCAATGATTAATTGTAATGCGGCTTCATCATGGGAGAAATGGCTTCTGTGGCTACAAAAGTACCATTATTACCGCAAAGGGCATGGGTGGAGTAGAATTTAAAGAATTATTCCATCTTAGACATTTGTGGTGTAACCAGTGGATACTCCAAAAATGTCTGACAGACTGATAAACTGCGCACATAAGATCACCTCTTCATTCACAACAGCAGCCAAAAAATTGGAATCTTAGGAATGTGGATCCTGCATCTATCAGACATTTATAGCGTATCCTGTGAATATGGCAAAAATTTCTAGGATGGAAATATCCATTTTGATAAACTCAAAATATTGATTGTTTTAGTTTATATATGAAACTCAAAATATTGATTGTTTTAGTTTATATATATTTTTGAAATATATTTATGCATACTTACATAGAATCACCATACTCCATAACACTTTACAAATATTATCGGCACTGTCCACATTCACAATCTAGATTCCCTATTAGTATGTCTTGGGACTCTGGGAGGAAACCAGAGAACCCAGAGGAAACCCACACAAACATGCGGAAAACATACAAACTATATATATATATATATATATATATATACATACAGTCATGTCCGAAACTGATGGCATCATTGAATTGGTCCAGAAAATCAGAAAATGAAGTAATTTATATACTTGAGTATAAGCTGACCAGAATATAAGCCGAGGCACCTAATTTTGCCAAAAAAACTGGGAAAACTTATTGACTCGATTATAAGCCTAGGGTGGGATATGCAGCAGCTACTGGTAAATTTCCCCATCCTGGTAAGCATTGCCCACTCATCCCCAATCCTGGTATGCATGACCCCCTCTTCCTCAATCCTGGTATGCATGGCCCCTTCATCTCCCAATCCTGGTATGCATGGCCCCCTTATCTCTCAATCCTGGTATGCATGGCCCCCTCATTACCAATCCTGGTATGCATGGCTCCCTCATGCCCAATCCTGGTATGCATGGCCCCTACCATCACCAATCCTGGTATGCATGGCCCCATCATCACCAATCCTGGTATGCATTGCCCCCTCATCCCCAATCTTGGTATGCATGGCCCCCTCATCACCAATTCTGGTATGCATGGCCCCCTCATCACCAATTCTGGTATGCATGTCCCTCCCTATCCTGGTATGCATGGCACCCTCATCCCCAATCCTGGTATGCATGGACTTCAATCCTGGTATGCATGGCCCCCAATCCTGGTATGCATGGCCCCCCTATCCTGGTATCCATGGCCCCCATCCCCATCCTGGTAAGCATGGTTCCCCATCACTGCACACATGAAAAAAATAAACACTTCTACTCACCTTCCTTCTCTCTGCTCCAGCACTGCGTGCTGTTCTGCCAGCAGCTGATCTCTGCATCTGAGCAGCACATGACGTCACAGCCATGCACCCTCAGATGCTGAGGTGAGCTGCGGGAATATTAACGCCTCTCCATGCTGGGCTTTGGGCATGGAGAGGAGTAAATATTAATATTATTTAATAGCGCAAACTGTAGTCGCAGCCACGGCTCCTGCTGCGGCTCAACGATCCTGTGTTCCCGCTACTAAAGAGAATGAATATTCACTCTTCTCCACACCGATTGGAGTGGAGAGGAGTGAATATGAATACTCTCTAATAGCGGGCACACAGGATCGCTGAGCCGCAGCAGGAGCCGTGGCTGCAGTGTGCGCTATTAAAGAAAATATATATTCACTTTTATCCATTCCCATGGGCATGGAGAAGAGTGAATATTCATTTTCTTTAGCAGTGGGCAAACATGGTAGCTGCAGCAGCTGGCTACTGACTGTGCCTCACTAATCTGCCGCCGTAACCCCTCCCCCACAACCTTCAACAGCTGGAATGTAAGTATATACTTGAGTATAAACCGAGGGGGGCTTTTTCAGCATAGAAATTGTGCTGAAAAATTCGGCTTTTACACGAGTATATGATGCGCCCCCAGGGCTGTGGGGTACTCGGTGCCGGGCCGGTCGTTGCTAGGGGAGATGTCACAGTGGCAGTGACCCGGTCCGTGACCTAGGGCGGTCAATCAAAAGGGGAATATTTACAGGGAATTGATAAAGTTTTTATATATATAGTTCGTGACGCCACCGGTGGCATGCGGCTAAAGGGAGCCGCCGCTGCAGAGCAGGTCCTCTGGAGCTGATGTTAGTGCAGCAAAGCTGGTGTGGCTCTCCACAGTTAGAGCTTAGCTCCAGGGCAGTGTAGATGTTGTAGATGTTGATGTGATGCTGGGCGTTGTAGTGCAGGGTTGATGGCGCAGATAGTAATCACAGAGACAGTGGGGTGCTGTCTTCCGAGTTTACTCACAGTTATTAAGTTCCTCACGTTACAGGTTCCAGACTACAACCTCCCACGTCACGCTGCGTTCCCCAGGCAGGGGTTCAGCAATCCCTCAGGTAATTCAAGAGTGCCTGACAGGACCCCTTTCTATGTGCCTTCCTCAGTCGTCTTCCTGCGCTGGCTCTCGCCCTCCTGCCCTGCGCCTCGCAATCAGTGTCCCAATCTGGTGACCTCGGGTCTTGTCGGGTGACCTGCAGTCCCCTGGATCCTCTGTGGCTACCTTTTCAGCGATATAATTGCGGATGTGGCCACTGCACCTTACAAGTACAGCAGCCTCTGGTTCCTAGCTGAGCCTTGTAGTTCTCCACTAGTGTAGGGGCCGGTCCCCTATGCGGCTCGATCCCTCCACCGCCTGGCAGATTCGGGCGTACGGGTGGCCTCCAGCACTTCCCGTACCCCAGGGATCCCTTCTGTCCCTGGAGCCTTTCTCCTGCTCCCTCTCCTCTCTCAGTCCTGGGCCTCTCGGGCTAGGCCCGCCTCCCTAGCAGAGCTCCTGCAGAGTCTCTGCTCCTTCAACTTCTCCTCCTCTGACTAAACACACTCTCTAAGATGGCTCCCCTTTTTATACAGCTTCTTTCAAGTGCTCCCCTAAACTACGTCCTCCACCCACACCCACTACATGGTTCCCCCTCACTTGGTTCCCCTCCACTCGAGCCAGGGACCAGGGACTGTGCTCTCCCTTAGGAGAAATCTCGCCCTGCCCTACTGAAGTGGACGTGTTGGATGCAGGTATTACGGTCCCGAGCAGCACTCTATCCTTACCTGAGAGTGGGATACCACACCTCTGGGTGAGATGCAGTACCTCTGTGGTGACTGAACCCGCAGGGTCGCCACATACCCCCTTGGTAAAACACAGCACGTCCGCGGGCTGGAACAAAGTAAAACAGGGTATTTTACAGACATGCAAATTTTTAGAATGCATTCACATATAAGATCATAAACACAACTTTTCTTCCCTTTATGGGAGGCACTTTTCCTTGAATGTTACTGGTACATTTTCGCCACAACGTTATAAGAATTTTTAAATAACATTTTTCTTCACATATAAAACATTTTCCACATAAAACATGTTTCATATAAAACATTTATCAAGCAAATACAACATTTCTCATCTCAAACATTTTTAATCAACTGCAGTGAAATTTATAGCCGGATGTCCTTTTCACTGGTAAAGGTGCAACATGAGCTTGAGGGACCCGTTCGAAAACCCTCAACGTAGGCCCTGGGCGTGGCTGCAGGGCATAGATGATCCAGGTGTTGGACCATGTCTTCGGCCACGCCAAACGGGTTTTTGTTCTGAGGTCATTCGTTGTTACATAAAACCAATAAGGGGCACTTTAAGAAGTGCAACTATTTACAATGGGAACTTTTGGCTGCTCACAGTCCTCAGCCTCTCAGTTCTGGTACCCTTACCGGGTAATCAAATAAACACACACATAAATCTGTCAAACTTGCAGTGTCTCTGCCATACCTTTCCAGGTAACTATATACAAGCAGCTTTTAGAGCAAACAGTTCAGCAGTGAGGTTCCCTCCGGGGAGGAAATTCCTGATTCTTGCAGGCTGACCCAGCCGGGTCTCCAGCCTGGGGCTGCGGGGGCATGTCTCTTCTTCTTGCCAACCTGGTACACCTGAAGGGCGTACCACCCGTGTTCGCCCTTGTGGCATGTGAAGGCAATGTAGTCGCCGGGGTATAAGTCCCGGCCGGGATGCCACTGTTGGAGGTGGGGTTCTACATCTCGCCGGATAACAAATACGTTTCTATCAGTGTGGGACTCCCGTATAAAGCCCCACCCAGCATCCAGGTCAAATTTGACCACTATCCCCTCCAGACGGGGACTGGGTGTGGTGGACTTTACCTGGCGGGCCCGGGCCTTGGCCGCCATGTTCCTGGCCTCCATGTGCACCCACCGCACCTGCCGGTCATAGCGCTCCTCTTCCAACTGCAGGAGCTCCCTCCTGCAGTGCTCTTCCCTCCGGAGGGCCTGGGCCTGCGTCTCCCGCGGGAACCCCATGAGGTCCCCTTCCCGGTCGTCCCACCGGAACTCCTCTCCTCCTGGGCAGGCGACTGGGGGTGCAGGCGTGGGCGTCAGCGGGAGTCCCTGCTGGTTCTCTTCCCTTGTAGACCAGTCCTAAGTGGGGCCTCCGTATGCCCACTCAGGTGCGGGGGCTGGTGGCTCCGGTAGGGGGTCCAGGAGCAGGTCAGCTGAGCAGGCACCCAGGTACAGAGGTTCCGCCTGGGGATCGAGGAGCTGGTCGGCGGAGAAGGCACCCAGTGTAGTAGACTCTGGGCTTTGGAGTAAGTCGGGAGCGTACACGCCCGGGTATGGAGGTGCCGCCAGGGGGCCCAAGAGTGAGTCAGCGCGGTCTGCGCCTGGGACAGGGAAACTCTTCCTACCTGATCCCGCGGCTGCTCCTGGGCTGCCCTCCGCCTCCTGGTCCTGGTTAAACTACGCCGGGGCTGGGGTGCTGCCGGTGGACTCCGATGCTTGCTGCCGTCTCGCCCACATCTTTTCCAGCACCTCTCTATTCCAGCTGGCGATGGCTGTTTGCTGGGCCTCTCCCACTCGCCGACTTAGCTCGCACATCTCGGCGTGGAGGAACTCCGCGTCCTCCAGGGACAGCTTACTGATCACCTCTCCCAAGGTAAGAGGTGTCTCATCTTGCTGCAGGCCGCAGGCCGGAGTACCAGGCTCACCTCCTTCCATCTTGCCTGCTGGGTTTGGTCTGTCTGGTATGCTTAAGACCACACCCTGTCTCCCAGTCTTCTTCTTTTTCCCCTCCCCTTTTGGGGCGGTCCCATGGCTGCTTCCTGACGGCGACACCAGGGGGCAGCTCCCCCACCTTGATGGACACATCCACGTTCATGGTCACTGCTGCTTGGGGGCGTGCTCCGTTTTTGGCGCCATTTTGGGACCCGGCCCACGATGAGAGGCGGTCTCTTATTGTCTTTTGGTTCACACATAATGGCGCCAGTTCTTCTGGGGCGGGCGCCACATTCAGTATAAAACACAGTCTCTAGGCGCACAATACCCGGTGATAACGGGTGGGTTCATATCCTGTTCGTGAAGCCAAGTTGACGCGCCCCCAGGGCCGTGGGGTACTCGGTGCCGGGCCGGTCGTTGCTAGGGGAGATGTCACAGTGGCAGTGACCCGATCCGTGACCCAATGTGGTCAATCAAAAGGGGAATATTTACAGGGGATTGATAAAGTTTTTATATATATAGTTCGTGATGCCACCTGTGGTATGCGGCTAAAGGGAGCCGCCGCTGTGGAGCAGGACCTCTGGAGCTGATGTTAGTGCAGCAAAGCTGGTGTGGCTCTCCACGGGTAGAGCTTAGCTCCAGGGCAGTGTAGATGTTGTAGATGTTATAGGTGATGCTGGGCGTTGTAGTGCAGGGGTGATGGCGCAGATAGTGATCACAGAGACAGTGGGGTGCAGTCTTCCGAGTTTACTCACAGTTATTAAGTTCCTCAGGTTACAGGTTCCCAGGTTCCGGACTACAACCTCTCACGTCGCGCTGCGTTCACCAGGCAGGGGTTCAGCAATCCCTCAGGTAATTCAAGAGTGCCTGACAGGACCCCTTTCTATGTGCCTTCCTCAGTCGTCTTCCTGCGCTGGCTCTCGCCCTCCTGCCCTGCGCCTCGCAATCAGTGTCCCAATCCGGTAGCCTCGGGTCTTGACGGGCGACCTGCAGTCCCCTGGACCCTCTGTGGCTACCTTTTCAGCGATATATTTGCGGATGTGGCCACTGCACCTTACAAGTGCAGCAGCCTCCGGTTCCTAGCTGAGTCTTGTAGTTCTCCACTAGTGTAGGGGCCGGTCCCCTCTGCGGCTCGATCCCTCCACCGCCAGGCAGATTCGGGTGTACGGGTGGCCTCCAGCACTTCCCGTACCCCAGGGATCCCTTCTGTCCCTGGAGCCTTTCTCCTGCTCCCTCTCCTCTCTCAGTCCTGGGCCTCTCGGGCTAGGCCCGCCTCCCTAGCAGAGCTCCTGCAGAGCTCCTCCTCTGACTGAACACACTCTCTAAGATGGCTCCCCTTTTTATACAGCTTCTTTCAAGTGCTCCCCTGAACTACGTCCTCCACCCACACCCACTACATGGTTCCCCCTCACTTGGTTCCCCTCCACTCCAGCCAGGGACCAGGGACTGTGCTCTCCCTTAGGAGCAATCTCGCCCTGCCCTACTGAAGTGGACATGTTGGATGCAGGTGTTAGGGTTCCGGGCAGCACTCTATCCTTACCTGAGAGTTGGATACCACACCTCTGGGTGAGATGCAGTACCTCTGTGGTGACTGAACCCGCAGGGGCGCCACATATATATAGTATTTCTCCCAGAAAATTATTTCAATTACATGTTTTGTTATACACATGTTTATTTCCTTTGTGTGTATTGGAACAACACAAAAAGAGAAAAAAAGGTAAATTTTACATAATTTCATATAAAACCCAAAATAGCCTTAAAGACTAAGTGTTGCTTTAAATTTATTTCCATAAATCAACAGCACACATGAAAATTAGAAACTTTGTAATATATATTAGAGAAATCCACTTCTTTCTTCTCCTGACCTGATCTTTCATTCTCAAAAGGTTCAGTTCACAGGTAAAATGTGTCTTCAGTGAATACAGATTTTGCCATTACTGAGACAGGAGATGAGAGTTGGTGCTCGTAAAGTTTCTTGAGAACTTGCAGTAGAATATCTGCCTCTAGTTCCTCCCTTCTCCCCTCTACATAGAATTTTAAAAGCTCCAATTGTCATCTCCTATTTCAGTAATGTGTCTTCACTGAGTACAGATTTTACCCATCAATTGAGAGTGAAAAATCAGTCCAGTCAGAGAAAGGACGATTTGATGATGTATAGTATAAAGTTGCTTATTTTCATATGAAATAAAAATTAAAATGACAGTTACTCTTTAAAGGGAACCTGACAGCTAATGCAAGCTACCCGAACTATGGGCAGCATGTATCAGACTATGGGCAGCTTCTCCCCGCCAGCTCCCCTTGAGTGACAGCTCTCTACCTGAGTGCATGTATAAGGAAAGGCCCATCATTCCAGGGCAGCGGGCAGTGAGAAGCCACCGAGGACCCACCTTTCCGACTAGTCTTCCGTGCGGCTCGGTCTATGAAGGCTTTTAAAGTATGTTTCTCACTGAAATGATGTAGTATTTCCTAGTTAAACACATATGGCTGAAATTATACGGCCGGTGCATGATACATGCTGAACGTGGATCCGGCATGTTACAGCTGTCAGGTTCCCTTTAGTGATAGAATGCAAAATTAGTAAAGAATATGTGGCCCTTTGATCTAAGTAATTATAATTGCTTTTCTTAGGGTTTTTTTAAAATCAACGTGGCAATTAGGAAAGATCAAAAATTCTAAATGGGTTTAAAAAATTATTTTTTGTTAATATATTTCTATGGCTAACCAAAAAATGTGGTTAAGTAAGTGGACATTTAATAAAATTGTCCATCTTCAAAATGTATTCTAGTTCTGTCTCTATTTGACCTGCTACAAAGAAATGCCAAAAGTTGAGATTGGAAAAGTTAGTTGTTATTAAATGGTTTTGAAAAAAAGATGTGTAAACGATTTTAAGAAAATAATTTTTGATGAGACTAAAATAATTTATACTGTTATATATGAGGTTAGATGAAAGAGCAATCCCTTTGTAATTGTCTGTAAAAATGCCACCTAAATTCACATTCCGATACATTTAGTTTATCATTACTTCAAAATAGAATAACCCTTTTTTTCAATTTAGTGTATCATTTATGTTGTGTATAAAGCAGTTCCCTGACTGCCAATAACTCAGTAGATTATATTTATGTTCATGCTAAAAATCAATAACGAAGTGAAATATGATTCAGCTTAGCGCCTGAAGGTTACATTTTTCTTCAGAAATGGACATCCCTATAAGAACAATTGGTTTTATGATCTCATCAATGTGTTAAAGGCTGCTAAGTAACCCCATTTCCCCCGTATACTTGTCATTATAGATTATATGAAATGTTTTCCTTCTTGTTTTTTTTTTTATTTGCATTAAGTTACAATAAATTTGCCTCATTTCCTAACAACCAACCTGCCTGACGTTGGATTTTACCAGTCAGAAGTGAACATTTTTTTTGTGGCCAAATTACAGTATATAGATGATTAATTAGCTTGTATATTTCTTGGAGGTAAATATTGATTTTTTTATGAAAATAACATTTTAGTAATGAATTTTTTTGTTCAAAGTATGAATATATTTATACAAATATCTGTCAAGCCCAATATACAGAGACAAAGACAGCTTTTGACAATGACATTTTAGCAGTGCAAATACATATCCTAGGCTCAAATGCATGCTATATCAATAAATCATGTCCATATGAAGTATGTTCTGTTTAAAAAATAAAGTCTCCTTGGTAAAATACTAAATCTAAACATTAAGGGGAACCTGACAGATGATAGATTATATTCTTCAAAGAATAATACATTTTTGGAGCCCATTTTGAATGTTTGATGTCTTTCCTAATTATCGCATTGATTTTTAAAAATACCGAAGAAATGCAATCATAATTACTTAGATCGAAGGGCCACTTATTCTTTACTAATTTTGTAATCCATCACTTAAAGGGAACCTGACAGCTGAAAAATGACTGATCCACGGGCAGCCTGTATCAGACACTGGCTGCATGATTTCAGCCATATGCACTGTGTTCCAAATTATTATGCAAATAATATTTTCTCAGATTTTCCCAAATTACCTATATGAATTGCAGTCATTGTAATTTTCCAGTCAAATAACTATTAGAGTACAATTGAAAGGTTTTTGTACAAACTGCCTATGATAACAGTATATTTTTAAAAAAATAAAAAACTCAAACTGCACTCAAAATGCATGTTCCAAATTATTATGCACAGCAGAGTTTTCAACCTTTTCATCTTCAGCTGTTGCTCAGACCCCGTCCAGATGATTAAAATATCGTCAATGAAACGATAGTAGGCTGGAGGCCTGATGGGACATGAGGACAAGAAGTCACTTTCAAGCTTGGCCATGAAAAGATTTGCGTACTGTGGAGCAATTTTACTTCTCATCGCTGTACCAGTCTCCTGTAGATATACAGTACAGACCAAAAGTTTGGACACACCTTCTCATTTAAAGATTTTTCTGTATTTTCATGACTATGAAAATTGTACATTCACACTGTGGGCATCAAAACTATGAATTAACACATGTGGAATTATATGCTTAACAAAAAAGTGTGAAACAACTGAAAATATGTCTTATATTCTAGGTTCTTCAAAGTAGCCACCTTTTGCTTTGATGACTGCTTTGCACACTCTTGGCATTCTCTTGATGAGCTTCAAAAGGTAGTCACCGGAAATGGTCTTCCAAAAATCTTGAAGGAGTTCCCAGAGATGCTTAGCACTTGTTGGCCCTTTTGCCTTCACTCTGCGGTCCAGCTCACCCGAAACCATCTCGATTGGGTTCAGGTCTGGTGACTGTGGAGGCCAGGTCATCTGGCGTAGCACCCCATCACTCTCCTTCTTGGTCAAATAGCCCTTACACAGCCTGGAGGTGTGTTTGGGGTCATTGTCCTGTTGAAAAATAAATGATGGTCCAACTAAACGCAAACCGGATGGAATAGCATGCCGCTGCAAGATGCTGTGGTAGCCATGCTGGTTCAGTATGCCTTCAATTTTGAATAAATCCCCAACAGTGTCACCAGCAAAGCACCCCCACACCATCACACCTCCTCCTCCATGCTTCACGGTGGGAACCAGGCATGTAGAGTCCATCCGTTCACTTTTTCTGCATCGCACAAAGACACGGTGGTTGGAACCAGAGATATCAAATTTGGACTCATCAGACCAAAGCACAGATTTCCACTGGTCTAATGTCCATTCCTTGTGTTCTTTAGCCGAAACAAGTCTCTTCTGCTTGTTGCCTGTCCTTTGCAGTGGTTTCCTAGCGGCTATTTTACCATGAAGGCCTGCTGCACAAAGTCTCCTCTTAACAGTTGTTGAAGAGATGTGTCTGCTGCTAGAACTCTGTGTGGCATTGACCTGGTCTCTAATCTGAGCTGCTGTTAACCTGCGATTTCTGAGGCTGGTGTCTCGGATAAACTTATCCTCAGAAGCAGAGGTGACTCTTGGTCTTCCTTTCCTGGGTTTCCTCATGTGAGACAGTTTCTTTGTAGCGCTTGATGGTTTTTGCAACTGCACTTGGGGACACTTTCAAAGTTTTCCCAATTTTTCACACTGACTGACCTTCATTAAGTAAAGTAATGATGGCCACTCGTTTTTCTTTACTTAGCTGCTTTTTTCTTGCCATAATACAAATTTTAACAGTCTATTCAGTAGGACTATCAGCTGTGTATCCACCAGACTTCTGCACAACACAACTGATGGTCCCAACACCATTTATAAGGCAAGAAATCCCACTTATTAAACCTGACAGGTCATACCTGTGAAGTGAAAACCATTTCCGGCGACTACCTCTTGAAGCTCATCAAGAGAATGCCAAGAGTGTGCAAAGCAGTCATCAAAGCAAAAGGTGGCTACTTTGAAGAACCTAGAATATAAGACATATTTTCAGTTGTTTCACACTTTTTTTGTTAAGTATATAATTCCACATGTGTTAATTCATAGTTTTAATGCCTTCAGTGTGAATGTACAATTTTCATAGTCATGAAAATACAGAAAAATCTTTGAATGAGAAGGTGTGTCCAAACTTTTGGTCTGTACTGTATATAATAAGTACAAAAGCGAAAAAAAGAAATGAATAAAAAGGTAGCACTCACCGATCTTCTTTAAAAGCCAACAATTTATTAATCTATTAAAAAATGGTACAGGGGGAGAATGAAAGGAAACCTCCAGACGATGGCCGTTTCGCGCCTCCTTGCGCTTCAACGGGTCCTGAGGTATGTGAAGAGACAAACCAGTGGAGGATATAACTAAACACAAAATCCCACCCACCACATGCTGATGATTTGCCAACTTCATACCTGAACTGCAAAAGGAAAAGCAATATATCAAACACAAAACAAACAATCCCTGCACCTAGTACAAAACAGACACAAATATCAAACATATGCTCATAAAAAAACTGACATATCCAGTTTATCATTAAAACCCACATTGCCCTGTGCACCTGTTCGCATAATCCACCAGGCTTCTCTTTGCAGAAGAATTTTATGGAGATCATCTCCCTGAACGGGCAACTTAACCCTTTCTAGACCTCCAAACCGTAAAACTTTAGGGTCTCCTGCGTGACAAGCCCATAAGTGGTTGATCAATCTCATAGACCCTTTTCTAGTAGAAATAGATTTTTAGTGTTCGCGAAACCGCACGAACAAGGGCCTGATTGTTTTGCCTATTAAAAAAACCTGCATGGGCAAAAAATGATGTACACAACGAATTTAGTACGGCATGTGATCAAATCACGAACAGAATGCATAATGTCACCAATTCTGAATGTCTTATCAGTAAAAAAGAAGTTACAAAAATTACAATTCCCGCATTTTTTATTACCAATCGGGGACCTGTCTTTTAACCAATTATTTTTATTTTCGGTTAGCCTATTGTGCACCAAAAAATCCCTCAAATTATGTCCACGTCTGAAAGAAATCAGGGGACCTTGTGAAATCATTGCAGACAGGCTAGGATCCTGTTCCAGGATATGCCAGTTTTTTAAGATGGTAGCTCTAATAACTTTTTCCATTGCATTAAACTTACAATTAAATGTAAATCTCTTACTATTTTTAGATTTTTTTATCTGGTGACCCCCGTAAAAAATGATGTTGTGAAGCCATATTGGCCCTATTGAGAGCTTCAACCACCAGCTGTTCAGGATAGCCTCTCTGGATGAAATTGTTTTTTAACACGTCTGCTTGTGCATGAAAGCGAGTATCATCGGAATTAATCCTTTTTAATCGCAAAAATTGGCGATTTGATATAGTGCGGATGCGCACTTTTAAAGTTTAAAAAACAATTTGAGGCAGTGGGTTTTTTGAAAACCACCGTTTTCAGAGAGCCCTCCGATGCAGGTGACAGTACAGTGACAGTGTTGGTTACTGTACTTGTCATTTAGTGTTAAAATAAAGGATTTATTAAAAAAAAATTGGCGTGGGGTTCCGCGTAACTTTAGTCTCTAGCGGAGGTTAAGCAGATGGCTGGGGCAGATGTTTGAAGCCTGGGAAGGGGGTAATACCCACGGAGCTTCCCAGGCTACTAATATCAGCCCCCAGCTGAATACCTAGCCTTTACTAGCTATTAAAATGGGGGACCCAAAAAAATGACGTGGGGTCCCCCCTATTTTAATAGCTAGCAAAGGCTAGGCAGACAGCTGGGGCTGATATTAATAGCCCAGGAATGGTGCCATGAATATTGGCCCCCTCCCAGGCTAGACACACCAGCCGTCAGCCGCCCCAGAAATGGCGCATCCATAGGATGCGCCAATTCTGGCACTCAGTCTCACTCTTCCCACTGCCCTGTAGCGGTGGCAGTGGGGTAATAGGGTTGGGGTTAATGTCAGCTTATAATGCCAGCTGACATCAAGCCCAGGTTAGTAATGGAGAGGCGTCTATAAGACACCCCCATTACTAACCCCATAGTGAAAGTTAAAAAAAAACACAAACACCCAGAATAAAGTCCTTTAATTGAAATAAAGACACAATTCTTTAATGTTCTAAATTAAACTTTACTTACTGTCACGCCCATTCCAGCTGAAGCCAACGATCTCCTGCAATAAAAGTAAAATAATAAACCGACCTCATCCTTACCTTTCCATGGTTCCCAGGACGGCTCCAGCACTGCTACATTGACATGACAGGCTGGATCGCAGCAGAACGCTGCCATCCAGCTTGCCATGCCGCAGACACTGAGAAGCTCCTCAGTGAAGCTCCTCAGTGTCTGGCTGTGACGGCATCCAGATGAACCGAGTTCATGTCCAATGAACTCAGCTCACCTCATGCACGTCACTGACAGTGTGGGAGAATTCTCCTGCGCATGCGGTGCCGGCAAATGACGTCACCGCTTGAGCAGGAGAATTCTCCCATGCTGGCATGGCATTGAGATGGCAGGCTGGATGGTAGCAGAACGCTGCCATCCAGCTTGTCATCCTTCAGAGACATTGCTTGCGCTCCTCAGTGTCTTGCGGCTGATGGCTGGTGTTTCTAGTCTGGGAGGGGGCCAATATTCATGGCACCCTTCCTGGGCTATTAATATCAGCCCCCAGCTGTCTGCCTAGCCTTTACTAGCTATTAAAATAGGGGGGACCCCACGTCATGCGCTGATGAATTGCCGGCTTTTTTAAAGAGACGGGTGCATGAAAATCGGAGGGCACTAGTGTGTTCCAAGTGCCCTGCTATGTTTTTTATGCACCCTCCTATATACCCTGCCTGCCTGTCTGCCTGCCTATATATTCTGCCTGCCTGACGTTTAATTGAGCACTGTTCCCATCGATATGGGCAATTTTTGACCTTCTGCAGACCGCCGGGGGGGACCGCCAGAAAAATGCTCGAGTTTCCCATAGACTTACATTGGGCTCGTTGCTCGGGTGGAGCACCCGAGTATTCCAATGTGCTCGACCCGAGCTTCAAGCACCCGAGCATTTTAGTGCTCACTCATCACTAACCCTTATCTATTGCTACCAATAAAAATGTTAGAGCAGAGAAAACATTTTCACGGCTGTGGCGTTACAGGCTAGAGGAGTTCTCCTGCTTCTCTGCAGCTCTTCCCTATCTATCATTATTACACTGGTCTCTGCTCTGATCAGTGATATCACTTTGATCATAGCAGAGACTAGTGAGAGGCCATTTTCACATGAGCAAATAAAAAATTGTCAGTTTCATCCAGAAAACGCAGGCAATTTTTTTTTCAACTTGGAATCCGTGTGCAATCCGTCTGCAAAACGTTTTTTACAGCAGCAGCTATTAATCATTTACAAGACCATTTACAGTTTCCTATGTAGAATTGCAATGTATGTGTAAAAATCAGATGCTATAAGTATGGCATCCTTTTTTTTGTGCACCATAGACTTGAATGGGTGAGTCTCATCCAATTTATGGAAAAAAATAGTGTTTTTTTCAAATGCAAACAAAGTCCATGAAAAAAATGTCTCATCTGCACTGCCCCATTGAATAACAGTGGTCTAAGTGCGGTCTGTTTTTTGCGTGCATTTGGACTAAAAATACAGTTGGGTGAATGAGTCCTAATACTGATAGACAGGGAAGCGCTGCAGACAAGCCAACCAGAGAAAACTCCTCTGATAAAGTGAAACTATGGCCCTAGCAGCAGCGCTCTTCCCATTTCTTCTGTCCACGCATGCGCATTAGAAGCAAGTGTGGAGCAGAGGTATCAATGAGAAACCATGCCATTCACAATATGGCAGTACCATTCCCTTGAAAAGTAAGTATATAAATCAAAGGTTTTTAGATAAATAATACTCAGCAACTTATGAACAATCTACAGTTATCTTTAGCTCCCATTCTCTCCCTCTCCTGTCCAAGCTCAGCATTGTCACACTATAACAACACATTGCAGAGTGCCCTGGATGAAGCAGAACAAGCTACACGTAGAATGACCCGGCATAGACGGCAGCCCTGGCACACGGTGCAAACATGTTTTCTCCAGCACTCCTCAAAGTGTGCTGAGTGTCTGTGGAGAAAATCACTTTCAGCAGAAGACTTCATCTACTATAAGTTCATGCTCAAAACTTATAACTCTGCTCTCCATCTGGCTAAACAAGTCTACTTTACCACTCTCATCACATCTCTAGCCAACAATCCTAAACGACTCTTTGAAACCTTCCACTCCCTCCTGAGCCCTAAAGTACAGACCCCTGTCACCAACCTAAGTGCTGACGAACTGACCACTTATTTCCTACAAAAAATCAATCATATCTGTCAATAAATTCTTGCACAATCCCCTCAGAGTCTGGATCCCCTTCCCTCCCGCACCTCAAGTTCACTTTCCATCTTCAAGCCGGTCACAGAAGAAGAAGTGACCAGACTCCTCGCTTCTTCTCACCGTACAACCTGCAACAGTAACCCTATTCCTTCACATCGCCTTCAGTCCCTTTCCCCAACTGTCACTTCCCACCTAATTAAAATATTTAACCTCTCTCTTTCTTCGGGGTATCTTTGTCACGGGTGTGTTGCCACGAAGATCGTCACGAGTACACAGCCTGACTTCTCGCAGCTGACTTGTTGGTGCTTTGTGTTTCTCGGCAGTGAGGGAGTTAATTCTCTCTCTCTCTCTAGGCTAGATGAGGTCCAGCCTCGCCCAGCTGCAATCAATACTTCTGTAGTGAGATTCCTTCATATACCTGCTGGTCTGTTTGGGAGGTGTCGGTGAAAGCATTTCATTCAGACTGACAGAGCGGATCGTGGTGTTTGGAGTTGCTGAGATAAGTGTATTTGGAAGTGTTTTTTTCCCTTTCCTCGCTTTATCATTTATCTCCTTTCCCGTTGGTTTTCCCTCTGTTGTAGTTGAGAAGTTGTTTGTATGCAAGGTGGTTTTGGTTTTTCCCTTGTACTGTCTCGTTCGTCTAAATACTGTGTTTGGGCATATTATTTCTTGTTCCCTTTGGTTGTGATCGGGGTCCTTCTCAGGACTAGATTACTGAGGTGCAGGGATCTTCAGGAGGTAGGGGTTACGCTGGTGGCCTGGACCTCTGTACCTTTAACAGTACCTCCAGGTTGAGGGATTAGTCAGGGCCCCAGCTTAGGGTCAGCTTAGGCCCCCTACCTCCAGTATACAGAGACAGCGTGACATTTTCACCGACCCACTTAGTTTTTCTCCAGCTACTATGGATCCAGTAGCCGGTCTAGCTCGGCAATTGCAGAGTTTGTCCATGGAGCTGGCGGACGTTAGGTCCAAGGTTTGGCATCCTCAGGAGCAAGCCGGACCAGAACCTAAAGTAGCTCTCCCTGATAGGTTCACTGGTGGGCGGGACAAGTTTTTTGTTTTCCGGGAGGCATGTAAATTGTACTTTCGGCTGCGGCCTCGGTCATCGGGGAGTGAAGAACAAAGGGTGGGAATTGTCATCTCGCTCCTACAAGGGGACCCACAATCTTGGGCGTTCTCTCTTCCCCCGGGTTCCCCGGCTCTCCAGTCAGTGGATAGGTTTTTCGCTGTCCTGGGACTCATATATGATGACCCAGATCGGATCTCCCTTGCTGAGTCTAAGTTACGTAGGATCCAGCAGGGAGATCGTCCGGCGGAGGAATTCTGTTCGGAGTTCCGTAGGTGGGCCACGGACACCCAGTGGAATGACCCGGCTCTTAGGAGCCAGTTTTGTCATGGTTTATCCGACAAATTACAGGATGTGTTGGCACAGTATGACTCTCCCGTGTCTCTGGAAGCCGCTATGGCCCTCGCTAGTCGCGTGGACAGACGGCTTCGGGAGAGGTGCGGGATAACTCTACCCCCTGTGATGACTCCACCTCCTACAAGGTCCCCTCATATGGTGGTTCCCCTGGTCAGTCCAGAGGAGCCTATGCAATTAGGAGGGACATCATTTCGGGGGAGGGGACCGGTGGTGCGCCATAAGGCAGGAAGGTGTTTCTTCTGCGGGAGAAAGGGACATTTTATTGGGGGGTGTCCATCCCGTCCCTTGCTGAGTGAAGAGTCGTCGGAAAACTGTTGATCCCAGGTTGTGTGGTGGACGGCAATCGGGGAGTAGGTATTTCGTCCCTAGGTTCGTCTCAGTTTCTCGTACCGGCGGAGGTGGTGGTGGGTACGAGAACTGAGAGGATATCTGTTCTTCTGGATAGTGGGGCCGGGGCTAATCTGGTTGATGCTCGGTTTGCCCAGGTTCAAGGTATGCGGTTGAGTGAGTTGGCTAAACCCATCCCCATATTCTCGATCGATGCCAGGCCTCTCGGGCAGGGAAGTTTTTTGCAAGTTGTGCATGACGTAAAACTTCAAGTGGGGGCAATACATAAAGAACTGTTGTCTTGCTACGTGTTGGAGGGTCTTCCCACTCCTATTGTGTTGGGCCTTCCTTGGTTAGCTAAGCATAACCCGGTTATTAATTGGCAAACCAGGGAGATAAGCCAATGGAGTAAATTCTGTAATAAAAACTGCATGAACACGGTCATTGGTGCGGTTACTCCTTGGGTCTTACCTCCATTTCTGGCGGACTTTGAGGATGTATTCTCGGAGAAAGGGTGTCAGGAACTACCTCCTCATCGCGTGTATGACTGTTCTGTAAAACTGCTCCCTGAGGCCAAGTTACCTAAAGCTAGGTTGTATAACCTTTCTGGTCCTGAGAGGCAGGCCATGAAGGATTATATCTCAGAAAGTCTGGCTAAGGGGCATATTAGACCTTCATCTTCACCGGTGGCTGCGGGGTTCTTCTTTGTTAAGAAGAAAGATGGAGGCCTACGCCCTTGCCTGGATTTCCGTGAACTTAATCGGATTACGGTCCGAGATCCGAATCCGCTCCCACTTATTCCCGATCTCTTTAATCAGATCGTGGGCGCCAAATGGTTTTCTAAGTTGGATCTCAGGGGGGCGTACAATCTGATTAGGATGAAGGAGGGGGATGAGTGGAAGACGGCGTTTAACACTCCGGAGGGGCATTATGAGAACCTTGTCATGCCATTCGGTCTGACTAATGCCCCGGCGGTGTTCCAACACTTTGTTAATGACATTTTTCGCCGCTTGGTGGGACAGTTTGTTGTCATATATCTGGATGATATCCTAATTTACTCGCCGGATCTGGTGTCTCATCAGGAGCACGTTAGGCAGGTGTTACAGATCTTGCGGGATAATAAACTGTATGCCAAGTGGGAAAAGTGTGTGTTCGCCGTACAGGAACTCCAGTTTTTAGGCTTCCTGGTTTCAGCGTCCGGTTTTCGTATGGACCCTGGGAAAGTGCGGGCAGTTCTTGAGTGGGATCGGCCAGAGAATCTTAAGGCACTACAACGTTTCCTGGGGTTTGCTAATTATTACCGGAAGTTCATTCGTAATTTCTCGTCCATGGTTAAGCCTCTCACTGACATGACTAAAAAGGGGACGGATTTTTCTAGGTGGTCTGACAAGGCTTGTCAAGCATTCTCCTCTTTGAAAAAATGTTTTGCCTCGGCGCCCATACTCATTCAACCTGATGCGTCTCAGCCATTCATTGTAGAGGTAGACGCTTCCGAGGTAGGGGTGGGAGCAGTATTGTCACAGGGTTCGTCCCCTGGTAAGTAGCATCCGTGCGCCTTTTTCTCTAAAAAATTGTCGTCCGCTGAGAGGAATTACGATGTCGGCAATAGGGAACTCTTGGCCATTAAGTTAGCTTTTGAGGAGTGGCGCCATTTTCTGGAGGGGGCTGTTCATCCGGTCACCGTCATCACCGATCACAAGAACCTGCTATATCTGGAGTCCGCGAAACGTCTGAATCCCAGACAAGCTAGGTGGTCATTGTTTTTTACCAGGTTTAATTTTGTCGTTACATATCGTCCTGGGTCAAAAAATGTAAAGGCGGATGCCTTATCTCGTAGTTTCCCGGGGGCCGGGAATACGGACGACCCGATTCCTAACCTTCAGGAGGGGGTGGTGGTTTCGGCAGTATGCTCTGAGCTGGAGGAGGAGGTATTGGAGGCTCAGGGGGACGCCCCTGTTGGACCTCCAGGGAGATTGTTTGTTCCAGATCAGTTGCGACAAAAGGTGATCGAGGCACACCATAACTCAGTTTTTGCAGGACACCCGGGGAGTAAAGCTACTGTGGATCTCCTCTCGCGTCGGTTTTGGTGGCCTAATTTACATAAGGAGGTGGTAACTTTTGTCGCGTCCTGTGGAGTTTGTGCGCGCTCTAAGACCTCACATACCCGTCCGTCTGGGGCCCTCTTACCTTTGAAGATCCCGGAGCGTCCTTGGACTCATCTGTCTATGGACTTTATTACGGACCTCCCTCCGTCTTCGGGCAAAACGGTCATACTCGTTGTAGTGGACAGGTTCAGCAAGATGGCACATTTTATCGCTCTTCCGGCTCTCCCTAATGCTAAAACTCTTGCGCAGGTGTTCATTGGGGAGATTGTGAGGCTTCACGGGGTACCCTCCGAGGTGGTGTCTGATCGGGGGTCTCAGTTTGTGTCTAAGTTCTGGAAGGCGTTTTGTGCACGGCGGGGGATGCAGTTGTCATTCTCATCGGCTTTTCATCCTCAGACCAATGGTCAGACGGAACGTATGAACCAGAGCTTGGAGACATATCTCCGGTGTTTTGTGTCAGAGAACCAGGAGGACTGGGCTTCTTTCTTACCTCTGGCAGAGTTTGCTCTTAATAATAGGCGGAGCGAGTCCACTGGTAAGTCCCCGTTTTTTGGGGCATATGGTTTTCACCCCCAGTTTTGTACTTTCAGTGGGGGGGGCTCTTCGGGGGTTCCTGAGGAGGAACGATTTTCCTCATCACTCGCTTCAGTATGGAGAGGGGTGCTGAAGAATCTGAATACTATGGGGAACCGATACAAACGTATGGCTGATAGGAGGAGAGTGTCTGGTCCGGACCTAAGTGTGAACGATCGGGTATGGTTGTCTACCAGGAATATAAAACTTAAGGTTCCCTCCTGGAAACTGGGTCCCAGGTTCATCGGGCCGTACAGAGTCAGTTCTATTATTAATCCGGTGGCATTCCGTCTTGACCTCCCCCCTACGTTTAAAATTCACAACGTGTTTCACAGATCATTGCTTAAGAGGTATGTGGCGCCGGTGGTACCGTCACTTTTACCTCCCCCTCCAGTGGTTGTCAATGGTAACTTGGAGTTCCAGGTATCGAGGGTCATTGATTCACGCTTTAATCGCCGGTCCCTTCAGTACCTGGTTCATTGGAAGGGGTATGGTCCTGAGGAGAGGATGTGGGTTCCTGCGTCGGATATTAACGCAGACTGATTAGTTCGGGCCTTCCACACGACTCACCCGGATAAACCTGGCCCTGAGGGTCCGGAGGCCCCTCGTAGAAGGGGGGGTACTGTCACGGGTGTGTTGCCACGAAGATCGTCACGAGTACACAGCCTGACTTCTCGCAGCTGACTTGTTGGTGCTTTGTGTTTCTCGGCAGTGAGGGAGTTAATTCTCTCTCTCTCTCTGGGCTAGATGAGGTCCAGCCTCGCCCAGCTGCAATCAATACTTCTGTAGTGAGATTCCTTCATATACCTGCTGGTCTGTTTGGGAGGTGTCGGTGAAAGCATTTCATTCAGACTGACAGAGCGGATCGTGGTGTTTGGAGTTGCTGAGATAAGTGTATTTGGAAGTGTTTTTTCCCTTTCCTCGCTTTATCATTTATCTCCTTTCCCATTGGTTTTCCCTCTGTTGTAGTTGAGAAGTTGTTTGTATGCAAGGTGGTTTTGGTTTTTCCCTTGTACTGTCTCGTTCGTCTAAATACTGTGTTTGGGCATATTATTTCTTGTTCCCTTTGGTTGTGATCGGGGTCCTTCTCAGGACTAGATTACTGAGGTGCAGGGATCTTCAGGAGGTAGGGGTTACGCTGGTGGCCTGGACCTCTGTACCTTTAACAGTACCTCCAGGTTGAGGGATTAGTCAGGGCCCCAGCTTAGGGTCAGCTTAGGCCCCCTACCTCCAGTATACAGAGACAGCGTGACAATCTTTCCTTCTTCATTCAAACATGCCATCATAACCCCTTCACTTGAAAAGCCAATCCTGGATGAGAACTGCACTGCTAACTACAGACCGGTCTCTAATCTTCCCTTCATCTCTAAACTCCTGGAACGCTTGGTCCACTCCCATCTAATCCGCTTTCTCTCAGATAACTCTCTTCTCGACTCTTTACAATTTGGTTTCCGCTCCTCACACTCTACTGAAACTGCCCTCACTAAAGTCTCTAATTATCTACTAACACTTAAATCTAATGGTCACTACTCCCTGCTGTTTCTACTGGATCTCTCTGACGCTTTTGGCACTGTGGATCACTCACTATGCTCCACTCTATAGGCCTCAAGGACACCACTCTCTCCTGGTTCTCCTATCTCTTTGACCGCTCCTTCATGGTATCTTTTGCCGGCTCTTCTTCCTCTAATCTTCCCCTTACTATCGGGGTTCCGCAAGGATCAGACCTATGTCCTCTCCTCTTCTCCTTGTATACTGCCCCTATTGGACAAACCATCAGCAGATTTGGTTTCCAGTATCATCTCTATGCTGATGACATCCAACTATACACCTCTTCATCTGACATCACCCCCACTCTAATACAAAATACCAGTGATTGTCTGTCCGCTGTCTCTAACGTCATGTCCTCCCTCTATCTGAAACTGAATCTCTCCAAAACTGAACTCCTTATTTTTCCTCCCTCTACTAACCTTCCTATACCTGACTTTTCAATTTCCTTGAGTAGCGCCACCATAACTCCCAAGCAGCAAGCTTGCTGTCTTGGAGTCATATTTGACACACAACTTTCCTTTCTTCCCCATATTCAATCACTCACTCGCTCATGCCACCTGCACCTTAAAAACATCTACAGAATCCGAACTTTTCTCACCTTTGATACTGCAAAAAGCATCTCTGGGAACTCCTTCAAGATTTCTGGAAGACCATTTCCGGTGACTACCTCATGAAGCTCATCAAGAGAATGCCAAGAGTGTGCAAAGCAGTCATCAAAGCAAAAGGTGGCTACTTTGAAGAACCTAGAATATAAGACATATTTTCAGCTGTTTCACACTTTTTTTGTTAAGTATATAATTCCACATGTGTTAATTCATAGTTTTGATGCCTTCAGTGTGAATATTCAATTTTCATAGTCATGAAAATACAGAAAAATCTTTAAATGAGAAGGTGTGTCCAAACTTTTGGTCTGTACTGTATGTGTATACATGTATGTGTTTGTAACATACAGTGTTTGTGTCACATATGGTGTATGAAGGTAGCATCCACATTTATAAATCCCAGCTGCACAGACAAGAGTTCACGAGAGTAAGCATGTTGGCAATCGCCTAACTAACGAGCAAAATGCTGCTCATTCATCAAGTGATTGGATTGTTTATGGCGGAACAAAAATCATTGTTCACAGCAGCACATCGCCGGGTGTAAACTGTAGATGTGCTGCCGATAACATGATGCTGGGGACAGATTAATCTACAAGTGATAGTTCTGTACCATTATTCTTCGTCAACCTGTGTAATGAGGCCGGTAAACAAGCGCTGAATGACCCTCATTTAATGGTCTGAACTCAGCGCATGTAAATGCAATCTATATGTTTGTGTGATGGTACAATATGTTAGTATTTAGGACCCAACTTAAGACTTTTGCCCATGGCCACACTTTGTCTAAACCTGGCCCTGGTTATCACAGACACAATGAAAAGTAACACCACGATATACAGTAAATAACACAAGATTCACCATTTGCAATAGGAGATAATACAGCTCACCTCCTCCTCCTGCCTTCACAATGATATTTGCCCTGATGAGAGCATACTTATTTAATATTTTAACCCCTTTATGACGTAGTACGTAATAGTACACACCACGTCATAACCGCCTGTTTAGTGCGGGCATCTGAGCTGAGCCAGTGCTAAATCGGGCACATGACAGCTGATTTATACAGCTGACATGTGCCTGCAACAGCCGTGGGTGGAATCGCAATCCACCCGCAGCTGTTAACCAGTTAAAAACCGCTGTTAATCTCTGACAGCGGCATTTAACAGCGCCGCGCCGGAAGCGCGTCACTTACCACTCCCATCGGTGACCCCGTCACATGATCGCGGCTCACCGATAGGTTGGCATGAAAACCCGGGGTCAGCAGCAGACCCCTGTGGTTGTCATGGCCAGATTGCTATGAGCGCCTCCCAGTGGTCGGCGCTCATAGCAAGTGAGCAAATCTGCTGCATACAGGCGATCTGCTTGTCGCCTGTATGCAGCAGAGTCGGTCAGTTAAGTGCTGCTTCTAGTCTCCCATGGAGATTATTAAAGCAAGCAAAAAGTTTAAAAAAATGTTTTTAAAAATATTAAAAAATGTAAAATATCTAAAAGTTTAAATCACCCCCCTTTCGCCCCGTTCAAAATAAAACAATAAAAAAAAAACACATACACATATTTGGTATCGCCGCATTAAGAATCGCTGATCTATCAGTATGAAAAAAGAATTAATCCGATCAGTAAACGGCGTAACGAAAAAAAAATGCCCAAATTACGTTTTTTTGGTCGCCGCAACATTGCAATAAAATTCAATAACAGGCGATCAAAACATCGGACCTACCCCAAAAATGGTATCAATAAAAACGTCAGCTTGGTGCACAAAAAAATAAGCCCTCACCTGGCCCCAGATCCCGAAAAATAGAGACACTACAGGTCTCGGAAAATGGCACCATTTTTTTTCTTAAGCAAACTTTGGCTTTTTTTTCACTACTTAAATAAAAAAGAACCTATACATGTTTGGTGTCTACGAACTCATAATCACCTGGAGAATAATAATGGCAGGTCAGTTTTAGCATTCGGGGAACGTGGTAAAAAAAGACCCTGAAAAACAACTGTGGAATTTCACTTTTTTTTTTAAATTTCACTGTACTTGGATTTTTTTCCTGTTTTCCAGTACACATTATGGTAAAACCAGTGATGTCATTCAAAAGTACAACTTGTCCCACAAAAAATAAGACCTCACATGGCCATATTGACAGAAAAATAAAAAAGTTATGGCTCTGGGAACAAGGAGAGCAAAAAACAAAAACGGAAAATGTTCCGGTCATGAAGGGGTTAATAAAATTCAGAAATATCTGAGTCAGTTTACTGCTGCTTATTTCCATGTGCCCAACAAGGAGTAAGCGTCTTATAGGTTTACATTTCAATATTTTTATTTAACTTAATATAAATTGCGATCTGAAAAACAACATCAACAATTTCTTAAAAATACATTTAACATAAAAGCCTGATTTAGACAAATCATGAAGCATTTCCTTTAATAGAAACTGTCTTTCAAATGCAAATGTATGTGAACAATGAATGTAATAATACATACATTACATGCTGTAATACTATTGCAATGCATAGATTCTATTAATTTCAGAAAATATTGAAAAGGTACTCTGTTTCCTCAAGGGCTTGTTTTAGAGAAATTAATGAACTGAGCCAGGGTTAATTAAAAAAAATCTATCATAGAGTAAAATAATAAATGAAGACTTATTAATATATTCCATCTTTTTCATACTGTATGTACAGTTATTGGAAAACTTAGTATTTTCTGTTCTTTCTAATGGTCAGAATGTCAGACCTGGAATATTACATAATTTTCTTATCCCGTCTGTCTGTCTGTCTGTCTGTCTGTCCTGGAAATCCAGCGTCGCTCATTGGTCCGGCAGCGGCCAATCAGCGCCGCGGGATTTCTGAAAAAAGATGGCGGTCGTTAGCCGCTCATCTGCGGGACGGAGCTCAGCGGCGATGTAGCCGGGAGATGACCGGCGCGAGGCGCTCATCTCCCGACCGCCGGCGACGCTGACCTCCATGCGGCTAGGGTGTGAAGGGAGTACCGGGGAGCGGCGCTGCGGGTCGGGATATTTCTACTGCGAGCGCCCGCTCATGTCCCGCCTTCTCGCAGTGGAAGTAGCCGTACAGGCAGCGGCGCTCCCCGGTCCTCACCAATACGATTCCGCTCCCCGGTCCTCACCAATACGATTCGCTGATTGGTCGCGATCTCTCGCCGTGACCAATCACTGATCTTGGCCCAAAATTTAAACACCGCTGTGCTGATTGGTCGCGGCCGCTGCCCGCGACCAATCACCGATTTGGGCGCCACATTTAAACACTGCTGTGATGATTGGTCGCGGACGCTGCCCGCGACCAATCACCGATTTGGGCACCACATTTAAATAGCGCCCGCGACCAATCACCGATCTTGCAGACACATTTAAACACCGCTGTGCTGATTGGTCGCGGACGCTATTTAAATGTGGCGCCCAAATCGGTGATTGGTCGCGGGCAGCGTTGGCGACCAATCAGCACAGCGGTGTTTAAATGTCTCTGCAAGATCGGTGATTGGTCGCGGCCGCTATTTAAATGTGGCGCCCAAATCGGTGATTGGTCGCGGGCAGCGTCGGCGACCAATCAGCACAGCAGTGTTTAAATGTGGCGCCCAAATCGGTGATTGGTCGCGGGCAGCGTCCGCGACCAATCAGCACAGCGGTGTTTAAATGTTGCGCCAAGATCGGTGATTGGTCGCGGCCGCTATTTAAATGTGGCGCTCAAATCGGTGATTGGTCGCGGGCAGCGTCCGCGACCAATCAGCACAGCAGTGTTTAAATGTGGCGCCAAGATCGGTGATTGGTCGCGGTCGATATTTAAATGTGGCGCCCAAATCGGTGATTGGTCGCGGGCAGCGCCAGCTACCAATCAGCGATTTTGAACAAAAATGTCCGGACCTTAGTAACACCATGCGGCTACTGTTAGGAGATCAGCGGCTAGCGTGTCAAGGGAGGACCGGGGAGCGGCGCTGCGGGTCGGGATACTTCTGCTGCGAGCAGTCACTCATCTCCCGCCTTCTCGCAGCGGAAGTACCCGCACAGGCAGCGGCGCTCCCCGGTCCTCACCAATACGATTCCGCTCCCCGGCCCTCACCAATACGATTCGCTGATTGGTCGCGGTCTCCACACCCGACCAATCAGTGATCTTGGAGCTAAATTTAAACACCGCTGTGCTGATTGGTCGCGGCCGCTGCCCGCGACCAATCACCGATTTGGGCGCCAAATTTAAATAGCGGCCTTGACCAATCACCGATCTTGGCACCACATTTAAACACTTCTGTGCTGATTGGTCGCGGATGCTGCCCGCGACCAATCAGCGAGATTGGCGCCAAATTTAAACAACGCTCTGCTGATTGGTCGCGGACTCCAGCCGCGTCCAATCAGCGACATTGGCGCCAAATGTAAACAGCGCTCTGCTGATTGGTCGCGGACGCCTGATGCGACCAATCAGCGAGATTGGCGCCAAATTTAAACAACGCTCTGCTGATTGGTCGCGACCGCCAGCCCCGACCAATCAGCGATTTTGGCGCAAAATTTAAACAACGCTCTGCTGATTGGTGCCAAATTTAAACAACTCTGTGCTGATTGGTCGCGGCTGCCAGACGCGACCAATCAGCGAGATTGGCGCCAAATTTAAACAACGCTCTGCTGATTGGTCGCGGACTCAAGCCGCGACCAATCAGCGACATTGGCGCCAAATTTAAACAACGCTCTGCTGATTGGTCGCGACCGCCAGCCGCGACCAATCAGCGACATTGGCACAAAATTTAAACAACGCTCTGCTGATTGGTCGCGGATGCCAGCCACGACCAATCAGCGAGATTGGCGCCAGATTTAAACAACGCTCTGCTGATTGGTTGCGGACGCCAGACGCGACCAATCAGCGAGATTGGCGCCAAATTTAAACAACGCTCTGCTGATTGGTCGCGGTGGCCGGCCGCGACCAATCAGCAATTTTGGTGCCAAATTTAAACATTGCTCTGCTGATTAGTCGCGGTCGCCGGCCGCGACCAATCAGCGATATTGGCGCCAAATGTAAACACCGCTTCGCTTATTGGTCACGGTGGCCGGCCGCGACCAATCAGCGGATATTGCCGCCAAATTTAAACACTGCTCTGCTGATTGGTCGCGGTTACCGGTCACGAATAATTGGCATTATTGGCGTCACATTTAAACACCGCTCTGCTGATTGGTCGCGACCGCCGGCCGCAACCAATCAGCATTATTGGCGCCAAATTTAACCCCTTAAGCCCCGAGGGTGGTTTGCACGTTAATGACCAGGCCAATTTTTACAATTCTGACCACTGTCACTTTATGAGGTAATTACTCTGGAATACTTCAACGGATCCCCCTGATTCTGAGACTGTTTTTTCGTGACATATTGTACTTCATGATTGTGGAAAAATTTCTTCGATATCACTTGCGTTTATTTGTGAAAAAAATGGAAATTTGGTGAAAATTTTGAAAATTTGAAAATTTGAGCCGACAATTTGTTAGCGGATATCATGTTGCATTTGGAGAGTCCCTGTGTGGCCAAACATTGGAGCTCCCCCACAAGTGACCCCATTTTGGAAACTAGACCCCCCAAGTCACCTATCTAGATTCATAGTGAGCACTTGGAACCCCAGGTGCTTCACAAATTGATTCATAAAAATGAAAAAGTGTTTTTTTTTTCACTTTTTCATTTTTACGAATCAATTTGTGAAGCACCTGGGGGTTCCAAGTGCTCACTATGCATCTAGATAGGTGCCTTGGGGGGTCTAGTTTCCAAAATGGGGTCACTTTTGGGGGAGCTCCAAAGTTTGGGCACACAGGGGCTCTCCAAACGCAACATGGTGTCCGCTAACAATTTGAGCCGACAATTTGTTAGCGGATATCATGTTGCATTTGGAGAGTCCCTGTGTGCCCAAACATTGGAGCTCCCCCACAAGTGACCCCATTTTGGAAACTAGACCCCCCACGTCACCTATCTAGATTCATAGTGAGCACTTGGAACCCCAGGTGCTTCACAAATTGATTCATAAAAATGAAAAAGTGTTTTTTTTTTCACTTTTTCATTTTTACGAATCAATTTGTGAAGCACCTGGGGGTTCCAAGTGCTCACTATGCATCTAGATAGGTGTCTTGGGGGGTCTAGTTTCCAAAATGGGGTCACTTGTGGGGGAGCTCCAAAGTTTGGGCACACAGGGGCTCTCCAAACGCAACATGGTGTCCGCTAACAATTTGAGCCGACAATTTGTTAGCGGATATCATGTTGCATTTGGAGAGTCCCTGTGTGCCCAAACATTGGAGCTCTCCCACAAGTGACCACATTTTGGAAACTAGACCCCCCAAGTCACCTATCTAGATTCATAGTGAGCACTTGGAACCCCAGGTGCTTCACAAATTGATTCATAAAAATGAAAAAGTGTTTTTTTTTTCACTTTTTCATTTTTACGAATCAATTTGTGAAGCACCTGGGGGTTCCAAGTGCTCACTATGCATCTAGATAGGTGCCTTGGGGGGTCTAGTTTCCAAAATGGGGTCACTTGTGGGGGAGCTCCAAAGTTTGGGCACACAGGGGCTCTCCAAACGCAACATGGTGTCCGCTAACAATTTGAGCTGACAATTTGTTAGCGGATATCATGTTGCATTTGGAGAGTCCCTGTGTGGCCAAACATTGGAGCTCCCCCACAAGTGACCCCATTTTGGAAACTAGACCCCCCAAGTCACCTATCTAGATTCATAGTGAGCACTTGGAACCCCAGGTGCTTCACAAATTGATTCATAAAAATGAAAAAGTGTTTTTTTTTTCACTTTTTCATTTTTACGAATCAATTTGTGAAGCACCTGGGGTTCCAAGTGCTCACTATGCATCTAGATAGGTGCCTTGGGGGGTCTAGTTTCCAAAATGGGGTCACTTGTGGGGGAGCTCCAATGTTTGGGCACACAGGGGCTCTCCAAACGCAACATGGCGTCCGCTAACAATTTGAGCCGATTTTCCATTCAATTCGTTAGCGGACACCATGTCGCGTTTGGAGAGCCCGTGATGTGCCTAAACAGTGGAGCTCCCCCACAAGTGTCCCCATTTTGGAAACTATACCCCTCAAGGATTTTATTAAGCTGTATAGTGAACATTTTGAACCCAGAGGTACGGCACAGAATTTGTTTACATTAGGTCATCATATTGAATAAGTTGTCATTATTCTTGAGCGCAAGTGCTCGCTACTTGAGTTTGCATCGGGTACTCAGGTATGCACCATGTACAACGTGTGCTCGAGTGACATGCTCGAGTCCCTGCTCCGCATGTTTCACGGTTATTAGACACCCAAAAAAAAACATGCGGGGATCGCTCGTGCATGGCAGGTAATCCCCGTAAAGTTTTTTTGGCCGCGAAGCATATGGGGCAGAGACTCGAGCATGTCACTCAAATACCCACGATACTCAATGCATACCAGAGCACCCGATGCAAACTCAAGTAGCGTGCACTTGCGCTCAACACTAGTCGCCATATCGTCATCTTTTTTTCATACTTTTGAAAAAAATCCCAACCCCAGCCCTAACCCTAGCACAACCCTAACCATAGCACAACCCTAGCCCTAGCACAACCCTAGCCCTAGCACAACCCTAGCCCCAGCACAACCCTAGCCCCAGCACAACCCTAGTCCCAAACCCAGCCCTAACCCTAGCCCAATCCTAACCCAAGAGTTTATTTTTGACGCCGTTCCTTGTGCGGTATAAGTGATTAGACGACTTTATTCTTCAGGTCGGTGTAATTACAGCAATGCCAGAATCATATGGGGTTTTTATGACTGACAGCTGTCACACACTAAAAGACGCATTTTTTGTAAAATCTAGTTTTTGCATCGCCATATTTTGAGAGCTATAATTTTTCCAGATTTTGGCAGACAGTCATGTGATGGCTCGTTTTTTGCGGGATGACTTGACGTTGTTATTGATGCCATTTTCAGGCACGTGACATTTTTTGATCGCTTTCTATTCAGATTTTTGGGAGGCAGAATAAACAAAAACCAACAATTCAGGAATTTTTTTTTTTTTAATTCTGTTCCGCGTGTGGTAAAATTGATGAGGTAGCTTTATTCTTCGGGTCAGTACGTTTACAGCGGTACCACATTTGTATCATTTTTCTATGTTTTGGCGCTTATACACAATAAAAGCTATTTTATAGAAAAAAATATTTTTTAGCATCGCTTTATTCTGAGAGCTATAACTTTTTTATTTTTCGGCTGATGGAGCTGTATGGCAGCTTGTTTTTTGCGGGACGAGATGACATTTTCAGCGCTACCATTTTTATTTATATGCATCTTTTTGATCGTGTGTTATTCCACTTTTTGTTTGGCAGTATGGTGATAAAGCATTGTTTTTTGCTTCGTTTTTTTTTTGTTTTTTTTTACCGTGTTCACTGAAGGGGTTAACTAGTGGCACTGTTTTATAGGTCAGGTTGTTCCGGACACGGCGATACCAAATATGTGTACTTTTATTGTTTTTTTTTTGTTTTTTTTATAATAATATTTATTGATGGGTACATTATATTTTTATTTTTGGTGGATTATTTTTTTTATTTTTTTTTTATATTTTTGCAATTTTTTTTTTTTTTTTCCACTTTCAGACAGTTTATACACTTTATTACTTTGTCCCACTCTGGGACTTTCACTTTTTTTTCTCTGATCGCCTGCATGGCATAGGAATGGAGCACCATCCCTATGCCATGCAGGCTATCAGCGGTGCACAGTGTCAAGATTGTTTGGAGATGCACTGCGCATGTCCAAACAATCTTCCTGCTGTCTGGTGACCCGGATGTTGTCATGACGACATTGGGTCGTCAAGGCAACACCCGGGAAGCCTTTGCAGACTGCGCTGGAAGCCGGAAGAGGAGGTGAGTATCGGCGATCACCTCCCCTTGCCCCCGCAATGCCGCGATCGACTTCGATCGACTTCGATCGCAGCATCGCAGGGGTTAATGTGCTGGGAGTGGTGCAGGACCGCTCCCTGCACATAGTACCGGGTGTCAGCTGTGACAATCAGCTGACACCCAGCGGCGATCGCGCCCGCACAGCCTGTGTGCGCGCGCGATCGCGATGACGTACTAATACGAGTCTGGCTCTTAAGTCCCAGGGCACAGACGCGTATTAGTACGTCAGATGTTATTAAGGGTTTAAACACCGCTCTGCTGATTGCGCCCGGTCGGCCACATACGTATTCTAGAATACCCGATGCGTTCGAATCGGGCCACCATCTAGTATTACATAATATACATGTAATTTTCGTAGAATATTTTTTTTAAAAAAGTAAATGCACAGAGTGTTTGCAATGACATTTGCAATAACCATACATAAGTCCTATTATTGGCATGCTCTCCTGGCTACTTCATTTAATCTCTCAGGTGACAAAATGCCTAGCTTGAAAATCCAAAAGCTAGGCACTTTGACCCCTGAGGGGTTAAATGAAATAGCCCCGAGAACATGTCCATAATAGGACTTATTTCTGGTTATTGCACTTTTATTTTTATTGGGGTGGGGTGGGAGATTTAAAAAAATATATATATTTTTTTTTCTTTTTACATTATTTGTTTTTTCATTTAGAAATTGTATATATTATATGTATTTCTTTATTTGTATTATAATTATAAACTATTCATAAGTTGTTCTATTGTGTATCCAGGTTTTGATACTCACCAGTAACTGGGACATGTAATTTCCTTGGACCACGGCTTCCTTCATAAGCTGTTTTTTCTACTTCTTTGTATTATAATTATATATCAAAAAAACACAGTTTAAAGTCCTAACATTATAAATATAATTGCTGAACCAACATAAACGTGTAGATATTACTAGACTCAGTCCTAATCTGATAAGAAGTCAGAGACCAAGTATGTTCAGCAAATTCAAAATATTTATTTAATAAAATACATAGACAAACATGATACCAACATAAAAGACATCTCCAACTGTGAGGGATCCAATGTATACTACAGTAGCCCAAAAGTTATAAATATGGCATAATGCCTGTACTGCTATGAAATATAAATCTGCACGTGATGAGTAAAGATAGCCCTAAGAGTGCAGGTATGCATAAACAGTATAAAGCATGGTAAACATACATATAAATAGTAACAAAAGTAGGCAGCCGTATCGTGCAGCATCCCTCTACCCCAACGCACGTTTCATCATTGTGACTTCCTCAGGGGGTATAGAGGGAGAGAGGGAGAAGTTGACCTTTTATGTGAAGAGCTATCCTATCATAATATGGATAGATATCACGTGGAGAATGCGGGGATTAGTTGCAGCTGTATGTGGCGCGTGCAGTAACCCACGCCACGCCTCCTTGTAAAGGGACTTCCGACATCCGGTCCGTGGAGCGCAAGCCAGCAGAAGCGCCATACTAATGTTTAGGCTCACTGCGCGTGCGCTCCCATTTGGCCGAACTGTCTTAAGTCTGAGGCGCTTGGCGTAAGGGCGCATGCGCACAAGCTGCGGGGATACATGTGAACGGAGAATCGATCAAGATGGAAAAATATAAAGAGCCTGGCTGTAATCTTACGTGCGGTGAGTAGCTAAATGCACAGAATCAGTAGTATTGAAGTGAGAGCTAAAATGTAATAAAAATAGCAATGTGCAAAAGTGCGACAGGACTGATATAACTAGTCTACGTTACTAGTGTGCAGAATGCTAAAAAGAAGTGGCAAAAGATTAGAATATATTATTATTCTTTGTACTATAGCCTGAGGAAGAAATCAGATAGATTTTGAAACGTGTTGCTGTCTTTTAATAAAATGTTTGCTATTTTTCTACACCTTCTCATCCTTGACTTCATCATGACAGCGCCCACCACAACATTCTTTTTCCCTTATTCTGCCACTCAATTGTTTTAATGGGGCGCTCTGCCAATTTTAATGGCTGGAGCAATTGTCTATACAATGAATACCACTTCACTACTAGTCTCATCAGAGTTGTCCCTGTACTGTACAACTCCACGAGGTGAGCAGATTCCATCGACCCCTCCGTTTGTCACCATGCAGCTCTCCTATTTTGTCTTCTAATTGAGATGAGATGAGATTCTGTGGCATGATCTTAAAAAGGCGGTTCATGCTCAGAAACCCTCCAATGTGGCTGAATTACAACAATTTTGCAAAGATGAGTGGCTAAAATTCCTCCAGACCATTGTAAAAGACTCATTGACAGTAAGGGTGGCCCAATCAGTTATTAGGTTTAGGGGGCAATCACTTTTTCACACAGGGCCCTATAGGTTTGGATTTCTTTTTCCCTTAATACTAAAGATCTTCATTTAAATACTGAATTTTGTGTTTACTTGTGTTATCTTTAATATTTTAATTTGTTTTTGCCCTCATACATTAATAGTGCCCCCTATGTAGCTTACAGTGGTGGCCAAAAGTATTGGCACCCCTGTAATTCTGTCAGATAATACTCAGTTTCTTCCTGAAAATGATTGCAATCACAAATTCTTTGGTATTATTATCTGCATTTAATTTGCTTGCAAGGAAAAAACACAAAAGAGAATGAAGCAAAAATCAAATCATTGATCATTTCGCACAAAACTCCAAAAATGGGCCAGACAAAAGTATTGGCACCCTCAGCCTAATACTTGGTTGCACAACCTTTAGCCAAAATAACTGCGAACAACCGCTTCCGGTAACCATCAATGAGTTTCTTACAATGCTCTGCTGGAATTGTAGACCATTCTTCTTCGGCAAACTGCTCCAGGTCCCTGATATTTGAAGGGTGCCTTCTCCAAACTGCCATTTTGAGATCTCTCCACAGGTGTTCTATGGGATTCAGGTCTGGACTCATTGCTGGCCACCTTAGAAGTCTCCAGTGCTTTCTCTCAAACCATTTTATAGTGCTTTTGGAAGTGTGTTTTGGGTCATTATCCTGCTGGAAGACCCATGACCTCTGAGGGAGACCCAGCTGTCTCACACTGGGCCCTACATTATGCTGAAAAATTTGTTGGTAGTCTTCAGACTTCATAATGCCATGCACACGGTCAAGCAGTCCAGTGCCAGAGGCAGCAAAGCAACCCCAAAACATCAGGGAACCTCCGCCATGTTTGACTGTAGGGACCGTGTTCTTTTCTTTGAATGCCTCTTTTTTTTCCTGTAGTTTTGTCTCATCTGACCAGAGAACATTCTTCCAAAACGTTTTAGGCTTTCTCAGGTAAGTTTTGGCAAACTCCAGCCTGGCTTTTTTATGTCTCGGGGTAAGAAGTGGGGTTTTCCTGGGACAGTCCCTTTTCATTCAGATGCCGACGGATAGTACGGGTTGACACTGCTGTACCCTCGGACTGCAGGGCAGCTTGAACTTGTTTGGATGTTAGTCGAGGTTCTTTATCCACCATCCGCACAATCTTGTGTTGAAATCTCTCGTCAATTTTTCTTTTCAGTCCACATCTAGGGAGGTTAGCCACAGTGCGGTGTAGCGCTGGCGTCCCTGCCCTCTGCTAGGCAGGGACGCTGCTCCCCTCACCGCTCTGCTCCGTGCCCGGCGTCCTCTCCCCGCTCTGCTGTCAGCGCGCGCTCCTGCCCGGCGTCCTCTCCCCGCTCTGCTGTCAGCGCGCGCTCCGTCCCGGCCCCTGTGCTTAGGGCGCGCGCGCGCGCGCTCCCCTCCTCTTAAAGGGGCCGCGCGCGCCGCCCTAAAGAGTCCCCGGCCAATGGCCGGAGGACTTCATCATATAAAAGGCACCTCCTCCAAAATGGAGGTGCCCGAGCAATGTTGTTTGCACCTGTGTCTCACCTGTGCTTCAGCCCTCAGGTCCCGTTGCCAGTTACCTGCCAGTTACCTGCCAGTTACCTGCCAGTTTCCTGCCAGTTTCCTGCTAGTTACCTGCCTGATTCCTGCCTGAATACTTGTTACCTGCCTGCCTGCCTGAGGTCCGACGGTCTGCCTTACAACTCCGGTCAGTCTGTCTAAGGACCAACTTGTCCGCTCACCTGGGAGCGCACATCAGCTACCTGCCTGCTTGCCTGAGGTCCGACGGTCTGCCTTACAACTCCGGTCAGTCTGTCTATGGACCAGCTTGCCCGCTCACCTGGGAGCGCTTCTCCGTTACCTGCCTGCTTGCCAGCCCGGAGGCTCCGTTGTCACGTGCTGTGACCACCAGCTATCTCAGAGACTCTTGCCCGCTCACCTGGGAGCGCATCTCCGTTACCTGCCTGCTTGCCAGCCCGGAGGTCCCGTTGTCACGTGCTGTGACCACCAGCTATCTCAGAGACTCTTGCCCGCTCACCTGGGAGCGCTTCTCCGTTACCTACCTGCCTGCCAGCCCGGAGGTTCCGCCGTCACGTGCTGTGACCACCTGCTCTTCCAGAGACTCTCGCTTGCTCACCTGGGAGCACACATCTACCATCTGCCTGCTAGCCTACCCGGAGGCTCCGCCATCACAGGTCGTACCTACCCCTTACCCAGAGACTGCCCTGATCACTTGCCGTAACTCCCTGTCCGTTCACCCAGAGACTGCCACCCGCTCCCTTACAAGGGCCGCCCCCTTGTATAGTAGCTCAGAGGTTCCGCCTCCCGGACCCGTTACAGTTTGCTCGGGCCATGGAACCCGGTGGCACCCAAGCTCCCTCGCTCTCGGACCTCTGTCTTGAACTGTCCCGTCAGAGGTCCCAACAGGAGACCATCCTGGGTCACCTGCGAAATGTTAATACTCGCCTGAACACTCTGTCTGATCCACCTACAACCTCCGCCAGTACCATGGTATCCTTTTCCGGACCCCGGCTCTCTGCACCTCCTCGCTTCGGAGGCGACTCCGTCCTGGCTCGGGGCTTCATAAATCAGTGCACCCTGCATTTTGAACTATTATCCCACCAGTTTAACTCCGACCGAGCCAAAATTGCCTTTATCATGTCCCATCTCACCGGGGAGGCCCTGGCCTGGCTAAATCCTCTATGGGAGAGAGGAGATCCCCTGGTGTCCGACTTGCCTGCCTTTCTCATGGCTTTCCGGAAAGCCTTCGACGAACCCGGACGGAGGACCTCATCCGCATCTTCTCTGCTTCGCCTCCGTCAGGGAAGCCTCACCGTGGGCCAATATGCCATACGGTTCCGTACCCTTGCCTCGGAGCTGGCCTGGGATAACGAAGCCCTGGTATCCGTCTTCTGGGAGGGTCTGTCCGGCCGTATTAAAGATGAACTTGCTGGTCGGGACATTCCTACCACTCTCGATGATCTAATAACCCTTGCCACCCGGATTGACCTACGGTTCCAGGAGCGTGCCAAAGAGGTCACCCGTGAGAGAAGGATTCCACGTCTAGCTCCTACTTTCCAGGAACCCGTCATTCCTTCCGTTTCTCCACAGGTACACTCTCCTGAGCCTATGCAGGTCGACCAGACCAAGATGGTCAAATCCCGTCAGGATTTCCGCCGTGCCGAGGGGAGCTGCTTCTACTGTGGCAGTAAGGAGCATCTGATCCGTGCCTGCCCGGAGAGGTCGGGAGAACGCCTGTATCTAGGTTCACTCAGAGGGGTCGATCTAGACAAAAATAAATCCTCTCCATCCCTGCTGTTGTCAGTCTCAATCATCTGCGGGGAGAATCGTTATTCCGAACTAGCCCAACTTGACTCTGGAGCAGCCGGAAATCTTATTTCACAGTCCCTGGTGGAGAAATTCCGCATCCCCACCAAACCTCTGGCTGTACCCTTGTCTGTTGTTGCCGTGGATGGGGGCCTCTTACCTCGCCCCATCCAATTCATCACCGAATCCATTACTCTGCAGGTAGGAATGCTGCATTCAGAGAGTATCTCCTTTCACGTTCTGCCTGGTCTCCCTCACGCCCTCTTGCTAGGTCTGCCTTGGCTCCAGAGACATGCACCCGTGCTTGACTGGCAAACCGGAGAAGTCCTTCACTGGGGACAGGCCTGTCATAAAACCTGCCTGGTTCCCGTCCATCCCGTCCGTCCCTCTCCTATCCCAGCTAATCTACCTGGACTTCCGATTCCTTATTGGTCTAGTGCTGATGTCTTTGTTAAGGAGGAGGCAGAGACATCACCACCTCATAGACCATGTGACTGCCCCATCGATCCCGCCAGAGTAATGCAGGTGGCTCCCGTGAGTCTAAATTGTCTCCCTCCTGGTAAGACGTTCGTATCGGTACCTGATCGGGAGAGAATCCTACACTGGGGTCATTCGTCTAAACTAGCTGACCACGCCGGTCGGAAAAAGACCCTCCAGCTTATTACCCGACACTACTGGTGGCCTAACCTGCACAAGGATGTTATGGACTTTGTTTCTGCCTGTGTATCCTGCGCCCGCAACAAAGTTCCGAGACACCTGTCGGCCGGCCGCCTTCTTCCTCTGCCAGTACCTACTGCCCCCTGGCAGCATTTAGCGATGGACCCTCCTCAATTCCGTCCTGGGGATAAAGTCTGGCTCTCGTCCAAATATGTCCGACTCAAGATCCCTTCCTATAAGTTAGGGTCTCGGTTCATCGGCCCACTGGTGGTCATCGGTCAGATCAACCCGGTAGCCTATAAATTGAAACTCCCGGCCAACTTACGGATCCCTAACTCCTTCCATGTATCTCTCCTCAAACCTGTGGTACTTAACTCTTTTTCTAAGTCTACAGGTACGCCTCCTGCTCTGGTTTCTGCTGAGGACAAGTTTGAGGTAGAGAACATTCTTGCCAGCAAAAGGGTAAGAGGAAAGACCTTTTTTCTGGTAGATTGGAGGGGGTTTGGTCCTGAGGAGAGAACGTGGGAGCCCCGGGAGAACATCCATGCCCCTCTCATCCTAGCTAAATTTCTGTCTGGCCTAAAAAAGGGGGGGCCTAAAGGGGGGGGTACTGTAGCGCTGGCGTCCCTGCCCTCTGCTAGGCAGGGACGCTGCTCCCCTCACCGCTCTGCTCCGTGCCCGGCGTCCTCTCCCCGCTCTGCTGTCAGCGCGCGCTCCTGCCCGGCGTCCTCTCCCCGCTCTGCTGTCAGCGCGCGCTCCGTCCCGGCCCCTGTGCTTAGGGCGCGCGCGCGCGCGCTCCCCTCCTCTTAAAGGGGCCGCGCGCGCCGCCCTAAAGAGTCCCCGGCCAATGGCCGGAGGACTTCATCATATAAAAGGCACCTCCTCCAAAATGGAGGTGCCCGAGCAATGTTGTTTGCACCTGTGTCTCACCTGTGCTTCAGCCCTCAGGTCCCGTTGCCAGTTACCTGCCAGTTACCTGCCAGTTACCTGCCAGTTTCCTGCCAGTTTCCTGCTAGTTACCTGCCTGATTCCTGCCTGAATACTTGTTACCTGCCTGCCTGCCTGAGGTCCGACGGTCTGCCTTACAACTCCGGTCAGTCTGTCTAAGGACCAACTTGTCCGCTCACCTGGGAGCGCACATCAGCTACCTGCCTGCTTGCCTGAGGTCCGACGGTCTGCCTTACAACTCCGGTCAGTCTGTCTATGGACCAGCTTGCCCGCTCACCTGGGAGCGCTTCTCCGTTACCTGCCTGCTTGCCAGCCCGGAGGCTCCGTTGTCACGTGCTGTGACCACCAGCTATCTCAGAGACTCTTGCCCGCTCACCTGGGAGCGCATCTCCGTTACCTGCCTGCTTGCCAGCCCGGAGGTCCCGTTGTCACGTGCTGTGACCACCAGCTATCTCAGAGACTCTTGCCCGCTCACCTGGGAGCGCTTCTCCGTTACCTACCTGCCTGCCAGCCCGGAGGTTCCGCCGTCACGTGCTGTGACCACCTGCTATTCCAGAGACTCTCGCTTGCTCACCTGGGAGCACACATCTACCATCTGCCTGCTAGCCTACCCGGAGGCTCCGCCATCACAGGTCGTACCTACCCCTTACCCAGAGACTGCCCTGATCACTTGCCGTAACTCCCTGTCCGTTCACCCAGAGACTGCCACCCGCTCCCTTACAAGGGCCGCCCCCTTGTATAGTAGCTCAGAGGTTCCGCCTCCCGGACCCGTTACATGCGGAAGACACAGGAACATTCAGGTCTTTGGAGATGGACTTGTAGCCTTGAGATTGCTCATGCTTCCTCACAATTTGGTTTCTCAAGTCCTCAGACAGTTCTTTGGTCTTCTTTCTTTTCTCCATGCTCAATGTGGTACACACAAGGACACAGGACAGAGGTTGAGTCAACTTTAATCCATGTTAACTGGCTGCAAGTGTGATTTAGTTATTGCCAACACCTGTTAGGTGCCACAGGTAAGTTACAGGTGCTGTTAATTACACGAATTAGAGAAGCATCACATTATTTTTCAAACAGTGCCAATACTTTTGTCCACCCCCTTTTTTAGGTTTGGTGTGGAATTATATCCGATTTGGCTTTAGGACAATTCTTTTTGTGCTTTTTCATTGAAGACAAATTAAATGAAGATAATAGTACCAAAGAATTTGTGATTGCAATCATTTTCAGGAAGAAACTGAGTATTATCTGACAGAATTGCAGGGGTGCCAATACTTTTGGCCACCACTGTAAATATTTTATTATTATTTTACTCACTTATTAATTCCACAGTGCTTTACAGACATTATTGGTAATTGTTCTCCCAAATGTGATCCACATACATTAATGGTGGCCTCTATGGTTCAAAGGTGATAACATAGTAAAATAGTAATGTAGGCTGAATAAAGACCTAGGTCCATCCAGTTCAACCTTTCTCCCCCAATTGCACTCCCTACACTAACACTTCACTAACTTACTGGGACTAGGCCTCACAAATGTATTATTACCATTTTTATTATTGCTGCACAATTTTAATTAAAAATGAACTTGTTTATAATTTTTTTAGTTTTATATTTTGTATTACTTTTATGATTCTAATATGGTATGGTTATGATTCTAAGTATGGTATTCTAATAATGGTATTACTAAAATCCCTATGCCTATCTCTATTCATCCAGAAGAAGGCAAAAACCCCAGGACACATTCAGTCAATGTGCATCACAGGGAAAAATTCCTTCTTGACCTCGAGAAAAGGTAATCAGTCCAAGAACCCTGGATCAAACCTAATTATGATACTAGTTATGTAATTACTATTACCTTATCATATCATCATATGAGAGGCCTTCCATCCCTTGTAATAATCTAGTTGCCCATCTTTTAACTGACTAACTTCTGAATATCCTTTTTAAAATGTGGAACCCAAAACTGGATCCCATATTCCAGTATGGAGAAGGCTCGGAACCGCTCATGATCCAAAGCACACCACATGCTTTGTAAAACAGGTTTATTGATGATGTGACTGCAGACAGAAGCAGCTGTAATTCTGCAATGTACAGGGTGATACTTTCTGCTAATATTAAGCCAAATGCAGCAAGTTTGATTGGACGGCGCTTCACAGTACAGATGAACAATGACCCAGAACATACTGCAAAAGCAACCCAAGAGCTTTTTACGGCAAAGAAGTGGAATATTCTGCAATGGCCGAGTCAATCACCAGATCTCAGCCCCATCGAGCAGCATTTCACATGCTTAATACAAAACCTAAGGCAGAAAGACCCACAAACCAGCAACAACTTTCAGCTGCAGTAAAGGCCAAGCAAAGCATCAAAAAGTCGAAAACCACAGCGTTTGGTGACATCCATGGCTTCCAGACTTCAGGCAGTCATTGCCTGGATTAGATTCTCTACAAAGTATTAAAAATGAACATTTTATTTATGGTAAAGTTAATTATTGTCCAATTACTTTGTTTTGAGCCCCTGAAATGAGGAGTCTTTGTAGAACAATGGTTGCAATTCCTAAATGTTTCACAGGATATTTTTGTTCAACCCCTTAATTAAACCTGAAAGTCTACACTTCAATTGCATCTCATTTGGTTCCTTTTGAACCCAAAATAGTGGCATGTAGAGCCCAAATCACGATTATTCAGTCACTGTCCAAATATTTCTGGATCTTACTCTAGCTTGCAAGAATTAACTGCAGATTTATGAAAGGGTCATTCCTTTGCTCAATAGTTGCAACAGATTTGGAACGCAAGCTGAAAGTTTTGGCTGGCCATTTTTGCATTTTATGTAAGTTTTCCACAAACTTTAATCATAATATCAGAGGCATAACCTGTATTACATATGTTATCAGGGTCCTCTAACCATTATGTGCAAGACCTGATATCCTTCTATTTCGCAGAAAGTAATTAGAGCCCCTCACAGATCATATGTTCTTTGAGAGTGGCAGCCAAGGATGTATAAAATGCGTGCTGTGTACTAATGGTTGTATCTCAGCTTAGGGCTGTACAGTAAATGAAATTTAAAAGAACATGGCTTATCACTAGTGTTGAGCGAATTTGTTCGGCATTTCAAATTCGGATTTGTGTTCGGGGTTCCGGCTTGTTTGCACCAAAAAATTTGGCTCCGCCCATGAACATCCCTGATTTGCCACGCAGATAATATCTGCGTGACAGCGTGGCAAATCACGGATGTTCATGGGCGGAGCCCCGAACACAAACCCGAATTTGAAATGCTGAACAAATTCGCTCAACACTACTTATCACTTTTCCAGCAACCACCTCACATTCTCCAATAATGCCCACTCTGTGCCCTGCATGGTAATAGTACCCTAATTTTGTGCCTCAACATAGTGCATATTGTGTTTCTTTCTAACAATGCACCTATTGTGCCTCTTTATCATATTGCCCATATTGTGCCTCATTATTAAAATGCCAACCCTTTTGTGCATCCTTATTTTAATTCCCCCTATTTTGTCTTCATATTATAATATCCCCAATTGTGTCACTGAGCCCAGAAAATAATAAAAAATAAACTAATACCTCACCCCACTACCACATAGAGAAAAATGTAAAAATCATGTAAAAATATAGATAACCCTTTTTTTATTTAAAGTCTTTTATTATTGGAAAAAAATAAAAAAAAAACATACACACATTTGGCATTGTCATGACCTGAACTAGAAAAATAGCTTATCACTTACAGTAGCTCTCCTGGTAAAAGTCATTAAAAAAAACAAAAACAAATCATTCGGTCACTTTGCCTTGAAAAAAATGTAAAAAAAACAATAGAAAAGTCATGAGCACAAAAATTACCACCATGATCTCCAGCAACAGCAGTTGCGGCATCAACTGCTTCCAAGATGACCGCAAAGGAAGCAAATCTGCCCCTAGAAAATTAGAAGGTATTTGGGACAAATGTCAGCTTCACTTTTTATCACTGATACTACTACCCTATTCCTTTGAGGACATCACCTCCTCATCACCTCAATCTGGTTCCCAAGTCTTGTCCACCATTTAATCACCATCCATCATCATCCATGACTGGGCTAAGTAACTAATCTCCTTGCCCCCCCCCCCCCCCCACTTGCTTTCTATCCATAGATTTGGTCTGACTCACCGTGCCACTACTATCTTGGCTGCCACTGCCCATGCCCCTACCATCATGGCTGACTAGGCCATCAACAAAGCAAGGCGTGTGGATCGTGTCATGAATCTCCTCTGGCTTCAAGTCATCCGAGTACAAAGCCTGACTCTTCATCTTTAGTTTAGAAGTCTAGGGGCCAAAACAGACAGAGGTGCCATAGATGGAATTAAAAGTCCACAATGTTAAATATGATCTGTTATAGCAGAGGAGAACTGTGCCAAACAATCACTCAAACTGATACAGTCATTGGCAGAAGAAACACCATCCTGCTGTGACTGAGGTGAGTGATGTGAAATAGACTGTATATTTCATAATGCTCTCCATTCCCTCCCCACTAATACACTTGCCAGAGGAAAAGGAGACCAAATGTGATCTGCGTTCGGTGGTGCTTCTGCTACTGTTTGCAGTTTCCACATTCTTATCTGTGGAACTTTTGACAATCTTTTCAACCCAAACTATTCAACACTACCCTGAGTGGGTACCCATCTAAAAAGCCTAATTGTCATGGCTCGGTTTGGTGATTCGATCTGTTGACCTGTGGCCTCATGGTCAGTTCTCCTGCCTGCTAAGCTATTGCTCTTTTCTTTCCTGTCCTTGTGCTGCTGATTCCTATTTCCAATGTTTTTCGTTTCTGGCTATGCTCCTCTTCAGGTGTTTCCCATTGACCTGTTTTGGTTGCCCTATCACATTCTGGGTTGGGCTAGGTGTATTCTCCCTTCACTGCACTTCCTAGCTGGCTGTATTTCTAAGTGGATTACTGTTAATGAGTTCCAGTCCTTCAGTGAAGGGATTTTCCCTGCTAGGCAAAACATTGTTTGTATTTCTGCTGTGTGTTTTTTTGCCTGCCTTCCCAGCACCTTTCCTTTCTCCTTAGTTAGGGTGGTGGGAGATTATTCTTTTTTCATTCATTATTCTCCTTAGTTCTCTTTATTTCCCCTTTGTGCACATGCTTTAAGTTTATGCACCCTGGGTCCTTGTATGCCTCTGATCACTTTTCCTCTGCTGGTTAGTTATGCACAGCAGCCTATCCTCCGGTTCCTCAGGAGTATGCAAGAAACCCCTCGACCAGTGGCGTACCACTGCTATGGGGCCCGTGGCCGGAGGGGGGCTGTGAGGGCCCCAAGCAGCATGAGAATGAGGAGGATAGGTGAGTAGGAGGTTGCGGCGGCAGAGGAGCGGGTTGCGGCAGTGGAGGAGCAGGGCACACCCTGTAGCCGCTGCTGCAGCTACCACGTGTGCCCGCTGCTAAAGGGACATGAATATTCCCTCTTCTCCACTCCCATGGGCGTGGAGAAGACGGAATATTCGTTCTCTTTAGTAGCGGGCACGGAGGAGCGCTGAGCCGCGGCTCCTGCTGTCAGTGCCCGCCGCTAAAGAGAAAGCATATTCACGCTTCTCCACGCCCATAGTCCCGGCGTGGAGAGGAGTGAATGTGTCGGCAGCAGCAGCTCACCTCGGCTTCAGAGAGCGCGCACAGCTCAGATGCCGACATGAGCTGCTGCAGACAGGACTCAGCGCTGAAGCAGAGGTGAGGAAGGAAGGTGAGTATAAGTGTTTATTGTTTTATGTGTGCAATGATTGGGGGGATGAGGAAGCCACACATACCAGGATACTTGGATTGAGGAGGCCACACATACCAGGAATGGGGGATTGAGGAGGCCGCACATACCAGGATTTGGGGATTGAGGAGGCCACACATATCAGGATTTGGGGATTGAGGAGGCCACACATACCAGGATTTGGGGATTGAGGAGGCCACACATACCAGGATTTGGGGATTGAGGAGGCCACACATACCAGGATTTGGGGATTGAGGAGGCCACACATACCAGGATTTGGGGATTGAGAAGGCCACACATACCAGGAATGGGGGATTGAGGAGGCCACACATACCAGGATTGCGGGTTGAGGAGGCCACACATACCAGGAATGGGGTATTGAGGAGGCCACACATACAAGGATTGGGGGGTTGAGGAGGCCACACATACCAGGATTTGGGGATTGAGGAGGCCACACATACCAGGATTTGGGGATTGAAAAGGCCACACATACCAGGATTGGGGGGTTGAGGAGGCCACACATACCAGGATTGGAGGATTGAGGAGGCCGCACATACCAGGATTGGGGGGTTGAGGAGGCCAGACATACCAGGATTGAGGGGTTGAGGAGGCCACACATACCAGGACTGGGGGATTGAGGAGGCCACACATACCAGGATTGGGGGATTGAGGAGGCTACACATACCAGGATTGTGGGGGCCACACATACCAGGGATTGTGGGATTGAGGGGGCCACACATACCAGGGATTGGGGGATTGAGGAGGCTACACATACCAGGGATTGTGGGGGCCACACATACAAGGGATTGTGGGATTGAGGGGGCCACACATACGAGGATGGGGAAATTTACCTGTAGCTGCTGCATTTCCCACCCTAGGCTTATACTCAAGTCAATAGGTTTTCCCATCTTTATGTGGTAAAATTAGGGGCCTCGGCTTATATTAGGGTCGGCTTATTTAAAATATACGGTATTTTAAATCAGTGAGTACATGGTGCCCATAATACTGCAGGACTGTGGCGTGCATTATACTATATGGAGGCTGCATTTTTCCCTATGGGGTGTGTAATATACTGTATGGAGGACTATGGGGAGTGCATTATATTCTATGGAGGACCTTGGGAAGTTCATTATACTATATGGAGGTTTATGGGGGGAGCATTATACTATATGGAGGATTATGGGGGCGCGTTATACTATATGGAAGATTATTGGGGTGCATTATACTATATGGAAGGCTATGTGGGGCCATTATAATATTTTGAGGGCTATGTGGGGGGCCATTATACTGTATGAAAGCAATTATACAGTGTGAAGGTTTGTGTGGGGTCATTATACTGTTTGGAGGGCTGTGTGGGGGCCATTATATTGTTTGGAGGGCTGTGTGGGGGCCATGAGAGTGTATGGAGGGCTCTGTGGGGTTCACAGTTGGGGGATTATACTGTGTTAGGGTCACCATACTTTGCCGTGGGAGTTGAAGTGGGGTACAATAGGGTCATTATACTGTGCATGTGGAGGAATGCACCATAGGGGTATCATACTGTTTGGGGGGCACTTTTGTTGGCATCATACTTTATGGGGGCAATGAAGGAGGAATCTACGACTTCAGAAGGAGGTAAATTACTATGTAAAGGCTGGAAAGTTCTGAGATCTGCTCTTCTGTGACACAGACAAATATTTATTTTTTCTATGGGGGGGGGTCCAATTACAGCTTCTGCTATGGGGCCCCATTACTTCTATGTACGCCCCTGCCCTCGACGGCTTTTTAGGGAGCCAGATCTGAAGTGGTGTTTTTAGCTGTATTGGTAAGGCATGTCGGATGTCTAATTTAAATAATAAAACAGGTTTGCAAAAAACAGACATGAATAAAATTCAACCTCCTTTTCCAAAAAGGAATTCACAAGAAATGCTAGGTAGATACATATAGGTACACGTTCAAAAAGCAAGCACCGGAAAGAGGCCACTGTATTAATATGGTGTATACAGAAGTGAAACTTTACTAGTAATACAAACTTAAGAATATAGCAGTACTCTATCAGCGCTACTATGTACACTCCCTGACAGAAGTTATGTCGATTATCCATGTTATGTAAATAAAAGCTTATAACCTGACGTTAAATTCATCCATTGGTTTTATAAATTACTCTTTTGAAAGCTGAAACCCTCCCAAATTTGGTTTAGGTTAAGAAAATAAATTGGCATCAATGCTGAAATATTGATCATTTAATGAACACAGAATGGTCAGATTTTGGCAAGACAAAAGTTTTGTCGCCCACAGAAAGTAATGTGATATTCAAACAAATAATTATCTTGAAATACAAATATATGTTGCATAACATTGGTGAATGAAGTTGTGGTGCTATTAGAGTCATATTTAATATTTTGTATGGCTTCCATGAGCTTGAAGGACTGCATCCATGCGGTTCAACAATGATTCATACAATTTATTAATGAAGTCATCAGGAATAGCAAAGAATGCAGTCTTACATGCCTCCCAGAGTTCATCTAGATTCTTTGGTTTTGTCTTCGAAGCTTCCTCTTTCATCCTACCCCAAACATGCTCAATGATGTTCATGTCTGGTGACTGGACTGGCCAGTCCTTGAGCTCCTTGATCTTTTTTGCCTGGAGGAACTTTGTTGTAGAGATGGATGTACCATCCTGCTGCAGAATTTGACCCCTTTTATGATTTGGAATGTAAGAGGTAGCTAATACCACACGGTTTTTTATTTGCCTTTTGTTTAGTGCTGGCTTCTGGGCACCATGGAGGCCATTTCGAGACAGGATCCTACAAACTGTTCTAGTTGACACAGGGACTTGAGGTGACCAGACCTGTTGGAGCTCTGCTGCAGTGGAAGAGGGGCTTGTTTTGGATTTTCTAACCAACAAACGTTCCTCCTGAGCAGTTGTCTTGTGGGGTCTGCCGGACCTGGGCTTGTCAAACACATCTCCAGCCTCTTCAAATCTTTTTTTAATTCTTTGTACTTGATGCGGAGACACATTAAATGTGCCAGCCACCTCTGCAATGGATCTGGTCTTCAGCCTCTTGATAATCAAGGCTTTGGTCGCAGGGTGGATTTTTGGCATGTTGTCAGAGCTCAAGTTGCAGTTCAAGTGAAGGTCTGGGGTGCTGGGTTTCTTTTTATACACACCCACTAACTTACCGATCATTTACTGAGCACTGGTGAGGATGTAAACTAGGATTAGGTGCATTGTATGACCAAACGACAAAACTTTTGTCTTGCCAAAATCTGACCATTCTGTGTGCAATAAATGATCAATATTTCAGCATTGATGTCAATTTATTTTCTTAACCTAAACCAAATTTGGGAGGGTTTCAGCTTTCAAAAGAGTAATTTATAAAACCAATGGATGAATTTAACGTCAGGTTATAAGCTTTTATTTACATAACATGGATAAGCGACATAACTTCTGTCAGGAAGTGTATATAAATGTTAAATATACAGTATGAAATTTTGACTACATTACTGCTATATAGAATATACTTAGAAAACTAAGATACTTAGCACACAGATTAGCCAATTTATGAGAGCCAACCAGTCATGACAAGGCGTACCTTTCTTTGATGGGACCCTAAACCTAATATTTATCAAATATGCCTCTCCTGGGGTAAGAGCCTACCATATAAACTGGTAGGCAACATCGAGCACTAATTAAAAACAGCCTTAGCCAAATATGGAGGCGTCAAAACCTACAACAGTATATTACATAAAAAAAAACTGACCAGCGTCTCTGAATATACTTAGAAAATGATTGTGCTTAGCACTTACAGAGTGCTTCTATATTCTTTCATTTGTATATTATGCAATCGTAGCAGCTTGAACCTGTTCACACTTGGTTTATTCTATTTGAAGCTACTGGTCAGTTTTTTGTAGTATACTTTTTAAGGGTTTTGACTAGAGATGAGCAGTGTTCGACTCGAACTGTTCGCCAATCTCAAATTCGAGCTGTTTTGGGTGGTGTTCGAGCCGTTCGGCGAACACGAACGATTTGAAAAAAAATCGGCTGTTCGAGGTTATGTTCGATAACTGTTCGTGCACCAAAATCATAACTGGATTTTTTCTCAGTAATGCTGAAAATTAATCTTAATATGCAGTTTGAGTGTACAGCGGGGCGGGGGGAGGGGCAGGGAATGGATCTCTGCAGAAATAATGAAGATCTACATTTTTTTTTCTCTTTCCCGCATTTACAGTGGGAAGGTGCAATCTGTCAGCCTATCAGCAGCGCACACACGGAGCGAAGTGCTTTTTTTCACACAAGCAAGGGCATGTGTCATTGGCAGTGTATGTCACATGTCCTTGCCCTATAAGACCCAGCCATTTTCCCCGTCGCCACCATTTTCTCACTGCTGCAGCTGCGTGTTAGACAGCACCGCTGTTGCTGTGTGCGCTATACTTTGTTAATTTCAAGCCAATTTTCGCACAAATCTACAGATAGCTTGGGAGTAGGGAATAGTTGTGATTGCAGTCCTTTTAAGGACTAGGTTACATCATTTCCTATGACTTATATCAGGCAGGTCTGTGCACTTAAATAGATAGGTTGGGAGTAAAGACTAATTGTAATTGCAGTCATTTTCAGGGCTAGGTTACATCAGTTCCTATCACTTTTATGAGGCAGGTCTGTGCTCTTAAATAGATAGGTTTCGAGTAAAGACTAGTTGTAATTGCAGTCCTTTTCAGGGCTAGGTTACATCAGTTCCTATCACTTTTTGCCAGGCAGGTCTGTGCCAGTGTTGTGCAAGTTTATTTCACGGCATTTGGCTAAATCTAGCAGAGCAAATCCTTTTTGTCCTCTTGCAGTGTGTGTTAGTCAGTGGAGAAGCCTATCTGTGTTGCAAGCTACACCACCTGTGTATAGAATACAATTTTTTTTACTGCACCTAGTGAAGTAAAAGCTTTTGGGCATAGCATCATTCTATTAGTCCATCTATACTAACCTCCATCAGGTTGCAAATTCAATATAATTTTTTTCTGCATCTAGCTCTGAAAAAATATTTCGGCTTCTAGCAGTGTGTGGGACTTGTTCTATTAGTCCATCTATAATAACCTCCATCAGGTTGCAAATTCAATATAATTTTTTTCTGCATCTAGCTCTGAAAAAATATTTCGGCTTCTAGCAGTGTGTAGGACTTGTTCTATTAGTCCATCTATACTAACCTCCATCAGGTTGCAAATTCAATATAATTTTTTTCTGCATCTAGCTCTGAAAAACTATTTCGGCTTCTAGCAGTGTGTGGGACTTGTTCTATTAGTCCATCTATACTAACCTCCATCAGGTTGCAAATTCAATATAATTTTTTTCTGCATCTAGCGCTGAAAAAATATTTCGGCTTCTAGCAGTGTGTGGGACTTGTTCTATTAGTCCATCTATACTAACCTCCATCAGGTTGCAAATTCAATATAATTTTTTTATGCATCTAGCTCTGAAAAAATATTTCGGCTTCTAGCAGTGTGTGGGACTTGTTCTATTAGTCCATCTATAATAACCTCCATCAGGTTGCAAATTCAATATAATTTTTTTCTGCATCTAGCTCTGAAAAAATATTTCGGCTTCTAGCAGTGTGTGGGACTTGTTCTATTAGTCCATCTATACTAACCTCCATCAGGTTGCAAATTCAATATAATTTTTTCTGCATCTAGCTCTGAAAAACTATTTCGGCTTCTAGCAGTGTGTGGGACTTGTTCTATTAGTCCATCTATACTAACCTCCATCAGGTTGCAAATTCAATAAAAAATTTTTCTGCATCTAGCGCTGAAAAAATATTTCGGCTTCTAGCAGTGTGTGGGACTTGTTCTATTAGTCCATCTATACTAACCTCCATCAGGTTGCAAATTCAATATAATTTTTTTATGCATCTAGCTCTGAAAAACTATTTCGGCTTCTAGCAGTGTGTGGGACTTGTTCTATTAGTCCATCTATACTAACCTCCATCAGGTTGCAAACTCAATATAATTTTTTTCTGCATCTAGCTCTGAAAAACTATTTCGGCTTCTAGAAGTGTGTGGGACTTGTTCTATTAGTCCATCTATACTAACCTCCATCAGGTTGCAAATTCAATATAATTTTTTTCTGCATCTAGCACTGAAAAAATATTTCGGCTTCTAGCAGTGTGTGGGACTTGTTCTATTAGTCCATCTATACTAACCTCCATCAGGTTGCAAATTCAATATAATTTTTTTCTGCATCTAGCTCTGAAAAACTATTTCGGCTTCTAGCAGTGTGTGGGACTTGTTCTATTAGTCCATCTATACTAACCTCCATCAGGTTGCAAATTCAATATAATTTTTTTCTGCATCTAGCACTGAAAAAATATTTCGGCTTCTAGCAGTGTGTGGGACTTGTTCTATTAGTCCATCTATACTAACCTCCATCAGGTTGCAAATTCAATATAATTTCTTCTGCATCTAGCTCTGAAAAAATATTTCGGCTTCTAGCAGTGTGTGGGACTTGTTCTATTAGTCCATCTATACTAACCTCCAGCAGGTTGCAAATTCAAAATAATTTTTAATGCATCTAACCCAGCCAATACTTTTGGGCTAATACCACAGTTTGGCCACTCAGCTCTGCTCGGTTCCCATCCATTGTTTTTTGTGCAAACAACTCCAGAGTTGTGAATTAGTTAACCACCAAAATGAGTGGAAAAAGGCCTGCTGCTGGTGGAAAGGGGAATAGGCGTGTTGGGAAGGGAAAAAAAGGTTGTGTCCGTGGGGTAGGTGTTAAAGCAACAGTAACATCTGCAGAAGAAAGACCATCTTCCAGCCAAACTAAGATGTCTACTTCTTTTAGCGTACAATGTGATAAGATCCCTTTCTTACGGCCACGCCAAACGCTTCAAATTCCAGATGAGGCACAAAAACAGCAGGTGCTTCAACGGATATCAAGTGCTCCTTTAAGTGGGCTCTCCTCCACCTCAACTTCAACATCACAAATACTCCAGTCCTCAGAGGTGTCACCCCAATCGCACTTGCTTCCTCACAGCTCCCAAGTCTCCAGCAGCCCGTCTGAGTATGGGGTAGAACAGATGGTTGAGTCTGCAGAGCTGTTTACTCATACTATAGCCTGGGAATCAGAGATCAGCTCCAGAGCTTCTGTGAATCCAGACGAGGAAATGATCAGCACTGATGCCCAGAATCTTTATGAGTCGGATCCAGGACCAGACGCAGAAGGTTCTGACCATAATGTAGACCCTCGTTCCCAAACTGTAACTCCTGTTGGTGGAGACAATGAGGAAGATGATGGTGAGACTCAAATACCTGATTGGAGCGACAACTTTACTTTTTTGGCAGGGCAGGAAGAGGTTGGCTCTGAGGACGACGGGTGTGATAACATACAGGGTGATGATGATGAGGTTGGAGATCCCACTTACTGTCAACCCACAGTCAGCCAAGAGATGAGGTCAGCAGAGGAGGTGGAGGAGGATGCTAGTGACGACGAGGTCAGGTTGCGCCTTCCTGGACAGAGACATAGTACTGGAAGCACGTCAACAACTGCATCCTCAAACACAACTTTGCCTCTGACCACAAGTCGTGGTGGCTCTTCAGGTTGCATGGGTGCTAAGCCTTGCATAGCCTGGGCATTTTTTCAGATCGATAAAGATGACCCAACTCGTGTTATCTGTAACATTTGTCAGCAAAAGCTAAGTAGAGGCCAAAAAATACATAGTTTGAGTACTTCATGCATGAACCGGCACATGGATATGAAGCATAAGTTGCAGTGGGAAGCTCACTGTGCTACAATGCGGCCTAGCCGGCCGGGCCAACCACCGTCTGCCACATCTTGTGCATCCGCGGCCTCTTCATCCTCTGTGACTGGGGGGACAGCAGTCACACCTGTTTTGGGACGCAGACCTGCCACCTCTTTACCCGCAACAGCCAGCGTGATTGGTAGGTCATCATTTTCTTTGGAGGTGGTAACTAGAGATGAGCGTTGTTCGACTCGAACTGTTCGCCAATCTCAAATTCGAGCTGTTTTGGGCGGTGTTCGAGCCGTTCGGCGAACACGAACGATTTGAGAAAAATTCGGCTGTTCGAGGTTATGTTCGATAACTGTTCGTGCACCAAAATCATAACTGGATTTTTTCTCAGTAATGATGAAAATTAATGTTAATACGCAGTTTGAGTGTACAGCGGGGCGGGGGGAGGGGCAGGGGATGGATCTCTGCAGGAATAATGAAGATCTGGATTTTTTTTTTCTTTCCTGCATTTACAGTGGGGAGGTGCAATCTGTCAGCCTATCAGCAGCGCACACACGGAGCGAAGTGCTTTTTTTCACACAAGCAAGGGCATGTGTCATTGGCAGTGTATGTCACATGTCCTTGCCCTATAAGACCAAGCCATTTTCCCCGTCGCCACCATTTTCTCACTGCTGCAGCTGCGTGTTAGACGGCACCGCTGTTGCTGTGTGCGCTATACCTTGTTAATTTCAAGCCAATTTTCGCACAAATCTACAGATAGCTTGGGAGTAGGGAATAGTTGTGATTGCAGTCCTTTTAAGGACTAGGTTACAGCATTTCCTACGACTTTTATCAGGCAGGTCTGTGCTCTTAAATAGATAGATTGTGGGAGTAAAGACTAATTGTAATTGCAGTCCTTTTCAGGACTAGGTTACATCAGTTCCTATCAGTTTTTGCCAGGCAGGTCTGTGCCAGTGCTGTGCAAGTTTCTTTCACAGCATTTGGCTGAATCTAGCAAAGCTAATCCTTTTTGGCCTATTGCAGAGTGTGTTAGTCAGTGGAGTAGCCTATCTGTGTTGCAAGACATACCACCTGTGTATAGAATACCAATTTTTTTACTGCACCTAGTGAAGTAAAATCTTTTGGGCATAGCATCATTCTATTAGTCCATCTATACTGACCTCCATCAGGTTGCAAATTGAATATAATTTTTTTCTGCATCTAGCTCTGAAAAAATATTTGGGCTTCTAGCAGTGTGTGGGACTTGTTCTATTAGTCCATCTATACTGACCTCCATCAGGTTGCAAACTGAATATAATTTTTTTCTGCATCTAGCTCTGAAAAAATATTTGGCCTTCTAGCAGTGTGTGGGACTTGTTCTATTAGTCCATCTATACTGACCTCCATCACGCTGCAAATTCAAAATAATTTTTTGTCTGCATCTAGCTCTGAAAAAATATTTGGCCTTCTAGCAGTGTGTGGGACTTTCTCTATTAGTCCATCTATACTGACCTCAATCAGGTTGCAAATTAAAAATAATTTTTATCTGCATCTACCTCTGAAAAAATATTTGGGCTTCTAGCTGTGTGTGGGACTTGTTCTATTAGTCCATCTATACTGACCTCCATCAGGTTGCAAACTGAATATAATTTTTTTCTGCATCTAGCTCTGAAAAAATATTTGGCCTTCTAGCAGTGTGTGGGACTTTCTCTATTAGTCCATCTATACTGACCACCATCAGGTTACAAATTAAAAATAATTTTTATCTGCATCTAGCTCTGAAAAAATATTTGGCCTTCTAGCAGTGTGTGGGACTTTCTCTATTAGTCCATCTATACTGACCTCCATCAGGTTGCAAATTCAAAATAATTTTTTGTCTGCATCTAGCTCTGAAAAAATATTTGGCCTTCTATCAGTGTGTGGGACTTTCTCTATTAGTCCATCTATACTGACCTCCATCAGGCTGCAAATTAAAAATAATTTTTATCTGCATCTACCTCTGAAAAAATATTTGGCCTTCTAGCTGTGTGTGGGAATTGTTCTATTAGTCCATCTATACTGACCTCCATCAGGTTGCAAACTGAATATAATTTTTTTCTGCATCTAGCTCTGAAAAAATATTTGGCCTTCTAGCAGTGTGTGGGACTTTCTCTATTAGTCCATCTATACTGACCTCCATCAGGCTGCAAATTAAAAATAATTTTTATCTGCATCTACCTCTAAAAAAATATTTGGCCTTCTAGCTGTGTGTGGGACTTGTTCTATTAGTCCATCTATACTGACCTCCATCAGGTTGCAAACTGAATATAATTATTTTCTGCATCTAGCTCTGAAAAAATATTTGGCCTTCTAGCAGTGTGTGGGACTTTCTCTACTAGTCCATCTATACTGACCTCCATCAGGTTGCAAATTCAAAATAATTTTTTGTCTGCATCTAGCTCTGAAAAAATATTTGGCCTTCTAGCAGTGTGTGGGACTTTCTCTATTAGTCCATCTATACTGACCTCCATCAGGCTGCAAATTAAAAATAATTTTTATCTGCATCTACCTCTGAAAAAATATTTGGCCTTCTAGCTGTGTGTGGGACTTGTTCTATTAGTCCATCTATACTGACCTCCATCAGGTTGCAAACTGAATATAATTTTTTTCTGCATATAGCTCTGAAAAAATATTTGGCCTTCTAGCAGTGTGTGGGACTTTCTCTATTAGTCGATCTATACTGACCTCCATCAGGTTGCAAATTAAAAATAATTTTTTGTCTGCATCTAGCTCTGAAAAAATATTTGGCCTTCTAGCAGTGTGTGGGACTTTCTCTATTAGTCCATCTATACTGACCTCCATCAGGCTGCAAATTAAAAATAATTTTTATCTGCATCTACCTCTGAAAAAATATTTGGCCTTCTAGCTGTGTGTGGGACTTGTTCTATTAGTCCATCTATACTGACCTCCATCAGGTTGCATACTGAATATAATTTTTTTCTGCATATAGCTCTGAAAAAATATTTGGCCTTCTAGCAGTGTGTGGGACTTTCTCTATTAGTCGATCTATACTGACCTCCATCAGGTTGCAAATTAAAAATAATTTTTTGTCTGCATCTAGCTCTGAAAAAATATTTGGCCTTCTAGCAGTGTGTGGGACTTTCTCTATTAGTCCATCTATACTGACCTCCATCAGGTTGCAAATTAAAAATAATTTATATCTGCATCTAGCTCTGAAAAAATATTTGGCCTTCTAGCAGTGTGTGGGACTTTCTCTATTAGTCCATCTATACTGACCTCCATCAGGTTGCAAATTCAAAATAATTTTTTGTCTGCATCTAGCTCTGAAAAAATATTTGGCCTTCTAGCAGTGTGTGGGACTTTCTCTATTAGTCCATCTATACTGACCTCCATCAGGCTGCAAATTAAAAATATTTTTTATCTGCATCTACCGCTGAAAAAATATTTGGCCTTCTAGCTGTGTGTGGGACTTGTTCTATTAGTCCATCTATACTGACCTCCATCAGGTTGCAAACTGAATATAATTTTTTTCTGCATCTAGCTCTGAAAAAATATTTGGCCTTCTAGCAGTGTGTGGGACTTTCTCTATTAGTCCATCTATACTGAGCTCCATCAGGTTGCAAACTGAATATATTTTTTTTCTGCATCTACCTCTGAAAAAATATTTGGGCTTCTAGCTGTGTGTGAGACTTGTTCTATTAGTCCATCTATACTGACCTCCATCAGGTTGCAAACTGAATATAATTTTTTTCTGCATCTACCTCTGAAAAAATATTTGGGCTTCTAGCTGTGTGTAAGACTTGTTCTATTAGTCCATCTATACTGACCTCCATCAGGTTGCAAACTGAATACAATTTTTTCCTGCATCTACCTCTGAAAAAATATTTGGGCTTCTAGCTGTGTGTGGGACTTGTTCTATTAGTCCATCTATACTGACCTCCATCAGGTTGCAAATTGAATATAATTTTTTTCTGCATCTAACCCAGCCAATAGTTTTGGCCTAATACCACTGTTTGGCCACTCAGCTCTGCTCGGTTCCCATCCATTGTTTTTTTGTGCAAACAACTCCAGAGTTGTGAATTAGTTAACCACCAAAATGAGTGGAAACAGGCCTGCTACTGGTGGAAAGGGGAATAGGCGTGTTGGGAAGGGGAAAAAATGTTGTGTCCGTGGGGTAGGTGTTAAAGCAACAGTAACATCTGCAGAAGAAAGACCATCTTCCAGCCAAACTAAAATGTCTACTTCTTTTAGCAGACAATGTGATAAGATCCCTTTCTTACGGCCACGCCAATCGCTACAAATTCCAGATGAGGCACAAAAACAGCAGGTGCTTCAATGGATATCAAGTGCTCCTTTAAGTGGGCTCTCCTCCACATCAACTTCAACATCACAAATACTCCAGTCCTCAAAGGTGTCACCCCAATCGCACTTGCTTCCTCACAGCTCCCAAATCTCCAGCTGCCCATCTGAGTATGAGGAAGAACAGATGGTTGAGTCTGCAGAGCTGTTTACTCATACTATAGCCTGGGAATCAGAGGTCGACTCCAGCGCTTCTGTGAATCCAGACGAGGAAATGATCTGCACTGATGCCCAGAATCTTTATGAGTCGGATCCAGGACCAGACGCAGAAGGTTCTGACCATAATGTAGACCCTCATTCCCAAACTGTAACTCCTGTTGGTGGAGACAATGAGGAAGACGATGATGAGACTCAAATACCTGATTGGAGCGACAACTTTAGTTTTTTGTCAGGGCAGGAACAGGTTGGCTCTGAGGACGACAGGTGTGATAACGCACAGGGTGATGATGATGAGGTTGGAGATCCCACTTACTGTCAACCCACAGTCAGCCAACAGATGAGGTCAGCAGAGGAGGTGGAGGAAGATGCTAGTGACGACGAGGTCAGGTTGCGCCTTCCTGGACAGAGACGTAGTACTGGAAGCACGTCAACAACTGCATCCTCAAACACAACTCTGCCTCTCACCACAAGTCGTGGTGGCTCTTCAGGTCGCATGGGTGCTAAGCCTTGCATAGCCTGGGCATTTTTTCAGATCGATAAAGATGACCCAACTCATGTTATCTGTAACATGTGTCAGCAAAAGCTAAGTAGAGGCCAAAAAATACATAGTTTGAGTACTTCATGCATGAACCGGCACATTGACATGAAGCATAAGTTGCAGTGGGAAGCTCAGTGTGCTACAATGCGGCCTAGCCAGCCGGGCCAACCACCGTCTGCCATATCTTGTGCATCCGCGGCCTCTTCATCCTCTGTGACTGGGGGGACAGCAGTCACACCTGTTTTGGGGCGCAGACCTGCCACCTCTTTACCCGCAACAGCCAGCGTGATTGGCAGGTCATCATTTTCTTTGGAGGTGGTAACACCAGCTGGTGTTGAGCGCTGTCCGACATCGATAGCACCACCTTTGGATCAAGGCAACGTAACATGTCCGCTTGCATCTTCCTCACAGACCGGCAGTTTGCCGGGGACACCCTTATCAACCCCGTCTAAGCACAATAGCCAGCCCTCGGTCCCTCAGATGTGGACAAGTAAAAGACCATTTCCTCCTAGCCATGAGAAAGCTAAGAGGTTGAATTTCACCATCTGCAAGCTCTTGGCTACAGAAATGCTGCCTTTCCGCCTGGTGGACACAGAGGATTTTCGAGACCTTATGTCCGTCGCAGTGCCCCAGTACCAGATGCCCAGTCGGCACTACTTCTCAAAGAAAGGTGTGCCTGCGTTCCACCAGCATTTCGCACACAACATCACCGATTCTTTGAGAAACTCTGTGTGTGACAGGGTGCATTTCACCACAGACACTTGGACGAGTAGGCATGGACAGGGGCGTTACATGTCGCTGACTGGGCACTGGGTAACTATGGTGACAGCAGGACAAGGGGCTGCTGTCCAAGTCTTGCCGTCCCCACGAGTTGTGCGTCAATCCTCTTTATGTCAAAGTTCCTCCACTGTTTCTGCCTCCTCAACCTCCTCTCGGTCTTCCACCTGCACCCAAAGCCTGTCTGGTCATGCCACAAGCTTTCTAACTGCGCAGAAGGGATCCTGCACACCTCCTTACTATGCTGGCAGTAGGGCTCAACGTCATCAGGCGGTTTTTACTTTGAAATGTCTGGGAAATGTGAGTCACACAGCTGAGGAGTTGTGGTCAGCTCTGGAGAACCAATTTCATGAATGGTTGTCTCCACTGCACCTGAAACCAGGGAAGGCCGTGTGCGACAATGCTGCAAACCTGGGTGCGGCCCTTCGCCGGGGCAATGTCACACACGTGCCTTGTATGGCTCACGTGTTGAACCTGGTTGTCCAGCAATTTTTAGCCCACTATCCCAGACTAGATGGCCTTCTGCAGAGGGCACGGTCGCATCCCGCAGCTCAGCGACTTACATCTCTACAGGAGTCGTTGGGCCTGCCACTTCACCGGCTAAAATGCGATGTGCCTACCCGGTGGAATTCAACTCTGCACATGTTGCAGCGACTGTGGCAGCACCGACAAGCCCTGGTGCAATACGTTCTGACGTATAGCCTGGGCCAACGAGATCCAGAGGTGGGGCAAATCACGCTGGAGGAGTGGTCTCAGATCAGGGACCTATGCACCCTTCTGCACAGTTTTGAAATGGCGACGAAGATGTTTAGTGCTGACGTTGCCATTATCAGCATGACTATTCCGGTGATTTACATGCTGGAGCACATGTTAAACAGAATTCGGAGTCAGGTGTTGGCACAAGAGGAGGTGGAGGAAGTAGAGGAGGAGGAGTTGTATGCGGAAGGGCTAACATCTGCAAGGTCCAGACGGTCGGCAGCACCAAGGCGGCAGGCATGTGAGGGTGGGGGAGATGGTTTTACCAGGGCGCATGGTAGCAGCCAAACTAGTGAGGAAGGTGCAGGAGCCCAGGAAGAAGTGGAGGACGAACTGATGGAAGACTCATCAGATGAGGGAGACCTTGATCACATTTCTGTTGTGCGAGGTTGGGGGGAGAGGACAGAGGAAGGAAGCATGATTGTTACCTCGCCACCAACACAACAGGGACTTGGTGCTCCTGGATGCGCAACACACATGAGTGCCTTCTTGCTGCACTACCTGCAACATGACCCTCGAATTGTGAGAATTAGAAATAATCCTGACTACTGGGTTGCCACACTGTTAGATCCCCGGTACAAAAGTAAATTTGCAGAAATTATTCCTGCCATAGAAATGGATGCACGCATGCAGGAGTATCAGCAGAGACTGTTGCAGAATCTTACATGTGCTTTTCCACAAAACACCAGTGGTGCACGTAGTGAATCTCACAGTTCCAACTTGCCAACCGTGGGACCGTCAAGTGTTCAGCACTCAAACCGTAACAGAACCACAGTATCTGCTGGTAACATCAATTTTGCGGAATCATTTCACCACTTTTTTAGCCCATCCTTTGCAAGGCCACAGGAGACAAGAAGTCTGACACATAGTCATCGCCTAGAGACGATGGTACAGGAGTATCTCCAAGTAAACATTGAAGCCATGACTGTGTCACTGGACCCTTGCTCTTTTTGGGCTTCCAATCTGGATAAATGGCCGGAGCTAGCCACTTACGCCTTGGAGATCTTGTCATGCCCCGCAGCCAGCGTTCTGTCTGAACGTGTGTTCAGCACTGCTGGTGGTGTGCTGACAGATAAGCGCACGCGGCTCTCCACTGATAATGTAGACAGACTCACGTTCATAAAGATGAACAAATCATGGATCCGAAACGACTTTTCTACCCCTGTGTCATCCTGGGGAGAGTAAAAGCTTGATGATTGGTTAAAATCACCCTACCAACCGTTTTAAGCTTTCAAATTACTAATCATGTTTATCTGTATCTTGGCTGGAAAATAATTTGGGCTTTGTAGCAGTGTGCAGCACTGATTCTATTAGGCCATCTATAATAAGCTCCACCAGATTTAAAATTACTAATCATGTTTATCTGTATCTTGACTGAAAAATAATTTGGGCTTTGTAGCAGTGTGCAGCACTGATCCTATTAGGCCATCTATACTAAGCTCCACCAGATTTAAAATTAATAATAATTTTTAGCTGCATCTAGCCCGGAAAATAATTTTGGGGCTCCGAGATGCGCAAGACACATAAGTGCCTTCTTGCTGCACTACCTGCAACATGACCCTCATATTGTCAGAATTCGAAGTAATCATGACTACTGGGTTGCCACTCTCTTAGATCCCCCAAACTTTTCGATCAACCTTTTCATTTTAATAAAGACCAAAAAAATGGTCATTTTTGAAATTATAAGCATTAGCAGGTTATTAGAAACTGAAATCAAACAGTTTTCAAATCAAAACTTTATTCTAGGTGATGTTACATTTTCACATAGGACCCCTTGTTCGAAAGGAGCTTCTGAACTCTCTCGTCCATTGAATTTGTCAGGTTTTGGATGGTTTCTGCTTCAATTGTTTTGCATGAGGACAGAATACCCTCCCAGAGCTGTTGCTTAGATGTGAACTGCCTCCCGCCATCATAGACACTCCTTTTGATGATGCTCCAGAGGTTCTGAATGGGGTAGAGGTCAGGGGAGCATGGGGGTCACACCATAAGTTTGTCCCCTTTTATGCCCATATCAGCCAGAGATGCAGATGTTTTATGTGCAGCATGAGATGGTGCATTATCATGCAAAAAAATGATCTTGCTGTGAAATACACGGTTCTTCTTCTTGAACTATGGCAGGAAGTGCTGTTTGAGAAAATCCACATACATTATGGAGTTCATCTTTAGCGCCTTCAGGGATCCTAAAGGGGCCGACAATCTCTCTCCCCATGATTCCAGCCCAAAACATTACTTCACCTCCTCCTTGTTGGCGCTGTAGCCGTGTTTGCGTGGGGTGTCCATCAACCAGCCATCCTCCACTCCATCCATCCGGGCCATCAAGCGCTGCACGGCACTCATCCGTGAACAAAACAGTTTTGAAATCAGTCTTCATGTAATGTTTGGCCCACTGGAGCCGTTTCTGCTTGTGTGAAGTGGATAGAGGAGGTCGACAGGATGGCGCATGCACAGCTGCAAACCTCTGAAGGACCCTGCATCTTGTTGTTTGGGGGACGTTGGAGGCACCAGCAGCTTCAAAAACTTGTCTGCTGCTATGACAAGGCTTTTTTGCCGCTGCTCTTTTAACCTGACGTAATTGCCTGTAGGAAAGAGTCCTCAATTTGCCCTTATCAGCACGCACACGTGTGTACTGTGAATCAGCTACATACTTCTTGATTGCCAAAACACTTCATCCTGATCATCGCACAATGTTGATTGTAGTCATGCCTTGACCTAAACACTCCACAATTTGTTGCTTCTCAGCAGTCGACACATCCTTTTTCTTTCCCATTTTGGCAGAAAATGTAGGCTGCTTAATAATGTGGGACAGCCTTCTTAAGTAGTCTTGCCTTTCATTGGACACACCTGCCAAACTAATTAGCACAGGTGTCTGCAATTGCTTACAGTGATATAAAGAGCCCTGACACACATCACCATCAATGAGTTTAACTGACAAACAAAAAAATTCTTCCCTTATCACTCCTAAACACTTTTTGCATAATAATTTGGAACACAGTGTACATGTGCTTTTCCACAAAACACCAGTGGGTCACGTAGTGAATCTTACAGTTCTAACTTGCCAACCGTGGTCTGTATGGAGTTGTTCAATAAAGGGCCCAAAATTAAGATAACATAGACGGGAGAGGTCTCTATGAATAGGAATTCCTAAGTATTTGATACCCTGTGAGGGCCAGGCAAAGGGAAAGTTGGACTGGATGGAATCCTGTATGGATTTGGGGAGGGAGACATCGAGGGCCTCAGACTTCGCTGCATTGATTTTAAAATTTGACCATGTAACAAAGTGATCTATTTCAGCCATAACAGCAGGGATGGATATATGTGATTGAGTGATATATACTAGGACATCATCAGCAAATGCAGAGCACTTGTACTCGGTGCCTCCCACCTCAATCCACCTAATATTGGGGTTATGGCGAATTGATGAGAGCAGGTGCTCCGTCACAAGGATGTATAAGAGAGGGGACAGAGGACACCCCTGCCTTGTTCCATTGGTGATTATGAAAGGTGATGAAAATGTTCCATTTATCTTCATCCTAGGTGACGTATTGCGATACAGGGCGGTGATTTTGCCTATAAAAGGGTCCCCTAGACCCCTACCCCAAGCTTTTTAAGGGAATAATATATGGCGTGCCAGGAGACTCATTGGATTGCTTTCTCAGCATCCAACGAGAGTATCTAATTACAAATTTTTAACTGCATCTAGCCCAGGAAATACTTTGTGCCTAGTAGCAGTGTCTGCTAGTCACCGGATTATCCCAGCTGTTAAGCAAGCTACACCACCTGTAGTTTGGACACTTAATTTTTTCAAAGGAAATGGTTCGGGCCCCCGGGACACTCAGTGAAGAGCATCGGGGAGGCACCCCAAGGCACAGGGGCTGGGACTGGCGGTAGGACGCCTTGGGGTGGACCGCCAAGCTCGATTCTTATAAAAGCTTTTTAACTGCAGCAGCTTTAGTGGACGCTACTGGAGCTGGAATTACGCGGCTGCTGGCATGAGACTTGCCCTCCAAGGATTTAAAGTGTATTCATTCAAATTAGAGAGACAATTTAAATTAAAAAGCTTAGACCTGCCTCCACCGCAGGGGGGCTCGCTCGACCCACCAGCAGACAGGCATCAGTATTGGGAGAGGGGGGCTGGCCGTCAGGGTCCACCGCCGGTCTGGCACAAACCCGGCGACACGGAGGTCGCACAGGCAGGAACGGACTGGCCGTGTCGGCTTCGCACTTTTTTGGTTTTAGAAGTGCATGATATGCCTATATCTGTGTCTCCCCCTCCTTTTACCCCTCCACCTCTTTTCTTTTCGCATGACTATATGTACTTGTCGCTTTTCCATGTGTTAGTTGTGTCTTCTGAGCAGTTTGTCAGCTTTTGGACACCTTTGAAGGTGTTTTCTATGTTTTTCTATGTGTTTTTGTTTGCCTGCCATTTGTTTTAACGGTGTTCGACGGTGTTCGACGGTGTTCGACGAACAGTTCGACGAACAGTTCGGCGAACATACGGGTGTTCGACGAACCGAACTCGAACACTACGGGGTGGCTCAACACTAGTTAGCACTGCAGCCTTGCAGCGCTGGGGTCCTGAGTTCAAATCTCACCAAGGATGATATCTGCAAGGAGTTTGTACATTCTCCCCGTGTTTGCATGGGTTTTCTCTGGTTTCCTCCCACACTCCAAAGACATACTGATAGGGAATGTAGACTGTGAGCTCCATTGGGGACAGCGATGGTAATGTATGTAAAGCACTGTGGAATATGTTGGCGCTATATAAAGATTATTATTATTATTGTCTCAGCTGGTGGGTTCTTATGAATTTTCCAATATGTGCACTAAGTACCTTCATTTTCTAAGGATATTCTATGTAGCAGTAACGCAGTCCAAAATTCATATATTTAATGTTTGCACATCTTAATGCTTACAGTGTGCTACTATATTCTTTTGATTGTATATTATGCAGTCATTGCAATTTGTACCTGTTCACACTTGCTTTATTCTGTTTGGGAGTGCGGGTCAGTTTTTTTTGCTTTTTGTAGTAACTAGTAATACAGATGTGCAAAAAAAATATTTGTAACACACAAACTTTGTGAGGTTGAAAGGCACAGTTAAATGTCTAGATTTTGTCAAATTTTATATTATCTTCAGAAAAAAAAAATTTACCTCTTCACAAAAAGAATTGCACAAGAAATGCCAAAACTAGAAACAGTTGGCTTGTTGCTTTCTAGTGCATGAAAACCAAGGAAAAAATATTTGCCAGTCCAGCTACCCTATATCACTGATCAATCACTCTGGCTCTGCTGCTGGCACCTCTCATATCTTTATTTTCCCCTACCAAATGAATCTCTGTATTATTCTTAAGCTACTACACTCATCTTCTTTTGTGCTATAGTTATAAAACACATTACTGTCTGGAGTATTTGTCCAATGCTCTAGAGCTTTCTCTCCCTATCTCTTTTGCTGAGCATGTGAGCTCTGACGTCCTGTCACCATTCTGAATCATCCAAAAATGGCTGCTGTATTCCTGGCTTAGGCTAAGTGCCCACGATGCAGAAATGCTGCGGATTTTTCCTGAGCATTGCTGAAACTCCCTGGCAGAAAAAACGCATGCAGATTTTACATGTGTTTTTTTCTGCCAGGTAGAAGCATTTGTGAAGCGTTTTGAACATGCGATTTCGCATGCGGGTTGTCAAGCGCTTTTCCAAGCGATTTTAGCATCACTTGGAAAAGTGCTTGACAACTTGGTCACACTATAAAAATCCATGCAACCGCATTGGTTTATATAGTGTGACCAAGTTACGATGCTGCAAATGCAGCATCAATAGTAAAAAAAGGAATAAAACTGGGGAAAAATAAAAAAACATTATACTCACCTTCCGATGGCCCCCGGTCTCCTTCTCCGGTGTGTCCGGTGTCTTCGGCGGCTCGCGGTGGTGTAAAAGGACCTTCCATGACGTCATTTAGTCATGTGACAGGTCACGCGACCGCCGACGTCAGCGGTCGCATGATCTGTCAAATGACTAAATGACATCATGGAAGGTCCTTTTACCACTGCGAGCAGCTGAAGAGCCAGCAGCGCCGCCGGGAGTAGAAAGGGGGCCATCAGAAGGTAAGTATATGTTTATTTTTTATTTTAATTATTTTTTAACTACAGGTACTATGGTTGTCCTTTTCTCCAGACCCGGGTACCATCCGCGCATTGAATCGCATAATATCCGCATGTGTACGTGTAGTCATGCGGATGTTATGCGGTCCAATGCAAGTCAATAGCGGCTAAAACGCCGCGATTCCGCAAAGTGAATGGACGTGCTGCGGATTTTTGTGCAATGATAATCCGCAGCGGAAATTTCTGCAGCATGTGCACAGCACATGCAGATTATCGTTGGGGACCATTGCAGCATTTTTTAAGCGTTTCAGCGGCGGAAATTACGCTGTGGAAATGCTTAAAAAATGCATAGTGGGCACGCAGCTTTAGACTTTTATACAGGCCATGATAGTCCTTCCTGATGAGTTGCACTTTACCATGTGATATGCTAGCTGCCAAACATTATGAGTAAGCCTGTGCAGCCGGGCATGAGGTCATGGAAGTCTTCTGCGGCTGGCTCAATCTTCTGTAAATTGTCCGTGGAAATGTTTTTGGTGACTCAAATTGCAAATTGTTCAAATTCGCCAGGACAAGCGAATTTCCTAAAATTGAACACAAATTAATTTTACATCTAATCAAGTAATTAAGCTTGATATATCTTTTAAGCATTGGCTGAAACAAGTACATTTAGCACAACATATTTAGCAGCGCTATCTGCTTATTAAGAAGACATAGAAAGCATTTCTGGAAATATCTATTTTCAGAGCCTTTGTGATCATGGTGTAATGCCTTAAAGCAGAGAAAACAGCACGCAGGTTCGATGCCATGCTAACAGCAAATTTTCCCAAATGGGTAGAGAATTTGTAATAATAAGCAGGTAATTATTTTTACATCCTATAGAACAAATCACAATAGTTAAAGCCTTGAAGGGATTTAGATCTATTCTACTTATCAAAAAGAATTGTTTAGCCTATAGGGCATACTACACACAATCAATGTGTCTCTGTAAAAAATGAATGAACGTGAGACCAGTTGAGACTCATGAATGATAAGGACCTAAAGCCTGGAGGCTTGGAGATAAGTGAAACTGTAGATTTTTTTCCCATTTTGTTGCTTTAAAATTCCTTGTGCTGTTCAAACCTTACCATCTGTACATACAATAGAACAGAAACAGTCAAACAATATCAATATAATGTATTTTACAGATCCATATCTAATGTATTTGCCTTATGCCTTTACAAAAATGCAAGTTCCTAAAAGCTAAACTGAATATAACAAAACATATGGGATTTCCCTCTACCACTGAGAGTTTTGATAAATTGCTTTTTTTTTTTTTTTTTTATAAGATAAAGGGTTATTCCAAACATTGAAAGTTATCTCCTATCCAAAACAGGGTAATGAAATGCTTGGTCGGAGAGAAGCATTGGCTGTATATGACTGCCAACACTTCACTCATTTGCTTTCTAATACTGGGAAAAGCTGGGCGCTATGCTTGGCTCTCTCCGGCAGTCCTATAGAGAATGAATGGAGCAGTGGCATGCATGTGTGGCCACTGCCCCAATATGAGAGGGCATTTCAGAGCCCTATTCTTGGGATCTATGTGGATCCCAGTGATTGGACCCTCACAATCATAAAGTTATCAACTATCCTTTAGTTATGAAAACTTTCAACATTGCGAAAAACCTTTAATGTTCACCGTAATTTCATAACAGATCTTTTACTGGTCAGTGCAATATTTTTTAGACATCGGTTGACCTTTGTTAATGCTAGCACATGATGTAAGCAAAATCTGTACAAATCTCAAAATGTAAGGTTATACCTGGCAATTTAAGGCCCCTTTCCAAAAGTGGCAGAATTTTCATATTAAGCAATATTTAATGTAAATAAATGTAAGGTCTTTCAATTGAACAGAGGAAATAAAATCTATAATTATGTACTAAATCAGGAGTGTACAACCATTTAGCCTCCCGGGGCCACATTAGAAAAACAAGAGCTGTATTGGGCAGCTTATTAAATACACAAACACTAATAGAGATGAGCGTTGTTCTACTCGAACTGTTCGCCAATCTCAAATTCGAGCTGTTTTGGGCGGTGTTCGAGCCGTTCGGCGAACACGAACAATTTGAGAAAAATTCGGCTGTTCGAGGTTATGTTCGATAACTGTTCGTGCACCAAAATCATAACTGGATTTTTTCTCAGTAATGATGAAAATTAATGTTAATACGCAGTTTGAGTGTACAGCGGGGTGGGGGGAGGGGCAGGGGATGGATCTCTGCAGGAACAATGAAGATCTCCATTTTTTTTTCTCTTTCCCGCATTTACAGTGGGGAGGTGCAATCTGTCAGCCTATCAGCAGCGCACACACGGAGCGAAGTGCTTTTTTTCACACAAGCAAGGGCATGTGTCATTGGCAGTGTATGTCACATGTCCTTGCCCTATAAGACCAAGCCATTTTCCCCGTCGCCACCATTTTCTCACTGCTGCAGCTGCGTGTTAGACGGCACCGCTGTTGCTGTGTGCGCTATACCTTGTTAATTTCAAGCCAATTTTCGCACAAATCTACAGATTGCTTGGGAGTAGGGAATAGTTGTGATTGCAGTCCTTTTAAGGACTAGGTTACAGCATTTAATACGACTTTTATCAGGGAGGTCTGTGCTCTTAAATAGATCGGTTGTGGGAGTAAAGACTAATTGTAATTGCAGTCCTTTTCAGGACTAGGTTACATGAGTTCCTATCAGTTTTTGCCAGGCAGGTCTGTGCCAGTGCTGTGCAAGTTTTTTTCACAGCATTTGGCTGAATCTAGCAAAGCTAATCCTTTTTGGCCTATTGCAGAGTGTGTTAGTCAGTGGAGTAGCCTATCTGTGTTGCAAGATATACCACCTGTGTATAGAATACCAATTTTTTTACTGCACCTAGTGAAGTAAAATCTTTTGGGCATAGCATCATTCTATTAGTCCATCTATACTGACCTCCATCAGGTTGCAAATTAAAACTAATTTTTATCTGCATCTACAGTACCTCTGAAAAAATATTTGGGCTTCTAGCAGAGTGTGGGACTTGTTCTATTAGTCCATCTATACTGACCTCCATCAGGTTGCAAACTGAATATATTTTTTTCTGCATCTACCTCTGAAAAAATATTGGGCTTCTAGCTGTGTGTGGGTCTTGTTCTATTAATCCATCTATACTGACCTCCATCAGGTTGCAAACTGAATATATTTTTTTCTGCATCTACCTCTGAAAAAATATTTGGCCTTCTAGTAGTGTGTCGGACTTTCTCTATTAGTCCATCTATACTGACTTCCATCAGGTTGCAAATTAAAACTAATTTTTATCTGCATCTACAGTACCTCTGAAAAAATATTTGGGCTTCTAGCAGTGTGTGGGACTTGTTCTATTAGTCCAACTATACTGACCTCCATCAGGTTGCAAACTGAATATATTTTTTTCTGCATCTACCTCTGAAAAAATATTGGGCTTCTAGCTGTGTGTGGGTCTTGTTCTATTAATCCATCTATACTGACCTCCATCAGGTTGCAAACTGAATATATTTTTTTCTGCATCTACCTCTGAAAAAATATTTGGCCTTCTAGTAGTGTGTCGGACTTTCTCTATTAGTGCATCTATACTGACCTCCATCAGGTTGCAAACTGAATATAATTTTTTTCTGCATCTAGCTCTCAAAAAATATTTGGCCTTCTAGTAGTGTGTCGGACTTTCTCTATTAGTCCATCTATACTGACCTCCATCAGGTTGCAAATTAAAACTAATTTTTATCTGCATCTACAGTACCTCTGAAAAAATATTTGGCCTTCTAGCAGTGTGTGGGACTTGTTCTATTAGTCCATCTATACTGACCTCCATCAGGTTGCAAACTGAATATATTTTTTTCTGCATCTACCTCTGAAAAAATATTGGGCTTCTAGCTGTGTGTGGGTCTTGTTCTATTAATCCATCTATACTGACCTCCATCAGGTTGCAAACTGAATATAATTTTTTTCTGCATCTAGCTCTGAAAAAATATTTGGCCTTCTAGTAGTGTGTCGGACTTTCTCTATTAGTCCATCTATACTGACCTCCATCAGGTTGCAAATTAAAACTAATTTTTATCTGCATCTACAGTACCTCTGAAAAAATATTTGGGCTTCTAGCTGTGTGTGGGACTTGTTGTATGAGTCCATCTATACTGACCTCCATCAGGTTGCAAACTGAATATATTTTTTTCTGCATCTACCTCTGAAAAAATATTTGGCCTTCTAGTAGTGTGTCGGACTTTCTCTATTAGTCCATCTATACTGACCTCCATCAGGTTGCAAATTAAAAATAATTTTTATCTGCATCTACAGTACCTCTGAAAAAATATTTGGGCTTCTAGCTGTGTGCGGGACTTGTTGTATTAGTCCATCTATACTGACCTCCATCAGGTTGCAAACTGAATATATTTTTTTCTGCATCTACCTCTGAAAAAATATTTGGCCTTCTAGTAGTGTGTCGGACTTTCTCTATTAGTCCATCTATACTGACCTCCATCAGGTTGCAAATTAAAACTAATTTTTATCTGCATCTACAGTACCTCTGAAAAAATATTTGGGCTTCTAGCAGTGTGTGGGACTTGTTCTATTAGTCCATCTATACTGACCTCCATCAGGTTGCAAACTGAATATAGTTTTTTCTGCATCTACCTCTGAAAAAATATTGGGCTTCTAGCTGTGTGTGGGTCTTGTTCTATTAATCCATCTATACTGACCTCCATCAGGTTGCAAACTGAATATATTTTTTTCTGCATCTACCTCTGAAAAAATATTTGGCCTTCTAGTAGTGTGTCGGACTTTCTCTATTAGTCCATCTATACTGACCTCCATCAGGTTGCAAATTCAAAATAATTTTTTTCTGCATCTAACCCAGCCAATAGTTTTGGCGTAATATCACAGTTTGGCCACTCAGCTCTGCTCGGTTACCATCCATTGTTTTTTTGTGCAAACAACTCCAGAGTTGTGAATTAGTTAACCACCAAAATGAGTGGAAAAAGGCCTGCTGCTGGTGGAAAGGGGAATAGGCATGTTGGGAAGGGGAAAAAAGGTTGTGTCCGTGGGGTAGGTGTTAAAGCAACAGTAACATCTGCAGAAGAAAGACCATCTTCCAGCCAAACTAAAATGTCTACTTCTTTTAGCGGACAATGTGATAAGATCCCTTTCTTACGGCCACGCCAATCGCTACAAATTCCAGATGAGGCACAAAAACAGCAGGTGCTTCAACGGATATCAAGTGCTCCTTTAAGTGGGCTCTCCTCCACATCAACTTCAACATCACAAATACTCCAGTCCTCAAAGGTGTCACCCAAATCGCACTTGCTTCCTCACAGCTCCCAAATCTCCAGCTGCCCGTCTGAGTATGAGGTAGAACAGATGGTTGAGTCTGCAGAGCTGTTTACTCATACTATAGCCTGGGAATCAGAGGTCGACTCCAGCGCTTCTGTGAATCCAGACGAGGAAATGATCTGCACTGATGCCCAGAATCTTTATGAGTCGGATCCAGTACCAGACGCAGAAGGTTCTGACCATAATTTAGACCCTCATTCCCAAACTGTAACTCCTGTTGGTGGAGACAATGAGGAAGACGATGATAAGACTCAAATACCTGATTGGAGCGACAACTTTAGTTTTTGTCAGGGCAGGAACAGGTTGGCTCTGAGGACGACGGGTTTGATAACGCACAGGGTGATGATGATGAGGTCGGAGATCCCACTTACTGTCAACCCACAGTCAGCCAAGAGATGAGGTCAGCAGAGGAGGTGGAGGAAGATGCTAGTGACGACGAGGTCAGGTTGCGCCTTCCTGGACAGAGACATAGTACTGGAAGCACGTCAACAACTGCATCCTCAAACACAACTCTGCCTCTCACCACAAGTCGTGGTGGCTCTTCAGGTCGCATGGGTGCTAAGCCTTGCATAGCCTGGGCATTTTTTCAGATCGATAAAGATGACCCAACTCGTGTTATCTGTAACATTTGTCAGCAAAAGCTAAGTAGAGGCCAAAAAATACATAGTTTGAGTACTTCATGCATGAACCGGCACATGGACATGAAGCATAAGTTGCAGTGGGAAGCTCAGTGTGCTACAATGCGGCCTAGCCGGCCGGGCCAACCACCGTCTGCCATATCTTGTGCATCCGCGGCCTCTTCATCCTCTGTGACTGGGGGGACAGCAGTCACACCTGTTTTGGGGCGCAGACCTGCCACCTCTTTACCCGCAACAGCCAGCGTGATTGGCAGGTCATCATTTTCTTTGGAGGTGGTAACACCAGCTGGTGTTGAGCGCTGTCCGACATCGATAGCACCACCTTTGGATGAAGGCAACCTAACATGTCCGCCTGCATCTTCCTCACAGACCGGCAGTTTGCCGGGGACACCCTTATTAACCCCGTCTAAGCACAATAGCCAGCCCTCGGTCCCTCAGATGTGGACAAGTAAAAGACCATTTCCTCCTAGCCATGAGAAAGCTAAGAGGTTGAATTTCACCATCTGCAAGCTCTTGGCTACAGAAATGCTGCCTTTCCGCCTGGTGGACACAGAGGATTTTCGAGACCTTATGTCCTTCGCAGTGCCCCAGTACCAGATGCCCAGTCGGCACTACTTCTCAAAGAAAGGTGTGCCTGCGCTCCACCAGCATGTCGCACACAACATCACCGCTTCTTTGAGAAACTCTGTGTGTGACAGGGTGCATTTCACCACAGACACTTGGACGAGTAGGCATGGACAGGGGCGTTACATGTCGCTGACTGGGCACTGGGTAACTATGGTGACAGCAGGACAAGGGGCTGCTGTCCAAGTCTTGCCGTCCCCACGAGTTGTGCGTCAATCCTCTTTATGTCAAAGTTCCTCCACTGCTTCTGCCTCCTCAACCTCCTCTCGGTCTTCCACCTGCACCCAAAGCCTGTCTGGTCATGCCACAAGCTTTCTAACTGCGCAGAAGGGATCCTGCACACCTCCTTACTATGCTGGCAGTAGGGCTCAACGTCATCAGGCGGTTTTTACATTGAAATGTCTGGGAAATGTGAGTCGCACAGCTGAGGAGTTGTGGTCAGCTCTGGAGAACCAATTTCATGAATGGTTGTCTCCACTGGACCTGAAACCAGGGAAGGCCGTGTGCGACAATGCTGCAAACCTGGGTGCGGCCCTTCGCCGGGGCAATGTCACACACGTGCCTTGTATGGCTCACGTGTTGAACCTGGTTGTCCAGCAATTTTTAGCCCACTATCCCAGACTAGATGGCCTTCTGCAGAGGGCACGGTCGCTGTGTGCTCACTTCCGCCGTTCGCATCCCGCAGCTCAGCGACTTACATCTCTACAGAAGTCGTTGGGCCTGCCACTTCACCGGCTAAAATGCGATGTGCCTACCCGGTGGAATTCAACTCTGCACATGTTGCAGCGACTGTGGCAGCACCGACAAGCCCTGGTGCAATACGTTCTGACGTATAGCCTGGGCCAACGAGATTCAGAGGTGGGGCAAATCACGCTGGAGGAGTGGTCTCAGATCAGGGACCTATGCACCCTTCTGCACAGTTTTGAAATGGCGACGAAGATGTTTAGTGCTGACGATGCCATTATCAGCATGACTATTCCGGTGATTTACATGCTGGAGCACATGTTAAACAGAATTCGGAGTCAGGTGGTGGCACAAGAGCAGGTGGAGGAAGTAGAGGAGGAGGAGTTGTATGCGGAAGGGCTAACATCTGCAAGGTCCAGAAGGTCGGCAGCACCAAGGCGGCAGGCATGTGAGGGTGGGGGAGATGGTTTTACCAGGGCGCATGGTAGCAGCCAAACTAGTGAGGAAGGTGCAGGAGCCCAGGAAGAAGTGGAGGACGAACTGATGGAAGACTCATCAGATGAGGGAGACCTTGATCACATTTCTGTTGTGCGAGGTTGGGGGGAGAGGACAGAGGAAGGAAGCATGATTGTTACCTCGCCACCAACACAACAGGGACTTGGTGCTCCTGGATGCGCAACACACATGAGTGCCTTCTTGCTGCACTACCTGCAACATGACCCTCGAATTGTGAGAATTAGAAATAATCCTGACTACTGGGTTGCCACACTGTTAGATCCCCGGTACAAAAGTAAATTTGCAGAAATTATTCCTGCCATAGAAAGGGATGCACGCATGCAGGAGTATCAGCAAAGACTGTTGCAGAATCTTACATGTGCTTTTCCACAAAATACCAGTGGTGCACTTAGTGAATCTCACAGTTCCAACTTGCCAACCGTGGGACCGTCAAGTGTTCAGCACTCAAACCGTAACAGAACCACAGTATCTGCTGGTAACATCAATTTTGCGGAATCATTTCACCACTTTTTTAGCCCATCCTTTGCAAGGCCACAGGAGACAAGAAGTCTGACACATAGTCAACGCCTAGAGACGATGGTACAGGAGTATCTCCAAGTAAACATTGAAGCCACGACTGTGTCACTGGACCCTTGCTCTTTTTGGGCTTCCAATCTGGATAAATGGCCGGAGCTAGCCACTTACGCCTTGGAGATCTTGTCATGCCCCGCAGCCAGCGTTCTGTCTGAACGTGTGTTCAGCGCTGCTGGTGGTGTGCTGACAGATAAGCGCACGCGGCTCTCCACTGATAATGTAGACAGACTCACGTTCATAAAGATGAACAAATCATGGATCCGAAACGACTTTTCTACCCCTGTGTCATCCTGGGGAGAGTAAAAGCTTGATGATTGGTTAAAATCACCCTACCAAACGTTTTAAGCTTTCAAATTACTAATCATGTTTATCTGTATCTTGACTGGAAAATAATTTGGGCTTTGTAGCAGTGTGCAGCACTGATCCTATTAGGCCATCTATAATAAGCTCCACCAGATTTAAAATTAAAAATAATTTTTAGCTGCATCTAGCCCGGAAAATAATTTTGGGGCTCCGAGATGCGCAAGACACATAAGTGCCTTCTTGCTGCACTACCTGCAGCATGACCCTCATATTGTCAGAATTCGAAGTAATCATGACTACTGGGTTGCCACACTCTTAGATCCCCCAAACTTTTCGATCAACCTTTTCATTTTAATAAAGACCAAAAAAATGGTCATTTTTGAAATTATAAGCATTAGCAGGTTGTTAGAAACTGAAATCAAACAGTTTTCAACTCAAAACTTTATTCTAGGTGATGTTACATTTTCACATAGGACCCCTTGTTCGAAAGGAGCTTCTGAACTCTCTCGTCCATTGAATATGTCAGGTTTTGGATGGTTTCTGCTTCAATTGTTTTGCATGAGGACAGAATACCCTCCCAGAGCTGTTGCTTAGATGTGAACTGCCTCCCGCCATCATAGACACTCCTTTTAATGATGCTCCAAAGGTTCTGAATGGGGTAGAGGTCAGGGGAGCATGGGGGTCACACCATAAGTTTGTCCCCTTTTATGCCCATATCAGCCAGAGATGCAGATGTTTTATGTGCAGCATGAGATGGTGCATTATCATGCAGAAAAATGATCTTGCTGTGAAATACATGGTTCTTCTTCTTGAACCATGGCAGGAAGTGCTGTTTGAGAAAATCCACATACATTATGGAGTTCATCTTTAGCGCCTTCAGGGATCCTAAAGGGGCCGACAATCTCTCTCCCCATGATTCCAGCATAAAAAATTACTCCACCTCCTCCTTGTTGGCGCTGTAGCCGTGTTTGCGTGGGGTGTCCATCAACCAGCCATCCTCCACTCCATCCATCTGGACCATCGAGCGCTGCACGGCACTCATCCGTGAACAAAACAGTTTTGAAATCAGTCTTCATGTAATGTTTGGCCCACTGGAGCCGTTTCTGCTTGTGTGAAGTGGATAGAGGAGGTCGACAGGATGGCGTATGCACAGCTGCAAACCTCTGAAGGACCCTGCATCTTGTTGTTCGGGGGACGTTGGAGGCACAAGCAGCTTCAAAAACTTGTCTGCTGCTATGACAAGGCTTTTTTGCCGCTGCTCTTTCAACCTGACGTAATTGCCTGTAGGAAAGAGTCCTCAATTTGCCCTTATCAGCACGCACACGTGTGTACTGTGAATCAGCTACATACTTCTTGATTGCCAAGACACTTCATCCTGATCATCGCACAATGTTGATTGTAGTCATGCCTTGACCTAAACACTCCACAATTTGTTGCTTCTCAGCAGCCGACACATCCTTTTTCTTTCCCATTTTGGCAGAAAATGTAGGCTGCTTAATAATGTGAGAGAGCCTTCTTAAGTAGTCTTGCCTTTCATTGGACACACCTGCCAAACTAATTAGCACAGGTGTCTGCAATTGCTTACAGTGATATAAAGAGCCCTGACACACATCACCATCAATGAGTTTAACTGACAAACAAACAAATTCTTCCCTTATCACTCCTAAACACTTTTTGCATAATAATTTGGAACGCGGTGTACATGTGCTTTTCCACAAAACACCAGCGGTTCACGTAGTGAATCTTACAGTTCTAACTTGCCAACCGTGGTCTGTATGGAATTGTTCAATAAAGGGCCCAAAATTAAGATAACATAGATGGGAGAGGTCTCTATGAATAGGAATTCCTAAGTATTTGATACCCTGTGAGGGCCAGGCAAAGGGAAAGTTGGACTGGATGGAATCCTATATGGATTTTGGGAGGGAGACATCGAGGGCCTCAGACTTCGCTGCATTGATTTTAAAATTTTACCATGTAACAAAGTGATCTATTTCAGCCATAACAGCATGGATGGATATATGTGATTGAGTGATATATACTAGGACATCATCAGCAAATAGAGAGCACTTGTACTCGGTGCCTCCCACCTCAATCCACCTAATATTGGGGTTATGGCGAATTGATGAGAGCAGGTGCTCCGTCACTAGGATGTATAAGAGAGGGGACAGAGGACATCCCTGCCTTGTCCCATTGGTGATTGTGAAAGGTGATGAAAATGTTCTGACGCACCCCCTGGGCCTTGGGACACCCGGAGCCGGACCCTTTTTGGTGGATGCTGGTGGTTGTAGTCTTCGTGGCGGCGACCCGGTTCCGTGGCTCAGGGCGGTCAAACCAGTGGCGGAACTATTTATGTGGTTTTGATGTTTAAATGTCCGACTACGCCACCCGTGGATTGCGGTCAGAGTGAACCGCCGCTACAGGGCAGACCGCTGAGGCTGGTGTTGTGGGTGCAGCAGAGCGTAGCATAACTCCCCACGGGAGGAGTATAGCCTCAGGGCAGTGTATGCGGAGGATGGGGGTGATGGTGCAGGGCAGCAGCAGTAACGACACGGAGTCAGTGATGCAGTCCAGGGCCTTTACTCACAGTTCTTATTATCCAGACCACGTCTGCAGGTAACGGCTGCCCACGTCGTACTGTGCTCACCAGGTGAGGGGCTCAGACAACTCCCAGATAACTTTGGAGCACTTCACAGGACCCCCTTTGTGTGTCCTTTGTCTGGCCTTTCTTACCAACACTTCTGTCCGGCTGCCTCGGGCCTCCTCTTGGTAAACTTGGCGCCAGTTTCCCTGACCCTATGTGGTGCCTTCCTAGCGGGTGTAGCGAGGGGCTGCGCCACATAAAATGTCAGAGCCTCCGGTTTCTAGCTGAGGGTCGTTTCCTGCCTCCACTAGTTCGGGGACCGGTCTCCCCCTTTGGCCTGACCCCTCCACGCAGGTGGATTCGGGCGTGCGGTGGCGACTCGCCCGTCCGCACCCCTGGGATCCCTTCATTCCTCGTTCCTGGAGCCTTCTCCGCTCCTCTTCCTTCCTTCTCCCTCTTCCAGGCCTGGGCCTCTGTTACTAGGCCCGCCTCCGGAGCAGAGCTCATGCAGAGCCCCTGCTCCCTGCCACTTCTGCTCAGACTTCTCTGCACTGAACTAAGATGGTGCCCACCTTTTATACTCCCTTCTCAATGCACCCAGGAACTGCTTCCTCCCTGCTCCTGCACTACAGGGTTCCCCTTCCTCAGTGTTCCCTCCCCCCACTCCAGCCAGGGACAGGGACAGTCGTGCCCATCTCAGGGGCATATTGGTCGCCCTGCCCCACGGCAATGTGGTGTAATGCATGCAGGTGTCGGGTCCTGATCCACACTCCATCCTTACCTGAGAGTGAGATATCACACCTCTGGGTGAGGTGCAATACGTCTGTAGCAACCGAGCCCTCAGGGTGCTACAGTTCCATTTATCTTCAGCCTAGGTGACGTATTGCGATACAGGGCCGTGATTTTGGCTATAAAAGGGTCCCCTAGACCCCTACCCCAAGCTTTTTAAGAGAATCATATATGGCGTGCCAGGAGACTCTATGGAATGCTTTCTCAGCATCCAACGAGAGTATCTAATTACAAATTTTTAACTGCATCTAGCCCAGGAAATACTTTGTGCCTAGTAGCAGTGTCTGCTAGTCAGCGGATTATCCCGGCTGTTAAGCAAGCTACACCACCTGTAGTTTAGACACTTAATTTTTTCAAAGGAAATGCTTCGGGACCATGGGATACTCAGTGAAGAGCATCAGGAGGCACCCCAAGGCATAGGGGCTGGGACTGGCAGTAGGATGCCTTGCGGTGGACAGCCGAGCTCGATACTTATAAAAGCTTTTTAACTGCAGCAGCTTTAGTGGACGCTACTGGAGCTGGAATTACGCGGCTGCTGGCATGAGACTTGCCCTCCAATAGATCCTTGTAAATGGATTTAAAGTGTATTCATTCAAATTAGAGAGACAATTTAAATTAAAAAGCTTAGAGCTGCCTCCACCACAGGGGGGCTCGCTCGACCCACCAGCGGACAGGCACCAGTATTGGGAGAGGGGGGCTGGCCATCAGGGTTCACCGCGGCTCTGGCACAAACCCGGCGACACGGAGGTGGCACGGGCAGGAGCGGACTGGCCGTGTCGGCTTCTCACTTTTTGGATTTTAGAAGGGCATGACATGCCTATATCTGTGTCTCCCCCTCCTTTTACTCCTCCACCTCTTTTATTTTCGCATGACTATATGTACTTGTCACTTTTCCATGTGTTAGTTGTGTCTTCTGAGCAGTTTGTCAGCTTTTGGACACCTTTGAAGGTGTTTTCTATGTGTTTCTATGTGTTTTTGTTTGCCTGCCATTGGTTTTAACGGTGTTCGAAGGTGTTCGACGAACAGTTCGACGAACAGTTCGGCGAACACACGGGTGTTCGACGAACCGAACCGAACTCGAACACTACGGGGGTGGCTCAACACTAAACACTAACAAAAGCTCATGAGTAAAAAAAAAGTTCTGTGCATAATTTTATGATATCTGCCACCTTAGATAAGTGAAAAAATCCTCACATAATAATAATAAATATGCAGTGGCTATTCGTAAACTCTTTAAAAATCGTCAAGCAGGTCTTACATTTCTGATCATTAATATAGAAAAAGTACATAGCTAAGTAATAAAATGTCATTGGTTTTGTTGTTATATATTTTTTCATGAAAGTAAAAGGAAAGAGAGTAACGTAAATCTAGTGACTAATTTTATGTTGTCCTCTTTTCTTTTACTTTTTAAATACAAAATCTAAAAAAAAACTCCTTTAAAGCACCACTCCAGCGTTTGTTTTTATTGGATCGCTGGAGTGGTGCTTCTAATCTAAGGTCCCTGACGCTACTCTTATGCTCACCTGCTGCCATCTTCCCCTTCTATCGTCACCACTCCCGTTTGTCCGCGGCAGTTTGTAACCTGTTGGATCACTCCCGTGTTTCATGGAGCGAGCCAGAGGTGATAGCTCAATACAAGTTTCATTCTCACTTCGTTCAGGCTCTCATAGACTTACATTAAGAGCTTGTGATGTTGCTTCTGACTTCCAGACAGTCAGAAGCTGCAGTCACAAGGTGGTGCAGCAGGACCGGAGTGGCACCGAAAAAAAGGTGAAGACACCGGAGGGTGAGTATAAGATAAATGGCAGGGACCTTAGCTTAATAACACCACTCCAGTGCTGAAAAAAAATGCAGGAGTGGTGCTTTTCAAGAGTTTTCTCAAGATTGGAAGTTATCCCCTATTCATGGGATACGGAATAACTTCCTGATTGCTAGAGGTGTGACTGCTGGAGCCCCAACGATCCTAAGCATGAATAGAATGGATGTGCACATGATCGACCACTGCTCCATTCACATTCCCCAGGTTCTCAGAATCAGTGGGGGCCCAGGGGTCAGACGCCCAGAGATCATGACGTTATCCCCTTTCTATGATAATTTCCAAAACTGAGATAACCCCATTAAACAGGTTGTCCCCAATTAATATTTATTTGCTCTTAGGCTTGCAGATATGAAAATTAATAAAAACACCAATACTAACGTATTGATGGGATACACTGAAACTGTTGTATATACATGACATATGATACAGTGCAACTACTGTATATACAGTACATCACGTGGGATACAGTGCATCTGCGCTATATACATGACATGAGAAACTGAGACTCAGCTATATACATCAGATAGGATACACTGCAACTACTGTATATACAGTCCATCATGTAGGATACAGTGCATCTGTTCTATATACAGTACATCACATAGAAGACTCTGAAACTCAGCTGTACACATCACATAGGATATATTGAGACTGTTGTATTTACATCACAGAGAAGATATGAGATTGCAGTGCATAGGTCACATAGAAGACATGAGACTGCTGTATATACATCACAAAAGAAACATGAGACTGCTGTATACATCATAGGAAACACTGAGACTACCGTATAAATAATCACCCAGACCCTGGACATGCAAGGTTTCGGAGCTACAGAGCTGTGATGGTGGGAGTAGGACAGCAGGATGGAGTGTGCAAACTCCACCAACAAAGAACATTGTGACATTGACAGTGGCCAGTGTTGGACTTAACCCAGTCTTCAGTACAGAATGCTACTTGTGTGCATACAGTTCTCTCAACAAAAAGCTGGTGTCCAAAAAAACTGGGCCGGCGGCCTACTATGCCTGAAAAAAATTTTGTGCCACATTAAAAGCCAGCCTGGTCCACATGCAGCCTGTGGGCCATGGGTTACACAGCCCTGTACTTGTTAGAGCCCTCCTGTTTGTTATTTCCATCTTGTGTTTTGCGGTCACGTGACCATCTGCCTTTATATTCCAGCTCCGCCCTTTTGGCTGTGCCGGACTTCAGTGTTTGACGGTTTCTCTAGCCAGGTGCTTCTATGCCTTTCTCTGTCAGTTTGTTTTGTCTTTCTGGGACCTCTAGTACTTTTTTGTCTGTTTGTCTTTTTGTGTTCTGCAATAACTTCTCTGTTTAGGAGGTGTCCCATTTTTGTCCCAGTCTTTAGGGATCCCTCCCCTTATGCTATAGGTCTTCGTTCAGACTAGCCAAGGACTAAGACGGGTCTGTTCGCTAGGAACAGGCAGCCTGCTACATTGTAGGGATTCAGTGACAGTTTTCCCTTATCTTTCCTTAGTACATGTTGCAGATCATAACAGTACTAAATGGTAAGAAATGGGTAAAAACTGTCAATGAAAAAGACTTGGTAGTAAGAGTGGACAGCACAGTGCCAGGCTGCTGCTGCCAAGGCAAATATTATCATAGGATGTAATGAAAGATGCATATATGCTCATGAAAGATCCTAGTTTTTCCACTAAAATGATGCTTTGGCCACTAATTTTTAATTTTCAAAATGGCTAATAGGAGAAAACGTATGTTATAATTTGTTGCTCAAACTCTCCTGTGTATGTAAATACCCAATATATGGTTGAAAATTACCTTTGAGGCACGGTACAAAGCTCAGAAGGGAAGGAGCGGCATATTATAGTTCAGATTTTACTGTTATGGTTTGCAGGTGCCATGACCCACTTGTAGAGCCCCTGAAATAAAACCATATAATTAAAATGAAAAATATGGGGTCCTCTTAACAACAAAAACCAATATATCACAAAAAAAACTTAAAAATTAACGTTTAATGTATATTTAAAAAAAAACAATAATCATATAAGTGAATAGATAAAAACCCTTTTGTAAAAATACCTCAAGGGTATCAAGGCACTAAGTTGAGGTATATATATATATATTCCACGCAGACTGGCTCTATCTGGTCCCTATAGGTCTGCTCCCTTCCTGACTGCGGAGGTTGGCACCCTAAAAATTCCACATGACTTCCAAGCTCAACGTCGGCATTCCCTCAATCATCCTGAATGTCTCTGATAGAACATACAGTCATGGCCAAAAGTTTTGAGAATGACACCAAAATTATATTTTCACATGATCTGCTGGCCTCTGGTTTTTATTAGTGTTTGTCTGATGTTTATATCACATACAGAAATATAATTGCAATCATATTATGAGTACCAATAGGTTATATTGACAGTTAGAATGAGTTAATGCAGCAAGTCAATATTTGCAGTATTGCCCCTTCTTCTTCAAGACCTCTGTAATTCTCCCTAGCATGCTCTCAATCAACTTTTGGACCAAATCCTGACTGATAGCAGTCCATTCTTGTATAATCAATGCTTGCATTTTGCCAGAATTTGTTGGTTTTTGTTTGTCCACCCGTCTCTTGATGATTGACCACAAGTTCTCAATGGGATTAAGATCTGGGGAGTTTCCAGGCCATGGACCCAAAATCTCTATGTTTTGTTCCATGAGCCATTTAGTTATCACCTTTGCTTTATGGCAAGGTGCTCCATCATGCTGGAAAAGGCATTGTTGGGCGCCAAACTGCTCTTGGACGGTTGGGAGAAGTTGCTCTTGGAGGACATTCTGGTACCATTCTTTATTCATGGCTGTGTTTTTAGGCAAGACTGTGAGTGAGCCGATTCCCTTGGCTGAGAAGCAACCCCACACATGAATGGTTTCAGGATGCTTTACAGTTGGCATGAGACAAGACTGGTGGTAGCGCTCACCTCTTCTTCTCCGAATAAGCTGTTTTCCAGATGTCCCAAACAATCGAAAAGGGGATTCATCAGAGAAAATGACTTTACCCCAGTCCTCAGCAGTCCACTCCCTGTACCTTTTGCAGAATATCAGTCAGTCCCTGATGTTTTTTCTGGAGAGAAGTGGCTTCTTTGCTGCCCTCCTTGAAACCAGCCCTTGCTCAAAGAGTCTCCGCCTCACAGTGCGTGCAGAAGCACTCACACCAGCCTGCTGCCATTTCTGAGCAAGCTCGGCACTGCTGGTAGTCCGATCCCGCAGCTGAAACAGTTTTAAGATATGGTCCTGGTGCTTGCTGGTCTTTCTTGGGTGCCCTGGAGCCTTTTTGACAACAATGGAAGCTCTCTCCTTGAAGTTCTTGATGATGCGATAGATTGTTGACTGAGGTGCAATCTTTGTAGCTGCGATACTCTTCCCTGTTAGGCCATTTTTGTGCAGTGCAATGATGGCTGCATGTGTTTCTTTAGAGATAACCATGGTTAACTGAAGAGAAACAATGATACCAAGAACCAGCCTCCTTTTAAAGTGTCCAGTGATGTCATTCTTACTTAATCATGACTGATTGATCGCCAGCCCTGTCCTCATCAACACCCACACCTGTGTTAATGGCTCAATCACTAAAACTATGTTAGCTGCTCCTTTTAAGGCAGGACTGCAATGATGTTGAAATGTGTTTTGGGGGTTAAAGTTCATTTTTCTGGGCAAATATTGACTTTGCAAGTACAGTAATTGCTGTTAAGCTGATCACTCTTTGACATTCAGGAGTATATGCAAATTGCCATTACAAAAAATGAAGCAGTAAACTTTGGAAAAATTACTATTTGTCTCATTCTCAATACTTTTGGCCATGACTGTACACACACATGCACAAGAGATAAAGAATAAAGACAGAAAAGTCACTTCTCAGGTTTTAGTTATCTATGCTATTAGATCTTCATAAGAGGCGCCCTATGTAAATATTGCCGGCACTTCTCAGATTCAGAGTAATAATCAGATGAGACATTAAAGTGTATCTATGCCTTTGCGATTCTCACTATATTAAAGTGCATCTGTGCCTGGTGAATTTTCACAATGTTCATGTTCATGTAACAACGTACTTGAGCAATACATGAACTTCAAAGGAGGTACCTTATACAATTATTACTGCCACTTTCCAGATTCAAAGTGATAATCAAATAAAGCATTAGGCTTAGTGCCAACGATGCAGAAATGAAGCAGACATTTTCCTGAGCATTTCTGCATCTCCTTGGCAGAAAAACGCATGTGGTTTTTACATTCGTTTTTGATGCGTTTTTGCATGCGTATTTGCCATGCGTTTTTCCAATGCATTGAATAGGCAAATACACATGCAGAAACGCACAAGAATTGGTCATGTCCGCATTTTTTCTGCGAGTAAAGTCTGCGCAGAAAGAATCCTGACCATGTGCACAGAACTTGCAGAATCTCATGCTAAGTCATGGAATAAGGTATGTAATGCGTTTCTGGAGCATATCCACGCTGCAAATCCGCACCCAAAAACGCACCAAAAACGCATCGTGGGCACACAGCCTTAAAGTGCATCTGTGCCTTTGCGATTCTCACTTTATTAGAATGCAGCTGTGCATGTTAAATTTTCAGTGTTCATACAGCAGCTTCAGTGATCAATATATAGAACCATGCACAATGTTAATATACTCTAAGACAATTCTAGTGCCATCTAGCAAAGTGTGTCCATGCTTATTCCAATTTTAATGCACTCACAGTTATCATATACAAGCAAATAAGGCTATAGATTTTGGTCCAACATAACATAGTCATAACATTTAGTAAAACAGCGACTTATCTGAACATGATCACATAATGCCAACACATTTACCATTGGTCGAGGTTGAAACACCCCCCACATCTGCCCACGGACCCACTGAGGTTTCCTCCTGATATGGTCCCCTGATCAACCTCGATTTAGAAGAGGGTGACAAAGGGATCCCTCATGATAATGTCAGATAAGTCGCAGTTTCACTAAATACTGTGGCTATGTTATGTTGAGTGCTGTTGGACCAAAAAAGTTTTTTGTACCATTTTCAAGCACATACAATTTTTGATCACTTTCTATATCAATTTTTGGTAGGCTGAATGAACAAAAAAACAGCAATTCAGGAATTGTTTTTTTTTTTAATGCCGTTCACTGTGTTGTAAAAGTGATGACAGCTTTTGTTCAGGTCAGAACGATTACAGCGATGCCACATTTATATCATTTTTTTATGTTTTATTGCTTTTACACAATAAAAACAATTTGATAAAAAAAAATTGTCTTTGCATCGCTGTATTCTGAGAGCTATAACTTTTTTAATTTTTTACTGATGGAGCAGTATGGCAGCTTGTTTTTTGCGGGAGAAGATGATGTTTTCAGCTATACTATTTTCATTTAGATTTGACTTTTTGATCATGTTTTATTCCACTTTTTTTCTGGTGGTATGATAGAAAAGCATTTTTTTGGGCACATTTTTTAATTTATTTTTTATGGTGTTCCCTGAAAGGGTTAACTAGTGTGACAATTTATAGATCAGGTTGTTCTGGATGTGGCAATCTGTGTACTTTATATGTTTGTTTGTTTTGTTTTTTTCATAAATATATGTATTATTGGTATAATAATTTTTTTTCTTGATTTTGCGATTTTTTAAAACAAATGTACAATTTTTTTTTTACCTGGTTTCAGTATGGGACATCAACTTTCCTTGCTCTGATCACTGATCTAGTACTCTACAATGATTTTGAATTACATGGCATTAGATCAGTCAATTGCACACAGGCAGGAGGCATGTCAGCTCCTGTTCTCAGCAGGAACTTACAAGCTATTGTACCATGGTGACCCTGCGTCCATCTTTCGGCGTGGGGTAGCCATGGAGACCATTGGCACAGCTATGATGTACAGCTGACACCCACTGATGATCACACCAGCTTTGCGAGAGAGCTGGCGCAATCGTCACGCCGTACTCGTACATCGATTTGCAGGAACGCACTTCCCGCAGCGCCGTTTATGTATGACAAGTCGGGAAGGGGTTAAAACAAATTTTAAGGTACGCATAATGTATTTCTTCTTATCTTATACAACCTATTTAATTTAAAGCAATGCAGCATTTTATTCTTTGTGAACTGGTCAAATCGATTTCTCAGGAAAGAAAATATGCGCAAATATGCTAAACACTAGATAGAAATTGAATCTATAAAACTATGTTGAAAAGTGGAGCTTCACATTAATGCAATTTTGATTTTAATCAAATACAAGGGCATGGGGTGCAAAATGTTTTCTGCAGAAAACACATTCTAAGGCTTTAATATAAGGGTATTCAGGTATCTCACACCTTACATTTTCTCTTCACTTTTACTGTTAACAATCTGCTTTCAAATGATAATGGCAACCTTTCCACAATAAGTGAATTCCTGGTTTTGATATCTGCCTTCCTAAACAAAAGAAAACTGTTCGGCTATTTATTGTCAGCCTGTTGAATTCAGCACAACTTTTATTGCTTTTTCTCTTAAGCAATATCAAATATATTGTTAAAGAGTCAAACAAAAATTGCCAGGTTCTGAATGCCACTCATAAATAGACACAATAGAAAAGTATTCCATTCATAGAATTCACTTTACATATCTCTGAGGAATGATGTGAGAATATTGTCAGATAGGTATTTGCACCTCTCGCCACCTCTGTTACCTGCTATTTACCTGGGGAAGTAAACTCACTAGGCTCCCTAGTGATGGGGCAGACTACTCATACAGCACTCATCATGATCATGGAGAAAAGTACTGCATAGGAATTTTTCTCATCTTTCTATGCAAATTGTCTCTTCAGAGAGGAAGAGAACTAGAACTCTAGTGCCACCTATAGGAAGTAGCAATCCTAAAGGTCAATATCGACTCTATTACGAGCCTTGTCACATGACTTAGGATAAAAGCCAGAACCAGAATCTCAATTTGCAGACATTGTGACGCGCCCCCTGGGCCATATTCCTTAGGGGGAATATCCGGAGCCGGATCAGATGGGAGTTGTAGTCTTCCGAGTGGCTGTGACCCGGTCCGTGCCCAGGGTGTCAAACTCAGTTGTATGTGGCAGTCCTACAGATGTTACTAAGTTCTTAATGTCGACTACGCCACCCGTTGTGTTGCGGTCACTGTGGCCGCCGCTGCAGCAGGGTCCGCTGAGGCTGGTGGTGTAGGTGCAGCTTTGGTGATATAACCCCCAACGGGTGGGGTATAGCCTCAGGGGGATCAGGTGCAGAGGATGGGAGTTGTGGTGATGCAGTGTAGACGGCAATCAGAGACAGAGTCGGGTTATGCAGTTTAGGATGTTTACTCACTGCTGATGTTCTGGTCACTCCAGCTTCGAGTGACCTCCCGAGCCGTGCTGCGTCCACCAGGTTCTGGATCCAGCCAACCCCCAAATAAGTCCGGAGCGTGACCCTGAGCTCTCCTTCTGTCCTTTCTCTGGCCGTCCCCACTATTGATCCACCCAGGTCCAGCTCCCTCGGGCCTTCTGTTGGGAGACCCTTGGCCTTGGGTTCCCTGACCCTCCACGTGGTATGCCTTCGTGGTGGATGTGGTGGGTGGCCGTGGCAGACGCTGCCCACGGCCTCCGGTCTCTGGCTGGGGTGTGTTTTTGCCCCCACCAGCTTGGGTTCCGGTACCCTGATGCCGACTCTTCACCCGGGGATTTAATTTGGGGTCTTAGAGTCCTTTCTTCGGTTTCCCCCTCTGGGTCTTTCTCTCTCCTCTCTCACTCTGGGTCTCTCTTCTCCTCTGCTCGCTGACTTTCTCTCTGCAACTGACCCTGTTCTTAGTTGGTGCCCACCTTATATACACCCTCTATGTGTGAGCTCAGGTGACCAGCACCCAATGAGCTCCTATCTTTACCCAGGCTGCTCCCCCTATCTGCCCCTACACTACTTGGGATGTACCACCCCCCTCCCACTCCAGCCAGGAACAGACTCGGTCGTACCTGCACATTTCTAAGTGGGAGTACCGTCGGTCTGCTCCTCGGAAATGGGATGTGTGTAGTGCATGCAGCCTACCGAGCTCAGTTCCACACTCCTTCCTTACCCGGGAGTGGAATATCACACCTCTGGGTTGAAGTGCAATACCCCTGTAGCAGCCGAATCCTCAGGGTGCTACATTCCCCCCTGGTAAATCACAGCACGTCCTCGGGCTGTAAGACAAAAACATCACAAAACATACAAAATTTTTCATATAAACATAAACATATAAAACATATAAAACTTTATATAAATTAGCAGCATTAAACATTCTCGTCGTCTCTTGTTCCTCCTCCAGTCACTGGGCAACTGTTGACCGGGCAAAGTGCGACAGTTCCTTTCTTTAAGGTGGTTTTACAGTAAAACCAGTAGGGGGCGCTTTAGGACGCGCAACTATATACAAGGATATGGCCGCTCTCAGTCCTCGGCCAGTTTAAGGAGGGAAAGGGAATGGCTGCTCACAGTCCTCAGCCTGTGGGATTAAGGGTAAACGGGTGAACAGTTCACTCAGCTGGTCCCAACGGGGACTATATTAGCAATAACAGTTTCTTTGTACCCCGATCGGGTAACTATTTACAGCACCTGCTCCGCTGTACTCAACAACGTCTTCCTCCTGCTCCTTCTTTGGGGATCTCAGCTTCAGACCCGTCCGGATCCTCTTGCTCTTCCTCCTCACATCGCAGCTCCTCCTCCGTCAGGCGATGCACATGGAGGGCGTAAGGTCCTTTGGCACACTTGTGCCGGGTAAAGGTGACCTCGTCCCCGATATAAAGGTCACGACCTCTGTGCCCCTCCGGCAGATGGGACTCCACATCTCTGCGCGTGACAAAGACGTCGCCGGGGGTGTTGTGGTCTCTGATGAAGCCCCACCCATGCTGCATGTTGAACTTAATTACAGTCCCGGTGGTGCGGGGACTGTGCGCTGCACGGGGGTCCCTCCTGGTTCGGCTCTTCTGCTCGGCGCTCCTTATTTGGGCCTGTTGTTCCCGGACCCGCCTCTCTCTCCGCTCCCTCGCAAACTCCTCGAGCTGCTGTCGGCAGCACTCAGCACGCTCCGCTGCAGCTGCCCTGGTTTCTTGAGTGAACCCCATTAGGTCTTCTCCGGTGGGGTCCCACTCAAATTGGGTCTCTTCAAGCGGGGGCGAGATCCTTATCACGGGCTTCGGAGCCGGAATCAGGGGTGCACACATGGCCCCAACTCTCCTCTGGTGCTCCAGTTCATAATATTTCTGGGGCCAGATGAAAGGCTGCCCATCCGGCCACGTGTGCTGGGCAAACAAGTCCTCTCCCAGACGCGGCACCCTTGGTTTTACGGGCGCGGGCGCGGTGGTGGTGGCGCCCGGGTTGCCCAGGCCTTGCGGCCAGGCCTGGGGCACCTGGAAGGTGAAGGGCACCGTTAGGACGGCGGCGCCCTGGGCTACCTGGCCTTGCGGCCAGGCCGGAGGCTCCGCGGAGGTAGGGGGCGCTGTTGGGGATGCGACGCCCGGGAATTCTAGGCCCTGCGACCAGGCTGGTGTTGCTTCCTGTTTTGCCACGCTCGGGGTCGTTGCGCATGGCGTCACAGGGGTCGCGGCGGCGGCTTCCGGTTGGGGCCTAGTCTGCGTCGGTGACATGGCGTTTTCGGGCACAGCAGGGGGACTTTCGGGCTCTGCGACGGGGAGCTGGGGCAGGTAAGCGGTGTCCCGGTTTGGGGTATAGACGTCCCCTTTACCTGCCTCCATGCGTTCGGCTCCCTTCTCGGCGCCGTCTCCGGCCTTGGGTCCTCCCGCGCCATCCTCAGAGGCGGTCTGTCTCCTCATCTTGGCTGGCGTGCTCCGGGTCTTGGTTTGCTGGGCCATCTCTCGGCTCCACTCCGCCAATGTCTCTCGCTGTACCCGGGCCATCCTCCGTGCGAGGCCCTCCAGGGCAGTCTGTGCACACTCCCGGTCTCGGGGGAGCTGTGCAAGGACCTCCACTAGGCCTAGTGGGGTCGTGGTTTCCAGCAGGCTCCTGACCAACGGGTCGGTGCTGCTCTGCTCCTCTTCCAGCAGGCTCCTGGCCAGCGGGCCGGTGCTGCTCTGCTCTCTCGCCATCTCCGGGTAAGCTCCTCCGCTGCTCTTCTCCAGGCTTCTTGCCTCCGGGTGCGCTCGCTCCAGACTGCTCCAGGCGGCACCCATCTTTGTTCTTTTCTTTCGTCTCCTCCCACCTCGAGGGCGGTCCCGGGGCCACTTGGTGACTGTCAGCTCCAGGGGCAGTTCTTTCACGCTGACAGACACCTCTAGCATCACAGTCTCTGTTGGTGGGGGCGGTTTCCACTTTTGGCGCCATTTTCGGTCCTGGCCCACGATGGGAGGTGGCCTCTCGCCACCCTCTGGCACGCCCATAATGGCGTCCGCTCTGGCAAGGCGGGAAACCTTTGGAAATGGCGGGAATCGCTTCCCAGTGGCGGGAAACTCTGCAGATGGCGGGAAAAAGTTGTTAATGGCGGACAACCGGCGGGAATCGACTGGTGATGGGGTCCGATGGCGGGGACCCTCCGGAACCGGCAGGAGACTTCTTTTTGAGGTAAACTTGCACTTTTCTTCAGGCACGCAGTACCCGGGTGTTGCGGGCACGGTATCCTGCCGACTACGCCAAAATTTGACGCGCCCCCTGGGCCATATTCCTTAGGGGGAATATCCGGAGCCGGATCAGATGGGAGTTGTAGTCTTCCGAGTGGCTGTGACCCGGTCCGTGCCCAGGGTGTCAAACTCAGTTGTATGTGGCAGTCCTACAGATGTTACTAAGTTCTTAATGTCGACTACGCCACCCGTTGTGTTGCGGTCACTGTGGCCGCCGCTGCAGCAGGGTCCGCTGAGGCTGGTGGTGTAGGTGCAGCTTTGGTGATATAACCCCCAACGGGTGGGGTATAGCCTCAGGGGGATCAGGTGCAGAGGATGGGAGTTGTGGTGATGCAGTGTAGACGGCAATCAGAGACAGAGTCGGGTTATGCAGTTTAGGATGTTTACTCACTGCTGATGTTCTGGTCACTCCAGCTTCGAGTGACCTCCCGAGCCGTGCTGCGTCCACCAGGTTCTGGATCCAGCCAACCCCCAAATAAGTCCGGAGCGTGACCCTGAGCTCTCCTTCTGTCCTTTCTCTGGCCGTCCCCACTATTGATCCACCCAGGTCCAGCTCCCTCGGGCCTTCTGTTGGGAGACCCTTGGCCTTGGGTTCCCTGACCCTCCACGTGGTATGCCTTCGTGGTGGATGTGGTGGGTGGCCGTGGCAGACGCTGCCCACGGCCTCCGGTCTCTGGCTGGGGTGTGTTTTTGCCCCCACCAGCTTGGGTTCCGGTACCCTGATGCCGACTCTTCACCCAGGGATTTAATTTGGGGTCTTAGAGTCCTTTCTTCGGTTTCCCCCTCTGGGTCTTTCTCTCTCCTCTCTCACTCTGGGTCTCTCTTCTCCTCTGCTCGCTGACTTTCTCTCTGCAACTGACCCTGTTCTTAGTTGGTGCCCACCTTATATACACCCTCTATGTGTGAGCTCAGGTGACCAGCACCCAATGAGCTCCTATCTTTACCCAGGCTGCTCCCCCTATCTGCCCCTACACTACTTGGGATGTACCACCCCCCTCCCACTCCAGCCAGGAACAGACTCGGTCGTACCTGCACATTTCTAAGTGGGAGTACCGTCGGTCTGCTCCTCGGAAATGGGATGTGTGTAGTGCATGCAGCCTATCGAGCTCAGTTCCACACTCCTTCCTTACCCGGGAGTGGAATATCACACCTCTGGGTTGAGGTGCAATACCCCTGTAGCAGCCGAATCCTCAGGGTGCTACAATTGTGTTTCAGGGCACTGCCCCTCGTCAGTGCAAAGTGTGAGATCTGATTTGGCTGGATGAGAGGCGTCTGACCGTGATCCAAGGGGTAACATTTCTCCTTGCGGAGAGTGACATGATAAGCATGTCAAGGTGAGGAGACCTTTAAACCGCAATGCTCCTCTGGGAAATATGCAAATTGTCTCTTCAGAGAGGAAGAGAGCTAGAGCTCTAGTGCCACCTATAGGAAGTACCAATCCTAAAAGTCAATATCGACTCTATAACAAACCTTGTCACACACCGCATGACACACAGTCTCCTGTCTCATCCTCTTGAGTTCTGTTCTCCCGAGGCTACAGCTCTTGAGCCGACACTAGACACTAGAGGCTGCACTGTACGGCACACGCTTCCTCCTCTCTCCTCTCTTCAGGCAGCTGGGCTCCTCTCCCCCACAGCAAGGGAAAGATAATGCCAGGGCAGGCAGGGATCACGGCAGTGGGGCGGCAGCAGTCAGTGCACACAGTGACTATCACCTGACTGGTTGTCACCCCCACTGCAGAATGGCAGGCGATCCGGGGCTCTGGTCTAAAGGTTCAGGTCTGGGGCCCCGGATCTTTCACAGTAGCGACGCCCCTGCTGTAAACTATATCCTATACTTTCCCTACACCTGAGCTGAATGTATGTTACTTACAATCAGCATTACCTTTACAGTATTTACACAGCAGCATCAGTTACCTCACAACACTATAGATTAGTCACAATAAATTACATTAACCATATCACCTAGTGCCTATAGAATGCTATTCAGATTCACAATTCACATTACTCACGAAATACAATCAAACCATGTCACAACACATATTTAAATATACTCCTTGCAGACGTTCTCTTTAGTGGGAGAGGCATATGATGTCTCCTGTCACACCCTTACACATGATTCCACCTGCTTATTGACAAACCCATGACATGATCGCAGGGTGCCGATGGGTTGTCAGGACAGCCAGGGGTCTGCTGACGCCGCCGCGCATAACAAAATGATCCTCCTCTGAAAGCCAGCATTTAGCTAACGTTCACAGATCTTGATTTTCTCTATGCATAGCAGTGCTGATGCACTGTTATGTTTAGTACAAGCGATTAGACAATCGCAGCTTCAAGTCCCCTAAGGGGACTATTGAATACAGTAAAAAAAAAAAAAACAAGTTTTTAAGAATATGAAAAAAAAAAAAAAACACAAAAGTTCAAATCACCTCCCTTCTTTCCCATTAAAAATGAAACAATTAAAAAAAACACACATATTTGGTATTGCTGCATACTTAAAAGGCTAATGTATCAAAATATGAAATAAATTATTATGATCAATAAATGGCGTAAGGAGAAAGAAAATCAAAACGCCGGAATTGCCGTTTTTGGCCGCTGCAATAAAATACAATAAAAGGCAATCACAAAATCGTATCTACCCTAAAATGGTATCAGTAAAAACACAGACCCAAATCCCGAAAAATGAAAGCGGTGCGGATCTCTTAATATTACAACACAAGAAAGGTTGTTTTCTTACAAACTTCTTTTCACCAATGAAATAAAAAAAACTATGCATATTTGGTATCTACGTACTCATACTGACCGGTAGAATCATATTTCTAGGTCAGTTTTTACTGTATGGTGAATATGGTAAATAAAAAAAACAAAAAACAATTGTGAAATTTAACTTTTTTTGCACTTTTAATGCACTTGGAATTTTTTTTTCCGCTTTCCAGTGCATCACTTGATAAAATGAATGAAGTCATTCAAAATTACAACTTGTCCTGCAAAAAACAAGCCCTCATATGGCTATATTGATGGAAAAATAAAAAAGTTATGACTCCTGGAAAAAGGGGAGGCAAAAACAAAAACGAAAATCGGAAAATGGCCATATGGTGAAGGGGTTAATGGTTTCTACGAAAATGATAAAAATTGGTGTGCACCATATATAATAAGACCTGCAAATAATTGCATTTACACAGTGACTTCTGAAAAACTGACAAGATCCCATAAATCAATTTTTTTCTAAGTCATGCTGCACTTTTCATTAGGAGGCATACCGGCATATTAGAGGCTTTGTTGAAGGTAATATTTTTGTATGGTTGTAGTTACGAATACACACTTTAATTTAATGATACAATTGCAAGGAGACATGTTCTGCTATTCTCTTTCTCCTTCATGGTAATTAGATGATAACCTCTATGAAAAGCATTCTGGCAGCCTGCAATTTTAGGTGTATTATTATAATTATTTCATTTGAATGAAGTCTTGATTGGGAATTTAAAAAATAGCAAAAGATGCATTCTGAAACCATGCCAAAATCAAATAATGCTGGTGTTCATTCTAGTTTTACAACTTTCTTAAATACTTTTCACAACAATTCCAACCACAATTTTAAAGTATGTTTGCAGTCAGTGAATGGAAACATTCTAATTTTCATCCAAAGGCTTAAAGAAAGACCTTTCAGCACGATTTAGTAATGTAAAGTTAAGATGTGGCTGTGTGGCGCCCCTGAGGGTACGACCGCCACAGGGATGCTGCACTTCTCTAATGGAGTGTAGTGTTCCTCCTCTGAGGTAAGAACAGTGGACCCTTCCTTCACATCCAACACCACACTTCTCCCACCAGAGGGGGCTAGAATGCACTAGGTGCTGCCCTCCTGGTTACCGGGAGACTGGGGAACCAAGAGTTAGGGGAACCATTTACTGGGTGAGGGTGGAGGACTCACATATTAGTGACACTTTAAATTTCATATTTAATAACAGAGTCATTTTGGTTCTTGGTCTTTGTATTGTGATCTCCCTCCCTGAGCGTGGATCCTGTGTGGGCCTGCAGAGGACGGAGGCACAGCCCTCGTACCTTAGCCTTGGGTCGAGGGGCTGGTTGCAGATAATGGATGTCTCAACCCGGTCAAGGACCATGACCAAGAAGGCCCGGAGCTTAAGAGTGTAGCTCCACAGCAAATGGATCCCAGGGAGGATGCAGACGGAGCGGTATACGCCACTTGTCCTCGCCAACCTGATATATTCAGAGGGAGTCCGGCTGCAAGAGGGGTACCTGCCCCCGACACCCGACCTTGCTACTCCACGTCCTGGTTCGGAAAGCCCAGTAGGCCCTGAGGATCCCACCGGGTATCGGAAGGAATGGAGCTTCCACCCATACCCTTTTTCTGAGAGGAGTTCAGAGGGAGACCCAGCCTATTTACACACACGCAGACAGGAAAGCACCCGGTCTGAAGCCTAGGAACACTCTGGTGCAGGGTCCTGATTTAACACTGGACTTACTCGGAGGTTGTCGGACCCCCTTCGTCTCTGGTGACCGCAGAACACCGCGAGGAGCAGGGAGTCGCCTTCCTACTGCCATCTCTTCTGTGAGTAAAGCCTTGGAAGTTCACCCCTATGGCCTCCGGACTCTTTATTCTGCACTACACCGCGCTACGTGGCACCAGATCTCCTAGACTACTACCCCCGTCGTCCTGTCCCTCTGCCCTGAGGCCCTGCTCCGGCTGTGGGGAGTAGTAACAACGACAGCCGCCATAACACCATGCCTCAGCGGACTGCAGCGGCGCTGGTGGCCTTCACCAGGTGCCACAGGTGGCGTAGTCGAGATCAGCCACTCAACCCGGATAAGCCCGTACCATCTCTTTTGTTTTTAGTGTGACGACCCTGGGCACGGGTCGGGTCTGGGCCACGGCTGCACCCCATCTCTATACCAAAGGACCCGACTCCGAGTCCCCCATCTCCCAGGGTAAGGGCTTACAGAGGACGCGCGTAAGTCACACAGCTGTACTGGTGCTGTAATACAGATTAAATTTATACATTTCGCAAAGAAATCCACTTTGTTGTTGTTTTTTTTATCACCCTTGAAGTTTTTTGCTAAGTAGATTTCGGTGCACAGGGGCACTGGGTCTTCTCCTCCCTGTTTGTGATTCCCCAGCCCCTCTGTCTGCCTCCAGTCTTTGAATGACCTGATTTCTCTTGTCATTCACAGACTGGAGGCTGGTGGAGGGGCTGGGGAATCACAGACAGGGAGGAGAAGACCTAATGAGTAGAAAATAAAGCAGATTTATTCATTAAAGGTATCAATGTAAGGCTAGGATCACACAACCAGGCCCGGACTGCTAATCTGCCTTATTGGCCAGATGCCTGGTGGGCTGGTCTGTTAGGTCATAAAATTGGTCTGCCTGGCTACTGTTGTCAGTGTACCATTGTGTGTCAGTGAGTCATGCATTCTGTGTGGAGTCTGAGGTTATCTGCTTATCTACTTATATTTATGGTAGGTAAATAAACAAATGACTGGACAACTCAGAGTTCTAAGAGTTTAGGATGGGCAATCCAGACACAGATTTGACTTTGAAAAGCTGGTCTTGTATATTGTGCACTGATTAATAGCTTCTAAAGCCTTTAACTGCAGAGTTTGCTCTGAAGAGTTTGTCATTGTCAGAACAGTCAGTCACACAGGTTCCATTCCTCCAGTATTCACTGGGAAAACACTAATGTGGTTACAAAATGACAGTGTTCATGAAGCAGAGCTGGGCTATGTTAATGTGGCAAGGGTTCCAGAAGTGACAAGGTGCTGGGCTGAGACTGTGCAAGTATCTGTATATACACTCACTGCACAGTACCACTTCTCCTGTCCTGTGTATATACACAGCACAGTACCACTCCTCCTGTCCTGCATATATACACTGCACAGTACCACTTCTCCTGTCCTGTATATATACACTGCACAGTACCACGTCTCCTGTCCTGTATATATACACTGCACAGTACCACTGACTCCTCCTGTCCTGTATATATGCACTGCACAGTACCACTTCTGTCCTGTATATATGCACTGCACAGTTCGACTTCTCCTGTCCTGTATATGTACACTGCACAGTACCACTGACTCTTCATGTCCTGTATATATGTGTGTCACCCTGGCCTGGATGCCACAAGTGTAATTAAAGCTGTGTCTGAGAGCAAGGGGGAGGTTCTCTAGTCAGGGGAACATTAGCATGCAATGCCTCCTGTCTCAGGCCAGTAGGGGGAGCTGGCTGCCCCTATAAAAGCTGGTGCTGGGGGCAGGGTTAGAGAGAACTTGAAGGCCTGTCTCAGCACTGAGACGTGTTCCGGAGCAGAGCAGGGACAGACAGTCGTATTGCACCTAAGAGGAAGTGTGGCAGGAGGAAAGCCACAAGCCAGAGACAAGAGGCGAAGTGAGCCTGTCTTGGCAGATAGAGGACTTAATCTACCAGACTTTGGTGTCTGAGGCTGGGAGGATTCCACATCCTCCAGCAGATAACCAGTTCGCAGGGGACTGTATATTCCTTGGCCTAAGAAGCCTGGAGGCCCTGCCACAACAGAAGGGACCAGCAAAGCCGTACAAGGCTGGGAGCAGAAAGGAACCCACGTCGCAGGTCATACAGGCGAGAATACACGGAAAGCTCGGAAATGTGGGCTGTTACCCTATAACGAGGAGATAGCCAGAAGGAGCGCAGAAAGCACGGTAGGCCTACACCCTCACCCTGACCAGGGCCAATTTCCCCGTTGCTCTCAGACATCCAGGTTCCGTCCTAGCCGGGACTGTTTGTGGGTCAGTTTACCTGTTCTAGTAAAGACCCTGGACTGCAACCTGTTGTCTGTGTGCTCCTTGCTCCTCCAGCACTATTAACACTGGGACTCTCACTACCATCACTCCCACCATCCATTATACTGCCCTGGGGCCGCACTCTTCCCGTGGGGAGTCACACTACCCTAGCTGCACACCTCATCAGCCCCAGCGGTCTGCATGCAGCGGCGGTTCCTAATAACCGCAATCCACGGGTGGCGTAGTCGGACATTATCAGCAGAACGTAGCAGACTACCATTGGCCTGACCACCCTGAGCCACGGAACCGGGTCGCCACTACTACCCCCATCGTCTCCCTATTGCCCGGATCCGAGTGCCCCACGGCCCAGGGGGCGAGTCATATGCACTACACAGTACCACTTCGGTCCTGTATATATGCAGTGCACAGTATCGTGTCTCCTGTCCTGTATATATACACTGCACAGTGCCACTGACTCCTCCTGTTCTGTATATATGCACTGCACAGTACCACTTCTGTCCTGTATATATGCACTGCACATTACCACTTCTCTTGTTCTGTATATATACACTGCACCGTACCACTTCTCCTGTCCTGTATATATACACTGCACAGTACCACTTCTCCTGTCCTGTATATGTACACTGCACAGTACCACTCCTCCTTTATATATACACTGCACAGTACCACTTCTCCTGTATATATGCACTGCACAGTACCACTTTTCCAGTCCTTTATATATACACTGCACAGTACCACTCCTCCTGTCCTGTACATATACACTGAACAGTACCACGTCTCCTGTCCTGTAAATATACACTGCATAGTACCACCTCTCCTGTCCTGTATGTATGCACTGCACAGTACCACTTCTCCAGTCCTGCATATATGCACTGCACAGTACCTCTCCTCCTGTCTTGTATATATACACTGCACAGTACCACTCCTCCTGTCCTCTATATATATACTGCACAGTACCACTTCTCCAGTCCTGTTGTCGGAAAGGCGTCAATATTGGTTTAGTATTAGTATTTTCAATATTACTATGGCCAAATAAAAATAAATATTGGAAAACCTGTTAAAATTGATTATCCCAAGTAATCCCCTCTTCTCTGGATAGGGGATAACTGTCCAATCACTGGAGATCCGACTGTTGGGACCCCCATGATCCCGAGAATCGGAGCTCTGTAGAGCACCATGTAAATGGAGCTTTGGCCGATCATACGCACTGTGGAGCCATTCACATGCGGCTCTTCAAATAACTCCTTTTAGGAGAGTAAGGGACACGACAAAGTGAAGCAAAATTCACTGATCGGGGGTAATTAGTGTTATGGCACGTGCACACGATCAGTAATTGCTGAGAGTTGCACCCAGCGAACATGTGCAGAGCCTCATTGAATAACATGGGAATGAGTACTATCCGAGTTATACGATCGTCTGTGCAAGCCCAAATCAGTATCATATTACAAAATTGTGCTCTTTAAAACTTGTATAGCTCTCCACAATCAGGATCCCTTTCAAGACAGGTTCCCTTTCAAGTTCACCAATTTTTGCCTTGTAAATAGTGTTGAGCGAGCAGTAAAATGCTCGGGTGTTCAAAGCTCGGGCCGAGCTCACCGTGATACTCGGGTGCTCGACCTGAGCAACGAGCCCAATGTTAGTCTATGGGAGACCCGAGCATTTTTGCGGCGGCACCCACAGCAGTCTGTAGAAAGCCTAAAAAGTGCCCAAAACGATAGTGACAGTGCTCAAATAACGTGGGGACAGCATGGGGATCGCCCCAGGAAGCATTTCTGACCCCCAGGTCACTGCTGTCAACAATGTGGTCAGAGGTATTAAGCCACTTTTACGGGCTCACAATAAAACGTTCAAAAACTAAACTGAAACTGTTTGAATGTGAAATATGTTAAGGAACTTCATTTCCAGGGTAAAGACTTGTGTATAAGGTAAAATAAATAACCAAAAACAAAAATACTCCTCCACACCTTGGACTATGTTCACAAGTAGCATATTTTATGTGTTTTTGCACTTTTGTATTGCTTTCAACCGTGACAAATGCATTCACCGGGAAATGTCATTTTAACATTTTACAACCTTATCTGGCCATGTGTTGTAATACACATGCATACAGTGCTGAAAAGACATGGGAACAGCATGGGGAAGACCCCTGGAAGCATCTCTGACACCCAGGTCACTGTCTAAAAGTGTGCCCATCAGAAGTGATCCTTGCCGCATCAGAAGATGCAGACTTGCAACTATCCCCGTACGAGTCCTTGTCCCAGGGCAGTATTCAATTGTACCTCCCCCATTCCTTGCAATGCAAGCGCAAGAATGCAGCCTGCCACCCACCCACCACCAGGCTGCAATACCATACTGCTTGCTTGCTTGCACTTGAAATTGGGCCTTTTAGGCATGTGGAGGCGGAATCTGGCAACCACGTCATGGCTGCGTCGGCGGCCTGGCATCCATACACAGTTCCCAGCCGCCCGGCGGCCGGGTGTCCACGCTTGGTCCCCAGCCGCCAGTGGCCGGCCAGGTGTCCATACTTGGTCCCCAGCCGCCCCTATTTGAAGGACAGCCTAACCACAAACACGTGAACAAGTGAATGTGGCCAGGGATGGTCCATCTCACGCCTTCACACTGGGTTAGTATTGTGGAAGCAGGGACACAGTTGGACACTGGGATGCAACATGTCCTCCAGACATAGAGGATTGCGGGTCCTCGGTCAATCAGGCTTCAACAAAAAGTTCAGAAGGTAGACAGCAGCAGTGGTCGGCCTCCTACACAACGAGTAAATTATTCATGATCATGAGGCCATCCATCTCCTTAGCTTTCTGTTCCTTTGAATGCAAGCGCATGTATGTAGTAGCGGCTAGGCCTGAGGTGGTCAGCATTTTGGCGCATAAACTACCTCCTCAGAGGATTGCTGGATGTTTTCCTGCTACTATCCCAGTTCTATGACTCCCGTTAAAACAAAGCTTCAGGTGATGAATCATGGATGAGGTGGTGGCAAAGGAGAAAGAGCAGGAGGAACAGGGACCATTCACATCAATATCAGGCCAGTCAACCACACATGTCTTGTAGGATATGTTTCTGTACCAAAAGGAGCGGTTCGGCTACACAGTTATAGGGCATACAGTGAGTGCAATGCCTACCAAAAATTTCGAGGCACTCCGATGCCCCTTGGAAGTGACATGGAGGTCAGAGGGCCTTAACTAACCGTTTTTTCCATTTATAGCAACTGGGTCTCTCCTGTACACTGTTGGCCTAAGCAGTGAATGGAAGGCTTTCCAAAAATTATGAGGAACTGCAATGCCCCTTGAAACAGACGTGGATTACAGCATACTAAAAACCTTCTACCCATTATTGGGGAGTGGGTCTCCCTTAGTTTTCGCCTATGCATTGAAAAGTGTAATGCACACGCCGGGACTGACTGGCGTGTGCGTGTATATGTAGTGATTCCACTGGACCGTACCGGAGAGTGAATACCTGGAGGGGCGTAACTAAGTATCCACCCGATCCGACCAAGGTCACACGACGGCATATGACGCCAGTGCACCAAGGAGGGACCGAGCAGAGGGACCAGGTGCTACTCCAGGTCAGACCCCGGACACGGCTGTTGACCCACACCGGGGAATACAGGAACAGGCAGGTTAGGCTGGCACACAGACTGGTGGGTACAGGCAGACACGGCAGGTATGCAGACGGGTGTATGCTGGCAAGCACGACTGGTATGCAAACAGGGAGGTACTGGCAGGTACGGCCGGTATGCAGGCAGGTGGATGTTGGTAAGCACGACTGGTATGCAGGCAGGGAGGTACTGACAGGTACGACAGGTTGGAGCACAGAGTGGAAAGGACCCAGTACAGACTGGAACTCAGGAACAGAACCGCAGATGCGGTGGACAAACACAGCAGAGTGAGGCCGCCCGAAGTGACGAGCAAGAGCAGAGCAAGACGAGACCGCCTGGAGTGGTGAGCGAGAGTAAAGCAGGACAACGCCGCCTGGAGCAGCGAGCAAAGGGTCAGATCAGAGCGAGACTGCCGGAGCAGCGAGCAAAGGGTCAGAGCAGAGTGAGACTGCCAGAGCAGCGAGCAAAGGGTCAGAGCAGAGCGAGACTGCCGGAGCAGCGAGCAAAGGGTCAGAGCAGAGCGAGACTGCCGGAGCGCGAGCAAAGGGTCAGAGCAAAGCGAGACTGCCGGAGCAGCGAGCAAAGGGTCAGAGCAGAGCGAGACTGCTGGAGCAGCGAGCAAAGGGTCAGAGCAGAGCGAGACTGCCGGAGCAGCGAGCAAAAGGTCAGAGCAGAGCGAGACTGCCGGAGCAGCGAGCAAAAGGTCAGAGCAGAGCGAGACTGCCGGAGCAGTGAGCACAGGGTCAGAACAGAGCGAGACCACCTGGAGCGGTGAGCAAAGGCAGAGCAGAGCGAGACCGTCTGGAGCGGTGAACAAGGCAGAGCAGGCAAGAATCGCCGGAGCGGCGAGAAAGGCAGAGCAGAGGGGACAGGGCTCTGTTCACACGGAACAGACAGGAAGGGAAAGGCAGAACCAGATACCCACAGGGTACTTGCAGTGAAGTAGCGAGTGGACCACAAACTCACAAACGGAAGTACAGTGACAACGAGCAAGAGTTAGGTACTAGTTCAGACTCTGCAGAAAAAGGGAAGATATGGGCGTAGAGAGAAACGGGAAACAGGCTGGAAGATAGATAGGGCAGGAACAGACACTGGGAAAAGACACAGACAACAGATCTAGGTATACAGCCCCCTAGAGGGCAGAAGGAACAGGCTAAGAGCGTGTTCACACGGGCCTGGAAATACAGCCTCCAGGAAAGGCAGCTGGCTAGAGTACACAGACAGGACTCAGTTCAGACATGGGAACTGATACCGCAAGGCAGGAAACATAGACAGGACCTGGCTCATCAGTGACAAGACGCCAACTGACAGAACAAGATGCTCAGGCATGGATTCCAGGGAGGAGCTGGGTTAAATACCAGATGACAGACAGCAATAGGCTGAGGACGCATTAGGGGTGTGTCTGCAGCAGCTAGAAGAAACAGGAAGTTCAGCGGGCGTGGCCCTAAGCAGACAAAGGAGAGCAAAGCAGTCCATATGGAAAGAAGCCAAAGTGATAGTCTGGACTGGAAATCAAGTGCGCGCTCTTGCAGAGTGGGAGATGGACCACTATGCAAGGACGCCGCCAGGTATGTTACAAAAAGCAAAAGCTGACAAAAATTAGGAGGAAATGCAATGCCCGTTGGAAGAGACGTGGAGGGTAGAGGTAATTAAAAAAAAAATTTCAATGCCCCTTGGAAGAGCTGTGGAGTTCAGAGTGGTTAAACAAGATGCTTTTAATGCCCCTTGGAAGAGATGTGGAGGTCACAGTAGCTTAACAAGACGGTTTTAATGCCCTTAGGAAGAGCAGTGGAGTTCAGAGTGGTTTAACAAGACGGTTTTAATGCCCCTTGGAAGAGTGGTGGAGGTCGCAGTGGAATAAAAAGACAATATCAATGCCCCTTGGAAGAGACGTGGAGGTCACAGTAGCTTAACAAGACGGTGTCAATACCCCTTGGAAGAGACATGGAGGTCACAGTATCTTAACAAGACAGTTTTAATGCCCCTTGGAAGAGTGGTGGAGGTCGAGTGGAATAAAAAGACAATATCAATGCCCCTTGGAAGAGACGTGGAGATCACAGTAGATTAACAAGATGGTTTTAATGCCCCTTGGAAGAGTGGTGGAGGTCGCAGTGGAATAAAAAGACAATATCAATGCCCCTTGGAAGAGACGTGAAGGTCACAATAGCTTAACAAGACGGTTTTAATGCCCCTTGGAAGAGACGTGGAGGTCACAGTAGCTTAACAAGATGGTTTTTATGACCCTTGGAAGAGACGTGGAGGTCACAGTAGCTTAACAAGACGGTTTTAATGCCCCTTGGAAGAGACGTGGAGGTCACAGTAGCTTAACAAGATGGTTTTAATTCCCCTTGGAAGAGTGGTGGAGGTCACAGTGAAATAAAAAGACAATATCAATGCCCCTTGGAAGAGATGTGGGGGTCACAGTAGCTTAACAAGACGGTTTTAATGCCCCTTGGAAGAGTGGTGGAGGTCACAGTGGAATAAAAAGACAATATCAATGAATCTTGGAAGAGTGGTGGAGGTCACAGTAGCTTAACAAGACGGTTTTAATGCCCCTTGGAAGAGACGTGGAGGTCACAGTAGCTTAACAAGATGGCTTTATTGCCCCTTGGAAGAGTGCTGGAGGTCAGAGTGAAATAAAAAGACAATATAAATGCCCATTGGAAGAGTGGTGGAGGTCGCAGTGGAATAAAAAGACAATATCAATGCCCCTTGGAAGAGACGTGGAGGTCACAGTAGCTTAACAAGATGGTTTAAATGCCTATTGGAAAAGTGGTGGAGGTCACAGTGGAATAAAAAGACAATATCAATGCCTCTTGGAAGAGACGTGGATGTCACAGTAGCTTAACAAGACGGTTTTAATGTCCCTTGGAAGAGACGTGGAGGTCACAGTAGCTTAACAAGACGTTTTTAATGCCCCTTGGAAGAGTGGTGGAGGTCGCAGTGGAATAAAAAGACAATATCAATGCCCCGTGGAGGTCACAGTATCTTAACAAGACAGTTTAAATTGCCCCTTGGAAGAGTGGTGGAGGTCACAGTAGCTTATCAAGACGGTTTTAATGCCCCTTGGAAGAGTGGTGGAGGTCGCAGTGGAATAAAAATACAATATCAATGCCCCTTGGTAGAGACGTGGAGTTCAGAGTTTTTTAACATGATGGTTTTAATGCCCCTTGGAAGAGACGGGAAGGTCACAGTAGCTTAACAATACGGTTTTAATGCCCCTTGGAAAAGACGTGGAGGTCACAGTAGCTTAACAAGATGGTCTTAATGTCCCTTGGAAGAGCTGTGAAGTTCAGAGTGGTTTAACAAGACGGTTTTAATGCCCCTTGGAAGAGACGTGGAGGTCACAGTAGCTTAACAATAGGGTTTTAATGCCCCTTGAAAGACCTGTGGAGTTCAGAGTGGTTTAACAAGATGGTTTTAATGCCCCTTGGAAGAGTGGTGGAGGTCGCAGTGGAATAAAAAGAAAATATCAATGCCCCTTGGAAGAGTGGTGGAGGTCACAGTGGCTTAACAAGACGGTTTTAATGCCCCTTGGAAGAGACGTGAAGGTCACAGTAGCTTAACAAGATGGCTTTATTGCCCCTTGGAAGAGTGCTGGAGGTCACAGTGGCTTAACAAGATGGTTTTAATGCCCCTTGGAAGACCTGTGGAGTTCAGAGTGGTTTAACAAGATGGTTTTAATGCCCCTTGGAAGAGTGGTGGAGGTCGCAGTGGAATAAAAAGACAATATCAATGCCCCTTGGAAGAGACGTGGAGATCACAGTAGCATATCAAGACGGTTTTATTGCCCCTTGGAAGAGTGGTGGAGGTCGCAGTGGAATAAAAAGACAAAATCAATGCCCCTTGGAAGAGACGTGGAGGTCACAATAGCTTAACAAGATGGTTTTAATGCCCCTTGGAAGAGCTGTGGAGTTCAGAGTGGTTTAACAAGACATTTTAATGCCCCTTGGAAGAGTGGTGGAGGTCGCAGTGGAATAAAAAGACAATATCAATGCCCCTTGGAAGAGACGTGGAGGTCACAGTAGCTTAACAAGATGGTTTTAATGCCCCTTGGAAGAGCTGTGGAGGTCACAGTAGCTTAACAAGATGGTTTTAATGCCCCTTGGAAGAGTGCTGGAGGTTGCAGAGGAATAAAAAGACAACATCAATGCCCCTTGGAAGAGACATGGAGGTCACAGTAGCTTAACAAGACAGTTTTAATGCCCCTTGGAAGAGTGGTGGAGGACACAGTGGAATAAAAATACAATATCAATGCATCTTGGAAGAGTGGTGGAGGTCACAGTAGCTTAATAAGACAGTTTTAATGCCCCTTGGAAGAATAGTGGAGGTCGCAGTGGAATAAAAAACAATATCAATGCCCCTTGGAAGAGACATGGAGGTCACAGTAGCTTAACAATATGGTTTTAATGCCCATTGGAAAAGTGGTGGAGGTCACAGTGGAATTAAAAGACAATATCAATGCCCCTTGGAAGAGACATGGAGGTCACAGTAGCTTAACAAGACGGTTTTAATGTCCCTTAGAAGAGACGTGGAGGTCACAGTAGCTTAACAAGACATTTTTAATGCCCCTTGGAAGAGTGGTGGAGGTCGCAGTGGAATAAAAAGGCAATATTAATGCCCCGTGGAGGTCACAGTATCTTAACAAGACAGTTTAAATTGCCCCTTGGAAGAGTGGTGGAGGTCGCAGTGGAATAAAAAGACAATATCAATGCCCCTTGGAAGAGTGGTGGAGGTCACAGTTAGAGATGAGCGTTGTTCTACTCGAACTGTTCGCCAATCTCAAATTCGAGCTGTTTTGGGCGGTGTTCGAGCTGTTCGGCGAACACGAACGATTTGAGAAAAATTCGGCTGTTCGAGGTCATGTTAGATAACTGTTCGTGCACCAAAATCATAACTGGATTTTTTCTCAGTAATGATGAAAATTAATGTTAATACGCAGTTTGAGTGTACAGTGGGGTGGGGGGAGGGGCAGGGGATGGATCTCTGCAGGAATAATGAAGATCTCCATTTTTTTTTCTCTTTCCCGCATTTACAGTGGGGAGGTGCAATCTGTCAGCCTATCAGCAGCGCACACACGGAGCGAAGTGATTTTTTTCACACAAGCAAGGGCATGTGTCATTGGCAGTGTATGTCACATGTCCTTGCCCTATAAGACCAAGCCATTTTCCCCGTCGCCACCATTTTTTCACTGCTGCAGCTGCGTGTTAGACGGCACCGCTGTTGCTGTGTGTGCTATACTTTGTTAATTTCAAGCCAATTTTCGCACAAATCTACAGATAGCTTGGGAGTAGGGAATAGTTGTGATTGCAGTCCTTTTAAGGACTAGGTTACAGCATTTCCTACGACTTTTATCAGGCAGGTCTGTGCTCTTAAATAGATAGATTGTGGGAGTAAAGACTAATTGTAATTGCAGTCCTTTTCAGGACTAGGTTACATCAGTTCCTATCAGTTTTTGCCAGGCAGGTCTGTGCCAGTGCTGTGCAAGTTTTTTTCACAGCATTTGGCTGAATCTAGCAAAGCTAATCCTTTTTGGCATATTGCAGAGTGTGTTAGTCAGTGGAGTAGCCTATCTGTGTTGCAAGATATACCACCTGTGTATAGAATACCAATTTTTTTACTGCACCTAGTGAAGTAAAATCTTTTCGGCATAGCATCATTCTATTAGTCCATCTATACTGACCTCCATCAGGTTGCAAATTGAATATAATTTTTTTCTGCATCTAGCTCTGAAAAAATATTTGGGCTTCTAGCAGTGTGTGGGACTTGTTCTATTAGTCCATCAATACTGACCTCCATCAGGTTGCAAACTGAATATAATTTTTTTCTGCATCTAGCTCTGAAAAAATATTTGGCCTTCTAGCAGTGTGTGTGACTTTCTCTATTAGTCCATCTATACTGACCTCCATCAGGTTGCAAATTCAAAATAATTTTTTGTCTGCATCTAGCTCTGAAAAAATATTTGGCCTTCTAGCAGTGTGTGGGACTTTCTCTATTAGTCCATCTATACTGACCTCCATCAGGTTGCAAATTCAAAATAATTTTTTGTCTGCATCTAGCTCTGAAAAAATATTTGGCCTTCTAGCTGTGTGTGGGACTTTCTCTATTAGTCCATCTATACTGACCTCCATCAGGCTGCAAATTAAAAATAATTTTTATCTGCATCTACCTCTGAAAAAATATTTGGCCTTCTAGCTGTGTGTGGGACTTTCTCTATTAGTCCATCTATACTGACCTCCATCAGGCTGCAAATTAAAAATAATTTTTATCTGCATCTACCTCTGAAAAAATATTTGGCCTTCTAGCAGTGTGTGGGACTTTCTCTATTAGTCCATCTATACTGACCTCCATCAGGTTGCAAACTGAATATATTTTTTTCTGCATCTACCTCTGAAAAAATATTGGGCTTCTAGCTGTGTGTGGGACTTGTTCTATTAATCCATCTATACAGACCTCCATCAGGTTGCAAACTGAATATAATTTTTTTCTGCATTTACCTCTGAAAAAATATTTGGGCTTCTAGCTGTGTGTGGGACTTGTTCTATTAGTCCATCTATACTGACCTCCATCAGGTTGCAAACTGAATATAATTTTTTTCTGCATCTAGCTCTGAAAAAATATTTGGCCTTCTAGCAGTGTGTGGGACTTTCTCTATTAGTCCATCTATACTGACCTCCATCAGGTTGCAAATTGAATATAATCTTTTTCTGCATCTAACCCAGCCAATAGTTTTGGCCTAATACCACAGTTTGGCCACTCAGCTCTGCTCGGTTCCCATCCATTGTTTTTTTGTGCGAACAACTCCAGAGTTGTGAATTAGTTAACCACCAAAATGAGTGGAAAAAGGCCTGCTGCTGGTGGAAAGGGGAATAGGCGTGTCGGGAAGGGGAAAAAAGGTTGTATCCGTGGGGTAGGTGTTAAAGCAACAGTAACATCTGCAGAAGAAAGACCATCTTCCAGCCAAACTAAAATGTCTACTTCTTTTAGCGGACAATGTGATAAGATCCCTTTCTTACGGCCACGCCAATCGCTACAAATTCCAGATGAGGCACAAAAACAGCAGGTGCTTCAACGCATATCAAGTGCTCCTTTAAGTGGGCTCTCCTCCACATCAACTTCAACATCACAAATACTCCAGTCCTCAAAGGTGTCACCCCAATCGCACTTGCTTCCTCACAGCTCCCAAATCTCCAGCTGCCCGTCTGAGTATGAGGTAGAACAGATGGTTGAGTCTGCAGAGCTGTTTACTCATACTATAGCCTGGGAATCAGAGGTCGACTCCAGCGCTTCTGTGAATCCAGACAAGGAAATGATCTGCACTGATGCCCAGAATCTTTATGAGTCGGATCCAGGACCAGACGCAGAAGGTTCTGACCATAATGTAGACCCTCATTCCCAAACTGTAACTCCTGTTGGTGGAGACAATGAGGAAGACGATGATGAGACTCAAATACCTGATTGGAGCGACAACTTTAGTTTTTTGTCAGGGCAGGAACAGGTTGGCTCTGAGGACGACGGGTGTGATAACGCACAGGGAGATGATGATGAGGTTGGAGAACCCACTTACTGTCAACCCACAGTCAGCCAAGAGATGAGGTCAGCAGAGGAGGTGGAGGAAGATGCTAGTGACGACGAGGTCAGGTTGCGCCTTCCTGGACAGAGACGTAGTACTGGAAGCACGTCAACAACTGCATCCTCAAACACAACTCTGCCTCTCACCACAAGTCGTGGTGGCTCTTCAGGTCGCATGGGTGCTAAGCCTTGCATAGCCTGGGCATTTTTTCAGATAGATAAAGATGACCCAACTCGTGTTATCTGTAACATTTGTCAGCAAAAGCTAAGTAGAGGCCAAAAAATACATAGTTTGAGTACTTCATGCATGAATCGGCACATGGACATGAAGCATAAGTTGCAGTGGGAAGCTCAGTGTGCTACAATGCGGCCTAGCCGGCCGGGCCAACCACCGTCTGCCATATCTTGTGCATCCGCGGCCTCTTCATCCTCTGTGACTGGGGGGACAGCGTTCACACCTGTTTTGGGGCGCAGACCTGCCACCTCTTTACCCGCAACAGCCAGCATGATTGGCAGGTCATCATTTTCTTTGGAGGTGGTAACACCAGCTGGTGTTGAGCGCTGTCCGACATCGATAGCATCACCTTTGGATCAAGGCAACCTAACATGTCCGCCTGCATCTTCCTCACAGACCGGCAGTTTGCCGGGGACACCCTTATCAACCCCGTCTAAGCACAATAGCCAGCCCTCGGTCCCTCAGATGTGGACAAGTAAAAGACCATTTCCTCATAGCCATGAGAAAGCTAAGAGGTTGAATTTCACCATCTGCAAGCTCTTGGCTACAGAAATGCTGCCTTTCCGCCTGGTGGACACAAAGGATTTTCGAGACCTTATGTCCGTCGCAGTGCCCTAGTACCAGATGCCCAGTCGGCACTACTTCTCAAAGAAAGGTGTGCCTGCGCTCCACCAGCATGTCGCACACAACATCACCGCTTCTTTGAGAAACTCTGTGTGTGACAGGGTGCATTTCACCACAGACACTTGGACGAGTAGGCATGTACAGGGGCGTTACATGTCGCTGACTGGGCACTGGGTAACTATGGTGACAGCAGGACAAGGGGCTGCTGTCCAAGTCTTGCCGTCCCCACGAGTTGTGCGTCAGTCCTCTTTATGTCAAAGTTCCTCCACTGCTTCTGCCTCCTCAACCTCCTCTCGGTCTTCCACCTGCACCCAAAGCCTGTCTGGTCATGCCACAAGCTTTCTAACTGCGCAGAAGGGATCCTGCACACCTACTTACTATGCTGGTAGTAGGGCTCAACGTCATTAGGCGGTTTTTACTTTGAAATGTCTGGGAAATGTGAGTCACACAGCTGAGGAGTTGTGGTCAGCTCTGGAGAACCAATTTCATGAATGGTTGTCTCCACTGGACCTGAAACCAGGGAAGGCCATGTGCGACAATGCTGCAAACCTGGGTGCGGCCCTTCGCCGGGGCAATGTCACACACGTGCCTTGTATGGCTCACGTGTTGAACCTGGTTGTCCAGCAATTTTTAGCCCACTATCCCAGACTAGATGGCCTTCTGCAGAGGGCGCGGTCGCTGTTTGCTCACTTCCGCCGTTCGCATCCCGCAGCTCAGCGACTTACATCTCTACAGAAGTCGTTGGGCCTGCCACTTCACCGGCTAAAATGCGATGTGCCTACCCGGTGGAATTCAACTCTGCACATGTTGCAGCGACTGTGGCAGCACCGACAAGCCCTGGTGCAATACGTTCTGACGTATAGCCTGGGCCAACGAGATCCAGAGGTGGGGCAAATCACGCTGGAGGAGTGGTCTCAGATCAGGGACCTATGCACCCTTCTGCACAGTTTTGAAATGGCGACGAAGATGTTTAGTGCTGACGATGCCATTATCAGCATGACTATTCCGGTGATTTACATGCTGGAGCACATGATAAACAGAATTCGGAGTCAGCTGGTGTCACAAGAGGAGGTGGAGGAAGTAGAGGAGGAGGAGTTGTATGCGGAAGGGCTAACATCTGCAAGGTCCAGACGGTCGGCAGCACCAAGGCGGCAGGCATGTGAGGGTGGGGGAGATGGTTTTACCAGGGCGCATGGTAGCAGCCAAACTAGTGAGGAAGGTGCAGGAGCCCAGGAAGAAGTGGAGGACGAACTGATGGAAGACTCATCAGATGAGGGAGACCTTGATCACATTTCTGTTGTGCGAGGTTGGGGGGAGAGGACAGAGGAAGGAAGCATGATTGTTACCTCGCCACCAACACAACAGGGACTTGGTGCTCTTGGATGCGCAACACACATGAGTGCCTTCTTACTGCACTACCTGCAACATGACCCTCGAATTGTGAGAATTAGAAATAATCCTGACTACTGGGTTGCCACACTGTTAGATCCCCGGTACAAAAGTAAATTTGCAGAAATTATTCCTGCCATAGAAAGGGATGCACGCATGCAGGAGTATCAGCAGAGACTGTTGCAGAATCTTACATGTGCTTTTCCACAAAACACCAGTGGTGCACGTAGTGAATCTCACAGTTCCAACTTGCCAACCGTGGGACCGTCAAGTGTTCAGCACTCAAACCGTAACAGAACCACAGTATCTGCTGGTAACATCAATTTTGCGGAATCATTTCACCACTTTTTTAGCCCATCCTTTGCAAGGCCACAGGAGACAAGAAGTCTGACACATAGTCAACGCCTAGAGACGATGGTACAGGAGTATCTCCAAGTAAACATTGAAGCCATGACTGTGTCACTGGACCCTTGCTCTTTTTGGGCTTCCAATCTGGATAAATGGCCGGAGCTAGCCACTTACGCCTTGGAGATCTTGTCATGCCCCGCAGCCAACGTTCTGTCTGAACGTGTGTTCAGCGCTGCTGGTGGTGTGCTGACAGATAAGCGCACGCGGCTCTCCACTGATAATGTAGACAGACTCACGTTCATAAAGATGAACAAATCATGGATCCGAAACGACTTTTCTACCCGTGTGTCATCCTGGGGAGAGTAAAAGCTTGATGATTGGTTAAAATCACCCTACCAACCGTTTTAAGCTTTCAAATTACTAATCATGTTTATCTGTATCTTGGCTGGAAAATAATTTGGGCTTTGTAGCAGTGTGCAGCACTGATTCTATTAGGCCATCTATAATAAGCTCCACCAGATTTAAAATTACTAATCATGTTTATCTGTATCTTGACTGGAAAATAATTTTGGCTTTGTAGCAGTGTGCAGCACTGATCCTATTAGGCCATCTATACTAAGCTCCACCAGATTTAAAATTAATAATAATTTTTAGCTGCATCTAGCCCGGAAAATAATTTTGGGGCTCCGAGATGCGCAAGACACATAAGTGCCTTCTTGCTGCACTACCTGCAACATGACCCTCATATTGTCAGAATTCGAAGTAATCATGACTACTGGGTTGCCACACTCTTAGATCCCCCAAACTTTTCGATCAACCTTTTCATTTTAATAAAGACCAAAAAAATGGTCATTTTTGAAATTATAAGCATTAGCAGGTTATTAGAAACTGAAATCAAACAGTTTTCAACTCAAAACTTTATTCTAGGTGATGTTACATTTTCACATAGGACCTCTTGTTCGAAAGGAGCTTCTGAACTCTCTCGTCCATTGAATTTGTCAGGTTTTGGATGGTTTCTGCTTCAATTGTTTTGCATGAGGACAGAATACCCTCCCAGAGCTGTTGCTTAGATGTGAACTGCCTCCCGCCATCATAGACACTCCTTTTGATGATGCTCCAGAGGTTCTGAATGGGGTAGAGGTCAGGGGAGCATGGGGGTCACACCATAAGTTTGTCCCCTTTTATGCCCATATCAGCCAGAGATGCAGATGTTTTATGTGCAGCATGAGATGGTGCATTATCATGCAAAAAAATGATCTTGCTGTGAAATACACGGTTCTTCTTCTTGAACCATGGCAGGAAGTGCTGTTTGAGAAAATCCATATACATTATGGAGTTCATCTTTAGCCCCTTCAGGGATCCTAAAGGGGCCGACAATCTCTCTCCCCATGATTCCAGCCCAAAACATTACTCCACCTCCTCCTTGTTGGCGCTGTAGCCGTGTTTGCGTGGGGTGTCCATCAACCAGCCATCCTCCACACCATCCATCTGGACCATCGAGCGCTGCACGACACTCATCCGTGAACAAAACAGTTTTGAAATCAGTCTTCATGTAATGTTTGGCCCACTGGAGCCGTTTCTGCTTGTGTGAAGTGGATAGAGGAGGTCGACAGGATGGCGTATGCACAGCTGCAAACCTCTGAAGGACCCTGCATCTTGTTGTTCGGGGGACGTTGGAGGCACCAGCAGCTTCAAAACTTGTCTGCTGCTATGACAAGGTTTTTTTGTCGCTGCTCTTTTAACCTGACGTAATTGCCTGTAGGAAAGAGTCCTCAATTTGCCCTTATCAGCACGCACACGTGTGTACTGTGAATCAGCTACATACTTCTTGATTGCCAAGACACTTCATCCTGATCATCGCACAATGTTGATTGTAGTCATGCCTTGACCTAAACACTCCACAATTTGTTGCTTCTCAGCAGCCGACACATCCTTTTTCTTTCCCATTTTGGCAGAAAATGTAGGCTGCTTAATAATGTGAGACAGCCTTCATAAGTAGTCTTGCCTTTCATTGGACACACCTGCCAAACTAATTAGCACAGGTGTCTGCAATTGCTTACAGTGATATAAAGAGCCCTGACACACATCACCATCAATGAGTTTAACTGACAAACAAACAAATTCTTCCCTTATCACTCCTAAACACTTTTTGCATAATAATTTGGAACACAGTGTACATGTGCTTTTCCACAAAACACCAGTGGTTCACGTAGTGAATCTTACAGTTCTAACTTGCCAACCGTGGTCTGTATGGAGTTGTTCAATAAAGGGCCCAAAATTAAGATAACATAGATGGGAGAGGTCTCTATGAATAGGAATTCCTAAGTATTTGATACCCTGTGAGAGACAGGCAAAGGGAAGGTTGGACTGGATGGAATCCTATATGGATTTGGGGAGGGAGACATCGAGGGCCTCAGACTTCGCTGCATTGATTTTAAAATTTGACCATGTAACAAAGTGATCTATTTCAGCCATAACAGCATGGATGGATATATGTGATTGAGTGATATATACTAGGACATCATCAGCAAATAGAGAGCACTTGTACTCGGTGCCTCCCACCTGAATCCAATTAATATTGGGGTTATGGCGAATTGATGAGAGCAGGTGCTCCGTCACTAGGATGTATAAGAGAGGGGACAGAGGACATCCCTGCCTTGTCCCATTGGTGATTGTGAAAGGTGATGAAAATGTTCTGATGCACCCCCTGGGCCTTGGGACACCCGGAGCTGGACCCTTTTTGGTGGATGCTGGTGGTTGTAGTCTTCGTGGCGGCGACCCGGTTCCGTGGCTCAGGGTGGTCAAACCAGTGGCGGAACTATTTATGTGGTTTTGATGTTTAAATGTCCGACTACGCCACCCGTGGATTGCGGTCAGAGTGAACCGCCGCTGCAGGGCAGACCGCTGAGGCTGGTGTTGTGGGTGCAGCAGAGCGTAGCTTAACTCCCCACGGGAGGAGTATAGCCTCAGGGCAGTGTATGCGGAGGATGGGGGTGATGGTGCAGGGCAGCAGCAGTAACGACACGAGTCAGTGATGCAGTCCAGGGCCTTTACTCACAGTTCTTATTATCCAGACCACGTCTGCAGGTAACGGCTGCCCACGTCGTACTGTGCTCACCAGGTGAGGGGCTCAGACAACTCCCAGATAACTTTGGAGCGCTTCACAGGACCCCATTTGTGTGTCCTTTGTCTGGCCTTTCTTACCAACCCTTCTGTCCGGCTGCCTCGGGCCTCCTCTTGGTAAACTTGGCGCCAGTTTCCCTGACCCTATGTGCTGCCCTCCTAGCGGGTGTAGAGAGGGGCTGCGCCACATAAAATGTCACAGCCTCCGGTTTCAAGCTGAGGGTCGTTTCCTGCCTCCACTAGTTTCGGGGACCGGTCTCCCCCTTTGGCCTGACCCCTCCACGCAGGTGGATTCGGGCGTGCGGTGGCGACTCGCCCGTCCGCACCCCTGGGATCCATTTGTTCCTCGTTCCTGGAGCCTTCTCCGCTCCTCTTCCTTCCTTCTCCCTCTTCCAAGCCTGGGCCTCTGTTACTAGGCCCGCCTCCGGAGCAGAGCTCATGCAGAGCCCCTGCTCCCTGCCACTTCTGCTCAGACTTCTCTGCACTGAACTAAGATGGTGCCCACCTTTTATACTCCCTTCTCAATGCACCCAGGAACTGCTTCCTCCCTGCTCCTGCACTACAGGGTTCCCCTTCCTCAGTGTTCCCTCCCCCCACTTCAGCCAGGGACAGGGACTGTCGTGCCCATCTCAGGGGCATATTGGTCGCCCTGCCCCACGGCAATGTGGTGTAATGCATGCAGGTGTCGGGTCCTGATCCACACTCCATCCATTTAAAGTGTATTCATTCAAATTAGAGAGACAATTTAAATTAAAAAAGCTTAGAGCTGCCTCCACCACAGGGGGGCTCGCTCGACCCACCAGCGGACAGGCACCAGTATTGGGAGAGGGGGGCTGGCCGTCAGGGTTCACCGCGGCTCTGGCACAAACCCGGCGACACGGAGGTGGCTCGGGCAGGAGCGGACTGAACGTGTCGGCTTCTCACTTTTTGGATTTTAGAAGGGCATGACATGCCTATATCTGTGTCTCCCCCTCCTTTTACTCCTCCACCTCTTTTCTTTTCGCATGACTATAGGTACTTGTCACTTTTCCATGTGTTAGTTGTGTCTTCTGAGCAGTTTGTCAGCTTTAGGACACCTTTAAAGGTGTTTTCTATGTGTTTCTATGTGTTTTTGTTTGTCTGCCATTGGTTTTAACGGTGTTCGAAGGTGTTCGACGAACAGTTCGGCGAACACACGGGTGTTCGACGAACCGAACCGAACTCGAACACTACGGGGGTGGCTCAACACTAGTCAGAGTAACTTAACAAGACGGTTTTAATGCCCCTTGGAAGAGTGCTGGAGGTCGCAATGGAATAAAAATACAATGTCAATGCCCCTTGGAAGAGACGTGGAGTTCAGAGTGTTTTAACGAGATGGTTTTAATGCCCCTTGGAAGACACGTGAAGGTCACAGTAGCTTAACAAGACGGTTTTAATGCCCCTTGGAAAAGAAGTGGAGGTCACAGTAGCTTAACAAGACGGTTTTAATGCCCCTTGGAAGAGCTGTGGAGTTCAGAGGGGTTTAACAAGACGGTTTTCATGCCCCTTGGAAGAGACGTGGAGGTCACAGTAGCTTAACAATACGGTTTTAATGCCCCTTGAAATAGCTGTGGAGTTCAGAGTGGTTTAACAAGACGGTTTTTATGCCCCTTGGAAGAGTGGTGGAGGTCGCAGTGGAATAAAAAGACAATATCAATGCCCCTTGGAAGAGTGGTGGAGGTCACAGTGGCTTAACAAGACTGTTTTAATGCTCCTTTGAAGAGTGGTGGAGGTCGCAGTGGAATAAAAAGACAATATCAATGCCCCTTGGAAGAGTGGTGGAGGTCACAGTGGCTTAACAAGACTGTTTTAATGCTCCTTTGAAGAGTGGTGGAGGTCGCAGTGGAATAAAAAGACAATATCAATGCCCCTTGGAAGAGACGTGGAGGTCACAGTAGCTAAACAAGACAGTTTCAAAACCCCTTGGAAGAGACATGGAGGTCACAGTATCTTAACAAGACGGTTTTAATACCCCTTGGAAGAGTGGTGGAGGTCGCAGTGGAATAAAAAGACAATATCAATGCCCCTTGGAAGAGATGTGGAGGTCACAGTAGCTTAACAATACTGTTTCAATACCCCTTGGAAGAGACATGGATGTCACAGTATCTTAACAAGACGGTTTTAATGCCCCTTGGAATAGTGGTGGAGGTCGCAATGGAATAAAAAGACAATATCAATGCCCCTTGCAAGAGATGTGGAGGTCACAGTAGCTTAACAAGACGGTTTTAATGCCCCTTTGAAGAGTGGTGGAGGTAGCAGTGAAATAAAAAGACAATATCAATGCCCCTTGGAAGAGACGTGGAGGTCACAGTAGCTTAACAAGACGGTTTTAATGCCCCTTGGAAAAGTGGTGGAGGTCACAGTGGAATAAAAAGACAAAATTAATGCCCCTTGGAAGAGACGTGGAGGTCACAGTATCTTAACAAGACGGTTTTAATGTCCCTTGGAAGAGACGTGGAGGTCACAGTAGCTTAGCAAGATGTTTTTAATGCCCCTAGGAAAAGCGGTGGAGGTCGCAGTGGTATAAAAAGACAATATCAATGCCCCGTGGAGGTCACAGTATCTTAACAAGACAGTTTAAATTGCCCCTAGGAAGAGTGGTGGAGGTCGCAGTGGAATAAAAAGACAATATCAATGCCCCTTGGAAGAGTGGTGGAGGTCAAAATATCTTAACAAGACAGTTTTAATGACCCTTGGAAGAGTGCTGGAGGTCGCAGTGGAATAAAAAGACAATATCAATGCCCCTAGGAAGAGATGTGGAGTTCAGAGTGTTTTTACAAGATGGTTTTAATGACCCTGCGAATAGAAGTGAAGGTCACAGTAGCTTAACAAGACGGTTTTAATGCCCCTTGGAAAAGATGTGGAGGTCACAGTAGCTTAACAAGACGGTTTTTATGCCCCTTGGAAGAGCTGTGGAGTTCAGAGGGGTTTAACAAGAAGGTTTTAATGCCACTTGGAAGAGTGGTGGAGGTCGCAGTTGAATAAAAAGACAACATCAATGCCCCTTGGATGAGTGGTGGAGGTCACAGGGGCTTAATGAGACGGTTTTAATGCCCCTTGGAAGAGTGGTGGAGGTCGCAGTGGAATAAAAAGACAATATTAATGCCCCTTCGAAGAGACGTGGAGGTCACAGTAGCTTAACAAGACAGTTTCACAACCCCTTGGAAGAAACATGGAGGTCACAGTAGCTTAACAAGACGGTTTTAATGCCCCTTGGAAGAGTGGTGAAGGTCGCAGTGAAATAAAAAGACAATATCAATGCCCCTTGGAAGAGCCGTGGAGGTCACAGTAGCTTAACAAGATGGTTTTAATGTCCCTTGGAAGAGACGTGGAGGTCACAGTAGCTTAACAAGATGTTTTTAATGCCCCTAGGAAAAGCGGTGGAGGTCGCAGTGGTATAAAAAGACAATATCAATGCCCCGTGGAGGTCACAGTATCTTAACAAGACAGTTTAAATTGCCCCTAGGAAGAGTGGTGGAGGTCGCAGTGGAATAAAAAGACAATATCAATGCCCCTTGGAAGAGTGGTGGAGGTCAAAATATCTTAACAAGACGGTTTTAATGCCCTTGGAAGAGTGCTGGAGGTCGCAGTGGAATAAAAAGACAATATCAATGCCCCTAGGAAGAGATGTGGAGTTCAGAGTGTTTTTACAAGATGGTTTTAGTGGCCCTGCGAATAGAAGTGAAGGTCACAGTAGCTTAACAAGACGGTTTTAATGCCCCTTGGAAAAGATGTGGAGGTCACAGTAGCTTAACAAGACGGTTTTTATGCCCCTTGGAAGAGCTGTGGAGTTCAGAGGGGTTTAACAAGAAAGTTTTAATGCCACTTGGAAGAGTGGTGGAGGTCGCAGTTGAATAAAAAGACAACATCAATGCCCCTTGGATGAGTGGTGGAGGTCACAGGGGCTTAATGAGACGGTTTTAATGCCCCTTGGAAGAGTGATGGGGGTCGCAGTGGAATAAAAAGACAATATTAATGCCCCTTGGAAGAGACGTGGAGGTCACAGTAGCTTAAAAAGACAGTTTCACAACCCCTTGGAAGAAACATGGAGGTCACAGTATCTTAACAAGACGGTTTTAATGCCCCTTGGAAGAGTGGTGGAGGTCGCAGTGAAATAAAATGACAATATCAATGCCCCTTGGAAGAGCCGTGGAGGTCACAGTAGCTTAACAGGATGGTTTTAATATCCCTTGGAAGAGACGTGGAGGTCACAGTAGCTTAACAAGATGTTTTTAATGCCCCTAGGAAAAGTGGTGGAGGTCGCAGTGGAATAAAAAGACAATATCAATGCCCCGTGGAGGTCACAGTATCTTAACAAGACAGTTTAAATTGCCCCTTGAAAGAGTGGTGGAGGTCGCAGTGGAATAAAAAGACAATATCAATGCCCCTTTGAAGAGTGGTGGAGGTCACAGTATCTTAACAAGATGGTTTAATGCCCCTTGCAAGAGTGCTGTAGGTCGCAGTGGAATAAAAAGACAATATCAATGCCCCTTGGAAGAGCCGTGGAGGTCACAGTAGCTTAACAAGATGGTTTTAATGTCCCTTGGAAGAGACGTGGAGGTCACAGTAGCTTAACAAGATGTTTTTAATGCCCCTAGGAAAAGTGGTGGAGGTCGCAGTGGAATAAAAAGACAATATCAATGCCCCTTGGAGGTCACAGTATCTTAACAAGACAGTTTAAATTACCGCTTGAAAGAGTGGTGGAGGTCGCAGTGGAATAAAAAGACAATATCAATGCCCCTTTGAAGAGTGGTGGAGGTCACAGTATCTTAACAAGACGGTTTAATGCCCCTTGCAAGAGTGCTGTAGGTCGCAGTGGAATAAAAAGACAATATCAATGCCCCTTGGAACAGCCATGGAGGTCACAGTAGCTTAACAAGATGGTTTTAAAGTCCCTTGGAAGAGACGTGGAGGTCACAGTAGCTTAACAAGATGTTTTTAATGCCCCTAGGAAAAGTGGTGGAGGTCGCAGTGGAATAAAAAGACAATATCAATGCCCCGTGGAGGTCACAGTATCTTAACAAGACAGTTTAAATTGCCCCTTGAAAGAGTGGTGGAGGTCGCAGTGGAATAAAAAGACAATATCAATGCCCCTTTGAAGAGTGGTGGAGGTCACAGTATCTTAACAAGACGGTTTAATGCCCCTTGCAAGAGTGCTGTAGGTCGCAGTGGAATAAAAAGACAATATCAATGCCCCTTGGAAGAGACGTGGAGTTCAGAGTGTTTTAACAAGATGGTTTTAATGCCCCTGCGAAGAGACGTGAAGGTCACAGTAGCTTAGCAAGATGGTTTTAAAGCCCCTTGGAAGAGCTGTGGAGTTCAGAGTGGTTTAACTAGGCTGTGTTAATGCCCCTTGGAAGAGACGTCGAGGTTACAGTAGCTTAACAAGATGGTTTTAATGCCCCTTGGAAGAGACGTGGAGGTCACAGTAGCTTAACAAGTCGGTTTTAATGCCCCTTGGAAGAGTGGTGGAGCTCGCAGTGGAATAAAAACACAATATCAATGCCCCTTGGAAGAGACGTGTAGGTCACAATAGCTTAACAAGACTTTTTTAATGCCCCTTGGAAGAGCTGTGGAGTTCAGAGTGGTTTAACAAGACGGTTTTAATGCCCCTTGGAAGAGATGTGAAGGTCAAAGTAGCTTAACAAGATGGTTTTAATGCCCCTTGGAAGAGACGTGGAGGTCACAGTAGCTTAACAAGACGGTTTTAATGCACCTTGGAAGGGACGTGGAGGTCACAGTAGCTTAACAAGACGGTTTTAATGCCCCTTGGAAGAGTGCTGAAGGTCGCAGTGGAATAAAAAGACAATATCAATGCCCCTTGGAAGAGACGTGGAGGTCACAGTAGCTTATCAAGAAGGTTTTAATACTCCTTGGAAGCGTGGTGGAGGTCACAGTGGAATAAAAAGACAATATCAATGCATCTTGGAAGAGTGCTGAAGGTCGCAGTGGAATAAAAAGACAATATCAATGCCCCTTGGAAGAGACGTGGAGGTCACAGTAGCTTATCAAGAAGGTTTTAATACTCCTTGGAAGCATGGTGGAGGACACAGTGGAATAAAAAGACAATATCAATGCATCTTGGAAGAGTGGTGGAGGTCACAGTAGCTTAACAAGACGGTTTTAATGCCCCTTGGAAAAGTGGTGGAGGTCAAAGTGAAATAAAAAGACATTATCAATGCCCCTTGGAAGAGACGTGGAGGTCACAGTAGCTTAACAAGACGGTTTTAATGTCCCTTGGAAGGGACGTGGATGTCACAGTAGCTTAACAAGATGTTATTAATGCCCCTTCGAAGAGTGGTGGAGGTCGCAGTTGAATAAAAAAATAATATCAATGCCCCATGGAGGTCACAGTATCTTTACAAGACAGTTTAAATTGCCACTTGGAAGAGTGGTGGAGGTCGCAGTAGAATAAAAAGACAATATCATTGCCCCTTGGAAGAGACGTGGAGTTCAGAATGTTTTAACAAGATTGTTTTAATGCCCCTTGGAAGAGACGTGAAGGTCACCGTAGCTTAACAAGACGGTTTTAATGCCCCTTGGAAACGACGTGGAGGTCACAGTAGCTTAACAAGATGGTTTTCATGCCCCTTGGAAGAGCCGTGGAGTTCAGAGGGGTTTAAGAAGATGGTTTTAATGCCCCTTGGAAGATATGTGGAGGTCACAGTAGTTTAACAATATGGTTTTAATGCCCCTTGAAAGAGCTGTGGAGTTCAGATTGGTTTAACAAGACGGTTTTAATGTCCCTTGGAAAAGTGGTGGAGGTCACTGTAGCATAACAAGACTCTTTTAATGCCGCTTGGAAGAGTGGTGGAGGTCGCAGTGGAATAAAAAGGCAATATCAATGCCCCTTGTAAGAGACATGGAGGTCACAGTATCTTAACAAGCCGGTTTTAATGCCCCTTGGAAGAGTGGTGGAGGTCGCAGTGGAATAATGAGATAGTAACAATGCCCCTTGGAAGAGACGTGGAGATCGTATTTGCTTAACAAGACAGTTTTAATGCCCCTTGGAAGAGTGGTGGAGGTAGCAGTGGAATAAAAAGGCAATATCAATGCCCCTTGGAAGAGACGTGGAGTTCAGAGTGTTTTAACAAGATGGTTTTAATGCCCCTTGGAAGAGACGTGAAGGTCACAGTAGCTTAACAAGACGGTTTTAATGCCCCTTGGAAAAGACGTGGAGGTTACAGTAGCTTAACAAGACGGTTTTAATGCCCCTTGGAAGAGCTGTGGAGTTCAGAGGGGTTTAACAAGACGGTTTTAATGCCCCTTGGAAGAGACGTGTAGGTCACAGTAGCTTAACAATACGGTTTTAATGCCCCTTGAAAGAGCTGTGGAGTTCAGATTGGTTTAACAAGACGGTTTTAATGCCCCTTGGAAAAGTGGTGGAGGTCACTGTAGCATAACAAGACTCTTTTAATGCCGCTTGGAAGAGTGGTGGAGGTCGCAGTGGAATAAAAAGGCAATATCAATGCCCCTTGGAAGAGACGTGGAGGTCACAGTAGCTTAACAAGATGGTTTTAATGCCCCTTGGAAGAGCTGTGGAGTTCAGAGTGGTTTAACTAGAAGGTTTTAATGCCCCTTGGAAGAGACGTGGAGGTCACAGTAGCTTAAGATAATTATTTTAATGCCCCTTGAAAGAGACGTGGAGGTCACAGTAGCTTAACAAGACAGTTTAAATTGCCGCTTGGAAGAGTGGTGAAGGTCGCAGTGGAATAAAAAGACAATATCAATGCCTCTTGGAAGAGTGGTGGAGGTCACAGTAGCTTAACAAGAAGGTTTTAATGCCCCTTGGAAACGACGTGGAGGTCACAGTAGCTTAACAAGACGGTTTTCATGCACCTTGGAAGAGCCGTGGAGTTCAGAGGGGTTTAAGAAGATGGTTTTAATGCCCCTTGGAAGAGATGTGGAGGTCACAGTAGATTAACAATACGGTTTTAATGCCCCTTGAAAGAGCTGTGGAGTTCAGAGTGGTTTAACAAGACGGTTTTAATGCCCCTTGGAAGAGTGGTGGAGGTCGCAGTGGAATAAAAAGACAATATCAATGCTCCTTGGAAGAGACGTGGAAGTCACAGTAGCTTAAAAATACGGTTTCAATACCCCCTTGGAAGAGACATGGAGGTCACAGTATCTTAACAAGCCGGTTTTAATGCCCCTTGGAAGAGTGGTGGAGGTCGCAGTGGAATAATGAGATAGTAACAATGCCCCTTGGAAGAGACGTGGAGATCGTATTTGCTTAACAAGACAGTTTTAATGCCCCTTGGAAGAGTGGTGGAGGTAGCAGTGGAATAAAAAGGCAATATCAATGCCCCTTGGAAGAGACGTGGAGTTCAGAGTGTTTTAACAAGATGGTTTTAATGCCCCTTGGAAGAGACGTGAAGGTCACAGTAGCTTAACAAGACGGTTTTAATGCCCCTTGGAAAAGACGTGGAGGTTACAGTAGCTTAACAAGACGGTTTTAATGCCCCTTGGAAGAGCTGTGGAGTTCAGAGGGGTTTAACAAGACGGTTTTAATGCCCCTTGGAAGAGACGTGTAGGTCACAGTAGCTTAACAATACGGTTTTAATGCCCCTTGAAAGAGCTGTGGAGTTCAGATTGGTTTAACAAGACGGTTTTAATGCCCCTTGGAAAAGTGGTGGAGGTCACTGTAGCATAACAAGACTCTTTTAATGCCGCTTGGAAGAGTGGTGGAGGTCGCAGTGGAATAAAAAGGCAATATCAATGCCCCTTGGAAGAGACGTGGAGGTCACAGTAGCTTAACAAGATGGTTTTAATGCCCCTTGGAAGAGCTGTGGAGTTCAGAGTGGTTTAACTAGAAGGTTTTAATGCCCCTTGGAAGAGACGTGGAGGTCACAGTAGCTTAAGATAATTATTTTAATGCCCCTTGAAAGAGACGTGGAGGTCACAGTAGCTTAACAAGACAGTTTAAATTGCCGCTTGGAAGAGTGGTGAAGGTCGCAGTGGAATAAAAAGACAATATCAATGCCTCTTGGAAGAGTGGTGGAGGTCACAGTAGCTTAACAAGAAGGTTTTAATGCCCCTTGGAAGAGTGCTGGAGGTCGCAGTGGAATAAAAAGACAATATCAATGCCCCTTGGAAGAGACGTGGAGTTCAGAGTGTTTTAACAAGATTGGTTTAATGCCCCTTGAAACAGAAGTGAAGGTCACAGTAGCTTAACAAGTCGGTTTTAATGCCCCTTGGAAAAGACGTGGAGGTCACAGTAGCTTTTCAAGATGGTTTTAATGCCCCTTGGAAGAGCTGTGGAGTTCAGAGGGGTTTAACAATACGGTTTTAATGCCCCTTGAAAGAACTGTGGAGTTCAGGGTGGTTTATCAAGATGGTTTTAATGCCCCTTGGAAGAGTGGTGGAGGTCGCAGTGGAATAAAAAGACAATATCAATGCCCCTTGGAAGAGTGGTGGAGGTCACAGTGGCTTAACAAGACGGTTTCAATGCCCCTTGGAAGAGTGGTGGAGGTCGCAGTGGAGTAAAAAGACAATATCAATGCCCCTTGGAAGAGATGTGGAGGTCACAGTAGCTTAACAAGACGGTTTCAATACCCCTTAGAAGAGACATGGAGGTCACAGTATCTTAACAAGACGGTTTTAATGCCCCTTGGAAGAGTGGTGGAGGTCGCAGTGGAATAAAGAGACAATATCAATGCTCCTTGGAAGAGACGTGGAGATCACAGTATCTTAACAAGACGGTTTTAATGCCCCTTGGAAGAGTAGTGGATGTCGCAGTGGAATAAAAAGACAATATCAATGCCGCTTGGAAGAGACGTGGAGTTCAGAGTGTTTTAACAAGATGGTTTTAATGCCCCTTGGAAGAGACGTGAAGGTCACAGTAACTTAACAAGACAGTTTTAATGCCCCTTGTAAAAGATGTGGTGGTTACAGTAGCTTAACAAGATGGTTTTAATGCCCCTTGGAAGAGCTGTGGAGTTCAGAGGGGTTTAACAAGACGGTTTTAATGACCCTTGGAATAGACGTGGAGGTCACAGTAGCTTAACAATACGGTTTTAATGCCCCTTGGAAAAGACGTGGTGGTTACAGTAGCTTAACAAGATGGTTTTAATGCCCCTTGGAAGAGCTGTGGAGTTCAGAGTGGTTTAACAAGACGGTTTTAATGCCCCTTGGTAGAGTGGTGGAGGTCGCAGTGGAAAAAAAAGACAATACCAATGCCCCTTGGAAGAGTGGTGGAGGTCACAGTAGCTTAACAAGACTGTTTTAATGCCACTTGGAAGAGTGGTGGAGGTCGCAGTGGAATAAAAAGACAATATCAATGCCCCTTGGAAGAGACGTGGAGGTCACAGTAGCTTAACAAGACGGTTTTAATGCCCCTTGGAAGAGCTGTGGCGTTCAGAGTGGTTTAACTAGACGGTTTTAATGCCCCTTGGAAGAGACGTGGAGGTCACAGTAGCTTACCATAATGGTTTTAATGCACCTTGGAAGAGCTGTGGAGTTCAGAGTGGTTTAACAAGACGGTTTTAATGCCCCTTGGAAGAGACATGGAGGTCACAGTAGCTTAACTAGACGGTTTTAATGCCCCTTGGAATAGTGATGGAGGTCGCAGTGGAATAAAAAGAAAATATCAATGCCTCTTGGGAGAGACGTGGAGGTCACAGTAGCTTAACAAGATTGTTTTAATGCCCCTTGGAAGAGTGGTGGAGGTCGCAGTGGAATAAAAAGACAATATCAATGCCCCTTGGAAGAAACGTGGAGGTCACAGTAGCTTAATAAGTCGGTTTTAATGCCCCTTGGAAGAGTGGTGGAAGTCGCAGTGGAATAAAAAGACAATATCAATGCCCCTTGGAAGAGTGGTGGAGGTCACAGTAGCTTAACAAGACGGTTTTAATGCCCCTTGGAAGAGTGGTGGAGGTCGCAGTGGAATAAAAAGACAATATCAATGCCCCTTGGAAGAGACGTGGAGGTCACAGTAGCTTAACAAGATGGTTTTAATGCCCTTTGGAAGAGAAGTGGAGGTCACAGTAGCTTAACAAGACGGTTTTAATGCCCCTTGGAAAAGTGGTGGAGGTCGCAGTGGAATAAAAAGACAATATCAATGCCCCTTGGAAGAGACGTGGAGGTCACAGTAGCTTAACAAGATGGATTTAATGAACTGCAAAACCAAAGTTCTAGTAATCTGGCCTACACCAGAATCTTTTAAACAGATATATTTGTGTCTGAACAGTCAGGGAGACACTATTACTGTTTTTTTACGGAAAAAAGGCCAAAAGCTGGATTATACTGAGATTTGAAACGTGGAACTGCAAAACCAAAGTTCTAGTTATCTGGCCTACACCAGAATATTTTAAACAGATATATTTGTGTCTGAACAGTCAGAGAGACACTATTTTTTTTTTTTGCGTAAAAAAAGGCGAAAAGCTGGATAATACTGAGATTTGAACCGTGGAACTGCAAAACCAAAGTTCTAGTTATCTGGCCTACACCAGAATCTTTTAAAAAGATATATTTGTGTCTGAACAGTCAGGCAGAAACTATTTTTTTTTTTAACCCAAAAAAGGCCAAAAGCTGGATAATACTGAGATTTGAACCGTGGAACTGCAAAACCAAAGTTCTAGTTATCTGGCCTACACCAGAATCTTTTAAACAGATATATTTGTGTCTGAACAGTCAGCGAGACACTGCTACTGTTTTTTTTTACGGAAAAAAGGCCAAAAGCTGGATAATACTGAGATTTGAACCGTGGAACTGCAAAACCAAAGTTCTAGTTATCTAGCCTACACCAGAATCTTTTAAACAGATATATTTGTGTCTGAACAGTCAGCGAGACACTATTACTGTTTTTTTTACGGAAAAAAGGCCAAAAGCTGGATAATACAGAGATTTGAACCGTGGAACTGCAAAACCACAGTTATAGTTATGTGGCCTACACCTAGGGTCGGACTGGGGTGTCTGGGGCCCACAGGGAGAACTGACTCTAGGGGCCCACCTACAGCCATATGCAAATATCTGTTATTCGCTATCCCTGTTATAGTGGAGCATTGACTGGCGACTCCTGCACATCTACTGTGCGACACTAACTGGGATGTACAATTACGGTAGTTTGCATTAAAGGGGTTCTTTGGTTAAAACAAGTTATCACCGATCCATGGGATCCACAGGATAGGTGGTAACTTATTGATCGTTTGGGTCCGAACATTGGAAAACGCACCTATCAGAAGAATGGGGAAGTTTCATCCCTGACAGGACACTTATCCCCATTTTAAAATGCAGCGGCAAGTGGGACGTCTGACCGCAGCTCCATTCATTCTCTTGGGGGCTTCCAAAAAAGAGCAGTGCTCACAGCCACTTTAGGAATGAATGGATCAGTGGTCGCATCTCACATGTCGCTCCAGTCTAATGGGGAGAAAAACTCCACATTCTGCCAATTGTGTCCCAGCAGTCAGACCCCCACCAATCAATATTATCACTGATCCTGTGGAGAGGTGATTACTTGTTTTCCCTGGAGAACCCCTGTAAGTGCATCTCTGCCGCTCTGGTCCAAGTATTTAATCTCTAAGGCCACGGCCCCACTATCAGTATTTGGTCAGTATCCGGTCAGTATTTTTTTTTCAGGAGTGGGAGCCAAAACTAGATGAGGAACAATCAGACAAAAGGTATAATAGAAACAAGTCACCAATTCTGCATTTATCACCCACTACTTGTTTTGGCAGCGACTCCTGAGAAAAAATACTAACCAAATACTGATGGTGGGGCTGTGGCCTAATGGAAAAAATCTTTTCCTAGTTAATATCAGCAAGAACAAAATGACCGCCATACACAACACAGTTCACTATATCAACACCAATAATACCACATACAAAAGGGACAAATATCGCCACACCATGACTAGATCACATATTACCACCACATAGTGACTGAATAATACCACATACAAGGAACAAATACGGCCACACCATGACCAGACCACATATTACCACCCCAAAGTGACCCAATACTACAATACTGATCATGAATACAAACCACAATACTAACAACACTGTTATTGCCACCAGCGACATTATACACAGGAGCTCTGTATATAGTGTTAGTGTACAGGTAACACAGTGATCACCAGTGACATTATACACAGGAGCTCTGTATATAGTGTCATTGTACAGGTAATACACTGCTCACCAGTGATATTATACACAGGAGCTCTGTATATAGTGTTCGTGTACAGGTAATAAATACAGTGATCACCAGTGATATTATACACAGGAGCTCTGTATATAGTGTCAGTGTACAGGTAACACAGTGATCACCAGTGACATTATAAACAGCAGCTCTGTATATAGTATACAGGTAATACAGTGGTCACCAGTGACATTATACACAGAAGCTCTGTATATAGTGTATACGTAATACAGTGATCACCAGTGACATACACAGGAGCTCTGTATATACTATACACACACGTGATCAGAATTGTTGGTACCCCTTGATTAATGAAAGTAAAACCCACAATGGTCACAGAAATAACTTGAATCTGACAAAAGTAATAATAAATTTAAAAATCTATGAAAATGAAGAAATGAAAGTCAGACATTGCTTTTCTGCTTCCACAGAATTAAAAAAAAAATTAAACTCATGAAATAGGCCTGGAAAGAAATTAAGGTACCCCTGAAAATAATGTGACAAAAGGGACATGTTAAATCAAGTTATGCCCACTAATTAGCATCACAGGTGTCTACAATCTTGTAATTAGTCAGTGGGCCTGTATATAGGGCTACAGATACTCACTGTGAGGTTTGGTGACATGGTGTGTACCACACTCAACATGCACCAGAGGAAGCAAAGGAAAGAGTTGTCTCGGGAGATTAGAAAGAAAGTTATAGAAAAGCATGTTTAAAGGTAAAGGTTATAAGACCATCTCCAAGCAGCTTTATGTTCCTTTGACTACACTGTCACATATTATTCAGAAATTTAAGATCTATGGGACTGTAGCCAACCTCCCTGGACGTGGCCACAGGAGGAAAATTGATCACAAATCAAAGAGACGGATAATAACAAAAGAGCCCAGGATAACTTCTAATGAGAATAAAGGTGAACTTCAAGCTCAAGGAACATCAGTGTCAGATCGCACCATCTGTCATTGTTTGATCCAAAGTGGACTTCATGGGAGATGACCAAGGAGAACACCATTGTTGAAAAAAAAAAATAATAAAAAAGCCAGACTGGAATTTGCCAAACTACATGTTGACAAGCCACAAAGCTTCTGGGAGAATGTCCTATGGACAGATGAGACAAAAATGGAAGTTTTTGGCAAGGCACATCAGTTCTATGTTCACAGACAGAAAAATGAAGCATATCAAGAAAAGAACACTATCCCTACTGTGAAACATGGGGGAGGCTGTTATGTTCTGGGGCTGCTCTGCTGCATCTGGCACAAGGTGTCTTGAATCTCTGCAGGGTACAATGAAATCTCAAGACTATCAAGGGATTCTAGTGAGAAATGGGCTGCCCAGTGTCAGAAAGCTTGGTATCAGTCACAGGTCATGGGTCTTGCAACAGGATAATGACCCAAGAATGGCTAAGAGGAAAACATTGGACTATTCTGAAGTGGCCTTCTATGAGCCCTGACCTAAATCCTATTGAGCATCTTTGGAAAGAGCTGAAACATGGAAAAGGCAACCTTCAAACACGAGACAACTGTAGCAGTTTGCTCATGAGGAGTGGGCCAAAATACCTGTGGAGAGGTGCAGAAGTCTCATTGACAGTTACAGGAATCCTTTGATTGCAGTGATTGCCTCAAAAAGTTGTTCAACAAAATATTAAGTTAAGAAGAACCATCATTTCTGTCCAGGCCGATTTCATGAGGTTAATTTTTTTTTTAATTCTGTGGAAGCAGAAAAGCAATGTCTGACTTTCATTTGTTCATTTTCAAAAGTTTGTAATCTATCAGATTCAAGTTATTTCTGTGACCATTGTGGGTTTTTCTTTCATGAAACGAGGGGTACCAACAATTTTGACCACGTGTGTAGTGTAAGTGTACATGTAATACACTGACTCACCAGTGACGTCTCTAGGTGAAGTCCTTCATCTTCGCTTTTCTTCTTCATCAGGCACAGACGGCCATCACTTCTTCCAGCCAGGAATCAACTATGCAGAAAATAACACACAGTTATCAATAACTGATCTCTTCTAGAGAATATTCCCACTCCCCCCCGACTTTTACACTACACCAGTTGAAGAAAAAAAGCAACATAGTGCCATCCTGCACAGTAACAGGACTCCTCTTTTGTCCCATCCCATGGAAAACAGTTTCCTAAAAAGTAAATTATATTACTGAAGTAATAATAATAATTGGAATCTAAAGTAATAATGTTCCCCACTGGCCACCATAAACTAATAAAGTATGTTCCTCAATCTGGCCCCCAAACAGTAATTAAGTCCCTTGTCCAGCCAGGCACCCCCATATGTCCCTTCTGGCCCCCATATGTCCAGGGTGGCCTCTCCATATATTTATCCTAGTCCACATGTATCGAGCCTGCCCTCCCCCCTCCATATATCCATCCTAGTCCCCATGTGGCCAGACTGCCCCCCCCACATATCCATCCTTGCCTCCATGTTTCCAGCCTGCCCCTCCATATATCCATCCTGGACTCCATGTATCCATCCTGACACCCCCCTGCATATATCCCTTCTGGCCCCCATTTGTCCAGTTTGACCCCTCCATATATTTATCCTAGCACATGTGTATCGAGCCTGCCCCTTCCCATATACCCATCCTAGCCCCCCATGTGGCCAGCCTGCCCCCCCCACATATCCATCCTTGCCTCCATGTTTCCAGCCTGCCTCCCCATATATCCATCCTGGACTCCATGTGTCCAGCCTACCCTCTATATATCCATCCTGCCCCCCCTGCATATATCCATCCTGACACCTCCCCATATATCCATCCTGCCCCCCCATATATCCATCCTGGACTCCATGTGTCCAGCCTGCCCCACCCATATATCCATGTGTCCAGCCTGCTCCCCCTACATATCCATCCTGGCCTCCATGTGTCCAGCCTGCCTCCTCATATATCCATCCTGACACCCCCCATATATCCAGCGTGCCCCTCCATATATTTATGTTCGCCCACGTGTATCAAGCCTGCCCATCCACATATCCATCCTAGCCCCCATGTGTCCAGCCTGTCCCCCCCTTCCATATATCCATCCTGGCCTCCATGTGTTCAGCCTGCCCCCCCCATAGATCCATCCTGGCCTCCATGTGTTCAGCCTGCCCCCCCCCATAGATCCATCCTGGCCTCCATGTGTCCAGATTGCCCACTCCCATATATCCATCCTGGCCTCCATGAGTCCAGCCTGCCCCCCCATGTATCCATCCTGGCCTCCCATGTGTCCAGCCTGCCCCCCAATATATCCGTCCTGGCCTCCCATGTGTCCAGCATGCCCCCCCATATATCCATCCTGACCTCCATATGTCCAGCCTGCCCCCCATATATCATCCTGGCCTCCATGAGTCCAGCCTGTCCCCCCATATATCCATCCTGCCCACCCCCCCTTTGCCTGGGTCCAGCCAGGGTCCCCCCTTGTGTGTCCAACCAGGGTCCCCCCTTGTGTGTCCAGCCAGGGTCCCCCCTTGTGTGTCCAGCCAGGGTTCCCCCCTTGTGTGTCCAGCCAGGGTTCCCCCCTTGTGTGTCCAGCCAGGGTTCCCCCCTTGTGTGTCCATACGGGGTTCCCCTTTGTGTGTCCAGCCGGGGTTCCCCCCTTGTGTGTCCATCCAGCTGGGCTTCCCCCCTTGTGTGTCCGTCCAGCTGGGCTTCCCCCCTTGTGTGTCCGTCCAGCTGGGCTTCCCCCCTTGTGTGTCCGTCCAGCTGGGCTTCCCCCCTTGTGTGTCCGTCCAGCTGGGCTTCCCCCCTTGTGTGTCTGTCCAGCTGGGCTTCCCCCCTTGTGTGTCCGTCCAACTGGGCTTCCCCCCTTGTGTGTCTGTCCAGCTGGGCTTCCCCCCCTTGTGTGTCTGTCCAGCTGGGCATCCCCCCTTGTGTGTCCGTCCAACTGGGCTTTCCCCTTGTGTGTCTGTCCAGCTGGGCTTCCCCCCTTGTGTGTCTGTCCAGCTGGGCTTCCCCCCCTTGTGTGTCTGTCCAGCTGGGCTTCCCCCCTTGTGTGTCTGTCCAGCTGGGCTTCCCCCCCTTGTGTGTCTGTCCAGCTGGGCTTCCCCCCTTGTGTGTCTGTCCAGCTGGGCTTCCCCCCCTTGTGTGTCTGTCCAGCTGGGCTTCCCCCGTTGTGTGTCTGTCCAGCTGGGCTTCCCCCCTTGTGTGTCTGTCCAGCTGGGCTTCCCTCCTTGTGTGTCTGTCCAGCTGGGCTTCCCCCCTTGTGTGTCTGTCCAGCTGGGCTTCCCCCCTTGTGTGTCTGTCCAGCTGGGCTTCCCCCCTTGTGTGTCTGTCCAGCTGGGCTTCCCCCCTTGTGTGTCTGTCCAGCTGGGCTTCCCCCCTTGTGTGTCTGTCCAGCTGGGCTTCCCCCCTTGTGTGTCTGTCCAGCTGGGCTTCCCCCCTTGTGTGTCTGTCCAGCTGGGCTTCCCCCCTTGTGTGTCTGTCCAGCTGGGCTTCCCCCCTTGTGTGTCTGTCCAGCTGGGCTTCCCCCCTTGTGTGTCTGTCCAGCTGGGCTTCCCACCTTGTGTGTCTGTCCAGCTGGGCTTCCCCACCTTGTGTGTCTGTCCACTGTCCAGCTGGGATTCCCCCCTTGTGTGTCCAGCCAGGGGCCCAGACCATTACATACACACACACACACACACACACACACACACACATACACCTCTTACCTTCCTGCGATCCCGTGCGGCGTCCTCCTTCTCCGGAGTTGCGCGCCTCCTTCACAGCAGGCGCATGACGATGACGTCATAAGCCGGCCGGCGAAGGGAGACTCGCAGCTTCAGCTGCTTCACAGGGACGTGCGCCGCGGTGGTTCAGGTAATGAACACCGCGTGCGCGCGTCCCCGAATACACTGTGCCTGCGCTTTTAAAGGGCCCGTGCCCCTTAAAACCGCAGGATTTTTTTTTTGCTCTCTTCTCCCCCTCTCCTCTGCAACAGGGGGCGGGGCCCACCGGGAAAATTCCCGGTATCCCGCCAGCCCAGTCCGACCCTGCCTACACCAGAATCATTTAAACAGATTTATTTGTGTCTGAACAGTCACAGACACACTTAATTTTTTTTTGGGGGGGGGGGAAATACCAAAAGGTTAATAAGACGCGTATTTGTACAGTCTGACTGAGGAAAAAAAAGAAATACAGGATTTAGATGAAAAAAAAAGGATTTTTCCTAGCCCCTGAGACCGGGGGATAAGTCTAGCAATTTGACCAGCAGGAGCACACAGGACTGTAATGCAGTGTTTGTTGGTATAACCACTGCGTCTCCTATACAGCCTGCCTGCCTGCCTGATATCTGGGATGGATATTAGTCCTGAGAAGGACTGTTCGTTTGATTTGGCAGGCTTTAGAGACCCTACACTACCTATTTCACACTATATATCTCTCCCTAACTCAGCAGCACTCTCTCTACACTGTCTGATCCCGGGCGACTGTGTCCAAGATGGCGGCGCCTAGTTTTAAAGGTGACGCGAGGTGACGCTGTGCGGCCAGCCAATCACTGTAATGCCCACAAACAACATGGCTGTGGCATTACAGTGACTGGCTGGCAATCCCGGCATGTTCATTGGCTCTGTAAAGAGCGCCAAACATGCAGGGCGGAGACCCGAGCTCCCGCCCGAGTAACCCGGAAATGCTCGGTGCTCGCCGAACATCCCGAGCAGCGTGATGCTCAGGTGAGTACCGAGCAGTGTCGAGCATGCTCGCTCAACACTACTTGTAAACTGTGCTTTCCTGCACATAATTGCAGGAATGTACATAAAACTGTTTTCGTTTTTTTTTCTCCACTCTTTTGTGAAGACACAGGGCATCGGGTGTTTGATTTCCTTAATCTCTGTGGGTGTGTACTCTCATACCATTATGATGCTGTCCAATCATGAAAAGGTAGCATCCATAAGTAGGAAAAAGTAGACATCCCCAGTTCTGACATAAATGAAATGCCCACTGAGGTCAGAAACGTTACCAGGTGGTCACGTGAGGCTTTATCTGTCTCACATAACCACGCAGTGGAATAAAACATCATGATTGCAAGATCACACTATGCACAGTTTTTTGTATTCTGCAATTGAAACCTATGACCTGCATGGTACATTTTTAATCAACACTGCAGAGTTTCTTCATTTCTTGTTTTGCATGCAGTGAAGCAATACAAATAAAGTATAATAATTATAGAAACATTACAATGGTTTGTTACTGTGATTTCTTTGCATAAAAAGGAGTCTGTCATCAGGTTTTTGCTACCTCATCTGAGAGCAGCATAATGTAGGAAGAGAGATCCTGATTCCAGAGATGTATCACTTATGGGGACAGTAGTTGCGATATAATCAGAGTTTTTTCTGCTGTAGATGCTCAAAACCTGACCCCGCCAATATCATAGCCTTCTATGTACATTGTATATTGACAATAAGCTTCTAGTCAGTGCTGTGGGCGTTGTTGGACCAGAAGGCACGCAGGCAGCTAGTCCAGCAGTGATAAAATTACTTTATATTCTGCTGATAAAACATTCATAGCTTTGAAACAACAAAACACAGCCTATTAAGTAACACATTCCTGAATTCAGCATCTCAGCCCCTACCTCATGTTGGCTTCAGATTACATAGAAAAAAACTGCTGACAGATTCCCTTTAGGTATAAATTTTATTTGCTCCATTCAATTTACATTGACTGTTTAACTCAAGAGTGGACGTTTGCAACCCTCCATTCCATTTACAATGCCGCTACTGTAGAAAGAACAGGTGAGTAATGGAAAGAATAAACACAAATGTTTTCAATAAAGAATAATAAAACATAAACAAAAAAATACATATTGCACATCCCCTTTAATTCTAAATGTAATCTAGGGAATAATATAAAAGAAAATCACAAACACAATAGGGAAGTAGAATTTTCCTGTGCATTTTCCTAAAATATATATATGTGTTTATATATATATATATATATATATATATATATATATATATATACATACAGTACAGACCAAAAGTTTGGACACACCTTCTCATTTAAAGATTTTTCTGTATTTTCATGACTTTGAAAATTGTACATTGTACACATGTGGAATTATAAAGGCCCAACTGGTCTGAATACTTATAACCATGTGATATATCAGATATCTACATTTCTGTTTCTTTTCAGTCAAGATGGGGTGCAGAGTGTACTTTAATGAGAAAAAAATGAACTTTTTAGAATTTACCAAATGGCTGCAATGAAATAAAGAGTGAAAAATTTAAAGGGGTCTGAATACTTTCCGTACCCACTGTAAGTATACAGTAATACCATATATACACTACCGTTCAAAAGTTTGGGGTCATTTAGAAATTTCATTATTTTTGAAAGAAAAGCACATTTTTTTTCAATGAAGCTAACATTAAATGAATCATTGTTAATGTGGTAAATGATTATTCTAGCTGCAAACGTCTTGTTTTTATTGCAATATCTACATAGGTGTATAGAGGTCCATTTCCAACAACCACCACTCCAGTGTTTTAATGGTACATTGTGTTTGCTAGCTGTGTAAGAAGGTTAATGGTTGTTTAGAAAACCCTAGAAAACCCTTGCACAAGTATGTTAGCCCAGCTGAAAACAGTTTGGCTGATTTGAGAAGCTATAAAATTGACCTTCCTTTGAGCTAGTTGAGAATCTGGAGCATTACATTTGTTTGTTCTATGAAACTCTCAAAATTGCCAGAAAAAGAGAACTTTCATGCGAAACTCGTCAGTCTATTCTTGTTCTTAGAAATGAAGGCTATTCCATGTGAGAAATTGCCAAGAAACTGAAGATTTCCTACAACTGTGTGTACTACTCCCTTCAGAGGAGAGAACAAACATGCTCTAACCAGAGTAGAAAGAGAAGTGGAAGGCCCCGCTGCACAACTGAGCAACAAGTCAAGTACATTAGAGTATCTAGTTTGAGAGATCAACGCCTCACAGCTCCTCAACTGGCAGCTTCATTAAATAGTACACGCAAAACGCCAGTGTCAACGTCTACAGGGAAGAGGGGTCTCCGGGATGCTGGCCTTCAGGGCAAAGTGGCAAAGAAAAGCCATATCTGAGACTGGCTAATAAAAGGAAAAGATTAATATGGGCAAAAGAACACAGACATTGGACAGAGGAAGATTGGAAAAAAGTTTTATGGACAGATGAATCAAAGCTTGAGGTGTTTGGATCACACAGAAGAACATTTGTGAGACGCAGAACAGCTGAAAAGATGCAGGAAGAGTGCTTGACACCATCTGTCAAGCATGGTGGAGGTAATGTGATGGTCTGGGGTTGCTTTGGTGATGGAAAAGTGGGAGATTTGTACAAGGTAAATGGGATTTTGAATAAGGAAGGCTATCACTCCATTTTCCAACGCCATGCCATACCCTGTGGACAGCACTTGATTGGAGCCAATTTTACCCTACAACAGGTCAATGACCCAAAGGACACCTCCAAATTATGCATGAACTATTTAGGGAAGAAGCAGGCAGCTGGTGTTCTATCTGTAATGGAGTGGCCAGCTCAGTCACCAGATCTCAACCCCATTGAGCTGTTGTGGGAGCAGCTTGACCGTATGGTACGCAAAAAGTGCCCATCAAGCCAATCCAACTTGTGGGAGGGGCTTCAGGAAGCATGAGGTGAAATTTCTCAAGATTACCTCAGTAAATTAACAGCTAGAATGCCAAAGGTCTGCAATGCTGTAATAGCTGCAAAGGGAGCATTCTTTAACTAAAGCAAAGTTTGAAGGAAAAAATTATTCTTTCTAATAAAAATCATTATTTCTAACCTTGTCAATGTCTGGACTATATTTTCTAATCATTTTGCAACTCATTTGAAAAATAAAAGTATGAGTTTTCATGGAAAAAACAAAATTGTCTGGGTGACCCCAAACTTTTGAACGGTAGTATATATATATATATATATATATATATATATATATATATATATATACAGTATATATACAGTTATATGAAAAAGTTTGGGCACCCCTATTAATCATAAGCTTAATGTTTTCTTAAAATTGGTGTTTTTGCAACAGCTATTTCAGTTTGATATATGTAATAACTGTTGGACACAGTAATGTTTCTGCCTTGAAATGAGGTTTATTGTACTAACAGAAAATGTGCAATCTGCATTCAAACAAAATTTGACAGGTGCATAAGTATGGGCACCCTTATCATTTTCTTGTTTTAAATACTCCTACCTACTTTTTACTGACTTACTAAAGCACTTTTTTGGTTTTGTAACCTCATTGAGCTTTGAACTTCATAGCCAGGTGTATGCAATCATGAGAAAAGCTACTTAAAGTGGCCACTTGCAATTTGTTCTCCTGTTTGAATCTCCTCTGAAGAGTGGCATCATGGGCTCCTCTAAACAACTGTCAAATGATCTGAAAACAAAGATTATTCAACATAGTTGTTCAGGGGAAGGATACAAAAAGCTGTCTCAGAGATTTAACCTGTCAGTTTCCACTGTGAGGAACATAGTAAGGAAATGGAAGAACACAGGGACAGTTCTTGTTAAGGCCATAAGTGGCAGGCCAAGAAAAACATCAGAAAGGCAGAGAAGAAGAATGGTGAGATCAGTCAAGGACAATCCTCAGACCACCTCCAGAGAGCTGCAGCATCAACTTGCTGCAGATGGTGTCACTGTGCATCGGTCAACTATACAACGCACTTTGCACAAGGAGAAGCTGTATGGGAGAGTGATGCGAAAGAAGCCGTTTCTGCAAGCACGCCACAAACAGAGTTGGCTGAGGTATGCAAAAGCACATTTGGAGAAGCCAATTTCTATTTGGAAGAAGGTCCTGTGGACTGATGAAACCAAGATTGAGTTGTTTGGTCATACAAAAAGGCGTTATGCATGGCGGCAAAAAAACACAGCATTCCAGTAAAATTTGGTGGAGGTTCCATCATGCTTTGGGGCTGTGTGGCCAATGCCGGCACCGGGAATCTTGTTAAAGTTGAGGGACGCATGGATTCCACTCAGTATCAGCAGATTCTTGACAATAATGTTCAAGAATCAGTGATAAAGTTGAAGTTACGCAGGGGATGGATCTTTCAGCAAGACAATGATCCAAAACACCGCTCCAAATCTACTCAGGCATTCATGCAGAGGAACAATTACAATGTTCTGGAATGGCCATCCCAGTCCCCAGACCTGAATATCATTGAACATCTGTGGGATTATTTGAAGAGGGCTGTCCATGCTCAGCGACCATCAAACTTGACTGAACTGGAATTGTTTTGTAAAGAGGAATGGTCAAAAATACCTTCATCCAGGATCCAGGAACTCATTAAAAGCTACAGGAAGCGACTAGAGGCTGTTATTTTTGCAAAAGGAGGATCTACTAAATATTAATGTCACTTTTCTGGTGAGGTGCCCATACTTATGCACCTGTCAAATTTTGTTTGAATGCAGATTGCACATTTTCTGTTAGTACAATAAACCTCATTTCAAGGCAGAAACATTACTGTGTCCAACAGTTATTACATATATCAAACTGAAATAGCTGTTGCAAAAACACCATTTTTTATAAAACATTAAGCTTAAGATTAATAGGGGTGCCCAAACTTTTTCATATAGCTGTATATATACAGTACAGACCAAAAGTTTGGACACACCTTCTCATTTAAAGATTTTTCTGTATTTTCTTGACTTTGAAAATTGTACATTCACACTGAAGGCATCGAAACTATGAATTAACACATGTGGAATTATATACTTAACAAAAAAGTGTGAAACAACTGAAAATATGTCTTATATTCTAGGTTCTTCAAAGTAGCCACCTTTTGCTTTGATGACTGCTTTGCACACTCTTGGCATTCTCTTGATGAGCTTCAAGAAGTAGTCACCGGAAATGGTCTTCCAACAATCTTGAAGGAGTTCCCAGAGATGCTTAGCACTTGTTGGCCCTTTTGCCTTCACTCTGCGGTCCTGCTCACCCCAAACTATCTCGATTGGGTTCAGGTCTGGTGACTGTGGAGGCCAGGTCATCTGGCGTAGCACCCCATCACTCTCTTTCTTGGTCAAATAGCCCTTCACGGCCTGGAGGTGGGTTTGGGGTCATTGTTCTGTTGAATAATAAAAGATGGTCCAACTAAACGCAAACCGGATGGAATAGCATGCCGCTGCGGTAGCCATGCTGGTTCAGTATGCCTTCAATTTTGAATAAATCCCTAACAGTGTCACCAGCAAAGCACCCCCACACCATCACACCTCCTCCTCCATGCTTCACGGTGGGAACCAGGCATGTAGAGTCCATCCGTTCACCTTTTCTGCGTCGCACAAAGACATGGTGGTTGGAACCAAAGATCTCAAATTTGGACTCATCAGACCAAAGCACAGATTTCCACTGGTCTAATGTCCATTCCTTGTGTTCTTTAGCCCAAACAAGTCTCTTCTGCTTGTTGCCTGTCCTTAGCAGTGGTTTCCTAGCAGCTATTTTACCATGAAGGCCTGCTGCACAAAGTCTCCTCTTAACAGTTGTTGAAGAGATGTGTCTACTGCTAGAACTCTGTGTGGCATTGACCAGGTCTCTAATCTGAGCTGCTGTTAACCTGCGATTTCTGAGGCTGGTGTCTCGGATAAACTTATCCGCAGAAGCAGAGGTGACTCTTGGTCTTCCTTTCCTCGGGCGGTCCTCATGTGAGCCAGTTTCTTTGTAGCGCTTGATGGTTTTTGAAACTGCACTTGGGGACACTTTCTAAGTTTTCCCAATTTTTCGGACTGACTGACCTTCATTTCTTAAAGTAATGATGGCCACTCGTTTTTCTTTACTTAGCAGCTTTTTTCTTGCCATAATACAAATTCTAACAGTCTATTCAGTAGGACTATCAGCTGTGTATCCACCTGACTTCTGCACAAGACAACTGATGGTCCCAACCCCATTTATAAGGCAAGAAATCCCACTTATTAAACCTGACAGGGCACACCTGTCAAGTGAAAACCATTTCCGTTGACTACCTCTTGAAGCTCATTAAGAGAATGCCAAGAGTGTGCAAAGTAGTCATCAAAGCAAAAGGTGGCTACTTTGAAGAACCTAGATTATAAGACATATTTTCAGTTGTTTCACACTTTTTTGTTACGTATATAATTCCACATGTGTTAATTCATAGTTTTGATGCCTTCAGTGTGAATTTACAATTTTCATAGTCATGAAAATACAGAAAAATCTTTAAATGAGAAGGTGTGTCCAAACTTTTGGTCTGTACTGTATACTGTACAATAGTACCATAATGTATCCACCACCACCAAGCATTCCTTTTCTACGATGGAATAATTATTTTTATATGCCGACAGCTTCCTACTCAGGTAGAGAATGGGGTGCTCATCCCCGTGTATTTCCTGAGAAAGGACTGCACCTAAACCAACTTCCGAGGCATCTGTCTGGAGTACAAACTCCTTCTTGAAGTTAGGACAACCAGTACAGGCTGCTTACACAAAGCCACTTTCAGTTCTTGAAAGACAGTTTCCCCCTCCATAGTCCATTTGGCCATAGTTGATTTTGCCCCCTTAAGGAGGTCAGTCAGGAGTGCGGCCATCATGACAAAGATTGGGATGAACCTCAAGTAGTATGCCACGATTCCCAAAAAGGCTTTCACTTGCTTCTTCGAGAGTGGTCTTGGCAAGTTTTGGATTGCATCCACTTTACTGATCAGGGGTTTGATCTTGCCTCTACTTACTACATATCCTAGGTATTTGGCCACTTGCCTCTCCATGGCACTTTTTTGTATTTTTAAAAAAAAACCGCCTTCCTAAGACCATCAAACGTCGCCTGCACCTTTCGAAGATGACTTCCCCAATCCGGGTTGAAGATTACAATATCGTCCAGGCATACAGCAGCATAATTCTTATGGGGTGCGAGGATCCGGTCTATGGCTCTCTGGGAGGTGGCTGGGGCTCCCTGCAGTCCAAACGGCATCCGGACGTATTGGAAGTATCCGTCGGGCATAGAAAAAGCCGCCTTTTCCTTTGCTTCTTGTGACATGGGGATTTGCCAATATCTCTTTGCTAAATCCAAGGTGGTTGTGTTCCTTGCCAGCCCAAGTCTCTCAATTAGTTCATCGACACGTAGCATCGGATATGCATCAAACTTGGAGACTTCATTCAGCTTTCTAATTATTATAGAATCTCCATTTGCCATCGGGTTTTGGAACCAGAACAATCAGGCTAGACCATCTGCTCTTAGATTCCTCAATGACTCCGAGATTAAACATACGACTTACTTCCTTGGAGATCAGTTCTCGTTGAGCCTCAGGAATTTGATATGGCTTCAAGTTCACCCGCACATGGGGTTCCATCAGAATCTCGTGTTCTACGACCTTTGCACACCCGGGCAAATCTGAGAACAGGTCCCTATTCTGCTGCAGCAATTCCTGACACTGCTGTTTTTGGGCCTTCAACAGCGTCTCTGCTATTGCGACTCCTTCAACATTTACTTCTGGATTGACCAGCAAACATGGAGTTTCAAGAGGCTCTCTGTCTTGCCACGGCTTGATGACATTGACGTGATAGACCTGGTATGGCTTACATCTTCTCGGTTCATGAACTTTAAAGTTCACTTCACCAAGCTTTTCCACCACCAAATAAGGCCCTTGCCACTTGGCCAAGAACTTACTCTCCACAGTGGGAATTAGTACGAGGACTCGGTGCCCGGTACTGAAATGCATCACCCTGGCTGACCAGCTGTAGATCCTAACTTGAGCTTCTTGGGCCTGGAGGAGATATCCTTTTACGATGGGCATCACCTTTACAATCCTTTCCTGCATCTGAGCAATGTGCTTGATGACGCTCTGGTAGGGCATGTCTTTGGCTTCCCAGGCTTCCTTTGCTATATCAAGGAGACTCTGCGGATTATGACCTAACAGAAATTTGAACAGAGAGAACTCAGTAGAGGCCTGTGGAATTTTCCAGATAGAGAACAGCAGGTACAGTAGGAGACAGTCCCAGTTTCGATCATCCTTTTATATGATAATTCTACGCAAACTGTTCAACGTTTTATTGAATATTTCCACAAGGCCCTCAGTCTAAGGATGGTGCGTCTTCCGTTGTGTAATTTGCAGGGCCTTACACAGTTCCCTCATCACCTTACTCATAAAGGGCATTCCTTGGTCGGTCAGGATCTCCATTGGTAACCCTGTCTGGAAAAAAATGTGGACCAACTCGCGGGCTATACTTTTCACAGAGAAGTTTCTCAAGGGAACCGCTTCAGGGTACCGAGTAGCATAGTCAAAGATGACCAGTATATGTTGATGCCCACAAGCAAATTTAACCAGGGGACTGATCAAGTTAATGGCAATTCTTTCAAACGGAACTTCTATGATGGGTAATGGCATGAGGGGGCTTCAAAAGTGAGAGGTGGGACGGTTAGCTGGCAGGTGGGACAGGACCTGTAATACTTTAAGATTTTTCGTGGCCAATAGAACCTCTACATGACCCATTTTTGATTTTTTTCCAGCCTCAGATGACCACCCAAGACATGTGAATTGGCCATGTCCAACACCCTCAATCTATAGGGTCCTGGTACCAATAACTGTTTCACTATCTCCTCTCTTAGTTTTATAACCTGGTACAATAAGTCCCTACTCAACATAAAATAGGGAAACTTGGTGTCAGCCACCGGCTCCTGTGCTATACCATTTATGACGGTTACATTATTGAATGCCTCCCTTATATTTAGGTCCCTATGTTGGGCAGACCCAAAATATTCGTCGGTCACCCCTAACTCAGGAATGTCGGCCTCAGGGACACTACCTCCTCTTCCCCCACAAAGACACAGAAAGGAAACCCGTGTGGTGACACTTCTTTAGGGGCGACCTGTCTCTTATCTGAGCAACCAAGCCCTGTCCCCCTCCCCCAAAGGTCCCAAAACAAATAAAAGTCCCGGTCTATGATAATAGGGTGCAATAAGTCCTGGACCACGCCGACCTCATGGGACTCAGTACCTTGGGCCGTTTAAATGTCCACTCTGGCCACTGGATAGTCTTTAGCATCCCCATGAATGCAGTGGACGCCAACCTTTTTCCCAGGGATCAGCTGTAGAGAAAGTGTGGCCCTCATGAGGGTAACCAAACTCCCTGAGTCTAGCAGTCCAGTCACTTGCCAACCATTCACCTTTATGGGACAGGCTTGTGGCCCCTCACTTGGTGGACAGTTCACAATGCAGGCCGGATACACAAAGTATGAACAGCAATGTCCCTGGCTACAATCCATCTGCTCGGATGGATGTGACATTTCCAGCATAAAGTGTCACCAGCTGTAAACTTCAGCATTACCTCCCCCACCCCTTTTGACTGTAATGCACACGCCCGGGCTGAGCGGCGTGTGCGAGTGATTCCACTGGACCGTGCCGGAGAGTGATTGCCTGGAGGGGCGTAACTAGGTATTCACCCGATCCGACCAGGGTCGCACGACGGCATACGACGCCAGTGCACCAAGGAGGAACCGAGCAGAGGGACCAGGTGCTACTCCAGGACAGACCCCGGACACGGCTGTTGACCCACACAGGGGAACACAGGAACAGACTGGTTAGGCTGGCGCACTGACTGGTGGGTATAGGCAGGCACGACTGGTATGCAGGCAGGCGGGTATGCAGGCAGGGGGGTACAGGCAAGCACAGCTAGAGTGCAGACAGGGAGGCACTAGCAGGTAGGAACACTGGCGGGATAGGACCCAGTACACACTGGGACTCAGGAACAATACAGGCAGAGGGGTACAGGCAAGCACAGCTAGAGTGCAGACAGGGAGGCACTAGCAGGTAGGGACACTGGCGGGATAGGACCCAGTACACACTGGGACTCTGGAACAGAACCACAGATGTGGCGGACAAACACAGCAGAGTGAGGCCGCCCAGAGAGGTGAGCGAGAACAGGGCAGGACAAGACCGCCTGGAGCGGTGAGCAAGAGTAGAGCAGGACAAGGCCGCCAGGAGCGGTGAGCAAAGGGTCAGAGCTGAGCGAGACTGCCGGAGCAGTGAGCAAGAGTAAAGCAGGACGAGACCACCTGGAGCGGTGAGCAAGAGTGGAGCAAGACTGCCGGAGCAGTGAGCAAAAGGGTCAGAGCGGAGCAAGGCTGCCGGAGCAGCGAGCAAAGGAGTCAGGGCAGGCTAGAACCGCCGGAGCGGTAAGCAAGGAGTCAGAGCAGGCTAGAACCGCCGGAGCGGTGAGCAAAGGAGACAGAGCAGGCTAGAACCGCCGGAGCGGTGAGCAAAGGAGTCAGAGCAGGCTAGAACCGCCGGAGCGGTGAGCAAAGGAGTCAGAGCAGGCTAGAACCGCCGGAGCGGTGAGCAAAGGAGTCAGAGCAGGCTAGAACCGCCGGAGCGGTGAGCAAAGGAGTCAGAGCAGGCTAGAACCGCCGGAGCGGTGAGCAAAGGAGTAAGAGCAGGCTAGAACCGCCGGAGCGGTGAGCAAAGGAGTCAGAGCAGGCAAGGCTGAGCAGGGGGGACAGGGCTCTGTTCACACGGAACAGACAGGAAGGGAAAGGCAGAGCCAGATACCCACAGGGTACTTGCAGTGAAGTAGCGAGTGGACCACAAACTCACAAACGGGAGTACAGAGACAACAAGCAGAAGTTAGGTACGAGTTCAGACTCTGCAGAAAAAGGAAGGGAACGAACATAGAGGCAAAACAGGTAAAGGATAGGAGAGAGTTGCGACTGGAACTGAGTGTACGGAGGAGACCGACACTGCAGCGGAATACAGGAGCGGGTCTGGGAATACGGCCCCCAGAGAGGCAGGATGAACAGGCAAGGAGCGTGTTCAGACAGGACAGACAAGATACAGGAGCGGGTCTAGGTAATCGGCCCCTAGAAAGCGGGAGGAACAGGCTAGGAGCGTGTTCAGACAGGACAGACAAGATACAGGAGCGGGTCTAGGTAATCGGCCCCTAGAAGGCAGGAGGAACAGGCTAGGAGCGTGTTCAGACAGGCCTGGAAGTACAGCCTCCAGGATAGGCAGACAAGAGAACACAGAACGGGACCTGGCACCTTCAGAGTGCAAGCACACACTGAATGAAACACTATGCTCAGTCAGGGATTGATTGGAGCAGCTGAGCTATATACCAGGTGACAGACAGCAATAGGCTGAGGACGCACAAGGGGTGTGACCCACAGCAGGTACAAAAAGCAGGAAGTGATCGGGCGCCGCCCTTAAGCAGCAGAAACAGACACAAACAGACAGCATGGAGGGAAGCCAGAGAGACATTCTGGACAGGAGATCAAGTGCGCGCTCTTGCACAGTGGGAGATGGACCACTATGCAAGGACGCCGCCAGGTATGTTACAGTACCCCCCCCTTACGCCCCCTCTTCTTCAGGCCTGCCAGGATCTTCCACAGGGAATTCGAGGGCCAATTCTTCACTTCGAAGAGATCACTTCCACTGTCCACCGGAAAAACTGGTCTCCTCTGGGTAGCTAGGATGCTACCTCCCATCCAGCCATCCTCAGCAACAGACGAAACGGGTGGAGTACCAGGAACAGCACACAAGGAAGTCTCTCTCCACATATTTTCAGGTGGCACCCCAGAGGGTACAGGAGACAACTGGAAGTCCTCCACCGGGTTGGAGGGGGACAGAGACTTGGGGGTAATCTCTGCTTCGAGGTACATCTTGTCAAGCTCACAGGAAGAAATAGACGGGTTATCAGGTACATAATGAGGAAAAGTCACTGTCTCTTTGTTATCTGGTGGTACCCCGGAGGATTCAGGAAACAACTGGAGGTCCTCCGCCGGGTCAGAAGAGTGCAGAGGCTCAGAGAAAACATCTGCTTCAGAGTACACTAGGTCGGACTCACTGGACGTAGCAGGCGAGGTATCGGGTACCGAGTATAGGAAAGTCTCTGTCCATTCACCAGCAGGTGGCACCCCGAAGGGTTCTGGATACAATTGGCGGTCCTCCGCCTGGTCAGAGGGGTGTAGAGACTCACGGGTAACCTCTGCTTCAGAGTACACTAGGTCGGACTCACTGGACGAAGCAAGCGAGGTATCAGATCCAGGATATAGGAAAGTCTCTGTCCATTCACCACCAGGTAGCACCCCGAAGGGTTCTGGAGACAACTGGAGGTCCTCCGCCTGGTCGGAGGGGTGTAGAGACCCGGGAGTAACCTCTGCTTCGGAGTACACTAGGTTGGACTCACTGGACGAAGCGAGCGAGGTATCAGGTACAGAGTATAGGAGAGTCTCTGTCCTTTCGCTACCAGGTAGCACCCCGAAGGGTTCAGGAGACAACTGGAGGTCCTCCGCCTGGTCGGAGGGGTGTAGAGACTCGGGGGTAACTACCACTTTGGGGTACCCATTGTCAGGCTCACAGGACGAAGCGGACAAAGTATCGAGTACCGGGTGTAGCGAAGTCTCTCTCCATTTGTCATCGAGTGGTATCCCGGAGGATTCAGGAGGCAACAGGGGGTCCTCCGCCAGGTAGTAGAGGTGCACAGACTCTGAGGTAACCACAGCTTTGGAGCATCCTTGGACATGCACACCGGTTAAAGTGGGTGAAGCATCTGATGCCGGGTGCAGGAAGTTCCCCTGTGTGGAGTCTGGATGGGCAGAAGTCTCTTCGGGCAGGAGAACTGGTGCACTACCCACGCACATTACCCGTTGGGGCTTCTCCGGGATACAGGGAGATGAAGCTTCAGTAGGGACTTCAAGGTTGGGGTCAGGAGGTCTCAGGGAGGACAGACCCTGGCGTGACGGCTTACCTCTACGTCTAGCACGTCTGGACTGCCTCTTGAGGTTGGGAGAAGTATTCCGGAAAGCGTAGTCACCCTGTGAGGATTCTGGGTGGGCAGTAGTCTCATTGGGCTGGAGGACTATTGCGCTACCCACACACATTACCCATTGGGGCTGCTCCGGGATATTGGGAAGTGACGCTTCAGCAGGAGCCTCCGGGTTAGGATCATCGAAGACCATTAGAAAGGCCACCAGGAAGGCCATTAGGTCCAGGAGGATCGGATCCTGTGTTTCATATAGGGGGTTGATCCATTCCAAGGCATCACCCGCCAGTTAAGACATAATGAATGCCACCTTAACCCGATCGGTGGGAAAACATAGAGGGTAGAACTTGAAGTGTAGCATGCATTGCTCCACAAATGCACGACTTTGTCTTGGATCCCCATAATAACGTAGCGGATCCGCAGGAACGAGAGCAGATAGATCCATCTGGACGGGTGCGTAATTCGCCTGGAACTCAGCTAAAGGGAAAAAAAAAATTATTTATTTATTTTAATGCATGTATTCGCTGGAAAACTTCTCAGAGAGCGAAGGCCGTGGGGCTCAACGGGAACCATGGCCTGAGCATGCTGTAATGCACACGCCCGGGCTGAGCGGCGTGTGCGAGTGATTCCACTGGACCGTGCCGGAGAGTGATTGCCTGGAGGGGCGTAACTAGGTATTCACCCGATCCGACCAGGGTCGCACGACGGCATACGACGCCAGTGCACCAAGGAGGAACCGAGCAGAGGCACCAGGTGCTACTCCAGGACAGACCCCGGACACGGCTGTTGACCCACACAGGGGAACACAGGAACAGACTGGTTAGGCTGGTGCACTGACTGGTGGGTATAGGCAGGCACGACTGGTATGCAGGCAGGCGGGTATGCAGGCAGGGGGGTACAGGCAAGCACAGCTAGAGTGCAGACAGGGAGGCACTAGCAGGTAGGAACACTGGCGGGATAGGACCCAGTACACACTGGGACTCAGGAACAATACAGGCAGAGGGGTACAGGCAAGCACAGCTAGAGTGCAGACAGGGAGGCACTAGCAGGTAGGGACACTGGCGGGATAGGACCCAGTACACACTGGGACTCTGGAACAGAACCACAGATGTGGCGGAAAAACACAGCAGAGTGAGGCCGCCCAGAGAGGTGAGCGAGAACAGGGCAGGAAAAGACCGCCTGGAGCGGTGAGCAAGAGTAGAGCAGGACAAGGCCGCCAGGAGCGGTGAGCAAAGGGTCAGAGCTGAGCGAGACTGCCGGAGCAGTGAGCAAGAGTAAAGCAGGACGAGACCGCCTGGAGCGGTGAGCAAGAGTGGAGCAAGACTGCCGGAGCAGTGAGCAAAAGGGTCAGAGCGGAGCAAGGCTGCCGGAGCAGCGAGCAAAGGAGTCAGGGCAGGCTAGAACCGCCGGAGCGGTAAGCAAGGAGTCAGAGCAGGCTAGAACCGCCGGAGCGGTGAGCAAAGGAGTCAGAGCAGGCTAGAACCGCCGGAGCGGTGAGCAAAGGAGTCAAAGCAGGCTAGAACCGCCGGAGCGGTGAGCAAAGGAGTCAGAGCAGGCTAGAACCGCCGGAGCGGTGAGCAAAGGAGTCAGAGCAGGCTAGAACCACTGGAGCGGTGAGCAAAGGAGTCAGAGCAGGCTAGAACCGCCGGAGCGGTGAGCAAAGGAGTCAGAGCAGGCTAGAACCGCCGGAGCGGTGAGCAAAGGAGTAAGAGCAGGCTAGAACAGCCGGAGCGGTGAGCAAAGGAGTCAGAGCAGGCAAGGCTGAGCAGGGGGGACAGGTCTCTGTTCACACGGAACAGACAGGAAGGGAAAGGCAGAGCCAGATACCTACAGGGTACTTGCAGTGAAGTAGCGAGTGGACCACAAACTCACAAACGGGAGTACAGAGACAACAAGCAGGAGTTAGGTACGAGTTCAGACTCTGCAGAAAAAGGAAGGGAACGGACATAGAGGCAAAACAGGTAAAGGATAGGAGAGAGTTCCGACTGGAACTGAGTGTACGGAGGAGACCGACACTGCAGCGGAATACAGGAGCAGGTCTGGGAATACGGCCCCCAGAGAGGCAGGACGAACAGGCAAGGAGCGTGTTCAGACAGGACAGACAAGATACAGGAGCAGGTCTAGGTAATCGGCCCCTAGAAGGCGGGAGGAACAGGCTAGGAGCGTGTTCAGACAGGACAGACAAGATACAGGAGCGGGTCTAGGTAATCGGCCCCTAGAAGGCAGGAGGAACAGGCTAGGAGCGTGTTCAGACAGGCCTGGAAGTACAGCCTCCAGGATAGGCAGACAAGAGAACACAGAACGGGACCTGGCACCTTCAGAGTGCAAGCACACACTGAATGAAACACTATGCTCAGTCAGGGATTGATTGGAGCAGCTGAGCTATATACCAGGTGACAGACAGCAATAGGCTGAGGACGCACAAGGGGTGTGACCTACAGCAGGTACAAAAAGCAGGAAGTGATCGGGCGCCGCCCTTAAGCAGCAGAAACAGACACAAACAGACAGCATGGAGGGAAGCCAGAGAGACATTCTGGACAGGAGATCAAGTGCGCGCTCTTGCACAGTGGGAGATGGACCACTATGCAAGGACGCCGCCAGGTATGTTACATTGACCTTGGATACCCCACCCCCTTCTGGGCCTCTGCCCACTGTTGGGACCTCCAGAATGGAGTGGACTGTTTACCCTCGACCCCCTGATACCTCTTGACCAGCCAGACCAGGTTATCAGCGTTCCCATGGGCAATCCAGCACAAATAAGTCCATCACCACTCGCTCTACCATCTTCGCAGGAGTAGAGGACTCTGGCTGCAACGATTTTTGGACCAGATGCAGCAGATCAAACATTTGGGAGTGAGGGGGTTTGTCACAGTGATATGTCCAGCGATGGACCCGCTATGCCCTTAAAGTCATCGTCACCTTCAAGAGCGCCAAAATTTCAGTTTTTTGTTTTACATACTCCTTGGCATCATGTAAATCTAGGTCACACAGGTTGGATAGTATCCAGTATACTGGCTCAGTCTGGATATAACACACAAGAGGCCTTCTCCCTCCAAACAAAGATCATGTGTCAAACAACAGACTCCATTTTAACATGTGAACCAAACTCAGAGGTGGGGTATGTGGGCATCCAGACCCACCCATCTCTCAGGCTGCCTGTAAAACCTGGCCCTGATGCACCAAACAAACCTCTTAGTGCTTTGTCCACTAAGAGCAATACTCCAGGTTTACATCACAGATGACAACCACTTATGTGATACATACCTCCCATCAACTATGTGTCTGGTAGCCACCTTATTTTATATATATATATATATATATATATATATATATATATATATATACACACAAAGGAGTGATATTGCCATTATCATGTTAGTATGCATTATCATACACACAGTGGTTGTTTACTCTAAGCCTTGCATTTTTTCTTACAAAATAAAAGTAAAGAGGAGAATCTTGGTAAAAAAGATCTCAGTTTTCCCTAACATAAGCTATTTACCCACTGCTTGGCATTGAAAAATGTCTTTGACTTGTTTTACTGCATATGCAGTAGTCTAAAGATACGAATGGAGTTTGAAGTGAAAGGAAGAGATTGAAAATCTCAAGCAGAGACTTCCTTTGTATTATCAACCCCTTTAAAAGTCAATGAAAAAGTATGTGTGTGGACATAATGAACTTTCAAAACAATATTTTCTGCATATATTGTAAATAACATCAATTTTCTTTTAAATGAGAGATTTTTAAAATCAAATTTTTATCCTCTTAATAATTGCAATCGTCACACTATATACCACTGTGTACTTACAATTGCTCATTTTGCCTTTCTGCCCAGCTAATTCTTCTCCTCTGCTCTATGTAGAAATAAGAAGTATCTTGTGCCAACAGAAAACAATGACTAAAATCAATGTTGTCTTGCTAGTTAAGTTTATGAACTTTGGTTAAAAATGAGTATTTAATATAAAAGAGCTTTAAATCCAATGAGCTAATATTCAAAGCCAATAGTTGGTTCTGTCTGTGTTTAACCTCTATTTAATAGTTATTGTTTAATGTCAATGACCTTCAATCTGTTATGTTGATACGGCAACTGTTGTGTATTTTATTAATAGCTAAGGGAAGAAAAACTTACAGTGTGACTCTTACAAATCTGAACTTTTTTCCTTAATTGATTTATGGAAAGCCCATTGGAATTAAATGTTGACTCATTCATAACAAGCAATAACACTAATAAAACAATTTAAAATGATGTAATAGGATGATAGAGTATAGAAAACTAAGGTTAACAGCTATGCAACTTGTGATATGATATAGTAAATTATTTTCATTGGCAGGGAATAGACTCTTGGGCCATCAGTCCTAGGTGAATGAGAGTCAGCACTGATATATGCCTGATTTATTTTTTTATAAATGTAAGGTTTTCCATGCTTGCAGAGGACAACTTAGTTGACTAGGGAATTACAAAGTCACCAGCCATGCTGAATGCCCTCTCTGACCGTGCACTGGAGACTGGACATGCCAGAATGCACTTTGCAAAAAGGGACAGTTCTTGCCAGTGGTCCAATCTGCTGAGTCAGAAGGGACACAGTGCAGGTATGACTGAAGTGTGTTAGGTGGGCACAGAGGCAGATAAAACATTTCGTTCATCATGTCAAATATACTTTAGTTGTAGTTGCTGCTGCCTTGGCTATTTATTTTAGCCCTACTGCTGGCTCTTGGTGGAGAAGCTGAGAGGGGTCTCCTTGTCAGCAGACATCTGTGTGAGAGTGTGAACTGTGATAGCAGCAGGAGAGCATTAGGACCCTGTGGGTTTTGCCTGCCTGAGCTCAGAGCAGGGCCAGACAGGGAGACCCTGTGTGTTCTGAGGGTGTCTGCTGTGTGAGATGCTGGAAGCAGGGTCTAAGGAGAACTGTGAGGACTGAAATTCAACAAGACTCTCTCTCTACAAGCTCTCCTGTGAGGGCTGTTAACCCCGGGCCCTGGTAAAGCTGTGTCCCTGCTTCAGAACGAGTGCTGAGCTGGGGAAAGCTGTGTGGCTCTTTGGAATTTTGTGGAAGTCCATGCTGAGTGGCCTAGAGACTTTGTGCTGAATGAGCCAAGTGTCGAGTGAGAGGGAAGAGACTGAGGATATCATCTCTGTGACAGAGCGCGTGGTCGGTGGTCTGGAAAACTGAGTGACTGCGAGAGGAGAGACGGGGTCCGGTGCCATTCACATTGAGAGGATACCGACAAGCCTGGTAAAGAGTTCTTCCCGGACCTTAACCTGAGGCTACAGGACTAAAGTCTCGGCATGTGGGCTCAGCATTGGCCGACAAGACAGGGAACCTTTGCTGTTTTTGTAAACATTGTTTTTTATTTGGTGCCAAAGTTTTCCGGGACTAGCTGCAGCCACCGCGATTCACAGGCCTGTGATAGACCACATCTGAGGTTAACGGTACCCTAACTTTAAGATACCCGGGTATCCCTATACTAGGGGTATAAGAGCAATTGGTGTCGTTTCATGCATTGCTAGCACACCCTCACTAGATTGACACAGTGTTTAGGTAAAATTGTTCCAGATCTTTAGTGTAATTCACATAAACTGGGAATCTTGAGATTGGCACATTGATTTCAGCTTTTGCAATACTGAATTTTAGTCGAACCCCTGTTTCACTAAAGAAAGTGTTTTTTATTTCTGTCTCTGTCTCAGTTTGTGACTCACTGGCTCTCTCTCGGACCTCCGGTCATTGCATCTGCTCATTGAAAGTTTGACTGAGCAGGGAAGCCAGAAAAAAATCACCCATTTTGCATATAGAGTATAGAGAGTGTGTAAAAGCATGGCTACCCAATGGTCATCTGTTTGCTTAATGATGATGATATGCTTGTCATCCCACTAACATTCTAGCATACTGCTTTTCATGCTTACTAGGACTTAGTTAGATCACTTTCTGAACCCCACTGCGATAGTTGGTTATCATGGCCAGAGTTATTATTTTCTCTCTGGTAGTTGTATAATCTGCCTGTGCCAGCTCAATGTCTCCTTCCACATCCACATGCTGTTGCTTTTCCTCTTCCTCATCCTTCTTTGCCCCCTTCCTCCACATCCTGCTGCATGTAACATGAACATTGAAGGTTCTCAACAGACAAAGGGCAGCAATGAACATGTACAAGTTAATGTTCATCTTCCATCCTCTGTACTTTCTGGTGAATGTTTTTGGGGGCATAAATATGAGGGAAATGACATCGTTGATACCACATTTGTCCCCACTAACAATTTTTGTAGCCTCTTTGAAGGGCTTCAGTAGGTGACACAAATTCCTCCCCAGCTATCAGTGGTGGGTCTCAATGTAACCCTCACTCCAGTTTTCTAATTTGGCTGCAGCATGATATAGCCTGTCACTGCTTGTACAGATTCTCCAACATATACAGCATCAAATTCTAGCAGGTTGTAATGCCGAAAATAAGGCAGTGCTCTGACAGACTGTTCTGTTTCTGCAAATCCAGGATGGCGTGCTTTTCTACATGAAAATGATTGAAATGAGCAGACACTTTCCTGGCTATAGCCACCACCTCCCACAAGGGAGTACATTTATTAAATATACTGAAGAGCAAAAGGGTAAAAATGTTTAAGACTTTTGACTTTCAGGCTTCATATCTCACCATCCACTACTGCTTTAAATGTGAAACTACCATCATTTTATAGACAATCATTTTTGCTATCTTAAATCTTATACATAAATTTGACTTGAAACTATTTAGCATATGATTAGTTATGAAGATTCTTGTAACTGCCTTGTTATTGCTTTGCTCCTAAAAATCTAAATTTAAATTTTTATTATTTTGTTAGCATTTTTTAAATCCACCTTTGGCTTTCAACACTGCCTGAATCCTTCTGAGCATGCTATCGATCAGACTCAAGCATGTCTCAACCAAAATCTGTTCCCAGGTCTCCTCCACATGTTCCCAAAGTTGGTGTATGCTGGTTGACTCCCTTGGGTATGTACAGTTGAAACCAGAAGTTTACATACACTATATAAAAAGACACATATGCATTAGTGATGGGTGAGCACTAAAATTCTCAGGTGCTCGTTGCTCGGGTCGAGCACATTGGAATACTTGGGTGCTCGACCTGAGCAACGAGCCCAATGTAAGTCTATGGGAAACTCATAGCGGCGGTCTGCAGAGGGCCTAAAAATTGCCCAAATCAATGGGAACAGTGCTCAAATGGGATGGGAAAAGCATGGGTAAGACCCCTGGAAGCATTTCTGACTCCCAGGTCACTGCTGTCAACATTGTTGTCAGAGGTATTATGCCACTTTTACGGACTCACAATAAAATATACTAAAACGAAAACAAAATGGATTTTCCTGGGAAATATGTTAAGGAACATCCTTTCCAGTGTAATGACTTGTATATAACATAAAATAAATAAGCAAAAACAAAAATATTCCTCTACACCTTGGGCTTTGTTCACATGTAGCGTTTTTGCTGTGTTTTTTCACTTTTGCATTGCTTTCAACCAAGACAAATGCATTCACCGGGAAATGTAATTTTAACATTTTATAACCTTATTTGGCCATGTGATGTGTGAGACATGATCAGACACATCCTGTTTCATTTATGAAGGAGGGACTCTGAAAGTCACAAAACCTATTTTTATAGGGCCATCAGGTGGCCTTTACTATTCTTAAAGGGCCAGCAGTTGGCCCTCACTATTCTTAGAGAGCCATCAGCCGGCTATGCTTTGTTTCAGAGCTGTCCCCAACTTTTCAACATTGTGTGGTTTGTCACCTAAGCATATTAGCTTCAGCACTGCCTGTTGCCGCTTGACCGAGGCAGTGTTGCAGTGTTTCCAGTTTGTGATGTGATCATTTCGGAGATGGAGGCTGAAGAGGAGGAGGATGCTGAGAAGGATGAGGTGCAGGAGCTGTAGACTCTGGGGGCAACCCTGATTGACCTAGGGCCTACAATCCTTGGCGTCGGGAGGACGTGGTCTGTCACAAGGTCCGACTGGGTCCCGGCTTCCCCTATGTTAACCCAGTGTGCCATCAGTGAAATGTACCGTCCCTGTCCACAAGCACTTATCCACGTGTCCGTGGTTAGGTGGACTTTCTTGGTAACTGCTTTGTTGAGAGCACGGCTAATGTTTTGGGACATGTGCTTGTGTAATGTGGGGGCGGCACACTGGGAGAAATAGTGGTAGCTGGGGACAGAGTACCGAGGGACGGCCGCCGCCATCAGGTAGCAGAATGCTTCCATCTCCAAGAGCCTAAAAGGCAACATTTTGAGCGCAAGCAGTCGCGAAATGTGGGAATTTAGTAGTGTGGCCTGTGGGGCATTGGCTGCGTATTTGCGCTTGCGTTCCAAGGACTAAGGTATAGACAATTGAACGCTGTGCTGGGACAAAGTCGGGTGCTTTGCTGCCATGTGCCTGATCATGCTGATTGTGGTCAGGCTGCTAGTTTTGCCACCCCTGCTGATGCTGGCCTGGCAGATGGTGCAAATGGCCTTTTTGGGGTTATCGGCAGAATCTTTAAAAAACAACCAGACGTGGGAAGACCTAACAGTTGTACTGGCAACTTCCTTCGTGTTGGTGTTAAGGGGAACGGTTGCCTGCCTTCTGTCTGCAGCCACCACACTGCTTCTTCCTGCCTGTTGGGGTGTTCTGCCTCCCTCCTCCTGTGTGCTGCTGTCCTTGCTCTGCATGTCCTCCTGCCGAGTTGGGTCAGTTACTATATTATCCACCACCTCATCTTCCATTTCCGCACCCTTGTCCTCCTCCTGACTTTCTGGCAATTGTGTCTCATCCTCGTCCACCTCTTGTGACACATTCCCACCGTCACATTTGTGTGACCTTGGCTGCTCAAATATTTGGGTATCGCTACATGCGATCTCCTCTTGCCCCGCTTCAAGTGGACCGGTTTAGAGGCCCGAATCTATAAATGGAAAAGGGAACAGCCAAGTGTGTCCAAGTGTGGAATCAGTTGTCTCTGGGCACTCGGCATGGTGAGAGGAAGAAGGTTCAGGGTGAAGAATATGCGGTCCAGACTCACGGCTACTGAGACTTGACTGTGTGGAAGACAGGGTGGTGGTGGTGGTGGCTAAGTGACTGGAAGCATTATCTGCTATCCAACCAATAACCTTTTCACACTGCTCTGCGTTCAATAGTGGTGTTCTGCGGTCCCCTATTAATTGGGACAGGAAGGTCAAGCGAGAAAATGTGGGTGTTTGTTGTGGCACAATTTCAGCTTGCCCACGGTATCGTCCTCTGCATGCACCATCACCATCACGTCCAGTTCCCCGTCCCTTGCCACGTGCCTTGCCCATTTTAAATGGAGGAAAATATCTTCCATGCTCACTACAAATGGCTGAATTTGGAGCGAACTTATATGTGATCCGTGTGACGGACAAACCACAGTTTTGAATAGCTAGCCTGTAGGTAACTATTTTGTACAGCAAACCGATGTCAAAAACTTCGCTGACACACTGAAACAAATTTTTAATGGAGGCCAGAAATGGCAGTATTTTCTGAAAACGTATATGTGATCGGTGTGACAGAGAAAACACAGTTTTAAATACAGGGCCTGTAGGTAACTATTTTGAACAATAAACTGGCATAAATAGCTTCACTGGCACACTGAAACAAAATTTCAATGGAGGCCAGAAATGGCAATATTTTCAGCGCAATTATATGTGATCCATGTGACAGACAAACCACAGTTTTAAACAGCTGGATTTTTAGTGCTGTAATATGGAAAGGACCTGGCTGTATTCTGCAGTGTCAACAAGCAAATGGCACAGAAAAACTGTGTTCTCTGGATTGCGTTTTAAGCAAATAATGAGGATTAAGAACCAAAAAATAATATTCCTGGCCCCTGAGATCTGGGCCTATGTCTAGAAATATCTAACAGCAGCAGCAGACAAAACTGGAATGGAGCCTCTTGTGCTATATGCGCTGCAATCTGCTATATACACAGCCTGCCTATATACACTGTCTGATATCTCTGCAGGTGGATTAGTCCTCAGAAGGACTGTTTGTTGAGATGGATATGTGTCTCTAATATAGTTTGGTATACCTACACTAACTAGAAACAAGCAAATCTCTCCCTAGCTCAGCAGCACCTCTCCCTACACTGTCTGATTTCTGAGTGACTGTGCACAGCGGCGCTAGGTCTGAAATAGACCTGTTGACACTGTGCGGCCAATCACTGTAATGCCACAACCAACATAGCTGTGGCAATAGAATCAGTGGCAGACAATCCCTGCATGTTCATTGGCTCTGTAAAGAGCGACAAACATGCTGGGAGGAGACCCGAGCTCCCACCGAGCAACCCTGGAAATACTCGACGACTGCCGAGCATCTCGAGCAGTGAGATGCTTGGGTGGGCACCGAGCAGTAGCGAGTATGCTCACTCATCACTAATATGCATGTTTTTCTCAATATCTGACAGGAAATTAGAATAAATCTTTCCCGTTTTAGGTTAATTAGGAACACCATAATTTTTAATATTTGCCAAATGTCAGAATAATGAGAGAGAGAGAGAGAATGTTTTAAGGCATTTTTATTACTTATTGCAAAGTCAAAAGTTTACATACATTTCATTAGTATTTGGTACCATTGCCCTTAAACTGAATGACTTGGGTCAAATGATTGGGATATCCTTCCACAAACTTCTCACAATAGTTGGTCAGAATTTGAGCCCATTCCTCCTGACAAAACTAGTGTAACTGATCCAGGTTTGTTGGTCGCCTTGCTCACACCTGCTTTTTCAGCTTTGCCCATAAATTTTCAATAGGATTGAGATCAGGGCTTTGTGATGGCCGCTCCAATACATTGACTTTGTTATCCTTAAGCCACTTTGTTATCATTTTGGCAGTATGCTTTGGGTCATTGTCCATTTGGAAGACTCATTTTCGGCCAAGCTTTAACTTCCTGGCTGATGTCTTGAGATGTTGCTTCAGTATTGCCACATAATCTTCTTTTCTCATGATGCCATCTATTTTGTGAAGTGCACCGGTCGCTCCGGCAGCAAAACTACCCCACAACATGATGCTGCCATCCCCGTGTTTCACAGCTGGGATGGTGTTCTTAGGCTTCCAAGCTTCTCCCTTTTTCTTCTAAACGTAACGATGGTCATTATGCCCAAAAAGTTAAATTTTAGTTTCATCAGACCACAGGACATGTCTCCAAAAATTATGGTCTTTGTTCCTGTGTGCATTTGCAAACTTTAATCTGGCTTTTTTACGTTTTTTTTGGAGTAATGGCTTCTTCCTGGCAGAGTGGCCTTTCAGTTCATGTTGATACAGTACGCGTTTCACTGTGGATCTTACCAGCTTCCACCAGCATCTTCACAAAGTCTTTTGCTTTTGTCCTTGGGTTGATATGCACATGTCGGACCAAAGCATGTTAATCTCTGGGACACAGAACCCATCTCCTTCCTGAGCATTATGATGGCTGGATATTCCCATCTTGTTTTTACTTGAGTATAATTGTTTGTACAGATGAACTATGCACCTTCAGGTATCTGGAAATTGTACCCAAGGATGAGCCAGACTTGTGCAAGTCCTCAATTCTCTTCCTGATATCTTGGCTAATTTCTTTAGACCTTCCCATGATGCTACACAAAGAAGCAATGCGTTTTAGGTGTGCATTAAAATACATCCACAGGTGTGTCTCTAATTATCTCAGATGTTGCCAAAAAATTTAGGTTTATTCTAATATGTCAAATATGGAGAAAAACATGTATATGTGTCTTTTTATATAGTGAATGTAAGCTTCTGGTTTCAACTGTATATAGCTTTTTCTTCAACTCTACCCACAAGTGTTTGATTGGGTTGAGGTTTGGGGACTGTGGGGCAAATCCAGCACCTGTAATTCATTGTCATTGAACCATTTCTTCTCCAATCTTGACGAATGCTTTGGGTCATTGTCCTGTTGGAACACTATGTCGTCCTTTTCATACCCATAGCACTCGAGTATGCGAAGTAACTCATCTTGTAGGATACTCACATATAGCTCAGCATTCAGACCACCATCGATCCTGATCAAGTATCCAATGCCTTTGGTAGTGAAACAACCCCTTATCATCAGGCTTCCTCCACCAAACTTAACAGTTCCTTCAATTTCTTGATCCGTTAGCCCCTTTTTCCCTTGTTTCTTCCAGACTCATTTGCACCCATCAGAGCCTAGTCTATTAACTTTCATCCCATCGCTCCAAACCACCTGTTTCATATCTTCTACTGTCCACTTTTCATACTTTTTTTGCAAACTTGAGACGACACCTCTTATGGCGATATCGAAGTTGACGGTTTTTTGGAGGAACCATTCCAGACTTGTATAACGTGCATCGCACTATTACGAAGCATATGAGCCACCTCCCTCCATGTATGTCGAACTAGAACTGATAGACCTTGTGATGAGCCAACTTGTTGACTCCGATATTTTCCCTAGACGTCCACCTCTTGGCTTTTGAATGGAAAGACAGACTTCATTTTGCATTCTTCGAACTGTTATGGCATTCTCATGATGCAGTTTGGCAATTTTCTTGGCCGAGAGACCACTATCAATGAGCTGGATGATGCTGTTTCTCTTTTCTTGTGAAATCTTCTTCATGGTTGCTCCTCGATTCAAACCAGTGACCTTTCAGTTGGGAATCAATCTAATAACACAATGAGCTATTAGGGAATGTGAGAACAGCTTGTAATTTGTAGATTAAAGAAATAAATGTTCCAGCTCCAAAAAGTTAATTTTTAAACAATTTCTTAGAAGATTTTATTTAAGAAAAAATCTTTTAAAAACCGACATGTTACAAGGGCCACAGTCTGGGAGGGAGCCAATATCCATGGCCCCTTCCTAGGCTATTAATATCAGCCCCCAGTTGTCTGCCTAGTCTTTGCTGGTTGTTAAAATAGGGGGACCTCCATCCGTGAAAATGATAATGTTGTGGAGTTGATGCTGCTGATGTGGGTTGGATGTGAACCATATTTTGTTCAGGATGTGATTCTGGGGACTATACAGTCTAGCAAACCGTGTTGGAGGTGGATGGGCCTGTACAGAATGTGAACCCGGTGGTGGAGGCAGATGGACCTGTATCGAATGTGAAACCGGTGTTGGAGGCGGATGGGCCTGCACAGAATGTGTAACTGGTGGTGGGGGGCGGATGGCTGTGTACAGAATCTGAAACTGGCGGTAGAGGCGGATGGGCCTGTACAGAATGTGAAACGGGTGGTGGAGGCGGATGGCCCTCTACAAACTGGCACACAGGCAGAAGAGGCTCAAGCAGGGCAGGTTGCTCGTCTGACTGCCTTTGTTTAGGGTCCAATGGTTGGTTTTGATTTCCATCAGAAAGTTGCCACCTTTCCAGGAAATCAAATACGACCATTGGTCTGTTTGGGGGGAGGGGTGGCGGCATTGATTACTATTGCAATAGCTGACCTGGTTCTCAACCTCAGTTCAAATGGCACCTTTTTAAAATATTGAGCGAGATTCCTACACAAGGCCTCCTCACCTTCTTCAGGCACAAACACCTCATTGTATGTTCTTGCTCTTTTGGTCTTGGGGGTAGTGATGAGTGAGCATGCTCGCTACTGCTCGGTACTTGCCCGAGATGCTCGGAGCTCGCCGAATATTTCCGGGGTTGCTAGGCGGGAGCTCGGGTCCCCTCCCTACATGTTTGGCACTCTTTAGGGAGCAAATGAACATGCAGGGATTGTCTGCCACACACTGTAATGCCACTGCTATGATCGTTGTGGCATTACAGTAATTGGCTGGCTACACAGCGTATTCAGGTCTACAGTTGTGCTCAAAAGTTTACATATCCCAGCAGAATTTTTGCTTTCTTGGCCTTGTTTCAAAGAATATGAATGATAATAAAAAACTTTTTCTCCACTCATGGTTATTGGTTGGGTGAAGCCATTTATTGTCAAACTACTGTGTTTTCTCTTTTTAAATCTTAATGACAACCAAAAGACTCTGCCGATAACCCCAAAAAGGCCATTTGCAGCACCTGCCTGGCCAGCATCAGCAGGGGTAGCAAAGCTATCAGCCTGACCACCACCAGCATGATCAGGCACATGGCAGCACAGCACCCGACGAAGTGGGCCGAACCCCAGGGTCCAGTAACATTGTCTGCGGGTGGCACCACTGCTTCTTCCACTGTTGTGAGTGAAAGCCAATCCCCTGTCCATTGCGCATGCGAAGATGCCTCCCGCTCTACACCTGTCATTGCACACTCTCAACTAGCACCATCAGCAAGCACGATCACGTCCTTGTCCCAGAGCAGGGTTCAGTTGTCCCTACCCCAGTCTTTGGAACGCAAGCGCAAATACACAGCCAACACTCGACAGGTCTCACTACTAAATTCACACATTTCGCGACTCCTTGCACTCGAAATGTTGCCTTTTAGGCTCGAGGAGACGGAAGCATCCCGCAACCTGATGGCGGCGGCCATCCCTCGGTACTCGTTCCCCAGCTGCCACTATTTCTCCCGATGCGCCGTCCCCGCATTACACAAGCACGTGTCCCACAAAATTAGCCGTGCCCTCAACAATGCAGTTACTAGGAAAGTCCACCTAACCACGGACACGTGGACATGTGCTTGTGGGCAGGGACCGCACATCTCGCTGATGGCACACTGGGTTAACACAGTGGAAGCCGGGACCCAGTCGGACCTTGGGACGGATCATGTCCTCCCGACACCGAGGATTGCAGTCCCTGGGTCAATCAGTGTTGCCCCCACATTCTACAGCTCCTCCTCTTCAGCCTTCATCTCCAAAATGACCACATCAGTCACAAGCTAGAAACACTGCAGAACTGCCTCAGCCAAGCGGCAACAGGCTGTGCTGAAGCTAATATGCTTAGGTGACAAACCGCACAATGCTGAATAGCTAGGGACAGCTCTGAAAGAGCAGGCAGATCTGTGGCTCGCACCGCTGAACCCACAGCCAGGCATGGTCGTGTGTGACAATGTCCGGAACCTGATAGTGGCTCTGAGGTGAGGCGAGCTCACACATGTACCATGCCTGGCCCATAAGCTTAACCGCATCGCTCAGCGGTTTCTCAAAACCTTCCCAGAGCTGTCGGACCTGCTTGTCAAAGTACGCTGCTTATGTGCCCATTTTAGAAAGTCACCTACAGCTTCCGCTGCCCATGCCGTGTTTCAGCAGCTTTTGCAGCTTCCGGCTCACTGACTGGTGTGTGATGTCCCATGCGTTGGAAATCTACATTGCAGATGTTCTGAAGGATTTGTGAGTAGAAGAGAGCAGTTGTTGACTACTAGCATCAACAAGGTCATCGGTATTCATTTCAGACACACATAAGACCTCAGGAGTGGACATGGATGTCAGACATATGTAGCATCCTCCAAAACTTTGAGAACGCCACCAAGATAGTGAGCGGCGATGACGCCATAATTAGCGTCACTATCTCGCTTCTCTGTCTTCTGAAATGCTCTTTGCTCACAATCAAAGAGGATGCATTGCAGGCGGAGGACGATGAGATGGAGCAAGGAACCATACAGAGTGATTACACACATCCCAGCCTCATTTCATCCCAACGTGGATTGGGGGACAATGAGAAAAAGGAGGAGGAGGTAGTTTCATGCGCTGAAGATGGTACTACCTGCACAACTGTCATACCGTCTGTTCCTCGTGGATGGCCTGAGGACAGGGAGGAGGAGGAGAGCATGGTCAGTCGTCCTCTTGGTGAGAACCCGGAAGTCTTGCCTGATAGCAGACTGGCACACATGGCTGAGTTTATGTTATGCTGCCTTTCCCGTGACTCTCGCTTTCTCCAAAGTTTGGGTGACAGTCATTACTGGTTGATGACACTTCTAGACCCACGCCACAAGGAAAACTTTCTATCTCTCAATCCCGAGGCAGACAGGTCTACAAAAATGGGGCAGTACCAGAAGGCCCTTGTTGCAGAATTATTGTAAAAATTCCCATCTGAAAACGCTGGCGGCAGAGGTCACAGTTCATTGGACAACCAAGGAGTACAGGCAAGAGAGACATAACTCCAATCCAGCAGAGGCAAGTGGAAAACTATCAAAGTTCTGAGACAGTTTTCTCAGACCCTCCTATCTTACAGGCCCTGAGGCGCGGGGTACTCTCACAAGGAGTGCAAAGTTTGAGAGAGTACCTTGCCGACCTTACCAATGTCCTCCGTGATTCCTCTGTGCCTTATAATTATTGGCATGAACTGGTTCTCTACGCCTTGGAGGTCCTGGCCTGCCCTGCCGCTAGCGTTTTGTCAGAGCGGGTTTTTAGTGCCGCTGGAGGAATTATAAGCACATCCGCCTGTCAACTGAAAATGCTGACAGACTGACTCTTATGAAAATGAACAAGGGATAGATTGGGCCAGACTTCTCAACACCACTGAATGATAGCAGCGTAACATAAACTCAAATCCAGTGTCTTTTTTTGGGAGATTTATTCCAATGCCCCTCTTCACACCTACACATGGGTATACGCTTCCTGATTTTTTCTATTTGCTCATGTCCTCCTCCTTCTCCTCATCTTCCATTACCATATCATTCACCACCATATCTAACATATCACCTCCTCTACGCGTCTTGCAAGGGGCATTGGAGTTCCTCCAAATTTTTGGCAAATTTTGCATTCACTGCATAGTCAAACACTATGGGAGACCCACTTCCTAATAATCGGAACATTTTTTCATGAGGCCCTCTACGTCTCTTCCAAGGGGCATTGGAGTGCCTCCAAATTTTTGGCAGCTTTTGTATTCACTGCATTGGCGAACACTATGGGAGACCCACTTCCTAATAATAGGAAAATTGTTTTTAGGAGGCTTTATGACCTTTACATGTCTTGCAAGCGGCATTGAAGTTCCTCCAAGTTTTTGGCAGCTTTTGCATTCACTGCGTAGGCAAATACTAGTGTTGAGCGAGCACTAAAATGCTCGGGTGCTTGAAGCTTGGGCCGAGATCGCCGTGATACTCGGGTGCTCGACCCGAGCAACGAGCCCAATGTTAGTCTATGGGAGACCCGAGCATTTTTGCGGCGGCACCCCCGGCAGTCTTTTAAAAGCCAAGCAAGTGCCCAAAACGATAGTGACAGTGCTCAAATGACATGGGGACAGCATGGGGATCGCCCCAGGAAGCATTTCTGACCCCCAGGTCACTGCTGTCAACAACGTGGTCAGAGGTATTAAGCCACTTTTAAGGGCTCACAATAAAACGTTCAAAAACAAAACTGAAACTGCTTTCCTGTGAAATATGTTAAGGAAGTTCCTTTCCAGGGTAAAGACTTGTGTATAAGGTAAAATAAATAACCAAAAACAAAAATACTCCTCCACACCTTGGACTATGTTCACAAGTAGCATTTTTTATGTGTTTTTGCACTTTTGTATTGTTTTCAACCGTGACAAATGCATTCACAGGGAAATGTAATTTTATCAATTTACAATCTTATCTGGCCATGTGTTGTTTTACACATGCATACAGTGCTGAAAAGACATGGGAACAGCATAGGGAAGACCCCTGGAAGCATCTCTGACACCCAGGTCACTGCCGAAAAGTGTGTCCATCAGAAGTGATCCTTGCCGCATCAGAAGATGCAGACTTGCAACTATCCCCGTGCAAGTCCTTGTCCCAGGGCAGTGTTCAATTGTACCTCCCCCATTCCTTGCAATGCAAGCGCAAATATGCAGCCTGCCACCCACCCACCCCCAGGCTGCAATACCATACTGCTAACTTGCACTTTAAATGGGGCCTTTTAGTTTGGAGGAGGCCGAAGTTGGCCACTACCTCATGGCTGCTTCGGCAGCGAGGTATCCATACTCAGTCCCCAGCCGCCCAGCGGCCGGGTGTCCACACACGGTCCCCAGCCGCCCCTATTTCTCCTGTCACCTTCCCACACACTTTTCTTAGCCTGGCCTGCTTTAGGGCAGCATTGGACGAGCCCACCAGAGAACCAGACTCCTCCGGTGGGCCCTGGCTTCTCCATCAGGGGAGTTAAGAGTGCCAAGGTGAGGAGCATGATGATGATGATAGAAGTTAGCATCTGCTTTGTTTTCTTGAAATGCAAGCGTAAGTGAGCAGCCTGCCACCCACCCACCCCCAGGCTACAATGCCATACTGCTAGCTTGCACTTGAAATGGGGCCTTTCAGTTTGGAGGAGGCCAAAGTTGGCCACAACCTCATGGCTGCTTCGGCAGCGAGGTATCCATACTCGGTCCCCAGCCTCCCCTATTTGTCCCGGTGCACCTTATATATAAGATCAAGCGCGCATACCAAAACATTACCTATGCCCTCCCCAGTGCATTTAGTGGGAAGGACAGCCTATTCTGCTGTAGTGTGCGCATGAAAACCCCCTGTTCATGGCACATGCGAAGATGCCTCCCACCCTGCACCTGTCGTTGCAGACTTGCAACTATCCCCGTTCAAGTCCTTGTCCCAGGGCAGTGTTTAATTGTAGCTCTCCCATTCCTTGCAATGCAAGCGCAAGTATGCAGCCTGCCACCCACCCACCCCCAGGCTGCAATACCATACTACTTGCTTGCTTGCACTTTAAATGGGGCCTTTTAGGCATGTGGAGGCGGAATCGGGCCACCACGTCATGGCTGCGTTGGCGGCCTGGTATCCATACTCAGTCCCCAGCCATCCAGCGCCCGGGTGTCCACACTCAGTCCCCAGTCACCAGGGGGCGGCCGGAAGTCCATACTTGGTCCCCAGCCGCCCTGCGGCCGGGTGTCCACACACGGTCCCCAGCCACCTGGGGTCGGCCGGGTGTCCATAAACGGTCCCCAGCCGCCCCTATTTCTCCTGTCACCTTCCCACACACTTTTCTTAGCCTGGCCTGCTTTAGGGCAGCATTGGACGAGCCCACCAGAGAACCGACCGGACTCCTCCGGTGGGCCCTGACTTCTCCATCAGGGGAGTTTAGAGTGCCAAGGTGAGGAGCATGATGATTATGATAGAAGTTAGCATCTGCTTTGTTTTCTTGGAATGCAAGCGCATGTATGTAGTAGCGGCTAGGCCTGAGGTGGTCAGCGTTTTGGCGCATATCCTACCTCCTCTGAGGATTGCTGGATGTTTTCCTGCTCCTATCCCAGTTCTATGACTCCCGTTAAAACAAAGCTTCAGGTGATAAATGATGGATGAGGTGGTGGCAAAGGAGAAAGAGCAGGAGGAACAGGGACCATTCACATCAATATCAGGCCATTCAACCACATATGTCTTGTAGGATATGTTTCTGTAACAAAAGGAGCGGTTCGGCTACACAGTTATAGGGCATACAGCGAGTGCAATGCCTACCAAAAATTTTGAGGCACTCCAATGCCCCTTGGAAATGACATGGAGGTCAGAGGGCCTTAACTAAACCGTTTTTTCCATTTATAGCAACTGGGTCTCCTGTACACTGTTGGCCTAAGCAGTGAATGGAAGGCTTTCCAAAAATTATGAGGAACTGCAATACCCCTTGAAACAAACATGGATTACAGCGTACTAAAAACCTTCTACCCATTATTGGGAGTGGGTCTCCCTTAGCTTTCGCCTTTGCATTGAAAAGCAAAAGCTAACTAAAATTAGGAGGAAATGCAATGCCTGTTGGAAGAATCGTGGAGGTTAGAGGTAATTAAAAACAACATTTCAATGCCCCTTGGAAAAGCTGTGGAGTTCAGAGTGGTTTAAGAAGACGCTTTTAATGCCCCTTTGAAGAGACGTGGAGGTCACAGTAGCTTAACAAGACGGTTTTAATGCCCCTTGGAAAAGTGGTGGAGGTCACAGTAGCTGAACAAGACGGTTTTAATGCCCCTTGGAAAAGTGGTGGAGGTCACAGTAGCTTAACAAGACGGTTTTAATACCCCTCGGTAGAGACGTGGAGGTCGCAGCAGCTTAACAAGACGGTTTTAATGCCCCTTGGTAAAGTGGTGGAGGTCACAGTAGCTTAACAAGACGGTTTGAATGCCTCTTGGAAAAGTGGTGGAGGTTGCAGTAGCTTAACAAGACGGTTTTAATGCCCCTTACAAGAGCCATACAGTACAGCATCTTAAAAACATTATTCCCATTATTGGGGAGTGGGTCTCCCATAGTCTTTGCTTATGCCTTCCAAGCAAAAGCTGCCAAAAATTAGGACGGAGGAACTTGCAATGCCCCTTACAAGAGCCATGCAGTACAGCATATTACAAACATTATTCCCATTATTGGGGAGTGGGTCTCCCATAGTCTTTGCTTATGCCTTCCAAGCAAAAGCAGCCAAAAATTAGGATGGAGGAACTTGCAATGCCCCTTACAAGAGCCATGCAGTGCAGCATATTACAAACATTATTCCCATTATTGGGGAGTGGATCTCCCATAGTCTTTGCTTATGCCTTCCAAGCAAAATCTGCCAAAAATTAGGACGGAGGAACTTGCAATGCTCCTTACAAGAGCCATGCAGTACCGCATATTACAAACATTATTCCCATTATTGGGGAGTGGGTCTCCCATAGTCTTTGTTTATGCCTTCCAAGAAAAAATGCAATGCCTGTTCGAAGAGTCGTGGAGGTTAGGGTTAATTAAAACAACATTTCAATGTCCCTTGTAAGAGCTGTGGAGTTCAGAGTGGTTTAACAACACGCTTTTAATGTCCCTTGGAAGAGACGTGGAGGTCGCAGTAGCTTAACAAGATGGTTTTAATGCCCCTTGAAAAAGTGGTGGAGGTCGCAGTAGCTTAACAAGACGGTTTTAATGCCCCTCGGAAGAGACGTAGAGGTCGCAGTAGCTTAACAAGATGGTTGTAATGCCCCTCGGAAGAGACGTGGAGGTCCCAGTAGCTTAACAAGACGGTTTTAATGCCCCTCGGAAGAGACGTGGAGGTCCCAGTAGCTTAACAAGACGGTTTTAATGCCCCTCGAAAGAGACGTGGAGGTCACAGTAGCTTAATAAGATGGTTTTAATGCCCCTTGGAAGAGACGTGGAGGTCCCAGTAGCTTAACAAGATGGTTTTAATGCCCCTCGGAAGAGACGTGGAGGTCACAGTAGCTTAACAAGACGGTTTTAATGCCTCTCGGAAGAGACGTGGAGGTCCCAGTAGCTTAACAAGACAGTTTTAATGCCCCTCTAAAGAGACGTGGAGGTCACAGTAGCTTAACAAGACGGTTTTAATGCCCCTCGAAAAAGACGTGGAGGTCCCAGTAGCTTAACAAGACGGTTTTAATGCCCCTCGGAAGAGACGTGGAGGTCACAGTAGCTTAACAAGACGGTTTTAATGCCCCTCAGAAGAGACGTGGAGGTCCCAGTAGCTTAACAAGACGGTTTTAATGCCCCTCGAAAGAGACGAGGAGGTCACAGTAGCTTATTAAGATGGTTTGAATGCCCCTTGGAAAAGTGGTGGAGGTCGCAGTAGCTTAACAAGACTGTTTTAGTGCCCCTTACAAGAGCCATATGACGCGCCCCCTGGGCCGTGGGGTACCCGGAGCCGGGCCTGTAGATGCTGGGGGTTGTATTCACCGTGGTGGCGACCCGGTCGGTGACCCAGGGCGGTCAAATCAAGGGGATAGTCTATGTGTACATATGTTAATGTCCGACTACGCCACCTGTGGAATGCGGTTATTGATAACCGCCGCTGCGGAGCAGTCCGCTGAAGCTGGTGGTATGTGCATCAAGGTGATGTAACTCCCCACTGGAAGAGTGGAGCTTCAGGGCAGCGTGTATGGATGATGGTGGTTATAGTGCAGGTAGTCAGTAATGACACAGAGTCAGATAGTGCAGTCCCAGGTCTTTTACTCACAACTGAAGCAGTTCCAGATACAGGGCCAGTGTAGGGGCCCACGGCGTCCTGTGTTCATGCAGTGAGGTGCTCGGTCGACCCTCAGGTAACTCCAGAGCACTTATCAGGACCCCGTTCTGTGTACCTTCCTCTGGCTTCTTCCTGCACCTCACACCCAGCGCCACTTCTATCCGGTACCCTCAGACCTTGGCGGGCGACGTATGTTCCGTCCCCTGGGTCCTATGTGGCTACCTTCTTAGTGTGGCTGGTGTGGACTTGTGGCTACAGCACTTGAAACACTGCAGCCTCCGGTTCCTAGTTAAGCATTTGCTGTTTCTCCACTAGTTGAGGGACCCGGTTCCCTGTTATGGCCTGACCCCTCTACCTCCTGGTAGCAACTGGCGTATGGGTGGCCTTCTGCATGGCCCGTACCCCTAGGGTCCCTTCACTCCTCATTCCTGGAGCCGTCCTGCTCCCTCTCCTTTCTCTCAGGCTCAGGCCTCAGTGCTAGGCCCGCCTCCGGAGCAGAGCTCGTGCAGAGCCTCTGCTCCCTGACTTCTCCTCAGTCTGTCGGACTGGAACTCTCTCCGGACTCCCCTTGAACCAAGATGGTTCCTTCCTTTTATACCTCCTACTCCAGTGCTCCCAGGATCTACGTCCTCCACCCCATCCACTACATAGTTCCCCCTCTCTAGGTGGTTCCCCCCACTCCAGCCAGGGACTGTGTACTCCCGTAGGAGCAATCTTGCCCTGTCCCCCGGAAATGTGGTGTAGTGAATGCAGGTGTTAGGGTCCTGCGGTGTACTCCTTCCTTACCTGAGAGTGAGATACCACACCTCTGGGTGAGATGCAATACCTCTGTGGTGACCGAACCCTCAGGGGCACCACACATACAGTACAGCATCTTAAAAACATTATTCCCATTATTGGGGAGAAGAGTTGAGCCACCCCCGTAGTGTTCGGTTTCGGTTCGACTCGTCGAACACCGGTATGTTTGCCGAACTGTTCGTCAAACACCGTCGAACACCGTTAAAACCAATGGCAGGCAAACAAAAACACATAGAAACACATAGAAAACACCTTCAAAGGTGTCCAAAAGCTGACAAACTGCTCAGAAGACACAACTAACACATGGAAAAGTGACAAGTATATATAATCATGCGAAAAGAAAAGAGGTGGAGGAGTAAAAGGAGGGGGAGACACAGATATAGGCATGTCATGCCCTTCTAAAATCAAGAAATGCTGGAGTAAAAATCTAAAATCAGCCTACCAACACCCAGACGTGGTGACAAGAAAATTAAAAAAAGAAATATCTTTAGGCAGAATGGAGGTTCCATTCAGAACACTTTCCTTACAAGACGTAGTGGCATCCCTGTTGTGAGTTGTGCCAAAAACGGAACCCAATACATTCGGACTAATCCACCATTTGTCATATCCAAGGGGCAGGTCAGTAAACGACAACATCGACGCGGAACCAAGTACAGTAGTATATACTGTACATCCTTTGACAAGGCAATAAGGCAGATCAAGAAGTTGGGAAGGGTCACCCTAATGGCCAAAACAGACATTGATGTGGCATTCCGGTTACTTACTACCTGTGCCTCCGAATAGTGTCCACCTATTGGGCTGCTTCTGGGAAGGAGCATACTATATAGATCGCTGTTTGCCCATGGGGTGGTCCACATCCTGCTCACTATTTGGAGCGTTTAGTTGCTTCCTCGAATGGGTTGTAATGGATGTTTCTAAGGGGGCAGATATTATCCATTACCCCGACGACTTCTTATGCCTGGGCCCAAAAGATTCGCCACAGTGTGAATACACGCGGTAGTCCACCTGTGAGAAGGAGAGAGCTAGAGGGAGAGCGGACACCACAGAGCCGAGGGGTTAGATGGAGAACGGAAGAAGGAAAGAGGGCGAGGGAGGTAAGGGAGTACAGTGGAAGGCCGACCTGAGCTCCCCCACGTTCCTGCTGGGCGGGGAACAGCCCTGGAAAGAAAAGCCGCTTGCGCATCCCTTTGAGGTTTCGGGCGCGAGCGGGCAGAGGGACTACGCTGGAGTGCGAAGCCGACACAGCCAGTCCGTTCCTGCCCGTGCGACCTCCGTGTCGCTGGGTTTGTGCCAGAGCCGCGGTGGACCCTGACGGCTGCAGTTAAAAAGCTTTTATAAGGATCGAGCTTGGCGGTCCACCGCAAGGCGTGCTACCGCCAGTCCCAGCCCTTTTGCCTTGGGGCGCCTCCCCGATGCTCTTCACTGAGTGTCCCGGGGGCCCGAAGCATTTCCTTTGAAAAAATTACGTGTCCAAACCACAGGTGGTGTAGCCTGCTTAACAGCTGGGATACTCCGTTGACTAGCAGACACTGCTACTAGGCCCAAAGTATTGCCTGGGCTAGATGCAGTTAAAAATTTGTAATTAGATCTACAGGCAGTGGCTACTCCGCTGACTAGCAGACACTGAAGCTTTGGAGCAGACATCAGATTCCCAAGCTATAGTATGAGTAAACAGCTCTTCAGACTCAACCATCTGTGTTACCCCAAGCCATAGTGTATGTAGTTTCTTACGGTTAAAAGGGGGAAGAGAGACCCGACCCACCTGGAATTGACGATGCCAACGTCACATAAAACACATTAAGGGGACTCCAAAAAGAGTCTCCATTTTTTCCAAAAATTGTGGCACAGACACCACTTAAGTGGCATCAATTGCCCCAGAGTTGCTGAAAACGGTTGGTGAGGTGATTTTACCAAATCCTCAAGCTTTTAGTCTCCCCAGGATGACACACGGGTAGAAAAGTCCTTGCGGATCCATGATTTGTTCATCTTTATGAAGGTGAGTCTGTCTACATTCTCAGTGGACAGCCGCATGCGCTTATCTGTCAGCACACCACCAGCAGCGCTGAACACACGTTCAGAGAGAACGCTGGCTGCAGGGCATGACAAGATCTTCAAGGCGTGAGTGGCGAGCTCTGGCCATTTTTCCTGATTGGAAGCCCAAAATGAGCAAGGGTCCAGTGACACAGGCATGGCTTCGATGTTCACTTGGAGATACTCCTGTACCATCCTCTCTACGCGTTGACTATGTGTCAGACTTCTTGTCTCCTGTGGCCTTGCAAAGGATGGTCTAAAAAAGTGGTGAAACGATTCCACAAAATTGCTGTGACCAGCAGATACTGTGTTACTGTTATGGTTTGAGTGATGAAGACTCGACAGTCCCACGGTTGGCAAGTTAGAACTGTGAGATTCACTACGTGCACCACTGGTGTTTTGTGGAAAAGCACATGTAAGATTCTGCAACAGCCTCTGCTGATACTCCTACATGTGTGAATCCCTTTCTATGGCAGGAATTATTTTGGAAAATTTACTTTTGTACCGGGGATCTAAGAGTGTGGCAACCCAGTAGTCAGGATTGCTTCGAATTCTGACAATCCGAGGGTCATGTTGCAGGTAGTGCAGCAAGAAGACACTTATGTGTCTTGCGCATCCAGGAGGACCAAGTCCTTGTTGTGTTGGTAGTGAGGTAAGAATCATGCTTCCTTCCTCTGCCCTCTCCCCCCAACTTCGCACAACAGAAATGTGATCAAGGTCTCCCTCATCTGATGAATCTTCCATGCCCATCGCCAGTTTGTCCTCCACTTCTTCCTTGGCTCCTGCACCTTCCTCAACAGTTTGGCTGCTATCATGTGCCCTGGTTAATCCCTCTCCCCCACCCTCCCATGCCTGCCGCCTTGGTGCTGCCAACCGTCTGGACCTTGGAGATGTTATCCCTTCTGCATACGACTCCTCCTCTACTTCCGCCACCTCCTCTTGTCCCACCACCTGACTCCGAATTCTGTTTAACGTGTGCTCCAGCATGTAAATCACGGGAATAGTCATGCTGATAATGGCATCGTCAGCACTAAACATCTTCGTCGCCATTTCAAAACTGTGCAGAAGGGTGCATAGGTCCCTGATCTGAGACCACTCCTGCAGCGTGATTTGCCCCACCTCTGGATCTCGTTGGCCCAGGCTATACGTCAGAACGTATTGCACCAGGGCTTGTCGGTGCTGCCACAGTCGCTGCAACATGTGCAGAGTTGAATTCCATCGTGTCCGCACATCGCATTTCAGCCGATGAACTGGCAGGCCCAACGACTTCTGTAGAGATGTAAGTCGTTGAGCTGTGGGATGCGAACGGCGGAAGTGAGCACACAGCGACCGTGCCCTCTGCAGAAGGCCATCTAGTCCGGGCTAGTGGGCTAAAAATTGCTGGACAACCAGGTTCAACATGTGAGCCATACAAGGCACGTGTGTGACATTGCCCCGGCGAAGGGCCGCACCCAGGTTTGCAGCATTGTCGCACACGGCCTTCCCTGGTTGCAGGTCCAGTGGAGATAACCATTCATGAAACTGGGTCTCCAGAGCTGACCACAACTCCTCAGCTGTGTGCCTCACATTTCCCAGACATTACAAAGTAAACACCGCCTTATGCCGTTGAGCCCTGCTGCCAGCATAGTAAGGAGGTGTGCAGGATTCCTTCTGTGCAGTTAGAAAACGGGTGGCATTACCAGACAGGCTTTGGGTGCAGGTGGAGGACCGAGAGGAGGTTGAGGAGGCAGAAGCAGTGGAGGAACTTCTAGATAAAGAGGATTGACGCACAACTCGTGGGGACGGCAAGACTTGGACAGCAGCCCCTTGTCCTGCTGTCACCATAGTTAACCAGTGCCCAGTCAGTGACATGTAACGCCCCTGTCCATGCCTACTCATCCAAGTGTCTGTGGTGAAATGCACCCAGTCACACACAGAGTTTCTCAAACAAGCGGTGATGTTGTGTGCGACATGCTGGTGTAGCGCAGGCACACCTTTCTTTGAGAAATAGTGCCGACTGGGCATCTGATACTTGGGCACTGTGACGGACATAAGGTCTCGAAAATATTCTGTGTCCACCAGGCGGAAAGGCAGCATTTCTGTAGCGAACAGCTTGCAGATGGTGAAATTCAACCTCTTAGCTTTTTCATGGCTAGGAGGAAATGGTCTTTTACTTGTCCACATCTGAGGGACTGAGGGCTGGCTGTTGTGCTTAGACGGGGTTGAGTAGGGCGTCCCCGGCAAACTGCCGATCTGTAAGGAAGATGCAGGTGGAAAAGTTAGGTTGCCTTGATCCAAAGGTGGTGCTCTCGATGTCGGAGAGCGCTCAACACCAGCAGGTGTTTCCACTTCCAAATGAAATGATGACCTGCCAATCACACTGGCTATTGCGGGTAAAGAGGTGGCAGGTCTGCGTCCAAAAACATGTGTGACTGCTGCCCCCCCAGTCACAGAGGATGAAGTGGCCGCGGATGCACAAGATGGGGCAGACAGTGGTTGGCCTGGCCCGCTAGGCCACATTGTAGCACAGTGAGCTTCCCACTGCAACTTATGCTTCATATCCATGTGACGGTTCATGCATGAAGTACTCAAACTATGGATTTATTGCCTCTACTTAGCTTTTGGTGACAAATATTACAGATAACACGAGTTGTGTCATCCTTATCGATCTGAAAAAATGCCCAGGCTATGCATGGCTTAGAGCCCATTTGACCTGAAGAGCCACCACGACTTGTGGTCAGAGGCAGAGGTGTGGTTGAGGATTCAGTTGTTGACGTGCTTCCAGTACTCTGTTTCTGTCCAGAAAGGCGCAACCTAACCTCATCGTCAATAGCATCCTTCTCCACCTCCTCTGCTGACCTCATCGACTGGCTGACTGTGGGTTGACAGTAAGTGGGATCTCCAACCTCGTCATCATCACCCTGTGTGTTCTCACACCCGTCGTCCTCAGAGCCAACCTCTTCCTGCCCTGACCGAAAAGTCAAGTTGTCGCTCCAATCAGGTATTTGAGTCTCATCATCGTCTTCATCATTGTCTCCACCAACAGGAGTTACAGTTTGGGAACGAGGGTCTACATTATGTTCAGAACCTTCTTCATCTGGTCCTGGATCCAACTCATAAAGATTCTGGGCATCAGTGCAGATCATTTCCAAGTCTGGATTAACAGAAGCTCTGGAGCAGACCTCCGTTTCCGAGGCTATAGTATGACTTAACAGTAGTGTTGAGCCACCCCCGTAGTGTTCGAGTTCGGTTCGGTTCGTCGAACACCCGTGTGTTCGCCGAACTGTTCGTCGAACTGTTCGTCGAACACCTTCGAACACCGTTAAAACCAATGGCAGGCAAACAAAAACACATAGAAACACATAGAAAACACCTTCAAAGGTTTCCAAAAGCTGACAAACTGCTCAGAAGACATAACTAACACATGGAAAAGTGACAAGTACATATAGTCATGCGAAAGTAAAAGAGGTGGAGGAGTAAAAGGAGGGGGAGACACAGATATAGGCATGTCATGCCCTTCTAAATTCCAAAAAGTGAGAAGCCGACACGGCCAGTCCGCTCCTGCCCGTGCCACCTCCGTGTCGCCGGGTTTGTGCCAGAGCCGCGGTGAACCCTGATGGCCAGCCCCCCTCTCCCAATACTGGTGCCTGTCCGCTGGTGGGTCGAGCGAGCCCCCCTGTGGTGGAGGCAGCTCTAAGCTTTTTAATTTAAATTGTCTCTCTAATTTGAATGAATACACTTTAAATCCATTTACAAGGATCTATTGGAGGGCAAGTCTCATGCCAGCAGCCGCGTAATTCCAGCTCCAGTAGCGTCCACTAAAGCTGCTGCAGTTAAAAAGCTTTTATAAGGATCGAGCTCGGCTGTCCACCGCAAGGCATCCTACTGCCAGTCCCAGCCCCTATGCCTTGGGGTGCCTCCTGATGCTCTTCACTAAGTATCCCATGGTCCCGAAGCATTTCCTTTGAAAAAATTAAGCGTCTAAACTACAGGTGGTGTAGCTTGCTTAACAGCCGGGATAATCCGCTGACTAGCAGACACTGCTGCTAGGCACAAAGTATTTCCTGGGCTAGATGCAGTTAAAAATTTGTAATTAGATACTCTCGTTGGATGCTGAGAAAGCATTCCATAGAGTCTCCTGGCACGCCATATATGATTCTCTTAAAAAGCTTGGGGTAGGGGTCTAGGGGACCCTTTTATAGCCAAAATCACGGCCCTGTATCACAATACGTCACCTAGGCTGAAGATAAATGGAACTGTAGCACCCTGAGGGCTCGGTTGCTACAGACGTATTGCACCTCACCCAGTGGTGTGATATCTCACTCTCAGGTAAGGATGGAGTGTGGATCAGGACCCGACACCTGCATGCATTACACCACATTGCCGTGGGGCAGGGCGACCAATATGCCCCTGAGATGGGCACGACAGTCCCTGTCCCTGGCTGGAGTGGGGGGAGGGAACACTGAGGAAGGGGAACCCTGTAGTGCAGGAGCAGGGAGGAAGCAGTTCCTGGGTGCATTGAGAAGGGAGTATAAAAGGTGGGCACCATCTTAGTTCAGTGCAGAGAAGTCTGAGCAGAAATGGCAGGGAGCAGGGGATCTGCATGAGCTCTGCTCCGGAGGCGGGCCTAGTAACAGAGGCCCAGGCCTGGAAGAGGGAGAAGGAAGGAAGAGGAGCGGAGAAGGCTCCAGGAACGAGGAATGAAGGGATCCCAGGGGTGCGGACGGGCGAGTCGCCACCGCACGCCCGAATCCACCTGCGTGGAGGGGTCAGGCCAAAGGGGGAGACCGGTCCCCGAACTAGTGGAGGCAGGAAACGACCCTCAGCTAGAAACCGGAGGCTCTGACATTTTATGTGGCGCAGCCCCTCGCTACACCCGCTAGGAAGGCACCACATAGGGTCAGGGAAACTGGCGCCAAGTTTACCAAGAGGAGGCCCGAGGCAGCCGGACAGAAGTGTTGGTAAGAAAGGCCAGACAAAGGACACACAAAGGGGGTCCTGTGAAGTGCTCCAAAGTTATCTGGGAGTTGTCTGAGCCCCTCACCTGGTGAGCACAGTACGACGTTGGCAGCCGTTACCTGCAGACGTGGTCTGGATAATAAGAACTGTGAGTAAAGGCCCTGAACTGCATCACTGACTCCGTGTCGTTACTGCTGCTGCCCTGCACCATCACCCCCATCCTCCGCATACACTGCCCTGAGGCTATACTCCTCCCGTGGGGAGTTATGCTACGCTCTGCTGCACCCACAACACCAGCCTCAGTGGTCTGCCCTGTAGCGGCGGTTCACTCTGACCGCAATCCACGGGTGGCGTAGTCGTACATTTAAACATCAAAAAAACATAAATAGTTCCGCCACTGGTTTGACCGCCCTGAGCCACGGAACCGGGTCGCCGCCACGAAGACTACAACCACCAGCATCCACCAAAAAGGGTCCGGCTACGGGTGTCCCAAGGCCCAGGGGGTGCGTCAGAACATTTTCATCACCTTTCACAATCACCAATGGGACAAGGCAGGGATGTCCTCTGTCCCCTCTCTTATACATCCTAGTGACGGAGCACCTGCTCTCATCAATTCGCCATAACCCCAATATTAGGTGGATTGAGGTGGGAGGCACCGAGTACAAGTGCTCTCTATTTGCTGATGATGTCCTAGTATATATCACTCAATCACATATATCCATCCATGCTGTTATGGCTGAAATAGATCACTTTGTTACATGGTCAAATTTTAAAATCAATGCAGCGAAGTCTGAGGCCCTCGATGTCTCCCTCCCCAAATCCATATAGGATTCCATCCAGTCCAACTTTCCCTTTGCCTGGCCCTCACAGGGTATCAAATACTTAGGAATTTCTATTCATAGAGACCTCTCCCATCTATGTTATCTTAATTTTGGGCCCTTTATTGAACAACTCCATACAGACCACGGTTGGCAAGTTAGAACTGTAAGATTTGTAGCACCCTGAGGATTTGGCTGCTACAGGGGTATTGCACCTCAACCCAGAGGTGTGATATTCCACTCCCGGGTAAGGATGGAGTGTGGAACTGAGCTCGGTAGGCTGCATGCACTACACACATCCCATTTCCGAGGAACAGGCCGACGGTACTCCCACTTAGAAATGTGCAGGTACGACCGAGTCTGTTCCTGGCTGGAGTGGGAGGGGGGTGGTACATCCCATGTAGTGTAGGGGCAGATAGGGGGAGCAGCCTGGGTAAAGATAGGAGCTCATTGGGTGCTGGTCACCTGAGCTCACACATAGAGGGTGTATATAAGGTGGGCACCAACTAGAATCAGGGTCAGATGCAGAGGATCAGATGCAGAGAGGATCAGCTGCAGAGAACAAGTCAGGAGAGGAGAGAAGAAAGACCAAGACCCAGAGTGAGAGAGGAGAAAAGAGAAAGACCCAGAGCACAGAAGAGAAGGGACCCAAGAACCCAAATCAGAGCACCGGGTGAGGAGTCAGCATCAGGGTACCGGAACCCAAGCTGGTGGGGGTAAAAACAATCCCCAGCCAGAGACCGGAGACCGTGGGCAGTGTCTGTCACGGTCACCCACCACATTCACCCCGAAGGCACACCACATGAAGGGTCAGGGAACCCAGGGCCAAGGGTGTCCCAACAGAAGGCCCGAGGGAGCTGGACCTAGGTGGATCACTGGTGGGGACGGCTGAAGAAAGGACAGAGGGAGAGCTCAGGGCCACGCTCCGGACTTGTTTGGGGGTTGGCTGGATCCAGGACCTGGTGGACGCAGCACGGCTCGGGTGGTCACTAGCAGCTGGAGTGACCAGTACAACATCTGCAGTAAGTAAACACCCTTAACTGCACAACCCGACTCTGTCTTCACTGCCGTCTGCACTACACCACCACAACCCCCATCCTCTGCGCCTGTCCCCTCTGAGGCTATACCCCTCCCGTTGGGGGTTATCCCACCAAGCTGCGCACCCACCATCAGCCTCAGCGGACCCTGCTGCAGCGGCGGCCACAGTGACCGCATCACAACGGGTGGCGTAGTCGACACAAAAGAACTTTAGTAACATCTGTAGAACTGCCACATCACACTGAGCTTGACGCCCTGGGCACGGGACCGGGTCACAGCCGCTCGGAGACTACAACCCCCCCCCCATCTGATCCGGTGCCGGGTATTCCCCTCAAAAAAGGAATATGTCCCAGGGGGCGCGTCAACTTTGGCGTAGTCGGCAGGATTACGTGCCCGCAACACCCGGGTACTGCGTGCCTGAAGAAAAGTGCAAGTTTACCTCAGAAAGAAGTCTCCCGCCGGTTCCGGAGGGTCCACGCCATCGGACTCCATCACCAGTCGTTTCCCGCCGATTGTCCGCCATTTCCAACTTGTTCCCGCCATCTGCAGAGTTTCCCGCCACTGGGCGACGCTTCCCGCCAAAACCGCAGATTTCCCGCCTTGGAAGAGCAGCGGACGCCATTATGGGCGTGCCAAAGGAGGGCAAGAGGCCACCTCCCATCGTGGGCCAGGACAGAAAATGGCGCCAAAAGTGGAAACCGCCCCCACCAACAGAGACTGTGATGCTGGAGGTGTCTGTCAGCGTGAAAGAACTCCCCCTGGAGCTGACAGTCACCGAGTTGCCCCGGGACCGCCCTCGAGGTGGGAGGAGACGAGAGAGAAGAGCAAAGATGGGTGTCGCTTGGAGCAGTCTGGAGCGAGCGCACCCGGAGGCAAGAGGTCTAACGAGGAGTAGCGGAGAAGCTTACCCGGAGATGGAGAGAAAGCAGAACAGCACCGGCCCGCTGGCCAGGAGTTTGCTAGAGACCGAGGAAGGAGGGCAGAGCAGCACCGGCCCGCTGGCCAGGAGCCTGCCGGAAGCAGAGCAGAGCAGCACCGACCCGATGGTCAGGAGCCTGCTAGAGTCCACAACCCCGCTAGGTCTAGCGGAGATCTTAGCGCAGCTCCCCCGAGACCGGGAGTGTGCACAAACTGCCCTGGAGGGCCTCGCACGGAGGATGGCCCGGGTACAGCGCGAGATACTGGCGGAGTGGAGCCGGGAGATGACCCAGCAAGCTGAGACCAGTCAACGGAGCACGCTACCCTGGAAGAGGAAGGAGACCGCCTCTGAGGATGGCGCGGGAGGACCCAAGGCCGGAGACGGCGCCGAGAAGGGAGCCGAACGCATGGAGGCAGGTAAAGGGGACGCCTATACCCCAAGCCGTGACACCGCTCATCTGCCCCAGCTCCCCATCGCAGAGCCCGAAAGTCCCCCTGCTGTGCCCGTAGCCGCCATGTCACCGCTATGGACTAGGCCCCGACCGGAAGCCGCCGCAGCGACCCCTGTGACGTCACGCGCCTCGACCCGGAGCGTGACAAAGCCGGAAGTACCACCAGCCTGGTCGCAAGGCCTAGTACTCCCGGGCGCCGCACCACCAACAGCGCCCCCTACCTCCGCGGAGCCTCCGGCCTGGCCGCAAGGCCAGGTAGCCCAGGGCGCCGCCGTCCTAACGGTGCCCTTCACCTTCCAGGTGCCCCAGGCCTGGCCGCAAGGCCTGGGCAACCCGGGCGCCACCACCACCGCGCCCGCACCCGTAAAACCAAGGGTGCCACACCTGGGGGAGGACTTGTTCAGCCAGCTCACATGGCCGGACGGGCGGCCCTTCATCTGGCCCGAAGGATACCATGAGCTGGAGCGGCAACAAAGACTAGGGCCCTTGTGTGAGCCCCTGATCCCGGCTCCGAAGCCCGTGACTCGGGTCTCGCCTCCTTTAGAAGAAGCCCAATTCGAGTGGGACCCCACGGGAGAAGATTTGATGGGGTTCACCGGAGAAACTCGGGCAGTCGCCGCTGAGCGTACTGAGTGTTGTCGTCAGCAGCTAGCAGAGTTTGCGAGAGAACGGGAGGAGAGGCGGGTCAGAGAACAACAGGCCCAAATCCGGAGCGCGGAGCAGAAGAGCCGGACTAGGAGGAACCCCCGTGCAGCGCACTGTCCCCGCACCATCGGGACGGTGATAAAGTTCAACCCGCAGCATGGGTGGGGCTTTATTCGGGACCGTAACAACCGCGGTGACGTTTTTGTGACCCGCAGAGACGTCGAGTCCCACCTGCCGGAAGGTCACAAAGGCCGTGACCTCTACGTAGGAGACGAGGTCACCTTCACCCGGCACAAGTGTGCCAAAGGACCTTACGCCCTCCACGTACACCGCTTGACGGAGGAGGAGTTGCGGTACGGGGAGGAGGAGCCAGAGGACCCGGACGGGTCTGAAGCAACACCATATCACCAAGAAAAAAGCAGGAGGGAGCCGTCGTTGAGGACGGGAGTAGAGACTGTATATAGTTGCCTGTCGGGGCACAATGAACCGTTGCTGCTAAAATAGTCCCCGTTGGGACCAGTGAACTGTTTACCCGTTAACCCCTTCATCCTACAGGCTGAGGACTGTGAGCAGCCATTCCCTTCCCTCTACCTGGCCGAGGACTGAGAGCGGCCAACTTCCCCTGTAAATAGTTGCGCATAATAAAGCGCCCCCTACCGGTTTTATAGAAAACCAGATTTTCTAAGAGACTGTCGCACTTTTCCCGGACACACGTTGCACAGTGTCCGGAGGAGGAACCTGAAACAGGAGACGACGAGAAAGTTTTATCTGCCAAGATATGTTATTTATATAATGTTTTTTATATGTTTTATATGTTTATATGAAAAATTTTGTATGTTTTGGTGTTATGTCTTACAGCCCGAGGACGTGCTGTGATTTACCAGGGGGGAATGTAGCACCCTGAGGATTTGGCTGCTACAGGGGTATTGCACCTCAACCCAGAGGTGTGATATTCCACTCCCGGGTAAGGATGGAGTGTGGAACTGAGCTCGGTAGGCTGCATGCACTACACACATCCCATTTCCGAGGAACAGGCCGACGGTACTCCCACTTAGAAATGTGCAGGTACGACCGAGTCTGTTCCTGGCTGGAGTGGGAGGGGGGTGGTACATCCCATGTAGTGTAGGGGCAGATAGGGGGAGCAGCCTGGGTAAAGATAGGAGCTCATTGGGTGCTGGTCACCTGAGCTCACACATAGAGGGTGTATATAAGGTGGGCACCAACTAGAATCAGGGTCAGATGCAGAGGATCAGATGCAGAGAGGATCAGCTGCAGAGAACAAGTCAGGAGAGGAGAGAAGAAAGACCAAGACCCAGAGTGAGAGAGGAGAAAAGAGAAAGACCCAGAGCACAGAAGAGAAGGGACCCAAGAACCCAAATCAGAGCACCGGGTGAGGAGTCAGCATCAGGGTACCGGAACCCAAGCTGGTGGGGGTAAAAACAATCCCCAGCCAGAGACCGGAGACCGTGGGCAGTGTCTGTCACGGTCACCCACCACATTCACCCCGAAGGCACACCACATGAAGGGTCAGGGAACCCAGGGCCAAGGGTGTCCCAACAGAAGGCCCGAGGGAGCTGGACCTAGGTGGATCACTGGTGGGGACGGCTGAAGAAAGGACAGAGGGAGAGCTCAGGGCCACGCTCCGGACTTGTTTGGGGGTTGGCTGGATCCAGGACCTGGTGGACGCAGCACGGCTCGGGTGGTCACTAGCAGCTGGAGTGACCAGTACAACATCTGCAGTAAGTAAACACCCTTAACTGCACAACCCGACTCTGTCTTCACTGCCGTCTGCACTACACCACCACAACCCCCATCCTCTGCGCCTGTCCCCTCTGAGGCTATACCCCTCCCGTTGGGGGTTATCCCACCAAGCTGCGCACCCACCATCAGCCTCAGCGGACCCTGCTGCAGCGGCGGCCACAGTGACCGCATCACAACGGGTGGCGTAGTCGACACAAAAGAACTTTAGTAACATCTGTAGAACTGCCACATCACACTGAGCTTGACGCCCTGGGCACGGGACCGGGTCACAGCCGCTCGGAGACTACAACCCCCCCCCCCATCTGATCCGGTGCCGGGTATTCCCCTCAAAAAAGGAATATGTCCCAGGGGGCGCGTCAGATTCACTACGTGAACCGCTGGTGTTTTGTGGAAAAGCACATGTACACTGCGTTCCAAATTATTATGCAAAAAGTGTTTGGGAGTGATAAGGGAAGAATTTGTTTGTTTGTCAGTTAAACTCATTGATGGTGATGTGTGTCAGGGCTCTTTATATCACTGTAAGCAATTGCAGACACCTGTGCTAATTAGTTTGGCAGGTGTGTCCAATGAAAGGCAAGACTACTTAAGAAGGCTCTCTCACATTATTAAGCAGCCTACATTTTCTGCCAAAATGGGAAAGAAAAAGGATGTGTCGGCTGCTGAGAAGCAACAAATTGTGGAGTGTTTAGGTCAAGGCATGACTACAATCAACATTGTGCGATGATCAGGATGAAGTGTCTTGGCAATCAAGAAGTATGTAGCTGATTCACAGTACACACGTGTGCGTGCTGATAAGGGCAAATTGAGGACTCTTTCCTACAGGCAATTACGTCAGGTTGAAAGAGCAGCGGCAAAAAAGCCTTGTCATAGCAGCAGACAAGTTTTTGAAGCTGCTTGTGCCTCCAACGTCCCCCGATCAACAAGATGCAGGGTCCTTCAGAGGTTTGCAGCTGTGCATACGCCATCCTGTCGACCTCCTCTATCCACTTCACACAAGCAGAAACGGCTCCAGTGGGCCAAACATTACATGAAGACTGATTTCAAAACTGTTTTGTTCACGGATGAGTGCCGTGCAGCGCTCGATGGTCCAGATGGATGGAGTGGAGGATGGCTGGTTGATGGACACCCCACGCAAACACGGCTACAGCGCCAACAAGGAGGAGGTGGAGTAATGTTTTGGGCTGGAATCATGGGGAGAGAGATTGTCGGCCCCTTTAGGATCCCTGAAGGCGCTAAAGATGAACTCCATAATGTATGTGGATTTTCTCAAACAGCACTTCCTGCCATGGTTCAAGAAGAAGAACCGTGTATTTCACAGCAAGATCATTTTTCTGCATGATAATGCACCATCTCATGCTGCACATAAAACATCTGCATCTCTGGCTGATATGGGCATAAAAGGGGACAAACTTATGGTGTGACCCCCATGCTCCCCTGACCTCTACCCCATTCAGAACCTTTGGAGCATCATTAAAAGGAGTGTCTATGATGGCGGGAGGCAGTTCACATCTAAGCAACAGCTCTGGGAGGGTATTCTGTCCTCATGCAAAACAATTGCAGCAGAAACCATCCAAAACCTGACAAATTCAATGGACGAGAGAGTTCAGAAGCTCCTTTCGAACAAGGGGTCCTATGTGAAAATGTAACATCACCTAGAATAAAGTTTTGAGTTGAAAACTGTTTGATTTCAGTTTCTAACAACCTGCTAATGCTTATAATTTCAAAAATGACCATTTTTTTGGTCTTTATTAAAATGAAAAGGTTGATTGAAAAGTTTGGGGGATCTAAGAGTGTGGCAACCCAGTAGTCATGATTACTTCGAATTCTGACAATATGAGGGTCATGCTGCAGGTAGTGCAGCAAGAAGGCACTTATGTGTCTTGCGCATCTCGGAGCCCCAAAATTATTTTCCGGGCTAGATGCAGCTAAAAATTATTTTTAATTTTAAATCTGGTGAAGCTTTAGTATAGATGGCCTAATAGGATCAGTGCTGCACACTGCTACAAAGCCCAAATTATTTTCCAGTCAAGATACAGATAAACATGATTAGTAATTTGAAAGCTTAAAACGGTTGGTAGGGTGATTTTAACCAATCATCAAGCTTTTACTCTCCCCAGGATGACACAGGGGTAGAAAAGTCGTTTCGGATCCATGATTTGTTCATCTTTATGAACGTGAGTCTGTCTACATTATCAGTGGAGAGCCGCGTGCGCTTATCTGTCAGCACACCACCAGCAGCGCTGAACACACGTTCAGACAGAACGCTGGCTGCGGGGCATGACAAGATCTCCAAGGCGTAAGTGGCTAGCTCCGGCCATTTATCCAGATTGGAAGCCCAAAAAGAGCAAGGGTCCAGTGACACAGTCGTGGCTTCAATGTTTACTTGGAGATACTCCTGTACCATCGTCTCTAGGCGTTGACTATGTGTCAGACTTCTTGTCTCCTGTGGCCTTGCAAAGGATGGGCTAAAAAAGTGGTGAAATGATTCCGCAAATTTGATGTTACCAGCAGATACTGTGGTTCTGTTACGGTTTGAGTGCTGAACACTTGACGGTCCCACGTTTGGCAAGTTGGAACTCTGAGATTCACTACGTGCACCACTGGTATTTTGTGGAAAAGCACATGTAAGATTCTGCAACAGTCTCTGCTGATACTCCTGCATGCGTGCATCCCTTTCTATGGCAGGAATAATTTCTGCAAATTTACTTTTGTACCGGGGATCTAACAGTGTGGCAACCCAGTAGTCAGGATTATTTATAATTCTCACAATTCGAGGGTCATGTTGCAGGTAGTGCAGCAAGAAGGCACTCATGTGTGTTGCGCATCCAAGAGCACCAAGTCCCTGTTGTGTTGGTGGCGAGGTAACAATCATGCTTCCTTCCTCTGTCCTCTCCCCCCAACCTCGCACAACAGAAATGTGATCAAGGTCTCCCTCATCTGATGAGTCTTCCATCAGTTCGTCCTCCACTTCTTCCTGGGCTCCTGCACCTTCCTCACTAGTTTGGCTGCTACCATGCGTCCTGGTAAAACCATCTCCCCCACCCTCACATGCCTGCCGCCTTGGTGCTGCCGACCGTCTGGACCTTGCAGATGTTAGCCCTTCCGCATACAACTCCTCCTCCTCTACTTCCTCCACCTCCTCTTGTGCCACCACCTGACTCCGAATTCTGTTTAACATGTGCTCCAGCATGTAAATCACCGGAATAGTCATGCTGATAATGGCATCGTCAGCACTAAACATCTTCGTCGCCATTTCAAAACTGTGCAGAAGGGTGCATAGGTCCCTGATCTGAGACCACTCCTCCAGCGTGATTTGCCCCACCTCTGAATCTCGTTGGCCCAGGCTATACGTCAGAACGTATTGCACCAGGGCTTGTCGGTGCTGCCACAGTCGCTGCAACATGTGCAGAGTTGAATTCCACTGGGTAGGCACATCGCATTTTAGCCGGTGAAGTGGCAGGCCCAACGACTTCTGTAGAGATGTAAGTCGCTGAGCTGCGGGATGCGAACGGCGGAAGTGAGCACACAGCGACCGTGCCCTCTGCAGAAGGCCATCTAGTCTGGGATAGTGGGCTAAAAATTGCTGGACAACCAGGTTCAACACGTGAGCCATACAAGGCACGTGTGTGACATTGCCCCGGCGAAGGGCAGCACCCAGGTTTGCAGCATTGTCGCACACGGCCTTCCCTGGTTTCAGGTCCAGTGGAGACAACCATTCATGAAATTGGTTCTCCAGAGCTGACCACAACTCCTCAACTGTGTGACTCACATTTCCCAGACATTTCAATGTAAAAACCGCCTGATGACGTTGAGCCCTACTGCCAGCATAGTAAGGAGGTGTGCAGGATCCCTTCTGCGCAGTTAGAAAGCTTGTGGCATGACCAGACAGGCTTTGGGTGCAGGTGGAAGACCGAGAGGAGGTTGAGGAGGCAGAAGCAGTGGAGGAACTTCTAGATAAAGAGGATTGACGCACAACTCGTGGGGACGGCAAGACTTGGACAGCAGCCCCTTGTCCTGCTGTCACCATAGTTACCCAGTGCCCAGTCAGCGACATGTAACGCCCCTGTCCATGCCTACTCGTCCAAGTGTCTGTGGTGAAATGCACCCTGTCACACACAGAGTTTCTCAAAGAAGCGGTGATGTTGTATGCGACATGCTGGTGGAGCGCAGGCACACCTTTCTTTGAGAAGTAGTGCCGACTGGGCATCTGGTACTGGGGCACTGCGACGGACATAAGGTCTCGAAAATCCTCTGTGTCCACCAGGCGGAAAGGCAGCATTTCTGTAGCCAAGAGCTTGCAGATGGTGAAATTCAACCTCTTAGCTTTCTCATGGCTAGGAGGAAATGGTCTTTTACTTGTCCACATCTGAGGGACCGAGGGCTGGCTATTGTGCTTAGACAGGGTTGATAAGGGTGTCCCCGGCAAACTGCCGGTCTGTGAGGAAGATGCAGGCGGACATGTTAGGTTGCCTTGATCCAAAGGTGGTGCTATCGATGTCGGACAGCGCTCAACACCAGCTGGTGTTCCCACCTCCAAAGAAAATGATGACCTGCCAATCACGCTGGCTGTTGCGGGTAAAGAGGTGGCAGGTCTGCGCCCCAAAACAGGTGTGACTGCTGTCCCCCCAGTCACAGAGGATGAAGAGGCCGTGGATGCACAAGATATGGGAGACGGTGGTTGGCCCGGCCGGCTAGGCCGCATTGTAGCACACTGTGCTTCCCACTGCAACTTATGCTTCATGTCCATGTGCCGGTTCATGCATGAAGTACTCAAACTATGTATTTTTTGGCCTCTACTTAGCTTTTGCTGACAAATGTTACAGATAACACGAGTTGGGTCATCTTTATCGATCTGAAAAAATGCCCAGGCTATGCAAGGCTTAGCACCCATGCGACCTGAAGAGCCACCACGACTTGTGGTGAGAGGCAGAGTTGTGTTTGAGGATGCAGTTGTTGACGTGCTTCCAGTACTACGTCTCTGTCCAGGAAGGCGTAACCTGACCTCGTCGTCACTAGCATCTTCCTCCACCTCCTCTGCTGACCTCATCTCTTGGCTGACTGTGGGTTGACAGTAAGTGGGATCTCCAACCTCATCATCATCACCCTGTGCGTTATCACACCCGTCGTCCTCAGAGCCAACCTGTTCCTGCCCTGACAAAAAACTAAAGTTGTCGCTCCAATCAGGTATTTGAGTCTTATCATCGTCTTCCTCATTGTCTCCACCAACAGGAGTTACAGTTTGGGAATGAGGGTCTACATTATGGTCAGAACCTTCTGCGTCTGGTCCTGGATCCGACTCATAAAGATTCTGGGCATCAGTGCAGATCATTTCCTCGTCTGGATTCACAGAAGCGCTGGAGTCGACCTCTGATTCCCAGGCTATAGTATGAGTAAACAGCTCTGCAGACTCAACCATCTGTTCTACCTCATACTCAGACGGGCAGCTGGAGATTTGGGAGCTGTGAGGAAGCAAGTGCGATTGGAGTGACACCTTTGAGGACTGGAGTATTTGTGATGTTGAAGTTGATGTGGAGGAGAGCCCACTTAAAGCAGCACTTGATATCCGTTGAAGCACCTGCTGTTTTTGTGCCTCATCTGGAATTTGTAGCGATTGGCGTGGCCGTAAGAAAGGGATCTTATCACATTGTCCGCTAAAAGAAGTAGACATTTTAGTTTGGCTGGAAGATGGTCTTTCTTCTGCAGATGTTACTGTTGCTTTAACACCTACCCCACGGACACAACCTTTTTTCCCCTTCCCAACACGCCTATTCCCCTTTCCACCAGCAGCAGGCCTTTTTCCACTCATTTTGGTGGTTAACTAATTCACAACTCTGGAGTTGTTTGCACAAAAAAACAATGGATGGTAACCGAGCAGAGCTGAGTGACCAAACTGTGGTATTAGGCCAAAACTATTGGCTGGGTTAGATGCAGAAAAAAATTATATTCAATTTGCAACCTGATGGAGGTCAGTATAGATGGACTAATACAACAAGTCCCACACACAGCTAGAAGCCCAATATTTTTTCAGAGGTAGATGCAGAAAAAAATTATATTCAGTTTGCAACCTGATGGAGGTCTGTATAGATGGATTAATAGAACAAGACCCACACACAGCTAGAAGCCCAATATTTTTTCAGAGGTAGATGCAGAAAAAAATATATTCAGTTTGCAACCTGATGGAGGTCAGTATAGATGGACTAACAGAGAAAGTCCCACACACTGCTAGAAGGCCAAATATTTTTTCAGAGCTAGATGCATACAAAAAATTATTTTGAATTTGCAACCTGATGGAGGTCAGTTTAGGTGGACTAATAGAACAAGTCCCACACACTGCTAGAAGGCCAAATATTTTTTCAGAGCTAGATGCAGAAAAAAATTATATTCAGTTTGCAACCTGATGGAGGTCTGTATAGATGGATTAATAGAACAAGACCCACACACAGCTAGAAGCCCAATATTTTTTCAGAGGTAGATGCAGAAAAAAATATATTCAGTTTGCAACCTGATGGAGGTCAGTATAGATGGACTAATACAACAAGTCCCACACACAGCTAGAAGCCCAATATTTTTTCAGAGGTAGATGCAGAAAAAAATATATTCAGTTTGCAACCTGATGGAGGTCAGTATAGATGGACTAATACAACAAGTCCCACACACAGCTAGAAGCACAAATATTTTTTCAGAGGTACTGTAGATGCAGATAAAAATTATTTTTAATTTGCAACCTGATGGAGGTCAGTATAGATGGACTAATAGAGAAAGTCCGACACACTGCTAGAAGGCCAAATATTTTTTCAGAGCTAGATGCAGAAAAAAATTATATTCAGTTTGCAACCTGATGGAGGTCAGTATAGATGGACTAACAGAGAAAGTCCCACACACTGCTAGAAGGCCAAATATTTTTTCAGAGCTAGATGCATACAACAAATTATTTTGAATTTGCAACCTGATGGAGGTCAGTATAGGTGGACTAATAGAACAAGTCCCACACACTGCTAGAAGGCCAAATATTTTTTCAGAGCTAGATGCAGAAAAAAATTATATTCAGTTTGCAACCTGATGGAGGTCTGTATAGATGGATTAATAGAACAAGACCCACACACAGCTAGAAGCCCAATATTTTTTCAGAGGTAGATGCAGAAAAAAATATATTCAGTTTGCAACCTGATGGAGGTCAGTATAGATGGACTAATACAACAAGTCCCACACACAGCTAGAAGCCCAATATTTTTTCAGAGGTATGTGCAGAAAAAAATATATTCAGTTTGCAACCTGATGGAGGTCAGTATAGATGGACTAATACAACAAGTCCCACACACAGCTAGAAGCCCAAATATTTTTTCAGAGGTACTGTAGATGCAGATAAAAATTATTTGTAATTTGCAACCTGATGGAGGTCAGTATAGATGGACTAATAGAGAAAGTCCGACACACTGCTAGAAGGCCAAATATTTTTTCAGAGCTAGATGCAGAAAAAAATTATATTCAGTTTGCAACCTGATGGAGGTCAGTATAGATGGACTAACAGAGAAAGTCCCACACACTGCTAGAAGGCCAAATATTTTTTCAGAGCTAGATGCAGAAAAAAATTATATTCAGTTTGCAACCTGATGGAGGTCTGTATAGATGGATTAATAGAACAAGACCCACACACAGCTAGAAGCCCAATATTTTTTCAGAGGTAGATGCAGAAAAAAATATATTCAGTTTGCAACCTGATGGAGGTCAGTATAGATGGACTAATACAACAAGTCCCACACACAGCTAGAAGCCCAATATTTTTTCAGAGGTAGATGCAGAAAAAAATATATTCAGTTTGCAACCTGATGGAGGTCAGTATAGATGGACTAATACAACAAGTCCCACACACAGCTAGAAGCCCAAATATTTTTTCAGAGGTAGATGCAGAAAAAAATATATTCAGTTTGCAACCTGATGGAGGTCAGTATAGATGGACTAATACAACAAGTCCCACACACAGCTAGAAGCCCAATATTTTTTCAGAGGTAGATGCAGAAAAAAATATATTCAGTTTGCAACCTGATGGAGGTCAGTATAGATGGACTAATACAACAAGTCCCACACACAGCTAGAAGCCCAAATATTTTTTCAGAGGTACTGTAGATGCAGATAAAAATTATTTTTAATTTGCAACCTGATGGAGGTCAGTATAGATGGACTAATAGAGAAAGTCCGACACACTGCTAGAAGGCCAAATATTTGTTCAGAGCTAGATGCAGAAAAAAATTATATTCAGTTTGCAACCTGATGGAGGTCAGTATAGATGGACTAATAGAATGATGCTATGCCCAAAAGATTTTACTTCACTAGGTGCAGTAAAAAAATTGGTATTCTATACACAGGTGGTATATCTTGCAACACAGATAGGCTACTCCACTGACTAACACACTCTGCAATAGGCCAAAAAGGATTAGCTTTGCTAGATTCAGCCAAATGCTGTGAAAAAAACTTGCACAGCACTGGCACAGACCTGCCTGGCAAAAACTGATAGGAACTGATGTAACCTAGTCCTGAAAAGGACTCCAATTACAATTAGTCTTTACTCCCACAATCTATTTAAGAGCACAGACCTCCCTGATAAAAGTCGTAGGAAATGCTGTAACCTAGTCCTTAAAAGGACTGCAATCACAACTATTCCCTACTCCCAAGCTATCTGTATATTTGTGCGAAAATTGGCTTGAAATTAACAAGGTATAGCGCACACAGCAACAGCGGTGCCGTCTAACACGTAGCTGCAGCAGTGAGAAAATGGTGGCGACGGGGAAAATGGCTTGGTCTTATAGGGCAAGGACATGTGACATACACTGCCAATGACACATGCCCTTGCTTGTGTGAAAAAAAGCACTTCGCTCCGTGTGTGCGCTGCTGATAGGCTGACAGATTGCACCTCCCCACTGCAAATGCGGGAAAGAGAAAAAAAAATGGAGATCTTCATTGTTCCTGCAGAGATCCATCCCCTGCCCCTCCCCCCACCCCGCTGTACACTCAAACTGCGTATTAACATTAATTTTCATCATTACTGAGAAAAAATCCAGTTATGATTTTGGTGCACGAACAGTTATCGAACATAACCTCGAACAGCCGAATTTTTCTCAAATTGTTCGTGTTCGCCGAACGGCTCGAACACCGCCCAAAACAGCTCGAATTTGAGATTGGCGAACAGTTCGAGTAGAACAACGCTCATCTCTAGTTAACAGCTCTGCAGACTCAACCATCTGTGTTACCCCATACTCAGATGGGCAGCTGGAGACTTGGGAGCTGTGAGGAAGCAAGTGCGATTGGGGTGACACCTCTGAGGACTGGAGTATTTGTGATGTTGAAGTTGAGGTGGAGGAGAGCCCACTTGAAGGAGCACTTGATATGCGTTGAAGCACCTGCTGTTTTTGTGCCTCATCTGGAATTTGTAGCAATGGGCGTGTCTGTAAGAATGGGATCTTATCACATTGTCCACGAAAAGAAGTAGACATCTTAGTTTGGCTGGAAGATGGTCTCTCTTCTGCTGATGTTACTGTTGCTTTCCCCCAGCAGCAGGCCTTTTGCCACTTATTTTGGTGGTTAACTAATTGACAACTCTGTAGTTGTTTGCACAAAAAACAATGGATGGAAACCGAGCAGAGCTGAGTGGCCAAACAGTGGTACTAGCCCAAAAGGATTGGCTGGGTTAGATGGAGTAAAACAATTTTATTAAATACAAAGGTGGTGTAGCTTGGTACAGATTGGCTACTCCAATGAGTAACAGACACTGCTACTATGCCCAAAAGTATTTACTGGGCTAGATGCAGTAAAACATTGTTACTAAATACAAAGGTGGTGTAGCTTGGTACAGATGGGCTACTCCAATGAGTAACAGACACTGCTACTATGCGGAAAAGGTTTTACTTGGCTAGGTGCAGTTAAAAATTGTTATTAAATACAAAGGTGGTGTAGCTTTGTACAGATGGGCTACTACAATGAGTAACAGACACTGCTACAGGCCCAAAAGTATTTACTGGGCTAGTTGCAGTAAAAAATTGTTATTAAATACAAAGGTGGTGTAGCTTGGTACAGATGGGCTACTCCAATGAGTAACAGACACTGCTACTATGCCCAAAAGGTTTTACTTGGCTAGGTGCAGTAAAAAAATGTTATTAAATACAAAGGTGGTGTAGCTTATTACAGATGGGCTACTACAATGAGTAACAGACACTGCTAGTATGCCCAATAGTATTTACTAGGCTAGATGCAGTAAAAAAATTGTTATTAAATACAAAGGTGGTGCAGCTTGGTACAGATGGGCTACTACAATGAGTAACAGACACTGCTACTATGCCCAAAATGTTTTACTTGGCTAGGTGCAGTAAAAAATTATTATTAGATGCACAGGTGATGTAGCTTGCAACACAGATAGGCTACTCCACTGACTAACACACACTGCTAGAGGCCCAAAAGGATTGGCTTAGCTAGATTTAGCCAAATGGCGTGAAAAACACTTGCACAGCACTGGCACAGACCTGCCTGGCAAAAAGTGCTAGGAACTGCTGTAACCTAGCCCTCAAAAGGGCTGCAATTACAACTTATCCCTACTCCCTAAACCTATCTGTCTATTTAAGAGCAAATTCGCTTGCAATTCACACAGTTACAAAGTATAGCGCCCACAGCAGCAGCGATGCCATCTAACACTCAGCTGCAGCAGTGAGAAAATGGTGGCGACGGGGAAAATGGCTGGGTCTTATAGGGCAAGGACATGTGACATACACAGCCAATGACACATGCCCTTGCTTGTGTGAAAAAAAAGCACTTTGCTGCGTGTGTGCGCTGCTGTTAGGCTGACAGACTGGACCTTCCCACTGTAAATGCGGGAAAGAAAAAAAAATGGAGATCGGCATTATTTCTGCAGAGATCCATCCCCTGCCCCTCCCCCTGCCCACTCTACACTGAAACTGTCTATTAACATTGATTAACAGTATTACTGTGAAAAAATCCAGTTACGATTTTGGTGCACGAACAGTTATCGAACATAACCTCGAACAGCCGGATTTTTTGCAAATCGTTCAGGTTCGTCGAATGGCTCGAACACCGCCCAAAAAAGCTCGAATTTAAGATTGGCGAACAGTTCGAGTCGAACACCGCTCATCTCTATTGGGGAGTGGGTCTCCCATAGTCTTTGCTTATGCCTTCCAAGCAAAAGCTGCCAAAAATTACGAGGAAATGCAATGGCCGTTTGAAGAGTCGTGGAGATTAGAGTTAATTAAAAACAACATTTCAATGCCCCTTGAAAGAGCTGTGGAGTTCAGAGTGGTTTAACAATACGCTTTTAATGCCCCTCGGAAGAGACGTGGAGGTCGCAGTAGCTTAACAAGATGGTTTTAATGCCCCTTGAAAAAGTGGTGGAGGTCGCAGTAGCTTAGCAAGACGGTTTTAATGCCCCTCGGAAGAGACGTGGAGGTCGCAGTAGCTTAACAAGACGGTTTTAATGCCCCTCGGAAGAGACGTGGAGGTCCCAGTAGCTTAACAAGACAGTTTTAATGCCCCTTGGAAGAGACGTGGAGTTCCCAGTAGCTTAACTAGACAGTTTTAATGCCCCTCGCAAGAGACGTGGAGGTCACAGTAGCTTTAACAAGACGGTTTTAATGCCCCTCGGAAGAGACGTGGAGGTCCCAGTAGCTTAACAAGACGGTTTTAATGCCTCTCGAAAGAGATAAGGTGGTCACAGTAGCTTAACAAGATGGTTTTAATTCCCCTCGGAAGAGACGTGGAGCTCCCAGTAGCTTAACAAGACGCTTTTAATGCCCCTCGAAAGAGACGTGGAGGCCCCAGTAGCTTAACAAGATGGTTTTATTGCTCCTTCGAAGAGACGTGGAGGTCCCAGTAGCTTAACAAGACGGTTTTAATGCCCCTTACAAGAGCCATACAGTACAGCATGTTACAAACATTATTCCCATTATTCGGGAGTGGGTCTCCCATAGTCTTTCCCTATGCCTTCCAAGCAAAAGCTGCCAAAAATTAGGACGGAGGAACTTGAAATGCCCCTTAAAAGAGCCATGCAGTACAGCATCGAATTTGAGATTGGCGAACAGTTCGAGTCGAACACCGCTCATCTCTATTGGAGAGTGGGTCTTCCATAGTCTTTGCTTATGCCTTCCAAGCAAAAGCTGCCAAAAATTAGGAGTAAATGAAATGCCCATTCGAAGAGTCATGGAGATTAGAGTTAATTAAAAACAACATTTCAATGCCCCTTGAAAGAGCTGTGGAGTTCAGAGTGGTTTAACAAGAAGCTTTTAATGCCCCTCGGAAGAGACGTGGAGGTCGCAGTAGCTTAACAAGACGGTTTTAATGCTCCTTGAAAAAGTGGTGGAGGTCGCAGTAGCTTAACAAGACGGTTTTATTGCCCCTCGGAAGAGACGTGGAGGTCGCAGTAGCTTAACAAGACAGTTTTAATGCCCCTTGGAAGAGACGTGGAGGTCCCAGTAGCTTAACAAGACAGTTTTAATGCCCCATGGAAGAGACGTGGCGTTCCCAGTAGCTTAACTAGATGGTTTTAATGCCCCTCGAAAGAGACGTGGAAGTCACAGTAGCTTTAACAAGACGGTTTTAATGCCCCTCGGAAGAGACGTAGAGGTCCCAGTAGCTTAAAAAGACGGTTTTAATGCCTCTCGAAAGAGACGTGGAGGTCACAGTAGCTTAACAAGACAGTTTTAATGCCCCTTTGAAGAGATATGGAGGTCCCAGTAGCTTAACAAGACGCTTTTAATGCCCCTCGAAAGAGACGTGGAGGTCCCAGTAGCTTAACAAGATGGTTTTAATGCCCCTTCGAAGAGACGTGGAGGTCCCAGTGGCTTAACAAGACGGTTTTAATGCCCCTTACAAGAGCCATACAGTACAGCATATTACAAACATTATTCCCATTATTGGGGAGTGGGTCTCCCATAGTCTTCGCCTATGTCTTCCAAGCAAAAGCTGACAAAAATTAGGATGGAGGAACTTGCAATGCCCCTTACAAGAGCCATGCAGTACAGCATATTACAAACATTATTCCCATTATTGGGGAGTTTGTCTCCCATAGTCTTTGCCTATGCCTTCCAAGCAAAAGCTGACAAAAATATTTACGAAGGAACTTTCAATAATGGCAACATGGACCACGGTGACCCTGGTGGTATAGTGGTGGTGGAGGCTGAGGATAAGGAGAAGAACATAAAACAGCCAAAATGAGGAAGCATATACCCATGTGTGGGTCTGAAGCGGTGCATGTGAATACACCTCCCGAAATAACACAGTGGATTTGGCTTTATGTTACTCTGCTGTCATTTGGTGATGATGAGAAGTCTGGCCCAATCCAGCCCTTGTTCATTTTGATAAGGGTCAGCTTGTCAGCATTATCAGTTGACAGGCGAGTGCGCTTATCAGTTATAATTCCCCCAGAGGCACTAAAAACACTCTCCGATAACACGCTAGCGGCAGGGCAGGCCAGGACCTCCAAGGCGAACAGAGCGAGTTCATTCCAAGTGTCCAGCTTGGATACCCAATAATTAAAAGGCACAGAGGAATCACGGAGGACGCTGGTACGGTCGGCAATTTATTCCCTCACCATCTTTTGAAACTTTCCACTCCTTGTGAGAGTACCCCACGCCTCAGGGTCTGTCTGAAGGGAGGGTCTGAGAAAACTGTCCCAGAACGTTGACAGTGTTCCCCTGCCTCTGCTGGATTGGAGTTGCATCTCTCTCGCATGTACGCCTTGGTTGGGCAACGAACTGTGACCTATGCCGCTAGCGTGTTCAGATGGGAATTTTTTTAACAGTTCTGCAGCAAGGGCCTTCTGGTACTGCCCCATTTTTGTAGACCTATCCTCCTCAGGAATAAGAAAGTGAAAGTTCTCCATGTAGCGGGGGTCTAAAAGTGTCACCAACCAGTAATGACTGTCATCCAACATTTTGACAACACGAGGGTCTTGGTTAAGGCAGTGTAACATAAAGTCAGCCATGCGTGCCAGACTGGTAACGGGCAAGACTTCCGTGTCTTCACCAAGATGAAGACTGACCATGCTCTCCTCCTCCCCCCTGTCCTCAGGCCACCCACACTGAACCGACGGTATGACAGTTGTACAGGTACTACCGTCTACAGCGCATGATATAAGCTCCTGTTCTTCCTCCTCCTCCTCTCCCTCATTGTCCCCCAATGCACGTTGGAATGACGATGAGGCTGGGCTGTGTGTAATCGACCGCTATGGCTTCTTGATCCATCTCATCATACTCTGGCTGCAATGCCTCCTCTTTAATTCTCTGCAGAGAGCGTTGCAAAAGACAGACAAGTGGAATGCTGACGCTAATGATGGCGTCATCGCCACTCACCATCTTTGTGGACTCCTCAAAGTTTGTCAAGATGGTACATATGTCAGACATCCAGGTCCACTCCTGAGGTCTTAAGTGTGGAGTCTGACCTGAATATCGACGGCCTTGTTGCAGCTGGTACTCCACAACTGCTCTCTTGTGCTCACAAATCCTTTGCAACATGTGGAGGGTAGAGTTCCAACGTGTGGGGACATCACACACCAGTCGGTGTGACGGAAGCTGCAAACGCTGCTGCAACACAGCAGGGGTGGCGGAAGCTGTAGCCGACTTGCGAAAACGAGCTGACAGGCGGCGTACTTTGACCAGCAGATCTGGCAACTTGGGGTACGATTTAAGAAACCACTGAACCACGAGGTTAAGCACATGGGCCAGGCATGGTACGTGTGTGATCTTGCCTCGCCTCAGAGCCGCCACCAACTTACGGCCATTGTCACTCACGACCTTGCCTGGATGTAGGTTCAGCGGTGTCAGCCACAGATCTGCCTGCTCTTTCACAGCTGTCCACAACTCACAAGCAGTGTGAGGTTTCTCACCTAAGCTTATGAGATTCAGCACAGCCTGTTGCTGCTTGGCGGAGGCAGTACTGCAGTGCTTCCATCTTGTAACTGATGTGGTGATATCTGAGATGGAGGCTGAACATGAGGAGGAGGAAGAGGATGATGCGCAGAACCTGTACACTGTGGGGGCAACTCTGACTGACATAGGGCCCGCAATACTCGATGTGGGGAGGATGTGTTCCGTCCCAAGGTCCGACTGGGTCCCGGTTTCCACTATGTTTACCCAGTGTGCCATCAGGGAGATGTACCGTCCCTGGCCACAAGCACTTGTCCACGTGTCCGTTGTCAGGTGGACTCTCCCAGTAACTGCGTGGTTTAGGGCATGGCAGATGTTTTGGGACACGTGCTTGTGTAGTGCGGGGATGGCACACCGGGCAAAATAGTGTCGGCTGGGGACCGAGTACCGAGGGACGGCCACCGCCATAAGGTTGCGGAAGGATTCCATCTCAACCAGCCTAAAAGGCAGCATTTCCAACGCAAGCAGTCGTGAAATGTGCGAATTTAGGACTGTGGCCTGTGGGGCGTTAGCTGCGAATTTCCGCTTTCGTTCAAAGGTCTGGGATATGGACAATTGAACGCTGCGGTGAGACGTGGACGTGAACGTTGATGCTGTTTCTTGAGAAACTGCGATAACAAGTGAAGACTGAGAGGAGGGGTCATCTTTGCATGCAGTATGGACAGGGGATTGCCTTGCACGCACAACAGGGGGTTCTATTACACGCACAACAGAGAAAGAAGAAGTGGTGACACCCGCTGACACTGGTCGTGGACCCTGGGGTTCGCCCCACAAAGTCGGGTGCTTTGCTGCCATGTGCCTGATCATGCTGGTGGTGGTCAGGCTGGTAGTTTTGTCACCCCTGCTGATGCTGGCATGGCAGGTGGTACAAATGGCATTTTTTTGGGTTATCAGCAGAGACTTTAAAAAAATTTCAGACTCTGGAAGACCTAGAGGTTGTACTGACAACGTCCCTCGTGTTGGTGTTACGGGAAACTGATGCCTGCCTTCTGTGTGCGGCCACCACACTGCTTCTTTCTGCCTGTTGGGGTACTCTGCCTCCCTCACCCTGTGTGCTGCTGGCCTCACTCTGCATGTCCTCCTGCCACATTGGGTCAGTTACTAGATCATCCACCACCTCCTCCTCTTCCACTTGCGCACCACAATCCTCCTCCTCACTTCCTGGCAATTGTGTCTCATCATCTTCCACCTCTTGTGACAAATTTCCAGCGTCGACTTCCTGTGGCTGTGGCTGTTCAAATATTTGGGCATCGCTACATGGGATCTCCTCTTCCACCACTTCAAGCGGAACAGGCGAGAGGCACAAATCTGGAAATGGACCAGTGAACAGCTCTTCAGAGTGTCCAAGTGTGGGATCAGTTGCTGTCTGACGACACTCGGCAAGGTGGGAGGAAGGAGCATCAGGGTGAGGAGGAGTATGCGGTCGAGACTCACGGCTACTAAGATTTAACCGTGTGGAAGACAGACTGGAGGTGGTGGTGCCCTGGTAGCTGGAAGTATTATCTGCTATCCAATTAATAACCTGTTCACACGGATCAGTTCGCAATACTCGTGTTGTTCTGTGCTTCCATAGTAATTCGGTCAAGAAGTGGGAGCGAGAAGATGTGGCTGTTGGTTGTGGCACATTTTCACCTTGGCCACGGCCCCGTCCTCTGCACGCACCATCACCAGAACATCCAGTTCCACGTCCATTGCCACACGCCTTGCCCATTGTAAAGGAAGTAAAATAACTTACACTCGCACTATCAATGGAAAAAGGGTAAGAAAAAGGAGATTAGAACCGTGGAAGAGGAAAACCACAGTTCTATTTCTCTGGCCTACACCCGACTCTTTTAAACAATCTGAACAATCAGGGAGAAACTATTGCTGTTTTTTTTTACGGAAAAAATACCAAAAGCTGGATAATAGAGATTTTTTACCGTGGAACAGCAAAACCACAGTTATAATTTACTGGTGTATACCAGACTCTTTTAAACAGATATATTGGTGTCTGAACAATCAGGAGACGCTATTACTGTTTTTCTTTATGGCAAAAAATGCCAAAAGCAGGATAATACAGAGATTTGACCCGTGGAACTGCAAAACCACAGTTCTATTTCTCGGGCCTACACCAGACTATTTTCAACAGATATATTTGTGTCTGAACAATCAGGAGACACTATTACTGTTTTTCTTTACGGCAAAAAATGCCAAAAGCAGGATAATACAGAGATTTGACCCGTGGAACTGCAAAACCACAGTTCTATTTCTCGGGCCTACACCAGACAATTTTAACAGATATATTTGTGTCTGAACAATCAGGGAGACACTATTAGTTTTTTTTTTACGGCAAAAAATGCCAAAAGCAGGATAATAGAGATTTTTTACCATGGAACAGCAAAACCACAGTTATAATTTACTGGTGTATACCAGACTTTTTTAAATATATATATTTGCGGCTGAACAGTGAGCGATACACTCAAACTGTTTTTTTTTAGATACAAATGGCCCAAAAGTGGATAATACAGAGGTTTCTACCGTGGAACTGCAAAACCACACTTCTGTTTCTCTGGCCTATACCAGACTATTTTCAACAGATATATTTGTGTCTGAACTGTCACAGACACACTTTTTTTTCTTTTTTTTTGGGGGGGGGACACCAAAAGGTTAATAAGATGGGTATTTGTACAGTGTGAAGGAGGGAAAAAAAAAGAGGATTTAGATGAAAAAAAAAGGATTTTTCCTGGCCCCCGAGATCTGGAGCTAAGTACAGCAATTTCAGCAACAAGAGCACACAGGACTGTAATGCAGCGTTTGCTGGTATAACCACTGCGTCTCCTATACAGCCTGCCTGCCTGATATCTGGGATTGATATTAGTCCTGAGAAGGACTGTTTGTTTGATCTGGCAGCCTTTACATACCCTACACTAACTATTTTGCAGTATATATCTCTCCCTAAATCAGCAGCGCTGTCCCTACACTGTCTGATTCCAGCCGTCTGTGTCCAAGATGTGGGTGCCTGGTTTTAAATACTCGAGGTGACACTGTGTGGCCAGCCAATCAATATAATGCCCACAACCAATATGTCTGCGGCATTACAGTGACTGGCTGGCAATCCCTGCATGTTTATTGGTTCTGTAAAGAGAGCCAAACATGCAGGGCGGAGAACCGAGCTCCCGCCCGAGTAACCCGGAAATGCTCGGTGCTCGCCGAACATCCCGAGTAGCGTGATGCTCGGGCGAGTACCGAGCTGTGTCGAGCATGTTCGCTCAACACTAGCAAACACTATGGGAGACCCACTTCCTAATAATGGAAACATTTTTTCATGAGGCCCTCCTCCACGTCTCTTCCAAGGGGCATTGAAGTGCCTCCAAATTTTTGGCAGCTTTTGCATTCACTGCATAGGCAAACACTATGGGAGACCCATTTCCTAATAATGGGAACATTGTTTTTAGGAGGCTCTCTGACCTCTACGTGTCTTGCAAGGGGCATTGGAGTTCCTCCAAATTTTTGGCAGCTTTTGCATTCACTGCATAGGCAAACACTATGGGAGACCAACTTCCTAATAATGGGAACATTTTTTCATGAGGCCCTCTACGTCTCTTCCAAGGGGCATTGGAGTGCCTCCAAATTTTTGGCAGCTTTTGCATTCACTGCATAGGCAAACACTATGGGAGACCCACTTCCTAATAATGGGAACATTTTTTCATGAGGCCCTCTACGTGTCTTCCAAGGGGCATTGGAGTGCCTCTAAATTTTTGGCAGCTTTTGCATTCACTGCATAGGCAAACACTATGGGAGACCCATTTCCTAATAATGGGAACATTGTTTTTAGGAGGCTCTCTCACCTCTACGTGTCTTGCAAGGGACATTGGAGTTCCTCCAAATTTTTGGCAGCTTTTGCATTCACTGCATAGGCAAACACTATGGGAGACCAACTTCCTAATAATGGGAACATTTTTTCATGAGGCCCTCTACGTCTCTTCCAAGGGGCATTGGAGTGCCTCCAAATTTTTGGCAGCTTTTGCATTCACTGCATAGGCAAACACTATGGGAGACCAACTTCCTAATAATGGGAACATTTTTTCATGAGGCCCTCTACGTCTCTTCCAAGGGGCATTGGAGTTCCTCCAAATTTTTGGCAGCTTTTGCATTCACTGCATAGGCAAACACTATGGGAGACCCACTTCCTAATAATGGGAACATTTTTTCATGAGGCCCTCTAAGTATCTTCCAAGGGGCATTGGAGTGCCTCCAAATTTTTGACAGCTTTTGCATTCACTGCATAGGCAAACACTATGGGAGACCCACTTCCTAATAATGGGAACATTTTTTCATGAGGCCCTCTACGTCTCTTCCAAGGGGCATTGGAGTGCCTCCAAATTTTTGGCAGCCGTTGTAATCACTGCATACCCTATAACTGTATAGCAGAACCGCTCCTTTGTAATGGGAACATGTCGTTACTGTGGCCCTGCTCTATGTGTCTTTAAATTGGTAGTGGGGTTTTTCACTGCATAGGCAAACACTGGGAGACCCACTTCCTAATAATGGGAAAAAAATTTCATGAGGCCCTCTACGTCTCTTTCAATAGGCATTGGAGTGCCTCCAAATTTTTGGCAGCTTTTGCATTCACTGCATAGGCAAACACTATGGGAGACCCACTTCCTAATAATGGGAACATTTTTTCATGAGGCCCTCTAAGTATCTTCCAAGGGGCATTGGAGTGCCTCCAAATTTTTGACAGCTTTTGCATTCACTGCATAGGCAAACACTATGGGAGACCCACTTCCTAATAATGGGAACATTTTTTCATGAGGCCCTCTACGTCTCTTCCAAGGGGCATTGGAGTGCCTCCAAATTTTTGGCAGCCGTTGTAATCACTGCATACCCTATAACTGTATAGCAGAACCGCTCCTTTGTAATGGGAACATGTCGTTACTTTGGCCCTGCTCTATGTGTCTTTAAATTGGTAGTGGGGTTTTTCCCAAATTTTGTCAGGCCTTGCAGTCACAGCATCTGCATTACCACTATAGGAGACCTGCTACTTTATAATGGGAAATTTTTTTTACTGAGACCCTCCTCTATGTCTCTTCAAAGGGGGTATTGGGTTGCACCCAAATTTTTGGCAGCCCTTGCGGTCACTGCATATACAATAACAGTATAGGAAACCCACTTGTTAATAATGGGAACAACAAAGCATAGCCGTCTGATGGCTCACTAACAATAGCGAGGGCCAACTGCTGGCCCTTTAGAAATAGAAAGTGCCGCCTGTTGCCCCTATAAAAATAGGCTTTGTGACTTTCAGAGTCCCTCCATCATAAATGAAACAGGATGTGTCTGATGATGTGTCACACACCACATAGCCAAATAAGGTTGTAAAATTCAAAAATGACATTTCCCAGTGAATGCATTTGTCTTGGTTGAAAGCAAGTCAAAAGTGAAAAACGCATCAAAAACGTTATGTCTGAACATAGGCCAAGGTGTGAAGGAGCATTTTTGTTTTTGATTATTTATTTTGCTTTATATACAAGTCATTACCCTGTAAAGGATGTTCCTTGACATTTTTCTCAGGAAAATCCATTTTGGTTTTGTTTTTGTAGGTTTTATTGTGAGTCCGTAAAAGTGGAGAAATACCTCTGACATCGTTGTTGACAGCAGTGACCTGGGAGTCAGAGATGCTTCCAGGGGTCCTCCCCATGCTGTTCCCATGTCATTTGAGTACTGTTCCCATCGATTTCCGCAATTTCTAGTCCCTCTGCAGACCGCAAGGGGGGCCGCCAGAAAAATGCTTGAGTTTCCCATAGACTTACATTGGGCTCGTTGCTCGGGTAGAGCACCCGAGCATTCCAGTTTGCTCAACCCGAGCAAAGAGCACCTGAGCATTTAAGTGCTCGCCCATCACTACTTGGGTGCCCTACTTCCCCAGGTTTGTTGCAGAAGGCTGATGGGTGGCTGTGGGAAGCTTTCCATGAGATGACTTGGACTTGTGGTGGCAAGTGCCTCTTCCTCAGCCTCCTCACGAGTTCCGGCATTCTGTTTGGAAGGTCCACTTGCGTCCACAACCTCAGAAGAAGAGGAACTTGCCTTTTTAGATCTGAAAAAAAGAGAAAAATGAATTTAAAAAAAGGGTACGCAACATCATTAGTGAAAAAACAATATTATACACTTACGGTTGCAGATCTATGACTGTGAACAAAAATTGAAGGCGGTCATAATTTAGCATAGAATCATAGAATGGTAGAGTTGGAGGGGACCTCCTGGGTCATCTGGTCCAACCCCCTGCTCAAAGCAGGATTCACTAAATCATCTCAGACAGATTTCTGTCCAGCCTCTGTTTGAAGACGTCCAATGAAGGGGAACTCACCACCTCTCGTGGCAGCCTGTTCCACTCATTAATCACCCTAACTGTCAAAAAGTTTTTTCTAATATCTAATCTGTGTCTCCTCCCATTTAGTTTCATCCCATTGCTTCTAGTCTTTCCTTGTGCAAATGAGAATAAAGATGATCCTTCTACAATGTGACAGCCCTTGACATATTTGTAGACAGCTATTAAGTCTCCTCTCAGTCTTCTTTTTTGCAAGCTAAACATTCCCAAATCCTGCAACCGTTCCTCATAGGACATGGTTTGCAGACCAGTCACCATTCTGGTCGCTCTTCTCTGAACTTGCTCCAGTTTGTCTATGTCTTTTTTAAAATGTGGTGCCCAAAACTGTACACAGTATTCCAGATGAGGTCTGACCAAAGAGGAGTAAAGACCGATAATGACTTCACGTGATCTAGACTGTATGCTTCTGTTAATACATCCCAGAATTGTATTTGCCTTTTTTGCTGCTGCATCACACTGTTGACTCATGTTCAGTCTATGATCTATTAGTATACCTAAGTCTTTTTCACATGTACTGTTGCTTAGCTTTATTCCTCCCATTCTGTATATGCTTTTTTCATTTTTATTGCCCAGATGTAGTACTTTGCATTTTTCCCTGTTAAAAACCATTCTGTTGGTTGCTGCCCACTGCTCCAGTTTATTTAGGTCTTTTTGAATCCTCTCTCTCTCTTCTCTAGTATTAGCTATCCCTCCTAGCTTTGTGTCATCAGCAAATTTAATCAGTTTACCCTCAATTCCTTCATCTAAATCATTGATAAAGATATTGAACAATACAGGTCCCAGGATGGAGCCCTGTGGTGCCCCACTTGAGACATTCATCCAGCTGGATGTGAAGCCATTTACAACCACCCTTTGAGTCCGATCACTAAGCCAGTTATGAATCCACCTAACAGTTGCCTGGTCCATTGCATACTTGGTCATTTTTTCAATAAGGATGGTGTGAGATACTTTGTCAAATGCTTTGCTGAAGTCAAGATATACTATATCTACAGCATTTCCCTCATCCACCCAGTCAGTGATTCTGTCATAGAAGGAAATTAAGTTAGTCTGACATGACTTGTTAGTTACAAATCCATGCTGACTCTGGTTAATCACTTCATTCTTATCCAGGTAGTTACATACATGTTGTTTAATAATTTGTTCAAAGATCTTTCCTGGTATAGAAGTCAGACTCACCGGCCTATAGTTCCCTGGGTCCACCTTCTTCCCCTTTTTGAAGATAGGAACAACATTTGCTCTTCTCCAGTCTTTTGGGACTTCTCCTGTTCTCCAAGAATTTTCAAAGATTATGGAGAGTGGTTCTAAAATTTCTTCTACGATCTCCTTCAGTACTCTGGGGTGTAATTCATCTGGACCTGGAGACTTGAACTCATTTATGTTAGCTAAATATTCCCTCACAATCTTTCTGTTTGCAGATAACTTGGATTCCTCTATTCCTTTAAAAGGACAGTGAAGATCAGTTGATGTTACATTTTCTTTCTGAGAGAAAACAGATGCAAAATAGGAGTTAAAAAGTTCGGCCTTCTCAACATCCTCTCTTACCATTTCTCCATTTTCATCCTGTAAAAATCCTTTGACTTTTCTTTTACTTTTGACACACCCCCAAAATCCTTTTTTATTGCTTTTGACATCTCTTGCAAGCCTTAATTCATTGTCAGCTTTAGCTAACCTGATACGTGCCCTACAGGATCTGCAGACTGCATTATAATCTTCTTTAGATATGCCTCCCTCTTTCCATTTAATAAACATTTCTTTCTTTCTTTTTAGCATGTGTTTAAGTTCTGTGTTCATCCATCCTGGTTTCCTTAAATGCTTCCCATTCTTCCTACTTTTCGGGATTGTTAACGATTGTGCTTTGAGAATCTCATTTTTAAAAATTTCCCATCCTTCCTGGACATTTTTGTCCTTAAGGACATCCAGCCATTGGATCCCTCCTATTCTCTTTCTGAGATTCTTAAAATCTGCCTTTCTAAAATCTAACCTTGAAGTTTGAGTCTTCACATGTCTTCCTCCTCTAGTTATCCAAAATTCTATAATAGCATGATCGCTGCCTCCTAGGGTCCCAGCCACCTTTACCTCCTCAACCATTTCCTCCCTGTTTATAAGGATTAGATCCAAAGTAGCAGATCCCCTTGTTTTCTCCCCTACCTTTTGGAAGATAAAGTTGTCAGCAAGAGAGGATAAGAATTTGCTTGACCTGTTAGTTTTACTTGAGAGAGATTCCCAACAAATGTCTGGATAGTTGAAATCTCCCATGACCTCTACGTCATATTTTTTGGAGAACTTGGTCATTTGATACATAAAGAGTTCATCCATATCTTCAGCTTGCCCAGGTGGCCTGTAGTAAATGCCTACAATGGTGTCCTTTCCGTTGTTCTCTCCTTGTATACTTACCCAAACAGTTTCCACTGAACTCCCAATCTCTGAACTCTCAATCTCTGTGCAGATATACGCTTTTCTAACATACAATGCGACACCTCCTCCTCGTTTATCAAGTCTGTTTCTTGCAAATAAGTTGTACCCTTTTAGCCTTGTATTCCAATTATGTGTATCGTCCCACCAAGTTTCAGTGATTCCAATGACATCATATTCCTTTTCCTGCATTAGTAGTTCCAATTCTCCTTGTTTGTTGCCCATGCTTTGTGCATTTGTATAAAAACATTTTAGTTTGTGATTGGTTTCTCTTCCTCCCATATTTTTATTATTTAAATTGTTTTGTCTTTGTTCTTCCTTTCCACTTCCAGTAGCAGAGATCTCAATAGTATTTGTCAGCTGTATGGCTTTTTCTGGCCTTTTGCTTCCCTTCCCACATTGTTCTAGTTTAAAGCTCTCCTGATGAGTGTAGCAAGGCGACTTCCAAATACACGTTTTCCAGTCTTCGTAAGGTGCACCCCATCTCTAGCAAGTAGTCCATCGTATAGGTAATTCATTCCGTGATCCAGAAATCCAAATCCTTGTTGACGGCACCATCGACGTAGCCAGTTGTTCACCTGTAGAATCTTATTCCACCTCATTGTTCCATGGCCATCCACTGGGAGGATGGATGAGAAGACCACCTGCGCTCCCAATTCTTTCACTTTCTTGCCTAAGTCTTCAAAGTCACTGCAGATGGTTTCCAGGTCCTTTCTTGCGGTGTCATTTGTCCCCACATGTATTAGCAGGAATGGGTAGTGATCTGTAGGTCTGAAGAGTCTTGATATCCTGTCAGACACATCTTTAATTTTTGCTCCTGGAAGACAGCACATTTCTCTTGAGGTTATGTCTGGTCTGCAGATAGCGGCCTCTGTTCCTCTTAGCAGGGAATCCCCCATGACCACCACTCTCCGTTTTTTCTTCACAACATTCTTCTTTCTCCATCCAGGAGGATTCTGAGGGCTTACAAGGTTATTCATTGCTGGCAAAGTCTTATTTTGCTGTATTTCTTCATGGTTCTCCTGCGTGAGAGCCTGGCACTGGTTCCTGAGCAGTATGGGTGCTGACGGCCTCTCGATCCTCCTGCTTCTGTGGGTCACATGCTTCCATTCCTCTGTTTCATCAGGTGCAGTTCGAATTTCTTCTCTTTCTGAATCATGAAGAGATAATTCTGCTCTGTCTAAGAACTCTTCACCTTCCTTAATGATTTTCAAGGTAGTTAACCTCTCTTCTAGATTTCGCAACTTTTCCTCCAACAGGGACACAAGCTTGCATTTCTGGCATGTGAAGTTTGGCTTTTCCACTGGCAAGTCTGTGAACATGTAGCAGGATATGCAGCTCACCAAATGGCTCCTGGACTCTTCCATGTTCTTACTGTTAATGTTCTGAAAACAGTGAAAAAAGCTTCAAAATGTCCTCTTTTCAGCTCAAACAGCCAAAATCCAGTGTTCTTTGAGCTCGCGGAGACTCTTCACTTACCCCAAAATGCAGTGGGAATATGCAAATTATCTCCTCAGGACTCCTCCCCTGGTTTACCGATGTCCTCTTTTCAGCTCCAACAGCCAAAGTCCAGTGTTCTTTGAGCTCGTGGAGACTCTTCACTTACCCCAAAATGCAGTGGGAATATGCAAATTATCTCCTCAGGACTCCTCCCCTGGTTTACCGATGTCCTCTTTTCAGCTCAAACAGCCAAAATCCAGTGTTCTTTGAGCTCGCGGAGACTCTTCACTTACCCCAAAATGCAGTGGGAATATGCAAATTATCTCCTCAGGACTCCTCCCCTGGTTTACCGATGTCCTCTTTTCAGCTCCAACAGCCAAAATCCAGTGTTCTTTGAGCTCGCGGAGACTCTTCACTTACCCCAAAATGCAGTGGGAATATGCAAATTATCTCCTCAGGACTCCTCCCCTGGTTTACCGATGTCCTCTTTTCAGCTCCAACAGCCAAAATCCAGTGTTCTTTGAGCTCGCGGAGACTCTTCACTTACCCCAAAATGAGGTAGGAATATGCAAATTATCTCCTCAGGACTCCTCCCCTGGTTTACCGATGTCCTCTTTTCAGCTCCAACAGCCAAAATCCAGTGTTCTTTGAGCTCGCGGAGACTCTTCACTTACCCCAAAATGAGGTAGGAATATGCAAATTATCTCCTCAGGACTCCTCCCCTGGTTTACCGATGTCCTCTTTTCAGCTCCAACAGCCAAAATCCAGTGCTCTTTGAGCTCGCGGAGACTCTTCACTTACCCCAAAATGCAGTGGGAATATGCAAATTATCTCCTCAGGACTCCTCCCCTGGTTTACCGATGTCCTCTTTTCAGCTCAAACAGCCAAAATCCAGTGTTCTTTGAGCTCGCGGAGACTCTTCACTTACCCCAAAATGCAGTGGGAATATGCAAATTATCTCCTCAGGACTCCTCCCCTGGTTTAACGATGTCCTCTTTTCAGCTCAAACAGCCAAAATCAAGTGTTCTTTGAGCTCGCGGAGACTCTTCACTTACCCCAAAATGCAGTGGGAATATGCAAATTATCTCCTCAGGACTCCTCCCCTGGTTTACCGATGTCCTCTTTTCAGCTCCAACAGCCAAAATCCAGTGTTCTTTGAGCTCGCGGAGACTCTTCACTTACCCCAAAATGCAGTGGGAATATGCAAATTATCTCCTCAGGACTCCTCCCCTGGTTTACCGATGTCCTCTTTTCAGCTCCAACAGCCAAAATCCAGTGTTCTTTGAGCTCGCGGAGACTCTTCGCTTACCCCAAAATGCAGTGGGAATATGCAAATTATCTCCTCAGGACTCCTCCCCTGGTTTACCGATGTCCTCTTTTCAGCTCCAACAGCCAAAATCCAGTGTTCTTTGAGCTCGCGGAGACTCTTCACTTACCTCAAAATGCAGTGGGAATATGCAAATTATCTCCTCAGGACTCCTCCCCTGTTTTACCGATGTCCTCTTTTCAGCTCCAACAGCCAAAATCCAGTGTTCTTTGAGCTCGCGGAGACTCTTCACTTACCCCAAAATGCAGTGGGAATATGCAAATTATCTCCTCAGGACTCCTCCCCTGGTTTATATACTCACCTTTTTTATTCCAACACCACCGCTCTTTGCTCGCAGCTGCCTCTCCCGGTGAAACTGGTCCCGGCAGCTTTGCCATCTTTTGGTCACTGTAAGCACTGTAACATAAATAAAATATTAAGGTCATTCTTGATTAGAAAAACAAACAATTTAAATGTACGTTGACATTTGTGCCCATTCTTACTTAAGGCATCCTGTTCTTTTTTGGAGCTGTGGGGATAATTTTGAAAATGTTCCCCACAAATCTGGCATGCTGTTCGCTCACATCCACATATCCCGCATCCCTGCTGTCCTATAATTCGGGATGCTGCTGTACCAAACACATGATGTGTGGCATATTCCTGTTTCCATGGGAGGGCGTGTATTGTTCCCAACTTTCTATTTATTACATCATTTGTGGGAATTGATGAGCGTCCTGGGTTGACGTTAACAAATTAGTTGAGATTGGATATATGCGTGCATTTTTTCCTGACAAAAATCGGAAGACACTCGCATGGTCTGAGTGCTGTCCGATTTTTTTCTTGCATCCATTGACGAGTCTTGTCCGAAATACACGGCAAAGCGCAGCATGCAGCGATTTTTTTTTCAGTCCGATTTCAGCTGAGAAATAAATCGCGGATGAGCTGTAACCCATTGATTAACATTGGTCAGAGTGCAATGCCATTTTGTATCACATTGCACTCGTCCTTTTTTCACGCAAATAAGTTTTCCACAGAACTTTATTAGCACCAACTGCTATCTCCTATCACAGTAATGGGAAAATCTGTTTTCACTGAAGACAATTTTTACCTGCGAATTGAGAATTTTGAGACAAAATGATCAGTCCTAGAGGAGAAAGGTGCAAATTTCTCTAATAAGATATATTACAAAGTTTCTTATTTTATGTATACTATTCATTTATTTACAAATTTTCAAGAAGTACTACAGGAAAATAAAGTTATATAAAGTTATCATTGAAAGAAATACAATTTATATTTCCCCTCAATTCTGCCGTAGAGATAACCTTAAGCTACCATTAAACTAAAATGTCACTTATGATGTATTTGAAAATGGGCAACCTCTGTTATCTTTTTGCAATGCTATCATGCAAATTCAGGATTATGTATAGTAGAATCAGGGGCGTAACGATCGTAGTCACAAAGGATGCAACTGTGTGGGGAAAAAGGGAGTCCCACCAACACCAATTTCACCTGGATGTGCGTCCTCAGGCGCACATTCAGGTGAAATGTATTGCGGCACTGAGACCCGTTGGCTTTCTGTGTTGCAATATATGCCACTGGCTATTTAGAGGCTGGCAGAAGATGTCGGATTGTGCATGGCAGTGACGTCATATGCTGCCCATGCCTGTATGCCAAAGTCAGCTACTGGAAGCTGCGTGGCGTGGGAGTAGGGGAAGGTGAGTAGAATAGTTTTTTTTTTTTAAAAATGTGCTTTAGAAGAACAGAAGGGGCCCAGAACAGGGACATTATACCAGGATGGGGGCATTATACCAGGATGGGGACATTATACCAGAGTGAGGGCATTATACCAGGATGGGGGCATTATACCAGGATGGGGGACATTATACCAGAGTGAGGGCATTATACCAGGATGGGGACATTATTCCAGGATGGGTGAAATTATCACAGGATGGGACATATTATACTAGAATATAAGAACAAATTGGAGGGCACCATCAACCAATAGGGATCAACATACGGCATGCCAAAATATACTGCTAAGCAAAAGGAAGAAAAGAAGCATGTGAGAATGCAGTGATCACCATATACAATGTTTAGATAATTACACATTTTATTAAAAATACATCATGGAACACCACAAAAATTGTTATTAAAACACAATTAAAAACCCAGTAGTCCTCACACTGAGTAAGTGCCCATCCAACAACACACCATCCCGACAAGTAAATATATAATAACACGCATCAAAGTTAAGACAGGAATAATTATTTCTGATCATCAATGTCCAACAAGCCCCAAGTTCCCTAGTGAAGGTCAGGGAAGAAAATGCATGCTGTAAGCGCAGGGCAGCACAACAGTGACTTAGTATACTGCAAATAGGTAAAAGCAGACAACCCAAATGAAAAGTATTTACAAGGGTAGGGCCTGCGCAAGGCAGTGTGATGCCCACATACCCAATACACAAACCTGCCAAGTAAAAGTCAATTAAAAAAAACCTGAGCAGCTCTTATCATACTTAGTCACAGCCAGACAAACACTAGCTGGTCACAGCATGCCCTGAAGAAAAAGACCTGATGGGGCACCAGAAGAAAAATCCTGGGGATGGTGTGGATGGGCAGGAACTGCCCTACACGTGTCGCCACAAAAGTGGCTTCGTCAGGGGCCTATACTCTACTTTCCCTAACGTCTCTATATATGTAAATGTCTTCATTTAAATTACAAACGGATCCCCATCAGCTGGAGCGGCCCAGAGTTCAATGCGGCGGGAGCGGAGGTGCGACCTCCGTACCGGAAGTGAAGAGGTTTGTATTCGCGCTGGTTAAAGCCGACTCAGGGCATGCGCAGGTATCAGCGGTACGCTGTGTCAGTGATGGGAGCGACGCTTTCACTACCATGGAAACAGTACTCAGTTCCGGCAAGCCTCCGCATGTCTAGTGCAGTACTGATCAATAAATAGGGTAAACACTCCAGGCATATCTAAGAGCAGCTATTGGTATGATCAAGCACACATAAGAGCTAGTGTTGAGCGAACATGCTCGACAGTGCTCGGTACTCGCCCGAGCATCACGCTACTCGGGATGTTCGGCGAGCACCGAGCATTTCCGGGTTACTCAGGCGGGAGCTCGGGTCTCCGCCCTGCATGTTTGGCGCTCTTTACAGAGCCAATGAACATGCAGGGATTGCCAGCCAGTCACTGAAATGCTGCAGCCATGTTGGTTGTGGGCATTACAGTGATTGGCTGGCCGCACAGCGTCACCTCGAGTATTTAAAACCGGGCGCCGCCATCTTGGACACAGTCGCTCCGGATTAGACAGTGTAGGGAGAGCGCTGCTGATTTAGGGAGAGATATAAACTGCGAAATAGTTAGTGTAGGGTCTGTAAAGGCTGGCAGATCAAACAAACAGTCCTTTTCAGGACTAATATCCATCCCAGATACCAGGCAGGCAGGCTGTATAGAAGACACAGTGGTTATACCAGCAAATGCTGCATTACAGTTTTGTGTGCTCCTGTTGCTGAAATTGCTGGACTTAGCACCAGGTGTCGGGGGCCAGGAAAAAATCCTTTTTTTTTCATCTAAATCCTCCTTTTTTTTCCTCCTTCACACTATACAAATACCCGTCTTATTAACCTTTTGGTGTGTCCCCCCCCCCCCCAAAAAAAAAAGCGTGTCTCTGATTTTACAGACACAAATATAACTGTTGAAAATAGTCTGGTGTAGGCTAGAGAAACAGAAGTGTTGTTTTGCACTTCCACGGCTCAAACCTCTGTATTATCCATTTTGGGCCATTTGTATCTAAAAAAAAAACAGTTTGAGTGTGTCGCTCACTGTTCAGCCGCAAATATCTCTATTTAAAAAAGTGTGGTATACTCCAGTAAACAATAACTGGGGTTTTGCCATCCCACGGTAAAAAATCTCTATTATTCAGGTTTTGGTAGTTTTTTCCATAAAGAAAAACAGTAGTGTCTCCTGACTGTTGTGACACAAAAATGTATCTGTTGAAAATAGTCTTGTGTAGGCCCGACATCCCAGTGTGGTTTCGCAGTTCCACCGGTCAAATCGCTGTACTATCCAGTTTTGGGCCTTTGGTATCTAAAAAAAAACAGTTTGAGTGTGTCGCTCACTGTTCAGCCGCAAATATCTCTATTTAAAAAAAGTGTGGTATACCCCAGTAAACAATAACTGTGGTTTTGCCATCCCACGGTAAAAAATCTCTATTATTCAGCTTTTGGTAGTTTTTTTCGTAAAGAAAAACAGTAGTGTCTCATGACTGTTGTGACACAAAAATATATCTGTTGAAAATATTCTTGTGTAGGCCCGACATCCCAGTGTGGTTTCGCAGTTCCACGGGTCAAATCGCTGTACTATCCAGTTTTGGGCCTTTGGTATCTAAAAAAAAAGCAGTTTAAGTGTGTCGCTCACTGTTCAGCCGCAGATATCTCTATTTAAAAAAGTGTGGTATACCCCAGTAAACAATAACTGTGGTTTTGCCATCCCACGGTAAAAAATCTCTATTATTCAGCTTTTGGTAGTTTTTTCCTTAAAGAAAAACAGTAGTGTCTCCTGACTGTTGTGACACAAAAATATATCTGTTGAAAATAGTCTTGTGTAGGCCCGACATCCCAGTGTGGTTTCGCAGTTCCACGGGTCAAATCGCTGTACTATCCAGTTTTGGGCCTTTGGTATCTAAAAAAAAAAGCAGTTTGAGTGTGTCGCTCACTGTTCAGCCGCAAATATCTCTATTTAAAAAGTGTGGTATACCCCAGTAAACAATAACTGTGGTTTTGCCATCCCACGGTAAAAAATCTCTATTATTCAGCTTTTGGTAGTTTTTTCCGTAAAGAAAAACAGTAGTGTCTCCTGACTGTTGTGACACAAAAATATATCTGTTGAAAATAGGCTTGTGCAGGCCCGACATCCCAGTGTGGTTTCGCAGTTCCACGGGTCAAATCGCTGTACTATCCAGTTTTGGGCCTTTGGTATCTAAAAAAAAAAGCAGTTTGAGTGTGTCGCTCACTGTTCAGCCGCAAATATCTCTATTTAAAAAGTGTGGTATACCCCATTAAACAATAACTGTCGTTTTGCCATCCCACGGTAAAAAATCTCTATTATTCAGCTTTTGGTAGTTTTTTCCGTAAAGAAAAACAGTAGTGTCTCCTGACTGTTGTGACACAAAAATATATCTGTTGAAAATAGGCTTGTGCAGGCCCGACATCCCAGTGTGGTTTCGCAGTTCCACGGGTCAAATCGCTGTACTATCCAGTTTTGGGCCTTTGGTATCTAAAAAAAAAGCAGTTTGAGTGTGTCGTTCACTGTTCAGCCGCAAATATCTCTATTTAAAAAATTGTGGTATACCCCAGTAGACAATAACTGTGGTTTTGCCATCCCACGGTAAAAAGTCTCTATTATTCAGGTTTTGGTAGTTTTTTTCGTAAAGAAAAACAGTAGTGTCTCCTGACTGTTGTGACACAAAAATATATCTGTTGAAAATAGTCTTGTGTAGGCCCGACATCCCAGTGTGGTTTCGCAGTTCCACGGGTCAAATCGCTGTACTATCCAGTTTTGGGCCTTTGGTAGCTAAAAAAAAAGCAGTTTGAGTGTGTCGCTCACTGTTCAGCCGCAAATATCTCTATTTAAAAAAGTGTGGTATACCCCAGTAAACAATAACTGTGGTTTTGCCATCCCATGGTAAAAAATCTCTATTATTCAGCTTTTGGTAGTTTATTCCGTAAAGAAAAACAGTAGTGTCTCCTGACTGTTGTGACACAAAAATATATCTGTTGAAAATAGTCTTGTGTAGGCCAGACATCTCAGTGTGGTTTCGCAGTTCCACGGGTCAAATCGCTGTACTATCCAGTTTTGGGCCTTTGGTATCTAAAAAAAAAGCAATTTGAGTGTGTCGCTCACTGTTCAGGCCGCAGATATCTCTATTTAAAAAAGTGTGGTATACCCCAGTAAACAATAACTGTGGTTTTCCTCTTCCACGGTTCTAATCTACTCTTTATTACCCTTTTTCCATTGATAGTGCAAGTGTAAGCTATTTTACTTCATTTACAATGGGCAAGGCGCGTGGCAAGGGACGTGGAAGTGGACGTTCTGGTGATGGTTCGTGCAGAGGACGGGGCCGTGGCCAAGGTGAAAATGTGACACAACCAACAGCCACATCTTCTCGCTCCCACTTCTTGACCAAATTACTAGGGAAGCACAGAACAACACCAGTATTGAGAACTGATCAGTGTGAACAGGTTATTAATTGGATAGCAGATAATACTTCCAGTTACCTGGGCACCACCACCTCTGGTCTGTCTTCCACACGGTCAACTCTTAGTAGCCGTGAGTCTCGAACGCATACTCCTCCTCACCCTGATGCTCCTTCCTCCCACCATGCCGATTGTCGTCAGACAGCAAGTGATCCCACACTTGGACACTCTGAAGAGCTGTTCACTGGTCCATTTCCATATTTGGGCCCCTCGCCTGATACGCTTGAAGTGGTGGAAGAGGAGATCTCATGTTGCGATGCCCAAATATTTGAACAGCCACGGCCACAGGAAGTCGACGTTGGCAATCTGTCACAAGAGGTGGACGATGACGAGACACAATTGCCAGGAAGTGAGGAGGAGGATCATGGTGCGCAAGTGGAAGAGGAGGAGGTGGTGGATGATCTAGTAACTGACCCAACGTGGAAGGAGGACATGCGGAGTGAGGCCAGCAGCACACAGGGGGAGGGAGGCAGAGTACCCCAACAGGCAGGAAGAAGCAGTGTGGTGGCCGCAGGCAGAAGGCAGGCAACCGTTCCCCGTAACACCAACACGAGGGACGTTGCCAGTACAAGCGGTAGGTCTTCCAGAGTCTGGAATTTTTTTAAAGACTCTGCTGATAACCCCAAAAAGGCCATATGTTCCACCTGCCATGCCAGCATCAGCAGGGGTGACAAAACTACCAGCCTGTCCACCACCAGCATGATCAGGCACGTGGCAGCAAAGCACCCGACTTTGTAGGGCGAAACCCAGGGTCCACGACCAGTGTCAGCGTGTGTCACCACTGCTTCTTCCACTGTTGTGCGTGCAATAGAACCCCCTGTTGTGTGTGCAAGGCAATCCCCTGTCCATACTGCATGTAAAGATGCCCCCTCCGCTCAGTCTTCACTTGTTATGGCAGTTTCTCAAGAAACAGCATCAACGTCCACGTCCACGTCCCACCACGGCGTTCAATTGTCCATATCCCAGACCTTTGAACGAAAGCGGAAATTCGCAACTAACGCCCCACATGCCACAGTCCTAAATTCGCACATTTCACAACTGCTTGCATTGGAAATGCTACCTTTTAGGCTGGTGGAGACGGAATCCTTCCGCAATCTTATGGCGGTGGCCGTCCCTCGGTACTCGGTCCCCAGCCGACACTATTTTGCCCGGTGTGCCATCCCCGCACTACACAAGCACGTGTCCCAAAGCATCTGACATGCCCACAACAACGCAGTTACTGGGAGAGTCCACCTGACAACGGACACGTGGACAAGTGCTTGTGGCCAAGGACGGTACATCTCTCTGACGGCACACTGGGTAAACATAGTGGAAGCCGGGACCCAGTCGGACCTTGGGACGGAACACATCCTCCCCACACCGAGGAATGCGGGCCCTATGTCAGTCAGAGTTGCCCCCACAGTGTACAGCTCCTGCGCATCCTCCTCCTCCTCCTCCTCATGTTCAGCCTCCATCTCAGATATCACCACATCAGTTACAAGCTGGAAGCATTGCAGTACTGCCTCCGCCAAGCGTCAACAGGCTGTGCTGAAACTCATAAGCTTAGGTGATAAACCTCACACTGCTTGTGAGTTGTGGACAGCTGTGAAAGAGCAGGCAGATCTATGGCTCAGACCGCTGAACCTACATCCCGGCATGGTCGTGTGTGACAATGGCCGTAACCTGGTGGCAGCTCTGAGGCGAGGTGAGATCACACACGTACCATCCGTGGCTCATGTGCTTAACCTCGTGGTTCAGCGGTTTCTTAAACCGTACCCCGAGTTGCCAGATCTGCTTGTGAAAGTACGCCGCCTGTCAGCTCATTTTCGCAAGTCGGCTACAGCTTCCGCCGCCCTTGCTGTGTTGCAGCAGCGTTTGCAGCTTCCGGCACACCGACTGGTGTGTGATGTCCCCACACATTGGAACTCTACCCTCCACATGTTGCAAAGGATTTGTGAGCAGAAGAGTGCAGTTGTGGAGGACCAGCTGCAACAAGGCCGTCGATATTCAGGTCAGACTCCACACATAAGACCTCAGGAGTGGACCTGGATGTCTGACATATGTACCATCCTGACAAACTTTAAGGAGGCCACCAAGATGGTGAGTGGCGATGACGCCATCATTAGTGTCAGCATCCCACTTGTCTGTCTTTTGCAACGCTCTCTGCAGAGAATTAAAGAGGAGGCATTGCAGCCAGAGTATGATGAGATGGATCAAGAAGCCGTAGCGGGCGATTACACACAGCCCAGCCTCATCTCATCCCAACATGCATTGGGGGACAATGAGGGAGAGGAGGAGGAGGAGGAGGAGGAGGAAGAACAGGAGCTGCTATCATGCGTTGTAGACGGTAGTACCTGTACAAGTGTCATACCGTCAGTTCAGCGTGGGTGGCCTGAGGACAGGGGGGAGGAGGAAGGGGAGGAGGACAGCATGGTCAGTTGTCATCTTGGTGAGGATACGGAAATCTTGCCCATTACCAGTCTGGCATGCATGGCTGACTTTATGTTACTCTGCCTTAACCGTGACCCTCGCGTTGTCAAAATGTTGGGTGACAGTCATTACTGGTTGGTGACACTTGTAGACCCCTGCTACAAGGAGAACTTTCACTCTCTTATTCCTGAGGTGGAGAGGTCTACAAAAATGGGGCAATACCAGAAGGCCCTTGCTGCAGAACTCTTAAAAAAATTCCCATCTGAACACGCTAGCGGCAGAGGTCACAGTTCGTTGCCCAACCAAGGCGTACAGGCGAGAGAGATGCAACTCCAATCCAGCAGAGGCAGGGGAACACTGTCAACGTTCTGGGACAGTTTTCTGACACCCGCCCAGCTTACAAGCCCTGAGGCGCGGGGTACTCTCACAAGGAGTGGAAAGTTTCAAAAGATGGTGAGGGAGTACCTTGCCGATCGTACAAGCGTCCTCCGTGATTCCTCTGTACCTTTTAATTAATGGGTATCCAAGCTGGACACTTGGAATGAACTCGCTCTGTACGCCTTGGAGCTCCTGGCCTGCCCTGCCGCTAGTGTGTTATCGGAGCGTGTTTTTAGTGCCGCTGGGGGAATTATAACTGATAAGCGCACTCGCCTGTCAACTGACAATGCTGACAAGCTGACCCTTATCAAAATAAACAAGGGCTGGATTGGGCCAGACTTCTCATCACCACCAAATGACAGCAGAGTAACATAAAGTCAAATCCACTGTGTTATTTCGGGAGGTGTATTCACATGCACCGCTTCACACCCACACATGGGTATACGCTTCCTCGTTTCGGCTGTTTAATCTTCTTCTCCTTATTCTCAGCCTCCACCACCACTATACCACCAGGGTGCCATCATTGCAAGTTCCTCCGTCCTTATTTTTGGCAGCATTTGCTTGCAAGGCATAAGCAAATATTATGGGACACCCACTCCCCAATAATGGGACTTATGTTTGTAATATGCTGTACTGCATGGCTCTTGTAAGGGGCATTGCAAGTTGCTCCGTCCTAATTTTTGGCAGCTTTTGCTTGGAAAGCATAAGTAAATACTCTGGGACACCCACTCCCCAATAATGGGACTTATGTTTGTAATATGCTGTACTGCATGGCTTTTGTAAGGGGCATTGCAAGTTGCTCCGTCCTAATTTTTGGCAGCTTTTGCTGGGAAAGCCTAAGCAAATACTATGGGACACCCACTCCCCAATAATGGGACTTATGTTTGTAATATGCTGTACTGCATGGCTCTTGTAAGGGGCATTGCAAGTTGCTCCATCCTAATTTTTGGCAGCTTTTGCTGGGAAAGCATAAGCAAATACTATGTGACACCCACTCCCCAATAATGGGACTTATGTTTGTAATATGCTGTACTGCATGGCTCTTGTAAGGGGCATTGCAAGTTGCTCCGTCCTAATTTTTGGCAGCTTTTGCTGGGAAAGCATAAGCAAATACTATGGGACACCCACTCCCCAATAATGGGACTTATGTTTGTAATATGCTATACTGTATGGCTCTTGTAAGGGGCATTGCAAGTTGCTCCGTCCTAATTTTTGGCAGCTTTTGCTGGGAAAGCATAAGCAAATACTATGTGACACCCAATCCCCAATAATGGGACTTATGTTTGTAATATGCTGTACTGCATGGCTCTTGTAAGGGGCATTGCAAGTTGCTCCATCCTAATTTTTGGCAGCTTTTGCTGGGAAAGCATAAGCAAATACTATGGGACACCCACTCCCCAATAATGGGACTTATGTTTGTAATATGCTGTACTTCATGGCTCTTGTAAGGGGCATTGCAAGTTGCTCCGTCCTAATTTTTGCCAGCTTTTGCTTGGAAAGCATAAGCAAATACCATGGGACACCCACTTCCCAATAATGGGACTTATGTTTGTAATATGCTGTACTGCATGTGACGCGCCCCCTGGGCCGTATGTACACGTGTGTGGGATACCCGGTGCCGGGTCTCTGGGGTCTGTAGTCTCCATGGCGGTGACCCGGTCCCGTGGCTCAGGCTGGTCGAACCAGTTGCAGTCTTTCTTAGGTTTTGAGGTTAATTGTCCGACTGCGCCACCCGTGGATTGCGGTCAGGGAGTACCACCGCTGCGAGGCAGACCGCTGAGGCTGGTGTTTTGTGCGCAGCAAAGAATGGGATAACTCCCCTCGGGAGGAGTATAGCCTCAGGGCAGTGAGTGTGGATGATGGGGTGATGGTGCACGAGCGCAGCAGGAATGACTCAGAGTCTTTGCAGTGCAGTTCAGGGTCTTTACTGATGATTATAAGGTAGACCTTCCCGGGAGTACTGGCTAGCATAAGAGGCCTGGTCAGTCTGTGAGCAAGCAGGAGTTCCCCTGGCCAGGTGGAGTTGTAGGCCTCCCCGTCTGTCTGCACTCTTCCTGGCTACCTTGCTGTAAGCGGGTAGAAGTAGCCCACGTCCCTGAGTGTACCGTGTAGTGCTCACCCGTATGGCTGGTGACTTGGGGCCTTCTGTTAGCCTCCGCTCCACGATAGCGGTGCTGGTCCCTTGCTTGTGACTGAGCCTCCGGGCTTCTATGGCCAGAGGACCTGAAATCCCCTGCCGGCTGGTTTCTGCTGCTGGATATATAAGTCCTCACAGCTTCGGACTCCTGTGTCCGGTTCCTATTGTCTTCTGCCAGGGTGAGCTCTGCTCAGCTTCCAGCCCCTGGTCTTTAGCTCCTAGCTCCTACAGAGCTCCTTGCTGTTACTTTCCCTTGCTCTCACTCTGACTCTGACTGTTCTCTGACTCACTCAACCCCGCCCCAGATCCAGTTTATAAGGGCAGAATTCTCCCCTCCCAGGATTGGGGCAGGAGGATGTTGCATGTTTAAGGGATCCTGACCAGGAAACCTCCCACTTGCTCTCCGACGTAATATCTCTATTACTGTGGTGACCAGACCCCTGGGATGCCACACATGGCTCTTGTAAGGGGCATTGCAGTTCCTCATAATTTTTGGAAAGCCTTCCATTCACTGCTTAGGCCAACAGTGCACGGGAGACCCAGTTGCTATAAATGGAAAAAAAGGTTTAGTTAACGCCCTCTGACCTCCATGTCATTTCCAAGGGGCATTGGAGTGGCTCGAAATTTTTGGTAGGCATTACACTCACTGTATGCCCTATAACTGTGTAGCCAAACCGCTCCTTTTGTTACAGAAACATATCCTACAAGACATATCTGGTTGACTGGCCTGATATTGATGTGAATGGTCCCTGTTCCTCCTGCTCTTTCTCCTTTGCCACTACCTCATCCATCATTTATCACCTGAAGCTTTGTTTTAACGGGAGTCATAGAACTTGGATAGTAGCAGGAAAACATCCAGCAATCCTCAGAGGAGGTAGGATATGCGCCAAAACGCTGACCACCTCAGGCCTAGCCGCTACTACATACATGCGCTTGCATTACAACAAAACAAAGCAGATGCTAACTTCTATCATCCTCATCATGCTCCTCACCTTGGCACTCTCAACTCCCCTGATGGAGAAGCCAGGGCCCACCGGAGGAGTCTGATAGTCCGGTGGGCTCGGCCAATGCTGCCCTAAAGCAGGCCAGGCTAAGAAAAGTGTGGGAAAGGTTACTGGGACAAATAGGGGTGGCTGGGGACCGAGTATGGACACCCGGCCACCCCCTGGAGGCTGGGGAGCAAGCGGGGACACCCGGCCACCAGGCGGCTGGGGACTGAGTATGAATACCAGGCTGCCGACACAGCCATGGCGTGGTGGCCAGATTCCGCCTCCACATGCCTAAAAGGCCCAATTTAAAGTGCAAGCAAGCAGTATGGTACTGCAGCCTGGGGGTGGGTGGGTGGCAGGCTGCATACTTGCGCTTGCATTGCAAGGAATGGGAGAGGTACAATTGAACACTGCCCTGGGGCAAGGACTTTAATGGGGATAGTTGCAAGTCTGCAACGACAGGTGCAAGGTGGGAGGCATCTTCGCATGTACCATGAACAGGGGTTTGGCATGCACACACTACAGCGGAATAGGCTCTCCTTCCCACTAAATGCACTGGGGAGGGCACAGGTAATGTTTTGGTATACGCGCTTAATCTTATGTATAAGGCACACCAGGACAAATATGGGCGGCTGGGGACTGAGTATGGATACCTCGCTGCCGAAGCAGCCATGAGGTAGTGGCCAGCTTCGGCCTCCTCCAAACTAAAAGGCCCCATTTCAAGTGCAAGCTAGCAGTATGGAATTGCAGTCTGGGGGTGGGTGGGTGGCAGGCTGCACACTTACACTTAAAAGAAAACATAGCAAATGCTAACTTCTGTCATCATCATCATGCTCCTCACCTTGGCACTCTCAACTCCACCGATGGAGAAGTCAGGGCCCACCGGAGGAGTCTGGTTCTCTGGTGGGCTCGTCCAATGCTGCCTAAAGCAGGCCGGGCTAAGAAAAGTGAGTGGGGGGATGTTCCAAGGAGAAATAGGGGCGGCTGGGGACCGTTTATGGACACCTGGCTGCCACCAGGCGGCTGGGGACCGTGTGCGGACACCCGGCCACGGGGTGGCTGGGGACCGAGTATGGACACCTGGCCGCCGGGCGGCTGGGTACTGAGTATGGATTCCAGGCCGCCAACACAGCCATGACGTGGTGGCCAGATTCCGCCTCCACAAGCCTAAAAGGCCCAATTTCAAGTTCAAGCAAGCAAGCAGTATGGTATTGCAGCCTGGGGGTGGGTGGGTGGCAGGCTGCATACTTGAGCTTGTATTGCAAGGAATGGGGGAGGTACAATTGAACACTGCCCTGGGACTAGAACTTGCATGGGGATAGTTGCAAGTCTGCATCTTCTGATGCGGTAAGGATCACTTATGATGGGCACACTTTTAGACAGTGACCTGGGAGTCAGAGATGCTTCCAGGGGTCTTCCCCATGCTGTTCCCTTGTCTTTTCAGCACTTTATGCATGTGTCACACAGCACATGGCCAGATAAGGTTGTAAAATGTTAAAATGACATTTCACGGTGAATGCATTTGTCATAGTTGAAAGCAATACAAAAGTGCAAAAACGCATAAAAATTGCTACTTGTGAACATAGCCGAAGGTGTTGAGGAGCATTTTTGTTTTTGGTCATTTATTTTAACTTATACACAAGTCTTTACCCTGGAAAGGATGTTCCTTAACATATTTCACAGGAAAAAAGTTTCACTTTCGTTTTTGAACGTTTTATTGTGAGCCTGTAAAAGTGGCTTAATACCTCTGACCACGTTGTTGACAGCAGTGACCTGGGGGTCAGAAATGCTTCCTGGGGCGATCCCCATGCTGTCCCCATGTCATTTGAGCACTGTCACTATCGTTTTGGGCACTTGTTAGGCTTTTAAAAGACTGCTGGGGGTGCCACCGCAAAAATGCTCGAGTCTCCCATAGACTAACATTGGGCTCGTTGCTCGGGTCGAGCACCCGAGTATCACGGCGAGCTCGGCCCGAGCTTCGAGCACCCGAGCATTTTAGTGCTCGCTCAACACTAATAAGAGCACATAACCATGACCAAGAGCACATAACAAAAGATTTTTTGTATAAGTGACTACTGAAAATAGATAGTCTAAACATATACACAAATTGCATCAACGGTCAAATACACGTATGTATTAAGGATCCTAACAAAGATGTTTAAGAGCACATAACTCAGCAGGTACTCTTATAATTTAGTCAAATACCAATGGGTGTTAGGTTGTGTGACCAGATAGAAAGTGCCAAATATATATATAATTAAATCATTAATATATGATTGTGCAAAAAATAGGTGCATCAAGCATGTATATCTGGCATTATTTGTCAGACACCTACATATTTTATCTATTATATTTTAAGAGTGCTCACAAATGCCTAGAAGCACATGACCGAAAGCAAGTCCGAATCATATTGACAAAATCTGTACACTAATAAATATTAGATCTTGAGGCCAATAAAGACGGCCCCAATATTTATGTGTACAATGAAGACCATCCTCATCTATCTGACACAGGGGATTTATTGCTATTCACCTATTGTAGAACAAAAATCACAGTGATTTATATGTCAAAGTCCAGTCTGGGAAGTCAAGGCAGCGGGTCCATACGTCCCTTTCTAATCCCCAATAGTAAAAGACATACACACATCAGGGAGTAAAAACTCCCTATATGTTGTTGCTGAAGCAAACTACAGGTGATAGTCTGCAGAAACACAGCAAACACTGCACAAGCTGCTAGGGCAATTGTACACACTTGACCCAATATTTGGGCATATTGAGGGCAATGCCCTACACACAGGGCTTAGGCTGGTACAGTCCACGCCCATGTGTGGGCAGCCCTTGGCTAATGCGCATGACAAGCACTTTAGTATCCTATCACGCTATTTTAGCCAACTAGAGATCCAGGTAAGTTTGATGTTAGAAATATAAGTGTGATATTGCTGAAAAAAAAATTCTTGCTAAACAATAACCTATGTGATATTGGAACAGAATAGAAAGTTCCTCTGGATGCGCCCAACAGAAAACACATTCTTGCTCCTCAAACATAGAAGAGTTTTTATATATATAATTATTATCCAATATAATGTATAATGCTGAGGTAGGATGATGAATTCATCCATCCTATAAGGTCAATTCATAATGTTGAACAAAATCAACCCAGTGAAACCAAACGCTGGGCCAAAAAGGCCCATACACCCTCCAAGGTGGGTACTGTTGATCATCAGAAATGGATACCATCTCAATAGCATTATATACTGGACAAAGGGCCATTAGAGACAATGTAAAGGGTCTCCCGTGAGAGAAAACCCGGCAATAGATATTAGTGGCTCCAAGGTGAGCATGCATGCATCGAGTTCCTATAAGTGTGATTCACGATAATCACTTTATTCCTCAGAAGGGCCTCAAATGTTCAGTTTCTGTCCCACGGGCACAAACTCCAACAAAAGATATGGATCCACCCAGTTTGTATAATTGTGGTTCATAATCATCACTTCTCAAATAGGGCTTCCGATATTCAGTTCCAGTCCCAGGAATGTAGATTTAGCACCACTGCGGAAAGTAAGAGCCCACTCGGTCCATATAGTTGTGATCCGTGATTATCAGGTAGTGCTTCCGATGTACAGTTTCAGTCCCACGAATGTGAGTTTAGCACCGCTATGGAAGATGTCAATCATGTGAATTCATGGAGTGAATGGAACCTATGTATAAGCATAAAGTTCTTAAGTCGCTAAAGGGCCCAACAGTCCTGTCCCAACACATATATGAGATATATATCAGGTTGAGGGAGATTATTACAAGAAAGAGCCAGGACGGCGGACATTACTACATGGGGGGTGAACACGTATGTCTTTATAGAATGCTACAAGAATGCTACAAGGGCCCATACATCTGACTAGCATGCAGGTGGGGACCCAGGTCCAAATTTTGCATTGGGACCCATTGGACTCTAGTAATACCACTGAGTAGAATAATGGACCATTTTATATGCATATATGTCGGTATTCCTAATTCATTTCTAATTCATGTTTATGCCCTGTACAAGTTCTAAGTAGAGATGAGCGGTGTTCGACTCGAACTGTTCGCCAATCTCAAATTCGAGCTGTTTTGGGCGGTAATCGAGCCGTTCGGCGCACACGAACAATTTGAAAAAAATTCGGCTGTTCGAGGTTATGTTCGATAACTGTTCGTGCACCAAAATCATAACTGGACTTTTTCTCAGTAATGCTGAAAATTAATGTTAATACGTAGTTTGAGTGTACAGCGGGGCGGGGGGAGGGGCAGGGGATGGATCTCTGCAGAAATAATGAAGATCTCCATTTTTTTTTCTATTTCCCGCATTTACAGTGGGGAGGTGCAATCTGTCAGCCTATCAGCAGCGCACACACGGAGTGAACTGCTTTTTTTCACACAAGCAAGGGCATGTGTCATTGGCAGTGTAAGTCACATGTCCTTGCCCTATAAGACCCAGCCATTTTCCCCGTCGCCACCATTTTCTCACTGCTGCAGCTGCGTGTTAGACGGCACCGCTGTTGCTGTGTGCGCTGTACTTTGTTAATTTCAAGCCAATTTTCGCACAAATCTACAGATAGCTTGGGAGTAGGGAATAGTTGTGATTGCAGTCCTTTTAAGGACTAGGTTACATCATTTCCTATGACTTTTATCAGGCAGGTCTGTGCTCTTAAATAGATAGGTTGGGAGTAAAGACTAATTGTAATTGCAGTCCTTTTCAGGGCTAGGTTACATCAGTTCCTATCACTTTTATCAGGCAGGTCTGTGCTCTTAAATAGATAGGTTGGGATTAAAGACTAATTGTAATTGCAGTCCTTTTGAGGGCTAGGTTACATCAGTTCCTATAACTTTTTGCCAGGCAGGTCTGTTTTAGTGCTATGCAAGTTTTTTTCACAGCATTTCGCTAAATCTAGCAAAGCAAATCCATTTTGGCCTCTTGCAGTGTGTGTTAGTCAGTGGAGTAGCCTATCTGTGTTGCAAGCTACACCACCTGTGCATAGAATACAAATTTTTTTACTGTACCTAGTGAAGTAAAACCATTTGGGCATGGCATCATTCTATTAGTCCATCTATACTAACCTCCACCAGGTGGCAAATTCAAAATCATTTTTATCTGCATCTAGCTCTGAAAAAATATTTTGGCTTGTAGCAGTGTGTGGGACTTGTTCTATTAGTCCATCTATACTAACCTCCACCAGGTTGCAAATTCAATATAATTTTTTTCTGCATCTAGCTCTGAAAAAATATTTTGGCTTGTAGCAGTGTGTGGGACTTGTTCTATTAGTCCATCTATACTAACCTCCACCAGGTTGCAAATTCAATATAATTTTTTTCTGCATCTAGCTCTGAAAAAATATTTCGGCTTGTAGCAGTGTGTGGGACTTGTTCTATTAGTCCATCTATACTAACCTCCACCAGGTTGCAAATTCAATATAATTTTTTTCTGCATCTAGCTCTGAAAAAATATTTCGGCTTGTATCAGTGTGTGGGACTTGTTCTATTAGTCCATCTATACTAACCTCCACCAGGTTGCAAATTCAATATAATTTTATTCTGCATCTAGCTCTGAAAAAATATTTCGGCTTGTATCAGTGTGTGGAACTTGTTCTAGTAGTCCATCTATACTAACCTCCACCAGGTTGCAAATTCAATAAAAAAAATTTCTGCATCTAGCTCGGAAAAAATATTTTGGCTTGTAGCAGTGTGTGGGACTTGTTCTATTAGTCCATCTATACTAACATCCACCAGGTTGCAAATTCAATATAATTTTTTTCTGCATCTAGCTCTGAAAAAATATTTCGGCTTGTAGCAGTGTGTGGGATTGTTCTATTAGTCCATCTATACTAACATCCACCAGGTTGCAAATTCAAAATAATTTTCATCTGCATCTAGCTCTGAAAAAATATTTCGGCTTGTAGCAGTGTGTGGGACTTTTTCTATTAGTCCATCTATACTAACCTCCACCAGGTTGCAAATTCAATATAATTTTTTTCTGCATCTAGCTCTGAAAAAATATTTCGGCTTGTAGCAGTGGGTGGGACTTGTTCTATTAGTCCATCTATACTAACCTCCACTAGGTTGCAAATTTAATATAATTTTTTTCTGCATCTAGCTCTGAAAACATATTTCGGCTTACAGCAGTGTGTGGGACTTGTTTTATTAGTCCATCTATACTAACCTCCAGCAGGTTGCAAATTCAATATAATTTTTTTCTGCATCTAGCTCTGGAAAAATATTTTGGCTTGTAGCAGTGTATGGTACTTGTTCTATTAGTCCATCTATACTAACCTCCACCAGGTTGCAAATTCATTATAATTTTTTTCTGCATCTAGCTCTGAAAAAATATTTCGGCTTGTATCAGTGTGTGGGACTTGTTCTATTAGTCCATCTATACTAACCTCCACCAGGTTGCAAATTCAATATAATTTTTTTCTGCATCTAGCTCTGAAAAAATATTTCGGCTTGTATCAGTGTGTGGGACTTGTTCTATTAGTCCATCTATACTAACCTCCACCAGGTTGCAAATTCAATATAATTTTTTTCTAAATCTAGCTCTGAAAAAATATTTTGGCTTGTAGCAGTGTGTGGGACTTTTTCTATTAGTCCATCTATACTAACCTCCACCAGGTTGCAAATTCAAAATAATTTTTTTCTGCCTCTAGCTCTGAAAAAATATTTCGGCTTGTAGCAGTGTGTGGGACTTGTTCTATTAGTCCATCTATACTAACATCCACCAGGTTGCAAATTCAATATAATTTTTTTCTGCATCTAGCTCTGAAAAAATATTTCAGCTTGTAGCAGTGTGTGGGACTTGTTCTATTAGTCCATCTATACTAACATCCACCAGGTTGCAAATTCAAAATAATTTTCATCTGCATCTAGCTCTGAAAAAATATTTCGGCTTGTAGCAGTGTGTGTGACTTGTTCTATTAGTCCATCTATACTAACCTCCACCAGGTTGCAAATTCAATATAATTTTTTTCTGCATCTAGCTCTGAAAAAATATTTCGGCTTGTAGCAGTGGGTGGGACTTGTTCTATTAGTCCATCTATACTAACCTCCACCAGGTTGCAAATTTAATATAATTTTTTTCTGCATCTAGCTCTGAAAACATATTTCGGCTTGCAGCAGTGTGTGGGACTTGTTTTATTAGTCCATCTATACTAACCTCCAGCAGGTTGCAAATTCAATATAATTTTTTTCTGCATCTAGCTCTGAAAAAATATTTCGGCTTGTAGCAGTGTATGGGACTTGTTCTATTAGTCCATCTATACTAACCTCCACCAGGTTGCAAATTTAATATAATTTTTTTCTGCATCTAGCTCTGAAAAAATATTTCGGCTTGTAGCAGTGGGTGGGACTTGTTCTATTAGTCCATCTATACTAACCTCCACCAGGTTGCAAATTCAATATAATTTTTTTCTGCATCTAGCTCTGAAAAAATATTTCGGCTTGTAGCAGTGGGTGGGACTTCTTCTATTAGTCCATCTATACTAACCTCCACCAGGTTGCAAATTTAATATAATTTTTTTCTGCATCTAGCTCTGAAAAAATATTTCGGCTTGTAGCAGTGGGTGTGACTTGTTCTATTAGTCCATCTATACTAACCTCCACCAGGTTGCAAATTTAATATAATTTTTTTCTGCATCTAGCTCTGAAAAAATATTTCGGCTTGTAGCAGTGTGTGGGACTTGTTCTATTAGTTCATCTATACTAACCTCCACCAGGTTGCAAATTCAAAATAATTTTTATCTGCATCTAGCTCTGAAAAAATATTTCGGCTTGTAGCAGTGTGTGGGACTTGTTCTATTAGTCCATCTATACTGACCTCCATCAGGTTGCAAATTCAAAATAATTTTTTTCTGCCTCTAGCTCTGAAAAAATATTTCGGCTTGTGGCAGTGTGTGGGACTTGTTCTATTAGTCCATCTATACTAACATCCACCAGGTTGCAAATTCAATATAATTTTTTTCTGCATCTAGCTCTGAAAAAATATTTCAGCTTGTAGCAGTGTGTGGGACTTGTTCTATTAGTCCATCTATACTAACATCCACCAGGTTGCAAATTCAAAATAATTTTCATCTGCATCTAGCTCTGAAAAAATATTTCGGCTTGTAGCAGTGTGCGTGACTTGTTCTATTAGTCCATCTATACTAACCTCCACCAGGTTGCAAATTCAATATAATTTTTTTCTGCACCTAGCTCTGAAAAAATATTTCGGCTTGTAGCAGTGGGTGGGACTTGTTCTATTAGTCCATCTATACTAACCTCCACCAGGTTGCAAATTTAATATAATTTTTTTCTGCATCTAGCTCTGAAAACATATTTCGGCTTGCAGCAGTGTGTGGGACTTGTTTTATTAGTCCATCTATACTAACCTCCAGCAGGTTGCAAATTCAATATAATTTTTTTCTGCATCTAGCTCTGAAAAAATATTTCGGCTTGTAGCAGTGTATGGGACTTGTTCTATTAGTCCATCTATACTAACCTCCACCAGGTTGCAAATTTAATATAATTTTTTTCTGCATCTAGCTCTGAAAAAATATTTTGGCTTGTAGCAGTGGGTGGGACTTGTTCTATTAGTCCATCTATACTAACCTCCACCAGGTTGCAAATTCAATATAATTTTTTTCTGCATCTAGCTCTGAAAAAATATTTCGGCTTGTAGCAGTGGGTGGGACTTGTTCTATTAGTCCATCTATACTAACCTCCACCAGGTTGCAAATTTAATATAATTTTTTTCTGCATCTAGCTCTGAAAAAATATTTCGGCTTGTAGCAGTGGGTGTGACTTGTTCTCTTAGTCCATCTATACTAACCTCCACCAGGTTGCAAATTTAATATGATTTTTTCCTGCATCTAGCTCTGAAAAAATATTTCGGCTTGTAGCAGTGTGTGGGACTTGTTCTATTAGTTCATCTATACTAACCTCCACCAGGTTGCAAATTCAAAATAATTTTTATCTGCATCTAGCTCTGAAAAATTTTTTCGGCTTGTAGCAGTGTGTGGGACTTGTTCTATTAGTCCATCTATACTGACCTCCATCAGGTTGCAAATTCAATATAATTTTTTTCTGCATCTAGCTCTGAAAAAATATTTCGGCTTGTAGCAGTGTGTGGGACTTGTTCTATTAGTCCATCTATACTAACCACCACCAGGTTGCAAATTAAAAATAATTTTTATCTGCATCTAGCTCTGAAAAAATATTTCAGCTTCTAGCAGTGTGTGGGACTTGTTCTATTAGTCCATCTATACTGACCTCCATCAGATTGCAAATTCTATATAATTTTTTTCTGCATCTAGCTCTGAAAAAATATTTCGGCTTGCAGCAGTGTGTGGGACTTGTTCTATTAGTCCATCTATACTAACCTCCACCAGGTTGCAAATTAAAAATAATTTTTATCTGCATCTAGCTCTGAAAAAATATTTCAGCTTCTAGCAGTGTGTGGGACTTGTTCTATTAGTCCATCTATACTGACCTCCATCAGGTTGCAAATTCAATATAATTTTTCTCTGCATCTAGCTCTGAAAAAATATTTCGTCTTGTAGCAGTGTGTGGGACTTGTTCTATTAGTCCATCTATACTAACCTCCACCAGGTTGCAAATTAAAAATAATTTTTATCTGCATCTAGCTCTGAAAAAATATTTCAGCTTCTAGCAGTGTGTGGGACTTGTTCTATTAGTCCATCTATACTAACCTCCACCAGGTTGCAAATTAAAAATAATTTTTTTCTGCATCTAGCTCTGAAAAAATATTTCAGCTTCTAGCAGTGTGTGGGACTTGTTCTATTAGTCCATCTATACTGACCTCCATCAGGTTGCAAATTCAATATAATTTTTTTCTGCATCTAGCTCTGAAAAAATATTTTGGGCTTGTAGCAGTGTGTGGTACTCATTGTATTAAGCCATCTATACCAAGCTCCACTAGCTTTGAAATTAGTAATAATTTTTAGCTGCATCTAGCCCATAATTTTTCTTCCCAATAGTGGTAGCAATAGAAATATGGGGCGCGCGCCTGGCTAACAAAAATATACGCTTCATACCAAAAAAGACCAGCCTAGCGCATTGCATTAATAAGATGGCATCATCGTCTCTCCCAGTGCTAGGTCTACTACGCCGGCTAGCATTCCTGTGCCTAAAACACAATTTATAGGTCCGCGCTAGCCACTATGCTGAGGGGTCTAAAGCTGCTGCTAACGCTTTATAACAATTCAATTGGCAGATTTTCACAGAGCTCTTCCCCAACGCCCACCCATCGGGCAACAGTTGCCCACCCTCCCTATGGGATCTAGTGGCGAATAGTTGATGCCATTAATCAGAGCGTCAGTTGCCCCGTCGACGTGGCAAGCATACGGTAAGGCATGGGAAGAGTGGACACGACTAATAGCAGGCAGACGGGTTGACCAATGTGAACAAGCCAGATCACAAGTCACCATAGAATTTCTCCACCAGCTAATGATGAGGGGCATATCAGGGGCGTCAGCGCAGCGGTGTCTGACCGGAGTAGCATTTCCCTTCCAACTACTGAATTGGGGAGATGTGACAAAGATTCATCATCAGACAATCCATAAAAGGGTGGAAAGGGGTCAGCCAAGTCAGGAGTGTAGACGTCCCGTCCCGTGTCACTAAAACTGATTTCTCACATCATATCCCTAACACCATTAACATGACACTCACAATTTGAAGCAACACTACTGTCTACTGCATTTGTGATCGCCTTCTTCGAGGCGCTATGCATAAGCGAATTAGTCCCTAAATCCAAAATTACCACCAGTGGAGGCTTATTACACCAGGACGTAGTCATAGCCAATAATGCAATACGTCTACGCATACACCAATTGAAAACGGTTCCAGCGGGCAGGGGCACTTGGGTACTTCTACAACCCACAAACGGTACACTGAGTCAGGTAACAATAGTAAAAACATATCTAACCATCAGATCACAAAGAAATTTCTTCCTATCACACATTGATGGAACGCCATTATCAAGATACCAGTTCCAAGCTATATTTAATAAATACATGACATCGGCAGGGAACCACCCCAAAGATTACGGGACACACTCATTTCGCATAGGCGCGGCCACGGAAGCAGCAAGAGCAGGACTGTCAGAAACGGAAGTTCAGAGGATAGGGAGATGGCGATCCACGTGTTTGGCGAGATACATAAGACCGGACTTGTTATCCTAACGTGGTTTGTTTCTTTTACAGGTGACGCTAAGCCAACAGTGTCGGTGATAGGCCACTCGTATATATATTGGGCAGAAAAAAGGGCAAAAGTCCGCCCAGGCGGGAGGAAATTAGAGTTTCATAACACATATTTCAACTGGAGAGGTATTAGAGGCCTGCTATGGCCACAGGTACTAATGGAGGTAATCAAGGTAGGGAGAGAGGCAAGAGGTCTGGTCATCTTAGTTATACAGGCCGGGGGAAACAACCTAGGTCATCACAAGAGTGCATAACTAATGGCAATAATGAAACTAGACACTGAGCGCTTCAGAGAATTTTTCACAAAACTATAGTATGGTCAGAGATTGTGCCGATAGCGGTATGGCAAGGTGCGCGAGACATCACGGCCATCGAACGGACAAGGCGGGTAATAAATATTTGGATGACAAAATTTAGAAGAGACAGAGGCGGTGTAGTGATATGACACCGACAACTGGAAGGAGATAAAGCAGGCCTCATACGGCCCGACGGTGTTCACTTAATGGATATTGGACTGGACATATTCCTGTCAGGACTCCAGGATGGAGTGGAACAAGCGTTAAGAGTGATGGGTGGGGGTCAGAGTCCTACATACGAGTACGCAGGATCCTCCGTGGCCTGGAAATAGAAAGGACATGTTGGAGAGTTACACTTGTTGGCCAACTTGCCGGAGTGGAGACCCAGGGCATGCTGCAACAAGCTGAATTATTTTAGAAATAAAATGCCTTTCTAATGGAATAAGTATAAAGAATTAATAAAGCTGTGACCGATCCTCACCCATCCAGTTGTAAGAGTTACATTATTGTATTGTCAAGGAAAGGGGGGCGGTAGGGGGGCTGAGCGTCTGGGTTTGGTTGGGGGTCCCCACAGTCTGCCTAGGCTAGATGCAGTTATTAATTCTATGCTGACTAGCAGACACTGAAGATTTGGAGCAGACCTCTGAGCAAACAGCTCTTCAGACTCAACCATCTGTGTTACCCCAAGCCATAGTGTCTGTAGTTTCTTACAGTTAAAAGGGGGGGAGGGGGAGCGACCCAACCCACCTGGAATTGACGATGCCAACGTCACATAAGACACAGCAAGGGGACACCAAAAAGAGTCTCCATTTTTTCCCAAAATTGTGGCACAGACACCACTTAACATTAGAACGCATACCTGGGGCTTCGCAGGCCCGCCCTGTTAATTGTTTTCTATTTTCTGCAAGATTACTTTAGTTAGAATTTTGAAACTCTAGGTATTCTTCATGTATATAGTTGTTTGTCATTTGAGTTTGAGTTATTCCATGTTATTTGCACACGGGCCTAAAAGGTCTCAGGTATGTGAAAGTGTAGATTTTTATGGTCATGCGTTCTAGGGTTAAGTGGCATCAATTGCCCCACAGTTGCTTAAAACGGTTGGTGAGGTGATTTTACCAAATCCTCAAACTTTTAGTCTCCCCAGGATGACACAGGGGTAGAAAAGTCCTTGCGAATCCATGATTTGTTCATATTTATGAACGTGAGTCTGTCTACATTCTCAGTGGACAGCCGCGTGCGCTTATTTGTCAGCACACCACCAGCAGCGCTGAACACACGTTCAGAGAGAACGCTGGCTGCAGGGCATGACAAGATCTCCAAGGCGTGAGTGGCGAGCTCCAGCCATTTTTCCAGATTGGAATCCCAAAATGAGCAAGGGTCCAGTGACACAGACATGGCTTCAATGTTCACTTGGAGATACTCCTGTACCATCCTCTCTAGGCGTTGACTATGTGTCAGACTTCTTGTCTCCTCTGGCCTTGCAAAGGATGGTCTAAAAAAGTGGTGAAACGATTCCACAAAATTGCTGTTACCAGCAGATACTGTGTTACTGTTACGGTTTGAGTGATGAAGACTCGACAGTCCCACGGTTGGCAAGTTAGAACTGTGAGATTCACTTCGTGCACCACTGGTGTTTTGTGGAAAAGCACATGTAAGATTCTGCAACAGCGTCTGCAGATACTCCTGCATGCGTAAATACCTTTTTATGGCAGGAATTATTTCTGCAAATTTACTTTTGTACCGGGGCATCTAAGAGTGTGGCAACCAGTAGTTGGGATTACTTCGAATTCTGACAATCCGAGGGACATGTTGCAGGTAGTGCAGCAAGAAGGCACTCATGTGTCTTGCGCATCCAAGAGGACCAAGTCCTTGTTGTGTTGGTAGCGAGGTAAGAATCATGCTTCCTTCCTCTGCCCTCTACCCCCAACCTCGCACAACAGAAATGTGATCAAGATCTCCCTAATCTGATGAGTCTTCCATGCCCATCGCCAGTTCGTCCTCCACTTCTTCCTCGGCTCCTGCACCTTCCTCAACAGTTTGGCTGCTACCATGCGCCCTGGTTAATCCCTCTCCCCCACCCTCCTATGCCTGCCGCCTTGGTGCTGCCGACCGTCTGGATCTTGGAGATGTTATCCCTTCCGCATACGACTCCTCCTCTACTTCCTCCACCTCCTCTTGTCCCACCACCTGACTCTGAATTCTGTTTAATGTGTGCTCCAGCATGTAAATCACCGGAATAGTCATGCTGATAATGGCATCGTCGTCAGCACTGAACATCTTCGTCGCCATTTCAAAACTGTGCAGAAGGGTGTGTGGCGCCCCTGAGGGTTCAGTCGCCGCAGAGTTACTGCATCTCACCCAGAGGTGTGGTATCTCACCCTCAGGTAAGGAAGGCGTATGGCTCGGGACCCTAACACCTGCATCCAACACATACCCGCATTGGGGGTAGGGCGAGATTGCTCCCAAGGGAGAGCACAGTCCCAGGTCCCTAGCTGGCGGGAGGGTCCTATGTAGTGGGTGCTTAGGGGAGCAGCTTAATGGAGCACATGACAGGGAGAGTATAAATAGGAAGCCATCTTAGAAAGAGCAAGCCAGTCAGAGGAGGAAAAGTGACAGGAGCAGAGGCTCTGCATGAGCTCTGCTCCGGAGGCGGGCCTAGCCTGGGAGGCCCAGGACTGAAGGAGAGAAGAGAGGAGTGGGAGCAGGAAGGCTCCAGGATCCAAAGGGACCCTAGGGGTACGGGCCGTGCAGAAGGCCACCCGTACTCCCGCTGCTACCAGGAGGTAGAGGGGTCAGGCCAGATAAGGGGAACAAGCGGAGAAACAGCAAGGCTCAACTAGAAACTGGAGGCTGCAGAATTTCATGTACTGCAGGCCAAAGTCCACACCAGTCTCACTAAGAAGGTAGCCACATAGTACCCAGGGGACGGAACACACGTCGCCCGCCAAGGCCCGAGGATACCGGATAGAAGTGTCACTGGGTGTGAGGTGCAGGGAGAAGGCCAGAGAAAGGACACACAGAAGGGGGTCCTGCTAAGTACTCCGGAGCTATCTGGGGGTGGACTGAGCCCCTCACTGAGTATGCACAGCATGACGGGGAAGATTGCTCTGGTACCTGTAATCTGGACTGCAACAACTGTGAGTAAAGATCTTGGGACTGCATCACACGGACTCTGTGTTCTTTACTGACTCGCTGCACTACAACCACACTGCCCTGAAGCTACACTCTTCCTGTGGGGAGTAATAATACCATTGCTGCAAAACCACCAGCTTCAGAGGACTGTTCCGCAGCGGCGGCCCCTTTGGCCGCACTCCACAGGTAGCGTAGTCGAACATTATAAAACGCATATATACAAATTAACCTTGGATTGACCGCCTTGGGTCACGGACCGGGTCACCGCCACAGTGACTACAACCCCCAGCGTCTACCGGCCCGGCTCCGGGTACCCCACGGCCCAGGGGGCGCGTCAACTTCATAGGTCCCTGATCTGAGACTACTCCTGCAGCGTGATTTGCCCCACCTCTGGATCTCGTTGGCCCAGGCTATACGTCAGAACGTATTGCACCAGGGCTTGTCGGTGCTGCCACAGTCGCTGCAACATGTGCAGAGTTGAATTCCGCCGTGTCGGCACATCGCATTTCAGCCGGTGAACTGGCAGGCCCAACGACTTCTGTAGAGATGTAAGTCGCTGAGCTGCGGGATGCAAACGGCGGAAGTGAGCACACAGCGACCGTGCCCACTGCAGAAAGCCATCTAGTCCGGGATAGTGGGCTAAAAATTGATGGACAACCAGGTTCAACACGTGAGCCATACAAGGCACGTGCGTGACATTGCCCCGGCGAAGGGCCGCACCCAGGTTTGCAGCATTGTCGCACACGGCCTTCCCTGGTTGCAGGTCCAGTGGAGACCACCATTCATGAAACTGGGTCTCCAGAGCTGACCACAACTCCTCAGCTGTGTGACTCACATTTCCCAGACATTTCAAAGTAAACACTGATGCCGTTGAGCCCTGCCGCCAGCATAGTAAGGAGGTGTGCAGGATTCCTTCTGCGCAGTTAGAAAGCAGGTGGCATTACCAGACAGGCTTTGGGTGCAGGTGGAGGACCGAGAGGAGGTTGAGGAGGCAGAAGCAGTGAAGGAACTTCGAGATAAAGAGGATTGATGCACAACTCATGGGGATGGTAAGACTTGGACAGCAGCCCCTTGTCCTGCTGTCACCATAGTTACCCAGTGCCCAGTCAGCGACATGTAACGCCCCTGTCCATGCCTACTCGTCCAAGTGTCTGTGGTGAAATGCACCCTGTCACACACAGAGTTTCTCAAAGAAGCGGTGATGTTGCGTGCGACATGCTGGTGTAGCGCAGACACACGTTTCTTTGAGAAGTAGTGGCGACTGGGCATCTGGTACTGGGGCACTGCGACGGACATAAGGTCTCGAAAATCCTCTGTGTCTTCCAGGCAGAAAGGCAGCATTTCTGTAGCCAACAGATTGCAGATGGTGAAATTCAACCTCTTAGCTTTGTCATGGCTAGGAGGAAATGGTCTTTTACTTTTCCACATCTGAGGGACCGAGGGCTGGCTGTTGTGCTTAGACGGGGTTGAGTAGGGTGTCCCCGGCAAACTGCCGGTCTGTGAGGAAGATGCAGGCGGACATGTTAGGTTGCCTTGATCCAAAGGTGGTGCTCTCGATGTCGGAGAGCGCTCAACACCAGCAGGTGTTTCCACTTCCCAATGAACTGACGACCTGCCAATCACACTGGCTGTTGAGGGTAAAGAGGTGGCAGGTCTGCGTCCAAAAACATGTGTGACTGCTGTCCCCCCAGTCACAGAGGATGAAGAGGCCGCGGATGCACAAGATGGGGCAGACGGTGGTTGGCCCGGCCCGCTAGGCCGCATTGTAGCACAGTGAGCTTCCCACTGCAACTTATGCTTCATATCCATGTGACGGTACATGCATGAAGTACTCAAACTATGGATTTTTTGGCCTCTACTTAGCTTTTGGTGACAAATATTACAGATAACACGAGTTGGGTCATCCTTATCGATCGGAAAAAATGCCCAGGCTATGCAAGGCTTAGAGCCCATGCGACCTGAAGAGCCACTACGACTTGTGGTCAGAGGCAGAGTTGTGGTTGAGGATGCAGTTGTTGATGTGCTTCCAGTTCTCCATCTCTGTCCAGGAAGGCGCAACCTAGCCTCATCGTCAATAGCATCTGTGACGCCCCGCTGCGCTTGGTATCACAGATCCTAGAAGAGTGCATTGATGGAATCCTCCACAAGAGGCCCTCATAAACATTCACACATCTCCACCTTCCACCTCAGACCAGCAGAGGGAGCCCGTTAGGGATATAAATAGGGAAGGTGGAGCTAGGCAGTTCAGTTCCTCTGAAGAGTTCCTGTAGTAGAGAAGCCTAAGAGAGGTCAGTCTGCAGTGGAGCTCAGTCTAGTCTAGAGAACTCAGTTAATAGTTCAGCAGTGGAGCACGAGGCTCCTGCTAGCTAGATTCAGCGAGCCCAGATAGAGCTTAAGGTGTGCCGGCGCCATAAGATCGGTGAAGCGCGGCAAGCTGCCGTTAGTGTGTACAGCCTAGTGAGGGCCCGAGTAGGCCAAAGGCGAGTGGCGAGTTAGTACATAAGGGGCAGAGGAGCTTAACCAGCTCACCCCGAAGCATTTACCGGACACCGGATCCGAGCTTACCGGGATCTCTATGACCCAGTAAGGCATAACCGGAATCCCTGGAGAACTACAAGTCCCAGGATCGCTAAGGTGCTGACACGTAACAGAGCCAGGAGACGCTTAGGCCCCGCATACTGGGAGCGTGAACTCCAAGAGAAGGCCCTACCACAAGGTCAGCCAGCGCAGGACAGAGACAAAGTTAGGCCTTGCTCCAGGCAGGTCATAAACTTACTACGCAGAGGCAAGAAACAGGAGGCCCTACACCCGCTCATTGGGGAGGATCCTGATATGGACCCTTCACCCTACAGTGCTCTGGAATATGTCTGAATTTCCACCAATAAAAGGTACTGAAGTGACTACCGTGTCCGTTCCCGTTCTTGCTCTGACCCAGCTGGGTCTCGCCTTTCCTGCATTCCCCCTGCATACGCTGCCCTGAGACCTAGCTCCACCTGTGGGGAGCTATAGCATCGAGCTGCCTTATCACCGGCCTCAGTGGACTGCTGCAGCGCTGGTGCTTCTCACCAGATACCACAGGTGGCATCACGAACTCTTATAAAATTAACAATTATCCACCCTTTTAAAGAGTGACCCCAGGGTACGGGCCAGGGAGCCGACCACCGCGAAATCCCCAAGGCCAGGCAAAGGCCCGGGTACCGAGTCATCCCCATCCCCTGGGCTAATCACATCCTCCTCCACCTCCTCTGCTGACCTCATCGACTGGCTGACTGTGGGTTGGCAGTAAGTGGGATCTCCAACCTCGTCATCATCACCCTGTGTGTTCTCACACCCGTCGTCCTCAGAGCCAACCTCTTCCTGCCCTGACTGAAAAGTCAAGTTGTCGCTCCAATCAGGTATTTGAGTCTCATCATCGTCTTCATCATTGTCTCCACCAACAGGAGTTACAGTTTGGGAACGAGGGTCTACATTATGCTCAGAACCTTCATCTGGTCCTGGATCCGACTTATAAAGATTCTGGGCATCAGTGCAGATCATTTCCTCGTCTGGATTCACAGAAGCTCTGGAGTAGACCTCCGTTTCCCAGGCTATAGTATGAGTAAACAGCTGTGCAGACTCAACCATCTGTGTAACCTCATACTCAGACGGGCAGCTGGAGACTTGGGAGCTGTGAGGAAGCAAGTGCGATTGGGGTGACACCTCTGAGGACTGAAGTATTTGTGATGCTGAAGTTGAGGTGGAGGAGAGCCCACTTGAAGGAGCACTTGATATCCATTGAAGCACCTGCTGTTTTTGTGCCTCATCTGGAATTTGTAGCGATGGGCGTGTCCGTAAGAAAGGGATCGTATCACATTGTCCACGAAAAGAAGTAGACATCTTAGTTTGGCTGGAAGATGGCCTTTCTTCTGCAGATGTTACCCCCCCTACCGCGGGGGGGCTCGACCCACCAGCGGACAGGCATCAGTATTGGGAGAGGGGGGCTGGCCGTCAGGGTCCACCGCGGCTGTGGCACAAACCCGGCGACACGGAGGTCACACGGGCAGGAATGGACTGGCTTCGCACTTTTTTGGTTTTAGAAGGGCATGACATGCCTATATCTGCGTCTCCCCCTCCTTTTACTCCTCCACCTCTTTTCTTTTCGCATGATTATATGTACTTGTCACTTTTCCATGTGTTAGTTGTGTCTTCTGAGCAGTTTGTCAGCTTTTGGACACCTTTGAAGGTGTTTTCTATGTGTTTCTATGTGTTTTTGTTTGCCTGCCATTGGTTTTAACGGTGTTCGAAGGTGTTCGACGAACAGTTCGACGAACAGTTCGGCGAACATACGGGTGTTCGACGAACCGAACCGAACTCGAACACTACGGGGGTGGCTCAACACTTGTTCTAAGTTAAATTTACAACTAGACATTTTGAATTTACTTAGCAATATGTAACCCATCTAGGAATTTGAAACCTCAAACAACTATAGTTGTTGCATTATGTTGCATTATGTGTTTTACTTTTTTTTATTGCCAAGTTGAGCAATCTAGTTGACCTAAAACTGAATATGACCATAGCTGCATTTATCTCCATGACTTGAATACCATAAATTTCACCCTTAAATGGCTCAGTAACACAGTTCAGCTATCAAACATAGAAGAATGATGGTTAACATGATAATATACTCAATTTTTTTGGGCAGTATATTTATGAGCTATTGTTTGACATAGTTTACAACTGTCCTGCATTTTTTTTTAGGAAGAATTGCCCCCAACAACTACATTACCAGTTTTTATTAAATTGACCATTATTGAATCCATTAATTCCATTGATAATAGCTTATATATCAATCTCACTTATGTTTGCTCAGTGCTTCCCTTCAGCTTTGGTAGCTACAAACAACGTCCTGACAATGGCCAGCTGGGGCCAATCCTAGACTTTGCCTGGAGCTGAAATAAGGCTAAAGCTGCTAAAGAGGAGCTGGAAGAAGTGAGTAATTATAGGAGTTGGTTGTGGGGTCTGAATTATGAGTATTGTCTAAGGCCTGAAATGTAGTGTCTGAAATATTGATGCTATTTTGAGTAATTTCCTTCCTTTATACTGTATTATATGTCTTAAAGGGGTTGTCAGGTCCAAACTGATAAGTCTGCAATCACTCTGTGTGACTGCTGGAATATGGGATCCAGTTTTGGACTCCACATTTTAAAAAGGATATTCGGAAGTTAGAGTCAGTTCAAAAGTGGCAACTAGATTATTACAAGGGATGGAAGGCCTCTCATATGATGAGAGGTTGAAAAAGTTGGGCTTGTTCAGCTTAGAAAAACGACGCTTCAGAAGAGATCTCATTTATATGTAGAAATATATGTGTGGTCAGTACAAAGGACTGGCATATGACTTATTCCTTCCAAAGACCATACTAAGGACCAGGGGTCACTCTTTACGGGTGGAAGAAAAGCGATTCTGGTACCTAAACAGGAAAGGGTTCTTTACAGTCAGAGCAGTCAGACTGTGGAATGCCGACCGCAAAAGGTAGTAATGTCCGACACTATAACAATTTTCAAAAAAGGGCTGGACGATTTCCTCGATACACATAAGATTGTGGGCTACAGTTAAATTAGGCAAAATATTACACCTATAGTAGTACATTTAATACGATAATAGTAATTACAAAACTAGTATCATAATTAGGTTTGATCCAGGGTTCTTGGACTGGACTAATCGCCTTTTTTCTGGGTCAAGAAGAAATTTTTCCCCGTGATGCAAATTGGCTGAAGGTGTCCTGGGGTTTTTGCCTTCTTGTGGATCAACAGATTTAGGCATAGGGATTTTAGTAATACCATTACTAGAATCACAAGAGTAATACAAAATATAAAACTAATTAAAAAATTATAAACTGATTCATTTTTAATTGTAATAGTGCAGCAATAATAAAAATGGTGATAATACATTTGTGAGGCCAAGTCCCAGTAAGTTAGTGTAGTGTTGGTATGGGGAGTACAATTGGGGGAGAAAGGTTGAACTGGATGGAGCTAGGTCTTTATTCAACCTACGTTACTATGTTACTATGCTTGCAGACTTATGAATCCCCTCAGCGTACGCACTGTGTGCTGTGGGGACTCGCTGATTTCTGACCCGGGACAGGAGGGTATATATGCATTATACAAACTCCAGACCAGTGGGTGTGGCCTCACTCCATACACTTATATTAAGCGAGGCCACGCCCCATCTAGTAGCTTGGCCGGCCAGTGAGCGTGGCCTACTAGAGAGCACGGCCTCACTCCACACAACTGTATGAAGACTGGCCGGGAGTATGTAGAACTCATACATACCCTCCAGTCCCGGCTCAGAAATGAGTGAATCCCAACAGCACACAGTGCATGCGCTGGGTCAATTCATAAGTCTGCAGTCACACAGAGTGACTGCAGACTTATCGATTTAAACCGGACAACCCCTTTAAGCCTCTTGATGCGCCCCCTGGGCCGTGGAGTACCCGGTGCCGGGCCGGTAGATGCTGGGGGTTGTAGTCACAGTGGCGGTGACCCGGTCCGTGACCCAGGGCGGTCAATCCAAGGGGAATTGTATATGGGTTTTATTAAAGAGTCCGACTGCGCCACCTGTGGAGTGCGGCTAAAGGGGGCCGCCGCTGTGGAACAGTCCTCTGAAGCTGGTGGTATTGCAGCAAGGGTATTATTACTCCCCACAGGAAGAGTTAGCTTCAGGGCAGTATGTGGATGTTGGTGGTTGTGCTGGGCGCTGTAGTGCAGTGAGGGATGGCGCAGCAAGGAACACAGAGACAAGATAGTGCAGTCCCAGGGTCTTTACTCACAGTTGTTGCAGTCCAGATTACAGAGCTCAATGTAATTGCCCATGTCGTTCTGTGCTTACTCAGTAAGGGGCTCAGTCCACCCCAAGATAGCTCCGGAGTACTTATCAAGACCCCCTTCTGTGTCCTTTCTCTGGCCTCTTCTCTGCACCTCACACCTAGTGACTCCAATCCAGTACCCGCGGGCCTTGGCGGGCGACGTCTGTTCCGTCCCCTGGGTCCTATGTGGCTACCTTCTCGGTGAGACTGGTGTGGACTTGTGGCTACAGGACCTAAAGTTCTGCAGCCTCCGGTTTCTAGCTGAGACTTGCAATCTTCTACTAGTTGAGGGACCCGGTTCCCTTCTGATGGCCTGACCCCTCCACCTCCCGGTAGATTCGGGCGTACGGGTGGCCTCCAGCACTGCCCATACCCCTGGGATCCCTTCTGTTCCTGGAGCCTTCCTGCTCCCTCTCCTCTCTGACTCTCTCCTCTGGAGCAGAGCTCATACAGAGCCTCTGCTCCTGTCACTTCTCCTCCTCTGACTGAACTCACTGATCTAAGATGGTTCCCTCTTTTATACAGCTTCCTTTCAAGTGCTCCCCTGATCTATGTCCTACACCTACACCCACTACATAGTTCACCTTTACTGTGGTTCCCCCCACTCCAGCCAGGGACCAGGGACTGTGTTCTCCTGTAGGAGCAATCTCGCCCTGCCCTCTGAAATGTGGTGTAGTGAATGCAGATGTAAGGGTCCTGAGCTGTGTAAGGTGCCCCAGCGAGGTAGTCGTGGGCGAGCTGTAGCCCCCTCTCGCTCTGGCACCCTACAGACAATTCGTGTCCTCCCTCTGATGTGTGGCTGTGTATGTGGGGCTCTCCACTTACTTCAAACCATCCGATCGCGGCTGTCTCCAGGCATTTCTCTTCTGGGACCAGGGCAGCAATAAATTCAGAGGACACGAGGTTCTTAACCATAACTTGGACTTTACTTGGGGAAGAGGAATATGTACAATATTTACAGGCAGATATAATGGATAAGGTCCGACAGGTTATTATCTCCCTCACAGGCGCTGGCAACATCTTCAGCCCTGGTTCCCTCTTTAAGTGAAGCATCTCTGTGACTCTATCTCTAGCCCAAGAGACACTTCTGCAATACCAACAGTGTTTTGGATCCGATATCTCCCCCACGTCTTAGCCTGGAGTCCTATTTATCTTCCTCTGCTACCTGCAGACTAGAAGTGCCCCGGGTCCTCAATATCTCCGTTGAGTTTCTCCGGCCGGCTAACAGGACTCTTGCGTAGGGAGACTTTTACACTGGTGATCCCACTGTCTGTGGGTATGGAGCTCCCGTCTACCCTAGCAGCCACCATATAGTCAGGCTGCCCGTACAGTTCACTGTCCTATCTCTTACTACTCATCACTTCCTGCTTCTGGAAACTAAGCAGAGATTTTCGTAATGTGCCCACCCTCTGTGGACTGTCATCTTACAGCATTAACCCCATCACTGTCTGTAACACTGCTAGCCGACTCAATCTAACATCTGCACCCAGGACAGTGGCATCTTGTGGCTGATTACAGGTACTGCAGCCCACAAGGCATTATGCCAGAACCAAGCTCTACAACACTCAAGGCTTGGTCAGGGCACTAAGTTCCCCCTCTTCTCTACTGACTGGACCACTGATGCTAACCTCTTAGCTTGGTCTACCAACAGTCCTGAGAGGTTTAACTACGGGAACACTCCCTTTAACTACTTCAGTGCCAAAAGGAAGGCTACGTCCTTCCCCACTTTACAGCTGTACTCCTTCCTTACCTGAGGGTGAGATACCACACCTCTGGGTGAGATGCAGTACCTCTGTGGCGACTGAACCCTCAGGGGCGCCACACTCTCATACAGCGAAATCAGATTTCATACTTTGACCTGATTAGGGGCAACACCCCAAAACACCATGTTTGCAAACAGATTCTGGTTTGACCATTATCCTAAGCCAAATGGCAAGGCTCATTAAATGATCAATATTGGCTTTTAGGATTGCTACTTCCAATAGGTGGCACTAAAGTTCAAGTCAGCTTCCTCTCTGAAGAGGCAATTTACTTATATAGTTAAAGAATGTTCAAGTATACTGAAATTCTGGCTGCAAATATTACCACATCTAGCTAAAATGTTTTAATATATTCTTAAAGATACATACAATGTCATATCAGTGTGATTGCAGAAGCGTGTGTTAAAAATAAACTTCACTTACAGAAAGGGAAGCAAACCCATTCATTTCTCTCCATTCAAAGCCAGTATCAAACAGCAGGAGCAATATTCTGTACTAATGTAATCCTTTATTATTGGCTGAAAAGAACTCTATCCTTTCAAAAAGTATTCTGAGATTTTCCATTTTCTACTTTTGTTTTAGCCAAGGGATTATTCTTGTTTCTCCCATAAGACTCTCAACACATAATGGAAGCAATTAGTCAAGAGGCCCAGAGGGATGAAGGCTTGTCAAGGGATGATGATTAGCACAGCCATGTGTGACCAAACTATCATCCCTTGTAAAATTGCAGTGCACTATAAACAATTTGCCTTTAAGTACGTCTCCCACTGTCTTATATCAACATTGAACATGTGTGTACTGTATATGTGTGATAATGCATTGAAATGGAAATGCATGAATAGTTTGTTTAGCACATTTTTCTAGATACCTAGTAATAGAATTGATTTTGTCTGTTTATGTAATTACAAATTTTGTTTCATGCAGTTGGTACTGTGTATGAAAACAGGAGACAGACATAGTGAACACCACTCTTCTAGGTCGCCATCAATCTCTGTGCACCTGACATTTGACTAGCAAGTCGTATGGCTATCTGGGCTGAATCTGTGTCAAAATGTTGAATGGTGTGGGTTTAAGGACTAGTACCCCCACTTTAATCTTGTGTCAGGCAGCCCTTAAATGGATAAAAACCCTGGAATGATGCATTTATGCTTCTTTAAGAGGAATCACAAGTAATGACTCTCTCAATAGATAATCATTTTATGTGGTTGAATAAATTTGGACATGGAACATAAGAATCTAAACTGAAGTTAAAAGCCAAATCCAAAATAAAATAGAAAATAGCGAGTAATCAGAAGCATGAAAATACAGAAAGAAATCAAGAACAGCGATCAAAATAGATAATAAATATTAAGAGAGGATACTATACAATAAGGGAGAACACTATGTAAGAACAATCAGACCTATACATCATAAGGGAGAATCTAATGTAATAAGGAATCTAAGGGGTAATGTCTTTTCCTGTGGAGAGTGTGATGGTGTATGGAGACTTTTAGACCATGCAATGCTCCTCTGAGAAATTAAATATGCAAATTGCCACTGTAGACAGAAAGAGGACTTGAACTCTCGTGTTACCTATTGGAAGTAGCAATCCTAGAAGTTAGTAGCAACCCTTTAATGAGCCTTTCCACATGACTTACTATAAAAGTCAAACCAGATGTTCTCTTTGGAAACACGTGTTTTAGGGTGTTTGAAAATTACATATTTAATTTTCCAGAGGAAGATTGCATGGCCTTTAAGTTTCCTTAAACTGGCATGGCACTCTCCACAGGGAGAGACATGACCGCTTAGACTCAGGTAAGATGACTTCCATCCAGTTAATTCAGACCTCTTGCTTTGTACTGATGAAAGGCAAACACCATGAAAGATGTGTTTGAAAATATAGTGTCTTCTGATTTGGCTTTTATTAGTGTTGAGCGAGCACTAAAATGCTCGGGTGCTCGAAGCTCGGGCCGAGCTCGCCGTGATACTTGGGTGCTCGACCCGAGCAACAAGCCCAATGTTAGTCTATGGGAGACCTGAGCATTTTTGCGGCGGCACCCCGGAAGTCTTTTAAAAGCCTAACAAGTGCCAAAACGATAGTGAAAGTGCTCAAATGACATGGACGTGGAGTTCAGAGTGGTTTAACAAGACGGTTTGAATGCCCCTTGGAAGAGACGTGGAGGTCACAGTAGCTTAACAAGACGGTTTTAATGCCCCTCTGAAAAGTGGTGAAGGTCCCAGTAGCTTAACAAATCACTTTTAATGCCCCTCAGAAGAGACGTGGAGGTCCCAGTAGCTTAACAAGACGCTTTAAATGCCCCTCGGAAAAGTGGTGGAGGTCCCAGTAGCTTAACAAGACGCTTTTAATGCCCCTCAGAATAGACGTGGAGGTCCCAGTAGCTTAACAAGACGCTTTTAATGCCCCTCGGAAAAGTGTAGGTCACAGTAGCTTAACAAGATGCTTTTAATGCCCCTCAGAAGAGACGTGGAGGTCCCAGTAGCTTAACAAGACGCTTTTAATGCCTCTCAGAAGAGACGTGGAGGTCCCAGTAGCTTAATAAGACGGTTTGAATGCCCCTTGAAAGAGACGTGGAGGTCCCAGTGGCTTAACAAGCCGGTTTTAATGCCCCTCGGAATAGTGGTGGAGGTCCCAGTAGCTTAACAAGACGCTTTCAATGCCCCTCAGAAGAGATGTGGAGGTCCCAGTAGCTTAACAAGATGGTTTGAATGCCCCTTGGAAGAGACATGGAGGTCCCAGTAGATAAACAAGACGGTTTTAATGCCCCTCGGAAAAGTGGTGGAGGTCCCAGTAGCTTAACAAGACGCTTTTAATGCCCCTCGGAAAAGTGGTGGAAGTCACAGTAGCTTAACAAGACACTTTTAATGCCCCTCAGACGAGACGTGGAGGTCCCAGTAGCTTAACAAGACGGTTTGAATGCCCCTTGGAAGAGACGTGGAGGTTCCAGTAGCTTAACAAGATGGTTTTAATGCCCCTCGGAAAAGTGGTGGAGGTCCCAGTAGCTTAACAAGATGCTTTTAATGCCCTTCGGAAAAGTGGTGGAGGTCACAGTAGCTTAACAAGAAGCTTTTAATGCCCCTCAGAGGAGACGTGGAGGTCCCAGTAGCTTAAAAAGACGGTTTGAATGATCCTTGGAAGAGACGTGGAGGTCCCAGTAGCTTAACAAGACGGTTTTAATGCCCCTCGGAAAAGTGGTGGAGGTCCCAGTAGCTTAACAAGATGCTTTTAATGCCCCTCAGAAGAGACGTGGAGGTCCCAGTAGCTTAACAAGACGCTTTTAATGCCACTCGGAAAATTGGTTGAGGTCGCAGTAGCTTAACAAGACGCTTTTAATGCCCCTTACAAGAGCCATACAGAAAAGCATCTTAAAAACATTATTCCCATTATTGGGGAGTGTGTCTCCCATAGTGTTTGCTTGTGCTTTCCAAGAAAAAGCTGCCAAAAATTAGGACGGAGGAACTTGCAATGCCCCTTACAAGAGTCATGCAGTACAGCATATTACAAACATTATTCCCATGATTGGGGAGTGGGTCTCCCATATTATTTGCTAATGCCTTCCAAGCAAAAGCTGCCAAAAATTAGAACAGAGGAACTTGCAATGCCCCTTACAAGAGCCATACAGTACAGCATCTTAAAAATATTATTCCCATTATTGGGGAGTGGGTCTCCCACAGTCTTTGCTTGTGCTTTCCAAGAAAAAGCTGACAAAAATAAGGACAGAGGAACTTTCAATAATGGCAACACGGACCACGGTCACCCTGGTGGTATAGTGGTGGTGGAGGCTGAGGATAAGGAGAAGAACATAAAACAGCCGAAAAGAGGAAGTTTATACCCATGTGTGGGTGTGAAGCGGTGCATGTGAATACACCTCCCGAAAAAACACAGTGGATTTTACTTTATGTTACTCTGCTGTCATTTGGTGGTGATGAGAAGTCTGGCCCAATCCAGCCCTTGTTCATTTTGATAAGGGTCAGCTTGTCAGCATTGTCAGTTGACAGGCGAATGCGCTTATCAGTTATAATTCCCCCAGCGGCACTAAAAACACGCTCCGATAACACGCTAGCGGAAGGGCAGGCCAGGACCTCCAAGGCATACAGAGCGAGTTCATTCCAAGGGTCCAGCTTGGATACCCATTAATTAAAAGGCACAGAGGAATCACGGAGGATGCTGGTACGGTCGGCAAGGTACTCCCTCACTATCTTTGAAACTTTCCACTCCTTGTGAGAGTACCGCACGCCTCAGGGCCTGTAAGCTGGGGGGTCTCAGAAAACTGTCCCAGAACGTTAACAGTGTTCCCCTGCCTCTGCTGGATTGGAGTTGCCTCTCTCTCGCTTGTACGCCTTGGTTGGTCAACGAACTGTGACCTCTGCAGCTAGCGTGTTCAGATGGGAACTTTTTTAACAGTTTTTCAGCAAGGGCCTTCTGGTACTGCCCCATTTTTGTAGACCTCTCCACCTCAGGAATAAGAGAGTGAAAGTTCTCCTTGTAGCGGGGGTCTAAAAGTGTCACCAACCAGTAATGACTGTCACCCAACATTTTGACAACGCGAGGGTCACGGTTAAGGCAGCGTAACATAAAGTCAGCCATGCATGCCTGACTAGTAACGGGCAAGACTGCCATGTCCTCACCAAGATGACGACTGACCATGCTCTCCTCCTCCTCCTCCCCCTCCTCCCCCAGTCCTCAGGCCACCCACGCTGAACCGACGGTATGACAGTTGTACAGGTACTACCGTCTACAGGGCATGATACAAGCTCCTGTTCTTCCTCCTCCTCCTCCTCCTCCCTCCCTGTGTGTAATCGACTGCTACGGCTTCTTGATCCATCTCATCATACTCTGGCTGCAATGCCTCCTCTTTAATTCTCTGCAGAGAGCGTTGCAAAAGACAGACAAGTGGAATGCTGACGCTAATGATGGCGTCATTGCCACTCACCATCTGGGTGGACTCCTCAAAGTTTGTCAAGATGGTGCAAATGTCAAACATCCAGGTCCACTCCTGAGGTCTTATGTGTGGAGTCTGACCTTAATATCGATGGCCTTGTTGCAGCTGGTACTCCACAACTGCTCTCTTCTGCTCACAAAACCTTTGCAACATGTGGAGGGTAGAGTTCCAACGTGTGGGGACATCACACACCAGTCGGTGTGACGGAAGCTGCAAACGCTGCTGCAACACAGCAAGGGCGGCGGAAGCTGTAGCCAACTTTGGAAAATGAGCTGACAGGCGGTGTACTTTGACGAGCAGATCTGGCAACTCGGGGTACGATTTAAGAAACCGCTGAACCACGAGGTTAAGCACATGAGCCAGGCATGGTACGTGTGTGATCTCACCTCGCCTCAGAGCCGCCACCAGGTTACGGCCATTGTCACACACGACCATGCCTGGATGTAGGTTCAGCGGTCTCAGCCACAGATCTGCCTGCTCTTTCACTGCTGTCCACAACTCACAAGCAGTGTGAGGTTTCTCACCTAAGCTTATGAGTTTCAGCACAGCCTGTTGCCGCTTGGCGGAGGCAGTACTACAGTGCTTCCAGCTTGTAACTGATGTGGTGATATTTGAGATGGAGGCTGAACATGAGGAGGAGGAGTAGGATGATGCGCAGGAGCTGTACACTGTGGGGGAAACTCTGACTGACATAGGGCCCGCAATCCTCGGTGTGGGGAGGATGTGTTCCGTCCCAAGGTCCAACTGGGTCCCGGCTTCCACTATGTTTACCCAGTGTGTCATCAGGGAGATGTACCATCCCTGGCCACAAGCACTTGTCCACGTGTCCGATGTCAGTTGGACTCTCCCAGTAACTGCGTTGTTGAGGGCACGGCAGATGGTTTGGGCCACGTGCTTGTGTAATGCGGGGATGGCACACCGGGCAAAATAGTGTCGGCTGGGGACCGAGTACCGAGGGACGGCCAACGCCATAAGTTTGCGGAAGGATTCCATCTCCACCAGCCTAAAAGGCAGCATTTCCAACGCAAGCAGTCGTGAAATGTGCGAATTTAGGACTGTGGCCTGTGGGGCGTTAGCTGCGAATTTCCGCTTTCGTTCAAAGGTCTGGGATATGGACAATTGAACGCTGCGGTGGGACGTGGATGTTGACGTTGATGCTATTTCTTGAGAAACTGCCATAACAAGTGAAGACTGAGAGGAGGGGGCATCTTTGCATGCAGTATGGACAGGGGATTGCCTTGCACACACAACAGGGGATTCTATTGCACGCATAACAGTGGAAGTAGCAGTGGTGACACCCGCTGACACTGGTCGCGGACCCTGGGGTTCGCCCGACAAAGTTGGTTGCTTTGCTGCCATGTGCCTGATCATGCTGGTGGTGGTCAGGCTGGTAGTTTTGTCACCCCTGCTGATGCTGGCATGGCAGGTGGTACAAATGGCCTTTTTGGGTTATCAGCAGAGCCTTTAAAAAAATTCCAGACTCTGGAAGACCTACCGGTTGTACTGACAACATCCCTCGTGTTGGTGTTACGGGGAACGGTTGCCTGCCTTCTGTCTGCGGCCACCACACTGCTTCTTCCTGCCTGTTGGGGTACTCTGCCTCCCTCCCCCTGTGTGCTGCAGGCCTCACACTGCATGTCCTCCTGCCATGTTGGGTCAGTTACTAGATCATCCACCACCTCCTCCTCTTCCACTTGCGCACTACGATCCTCCTCCTCACTTCCTGGCAATTGTGTCTCGTCATCGTCCACCTCTTGTGACAAATTGCCAGCGTCGACTTCTTGTGGCCGTGGCTGTTCAAATATTTGGGCATCGCTACATGGGATCTCCTCTTCCACCACTTCAAGCGGAGCAGGCGAGGGGCACAAATCTGGAAATGGACCAGTGAACTGCTCTTCAGAGTGTCCAAGTGTGGGATCAGTTGCTGTCTGACGACACTCGGCATGGTGGGAGGAAGGAGCATCAGGGTGAGGAGGAGTATGCGGTCGAGACTCACAGCTACTAACAGTCAACCGTGTGGAAGACAGGCCGGAGGTGGTGGTGCCCAGGTAACTGGAAGTATTATCTGCTATCCAATTAATAACCTGCTCACACTGATCAGTTTGCAATACTGGTGTTGTTCTGTGCTTCCCTAGTAATTCGGTCAAGAAGTGGGAGCGAGAAGATGTGGCTGTTGGTTGTGGCACATTTTCACCTTGGCCACGGCCCCGTCCTCTGCACGCACCATCACCAGAATGTCCACTTCCACATCCCTTGCCATTCTCCTTGCCCATTGTAAAGGAAGTAAAATAGCTTACACTCGCACTATCAATGGGAAAAGGATAATAAAAAGTAGATTAGTACCGTTGTAGAGGAAAACCACAGTTCTATTTCTCTTGCCTACACCCGACTCTTTTAAACAATCTGAACAATCAGGGAGAAAATATTTCTGTTTTTCTTTACAGAAAAAATACCAAAAGCTGAATAATAGAGATTTCTTACCGTGGAACAGCAAAACCACAGTTATAATTTACTGGTGTATGTAGACCAGACTTGTTTAGATATATATGTATATTTGCAGCTAAACAGTGAGCGACACACTCAAACTGTTTTTTTTAGATACAAATGGCCCAAAAGTGGATAATACAGAGGTTTGAACCGTGGAACTGCAAAACCACACTTGCATTTCTCGGGCCTACACCAGACTATTTTCAACAGATATATTTGTGTCTGAACAATCAGGAGACACTATTTTTTTTTACTGCAAAAAATGCCAAAAGAAGGATAATAGAGATTTTTTACCGTGGAACAGCAAAACCACAGTTATAGTTTACTGGTGTATACCAGACTTTTTTAAATATATATATATTTGTGGTTGAACAGTGAGTGACACACTCAAACTGTTTTTTTTAGATACAAATGGCCCAAAAGTGGATAATACAGAGGTTTGAACCGTGGAACTGGAAAACCACACTTGTATTTCTCGGGCCTACACCAGACTGTTTTCAACAGATATATTTGTGTCTTAACAATCAGGAGACACTATTGTTTATTTTTTACGGCCAAAAATTGCGAAAAGCAGGATAATACAGAGATTTGACCCGTGGAACTGCAAAACCACACTTGTATTTCTCGGGCCTGCAACAGACTATTTTCAACAGATATATTTGCGTCTTAACAATCAGGAGACACTATTTATTTTTACTGCAAAAAATGCTAAAAGAAGGATAATAGAGATTTTTTACCGTGGAACAGCAAAACCACAGTTATAATTTACTGGTGTATACCAGACTTTTTTAAATATATATATATTTGCGGCTGAACAGTGAGCGACACACTCAAGCTGTTTTTTTTAGATACAAATTGCCCAAAAGTGGATAATACAGGGGTTTGAACCGTGGAACTGCAAAACCACACTTGTATTTCTCGGGCCTACACCAGACTATTTTCAACAGATATATTTGTGTCTGAACAATCAGGAGACACTATTTATTTTTTACGGCAAAAAATGCCAAAAGCAGGATAATAGAGATTTTTTACCGTGGAACAGCAAAACCACAGCTATAATTTACTGGTGTATACCAGACTTTTTAAAATATATATATATTTGCGGCTGAACAGTGAGCGACACACTCAAACTGTTTTTTTTAGATACAAATGGCCAAAAAGTGGATAATACAGAGGTTTGAACCGTGGAACTGCAAAACCACACTTGTATTCTTTGGGCCTACACCAGATTATTTTCAACAGATATATTTGTGTCTGAACAATCAGGAGACACTATTATTTATTTTTTACGGCAAAAAATTGCAAAAAGCAGGATAATACAGAGATTTGACCCGTGGAACTGCAAAACCACACTTGTATTTCTTGGGCCTACACCAGACTATTTTCAACAGATATATTTGTGTCTGAAAAATCAGGGAGACACTATTATTATTTTTCTTACGGCAAAAAATGCCAAGTGCAGGATAATAGAGATTTTTTACCGTGGAACAACAAAAGCACACTTCTGTCTCTCTGGCCTACTCCAGACTATTTTCAACAGATATATTTGTGTCTGAAAAATGAGGGAGACACTATTATTATTTTTTTTACGGCAAAAAATGCCAAAAACAGGATAACAGAGATTTTTTACCGTGGAACAGCAAAACCACAGTTATAATTCACTGGTGTATACCAGACTTTTTTAAATATATATATTTGCGGCTGAACAGTGAGCGACACACTCAAACTGTTTTTTTTTAGATACAAATGGCCCATGGAACTGCAAAACCACACTTCTATTTCTCTGGCCTACACCAGACTATTTTCAACGGATATATTTGTGTCTGAAAAATCAGAGACACACTTTTTTGGGGGGGAGTGGGGGGGACACCAAATGGTTAACAAGACGGGTATTTGTACAGTGTGAAGGAGGAAAAAAAATGAGGATTTAGATGAAAAAAAAGGATTTTTCCTGGCCCCCGAGACCTGGAGCTAAGTCCAGCAATTTCAGCAACAGGAGCACACAGGACTGTAATGCAGCGTTTGCTGGTATAAAAACTGCATCTCCTATACAGCCTGCCTGCCTGCCTGATATCTGGGATGGATATTAGTCCGGAGAAGGACTGTTTGTTTGATCTGGCAGCCTTTACAGACCCTACACTAACTATTTTGCAGGATATATCTCTCCCTAAATCAGCAGCGCTGTCCCTACACTGTCTGATCCGGAGCAACTGTGTCCAAGATGGCGGCGCCCGGATTTAAATACTCGAGGTGACGCTGTGTTGCCAGCCAATCACTGTAATGCCCACAACCAACATGGCTGCGGCATTACAGTGACTGGCTGGCAATCCCTGCATGTTCATTGGCTCTGTAAAGAGCGCCAAACATGCAGGGCGGAGAACCGAGCTCCCGCCCGAGTAACCCGGAAATGCTCGGTGCTCGCCGAACATCCCGAGTAGCGTGATGCTCGGGCGAGTACCGAGCAGTGTCGAGCATGCTCGCTCAACACTAGCTTTTATCCTAAGTCATGTGGCAATGCTCATTACAGTATCATTGATACTGACTTTTAGGAATGCTGCTTCCAATAGGTAGCACTAGAGTTCAAGTCCTCTCTTTAGAGGAAATTAACATATGCATTATTGACTAGTGCTATACATAACAAGGGAAGATGGTATGCAATAACAGGATGGTGCTATACATAATAAGAGAGAATGCTATATGAAAATGGAATAACACTATTTATAAGGAGAGAAAATGCATTATAATAACAAGTCAGAGCTATGTAATACAAAAACAGAGACCCGCATAATTTAGAAAAAATGGGATAGGTATCCGATGATCAATGCCGATTCCTAACCACTAGTGTTGAGCGAGCATGCTCGACACTGCTCTGTACTCGCCCGAGCATCACGCTACTCGGGATGATCGGTGAGCACCGAGCATTTCCGGGTTACTCGGGCGGGAGCTCGGTTCTCCGCCCTGCATGTTTTGCGCTCTTTACAGAGCCAATGAACATGCAGGGATTGCCAGCCAGTCAGTGTAATACCGGAGCCATGTTGTTTGTGGGCATTATAGTGATTGGCTAGCCGCACAGCGTCACCTCGAGTATTTAAAACCGGGCGCCGCCATCTTGGACACAGTCGCTCCGGATCAGACAGTGTAGGGACAGCGCTGCTGATTTAGGGAGAGATATATCCTGTGAAATAGTTAGTGTATGGTCTGTAAAGGCTGCCAGATCAAACAAACAGTCCTTCTCAGGACTAATATCCATCCCAGATATCAGGCAGGCAGGCTGTATAGGAGACGCAGTGGTTATACCAGCAAACGCTGCATTACAGTCCTGTGTGCTCCTGTTGCTGAAATTGTTGGATTTAGCTCCAGGTCTCGGGGGCCAGGAAAATCCTTTTTTTTTCATCTAAATACTCTTTTTTTTTTTCCTCCTTCACACTTTACAAATACCCATCTTATTAACCTTTTGGTCCCCCCCCACCCCACCCAAAAAAAGTGTGTCTCTGATTTTTCAGACACAAATATATCTGTTGAAAATAGTCTGGTGTAGGTTAGAGAAATAGAAGTGTGGTTTTGCAGTTCCATGGTTCAAACCTCTGTATTATCCACTTTTGGGCCATTTGTATCTAAAAAAACAGTTAGAGTGTGTCGATCACTGTTCAGTCGCAAATATATATATTTAAAAAAGTCTGGTATACACCAGTAAATTGTAACTGTGGTTTTGCTGTTCCACGGTAAAAAATCTCTATTATCCTGCTTTTGGCATTTTTTGCCGTAAAATAAAAACTAATAGAGTCTCCCTGATTGTTCAGACACAAATATATCTGTTAAAAATAGTCTGGTGTAGGCCCAAGAAATACAAGTGTGGTTTTGCAGTTCCATGGGTCAAATCTCTGTATTATCCTGCTTTTTTGCATTTTTTGCCGTAAAGAAAAACAGTAGTGTCTCCTGATTGTTCAGACACAAATATATCTGTTGAAAATAGTCTGGTGTAGGCCCAAGAAATACAAGTGTGGTTTTGCAGTTCCATGGGTCAAATCTCTGTATTATCCTGCTTTTTTGCATTTTTTGCTGTAAAGAAAAACAGTAGTGTTTCCTGATTGTTCAGACACACATATATCTGTTGAAAATAGTCTGGTGTAGGCCAGAGAAATACAAGTGTGGTTTTGCAGTTCCACGGGTCAAATCTCTGTACTATCCTGCTTTCTTTCATTTTTTGCAGTAAAGAAAAACAGTAGTGTCTCCTGATTGTTCAGACACAAATATATCTGTTGAAAATAGTCTGGTGTAGGCCCGAGAAATACAAGTGTGGTTTTGCAGTTCCACGGGTCAAATCTCTGTATTATCCTGCTTTTTTGCTTTTTTTCCTGTAAAGAAAAACAGTATTGTCTCCCGATTGTTCAGACACAAATATATCTGTTGAAAATAGTCTGGTGTAGGCCCGAGAAATGCAAGTGTGGTTTTGCAGTTCCACGGGTCAAATCTCTGTATTATCCTGCTTTTCTGCATTTTTTGCCGTAAAGAAAAACCGTAGTGTTTCCTGATTGTTTAGACACAAATATATCTGTTGAAAATAGTCTGGTGTAGGCCCGAGAAATACAAGTGTGGTTTTGTAGTTCCCCGGGTCAAATCTCTGTATTATCCTACTTTTTGCATATTTTGCTGTAAAGAAAAACAGTAGTGTCTCCTGATTGTTCAGACACAAATGTATCAGTTGAAAATAGTCTGGTGTAGACCCAAGAAATACAAGTGTGGTTTTGCAGTTCCACGGGTCAAATCTCTGTATTATCCTGCTTTTTTGCATTTTTTGCCGCAAAGAAAAACAGTAGTGTCTCCTGATTGTGCAGACACAAATATATATATTGAAAATAGTCTTGTGTAGGACCGAGAAATACAAGTGTGGTTTTGCAGTTCCACGGTTCAAACCTCTGTATTATCCACTTTTGGGCCATTTTTACCTAAAAAAACAGTTTGAGCGTGTCGCTCACTGTTCAGCCGCAAATATATCTATTTAAAATTTTCTGGTATACCCCAGTAAACAATAACTGTGGTTTTGCCATTCCACGGGAAAAAAATCTCTATTATTCAGCTTTTGGTATTTTTTCCGTAAAGAAAAACAGTAATAGTTTCTCTCTGATTGTTCAGATTGTTTAAAAGAGTCGGGTGTAGGCCAGAGAAATAGAACTGTGGTTTTCCTCTTCCACGGTTCTAATCTACTTTTTGTTACACTTTTTCCATTGATAGTGCGAGTGTAAGCTATTTTACTTCCTTTGCAATGGGCAAGGCGCGTGGCAAGGAAAGTGGAATTGGACGTTCTGGTTATGGTGCGTGCAGAGGACGGGGCCGTGGCCAAGGTGAAAACGTGCCACAATCAACAGCCACATCTTCTCGCTCCCACTTCTTGACCGAATTACTAGGGAAGCACACTACAACACCAGTATTGAGAACTGATCAGTGTGAACAGGTTATTAATTGGATAGCAGATAATACTTCCAGTTACCTGGGCACCACCAACTCCGGTCTGTCTTCCACACGGTCAACTCTTAGTAGCCGTGAGTCTCGACCGCATACTCCTCAGCCTGATGCTCCTTCCTCCCACCATGCCGAGTGTCGTCAGACAGCAACTGATCCCACACTTGGACACTCTGAAGAGCTGTTCACTGGTTCATTTCCAGATTTGTGCCCCTCGCCTGTTCCGCTTGAAGTGGTGGAAGAGGAGATCCCATGTAGCGATGCCCAAATATTTGAACAGCCACAGCTACAGGAAGTCGACGCTGACAATTTGTCACAAGAGGTGGACGATGACGAGACACAATTGCCAGGAAGTGAGGAGGAGGATCGTGGTGCGCAAGTGGAAGAGGAGGAGGTGGTGGATGATCTAGTAACTAGAGATGAGCGTTGTTCGACTCGAACTGTTCGCCAATCTCAAATTCGAGCTGTTTTGGGCGGTGTTCGAGCCGTTCGGCGAACACGAACGATTTGAGAAAAATTCGGCTGTTCGAGGTTATGTTCGATAACTGTTCGTGCACCAAAATCATAACTGGATTTTTTCTCAGTAATGATGAAAATTAATGTTAATACGCAGTTTGAGTGTACAGCGGGGTGGGGGAAGGGGCAGGGGATGGATCTCTGCAGGAATAATGAAGATCTCCATTTTTTTTTCTCTTTCCCGCATTTACAGTGGGGAGGTGCAATCTGTCAGCCTATCAGCAGCGCACACACGGAGCGAAGTGCTTTTTTTCACACAAGCAAGGGCATGTGTCATTGGCAGTGTATGTCACATGTCCTTGCCCTATAAGACCAAGCCATTTTCCCCGTCGCCACCATTTTCTCACTGCTGCAGCTGCGTGTTAGACGGCACCTCTGTTGCTGTGTGCGCTATACCTTGTTAATTTCAAGCCAATTTTCGCACAAATCTACAGATAGCTTGGGAGTAGGGAATAGTTGTGATTGCAGTCCTTTTAAGGACTAGGTTACAGCATTTCCTATGACTTTTATCAGGCAGGTCTGTGCTCTTAAATAGATAGATTGTGGGAGTAAAGACTAATTGTAATTGCAGTCCTTTTCAGGACTAGGTTACATCAGTTCCTATCAGTTTTTGCCAGGCAGGTCTGTGCCAGTGCTGTGCAAGTTTTTTTCACAGCATTTGGCTGAATCTAGCAAAGCTAATCCTTTTTGGCCTATTGCAGAGTGTGTTAGTCAGTGGAGTAGCCTATCTGTGTTGCAAGATATACCACCTGTGTATAGAATACCAATATTTTTACTGCACCTAGTGAAGTAAAATCATTTGGGCATAGCATCATTCTATTAGTCCATCTATACTGACCTCCATCAGGTTGCAAATTGAATATAATTTTTTTCTGCATCTAGCTCTGAAAAAATATTTGGGCTTCTAGCAGTGTGTGGGACTTATTATATTAGTCCATCTATACTGACCTCCATCAGGTTGCAAACTGAATATAATTTTTTTCTGCATCTAGCTCTGGAAAAATATTTGGCTTCTAGCAGTGTGTGGGACTTGTTCCATTAGTCCATCTATATTGATCTCCATCACGCTGCAAATTCAAAATAATTTTTTGTCTGCATCTAGCTCTGAAAAAATATTTGGCCTTCTAGCAGTGTGTGGGACTTTCTCTATTAGTCCATCTATACTGACCTCCATCAGGTTGCAAATTAAAAATAATTTTTATCTGCATCTACCTCTGAAAAAATATTTGGGCTTCTAGCTGTGTGTGGGACTTGTTCTATTAGTCTATCTATACTGACCTCCATCAGGTTGAAAACTGAATATAATTTTTTTCTGCATCTAGCTCTGAAAAAATATTTGGCCTTCTAGCAGTGTGTGGGACTTTCTCTATTAGTCCATCTATACTGACCTCCATCAGGTTGCAAATTAAAAATAATTTATATCTGCATCTAGCTCTGAAAAAATATTTGGCCTTCTAGCAGTGTGTGGGACTTTCTCTATTAGTCCATCTATACTGACCTCCATCAGGTTGCAAATTAAAAATAATTTTTTGTCTGCATCTAGCTCTGAAAAAATATTTTACATTCTAGCAGTGTGTGGGACTTTCTCTATTAGTCCATCTATACTGACCTCCATCAGGTTACAAACTGAATATATTTTATTTCTGCATCTACCTCTGAAAAAATATTTGGGCTTCTAGCTGTGTGTAGGACTTGTTCTATTAGTCCATCTATACTGACCTCCATCAGGTTGCAAACTGAATACAATTTTTTCTGCATCTACCTCTGAAAAAATATTTGGGCTTCTAGCTGTGTGTGGGACTTGTTCTATTAGTCCATCTATACTGACCTCCATCAGGTTGCAAAGTGAATATAATTTTTTTCTGCATCTAACCCAGCCAATAGTTTTGGCCTAATACCACAGTTTGGCCACTCAGCTCTGCTCGGTTCCCATTCATTGTTTTTTTGTGCAAACAACTCCAGAGTTGTGAATTAGTTAACCACCAAAATGAGTGGAAAAAGGCCTGCTGCTGGTGGAAAGGGGAATAGGCGTGTTGGGAAGGGGAAAAAAGGTTGTGTCCGTGGGGTAGGTGTTAAAGCAACAGTAACATCTGCAGAAGAAAGACCATCTTCCAGCCAAACTAAAATGTCTACTTCTTTTAGCGGACAATGTGATAAGATCCCTTTCTTACGGCCACGCCAATCGCTACAAATTCCAGATGAGGCACAAAAACAGCAGGTGATTCAACGGATATCAAGTGCTCCTTTAAGTGGGCTCTCCTCCACATCAACTTCAACATCACAAATACTCCAGTCCTCAAAGGTGTCACCCCAATCGCACTTGCTTCCTCACAGCTCCCAAATCTCCAGCTGCCCATCTGAGTATGAGGTAGAACAGATGGTTGAGTCTGCAGAGCTGTTTACTCATACTATAGCCTGGGAATCAGAGGTCGACTCCAGCGCTTCTGTGAATCCAGACGAGGAAATGATCTGCACTGATGCCCAGAATCTTTATGAGTCGGATCCAGGACCAGACGCAGAAGGTTCTGACCATAATGTAGACCCTCGTTCCCAAACTGTAACTCCTGTTGGTGGAGACAATGAGGAAGACGATGATGAGACTCAAATACCTGATTGGAGCGACAACTTTAGTTTTTTGTCAGGGCAGGAACAGGTTGGCTCTGAGGACGACTGGTGTGATAACGCACAGGGTGATGATGATGAGGTTGGAGATCCCACTTACTGTCAACCCACAGTCAGCCAAGAGATGAGGTCAGCAGAGGAGGTGGAGGAAGATGCTAGTGACGACGAGGTCAGGTTGCGCCTTCCTGGACAGAGACGTAGTACTGGAAGCACGTCAACAACTGCATCCTCAAACACAACTCTGCCTCTCACCACAAGTCGTGGTGGCTCTTCAGGTCGCATGGGTGCTAAGCCTTGCATAGCCTGGGCATTTTTTCAGATCGATAAAGATGACCCAACTCGTGTTATCTGTAACATTTGTCAGCAAAAGCTAAGTAGAGGCCAAAAAATACATAGTTTGAGTACTTCATGCATGAACCGGCACATGGACATGAAGCATAAGTTGCAGTGGTAAGCTCACTGTGCTACAATGCGGCCTAGCCGGCCGGGCCAACCACCGTCTGCCATATCTTGTGCATCCGCGGCCTCTTCATCCTCTGTGACTGGGGGGACAGCAGTCACACCTGTTTTGGGGCGCAGACCTGCCACCTCTTTACCCGCAACAGCCAGCGTGATTGGCAGGTCATCATTTTCTTTGGAGGTGGTAACACCAGCTGGTGTTGAGCGCTGTCCGACATCGATAGCACCACCTTTGGATCAAGGCAACCTAACAAGTCCGCCTGCATCTTCCTCACAGACAGGCAGTTTGCCGGGGACACCCTTATCAACCCCGTCTAAGCACAATAGCCAGCCCTCGGTCCCTCAGATGTGGACAAGTAAAAGACCATTTCCTCCTAGCCATGAGAAAGCTAAGAGGTTGAATTTCACCATCTGCAAGCTCTTGGCTACAGAAATGCTGCCTTTCCGCCTGGTGGACACAGAGGATTTTCGAGACCTTATGTCCGTCGCAGTGCCCCAGTACCAGATGCCCAGTCGGCACTACTTCTCAAAGAAAGGTGTGCCTGCGCTCCACCAGCATGTCGCACACAACATCACCGCTTCTTTGAGAAACTCTGTGTGTGACAGGGTGCATTTCACCACAGACACTTGGACGAGTAGGCATGGACAGGGGCGTTACATGTCGCTGACTGGGCACTGGGTAACTATGGTGACAGCAGGACAAGGGGCTGCTGTCCAAGTCTTGCCGTCCCCACGAGTTGTGCGTCAATCCTCTTTATGTCAAAGTTCCTCCACTGCTTCTGCCTCCTCAACCTCCTCTCTGTCTTCCACCTGCACCCAAAGCCTGTCTGGTCATGCCACAAGCTTTCTAACTGCGCAGAAGGGATCCTGCACACCTCCTTACTATGCTGGCAGTAGGGCTCAACGTCATCAGGCGGTTTTTACTTTGAAATGTCTGGGAAATGTGAGTCACACAGCTGAGGAGTTGTGGTCAGCTCTGGAGAAACAATTTCATGAATGGTTGTCTCCACTGGACCTGAAACCAGGGAAGGCCGTGTGCGACAATGCTGCAAACCTGGGTGCGGCCCTTCGCCGGGGCAATGTCACACACGTGCCTTGTATGGCTCACGTGTTGAACCTGGTTGTCCAGCAATTTTTAGCCCACTATCCCAGACTAGATGGCCTTCTGCAGAGGGCACGGTCGCTGTGTGCTCACTTCCACCGTTCGCATCCCGCAGCTCAGCGACTTACATCTCTACAGAAGTCGTTGGGCCTGCCACTTCACCGGCTAAAATGCGATGTGCCTACCCGTTGGAATTCAACTCTGCACATGTTGCAGCGACTGTGGCAGCACCGACAAGCCCTGGTGCAATACGTTCTGACGTATAGCCTGTGCCAACGAGATCCAGAGGTGGGGCAAATCACGCTGGAGGAGTGGTCTCAGATCAGGGACCTATGCACCCTTCTGCACAGTTTTGAAATGGCGACGAAGATGTTTAGTGCTGACGATGCCATTATCAGCATTACTATTCCGGTGATTTACATGCTGGAGCACATGTTAAACAGAATTCGGAGTCAGGTGGTGGCACAAGAGGAGGTGGAGGAAGTAGAGGAGGAGGAGTTGTATGCGGAAGGGCTAACATCTGCAAGGTCCAGACGGTCGGCAGCACCAAGGCGGCAGGCATGTGAGGGTGGGGGAGATGGTTTTACCAGGGCGCATGGCAGCAGCCAAACTAGTGAGGAAGGTGCAGGAGCCCAGGAAGAAGTGGAGGACGAACTGATGGAAGACTCATCAGATGAGGGAGACCTTGATCACATTTCTGTTGTGCGAGGTTGGGGGGAGAGGACAGAGGAAGGACGCATGATTGTTACCTCGCCACCAACACAACAGGGACTTGGTGCTCCTGGATGCGCAACACACATGAGTGCCTTCTTGCTGCACTACCTGCAACATGACCCTCGAATTGTGAGAATTAGAAATAATCCTGACTACTGGGTTGCCACACTGTTAGATCCCCGGTACAAAAGCAAATTTGCAGAAATTATTCCTGCCATAGAAAGGGATGCACGCATGCAGGAGTATCAGCAGAGACTGTTGTAGAATCTTATGATGCGCCCCTGGGCCTGTGCTGAGTAGCGTTGCACACGCGGGGGCCTACCCGGAGCCCGATCTGATAGGGGTAGTAGTCTCGTGGCGGTGACCCGGTCCGTGCCCAGGGAGTCAAACTGAGTGGGAGTATTTAGCAGAAGATGGTACGGTGTTCGACTACGCCACCCGTTGAATGCGGCTATGAAGCCGCCGCTGCAGGGCAGACCGCTGAGGCCGGTGGTCAGGTTGTGCAGCGCAGCTGGTAGAACCCCCAATGGGAGGGGTATGGCCTCAGGGCAGCCGACGTGTTTGAAGGGGGGTAGCAGGAACCACTCAGAGACGGTGCGGTGTAGTTTTGGGTCTTTACTGGTGACAAGGTAGACCCTCCCGGAGTACTGGCTAGCGATCGGGGCCTGGTCAGTCCGTGAGCTGATGGGATCTCCCCTGGCCAGGCGGAGTTGTAGGCCTCCCCAACTAATCGTACTCTTCTGGCTACCTTGCTAGAGGCGGGTAAAAGTAGCCCACGTCCCTGAGTGTACCGTGTGGTGCTCACCCGTATGGCCGGTGACTCGGGGCCTTTTGGTAACTTCCGCTCCACGTCGCGGTGCTGGTCCCTTGCGTGTGACCGTGCCTTCGGGTTTCTTGGCCAGAGGACCTGTAATCCCCTGCCGGGCGGTTTCTGCTGCTGGGTAAGGATTAGTCCCCACAGCCTCGGACCCCGGGTCCGGTAAGAACTCTTCAATCAGGGCGAGCTCTACAGCTTCCAGCCCCTGATCTCTTTTTAGCACAGCTCCCACAGAGCTCCTGATCTTTCTTGTTCCTAAAGCTGCTCCACTACAGACCAGACTGTGTCTCTGTCTGTTTTCTTTCACTCTACTCTCTCACCCTGCCTCAGCCCTAGTTTTATATAGGGGAAGTTCTTCCCCTCCCAGGACTGGGCAGGAGGTGTGGCATGCATAGGATGTCTGACCAGGAAACCTCCCACCTGCTCACAGACGTAATATTGCTATTACTGTGGGAACCAGACCCCTGGGGTGCCACATTCCCCCCTAGTGAAATTTAGTACTCCGGGACTAAACATATTTTTGTAAAACATAACAAGTAAAAACAGAAACAGTACAATAAAGAAAAACACATTAGGATGGTCACGGCATGTCCGCAACCGGGTGCAGTCTTTGAAGAAAACAAAGGTGTCCATTTCACCATGAGACCGGGAGCCGTAACCAGGTAGGGGTCTGTCCTGCCCCGAGTCCTTAACAGTCTTTAGTCCATTCCTGGGTTACGCTCCAACATATGTACAAAGGATTCCGGATAATCCCTAAACGACACCTATAAAATAACTAGAAATACACAATTATTTACAAGTAACAGAAAACAGGTAAATACAAATAAACAGTTTAAACACTTAGATCCTCCAACGTACGGGCAACTGGCCTCTAGTGGCTCTAGTGGACCTACGGAGCTGACTGACTGGTCCTGAGTTATGGGGTGTAGGAGCTGTCAAAGGTAAACTGGGCAGCTGTCTACGGGCTCTTTGGCTCACTAGGGGTACGGCAGGCTCACTATAAGCAGAGGGTTGATCCTCCTGGTCTGCTTGTGTAGGGTCTTCTGCCTCCTGGACCGGCTGCTCTTCCAGCTCTACCTGTCTCTCCATAGGTACTTGAGATGGTGGTTGGAGGAAGGTGAGGACGGGTACCACAACAACGCCATTGACTTGAGTCCAAGACCGAGGGAAGTCTCCGAGCACAGTACTGACCATATCTTCTCTTTCCTCTGCGGGTCGAGGGTCTTCTTGCTCTTCTTCAGGGCTTCGTAGCTGTTCGGGACACTTCTTCAGGTGATCTCGGGAGACAATGGCTGTGGTTTCTCCTCCGTCCTTACTGATTATGCAGACTTTCGGGTTCTCATGGCTTGAGGGCAGTACGGTGTACGGGTCCTTCTCCCACTGGTCGTCCAACTTGTGGAGGCGTCTCTTCCTCTTCAAGACCTGCTCTCCAGGTACCAGGGGAACAGCGGGAGCATACTGGTTGTAAGTCTTCTCCTGTCTTTCTCTAGCTTGACAGAGACTTCGCTCCACGCTCTCCTGTACTTTCCGGTACTGCTGCTGCCTTTCTGTGTCCCAGTCTGCTTCTGGTGAAGTGTCCTCGGGTGTCAGGACTCCCATCTCCAGATCAACAGGGAGCTTACCAGGTCTTGCTCTCATTAGGTAAGCCGGGGTACAGTTGGTAGAACCTACCGGGATGTGGTTGTATAGGTCCACCAGATCAGGCAGTTTCTCAGGCCACAGATTGCGTTCTTCCAGGGGCAATGTTTTCAGAAGGTCTATCACCACCTGGTTCATTTTCTCACAGAGTCCATTGGTTTGCGGATGATAGGGTGTTGTTCTTATCTTCCGGCAGCCATACAGAGTGCAGAACTCCTGGAAGACTTCCGCTTCAAAGGCAGGTCCTTGGTCCGTCAGCACCTGCTCTGGGTATCCGTGTGGACGGCAGAAGTGCTGCTGGAAGGCTCTAGCTGCTGTTTGAGCCGTTAAGTACTTGACCGGGACCACCACCAGGAACCGGGAGTAATGATCTACGATTGTGAGGGCGTAGACATACCCAGATCTGCTTGGAGCCAGTTTCACATGGTCCAGGGCTACCAGTTCCAGTGGCTGTCGGGTGATGATGGGCTGCAAGGGAGTCTTCTGGCTGGCACGGTCCTTCCTTCTTAGGTGGCACGGTCCACAGTCTCTGCACCACCGCTCGATGGTTCCTCTCATGCCTACCCAGTGGAACCGCCCGCGCAGCAGGAACTCCAGCTTCTTCCATCCGAAGTGCCCAGCTCCGTCGTGGTATGCCTCCAGTACCATAGCCGCATCTCTTCTTGGCACCACTACTTGCCAGATCAGTTCATGCGTCCGGGAGTTAACCATTCTGCGGCACAACTTCCCCTTGTAAAGGAACAGTCGACTCTTCTCAACCCACAGTTGCTTGGCCTCCTCCGGAGCGTCTGGGTCAAGGCGGGCATCTGGCTGAGTCAGCATCTCCTTCACCAGTCGGACGGCGGGGTCACTGTCTTGCGTTTCCGCCCAGTTGTAATGAGGTAAGGGATTGAACGTAGCGGATTGCTTACTCCTTACACGGTGGGAATACTGGATAGTACCATGACGGTGGAACGCGGGGAGTTCAACTTCTTCCAGTTCCTCTGGATCTTCCCCTACGTCCGGTAGGTTTGGCATTCTGGACAAGGCATCCGCGTTGGTATTGGAGCGTCCTGCCCGGTATTTGATTGTGAACTCAAAGTTGGACAGGCGGGCCATCCATCTCTGCTCCAGGGCACCGAGTCTTGCTGTGTCCAGATGTGTCAACGGGTTGTTATCCGTGTACACGGTAAACCGGGAAGAGGCGAGGTAGTGCTTAAAGCGTTCGGTGACTGCCCACACCACTGCCAGGAACTCTAGCTTGAATGAGCTGTAATTCTCAGGGTTTCTTTCGGTGGGTCGCAGTTTTCGGCTGGCGTAAGCAATTACCCGTTCTTTCCCCTGCTGGATCTGGGACAGTACGGCTCCTAGCCCGTTGTTACTTGCGTCGGTGTAGAGGATAAAGGGCTGGCTGTAATCAGGGTACGCCAGGATTTCATCCCCCGTGAGGGCCATCTTCAGCTGGCGGAAGGACTCTTCTTCCAGCTTCTCCCATCTGAAGGGCGGCTTCTGGTTCTTGGCCTTCCTGGACTGGCCTATCAGGAGGTCCTGCATAGGAGCTGCCTTTTTGGTGAAACCGGGAATGAACCTTCGGTAGTAGCCTACCAACCCGAGGAACTGCCACACTTCCTTTACGCTGGAGGGGCTTGGCCATCCCTTAATTGCTGTGATCTTATCAGGGTCGGGAGCCACTCCGTCAGCACTCACCACGTGTCCCAGGTACTGCACCTTTGGCTTCAGGAGGTGACACTTGGAGGGTTTCACCTTTAGGCCGTAGTTTGCCAGGGCTTCGAACACTTCTGCCAGGTGTTTCAGGTGGTCCTCGTAGGTCTTGGAGTAGACGATGACATCGTCCAGGTATAACAGGACCGTCTCGAAGTTTCGGTGTCCCAGACAGCATTCCATCAACCGTTGGAAGGTTCCTGGTGCGTTGCAGAGTCCGAACGGCATGCAGGTAAACTCGCTAAGTCCCATCGGGGTGGTGAATGCGGTCTTCTCCCGGTCCGCCTCTGCTACAGGAACCTGCCAGTACCCGCTAGTGAGATCCAAAGTGGAGAAGAAGTTAGCAGATTTTAAAGCAGCCAAAGACTCCTCTATCCTTGGTAAGGAGTACGCATCTTTGTGTGTGATACGGTTGATTTTCCGGTAATCTACACACATTCTCATGGTGTTGTCCTTCTTTTTAACCAAGACTAGTGGAGCTGCCCAGGGGCTACAGCTATCCCTGATTACTCCAGCCTCCTTCATGTCTCTAAGCATCCCCTTGGCGTGTTGGTAGTGTGCAGGGGGTACGGGTCGGTATCTCTCCTTTATGGGAGGATGGTCTCCCGTGGGGATGTGGTGTTCTACCCCCTTTACTCGCCCGAAGTCTAACGGGTGTTTACTAAACACTCTCTCGTACTCTTGAACCACCCGATAGACTCCTTGTTTCTGGTGTGAGGGAGTGGAGTCAGTACCCAAATGTAGTTGCTGACACCAGTCCTCTATTGTATTCTTAGAGCCGTTACCTTCCTCTGGTTGAGATGGAGGCAAGGGTTCCACGGCCTGTACAGAATTCTGATTTATGGTGAACAATTTAGCTAGCGTGGCATACCGGGGCAGGTGTACTTCTCTCTCACCGATATTTATGATGCGAACAGGCACCCTCCCATGGCGTACATCGACCACCCCCCGTGCTGTCAAAATGGTGGGCCTACTGTCTGAGTAGACGGGTTCTACCATTGCTTGGTAGTCTCTACCTCTTAGACCAATAGCTGCCCGGCACCAAATCATCATCTCACTTTTTGGGGGCATGGCAATAGGGAACGGGTCACACATTCTCACGCTACCTATCTCACCACCAGATAGTTCCACCTGTTGCCGCTTCATCAGTGCCCGGATCTCTTTTTGGAGCACACGCTGCTGGCCGGAGCTGGCGTTCTTGGCAACCTGTTGTAAAATGAAAATCACCTCTGCAAGACAATTTTCAATCACATTAGTTCCTAGAGTTATCTTTGGGTGACTCTCGCGCTTGTCAATGTCTACAATGATCAGTCCCTGTGCTGCCAGTTCGACTCTACCGATTTTAATGGTCATCTCTTTAAATCCGATCTGTGGCACGGGTTGACCATTGCTGGCGATGATACTCAAGTCGTCGTCAGGGTAGCGGGTTATATCCGAGTCATTCCAGTACTGCTTAAAGAGCACGTATGGGATGGTGGTGACCTGTGACCCGGTGTCCAGTAGGGCACTCATAGGAATGCCATCCAGTACTACAGGCAAGACTGGACGTCCTCCCACGTATTTGTCACGCCAGTTCGATGGGCCTGGTGATCTTATTCCTGGGGGTTGGCCCTCTACCCCAGGTTGTGCCAGTTTAAAGGACAGTACCTTGCCATATGTCCGGGTTGATTGCAGCGGCGGCACATGGGTTGTCCGTCCTCGTTGTATCGGTCGCTGGGTCTTCCTCTGGCCGGTGGGGTCCTCCTTGGTCGACGCCACGGGATGTCCTCCGGTCCGGATGCCAGCTGGATCTTCCCTGGAGCAGCAACCTGTAAAGACTGCACAGTTCGGGTTAGCGCAGCTACGCTTTTAGCTAGCTCTTGGACCTGATGGTGCAGGTCTGGAGCCGGGTCACTGGTTAAAGCCTGCGCATCAGCTCCCACAGGCCCTGCCGACAAGGGCGCCGCCTCCTGGTGGTAAGCGGTAGTAGGGCGCCTATGGGTCACAACGCCACCCGGTGCCGGTTCTCGGAGCACCCGGATGGCTCTGTCCTTGAACTGTGCAAAGTCCGGATGAGGATCCTGTAAGGCCATTGCCCGCAACTGGGTTCGGTGGGTATTGCAATATAGTCCCTCTATAAATTGTTCGGTCAACAGCCTGTCCTCGTTTCCCACGCCGTCAGGGTCAGTCTGCTTAATGGCTCTCAGGGCCTCTTGTAGGTTTAGTGCATAGTCCCTTATATTCTCATGTGCTCGCTGTTTGCACCCGTAGAATCTAAGCTTAATCTCGGCTGAGGTGCGGGTATCAAAGGTGTCCTTCAGCCGGGTTAATATCCCTGCGACAGTCCTCCTCCCAGGTGGCCAGGACTTTACCTCCCTTTGGGCTGCCCCGGTTAGTTGGGCCACCAGGATGCTCACTTTTTGCTCTTCTGTGAGGAGGGTACACCTGGAAGAGGCTATCCAGCTTTTCTCTAAAGTCATTCAGGGTATGTGACTCCCCTGAGTACTGGGGTAGCCAGGCTGCCCCCGGGATATAGGGCATAGTGAAAGGCATGACCGCAGCAGCGGTGGCGCTGGCGGTGGCTGCGGCAGTGAAGCTCTCCTCTGTATCCGACATCTTCCTCCCCCCTAGTGGACCGTGGCCTACCTTGCGATGATCCTCTTCCGTAGGCCGCGGCTCCGCAGTGGATCGTCAGGGTTGAGGACCTTCCGTCGCGCTCCTGTGACATCGGCGTCTGCTGGGCTCCTTCCAGGACCTTACGCAACATCCGGACGTGAGGCGGAGCTTCAGTTCTCGCGGGCTTTTCGGAGCCCACGCCCCTCTTCTTCCCGCGCGGCGTCTTCAAGATGGCTTCCAACGGCGGGAAAACTCCACGGATGGCGGGAAGAAGGCATAAGATGGCGTCCAACGGCGGGAAAACTCCACGGATGGCGGGAAGGAGGTAGAAGATGGCGTCGGATGGCGGGAATCTTCACCACAGGTAAGTTTAAAAGTCTCCTTTTCAGGTGCGCAGTACCCGGTGGTTGCGGGCACGGAATCCTGCCGACTACGCCAAAGTTGACGCGCCCCTGGGCCTGTGCTGAGTAGCGTTGCACACGCGGGGGCCTACCCGGAGCCGGATCTGATAGGGGTAGTAGTCTCGTGGCGGTGACCCGGTCCGTGCCCAGGGAGTCAAACTGAGTGGCAGTATTTAGCAGAAGATGGTACGGTGTTCGACTACGCCACCCGTTGAATGCGGCTATGAAGCCGCCGCTGCAGGGCAGACCGCTGAGGCCGGTGGTCAGGTTGTGCAGCGCAGCTGGTAGAACCCCCAACGGGAGGAGTATGGCCTCAGGGCAGCCGACGTGTTTGAAGGGGGGTAGCAGGAACCACTCAGAGACGGTGCGGTGTAGTTTTGGGTCTTTACTGGTGACAAGGTAGACCCTCCCGGAGTACTGGCTAGCGATCGGGGCCTGGTCAGTCCGTGAGCTGATGGGATCTCCCCTGGCCAGGCGGAGTTGTAGGCCTCCCCAACTAATTGTACTCTTCTGGCTACCTTGCTAGAGGCGGGTAAAAGTAGCCCACGTCCCTGAGTGTACCGTGTGGTGCTCACCCGTATGGCCGGTGACTCGGGGCCTTTTGGTAACTTCCGCTCCACGTCGCGGTGCTGGTCCCTTGCGTGTGACCGTGCCTTCGGGTTTCTTGGCCAGAGGACCTGAAATCCCCTGCCGGGCGGTTTCTGCTGCTGGGTAAGGATTAGTCCCCACAGCCTCGGACCCCGGGTCCGGTAAGAACTCTTCAATCAGGGCGAGCTCTACAGCTTCCAGCCCCTGATCTCTTTTTAGCACAGCTCCCACAGAGCTCCTGATCTTTCTTGTTCCTAAAGCTGCTCCACTACAGACCAGACTGTGTCTCTGTCTGTGTTCTTTCACTCTACTCTCTAACCCTGCCTCAGCCCTAGTTTTATATAGGGGAAGTTCTTCCCCTCCCAGGACTGGGCAGGAGGTGTGGCATGCATAGGATGTCTGACCAGGAAACCTCCCACCTGCTCACAGACGTAATATTGCTATTACTGTGGGAACCAGACCCCTGGGGTGCCACACTTACATGTGCTTTTCCACAAAACACCAGTGGTGCACGTAGTGAATCTCACAGTTCCAACTTGCCAACCGTGGGACCGTCAAGTGTTCCGCACTCAAACCGTAACAGAACCACAGTATCTGCTGGTAACATCAATTTTACGGAATCATTTCACCACTTTTTTAGCCCATCCTTTGCAAGGCCACAGGAGACAAGAAGTCTGACACATAGTCAACGCCTAGAGACGATGGTACAGGAGTATCTCCAAGTAAACATTGAAGCCATGACTGTGTCACTGGACCCTTGCTCTTTTTGGGCTTCCAATCTGGATAAATGGCCGGAGCTAGCCACTTACGCCTTGGAGATCTTGTCATACCCCGCAGCCACCGTTCTGTCTGAACGTGTGTTCAGCGCTGCTGGTGGTGTGCTGACAGATAAGCGCACGCGGCTCTCCACTGATAATGTAGACAGACTCACGTTCATAAAGATGAACAAATCATGGATCCGAAACGACTTTTCTACCCCTGTGTCATCCTGGGGAGAGTAAAAGCTTGATGATTGGTTAAAATCACCCTACCAACCGTTTTAAGCTTTCAAATTACTAATCATGTTTATCTGTATCTTGGCTGGAAAATAATTTGGGCTTTGTAGCAGTGTGCAGCACTGATTCTATTAGGCCATCTATAATAAGCTCCACCAGATTTAAAATTACTAATCATGTTTATCTGTATCTTGACTGGAAAATAATTTGGGCTTTGTAGCAGTGTGCAGCACTGATCCTATTAGGCCATCTATACTAAGCTCCACCAGATTTAAAATTAATAATAATTTTTAGCTGCATCTAGCCCGGAAAATAATTTTGGGGCTCCGAGATGCGCAAGACACATAAGTGCCTTGTTGCTGCACTACCTGCAACATGACCCTCATATTGTCAGAATTCGAAGTAATCATGACTACTGGGTTGCCACACTATTAGATCCCCCAAACTTTTCGATCAACCTTTTCATTTTAATAAAGACCAAAAAAATGGTCATTTTTGAAATTATAAGCATTAGCAGGTTATTAGAAACTGAAATCAAACAGTTTTCAACTCAAAACTTTATTCTAGGTGATGTTACATTTTCACATAGGACCCCTTGTTCGAAAGGAGCTTCTGAACTCTCTCGTCCATTGAATTAGTCAGGTTTTGGATGGTTTCTGCTTCAATTGTTTTGCATGAGGACAGAATACCCTCCCAGAGTTGTTGCTTAGATGTGAACTGCCTCCCGCCATCATAGACACTCCTTTTGATGATGCTCCAGAGGTTCTGAATGGGGTAGAGGTAAGGGGAGCATGGGGGTCACACCATAAGTTTGTCCCCTTTTATGCCCATATCAGCCAGAGATGCAGATGTTTTATGTGCAGCATGAGATGGTGCATTATCATGCAAAAAAATGATCTTGCTGTGAAATACACGGTTCTTCTTCTTGAACCATGGCAGGAAGTGCTGTTTGAGAAAATCCACATACATTATGGAGTTCATCTTTAGCACCTTCAGGGATCCTAAAGGGGCCGACAATCTCTCTCCCCATGATTCCAGCCCAAAACATTACTCCACCTCCTCCTTGTTGGCGCTGTAGCCGTGTTTGCGTGGGGTGTCCATCAACCAGCCATCCTCCACTCCATCCATCTGGACCATCGAGCGCTGCACGGCACTCATCCGTGAACAAAACAGTTTTGAAATCAGTCTTCATGTAATGTTTGGCCCACTGGAGCCGTTTCTGCTTGTGTGAAGTGGATAGAGGAGGTCGACAGGATGGCGTATGCACAGCTGCAAACCTCTGAAGGACCCTGCATCTTGTTGTTCGGGGGACGTTGGAGGCACCAGCAGCTTCAAAAACTTGTCTGCTGCTATGACAAGGCTTTTTTGCCGCTGCTCTTTTAACCTGACGTAATTGCCTGTAGGAAAGAGTCCTCAATTTGCCCTTATCAGCACGCACACGTGTGTACTGTGAATCAGCTACATACTTCTTGATTGCCAAGACACTTCATCCTGATCATCGCACAATGTTGATTGTAGTCATGCCTTGACCTAAACACTCCACAATTTGTTGCTTCTCAGCAGCCGACACATCCTTTTTCTTTCCCATTTTGGCAGAAAATGTAGGCTGCTTAATAATCTGAGACAGCCTTCTTAAGTAGTCTTGCCTTTCATTGGACACACCTGCCAAACTAATTAGCACAGGTGTCTGCAATTGCTTACAGTGATATAAAGAGCCCGGACACACATCACCATCAATGAGTTTAACTGACAAACAAACAAATTCTTCCCTTATCACTCCTGAACACTTCTTGCATAATAATTTGGAACACAGTGTACATGTGCTTTTACACAAAACACCAGTGGTTCACGTAGTGAATCTTACAGTTCTAACTTGCCAACAGTGGTCTGTATGGAGTTGTTCAATAAAGGGCCCAAAATTAAGATAACATAGATGGGAGAGGTCTCTATGAATAGGAATTCCTAAGTATTTGATACCCTGTGAGGGCCAGGCAAAGGGAAAGTTGGACTGGATGGAATCCTATATGGATTTGGGGAGGAAGACATCGAGGGCCTCAGACTTCGCTGCATTGATTTTAAAATTTGACCATGTAACAAAGTGATCTATGTCAGCCATAACAGCATGGATGGATATATGTGATTGAGTGATATATACTAGGACATCATCAGCAAATAGAGAGCACTTGTACTCGGTGCCTCCCACCTCAATCCACCTAATATTGGGGTTATGGCGAATTGATGAGAGCAGGTGCTCCGTCACTAGGATGTATAAGAGAGGGGACAGAGGACATCACTGCCTTGTCCCATTGGTGATTGTGAAAGGTGATGAAAATGTTCTGATGCACCCCCTGGGCCTTGGGACACCCGGAGCCGGACCCTTTTTGGTGGATGCTGGTGGTTGTAGTCTTCGTGGCGGCGACCCGGTTCCGTGGCTCAGGGTGGTCAAACCAGTGGCGGAACTATTTATGTGGCTTTGATGTTTAAATGTCCGACTACGCCACCCGTGGATTGCGGTCAGAGTGAACCACCGCTGCAGGGCAGACCGCTGAGGCTGGTGTTGTGGGTGCAGCAGAGCGTAGCATAACTCCCCACGGGAGGAGTATAGCCTCAGGGCAGTGTATGCGGAGGATGGGGGTGATGTGCAGGGCAGCAGCAGTAACGACACGGAGTCAGTGATGCAGTCCAGGGCCTTTACTCACAGTTCTTATTATCCAGACCACGTCTGCAGGTAACGGCTGCCCACGTCGTACTGTGCTCACCAGGTGAGGGGCTCAGACAACTCCCAGATAACTTTGGAGCGCTTCACAGGACCCCCTTTGTGTGTCCTTTGTCTGGCCTTTCTTACCAACCCTTCTGTCCGGCTGCCTCGGGCCTCCTCTTGGTAAACTTGGCGCCAGTTTCCCTGACCCTATGTGGTGCCTTCCTAGCGGGTGTAGCGAGGGGCTGCGCCACATAAAATGTCACAGCCTCCGGTTTCTAGCTGAGGGTCGTTTCCTGCCTCCACTAGTTTCGGGGACCGGTCTCCCCCTTTGGCCTGACCCCTCCACGCAGGTGGATTCGGGCGTGCAGTGGCGACTCGCCCGTCCGCACCCCTGGGATCCCTTCATTCCTCGTTCCTGGAGCCTTCTCCGCTCCTCTTCCTTCCTTCTCCCTCTTCCAGGCCTGGGCCTCTGTTACTAGGCCCGCCTCCGGAGCAGAGCTCATGCAGAGCCCCTGCTCCCTGCCATTTCTGCTCAGACTTCTCTGCACTGAACTAAGATGGTGCCCACCTTTTATACTCCCTTCTCAATGCACCCAGGAACTGCTTCCTCCCTGCTCCTGCACTACAGGGTTCCCCTTCCTCAGTGTTCCCTCCCCCCACTCCAGCCAGGGACAGGGACTGTCGTGCCCATCTCAGAGGCATATTGGTCGCCCTGCCCCACGGCAATGTGGTGTAATGCATGGAGGTGTCAGGTCCTGATCCACACTCCATCCTTACCTGAGAGTGAGATATCACACCTCTGGGTGAGGTGCAATACCTCTGTAGCAACCGAGCCCTCAGGGTGCTACAGTTCCATTTATCTTCAGCCTAGGTGACGTATTGCGATACAGGGCCGTGATTTTGGCTATAAAAGGGTCCCCTAGACCCCTACCCCAAGCTTTTTAAGAGAATCATATATGGCGTGCCAGGAGACTCTATGGAATGCTTTCTCAGCATCCAACGAGAGTATCTAATTACAAATTTTTAACTGCATCTAGCCCAGGAAATACTTTGTGCCTAGTAGCAGTGTCTGCTAGTCAGCGGATTATCCCGGCTGTTAAGCAAGCTACACCACCTGTAGTTTGGACACTTAATTTTTTCAAAGGAAATGCTTTGGGACCACGGAATACTCAGTGAAGAGCATCAGGAGGCACCCCAAGGCATAGGGGCTGAGACTGGCAGTAGGATGCCTTGCGGTGGACAGCCGAGCTTGATCCTTATAAAAGCTTTTTAACTGCAGCAGCTTTAGTGGACGCTACTGGAGCTGGAATTACGCGGCTGCTGGCATGAGACTTGCCCTCCAATAGATTCTTGCAAATGGATTTAAAGTGTATTCATTCAAATTAGAGACAATTTAAATTAAAAAGCTTAGAGCTGCCTCCACCACAGGGGGGCTCGCTCGACCCACCAGCGGACAGGCACCAGTATTGGGAGAGGTTGGCTGGCCGTCAGGGTTCACCGCGGCTCTGGCACAAACCCGGCGACACGGAGGTGGCACGGGCAGGAGCGGACTGAACGTGTCGGCTTCTCACTTTTTGGATTTTAGAAGAGCATGACATGCCTATATCTGTGTCTCCCCCTCCTTTTACTCCTCCACCTCTTTTCTTTTCGCATGACTATATGTACTTGTCACTTTTCTATGTGTTAGTTGTGTCTTCTGAGCAGTTTGTCAGCTTTTGGACACCTTTGAAGGTGTTTTCTATGTGTTTCTATGTGTTTTTGTTTGTCTGCCATTGGTTTTAACGGTGTTCGAAGGTGTTCGACGAACCGAACCAAACTCGAACACTACGGGGGTGGCTCAACACTACTAGTAACTGGCCCAACGTGGCAGGAGGACATGCAGAGCGAGGCCAGCAGCACACAGGGCGAGGGAGGCAGAGTACCCCAACAGGCAGGAAGAATCAGTGTGGTGGCCTCACACAGAAGGCGGGCAACAGTTCCCCGTAACACCAACACGAAGGATGTTGCCAGTACAACCGGTAGGTCTTCCAGAGTCTGGAATTTTTTTAATGACTCTGCTGATATCCCCAAAAAGGCCTTTTGTACCACCTGCCATGCCAGCATCAAAACTACAAGCCTGAGCACCACCAGCATGATCAGGCACATGGCAGCAAAGCACCCGACTTTGTGGGGCGAACCCCAGGGTCCGCGACCAGTGTCAGCGGGTGTCACCACTGCTTCTTCCGCTGTTGTGCGTCCAATAGAATCCCCTGTTGTGTGTGCAAGGCAATCCCCTGTCCATGCTGCATGCAAAGATGCCCCCTCCTCTCAGTCTTCACTTGTTATGGCAGTTTCTCAAGAAGCAGCATCAACGTCCACGTCCACGTCCCACCGCAGCATTCAATTGTCCATATCCCAGACCTTTGAACGAAAGCGGAAATTTGCAGCCAACGCCCCACAGGCCACAATCCTAAATTTGCACATTTCACGACTGCTTGCATTGGAAATGTTGCCTTTTAGGCTGGTGGAGACGGAATCCTTCCGCAACCTTATGGCAGTGGCCGTCCCTCGGTACTTGGTCCCCAGCCGACACTATTTTGCCCGGTGTGCCATCCCCACACTACACAAGCACGTGTCCCAAAACATCTGCCGTGCCCTCAACAACGCAGTTACTGGGAGAGTCCAACTGACAACGGACACGTGGACAAGTGCTTGTGGCCAGGGATGGTACATCTCCCTGACGACACACTGGGTAAACATAGTGGAAGCCGGGACCCAGTCAGACCTTGGGATGAAACACATCCTCCCCACACCGAGGATTGCGGGCCCTATGTCAGTCAGAGTTTACCCCACAGTGTGCAGCTCCTGCGCATCATCCTCCTCCTCCTCCTCCTCATTTTCAGCCTCCATCTCAGATATCACCACATCAGTTACAAGCTGGAAGCACTGCAGTACTGCCTCCGCCAAGCGGCAACAGGCTGTGCTGAAACTCATAAGCTTAGGTGAGAAACCTCACACTGCTTGCGAGTTGTGGACAGCTGTGAAAGAGCAGGCAGATCTGTGGCTGAGACCGCTGAACCTATATTCAGGCATGGTCGTGTGTGACAATAGCCGTAACCTGGTGGCGGCTCTGAGGCGAGGTGAGATCACACACGTACCATGCCTGGCTCATGTGCTTAACCTCGTGGTTCAGCGGTTTCTTAAATCGTACCCCGAGTTGCCAGATCTGCTCGTCAAAGTACGCCGCCTGTCAGCTCATTTTCGCAACTCAGCTACAGCTTCCGTCGCCTTTGCTGTGTTGCAGCAGCGTTTGCAGCTTCCGTCACACCGACTGGTGTGCGATGTCCCCACACGTTGGAACTCTACCCTCCACATGTTGCAAAGGATTTGTGAGCAGAAGAGAGCAGTTGTGGAGTACCAGCTGCAACAAGGCCGTCGATATTCAGGTCAGACTCCACACATAAGACCTCAGGAGTGGACCTGGATGTCTGACATATGTACCATCTTGACAAACTTTGAGGAGTCCACCAAGATGGTGAGTGGCGATGATGGCATCATTAGCGTCAGCATTATACTTATCTGTCTTTTGCAATGCTGTAAGGCAGAGAATTAAAGAGGAGGCATTGCAGCCAGAGTATGATGAGATGGATCAAGAAGCCGTAGCAGTCGATTACACACAGCCCAGCCTCATCTCATCCCAACGTGCATTGGGGGACAATGAGGGAGAGGAGGAGGAGGAGGAGGAAGAACAGGAACTTGTATCATGCGATGTAGATGGTAGTACCTGTACAACTGTCATACCGTCGGTTCAGCGTGGGTGGCCTGGGGACAGGGGGGAGGAGGAGGAGAGCATGGTCAGTCGTCATCTTGGTGAGGACACGGAAGTCTTGCCCGTTACTAGTCTGGCACGCATGGCTGACTTTATATTACGCTGCCTTAACCGTGACCCTCACGTTGTCAAAATGTTGGGTGACAGTCATTACTGGTTGGTGACACTTTTAGACCCCCGCTACAAGGAGAACTTTCACTCTCTTATTCCTGAGGTGGAGAGGTCTACAAAAATGGGGCAGTACCAGAAGGCCCTTGCTGCAGTACTGTTAAAAAAATGCCCATCTGAACACGCGGCAGAGGTCACAGTTCGTTGACCAACCAAGGCGTACAAGCGAGAGAGAGGCAACTCCAATCCAGCAGAGGCAGGGGAACACTGTCAACGTTCTGGGACAGTTTTCTGAGACCCGCCCAGCTTACAGGCCCTGAGGCGCGGGGTACTCTCACAAGGAGTGGAAAGTTTCAAAAGATGGTGAGGGAGTACCTTGCTGACCGTACCAGCGTCCTCCGTGATTCCTCTGTGCCTTTTAAGTATTGGGTATCCAAGCTGGACACTTGGAATGAACTCGCTCTGAACGCCTTGGAGATCCTGGCCAGTCCTGCCGCTAGCGTGTTATCGGAGCATGTTTTTAGTGCCGCTGGGGGAATTATAACTGATAAGCGCACTCTCCTGTCAACTGACAATGCTGACAAGCTGACTCTTATCAAAATGAACAAGGGCTGGATTGGGCCAGACTTCTCATCACCACCAAATGACAACAGAGTAACATAAAGTCAAATCCACTGTGCTATTTCAGGAGGTGTATTCACATGCACCGCTTCACACCCACACATGGGTATACGCTTCCTCATTTCGGCTGTTTTATGTTCTTCTCCTTATCCTCAGCCTCCACCACCACTCTACCACCAGGGTGACCGTGGTCCGTGTTGCCATTATTGAAAGTTCCTCCGTCCATATTTTTGTCAGCTTTTGCTTGGAAGGCATAAGCAAAGACTGTGGGAGACCCACTCCCCAATAATGGGAATAATATTTTTAAGATGCTGTACTGTATGGCTCTTGTAAGGGGCATTAAAAGCATCTTGTTAAGCTACTGGGACCTCCACGTCTCTTCTGAGGGGCATTAAAAGCATCTTGTTAAACCACTCTGAACTCCACAGCTCTTCCAAGGGGCATTGAAATGTTGTTTTTAATTAACTCTAACTTCCACGACTCTTCGAACGGGCATTGCATTTCCTCCTAATTTTTGGCAGCTTTTACTTGGAAGGCATAAGCAAAGACTATGGGAGACACACTCCCCAATAATGGGAATAATGTTTGTAATATGCTGTACTGCATGGCTCTTGTAAGGGGCATTGCAAGTCCCTCCGTCCTAATTTTTGGCAGCTTTTGCTTGGAAGGCATAAGCAAAGACTATGGGAGACACACTCCCCAATAATAGGAATAATGTTTGTAACATGCTGTACTGCATGGCTCTTGTAAGGGGAATTAAAACCGTCTTGTTAAGCTACTGCGACCTCCACCACTTTTCTGAGGGGCAATAAACCGTCTTGTTAAGCTACTGTGACCTCCACGTCTCTTCCAAGAGGCATTCAAACCGTCTTGTTAAGCTACTGGGATCTCCACGTCTTTTCCGAGGGGCATTAAAATCATCTTGTTAAGCTACTGTGACCTCCACGTCTCTTCAAAGGGGCATTAAAAAAGTCTTCTTAAGCCACTCTGAACTCCACAGCTCTTCCAAGGGGCATTGAAATGTTGTTTTTAATTACCTCTAACCTCCACGACTCTTCCAACGGGCATTGCATTTCCTCCTAATTTTAATTATAATCAGGAGATCAATTTGTCCTATAAATTCAAGTAAGGTTGCTGACACAACATAACTATTTCCATCAAAAAGTTTTGTCTCAATGCAAACAAAATATAGCTAGAGACTCAACTTAATTCAGCAAGGTATAAAGTTTATTATTTAAAATATACATGAAAACATACATATAAAAAGGGCACCTCCAAACTGTGAGGGGATCTCATATAGCACCTAACTTAGATTGCATATGTATATGAAGATATACTGATTCCCTTTGGTACAGTGAAGATTATGTATATTGCTCTCTATTGCAAATTATGAGGCAACAAATCATTATTGCAGGTCATACAGTGTGCAAACATATGTCAAGTAACATATCAAGACAGGAATCCAATGCTATTGCTGGAGTGGTGCGAAGCCCCTCGACCCCTACGCACGTTTCATTCAATGACTTCCTCAGGGGGCGTGATGTAAGCCAAGAAGTGTGCTGATCTTATGTGTGGCTTGGACCAATAGAAGTGATGGAAAATGTCACATGATGGGATCCACGTCTGACATAGATGGCGCATGAATGCCCTGCCCGCATCACCCATACACGTGACTTCCGGTTTCCGTCCCGTGGAGCGCACGCTGTCAGCGCTCCCATGACAACATGAGACACGCTGCGCGTGCGCTCCCGCTATGGACAGATATCCCGAAGTCAGGAGTGCAGGAAACAAGGCACATGCGTGCTGACAGGTGGATAGAGGTGAGTGTATTTCATTAAGGAAATTCTAAAGGAGTAAAGTGCGCTGTGCCTGTAACATGCCAAAAATAATAATAAAAGCGGTAGAGTAAATAAATTAATTAAAATAGTCAATGACAGCAAATATGAAAAAATATATATGCTGATGTGTAGGATAATAGTAATAATAATAATAAAAAAACACAAGAGTGAGTGAAGGTGTAATTAACTGTGTATAAGTGTATTAAATTTATTTTTTATTTTTTTTTTAATAATTATTATTAAAAATGAAGTGTATGATATAAAAGAGTAGATTTTATATTTGACAAAGCATGATTAAATATACTATGCAGCATATATAAACATTGATGTGCAAAGCCATGTAATTGAACGAATAAAATTAGTGAAAATAAGTAAATAGTGCTGAATGTAGTGTAACATAAGAATATATGAATATATATTGAGTATGTGAGTGGGTGAATTGAGAATCCATGAATAGTTAGAATGTGCTGTAAAAGAAAACATATATGCACTATAAAGTCACTGTATGCCCTATAACTGTGTAGCCGAACTGCTACTTTTGTTGCAGAAACATATCCTACAAGACATATGTGGTTGACTGGCCTGATATTGATGTGAATGGTCCCTGTTCCTCCTGCTCTTTCTCCTTTGCCACTGCCTCATCCATTATTTATCACCTGAAGCTTTGTTTAAACGGGAGTCATAGAACTGGGATAGTAGCAGGAAAACATCCAGCAATCCTCGGAGGAGGTAGGATATGCGCCAAAACGCTGACCACCTCAGGCCTAGCCGCTACTACATACATGCGCTTGCATTCCAAGAAAACAAAGCAGATGCTAACTTCTATCATCATCATCATACTCCTCACCTTGGCACTCTCAACTCCCCTGATGGAGAAGCCAGGGCCCACTGGAGGAGTCTGGTTCTCTGGTGGGCTCGTCCAATGCTGCCCTAAAGCAGGCCGGGCTAAGAAAAGTGTGTGGGGGGAAGTTGACAGGAGAAATAGGGGCGGCTGGGGACCGTTTATGGACACCTGGCTGCCCCCAGGCAGCTGGGGACCATGTGTGGACACCCAGCCGCGGGGCGGCTGGGGACCGAGTATGGACACCCGGCCGCTCCCTGGCGGCTGGGGATCGAGTGCGGACACCCGGCCGCCGGGCGGCTGGGGACTGAGTATGGATACCAGGCCGCCAACGCAGCCATGACATGGTGGCCAGATTCCGCCTCCACATGCCTAAAAGGCCCAATTTCAAGTGCAAGCAAGCAGTATGGTATTGTAGCCTGGGGGTGGGTGGGTGGGTGGCAGGCTGCATACTTGCGCTTGCATTGCAAGGAATGGGAGAGGTATAATTGAACAGTGCCCCGGGACAAGGACTTGAACGGGGATAGTTGCAAGTCTGCAACGACAGGTGCAGGGTGGGAGGCATCTTCGCATGTACCATGAACAGGGGTTTGGCATGCACACACTACAGCAGAATAGGCTGTCCTTCCCACTAAATGCACTGGGGAGGGCACAGATAATGCTTTGGTATGCACGCTTAATCTTATGTATAAGGCACACCGGGACAAATAGGGGCGGCTGGGGACTGAGTATGGATGCCTCGCTGCCGAAGCAGCCATGAGGTAGTGGCCAGCTTCGGCCTCCTCCAAATTAAAAGGCCCCATTTCAAGTGCAAGCTAGCAGTATGGCATTGCAGCCTGGGGGTGGGTGGGTGGCAGGCTGCACACTTACACTTTCATTAAAAGAAAACAAAGCAGATGCTAACTTCTATCATCATCATCATGCTCCTCACCTTGGCACTCTCAACTCCCCTGATGGAGAAGCCAGGGCCCACCGGAGGAGTCTGGTCCTCTGGTGGGCTCGCCCAATGCTGCCCTACAGCAGGCCGGGCTAAGAAAAGTGTGTGGGGGGAAGTTGACAGGAGAAATAGGGGCGGCTGGGGACCGTTTATGGACACCCGGCTGCCCCCAGGAGGCTGGGGACCGTGTGTGGACACGGCTGGGGACTGAGTATGGATTACAGGCCGCCAACGCAGCCTTGATGTGGTGGCCAGATTCCGCCTCCACATGCTAAAAGGCCCAATTTCAAGTGCAAGCAAGCAGTATGGTATTGCAGCCTGGGGGTGGGTGGGTGGTTGGCTGCATATTTGCGCTTGCATTGCAAGGAATTGGGGAGGTACAATTGAACAGTGCCCTGGGACAAGAACTTGCACGGGCATAGTTGCAAGTCTGCATCTTCTGATGCGGCAAGGATGACTTCTGAAGGGGCACACTTTTAGGCAGTGACCTGGGTGTCAGAGATGCTTCCAGGGGTCTTCCCCATGCTGTTCCCATGTCTTTTCAGCACTGTATGTGTAGCGCCCCGAGGGTTCGGCCGCTACAGGGGTATTGCACCTCAGACCAGAGGTGTGATATTCCACTCCCAGGTAAGGATGGAGTATGGACCAGGGCTCAGTTAGCTGCATACAGCACACACACCCCATTTCCGAGGGACAGCTCAACGGTGCTCCCACTAGACAGAAGTGCAGGCACGACCGACTATGTCCCTGCCTGGAGTGGGGAGGGGGGTGGAACACCCAGTGTTGTAGGGGCAGATAGGGGTTGGTTCCTGAGCATAGGAAGGAGCCCATTGGATTGGTTGCTGGTCACCTGGGCTCATGGTCAGAGGGAGGTATAAAAGGTGGGCACCATCTTAGCTCTAGGAGAGAAGAGAAGTTCGTTCAGTCAGAGGAGAAGACAGGGAGTAGAGGCTCTGTAGGAGCTCTACTCCAGGAGGGCCTAGTGAGAGGCCGAGGAGGAGGTGAAGGGAAGCTGAGATTTTGGCTCATCTCAGCTCCAAGAGAACGGAACAGAAAGGAACAGGAAGGAACGGAAAGGGAGAAGAAGAGACAGAGAAACAGAAGGGCTCAGGAACAAGAAGGTGGAAGGGACCCTAAGAACCCTTGAGAATCCAGGGTGAAGGGTCAGGCAGATTAAGGGTACCGGATCCCAAGTTGGTGGAGGAGAAACTACCCTCAGCCAAAGACCGGTCGTCGTGATCATCTATTGGTGCGACACCTCATCAAACCTGCTAGGAAGACACCATATAGGACAGCGGAGGACGGGGCCCACGTTTAACCGCACAAGTCCGCGGCAGCTGGACAAAAGTGGGTCACTGGTGAGGCAGGCCAGAGAAAGGATTAAAGGGGGTCCTGTGCCATGCTCCTGAACTGCCTGGGAGTTGACCGAGCCCCCACACCTGGTGGACGCAGCATGGCTCGGGCGGTCACTGCTGACAGAAGTGACCTGGAACAAATGAACTGTGAGTAAAGACCCTGGACTGTAACTTGTTGTCTGTGTGCTCCTTCGCGCCTCCAGCACTGCTGGTACTGGGACTCTCACCACCATCACTCCCACCATCCACTACACTGCCCTGGGGCCACACTCTTCCCGTGGGGAGTCACACCATTCCAGCTGCATTCATCATCAGCCCCAGCGGACTGCCTTGCAGCGGCGGTTCCTAATAACCGCAATCCACGGGTGGCGTAGTCGGACATTATCTGAAGCACGTAGCAGACTACCATTGGTCTGACCACCCTGAGCCGCGGGACCGGGCCGCCACTACTAGCCCCATCGTTCCCCTATCGCCCGGATCCGCGTTCCCCATGGCCCAGGGGGCGAGTCAGCTTTGGCGTAGTCGGCAGGATTTCGTGCCCGCTAACCACGGGTACTGCGCGCCTGAAAAGAGACTGTTTCGTTGTACTAAAGATGGCGCCCGCCCTAGAAGAACGAGTGCCATAATGTGCGCGCCAAAAGACCACAGGAGGCCGCCTCCCATCGTGGGCCGGGTCCCAGAATGGCACCAAAGAGGAAGCCCGCCCCCAACAACCATGAGCACGGCTGTGGAAATGTCCGTCAACGTGGGGGGGCTGCCCCTGAGAGTGATTGTCAGCAGAATGCCCCAGGACCACCCCCTATGGGGGCGGAAAGAGAAGAAAACTGCGGGGCAGGGGGTGGTCTGGATCAGTCCAGACAGACCGCACCCGGGGATGGACGCCCTCAGCAGCACCAGCCTCCTGGCCCGAAGCCTGTTGCAGGCCGAACCGCTCTGCAGCCTAGCAGAAGTCCTAGCGCAGCTCCCCAGAGACACGGAGCGTGCGCAAGCTGCACTGGAGGACCTGGAGCGGAGGATGGTCCGGGCACAGCGGGGTGCACTCACTGAGTGGAGAGAGGAACTGGCCCGGCAGGCCGAGACCCACCAGCGACAGGCCTCAACCGCACCCCGGAGTTTGCCTGCCTCTGAGGACGGCGCAGGAGGAGAGAGGACCGGAGGCAACGCCGCGGAGGGAGCCACGAGGACTGAGGCAAGTGAAGGGGACGTCACCACTAGAGATGAGCGTTGTTCTACTCGAACTGTTCGCCAATCTCAAATTCGAGCTGTTTTGGGCGGTGTTCGAGCCGTTCGGCGAACACGAACAATTTGATAAAAATTCGGCTGTTCGAGGTTATGTTCAATAACTGTTCGTGCACCAAAATCATAACTGGATTTTTTCTCAGTAATGATGAAAATTAATGTTAATACGCAGTTTGAGTGTACAGCGGGGTGGGGGGAGGGGCAGGGGATGGATCTCTGCAGGAACAATGAAGATCTCCATTTTTTTTTCTCTTTCCTGCATTTGCAGTGGGGAGGTGCAATCTGTCAGCCTATCAGCAGCGCACACACGGAGCGAAGTGCTTTTTTTCACACAAGCAAGGGCATGTGTCATTGGCAGTGTATGTCACATGTCCTTGCCCTATAAGACCAAGCCATTTTCCCCGTCGCCACCATTTTCTCACTGCTGCAGCTGCGTGTTAGACGGCACTGCTGTTGCTGTGTGCGCTATACCTTGTTAATTTCAAGCCAATTTTCGCACAAATATACAGATAGCTTGGGAGTAGGGAATAGTTGTGATTGCAGTCCTTTTAAGGACTAGGTTACAGCATTTCCTACGACTTTTATCAGGGAGGTCTGTGCTCTTAAATAGATAGGTTGTGGGAGTAAAGACTAATTGTAATTGGAGTCCTTTTCAGGACTAGGTTACATCAGTTCCTATCAGTTTTTGCCAGGCAGGTCTGTGCCAGTGCTGTGCAAGTTTTTTTCACAGCATTTGGCTGAATCTAGCAAAGCTAATCCTTTTTGGCCTATTGCAGAGTGTGTTAGTCAGTGGAGTAGCCTATCTGTGTTGCAAGATATACCACCTGTGTATAGAATACCAATTTTTTTACTGCACCTAGTGAAGTAAAATCTTTTGGGCATAGCATCATTCTATTAGTCCATCTATACTGACCTCCATCAGGTTGCAAATTAAAACTAATTTTTATCTGCATCTACAGTACCTCTGAAAAAATATTTGGGCTTCTAGCTGTGTGTGGGACTTGTTGTATTAGTCCATCTATACTGACCTCCATCAGGTTGCAAACTGAATATATTTTTTTCTGCATCTACCTCTGAAAAAATATTGGGCTTCTAGCTGTGTGTGGTTCTTGTTCTATTAATCCATCTATACTGACCTCCATCAGGTTGCAAACTGAATATAATTTTTTTCTGCATCTACCTCTGAAAAAATATTTGGCCTTCTAGCAGTGTGTCGGACTTTCTCTATTAGTCCATCTATACTGACCTCCATCAGGTTGCAAATTAAAACTAATTTTTATCTGCATCTACAGTACCTCTGAAAAAATATTTGGGCTTCTAGCTGTGTGTGGGACTTGTTGTATTAGTCCATCTATACTGACCTTCATCAGGTTGCAAATTAAAACTAATTTTTATCTGCATCTACAGTACCTCTGAAAAAATATTTGGGCTTCTAGCTGTGTGTGGGACTTGTTGTATTAGTCCATCTATACTGACCTCCATCAGGTTGCAAACTGAATATATTTTTTTCTGCATCTACCTCTGAAAAAATATTTGGGCTTCTAGCTGTGTGTGGGACTTGTTGTATTAGTCCATCTATACTGACCTCCATCAGGTTGCAAACTGAATATATTTTTTTCTGCATCTACCTCTGAAAAAATATTGGGCTTCTAGCTGTGTCTGGGACTTGTTGTATTAGTCCATCTATACTGACCTCCATCAGGTTGCAAACTGAATATATTTTTTTCTGCATCTACCTCTGAAAAAATATTGGGCTTCTAGCTGTGTGTGGGTCTTGTTCTATTAATCCATCTATACTGACCTCCATCAGGTTGCAAACTGAATATAATTTTTTTCTGCATCTAGCTCTGAAAAAATATTTGGCCTTCTAGCAGTGTGTCGGATTTTCTCTATTAGTCCATCTATACTGACCTCCATCAGGTTGCAAATTAAAACTAATTTTTATCTGCATCTACAGTACCTCTGAAAAAATATTTGGGCTTCTAGCTGTGTGTGGGACTTGTTGTATCAGTCCATCTATACTGACCTCCATCAGGTTGCAAACTGAATATATTTTTTTCTGCATCTACCTCTGAAAAAATATTTGGGCTTCTAGCTGTGTGTGGGACTTGTTGTATTAGTCCATCTATACTGACCTCCATCAGATTGCAAACTGAATATATTTTTTTCTGCATCTACCTCTGAAAAAATATTGGGCTTCTAGCTGTGTGTGGGACTTGTTGTATTAGTCCATCTATACTGACCTCCATCAGGTTGCAAACTGAATATATTTTTTTCTGCATCTACCTCTGAAAAAATATTGGGCTTCTAGCTGTGTGTGGGTCTTGTTCTATTAATCCATCTATACTGACCTCCATCAGGTTGCAAACTGAATATAATTTTTTTCTGCATCTAGCTCTGAAAAAATATTTGGCCTTCTAGCAGTGTGTCGGATTTTCTCTATTAGTCCATCTATACTGACCTCCATCAGGTTGCAAATTAAAACTAATTTTTATCTGCATCTACAGTACCTCTGAAAAAATATTTGGGCTTCTAGCTGTGTGTGGGACTTGTTGTATCAGTCCATCTATACTGACCTCCATCAGGTTGCAAACTGAATATATTTTTTTCTGCATCTACCTCTGAAAAAATATTTGGGCTTCTAGCTGTGTGTGGGACTTGTTGTATTAGTCCATCTATACTGACCTCCATCAGATTGCAAACTGAATATATTTTTTTCTGCATCTACCTCTGAAAAAATATTGGGCTTCTAGCTGTGTGTGGGACTTGTTGTATTAGTCCATCTATACTGACCTCCATCAGGTTGCAAACTGAATATATTTTTTTCTGCATCGACCTCTGAAAAAATATTGGGCTTCTAGCTGTGTGTGGGTCTTGTTCTATTAATCCATCTATACTGACCTCCATCAGGTTGCAAACTGAATATAATTTTTTTCTGCATCTAGCTCTGAAATAATATTTGGCCTTCTAGCAGTGTGTCGGACTTTCTCTATTAGTCCATCTATACTGACCTCCATCAGGTTGCAAATTAAAACTAATTTTTATCTGCATCTACAGTACCTCTGAAAAAATATTTGGGCTTCTAGCTGTGTGTGGGACTTGTTGTATTAGTCCATATATACTGACCTCCATCAGGTTGCAAACTGAATATATTTTTTTCTGCATCTACCTCTGAAAAAATATTTGGGCTTCTAGCTGTGTGTGGGACTTGTTGTATTAGTCCATCTATACTGACCTCCATCAGGTTGCAAACTGAATATATTTTTTTCTGCATCTACCTCTGAAAAAATATTGGGCTTCTAGCTGTGTGTGGGACTTGTTGTATTAGTCCATCTATACTGACCTCCATCAGGTTGCAAACTGAATATATTTTTTTCTGCATCTACCTCTGAAAAAATATTGGGCTTCTAGCTGTGTGTGGGTCTTGTTCTATTAATCCATCTATACTGACCTCCATCAGGTTGCAAACTGAATATAATTTTTTTCTGCATCTAGCTCTGAAAAAATATTTGGCCTTCTAGCAGTGTTTCGGACTTTCTCTATTATTCCATCTATACTGACCTCCATCAGGTTGCAAATTAAAACTAATTTTTATCTGCATCTACAGTACCTCTGAAAAAATATTTGGGCTTCTAGCTGTGTGTGGGACTTGTTGTATTAGTCCATCTATACTGACCTCCATCAGGTTGCAAACTGAATATATTTTTTTCTGCATCTACCTCTGAAAAAATATTTGGGCTTCTAGCTGTGTGTGGGACTTGTTGTATTAGTCCATCTATACTGACCTCCATCAGATTGCAAACTGAATATATTTTTTTCTGCATCTACCTCTGAAAAAATATTGGGCTTCTAGCTGTGTGTGGGACTTGTTGTATTAGTCCATCTATACTGACCTCCATCAGGTTGCAAACTGAATATATTTTTTTCTGCATCTACCTCTGAAAAAATATTGGGCTTCTAGCTGTGTGTGGGTCTTGTTCTATTAATCCATCTATACTGACCTCCATCAGGTTGCAAACTGAATATAATTTTTTTCTGCATTTAGCTCTGAAAAAATATTTGGCCTTCTAGCAGTGTGTCGGACTTTCTCTCTTACTCCATCTATACTGACCTCCATCAGGTTGCAAATTAAAACTAATTTTTATCTGCATCTACAGTACCTCTGAAAAAATATTTGGGCTTCTAGCTGTGTGTGGGACTTGTTGTATAAGTCCATCTATACTGACCTCCATCAGGTTGCAAATTAAAAATAATTTTTATCTGCATCTACAGTACCTCTGAAAAAATATTTGGGCTTCTAGCTGTGTGTGGGACTTGTTGTATTAGTCCATCTATACTGACCTCCATCAGGTTGCAAACTGAATATATTTTTTTCTGCATCTACCTCTGAAAAAATATTTGGGCTTCTAGCTGTGTGTGGGACTTGTTGTATTAGTCCATCTATACTGACCTCCATCAGGTTGCAAACTGAATATATTTTTTTCTGCATCTACCTCTGAAAAAATATTGGGCTTCTAGCTGTGTGTAGGTCTTGTTCTATTAATCCATCTATACTGACCTCCATCAGGTTGCAAACTGAATATAATTTTTTTCTGCATCTAGCTCTGAAAAAATATTTGGCCTTCTAGCAGTGTGTCGGACTTTCTCTATTAGTCCATCTATACTGACCTCCATCAGGTTCCAAATTAAAACTAATTTTTATCTGCATCTACAGTACCTCTGAAAAAATATTTGGGCTTCTAGCTGTGTGTGGGACTTGTTGTATTAGTCCATCTATACTGACCTCCATCAGGTTGCAAATTAAAAATAATTTTTATCTGCATCTACAGTACCTCTGAAAAAATATTTGGGCTTCTAGCTGTGTGTGGGACTTGTTGTATTAGTCCATCTATACTGACCTCCATCAGGTTGCAAACTGAATATATTTTTTTCTGCATCTACCTCTGAAAAAATATTGGGCTTCTAGCTGTGTGTGGGTCTTGTTCTATTAATCCATCTATACTGACCTCCATCAGGTTGCAAACTGAATATAATTTTTTTCTGCATCTAGCTCTGAAAAAATATTTGGCCTTCTAGCAGTGTGTCGGACTTTCTCTATTAGTCCATCTATACTGACCTCCATCAGGTTGCAAATTAAAACTAATTTTTATCTGCATCTACAGTACCTCTGAAAAAATATTTGGGCTTCTAGCTGTGTGTGGGACTTGTTGTATTAGTCCATCTATACTGACCTCCATCAGGTTGCAAACTGAATATGACGCGCCCCTGGGCCTGTGTCGCGCTGCGGTGCGCACGCGGGAGCTTACCCGGAGCCGGATCCGTGGAGGGTTGTAATCTCGTGGCGGTGACCCAGTCCGTGCCCAGGGAGTCAAACTAGACGGCAGTCTATTAGTAGTAAATAGTTGATGACTACGCCACCCGTTGAGTGCAGCCAGGAAGCTGCTGCTGCAGGGCAGACCGCTGAGGCCGGTGGTAGGATTGTGCAGCGTGATAGTATAACCCCCAACGGGAGGGGTATGGCCTCAGGGCAGCCGACGTGGATGATGGGGGTAGCAGGAACCACTCAGAGACGGTACGGTGTAGTTCAGGGTCTTTACTGGTAACAACGACAGACCCTCCCGGAGTACTTGCTAGCAAACGGGGCCTGGTCAGTCTTTGAGCAGATGGGATCTCCCCTGGCCAGGCGTAGTTGTAGGCCTCCCAAACTGACTGTACTCTTCTGGCTACCTTGCTAGAAGCTGATGTAAGTAGCCCACGTCCCTGAGTGTACCGAGTGGTGCTCACCCGTATGGCCGGTGACTCGGGGCCTTCTAATGGCTTCCGCTCCACGATGGCGGTGCTGGTCCCACGCGTGTGACCGTGCCTTCGGGCTTCTGGGCCAGAGGACCTGAAATCCCCTGCCCGACGGATTCTGCTGCTGGGTAGGAGTTAGTCCCCACAGCCTCGGACTCCGGGTCCGGTAAAGAATCTTCTTAGTCAGGGCGAGCTCTGTAGCTGCCAGCCCCTGACTCCTTGTAACTCTGCTGTTTCCTATGCTGCTTCTCTTCTCCACTCTCCTTGTCTGACTCACCCTGCCTCAGCCCCGGGTTTATACAGGGGAAGTTCTTCCCCTCCCAAGACTGGGCAGGAGGTGTGGCATGCACAGGATCCCTGACCAAAGGACCTCCCACCTGCTCTCAGACATAATATCTCTATCACTGTGGCAACCAGACCCCTGGGGTGTCACAAATATATTTTTTTCTGCATTTAACCCAGCCAATAGTTTTGGCCTAATACCACAGTTTGGCCACTCAGCTCTGCTCGGTTACCATCGATTGTTTTTTTGTGCAAACAACTCCAGAGTTGTGAATTAGTTAACCACCAAAATGAGTGGAAAAAGGCCTGCTGCTGGTGGAAAGGGAAATAGGCGTGTTGGAAAGGGGAAAAAAGGTTGTGTCCGTGGGGTAGGTGTTAAAGCAACAGTAACATCTGCAGAAGAAAGACCATCTTCCAGCCAAACTAAAATGTCTACTTCTTTTAGCGGACAATGTGATAAGATCCCTTTCTTACGGCCACGCCAATCGCTACAAATTCCAGATGAGGCACAAAAACAGCAGGTGCTTCAAAGGATATCAAGTGCTCCTTTAAGTGGGCTCTCCTCCACATCAACTTCAACATCACAAATACTCCAGTCCTCAAAGGTGTCACCCAAATCGCACTTGCTTCCTCACAGCTCCCAAATCTCCAGCTGCCCGTCTGAGTATGAGGTAGAACAGATGGTTGAGTCTGCAGAGCTGTTTACTCATACTATAGCCTGGGAATCAGAGGTCGACTCCAGCGCTTCTGTGAATCCAGACGAGGAAATGATCTGCACTGATGCCCAGAATCTTTATGAGTCGGATCCAGGACCAGACGCAGAAGGTTCTGACCATAATGTAGACCCTCATTCCCAAACTGTAACTCCTGTTGGTGGAGACAATGAGGAAGACGATGATAAGACTCAAATACCTGATTGGAGTGACAACTTTAGTTTTTTGTCAGGGCAGGAACAGGTTGGCTCTGAGGACGACGGGTGTGATAACACACAGGGTGATGATGATGAGGTTGGAGATCCCACTTACTGTCAACCCACAGTCAGCCAAGAGATGAGGTCAGCAGAGGAGGTGGAGGAAGATGCTAGTGACGACGAGGTCAGGTTGCGCCTTCCTGGACAGAGACGTAGTACTGGAAGCACGTCAACAACTGCATCCTCAAACACAACTCTGCCTCTCACCACAAGTCGTGGTGGCTCTTCAGGTCGCATGGGTGCTAAGCCTTGCATAGCCTGGGCATTTTTTCAGATCGATAAAGATGACCCAACTCGTGTTATCTGTAACATTTGTCAGCAAAAGCTAAGTAGAGGCCAAAAAATACATAGTTTGAGTACTTCATGCATGAACCGGCACATGGACATGAAGCATAAGTTGCAGTGGTAAGCTCACTGTGCTACAATGCGGCCTAGCCGGCCGGGCCAACCACCGTCTGCCATATCTTGTGCATCCGCGGCCTCTTCATCCTCTGTGACTGGGGGGACAGCAGTCACACCTGTTTTGGGGCGCAGACCTGCCACCTCTTTACCCGCAACAGCCAGCGTGATTGGCAGGTCATCATTTTCTTTGGAGGTGGTAACAGCAGCTGGTGTTGAGCGCTGTCCGACATCGATAGCACCACCTTTGGATCAAGGCAACCTAACATGTCCGCCTGCATCTTCCTCACAGACCGGCAGTTTGCCGGGGACACCCTTATCAACCCCGTCTAAGCACAATAGCCAGCCCTCGGTCCCTCAGATGTAATCAAGTAAAAGACCATTTCCTCCTAGCCATGAGAAAGCTAAGAGGTTGAATTTCACCATCTGCAAGCTCTTGGCTACAGAAATGCTGCCTTTCCGCCTGGTGGACACAGAGGATTTTCGAGACCTTATGTCCGTCGCAGTGCCCCAGTACCAGATGCCCAGTCGGCACTACTTCTTAAAGAAAGGTGTGCCTGCGCTCCACCAGCATGTCGCACACAACATCACCGCTTCTTTGAGAAACTCTGTGTGTGACAGGGTGCATTTCACCACAGACACTTGGACGAGTAGGCATGGACAGGGGCGTTACATGTCGCTGACTGGGCACTGGGTAACTATGGTGACAGCAGGACAAGGGGCTGCTGTCCAAGTCTTGCCGTCCCCACGAGTTGTGCGTCAATCCTCTTTATGTCAAAGTTCCTCCACTGCTTCTGCCTCCTCAACCTCCTCTCGGTCTTCCACCTGCACCCAAAGCCTGTCTGGTCATGCCACAAGCTTTCTAACTGCGCAGAAGGGATCCTGCACACCTCCTTACTATGCTGGCAGTAGGGCTCAACGTCATCAGGCGGTTTTTACATTGAAATGTCTGGGAAATGTGAGTCACACAGCTGAGGAGTTGTGGTCAGCTCTGGAGAACCAATTTCATGAATGGTTGTCTCCACTGGACCTGAAACCAGGGAAGGCCGTGTGCGACAATGCTGCAAACCTGGGTGCGGCCCTTCGCCGGGGCAATGTCACACACGTGCCTTGTATGGCTCACGTGTTGAACCTGGTTGTCCAGCAATTTTTAGCCCACTATCCCAGACTAGATGGCCTTCTGCAGAGGGCACGGTCGCTGTGTGCTCACTTCCGCCGTTCGCATCCCGCAGCTCAGCGACTTACATCTCTACAGAAGTCGTTGGGCCTGCCACTTCACCGGCTAAAATGCGATGTGCCTACCCGGTGGAATTCAACTCTGCACATGTTGCAGCGACTGTGGCAGCACCGACAAGCCCTGGTGCAATACGTTCTGACGTATAGCCTGTGCCAACGAGATTCAGAGGTGGGGAAAATCACGCTGGAGGAGTGGTCTCAGATCAGGGACCTATGCACCCTTCTGCACAGTTTTGAAATGGCGACGAAGATGTTTAGTGCTGACGATGCCATTATCAGCATGACTATTCCGGTGATTTACATGCTGGAGCACATGTTAAACAGAATTCGGAGTCAGGTGGTGGCACAAGAGGAGGTGGAGGAAGTAGAGGAGGAGGAGTTGTATGCGGAAGGGCTAACATCTGCAAGGTCCAGACGGTCGGCAGCACCAAGGCGGCAGGCATGTGAGGGTGGGGGAGATGGTTTTACCAGGGCGCATGGTAGCAGCCAAACTAGTGAGGAAGGTGCAGGAGCCCAGGAAGAAGTGGAGGACGAACTGATGGAAGACTCATCAGATGAGGGAGACCTTGATCACATTTCTGTTGTGCGAGGTTGGGGGCAGAGGACAGAGGAAGGAAGCATGATTGTTACCTCGCCACCAACACAACAGGGACTTGGTGCTCCTGGATGCGCAACACACATGAGTGCCTTCTTGCTGCACTACCTGCAACATGACCCTCGAATTGTGAGAATTAGAAATAATCCTGACTACTGGGTTGCCACACTGTTAGATCCCCGGTACAAAAGTAAATTTGCAGAAATTATTCCTGCCATAGAAAGGGATGCACGCATGCAGGAGTATCAGCAGAGACTGTTGCAGAATCTTACATGTGCTTTTCCACAAAATACCAGTGGTGCACGTAGTGAATCTCACAGTTCCAACTTGCCAACCGTGGGACCGTCAAGTGTTCAGCACTCAAACCGTAACAGAACCACAGTATCTGGTGGTAACATCAATTTTGCGGAATCATTTCACCACTTTTTTAGCCCATCCTTTGCAAGGCCACAGGAGACAAGAAGTCTGACACATAGTCAACGCCTAGAGACGATGGTACAGGAGTATCTCGAAGTAAACATTGAAGCCACGACTGTGTCACTGGACCCTTGCTCTTTTTGGGCTTCCAATCTGGATAAATGGCCGGAGCTAGCCATTAAGCGTTGGAGATCTTGTCATGCCCCGCAGCCAGCGTTCTGTCTGAACGTGTGTTCAGCGCTGCTGGTGGTGTGCTGACAGATAAGCGCACGCGGCTCTCCACTGATAATGTAGACAGACTCACGGTCATAAAGATGAACAAATCATGGATCCGAAACGACTTTTCTACCCCTGTGTCATCCTGGGGAGAGTAAAAGCTTGATGATTGTTTAAAATCACCCTACCAACCGTTTTAAGCTTTCAAATTACTAATCATGTTTATCTGTATCTTGACTGGAAAATAATTTGGGCTTTGTAGCAGTGTGCAGCACTGATCCTATTAGGCCATCTATAATAAGCTCCACCAGATTTAAAATTAAAAATAATTTTTAGCTGCATCTAGCCCGGAAAATAATTTTGGGGCTCCGAGATGCGCAAGACACATAAGTGCCTTCTTGCTGCACTACCTGCAGCATGACCCTCATATTGTCAGAATTCGAAGTAATCATGACTACTGGGTTGCCACACTCTTAGATCCCCCAAACTTTTCGATCAACCTTTTCATTTTAATAAAGACCAAAAAAATGGTCATTTTTGAAATTATAAGCATTAGCAGGTTGTTAGAAACTGAAATCAAACAGTTTTCAACTCAAAACTTTATTCTAGGTGATGTTACATTTTCACATAGGACCCCTTGTTCGAAAGGAGCTTCTGAACTCTCTCGTCCATTGAATTTGTCAGGTTTTGGATGGTTTCTGCTTCAATTGTTTTGCATGAGGACAGAATACCCTCCCAGAGCTGTTGCTTAGATGTGAACTGCCTCCCGCCATCATAGACACTCCTTTTAATGATGCTCCAAAGGTTCTGAATGGGGTAGAGGTCAGGGGAGCATGGGGGTCACACCATAAGTTTGTCCCCTTTTATGCCCATATCAGCCAGAGATGCAGATGTTTTATGTGCAGCATGAGATGGTGCATTATCATGCAGAAAAATGATCTTGCTGTGAAATACACGGTTCTTCTTCTTGAACCATGGCAGGAAGTGCTGTTTGAGAAAATCCACATACATTATGGAGTTCATCTTTAGCGCCTTCAGGGATCCTAAAGGGGCCGACAATCTCTCTCCCCATGATTCCAGCCCAAAACATTACTCCACCTCCTCCTTGTTGGCGCTGTAGCCGTGTTTGCGTGGGGTGTCCATCAACCAGCCATCCTCCACTCCATCCATCTGGACCATCGAGCGCTGCACGGCACTCATCCGTGAACAAAACAGTTTTGAAATCAGTCTTCATGTAATGTTTGGCCCACTGGAGCCGTTTCTGCTTGTGTGAAGTGGATAGAGGAGGTCGACAGGATGGCGCATGCACAGCTGCAAACCTCTGAAGGACCCTGCATCTTGTTGTTCGGGGGACGTTGGAGGCACAAGCAGCTTCAAAAACTTGTCTGCTGCTATGACAAGGCTTTTTTGCCGCTGCTCTTTCAACCTGACGTAATTGCCTGTAGGAAAGAGTCCTCAATTTGCCCTTATCAGCACGCACACATGTGCACTGTGAATCAGCTACATACTTCTTGATTGCCAAGACACTTCATCCTGATCATCGCACAATGTTGATTGTAGTCATGCCTTGACCTAAACACTCCACAATTTGTTGCTTCTCAGCAGCCGACACATCCTTTTTCTTTCCCATTTTGGCAGAAAATGTAGGCTGCTGAATAATGTGAGAGAGCCTTCTTAAGTAGTCTTGCCTTTCATTGGACACACCTGCCAAACTAATTAGCACTGGTGTCTGCAATTGCTTACAGTGATATAAAGAGCCCTGACACACATCACCATCAATGAGTTTAACTGACAAACAAACAAATTCTTCCCTTATCACTCCTAAACACTTTTTGCATAATAATTTGGAACACAGTGTACATGTGCTTTTCCACAAAACACCAGTGGTTCACGTAGTGAATCTTACAGTTCTAACTTGCCAACCGTGGTCTGTATGGAGTTGTTCAATAAAGGGCCCAAAATTAAGATAACATAGATGGGAGAGGTCTCTATGAATAGGAATTCCTAAGTATTTGATACCCTGTGAGGGCCAGGCAAAGGGAAAGTTGGACTGGATGGAATCCTATATGGATTTGGGGAGGGAGACATCGAGGGCCTCAGACTTCGCTGCATTGATTTTAAAATTTTACCATGTAACAAAGTGATCTATTTCAGCCATAACAGCATGGATGGATATATGTGATTGAGTGATATATACTAGGACATCATCAGCAAATAGAGAGCACTTGTACTCGGTGCCTCCCACCTCAATCCACCTAATATTGGGGTTATGGCGAATTGATGAGAGCAGGTGCTCCGTCACTAGGATGTATAAGAGAGGGGACAGAGAACATCCCTGCCTTGTCCCATTGGTGATTGTGAAAGGTGATGAAAATGTTCTGACGCGCCCCCTGGGCCTTGGGACACCCGGAGCCGGACCCTTTTTGGTGGATGCTGGTGGTTGTAGTCTCCGTGGCGGCAACCCGGTTCCGTGGCTCAGGGCGGTCAAACCAGTGGCGGAACTATTTATGTGGTTTTGATGTTTAAATGTCCGACTACGCCACCCGTGGATTGCGGTCAGAGTGAACCGCCGCTCCAGGGCAGACCGCTGAGGCTGGTGTTGTGGGTGCAGCAGAGCGTAGCATAACTCCCCACGGGAGGAGTATAGCCTCAGGGCAGTGTATGCGGAGGATGGGGGTGATGGTGCAGGGCAGCAGCAGTAATGACACGGAGTCAGTGATGCAGTCCAGGGCCTTCACTCACAGTTCTTATTATCCAGACCACGTCTGCAGGTAACGGCTGCCCACGTCGTACTGTGCTCACCAGGTGAGGGGCTCAGACAACTCCCAGATAACTTTGGAGTGCTTCACAGGACCCCCTTTGTGTGTCCTTTGTCTGGCCTTTCTTACCAACCCTTCTGTCCGGCTGCCTCGGGCCTCCTCTTGGTAAACTTGGCGCCAGTTTCCCTGACCCTATGTGGTGCCTTCCTAGCGGGTGTAGCGAGGGGCTGCGCCACATAAAATGTCACAGCCTCCTGTTTCTAGCTGAGGGTCGTTTCCTGCCTCTACTAGTTTCGGGGACCGGTCTCCCCCTTTGGCCTGACCCCTCCACGCAGGTGGATTCTGGCGTGCGGTGGCGACTCGCCCGTCCGCACCCCTGAGATCCCTTCGTTCCTCGTTCCTGGAGCCTTCTCCGCTCCTCTTCCTTCCTTCTCCCTCTTCCAGGCCTGGGCCTCTGTTACTAGGCCCGCCTCCGGAGCAGAGCTCCTGCAGAGCCCCTGCTCCCTGCCACTTCTGCTCAGACTTCTCTGCACTGAACTAAGATGGTGCCCACCTTTTATACTCCCTTCTCAATGCACCCAGGAACTGCTTCCTCCCTGCTCCTGCACTACAGGGTTCCCCTTCCTCAGTGTTCCCTCCCCCCACTCCAGCCAGGGACAGGGACTGTCGTGCCCATCTCAGGGGCATATTGGTCACCCTGCCCCACGGCAATGTGGTGTAATGCATGCAGGTGTCGGGTCCTGATCCACACTACATCCTTACCTGAGAGTGAGATATCACACCTCTGGGTGAGGTGCAATACCTCTGTAGCAACCGAGCCCTCAGGGTGCTACAGTTCCATTTATCTTCAGCCTAGGTGACGTATTGCGATACAGGGCCGTGATTTTGGCTATAAAAGGGTCCCCTAGACCCCTACCCCAAGCTTTTTAAGAGAATCATATATGGCGTGCCAGGAGACTGTGGAATGCTTTCTCAGCATCCAACGAGAGTATCTAATTACAAATTTTTAACTGCATCTAGCCCAGGAAATACTTTGTGCCTAGTAGCAGTGTCTGCTAGTCAGCGGATTATCCCGGCTGTTAAGCAAGCTACGCCACCTGTAGTTTGGACACTTCATTTTTTCAAAGGAAATGCTTCGGGACCACGGGATACTCAGTGAAGAGCATCAGGAGGCACCCCAAGGCATAGGGGCTGGGACTGGCAGTGGGATGCCTTGCGGTGGACAGCCGAGCTCGATCCTTATAAAAGCTTTTTAACTGCAGCAGCTTTAGTGGACGCTACTGGAGCTGGAATTACGCGGCTGCTGGCATGAGACTTGCCCTCCAATAGATCCTTGTAAATGGATTTAAAGTGTATTCATTCAAATTATAGAGACAATTTAAATTAAAAAGCTTAGAGCTGCCTCCACCACAGGGGGGCTCGCTCGACCCACCAGCGGACAGGCACCAGTATTGGGAGAGGGGGGCTGGCCATCAGGGTTCACCGCGGCTCTGGCACAAACCCGGCGACACGGAGGTGGCACGGGCAGGAGCGGACTGGCCGTGTCGGCTTCTCACTTTTTGGATTTTAGAAGGGCATGACATGCCTATATCTGTGTCTCCCCCTCCTTTTACTCCTCCACCTCTTTTATTTTCGCATGACTATATGTACTTGTCACTTTTCCATGTGTTAGTTATGTCTTCTGAGCAGTTTGTCAGCTTTTGGACACCTTTGAAGGTGTTTTCTATGTGTTTCTATGTGTTTTTGTTTGCCTGCCATTGGTTTTAACGGTGTTCGAAGGTGTTCGACGAACAGTTCGACGAACAGTTCGGCGAACACACGGGTGTTCGACGAACCGAACCGAACTCGAACACTACGGGGGTGGCTCAACACTAGTCACCACCCCAAGCCCAGCAACCGCAAGCCTGCCCCAGCCTCCCGTCGCAGCACCCGAAGCCCCACTCACCGCACCTGTTGCCGCGCCGCCACTGCTCCCAGATAGGCCTCAAGCGGCAAGCGCCGCGACCACGCCCCGCCCGGCGCCACGCCCCTTGACCCAGGGTGCCGTAAAGCAAGAAGCATCATCGGCCCGGTCGCAAGGCCTGGATGACACGGGCGCCATCGCTAAGCCTGCGCCCCTGTCCCGGATGGGACTGCCACCTAGCGCAGCCAAAAGACCCCCGGCCTGGTCGCAAGGCCGAGTGCCCCCGGGCACTGCTCCCAGATCAGGTCCCCCCACTATACCATCGCTGGGCGTGGACCTATTGGCACATCATACCGGTCCGGATGGACTGCCGCTGGAGTGGCCAGCTGAAGTGACCAGCAGTCAGCCATGGAAAACCCAGCCCCCGCGCGAGCCTCTGATACCAGCTCCAGAGCCCGTAGAGGTCACCCTACCCCCACTGGAGGACGTCCAATTTGCGTGGGACCCCACTAGCGAGAACTTGATGGGGTTCTCTCAAGAGACCCGGGCTGACGCGGTCCGTCATCTGGAGGCCTGTCATCAGCAACTGGCGACCTTTGAGCGGGAGCGACGAGAGAGACGTGTCAGAGAGGAACGGCTCCAGGCCCAGAGTGCTGAACAAAAACGCAAGGCCCGCAAAGACCCCCGAGCAGCCCGTGGTCCCCGAATCACCGGGACCATAGTCAAATTCCACATGGAGAACGGCTGGGGGTTCATCAGGGGCCCAGAAACCGCAGGCGACATCTTTGTGACCCGCAGGGACGTTGAGAGTCATCTACCTGAGGGACATCGTGGCCGTGACTTGTACCCTGGTGATGTGGTCGCCTTTACCTGCCACGTAGGTGCAAAAGGACCATACGCCCTACATGTTCATCGGCTCACTGAGGAGGAGCTACAATACCGCGGCTATGAGGAGAGCCAAGAGGACCCGGACGGGTCTGAAGAACCATATGAGGAGGAAGAAGGAGCATATGGAGGACACCGCTACTAGTAAGTAGCAAAGTACCTGTGTACATAGTTACCCGTCAGGGTACAGAGAACTGATTGCTGTTATGGAACTGTGTGAACGTTATCCCCTCATCCCCTACCAGGCTGAGGACTGTGAGCAGCCATTCCCTTCCCAAAACTGGCCGAGGACTGAGAGCGGCCAATCCCTTGTATATAGTTGCGCTTCCTAAAGTGCCCCCTACTGGTTTTATAAAAAGACTACCACGTCTACCTCGGGACAGCAAGTCCCTCGTGTTTACAAGTTTGCCAAAGTTCCTGCACTTACAAGAAGAGTGCACACCTGGTCGCAAGTTGCACCGCCGCCAGGATCCAAGAATGTGTTGTAAAAATGTTTTCCTGCAAATGTTTTATGTGAAAAGTTTTTATATGCTGCTAGATAGTAATGTGAATGTTTTCTAATAGTGTTTATATGTCAAAAGAGTTCCAGAAGTATTAGTAAGCGTTTTATAATAGTGTGACAAGAAAGAAAACCGTTTCCCATAAAGAGAATTGAACCATGTTGCCTGTTTTCTGATGTGAAAAGTTTTAAAAAGTTTGCATGTTCTGTAATTAACTGTTTTTGCTCTTTTCCAGCCCGAGGACGTGCTGTGCTTTACCTGTGGGGAATGTAGCGCCCCGAGGGTTCGGCCGCTACAGGGGTATTGCACCTCAGACCAGAGGTGTGATATTCCACTCCCAGGTAAGGATGGAGTATGGACCAGGGCTCAGTTAGCTGCATACAGCACACACACCCCATTTCCGAGGGACAGCTCAACGGTGCTCCCACTAGACAGAAGTGCAGGCACGACCGACTATGTCCCTGCCTGGAGTGGGGAGGGGGGTGGAACACCCAGTGCTGTAGGGGCAGATAGGGGTTGGTTCCTGAGCATAGGAAGGAGCCCATTGGTTGCTGGTCACCTGGGCTCATGGTCAGAGGGAGGTATAAAAGGTGGGCACCATCTTAGCTCTAGGAGAGAAGAGAAGTTCGTTCAGTCAGAGGAGAAGACAGGTAGTAGAGGCTCTGTAGGAGCTCTACTCCAGGAGGGCCTAGTGAGAGGCTGAGGAGGAGGTGAAGGGGAGCTGAGATTTTGGCTCATCTCAGCTCCAAGAGAACCGAACAGTAAGGAACAGGAAGGAACGGAAAGGGAGAAGAAGAGACAGAGAAACAGAAGGGCTCAGGAACAAGAAGGTGGAAGGGACCCTAAGAACCCACGAGAATCCAGGGTGAAGGGTCAGGCAGATTAAGGGTACCGGATCCCAAGTTGGTGGAGGAGAAACTACCCTCAGCCAAAGACCGGTCGTCGTGATCATCTATTGGTGTGACACCTCATCAAACCTGCTAGGAAGGCACCATATAGGACAGCGGAGGACGGGGCTCACGTTTAACCGCACAAGTCCGCGGCAGCTGGACAAAAGTGGGTCACTGGTGAGGCAGGCCAGAGAAAGGATTAAAGGGGGTCCTGTGCCATGCTCCTGAACTGCATGGAAGTTGACCGAGCCCCCACACCTGGTGGACGCAGCACGGCTCGGGCAGTCACTGCTGACAGAAGTGACCCGGAACAAATGAACTGTGAGTAAAGACCCTGGACTGTAACTTGTTGTCTGTGTGCTCCTTCGCGCCTCCAGCACTGCCGGTACTGGGACTCTCACCACGATCACTCCCACCATCCACTACACTGCCCTGGGGCCGCACTCTTCCCGTGGGGAGTCACACCATTCCAGCTGCATTCATCATCAGCCCCAGCGGACTGCCTTGCAGCGGCGGTTCCTAATAACCGCAATCCACGGGTGGCGTAGTCGGACATTATCTGAAGCACGTAGCAGACTACCATTGGTCTGACCACCCTGAGCCGAGGGACCGGACCGCCACTACTACCCCCATCGTTCCCCTATCGCCCGGATCCGCGTGCCCCACGGCCCAGGGGGCGAGTCATATGCATGTGTCACACAGCACATGGCCAGATAAGGTTGTAAAATGTTAAAATGACATTTCCCGGTGAATGCATTTGTCACGGTTGAAAGCAATACAAAAGTGCAAAAACACATAAAAAATACTACTTGTGAACATAGCTCAAGGTGTGGAGGAGTATTTTGTTTTTGGCTATTTATTTTACCTTATACACAAGTCTTTACCCTGGAAAGGAACTTCCTTAACATATTGCACAGGAAAGCAGTATCAGTTTTGTTTTTGAACGTTTTATTGTGAGCCCTTAAAAGTGGCTTAATACCTCTGACCACGTTGTTGACAGCAGTGACCTGGGGGTCAGAAATGCTTCCTGGGGTGATCCCCATGTTGTCCCCATGTCATTTGAGCACTGTCACTATCGTTTTGGGCACTTGTTAGGCTTTTAAAATACTGCCGAGGGTGCCACGGCAAAAATTCTCTGGTCTCCCATAGACTAACATTGGGCTCGTTGCTCGGGTCGAGCACCACAGTATCACGGCGAGCTCGGCCCGAGCTTCGAGCACCCGAGCATTTTAGTGCTTGCTCAACACTACTAACCACCAAAAAAACCCTACTCAAAACTATCTAATTGAAAAACGGAGAAAGAGAGTAGCATGGCATACATCAAGTTTTATTAAGAAGTGATATTTAAAATTACAATATCATATAAATACATAATACACAAATGTGACATGGGAACAAAGTAGGTTGGGTGATTTGACATCCTGCCTCGTCAGAATAGGCCTCAGTATATACCATGGGAGTAACGGTAGGTGATATCCATCTATAGAATAGCCAAACGGCTTATACCAAGGTATAGGAGTAAATATATTCAAGTGAAGAAAGAAGCGGCAACCTTCAAGAGACTTACCACATTGATATAGTGCCCATGAACCGAGGCAGTGTGTCACACAGAGCTGTGAAAGTGAAAGGAACGCGCCCCAACGCACGTTTCCTGTAACCAGGAAGGCTTTCTCAAGAGGCGCTCTTGAGCTATTTTCAAGAGGCGCTCTTGAGCTGTTTTCAGAGCTATGCAATAGTAGGACAGCATTATAAATAACAAGATAGAATACTATTTATTAATGGGATGGCACTGTACATATCAAGAGAGGACACTATATATGTTTTACATAATAAAAGAGCACAGTATGAAATAAAGGATAACAGTATGGAGAATAAGAGAGTAAACCATACTATAAGGGACATCAAGTTAAGAGCGGAAGCTTGTAATAATGCAAGTCCCAGGATTGTGTGAAGGGATCCGGGGTTTCAGCACCCAGCGGTGGTAAGTCGATACGGACAGCAAGTAAGAGTTTTGTGGTATTTGTTGTTTTTTTTATGTACATCTTATGTTTACTATGCTCTGCGGTCTGGGAAGATTCTAGAACATAATAAGAAACATTCAATTCAAGGAGAATGAATTTGCTGTAAAGCAAATTTCCCCGTAAAATCCTTGCTGTTTGGCGAATTTGAATTTTTGGCAGAATTGATCATCTTTGATACTAAGGGATGGTACTATACATAATAAGGAAGGTTTTTTTTAGAAACAAGAGTACTACTCCCTTCATCTCTCTGCAAGTCATACTAGTAACTACAAGTGATGTCTCATCGCCATGTCCATATCTTCCAGGCACGACTTGTCTCTGCAGATTTTGTTGCACAGATCATCATGCCCCAGAACATTACAAATACAGTATGTGTATATACGTTTACCTCCTGTATAAAAAAAAAACATCTACAGTGCACTCCTGAATACAAATATACACCATTCCACATCATTAATATATAATTGAGTGCAACCGACCATTCAAAATATAAATTCATAAGCAAGGACTATGCACCCATTAAATACTTTTCCACCACCTCAAAAAATATGATTAGTCCTGTGACTCTCTGTCCCAGTTCATTACAAGTTCCTGTCCTGTGTCCTCTCTCTTTCCTCATTTCATTAAAGGGAATCTGTCACCGCTTTGCAGTTATGAGACCTCTACTATGGCCATACAGGGTATAGAAAAGTAAATCTATACATACCTGTGTGGCCCATAGTAGAGGTTTGATTGCAGAGAAAAGCGCTTTAATCAATTCTATTTTGTACAGGCTTGGTGTCCGCCTATATGCTTATTATTCCCCCAAATCCCCGCCTATATGCTTAATTATCATATTCCCCCCTCCCCTGCACGTCAAAGGGCCCTGTGACAGGTCCTGCGACATGCACTGTGCTCCCTGACTTCTCGGGCATGCGCAAAGCACCTCTCACATGGAGTGCGCTTTGCTTCATCCCGGCCCCGTCTCTCTGTGCACTGCGCTGCAGAGTTCTATTGTGCAGGCGCCGGAGAGGGAGAGTGACTTTCCACACCTGCGCAATCGAAACCTGGGGTGCAGTGCACAGGCAGACGGGACCGGGAAGAAGCAAAGCGTGCTCTATGTGAGCGGCGCTTTGACATACCCGGGAAGTCAGGGAGCACAGTGCATGTCGCAGGACCTGTCACAGGGCCCCGTGACGTGCAGGGGAGTGAGGGAATATTATAATTAAGCATATAGGCGGGGATTTGGGGGAATAATAAGCATATAGGCGGGGATTGCTTGACGTCCCCAGACTCCAAGCCTGTACAAGATAAAATTGATTAAAGCGCTTTTCTCTGCAATCAGACATACAGATATGTATAGATTTACTTTTCTATACCTTGTATGGCCATAGTAGAGGTCTGTTATCTCCAAAGTGGTGACAGATTCCCTTTAAATGTCCCTGTTCTGTGTCCCTTCTTCTATCCCCCCAATTCATTACAAGTCTCTGTCCTGTGTCCTCTCCCCTTCCTCAATTCATTACAAGTCCCTGTCCTCTGTGCTCTCTCCTGTGTTAAAAAAAGAAAAAGGAAACAACTTACCTACCTCTCCAGGCAATCCCCTGTGGTGCTGCTTCCATCACCTTCAGGCCAGGTTTGTGCTACATGAAGCAGGTGGCGCAATGACGTCATTGCACTGCCTGACCCATAGAGAAAGTCACAGAGAGGAAACTGAGAATGGCTTTTTGCAGCTACACAGCTATTTTCTATTGCAGGTAACGTAACTCCAGGAATGCTATTTGACGAGAGATGTGTGCTGCTAATGGTGATGGAAAACTATAAGGAGGGCAACCTGGTCACCTCTTAGGAGCTTCGGGCCCTGGGTAGTTGCGTAAACTGTCTTCATCATAATCTGCCTTTGGCTGTAGGCTACTTATAATAAAAAAGTTAAGTAAATTTGTTTCATCCCCTTTGTCAAATTTGCAGAAACATACTGGTATTTGTAATAATGTAAGTTTGGTTTTGTAGGATCTCGAGGGGTCAAAGTATTATTTTTCCAATAGAAACAGTTAAAATAGGTATCAAACAGTTGTCTAAATGAATCCTTAGAGTTAGGGTATATCACATTGCAGGACCTCAGAACATAATGGATGGTGATTAGAGATGAGCGTTGTTCTACTCGAACTGTTCGCCAATCTCAAATTCGAGCTGTTTTGGGCGGTGTTCGAGCCGGTCGGCGAACACGAACAATTTGAGAAAAATTCGGCTGTTCGAGGTTATGTTCGATAACTGTTCGTGCACCAAAATCATAACTGGATTTTTTCTCAGTAATGATGAAAATTAATGTTAATACGCAGTTTGAGTGTACAGCGGGGCGGGGGGAGGGGCAGGGGATGGATCTCTGCAGGAACAATGAAGATCTCCATTTTTTTTTCTCTTTCCCGCATTTGCAGTGGGGAGGTGCAATCTGTCAGCCTATCAGCAGCGCACACACGGAGCGAAGTGCTTTTTTTCACACAAGCAAGGGCATGTGTGATTGGCAGTGTATGTCACATGTCCTTGCCCTATAAGACCAAGCCATTTTCCCCGTCGCCACCATTTTCTCACTGCTGCAGCTGCGTGTTAGACGGCACCGCTGTTGCTGTGTGCGCTATACCTTGTTAATTTCAAGCCAATTTTCGCACAAATATACAGATAGCTTGGGAGTAGGGAATAGTTGTGATTGCAGTCCTTTTAAGGACTAGGTTACAGCATTTCCTACGACTTTTATCAGGCAGGTCTGTGCTCTTAAATAGATAGATTGTGGGAGTAAAGACTAATTGTAATTGGAGTCCTTTTCAGGACTAGGTTACATCAGTTCCTATCAGTTTTTGCCAGGCAGGTCTGTGCCAGTGCTGTGCAAGTTTTTTTCACAGCATTTGGCTGAATCTAGCAAAGCTAATCCTTTTTGGCCTATTGCAGAGTGTGTTAGTCAGTGGAGTAGCCTATCTGTGTTGCAAGATATACCACCTGTGTATAGAATACCAATTTTTTTTACTGCACCTAGTGAAGTAAAATCTTTTGGGCATAGCATCATTCTATTAGTCCATCTATACTGACCTCCATCAGGTTGCAAACTGAATATAATTTTTTTCTGCATCTAGCTCTGAAAAAATATTTGGGCTTCTAGCGGTGTGTTACTTGGTCTATTAGTCCATCTATACTGACCTCCATCAGGTTGCAAATTAAAAATAATTTTTTTCTGCATCTAGCTCTGAAAAAATATTTGGGCTTCTAGCAGTGTGTGGGACTTGGTCTATTAGTCCATCTATACTGACCTCCATCAGGTTGCAAATTAAAAATAATTTTTTTCTTCATTTATCTCTGAAAAAATATTTGGGCTTCTAGCAGCGTGTGGGACTTGTTCTATTAGTCCATCTATACTGACCTCCATCAGGTTGCAAATTAAAAATAATTTTTTTCTGCATCTAGCTCTGAAAAAATATTTGGGCTTCTAGCAGTGTGTGGGACTTGGTCTATTAGTCCATCTATACTGACCTCCATCAGGTTGCAAATTAAAAATAATTTTTTTCTTCATTTAGCTCTGAAAAAATATTTGGGCTTCTAGCAGCGTGTGGGACTTGTTCTATTAGTCCATCTATACTGACCTCCATCAGGTTGCAAATTAAAAATAATTTTTTTCTGCATCTAGCTCTGAAAAAATATTTGGGCTTCTAGCAGTGTGTGGGACTTGGTCTATTAGTCCATCTATACTGACCTCCATCAGGTTGCAAATTAAAAATAATTTTTTTCTTCATTTAGCTCTGAAAAAATATTTGGGCTTCTAGCAGTGTGTGGGACTTGTTCTATTAGTCCTTCTATACTGACGTCCAGCAGGTTGCAAATTGAATATAATTTTTTTCTGCATCTAGCTCTGAAAAAATATTTGGGCTTCTAGCGGTGTGTGGGACTTGGTCTATTAGTCCATCTATACTGACCTCCATCAGGTTGCAAATTAAAAATAATTTTTTTCTGCATCTAGCTCTGAAAAAATATTTGGGCTTCTAGCAGTGTGTGGGACTTGGTCTATTAGTCCATCTATACTGACCTCCATCAGGTTGCAAATTAAAAATAATTTTTTTCTGCATCTAGCTCTGAAAAAATATTTGGGCTTCTAGCAGTGTGTGGGACTTGGTCTATTAGTCCATCTATACTGACCTCCATCAGGTTGCAAATTGAATAAAAAAATTTTCTGCATCTAGCTCTGAAAAAATATTTGGGCTTCTAGCGTTGTGTGGGACTTGGTCTATTAGTCCATCTATACTGACCTCCATCAGGTTGCAAATTGAATAAAAAAAATTTCTGCATCTAGCTCTGAAAAAAATATTTGGGCTTCTAGCGGTGTGTGGGACTTGGTCTATTAGTCCATCTATACTGACCTCCATCAGGTTGCAAATTAAAAATAATTTTTTTCTGCATCTAGCTCTGAAAAAATATTTGGGCTTCTAGCAGTGTATGGGACTTGGTCTATTAGTCCATCTATACTGACCTCCATCAGGTTGCAAATTGAATAAAAAAATTTTCTGCATCTAGCTCTGAAAAAATATTTGGGCTTCTAGCGGTGTGTGGGACTTGGTCTATTAGTCCATCTATACTGACCTCCATCAGGTTGCAAATTGAATAAAAAATTTTTCTGCATCTAGCTCTGAAAAAATATTTGGGCTTCTAGCGGTGTGTGGGACTTGGTCTATTAGTCCATCTATACTGACCTCCATCAGGTTGCAAATTAAAAATAATTTTTTTCTGCATCTAACCCAGCCAATAGTTTTGGCCTAATACCACAGTTTGGCCACTCAGCTCTGCTCGGTTACCATCCATTGTTTTTTTGTGCAAACAACTCCAGAGTTGTGAATTAGTTAACCACCAAAATGAGTGGAAAAAGGCCTGCTGCTGGTGGAAAGGGGAATAGGCGTGTTGGGAAGGGGAAAAAAGGTTGTGTCCGTGGGGTAGGTGCAGAAGAAAGACCATCTTCCAGCCAAACTAAAATGTCTACTTCTTTTAGCGGACAATGTGATAAGATCCCTTTCTTACGGCCACGCCAATCGCTACAAATTCCAGATGAGGCACAAAAACAGCAGGTGCTTCAACGGATATCAAGTGCTCCTTTAAGTGGGCTCTCCTCCACATCAACTTCAACATCACAAATACTCCAGTCCTCAAAGGTGTCACCCAAATCGCACTTGCTTCCTCACAGCTCCCAAATCTCCAGCTGCCCGTCTGAGTATGAGGTAGAACAGATGGTTGAGTCTGCAGAGCTGTTTACTCATACTATAGCCTGGGAATCAGAGGTCGACTCCAGCGCTTCTGTGAATCCAGACGAGGAAATGATCTGCACTGATGCCCAGAATCTTTATGAGTCGGATCCAGGACCAGACGCAGAAGGTTCTGACCATAATGTAGACCCTCATTCCCAAACTGTAACTCCTGTTGGTGGAGACAATGAGGAAGACGATGATAAGACTCAAATACCTGATTGGAGCGACAACTTTAGTTTTTTGTCAGGGCAGGAACAGGTTGGCTCTGAGGACGACGGGTGTGATAACGCACAGGGTGATGATGATGAGGTCGGAGATCCCACTTACTGTCAACCCACAGTCAGCCAAGAGATGAGGTCAGCAGAGGAGGTGGAGGAAGATGCTAGTGACGACGAGGTCAGGTTGCGCCTTCCTGGACAGAGACGTAGTACTGGAAGCACGTCAACAACTGCATCCTCAAACACAACTCTGCCTCTCACCACAAGTCGTGGTGGCTCTTCAGGTCGCATGGGTGCTAAGCCTTGCATAGCCTGGGCATTTTTTCAGATCGATAAAGATGACCCAACTCGTGTTATCTGTAACATTTGTCAGCAAAAGCTAAGTAGAGGCCAAAAAATACATAGTTTGAGTACTTCATGCATGAACCGGCACATGGACATGAAGCATAAGTTGCAGTGGGAAGCTCAGTGTGCTACAATGCGGTCTAGCCGGCCGGGCCAACAACCGTCTGCCATATCTTGTGCATCCGCGGCCTCTTCATCCTCTGTGACTGGGGGGACAGCAGTCACACCTGTTTTGGGGCGCAGACCTGCCACCTCTTTACCCGCAACAGCCAGCGTGATTGGCAGGTCATCATTTTCTTTGGAGGTGGTAACACCAGCTGGTCTTGAGCGCTGTCCGACATCGATAGCACCACCTTTGGATCAAGGCAACCTAACATGTCCGCCTGCATCTTCCTCACAGACCGGCAGTTTGCCGGGGACACCCTTATCAACCCCGTCTAAGCACAATAGCCAGCCCTCGGTCCCTCAGATGTGGACAAGTAAAAGACCATTTCCTCCTAGCCATGAGAAAGCTAAGAGGTTGAATTTCACCATCTGCAAGCTCTTGGCTACAGAAATGCTGCCTTTCCGCCTGGTGGACACAGAGGATTTTCGAGACCTTATGTCCGTCGCAGTGCCCCAGTACCAGATGCCCAGTCGGCACTACTTCTCAAAGAAAGGTGTGCCTGCGCTCCACCAGCATGTCGCACACAACATCACCGCTTCTTTGAGAAACTCTGTGTGTGACAGGGTGCATTTCACCACAGACACTTGGACGAGTAGGCATGGACAGGGGCGTTACATGTCGCTGACTGGGCACTGGGTAACTATGGTGACAGCAGGACAAGGGGCTGCTGTCCAAGTCTTGCCGTCCCCACGAGTTGTGCGTCAATCCTCTTTATGTCATTTTTCCTCCACTGCTTCTGCCTCCTCAACCTCCTCTCGGTCTTCCACCTGCACCCAAAGCCTGTCTGGTCATGCCACAAGCTTTCTAACTGCGCAGAAGGGATCCTGCACACCTCCTTACTATGCTGGCAGTAGGGCTCAACGTCATCAGGCGGTTTTTACATTGAAATGTCTGGGAAATGTGAGTCACACAGCTGAGGAGTTGTGGTCAGCTCTGGAGAACCAATTTCATGAATGGTTGTCTCCACTGGACCTGAAACCAGGGAAGGCCGTGTGCGACAATGCTGCAAACCTGGGTGCGGCCCTTCGCCGGGGCAATGTCACACACGTGCCTTGTATGGCTCACGTGTTGAACCTGGTTGTCCAGCAATTTTTAGCCCACTATCCCAGACTAGATGGCCTTCTGCAGAGGGCACGGTCGCTGTGTGCTCACTTCCGCCGTTCGCATCCCGCAGCTCAGCGACTTACATCTCTACAGAAGTCGTTGGGCCTGCCACTTCACCGGCTAAAATGCGATGTGCCTACCCGGTGGAATTCAACTCTGCACATGTTGCAGCGACTGTGGCAGCACCGACAAGCCCTGGTGCAATACGTTCTGACGTATAGCCTGGGCCAACGAGATTCAGAGGTGGGGCAAATCACGCTGGAGGAGTGGTCTCAGATCAGGGACCTATGCACCCTTCTGCACAGTTTTGAAATGGCGACGAAGATGTTTAGTGCTGACGATGCCATTATCAGCATGACTATTCCGGTGATTTACATGCTGGAGCACATGTTAAACAGAATTCGGAGTCAGGTGGTGGCACAAGAGGAGGTGGAGGAAGTAGAGGAGGAGGAGTTGTATGCGGAAGGGCTAACATCTGCAAGGTCCAGACGGTCGGCAGCACCAAGGCGGCAGGCATGTGAGGGTGGGGGAGATGGTTTAACCAGGGCGCATGGTAGCAGCCAAACTAGTGAGGAAGGTGCAGGAGCCCAGGAAGAAGTGGAGGACGAACTGATGGAAGACTCATCAGATGAGGGAGACCTTGATCACATTTCTGTTGTGCGAGGTTGGGGGGAGAGGACAGAGGAAGGAAGCATGATTGTTACCTCGCCACCAACACAACAGGGACTTGGTGCTCCTGGATGCGCAACACACATGAGTGCCTTCTTGCTGCACTACCTGCAACATGACCCTCGAATTGTGAGAATTAGAAATAATCCTGACTACTGGGTTGCCACACTGTTAGATCCCCGGTACAAAAGTAAATTTGCAGAAATTATTCCTGCCATAGAAAGGGATGCACGCATGCAGGAGTATCAGCAGAGACTGTTGCAGAATCTTACATGTGCTTTTCCACAAAATACCAGTGGTGCACGTAGTGAATCTCACAGTTCCAACTTGCCAACCGTGGGACCGTCAAGTGTTCAGCACTCAAACCGTAACAGAACCACAGTATCTGCTGGTAACATCAATTTTGCGGAATCATTTCACCACTTTTTTAGCCCATCCTTTGCAAGGCCACAGGAGACAAGAAGTCTGACACATAGTCAACGCCTAGAGACGATGGTACAGGAGTATCTCCAAGTAAACATTGAAGCCACGACTGTGTCACTGGACCCTTGCTCTTTTTGGGCTTCCAATCTGGATAAATGGCCGGAGCTAGCCACTTACGCCTTGGAGATCTTGTCATGCCCCGCAGCCAGCGTTCTGTCTGAACGTGTGTTCAGCGCTGCTGGTGGTGTGCTGACAGATAAGCGCACGCGGCTCTCCACTGATAATGTAGACAGACTCACGTTCATAAAGATGAACAAATCATGGATCCGAAACGACTTTTCTACTCCTGTGTCATCCTGGGGAGAGTAAAAGCTTGATGATTGGTTAAAATCACCCTACCAACCGTTTTAAGCTTTCAAATTACTAATCATGTTTATCTGTATCTTGACTGGAAAATAATTTGGGCTTTGTAGCAGTGTGCAACACTGATCCTATTAGGCCATCTATAATTAGCTTCACCAGATTTAAAATTAAAAATAATTTTTAGCTGCATCTAGCCCGGAAAATAATTTTGGGGCTCCGAGATGCGCAAGACACATAAGTGCCTTCTTGCTGCACTACCTGCAGCATGACCCTCATATTGTCAGAATTCGAAGTAATCATGACTACTGGGTTGCCACACTCTTAGATCCCCCAAACTTTTCGATCAACCTTTTCATTTTAATAAAGACCAAAAAAATGGTCATTTTTGAAATTATAAGCATTAGCAGGTTGTTAGAAACTGAAATCAAACAGTTTTCAACTCAAAACTTTATTCTAGGTGATGTTACATTTTCACATAGGACCCCTTGTTCGAAAGGAGCTTCTGAACTCTCTCGTCCATTGAATTTGTCAGGTTTTGGATGGTTTCTGCTTCAATTGTTTTGCATGAGGACAGAATACCCTCCCAGAGCTGTTGCTTAGATGTGAACTGCCTCCCGCCATCATAGACACTCCTTTTAATGATGCTCCAAAGGTTCTGAATGGGGTAGAGGTCAGGGGAGCATGGGGGTCACACCATAAGTTTGTCCCCTTTTATGCCCATATCAGCCAGAGATGCAGATGTTTTATGTGCAGCATGAGATGGTGCATTATCATGCAGAAAAATGATCTTGCTGTGAAATACACGGTTCTTCTTCTTGAACCATGGCAGGAAGTGCTGTTTGAGAAAATCCACATACATTATGGAGTTCATCTTTAGCGCCTTCAGGGATCCTAAAGGGGCCGACAATCTCTCTCCCCATGATTCCAGCCCAAAACATTACTCCACCTCCTCCTTGTTGGCTCTGTAGCCGTGTTTGCGTGGGGTGTCCATCAACCAGCCATCCTCCACTCCATTCATCTGGACCATCGAGCGCTGCACGGCACTCATCCGTGAACAAAACAGTTTTGAAATCAGTCTTCATGTAATGTTTGGCCCACTGGAGCCGTTTCTGCTTGTGTGAAGTGGATAGAGGAGGTCGACAGGATGGCGTATGCACAGCTGCAAACCTCTGAAGGACCCTGCATCTTGTTGTTCGGGGGACGTTGGAGGCACAAGCAGCTTCAAAAACTTGTCTGCTGCTATGACAAGGCTTTTTTGCCGCTGCTCTTTCAACCTGACGTAATTGCCTGTAGGAAAGAGTCCTCAATTTGCCCTTATCAGCACGCACACGTGTGTACTGTGAATCAGCTACATACTTCTTGATTGCCAAGACACTTCATCCTGATCATCGCACAATGTTGATTGTAGTCATGCCTTGACCTAAACACTCCACAATTTGTTGCTTCTCAGCAGCCGACACATCCTTTTTCTTTCCCATTTTGGCAGAAAATGTAGGCTGCTTAATAATGTGAGAGAGCCTTCTTAAGTAGTCTTGCCTTTATTGGACACACCTGCCAAACTAATTAGCACAGGTGTCTGCAATTGCTTACAGTGATATAAAGAGCCCTGACACACATCACCATCAATGAGTTTAACTGACAAACAAACAAATTCTTCCCTTATCACTCCTAAACACTTTTTGCATAATAATTTGGAACGCGGTGTACATGTGCTTTTCCACAAAACACCAGTGGTTCACGTAGTGAATCTTACAGTTCTAACTTGCCAACCGTGGTCTGTATGGAATTGTTCAATAAAGGGCCCAAAATTAAGATAACATAGATGGGAGAGGTCTCTATGAATAGGAATTCCTAAGTATTTGATACCCTGTGAGGGCAAGGCAAAGGGAAAGTTGGACTGGATGGAATCCTATATGGATTTAGGGAGGGAGACATCGAGGGCCTCAGACTTCGCTGCATTGATTTTAAAATTTTACCATGTAACAAAGTGATCTATTTCAGCCATAACAGCAGGGATGGATATATGTGATTGAGTGATATATACTAGGACATCATCAGCAAATAGAGAGCACTTGTACTCGGTGCCTCCCACCTCAATCCACCTAATATTGGGGTTATGGCGAATTGATGAGAGCAGGTGCTCCGTCACTAGGATGTATAAGAGAGGGGACAGAGGACATCCCTGCCTTGTCCCATTGGTGATTGTGAAAGGTGATGAAAATGTTCTGACGCACCCCCTGGGCCTTGGGACACCCGGAGCCGGACCCTTTTTGGTGGATGCTGGTGGTTGTAGTGTTCGTGGCGGCGATCCGATTCCGTGGCTCAGGGCGGTCAAACCAGTGGCGGAACTATTTATGTGGTTTTGATGTTTAAATGTCCGACTACGCCACCCGTGGATTGCGGTCAGAGTGAACCGCCGCTACAGGGCAGACCGCTAAGGCTGGTGTTGTGGGTGCAGCAGAGCGTAGCATAACTCCCCACGGGAGGAGTATAGCCTCAGGGCAGTGTATGCGGAGGATGGGGGTGATGGTGCAGGGCAGCAGCAGTAACGACACGGAGTCAGTGATGCAGTTCAGGGCCTTTACTCACAGTTCTTATTATCCAGACCACGTCTGCAGGTAACGGCTGCCCACGTCGTACTGTGCTCACCAGGTGAGGGGCTCAGACAACTCCCAGATAACTTTGGAGCGCTTCACAGGACCCACTTTGTGTGTCCTTTGTCTGGCCTTTCTTACCAACACTTCTGTCCGGCTGCCTCGGGCCTCCTCTTGGTAAACTTGGCGCCAGTTTCCCTGACCCTATGTGGTGCCTTCCTAGCGGGTGGAGCAAGGGGCTGCGCCACATAAAATGTCAGAGCCTCCGGTTTCTAGCTGAGGGTCGTTTCCTGCCTCCACTAGTTCGGGGACTGGTCTCCCCCTTTGGCCTGACCCCTCCACGCAGGTGGATTCGGGCGTGCGGTGGCGACTCGCCCGTCCGCACCCCTGGGATCCCTTCATTCCTCATTCCTGGAGCCTTCTCCGCTCCTCTTCCTTCCTTCTCCCTCTTGCAGGCCTGGGCCTCTGTTACTAGGCCCGCCTCCGGAGCAGAGCTCATGCAGAGCCCCTGCTCCCTGCCACTTCTGCTCAGACTTCTCTGCACTGAACTAAGATGGTGCCCACCTTTTATACTCCCTTCTCAATGCACCCAGGAACTGCTTCCTCCCTGCTCCTGCACTGCAGGGTTCCCCTTCCTCAGTGTTCCCTCCCCCCACTCCAGCCAGGGACAGGGACTGTCGTGCCCATCTCAGGGGCATATTGGTCGCCCTGCCCCACGGCAATGTGGTGTAATGCATGCAGGTGTCGGGTCCTGATCCACACTCCATCCTTATCTGAGAGTGAGATATCACACCTCTGGGTGAGGTGCAATACGTCTGTAGCAACCGAGCCCTCGGTGCTACAGTTCCATTTATCTTCAGCCTAGGTGACGTATTGTGATACAGGGCCGTGATTTTGGCTATAAAAGGGTCCCCTAGACCCCTACCCCAAGCTTTTTAAGAGAATCATATATGGCGTGCCAGGAGACTCTATGGAATGCTTTCTCAGCATCCAACGAGAGTATCTACTTACAAATTTTTAACTGCATCTAGCCCAGGAAATACTTTGTGCCTAGTAGCAGTGTCTGCTAGTCAGCGGATTATCCCGGCTGTTAAGCAAGCTACACCACCTGTAGTTTGGACGCTTAATTTTTTCAAAGGAAATGCTTCGGGACCACGGGATACTTAGTGAAGAGCATCAGGAGGCACCCCAAGGCATAGGGGCTGGGACTGGCACTAGGATGCCTTGCGGTGGACAGCCGAGCTCGATCCTTATAAAAGCTTTTTAACTGCAGCAGCTTTAGTGGACGCTACTGGAGCTGGAATTACGCGGCTGCTGGCATGAGACTTGCCCTCCAATAGATCCTTGTAAATGGATTTAAAGTGTATTCATTCAAATTAGAGGGACAATTTAAATTAAAAAGCTTAGAGCTGCCTCCACCACAGGGGGGCTCTCTCGACCCACCAGCGGACAGGCACCAGTATTGGGAGAGGGGGGCTGGCCGTCAGGGTTCACCGCGGCTCTGGCACAAACCCGGCGACACGGAGGTGGCACGGGCAGGAGCGGACTGGCCGTCTCGGCTTCTCACTTTTTGGATTTTAGAAGGGCATGACATGCCTATATCTGTGTCTCCCCCTCCTTTTACTCCTCCACCTCTTTTCTTTTCGCATGACTATATGTACTTGTCACTTTTCCATGTGTTAGTTGTGTCTTCTGAGCAGTTTGTCAGCTTTTGGACACCTTTGAAGGTGTTTTCTATGTGTTTCTATGTGTTTTTGTTTGCCTGCCATTGGTTTTAACGGTGTTCGAAGGTGTTCGACGAACAGTTCGACGAACTGTTCGGCGAACACACGGGTGTTCGACGAACCGAACCGAACTCGAACACTACGGGGGTGGCTCAACACTAATGGTGATAGCTGATGCAATTTTTCATCTACTTTTTCTTTCTTGTTTAATCACTTTTGTATACACTATGATCATTTATTCTAAACTCACTCTGTTGCTACTTTTTATGTTTTTCTGGGATTTGAATATAAAAAAAAGACTTCAAGTTGAAACGTAACTTTAGTGCACTGTGGTTGACCGCAACGGTTGATAGAATCTCTTTTGACTCAATAGAGATGCATTTATTTTTTGGTGGATTTGTTTCGCTAATAAATAAAAAGACCTGACAAAAAATGATTCAGTGTTTACCTGCGAAACATTTTTTTTTTTTTAAGTAATAAAAAGAGAATAGCTTTGTTTCATGAATCATGATCAATAGCATATGTCTGTGAATACTAAATGTTTCATGCAACAAAGAGATAGAAGCCCACAATCGACAGCTAAGCAAAGAGATGTCAAAAATGATGAAAATATGGAGCCATCATTGATTGGAGAGAATGCATTGCTTGTTTCCTGTAGTCCCCCTATGTAATTACTCTTAAGCCATCTATGGAGATGTGTTTTACTTCTGCATAACTTCTTTGAAGTGATACCACAAATTGAGGGAAGAAGACATGGTACATGGCAAGCATAATGATTGGTGGGATCCACGACTTAATTATATTGTGTTAAAGATGAATGTTCTGACACTCGTGTTTAAAATCAATTTCTCTTGAACGGATGTATGGCTGCTTTTTAGAAGAGGCCTTTCATTTTGGATAAAGCCATGCTGCAGACACAAAATCTATTTTGTCAATGTTATTTTTCACATCATTTTCGTTGAAAAATCAATCTTAATTGTCGCTTAAAAGGAAGTCTGGAAAATATATAGAATGGGAGAAAGTATTCTTTGAACTCTTCTGCAGTGTGAAAGTTCCAACTTAGAGATAAATGGGAATACTAAATGCCAACACATTCTGCTGCAAGCTATGGCCTATCCTGAAAATCCATTCCAGGAGGGGCGATTGCTATTGATGAAGACTGTTTGCCTGACCTTACCAAAAAAAAATACGAGCTCCTTCTAATATGCTGCTTTTAAGATCCTAACAATGGAGGCAAGGTTGATCCGACTAAGTTCTCGTGTGAGAACTGTCTACCTATTGTTGCCGACTATAATTAATTTTGAAGAAGGCAGTATATCTTCCCTCCTATTGGGTCCATCTGCTTTGTCTGAATACTCGCCTGCTGCCCAGAGCAGGCAGCTGGCTTATGCCTTTAGGTGAGTATTTGTCAGCTCCTGGAGCTAAACATATAAATACATGAGAGGCAGACAATGAAAAAAATATATTCTCAGGGCAATGTTAAAAAAAAGCTTGAAATCTCCTTTTCTAGTTTTATTTCATGAGTTTAAATGTAACAGCAAGTCAGTATTTATTAATATGCCTGGTAAGAAAGAAACATAAGAAAACTTCTAAAGGAATACCAGTCTTTTTGAAATATAAGAAATGTATTCCCAACTCTAGATATCCTGTGGCACACAATGATTTTGATTCTTTCATCACTTTCTTATATCAGCAGGGGTTGTATATGATGTTTTACATTAACCAAAAAAATAATAATGATAAATCTTAAAATATACATGCATTTCAGGGAATGCGGGTCTGTCTTATAGGTTACATTACAAAGACTGGGCATACCCTGTCTCTGTAACTTAAAAACGTGGATATGATTTCCTCACATCCTTTTCTTTGTCTTTAGAATTTTTATTTTCTTCTAAATACAATATTTATTTCACATCCACATTGTCTTCAGCATCTGTAAAATGTTTACGCTTTTTATGGAACCAATTCCATGACAGTTCTTTGTTTCCTGATTCGCCCACATTATTGGTCCCTGGTTGAACTTGGCATCTGATGCCCTAGTGAGCACTCTTAACTAAGGGTGCTTTCACATTGCATTCAGGCACCCCTTCGTTGGCCCTATCCAGGCTTGCGTCCAAACCCCCCACAAAACGAGATTTTGGGCATATGCATCAAGGAGGCCGTAGCCTATAACGCTGCCGGCAGAGCGAACGTGTGCTCTATCGTGTATTATTTTCGGGTGTGCATGCCTACTGGAGACCCAAACTCAGTCTACTACATCTGAGTGTCCGCCTCCAGTAGATGTACATGACAGAAAGTGATGAGCGTCAGAGCACACGTTCGCTCTATTGGCATCATAATAGTCTATGGCCCCATCAGCGCATACAATGGAATCCTGTTTTGGGGGGGGGATTTGGACAAAAACCCCACGGGGCCAACAAACGGGTGCCTGAACGCAATGTGAAAGCACGCTAAATGCTTTGCAAACATGAGCCAGTATAATCTACTTTCTATTAAAATGTTATTATTTCAAACATACTCACCCTATATAATACCTCTATGTTCTCTCTTCCTACTAAGCCATATATGACTAATTGAACATATGGGAAATTTTGTGAAGTGTAGTTTCCCTTTAATAGGAAATAAGCTACATTTTCTTATTAGCACATTGTTTAAGCCTGGAATTGCTCATCTTACAACATCTAATATATTCAGGAATATACATGGAAAGCACTGACCACAAAAGAAGGATAAATGTCTGGCACTCACGTAGATAAAAAGTGGAAAACTTTTTATTCAGCAAAAATCCAGTAAAATTGAACACATGGAAACAGGAAAGAAAGACTTTTCTGATGTGTTCTTAGTCATACCACAGAACAAATTCCCAAGACACCATATATATATAACAATGATAAACCAATTAAAAACAACATGACACAATGAACAAACATCAGAATCAGGTGAGTATTAACCCTCCCAATAGAAACAAATATGGATAGAACGATACATATAAATGAAAATCAACAAAATTATATCATGCCAAAATTAAACAAATATTTTTTTAGAATAATTTATACTACATTTTCTTGTTAGCACGTTGTTTTACCCTTGAACAGCTCATCTTACAACATCTAATATATTCAGGAATATACATGGAAAGCACTGACCACACTTCCACATATCTTTTCAATGAGCACTTACATTTCTAAATGATTTCAATTGTCAAGTATCACAGAGCACTATATAATATACACATGTATGTTTGCCAGCATTAAATCTTAGTGGATGCAATTAATTTTGCCACTGATTTAACAAGAAAATGATTCTTTAGTGTCAAAGCCATAATTAACCATGTGCATTTATTGCAGTCAATTTTAATTTATTACAATTATTATCTGTGAATCAACAGAACATAAACCTATTTTCTCTATTCGTGATTTTTGGGTAGTGGAACATTTAACAGAAAATATATTCTTGTATAGACATTTCTCTAACTGACTTAACCACCTGTATTAGTATCAACTTTAAATAAGTGATTTGATTCAATGCACATTGAATTCATACCAGAATATTTAAACAATTTGCTTGTCACTTCGCCCAAATCACCCATTAAACATTGTGGAAGATTGCGTTAGCCTAAAAAGGACCACATGACCTTGAGCACAGCTGAGCGGACTTCCCCATAATTCCTTGCATATATGAAACCCTATGGTATAGCACAGCCTATTGGGAGGAACTATCATAGCCTGTATAAAATCAGAGACAGGGAATGCAGCAGCCATTTTGTGTTGCATCTGGATAGTAAGAGTACATAACAGCTCACATCGTAGCCATAGAAATAGGGAGATAAAGCCATAAAACAGTTAGTGTGTGTTGTAGCATAGCAATGAAGAAGACTAGTATATAGTCTATGAAGAAAACTGAATCATGCAGAGATTCAATTGAAAGGGAGAGAGAGAAAGGACAGCTGGCAGTGGTTAATCACAGTGATTATAGTGCTGCCGCATTTCACTTACACATTTTTTCCTCTCTTCATGCAAATGCAGACCATCAATATTGCTGTAAAAAACTAACCCTGTGACTGGCTCATGCATTTCAAAAACTACTGATTTTATACACGCCTGTTATATTGATCAAATTTGACATCCATACAGTCTACACCAATTCTGTGACCTATTTTTATGTTATTTTTCAGCGTGTTATTTAACTTACATTTCTTCTTCAATCCTTTTGGGAAATTGTGTTAAAAAATACAAAAGAAAAGTAAAAAACATATATAGATAATTAACTGTGAGACTATCTACCTTACAAAGTGTGCGTGTCACAAACAATTTGTTTTGTGCACACCAATTATATTCAAATTTATCACCTATTACAAGCTACACCAGTACTGCAGCCTGTTTCTGTTGTTCTTTTTGGGACGTATATTTGGCATTTCTTGGTTATTTAGGAAATTAGGGAATCATGGCTGAAAATAATAACAAAAGATAATTATAGCATAGTAAAACATGCATGGTAAAAGAAAAAATAACAATAGGAATCAAGATAAACAGTCAGCATTTGGATTTGAATGAGACGGTATGGAGAAGGTTGAGGTCATAAGTAAAATGCATTGCTCTTAGTGATAGTATTAATGGCAGCTGTGGAATTAGGAGCACTTGCAATGGGAGCCAAAGTGATAATAGCAAATCTAGAGCAAAAGTAGAGGTGGATATCAGGAGGGAAAGCAAGGAGCTCAGACCATTTCCCATACTAACAAACTATCAACAGAATCAGGGATGATGATGATGATAATGATGCTAGTGTAGAGGACAGGCCCTGGGAACCAGACTGGGGTGATGAGGAGGTGATGTCATAAGAGGATGAGGGTTGTGGCATCAGCAATAAAAATAGAAACTGACATCTTGCCAAAAGATCTTGCAGAGGAAGATTCAGCTCAGATGCAAGTGATGCTGTAACTGCTGTTAATTGGAGGAGGCTCAACAGTGTCTGAAAGCTCTGGTGGTGGTCATGGTGGTGGTAAGTCCTATGTGCGGTCATCTTTTTGTTTCTCATTTCCAGCCGACTAATCTTTTGGAGGGTGCAGGCTCTGCAGGAGCAAATTAAGACATGGGCTTCCTTGCATAAATCGACTAGGAACTATGGCATCATCTGATCATATGGGAAAAGCAAGATCCCCAAAAATATGAGCAAGGTTCAAGCTGTCCTTCAAACCTCTCTTATTTTGCTCATCTTTTTGGTAGCCAAACTTTGTCCATGTTATTATCATCATTATCTACTGATTTATGTACTCCTCCTCCTCCTCCTTCTTTGTCACAATATAAGATGTCCATAGCTGAATGTGTGGCCAAGAAGCAACAATGTGTGCACAGTCATCAACTTCTGTGCCAACTCAACTTCCACCTGGTCAAGTTGATGGTGGTCCAGTCACTGTCTTAATATTTAGTGGAGTCCATTGCCTTTTAGGAAATTATGGCGTCTGAGTATTTTATAGTGAGGTTGAGTGCATGCCATTATTTATGTCAAAAATGTGTGCCTATTCTCTGTTCTAAGGAGAATTTGGCCTTCCCTTAACTTGGCCCTGAGCTTGAAAGTGTACTGCACCATTGATATGTGGCACAGCAATTATAGACAGTGTTAGTACATGTTTTTCATTGCTCATTAGGTTAATGGGATATACCACAGTGTCGTCACAACATAATGTGAGATGTTCTGAGACATTGTGCCTTTCCAAATTAAATTGTAAAATTCAAATACGTGCACGGAAGAACTACAACTGATACATTTGAGCATCAGGCTAGATCTACTTTATTACATGCTCTGGTCCAGGTTTATATAGGTTATTAGTATTCATACTTTAAAACAATATAATTGGCTCAGCTTATCTCTAAATATGTGCTGGCATTAGCATACATACATCTAATTGGCTAAAGGTAATTCTGTCTACACCTAGCTTTTAGATTTTAGGAATCTCTTACTTTCTAGTTTAGTTTTCTCTAGTCTCTAGACAAAGACATTCCAAAAGACTCCTTATCTCACACACATATGCTGGCTCAAACTCCATTCTGGTAAGCAGAAGATGCATGTACAAAAATCAAAATGGAGCCAGGATAGATAAAGTATAACTCCTGCTCTCACAATTCCCTTCTCTTGTGGCAGTGGGTGGCTGTTCCAGCCGCAGTGCCTGTCTACAGACTCCCCCAGATACATTCTCCTCCCCTAATAGAAGAAGCTGGTCTTCCTACACTGCTTCGCTGGATTCTTCGGATCGGTCTGTTTGTCACACCATCGGATGGACACACATACACACACTCAAGCCACAACAAGCCACATATGGGTGCCACATTCATGTGCTGGTCAAAGTTGGCATCCAACAGTTTGTCATTGTAGATATCATGTATCCAGTCCACATTTTTATTCGCTGTAACGATGGAGAATAATGATTCAAGGCCTGCTGATACTTGATCTCTGGCTTTGAACTCATCCAGTACTTCTCTTGGATGCTCAATAGAGTAAATGTACACGTGAGGGTCCAAAGAAGTAGGAATGCTGGTGTCACGCTTGTGTCTCCGACTTTCTGTTGCATATTTGTGGAGCTTGTCTGTATTTGGAGTCACAATCTGAAGTGGTATCAGGAATTTAACAATAGCACAAGTGCTCTCCTATCCCACTAGCAGTACTGGATAAAAGTCACCATTTTCGCAAGTCAGCCCTAGCTGCCGTCTTATTTTAGAGGGCCTCGTACCAAGTTAGTGGTGGTGTTAGGACTTCAGTAGGAGGAACCTAAATGGTTTAGGTCAATGTTACATGTTAAATTCTGGAAACAGACCTTTCCAGGCTCATTGGCCTTTACGTTTTTAGGGTTTATAAGGGGATACAACTGCTGGAGCAGATTACACTCAGAAGTATTTTCTCCTTCTGTAGCAGAATTAGGCTGAAGAAAATTATGAGGTTTGTCTAGTTTCTTATAGGGAAGGGCACCAGGAAAAAGTCTTTGGAAGTCTTAAGTTGCAGAGTCTCAGTCTTATTTAGTCTAGGTCGGTCCCTGATATATTTAAGGTAAAAGTGTCCTAATCAGTCAGTGCCCCCCCAAGATATTTATGCCCATCACATATATAGTCCTGCGTCCGTAACAGAGGGGTTCTCTATTGTCAAGTATAAGGGAAGACAGTTGTCAGACTTACAAGCAAGGCAGGAACCTACTATACAATGTTTGGATACGTATTCTGGTAGTAGCAGAGTTATTCTAGTAAGGAGACTTCTACCCTTGCAGTCCGTCTTTTATTGGGCTACGGAAGGCTTGTAGGCCCAGTCTTCTCCAGTGTTCCACCCCAACATACTCCAGGACTTACAATCAAACCTATAGCCAGTATTGGCAGTGGTGACAAATATATTCTTTTGGATGAGTCTATACGTGTCCCCACGCTGCCACTCCTCCCCAGGGCAGGAGACCATGTTTTACAAGTCAAATTTATAACGGACTACAGGGTCTGAGGTAACAAACCAGAAAGTGGTAACTATTTCCCCATTCTTTCTCTCTTGTGACATAGTCCTCTATGAGCCCCCATGTATCAAGGATATAAGGCACAGGGTGTGCGTCCACATCACTTGGTGGCTTTCTTGGGCTCAGCTGTCCTCCTGCAGTGTAAGGCATGGATCCAGTTGGCTTTCTCTTGAGTTTTTACAGCCATCTCAGTTCTCCTCAGGACTTGGAAGGGTCCATCAAATCGGGGCTTAAGGGCTCTCCTGACGTGCCTTTTGACCACCACCCAGTCTCGGAGCTGAAGGGGGTGGCTTCCTTCCGCAGAATCTGGATCTAGAAAACTTGAGAATATATGTTAGACAAGCGTTTTGTAAGTTCAGTAACATAATAAGACAGCCTATCATGTTGTATCTGGAGCCACTGTGGAAAATATAACCCTAGCCTAGGGGCTGACCCAAATAACACCTCATATGGGCTGAGGCCTGTCTTTTCGTTGGGAGCATACCTGACTGAGAAGAGTGCAAGAGGCAAGCATTCTGTTCATGGTCTGCCCGTTTCGGCCATGGCTTTCTGGATTTTCAGTTTCAGGGTTCCATTCAATCTCTCTACTCTACCGCTACTTTGTGAATGGTATAGTGTGTGAAGGCCTTTTTCCCTCCCAGGGCGGGCATTATTTCCTGCATTGCTTCTCTGATAAATTAAGTGCCTCTGTCACTCTTCATGGTCTCAGGCACCCCGTATTTGCAGATGACTTCTGAGATTAGTCTCTTTGCTGTAGCCTTTAATGGTGGCTTTACACACAGGGTACGCTTCTGTACATCCTGAGAAGAGGTCGACACACACAAGTACATCCTCGTAGGTATGCATCTTGGGACATTGAATATAGTCCTTCTGAAGACTCTGGAATGGGTACAGAGGCCTCGGTGTGTGTCTCATAGGTGTCTTGGTGGTGCGTCTCACGATGTTGAGTGCACAGGTCAGACAGGCTTGAACGTGTTTGGATGCAGTGACACTGAACCCAGGAGCATGCCAATGGCAGTGGACAAGGTCTGTCATGGCAGTCTTTGACTGGTTGGTATCGCCGTGGGTAGCTTAAGCCATCATGGGATACAGAGCTTGGGGAGGGCAATCTTTGTGCCCCACGGGTCACAGTCCGTCTGGTGACTGCAACGCTCCCTTCTCTTGTCATCTGGCGAATTCATCAACACCAGCCTGTTGTTGTAGCTTCTGGAGAAGGTCGTAGGTCACCGGTGGGTCTGCGGCTGAGGCCACCTGTGCAGCTGGCACTCTGGCAGGGTTGTCTCTTGGTTGGCAAGCTCTAGATTTTTCAGCCTGGTCGGTCAGGTGGTTGCCTTTAGCTGTAGTTGAGTCGTCCTTTGCATGGCCTTTGACTTTCACTATGGCAACTTTCTCGGGTAAAGGTAGGTCCTCCATCAAGGGTTGGACTGATTTATCATTCTTGATGGGCTTACTTGCCACTGCGAGGAAAGATCCAGCTCTCCATATACGTCCATAGTCATGAAAGCATAGCAGCTGTCTATATAAATCGTGGCAGTCTGGTCTTTAACCTGTCTGCAGGCTTCTTCAAGGGCACGGAGTTCAGCTTCCTGGGTGGACATGTGTGGGGGCAGGTACTCTGATTTTATGATTTCATGAAGGGAAACAGCAGCATGTCCAGTGTAGAACCGGCCATCCACGACATAACTGCGATCCATTCACAAACAGCTCATGGTCTGGGTTATCTAGTGGGATGTCGGTAACATGACTGAAACCCCCCTTGGGACATTATTTGTACACAGTCATGTTCCTCTTGTGGCTTATCTAGAAGATCACCCACATTATCACTACCACCCTCTCCCCCCTCCAGAGGCAACAAAGTGGCTGGATTCTGAGTAGTACAACGTGAACGGTGAGGTTATCAGGCATGAGGAGGGCACATTAAAATCTGAGATGTTAAGCAGTACTGAGAAAGAAGGGCAGTAACAGCATGAGAGAAGTAAGCAGTAAAAGAAAGTTAAAAGAAATTATTGCAGACTGATACAGCAGAAATAGGATTCTTAGTGAGACACTGACTCTCCCCTCTCCCAGCTGGAAAAGGGAGAAGGAGGGGTGTTATCACACTCTCACACGGCTGCAGTTTCTGTGTGTTTTTAGACTTCACACAATTAGAACGTGAAATGTATTTGTCCTTGCCTGGACAGGTTGTACAGAAGAGGGGCTCTGGACCATGTTCTCATATGCTAAGTCCTGCCATCTCTGCCAGAGCAGGTAGGTATAATTTATTTTTCTACTAGCAGGAGAAAGCATTTCTAATTTTCTCTACTTTCTCTAACAAATGGCATGGGAAACATTTCAGGGTCTGGCATTCTACTCATCATAGCCAACATTTCACTAGGATTTCTGGGACACCACACATTCTCCCGGGGCTCTATAGTCTCTGGTCCCCCAGACTGGAGTGTGAGGGCCAGTGGTAGCAGTCTGGACAAGAGCTGTGGGCGAGCAGCAGGGGGGGTTAAGGTGAGCTGCCCACCCTGACTGAATAATTGTCCTAGTGAGTCTATCATGGCAGCAAAAGGATGACGTATAACTGCTGCATCCATTTAGGTTGTCAGGGTAGGTGCTGGAGGGCAGGGTCTGAAGGGGCGTTAGTCCCATCCAGTGCAGGCATAGTATTCATTGGGGGCCTGGCCGAGACTTATGAGGGCATAGCACTTGGGACAATGGCCAAGGGGGGGCCACACTATGCAAATGGATTGTGGGAAGTTAACAAAAAGAGTACAATCCTGTTTTAAGAGTAGGAAGTTTAATGATTACTATGTGCCAAAAGGGGGCACCACATACACAACAGGTCTCCACCCAATCTGGGTTCTGATTCCTACATATACAACATGTCCATCCTTCAGGGACAATGTAAGGGGTGGAGTCAAACTGGGAGCCGCAGGGGAATGAACGCCATCTTTGTTACATACTTTAACATACAAAAACTTATCACCATGTTTTTTTCCTCCAACTCGCCTCTAGTTACAGATTTAAAGTTTTTCCACCATATTTCAACCTGGTCTAGTAAACCAACATCATTTAAACAACCTTTCTGTTCCTTCAATACTTTCAACCTTCATCAAATCTGCCATCCGGTGGACAACCAGACACTAAACAAAACCTATGCATTTTCTGCACAAATTTATTTTATTTCTTTCTGTTTCTTTAAAAACAGGAATACAGAACTAGAGACACAAACCAGAGGGGACTCTTACCTTTCACTATGGATTGTGTACTCTATACAGCACCTCTACCATGCTCAATATGTTTCTTACTAGACAGATTAATACCCATCTTCTGTTTCTTTAATAAAAAAAGCAGGAATACAGGACTAGAGAGAAAAACCAGTGGGGACTCTTACCTTTCACTATGGTCTCCTACTCTGTCACTCCATGCCTGACTTATAATCAGACGAAAACCATCAGCCCCTACGTCTAGGAGCCGGAACCATATGGGTTTCCTTAGCAATACAAGGGGCTGCTGACAATCACCAACATCTGCTCCACAGGGTGCAATCAACTAATCACTACAATCCAATCCCATGTATAGATGACCAGTGAAATACCAAATCCACACTCCCCATACAACATACAGCACAGGAATTCAACAAAGTACACAAGGTCTCATGAGGGTTCTTTGTCTAACAATAATGGACCCACTTACTATGAACAGATCAAATGACCTGCGAATACTCACCCAACGCGCACCGAAACCACCAAACAGAAGGATAAATTCAGGTAGTGTAAAAATAAAGCTTCTCACCATTGTTGCTGTCTGAAGTCCAGCAAATTGGTTGGGTCAGCAGTCTTTTGCATTAGTAGGCCCCTGTTTGTTGCGCAAGGTTTGTCGTCGCCACATAATGTGAGACGTTCTGAGACATTGTGCCTGTTCCAAATCAAATTGTAAAATTCAAACACGAGCAAGGAAGAACTACGACTGATACGTTTGAGCATCAGGCTAGATCTACTTTATTACATGCTCTGGTCCAGGTTTATATAGGCTATTAGTATTCATACTTTAAAACAATATAATTGGCTCAGCTTATCTCTAAATATGTGCTAAAGGTAATTCTGTCTAAACCTAGCTTTTGGATTTTAGGAATCTCTTACTTTCTAGTTTAGTTTTCTCTAGTCTCTAGACAAAGACATTCCAAAAGACTCCATATCTCACACACACATGCTGGCTCAAACTCCATTTTGGTAAGCAGAAGATGCATGTACAAAAATCAAAATGAAGTCAGGATAGATAAAGTATAACTCCTGCTCTCACACACAGCAACTAGGATAAGTGTTAAAGACTCCACATTTAGGCATTAAACCTGGTTCCAAGCCATGGACTGCTTATCCAGGTCTTCCTACACTATTGTTTGCATCCTCCGCAATTGACATCACCCCATCTCCAATAGCAACATAGCAGAAGATGGATCCATTCCCCACCCTTAGTCTTTTCATTCTTATAAGCTTAAGTGCTGCCAATCTGTATTACAGCTTATAAGTATAGGTAACAATAGCTGTACATTTCTGCATCAGGCCGCAAATCTCAATCTGAATGGCTCCCCATAATCTGCAACTGGCCATTATAATAATTGACACTCCCTGGAACATTGTGGCTTAATTACACTAAGGCAAAGTAACACAGGTTTCCTGTATGGTGCACATCCTAAATTTGATCTTGCTAAAGAAATTTATCAATTTGAAGAAGGTCGTACACCTGGCCGTGACAGTGTCTGGGCATTTCAACTGTTCCAGGATTTGCAAAAACAAAACAGTCTGTGACATCCCAAAGCAGTTGAATTCAATTCTGCATATGCTGTATGGTCTTTATCAGCAGTGTAAAGTTTTGAGTGATTATATCATGCAGCAGGTAAACTGCAGCTTGGGTATGTTTGAATTTCAGCATTGTCAGCTGCTGAAGGATGCAAGTTACCTACTGAGACCCTTTAAAAGGCTACTAAATTTGTGAGTAGGGAAAACTATGGTATCCCACTCATTTTCATATTGAAAAAGCACTCATAAGAATGCAAGAAAAGATGGAGGTAGAACTGCAACCTCTGTATATAACAGCCCCTTTGGCTGTTGGAGACTCTCAAGGACAATGTCACATGCAGCAGGATGTAGAGGAGGGAAAGAGAGAGGAGCAGCAGGTGGACAGGGTAATAAGGGTGAAAGTCATAAAGAAATTGATGACAATGACAATGTTGGCTATGATGACTATAAAAAGGGGTTCCTTGGTTATGTTGGTGAGCATGACTGGCTGCATACTTGATTTCTTGTGGGCTGATATATGAAGCAAAGGGATGAATATTAGATTGCCATGCTTTAAGACCCCTGCTATAAAGGCAAAACTAGTTAATCTTCCCAGCTTCCGAAAGAGGTCAAAATTGACATATTAATATACATGTTACCAGGATAAACTGTGTTCCCTGGTCAACAAAGCTTTTTCTAAGCAGACACCTGCTGACCATGTTGTCTGACTGGGAGACTCCTCTCTGCTCCCTGCAAAGCCCATGCCTCCCCACCTTTGCCAGCTCATTGCTATGTAGGGTTTGGTACTCACTCAGCTGCTTTTGAGGTAGGCACAGGAGTCAATTTTCTTAAAAATGTCCAAGGCAGGTTTATTCATAAACCGCATTTGCAAGGTAAACAAAAGACATCCTTGTCCGGCAGAAAGTAACAAAAGAGGAAAACAACTAGTCCATACAATACTGTGGGTTCGCCCGCTCACAGACAGTGTCCTGTAGCAGAGACACGCTGGAGGTCTCCACACCTCGAGCCACAGACACTGAATGAGGCACTTAGTCTCCATTTTATACACACAGCGTGGGGTGGGGATATGTGAGCAGCCAATCCCACCCGTCTCTTATGACTGCATGTAAAAAACGGCCCTGATACGCCCTATAAACTCTCTCAGCACTATGTGTGCTGGAGCATGCTTTCCCGGTTTTACATCACTGAAGCTACCAACCTCAGCGATACATATCTCCCCTAAGGACATGTCCAGAGGCCATCTTACAGCTACAAGTAGCTGAATCAGCAGCAGTCATTAGATCAGGGCCGGCTCCAGGTTTTTGCGGGCCCCGGGCGAAAGAGTCTCAGTGGGCCCTTTTAACACATACACGATTCATGATGCACAGATACGGCGGAGAAATATATATATATATAGTACACAGGGCCCAGCCTGCCACCTCATCCTTCACATATGCAGACATGCGCACGCACACACGGTACGCAGACACGCGCACACACGGTACGCAGACACGCGCACACACGGTACGCAGACACGCGCACACACGGTACGCAGACACGCGCACACACGGTACGCAGACACGCACACACGGTACGCAGACACGCACACACGCACACACGGTACACAGATATGTACACATACAGACAAACACATATTTTTACACAAATTCTTAAAGACATATATAAAACAGACAAATATATATACACAGTCATACACACTGACATTCACATACATGCACTCACACAGACCCATTACAAGTATTTTTAATATGGGGATTGGGGAAGCCTCACTCACCTGTCCCCGGTCCAGTGTCCTGTCCAGCAGCTCCTCAGGTATGGAGCAGTGCAGGGCCCCCGGCGTGTCACAGACTTCATGGCCCTGGACCATCAGAGGGGCCTACTTGCGGTCGGGTCCGGGCTGCTCCCCCCCCATCTGTGCAGGACCTCCGCTCCCCCCCCCATCTGTGCAGGACCTCCGCTCCGACGGTGTTTGATGGCACTCCCCCAGACATGGCTGCGCGCTGTGCGACTGTGTCTGCTAGTAATGACGCGGCAGGGGCGACACACAAGCAAAATTAAAGGTGCAGTGCCGTCGACCCTGCCGTGTCATTACTAGCAGACACAGCCTGACAGCGCGCGGCCATTTCTGGGACTGGGGGAGTGCCGGCAATCAAGCAGCGCCTGCGTCACTGAACAGGTGCCGAAGATGCGGCCATGGCCCCGACAGTGAGTGGGCGGGTGGGTGTGTGGGCCCGGCCCCGACAGTGAGTGGGCGGGTGGGTGTGTGGGCCCGGCCCCGACAGTGAGTGAGTGGGCGGGCGGGTGTGTGGGCCGGGCCCCGACAGTGAGTGGGCGGCTGGGCCCCTCTGGTTTTCCAGGGCCTCGGCACTTGCCCGGGTACGCCGGGTGCTGACGCCGGCCCTGCATTAGATTATAAATGACTTGATGGACTAGATGTCTTTTCAGCTGCTGCGTTAATCCGATGTGCATCAGCAAACAGAGACAAACCACCTGAAGAACAATGTTAAGTCATAACTGGACTAAGTCTTTTCTCTGGCAGATACCCTGAGCTCCAACATCTTAGACTTTTGGGTCACCGTAATGCGCCAGAGGCAAGAAATGGCCCAGTTTGCCATGGGCATTCTGTCTTGCCCAGCTTCCAGTATACTGTGAGAGAGGATATTCAGTATGGCAGGTAAATTTGTCAAGTCCAAGTGGACCAGATAGCCCTCCGCAAGCATGGAAAAGTTTACATTTTTCAAAATGAATCAGGCATCGCTTATGACTTTTTTAATTCACCTACATCTGGAGACAATGTTTACATTGGATGTAGCATCTTCCTGCCTTTCCATTGTGATTTATACTGTCTGCTGCTGCCAGTGTTAATGGTCCCATGAAGCTAGGCATCTCCTGTCTGTCCAGCATATTCTATTTATACTATGCTGCTGCAGGGGCTGCCAGGGCTGGTCTTATAATGCCATACAGCTCCTGTCGATTATCATGATGTACACTTTGCTGTTGCTGCAGCTGCTGCTGTGATACTTTTAAAAGGGGGTGCTACTAAGTACTAACCATGCAGAGTGCCCAAACTTTTGCATTGGCCCATTTTCCTTTTTGTTATTATTAAAATGTCAAAGATAACAATATATATATATATTCTTTTGCCTAATATACAAAGGAAATGTGTCATCTTTAACTTCAGGCATTTTAGAGATCATTTCATCTTTAACTTGCTTAACTGTTTACAATAACAGCATGGTGGCACAGTGGTTAGCACTGCAGCTTTGCAGCACTGGAGTCCTGTGTTCAAATTCCACCAAGGACAACATCTTGAAGAAGTTTGTATGTTCTCTCCGTGTTTGCATGGATTCTTCCGGGTTCTCTGGTTTCCTCCCACAATCCAAAGACATACTGATAGGGAATGTAGATTGTGAGCCCCAATGGGGACAGTGCTGATACAGTATTGTCCGAATTGTAAAGCACTGCAGAATATGTTGGCACTATATAAATAAAATTATTATTATTAATAATAACAGTAATATTATTATTATTATTATTATTATTATTAATAATAATAATAACAGTAATTTTGACCAGGGGTGCCCAAACTTTTACATGACACTGTATATCTATTCTGTAATGCTACTTGGAACCCTGCCCTGCACAAAATAAATAAACCTGAAACTGTTCATAAAAAAAGGGATAATATTTAGATAACTTTTTAAAAACCTATTGGTTATTCACTTTACAAACAGCATTCCTGTTGTTACACCCCAGAAGAGGATAACTGTTGGACCACCGCTTCTTAAAAAGCTATGGCTTCTTCCGTAAACACTGGATATGTAGAAACAATTAATGATTTTAAGAATCATTTTTACATATTAAAAGCATATAATTGCAATAGTGCGGTATGTTATTAAACTGGTTGTTGGTAACCAAAGGTTACCATTGATTAATTACCCATAGCCATTTACAGTTTCTTAAGGTCATTTTGACAATATTAAGGCCATGTTTGCATTAATGGGCTTGAAATGGGTTGGATTTAGTCCTAGGAGACCTTAGAGTGTTATATATCTTTTCAGGGCTATTGGCAAACTGATTTTATCTGATTTGCCGCAAATCAAATTTAAAAAAAAAAAATTCCATGAAGCGGGCAAAGTTGAATTTCAAAAAATTCACTCATCCATATTGACAACACAATAGGTTTCTTGGACTGCAAAACTATTTACGCTATGTAAAGTTGATGCGAATAACTCTTTTTAAGACCAAAGATCTGAACTTTGACTCGCCAGAACACTTTCGGATTTTGATAAAAAGCTGGCAACCTGTGAGAAATTAAAGATTTCTCTCTTGCTCATTTCTGGCAACTTAGTGCAACAGCAAGGCTGAAATAATAGGGCAATTTCAGAGCATTGCTTTCCTACTGATGAGCCGTCAACATTTTCTTCATTCATTCTTGTGTCATTTTGACCTGATGTTTGTACTGACTTGCCTGAATAAAATCTCCAAACGCAATCTCATAGATTAAACCATATTTTTCCTACAATTTTATACATTTTCCACTGCCTTGTTCAATGAAGAAACCTTTAAGCATTCTATTCCCAAAACCAAGACCATATAAATTTGTTCAAGTCTCACCAGACCATATAAGACTTTTTTTTAACAATTTTAATCAAGTGTTTCACATGCTCTTAGTAGCCACACAAAAAACTTATGTAAATACTAGTGATGAGTGAGCATACTTGCAAGTACTCGGTAATCGCCCGAGCATCTCAGTACTCGAGATGCTCGGAGCTTGCCGAGTACTTGCGAGATGCTCGGGCGGATGCTCAGGTCCCCTCCCTGCATGTTTGGCGCTTTTTACAGAGCCAATGAACATGCAGGGATTGCCTGCTACTTACTGTAATACAGCAGCCATGTTGGTTGTGGCATTACAGTGATTGGATGGCTGCACAGAGTCATCAGGTCTATATCAGACCTGGCGCCGCTGTGCTCGTCAGTCTACTCCACAATCAGACAGTGTAGGGAGAGGTGCTGCTGAGCTAGGGAAAGAGTTGCTTGTTTATTAGGTAGTATAGGTAGAACAGAAGCATATTACACATATCCATCTCAACAAACAGTCCTTCTGAGGACTAATCCATCTGCAGAGATATCAGGCAGGCAGTGTATATAGGCAGGCAGGCAGTGTATATAGGCAGGCAGGCAGTGTATATAGCAGACTGCAGTGCATATAGCACAAGAGGCTCCATTCCAGTTCTGTCTGTTGCTGTTAGACATTTAGAATACTGCCATTTCTGGCCTCCATTAAAAAAAAATTTCAGTGTGTCAGCGAAGTATTTGACACCGGTTTGCTGTTCAAAATAGTTACCTAAAAGCCAGGCATTTAAAACTGTGGTTTGTCCGCCATCACATATACGTTTTCAGAAAATATTGCCATTTCTGGCCTCCATTAAAAATTTGTTTCAGTTTGTCAGCGAAGTTTTTAACAGCGGTTTGCTGTTCAAAATAATTGCCTACAGGCCAGGTATTTAAAACTGTGGTTTCTCCGTCACACAGATCACATATAACTTCACTCCAAATTCAGCCATTTGTAGTGAGCTTGGAAGATATTGTCCTCCATTTAAAATGGGCAAGGCGCGTGGCAAGGAACGGGGAAGTGGATGTGATGGTGATGGTGCATGCAGAGGCCAAGTCCGTGGGCAAGCTGAAATTGTGCAACAACAAACACCCACATCTTCTCGCCCGACCTTCCTGTCCTAATTCCTAGGGGACCGCAGCACACCACTATTGAACCCAGAGCAGTGTCAAAAGGTTGTTGGTTGAATAGCGGATGATGCTTCCAGTCACTTTTCCACCACCACCACCACCCTGTATTCCACATGGTCAAGTCTCAGGAGCCATGAGTCTGGACTGCATATTCCTCACCCTGATCCTCCTTCCTCCCACCATGCCGAGTGCCCAGAGATAACTGATCCCACACTTGGACACTCCGAAGAGCCGTTCACTTTTCCATTTTTAGATTCGGGCCTCTCGTCCGGTCCACTTGAAGCTGGGCAAGAGGAGATCGCATGTAGCGATGCCGAAATATTTGAGCAGCTACGGTCACACGAAAGCGACGGTGGGAAAGTGTCAGAAGAGGTGGACGATGATGAGACACAATTGCCAGAAAGTCAGGAGGAGGACCAGGGTGCGGAAGTCGAAGACGAGGTGGTGGATGATATAGTAACTGACCCAACCTGGCTGGAGGACATGCAGAGGGAGGACAGCAGCACACAGGGGGAGGGAGGCAGAGCAGCTCAACAGGCAGGAAGAAGCAGTGCGGTGGCCACAGACAGAAGGCAGGCAACCGTTCCCTGTAACAGGAAGTTGCCAGTAAAACTATTAGGTATTCCCGAGTCTGGTTGTTTTTTAAAGACTCTGTCCATAACGCCAAGAAGGCCATTTGCACCACCTGCCAGGTCAGAATCAGCAGGGGTGGCAAAACTACCAGCCTGACCACCACCAACATGATCAGGCACATGGCAGGAAAGCACCTGACTTTGTGGGCCGAACCCCAGGGTTCAGGAAAAGTGTCTGCAGGTGGCACCACTGCTTCGTCCGCTGTTGTCCATGCAAGCCAATCACCTGTCCATGGTGCATGCAAAGGTGCCTCCTGCCCTGCACCTGTCATTGCACACTCTCAAGTAGCAGCATCAGGAAGAACGTCCATGTCCTTGTCCCAGCGCAGAATACAGTTGTCTATACCCCAGTCCTTGGAACACAAGTGCAAATACACAGCCAACGCACCACAGGCCACACTACTAAATTCCCACAGTTCGCGACTGCTTGCTCTCGAAATGTTGCCTTTTAGGCTCATGGAGACGGAAGCATTCCGCAACCTGATGGTGGCGTCCGACCCTCGGTACTCAGTCCCCATCCGCCACTATTTCTCCTGGTGTGCCGTCCCCGCATTACACAAGCATGTGTCTCAAACCATTAGCTGTGCCCTCAACAACACAGTTACCGGGAAATTCCACCTAACCATGGACACGTGGACAAGTGCTTGTAGGCAGGGATGGTACATCTCACTGACAGCAAACTGTGTTAACGTAGTGGAAGCAGGGACCCAGTCGGAGCTTGGGACAGAACACGTCCTCCCGACGCCAAGGATTGCGGGCCTTAGGTCAATCAGGGTTGCCCCCCACAGTCTACAGCTCCTGCACCTCATCCTCCTCAGCCCCCTCCTCCTCTTCTGCCTCCATCTCCGAAATGACCCCACATCAGTCACAAGCTGGAAGCACTGCAGCACTGCCTCGGCCAAGCGGCAACAGGCTGTGCTGAAGCTAATATGCTTAGGTGACAAACCGCACAATGTTGAAGAGTTGTGGACAGCTCTGAAAGAGCAGGCAGATCTGTGGCTGACACTGCTGAACCTACAGCCAGACATGGTCATGTGTGACAATGGCTGGAACCTGGTGGCGGCTCTGAGGCGTGATGAGCTCACACACGTACCATGCCTGTCCCACGTGCTTAACCTCGTGGTTCAGCGGTTTCTCAAATCCTACCCTGAGCTGCCGGATCTGCTTGTTAAAGTGCGCCGCCTGTGTGCCCATTTTAGAAAGTCAACTACAGCTTCTGCTGCCCTTGCCATGCTTCAGCAGCGTTTGCAGCTTCCGGCTCACAGACTGGTGTGTGATGTCCCCAAGCGTTGGAACTCTATACTACAGATGTTGGGAAGGATTTGTGAGCAGAAGAGGGCAGTTGTTGAGTACCAGCATCAACAAGGCCGTCGGTAGTCGGTATTCAGTTCAGACTCCACACATAAGACCTCAGGAGTGGACATGGATGTCAGACATATGTACCATCCTCCAAACTTTGAGGACTCCACCAAGATGGTAAGCGGCGATGACGCCATAATTAGCGTCACCATCCCTCTTCTCTGTCTTCTGAAACGCTCTCTGCTCACAATCAAAGAGGATGCATTGCAGGTAAGCACGATAAGATGGAGCAAGGAACCATACAAGGTGATTACACACAGCGCAGCCTCATCTCATGAGGAAGAGGAGGAAGAGGAGGAAGAACAGGAGCTAGTTTCCTGCGCTATAGACGGTACTACCTGCACAACTGTCATACCGTCTGTTCAGCGTGGATGGCCAGAGGACAGAGAGGAGGAGAGCATGGTCAGTCGTCCCCTTGGTGAGGACACGGAAGTCTTGCCTGTTAGCCGTCTGGCACACATGGCTGAGTTTATGTTACGCTGCCTTTCCAATGACCATCGCGTTCTCAAAATTTTGTCATTACTGGTTGGTGACACTTCTAGACCCAGAAGGGTCTAGAAGGAGAAGTTCTCTACAAGGAGAACTTTATATCTCTAATTCCTGAGGCGGAAAGGTCTACAAAAATGGGGCAGTACCAGAAGGCCCTTGTTGCGGAGCTATTAAAAGAATTCCCATCGGGACATGCTTGCGGCAGAGGTCACAGTTCGTTGGACAACCAAGGACTACAGGCGAGAGAGACACAACTCCAATCCAGCAGAGGCAGGGGAACACTGTCATAGTTCTTGGAGAATTTTCTCAGCCCCTCACATCGCGCAGGCCCTGAGTCGTGCGGTACTCTCACAAGGAGTGCAAAGTTTGGGAAGATGCTGAGGGAGTACCTTGCCAACCATATCAACCTTCTCCGTGATTCCTCTGTGCCTTAGAATTATTGGGTATCCAAGCTGGATACGTGGAATGAACTGTCTCTTTATGCCTTGGAGGTCCTGGCCTGCCCTGCCTCTAGTGTTTTATCAGAGAGGGTTTTTAGTGCTACTGGTGGAATTATAACTGATATGCACATCCGCCTGTCAACTGAAAATGCTGACAGGCTGACTATTATAAAAATGAACAAGGGCTGGATTGGGCCATACTTCTCAACACCATCGAATGATAGCAGCATAACATAAACTCAAGTCCAGTGTCTTTTTTTGGGAGGTGTATTCCCATGCACCTTTTCACACCCACACATGGGTATACGCTTCCTGATTTTGGCTATTTGCTCTTGTCCTCATCCTTCTCCTCATCCTCCACCACCATATCACCAGGGTGAGCGTGGTCCGTGATGCAACACCCGCAAAAAAATTTTAAAGGGTGTTGTTTATAATGCCCTTAAAAAAAATTTTTATACAGTATGTTCATGTATACCCCCCAGGGGTGAATGTTTGTTAGCCCATACACTTAGTACATGGGCATTACAAGTATAGGAGGCCCGCTCCTTTCTAATGGGAACATTTTTTTATGAGGCCCTCCTCCACGTCTCTTCCAAGGGGCATTGGAGTGCCTCCAAGTTTTTGGCAGCCCTTGCATTCACTGCATAGGCCAACACTATGGGAGACCCTCTTCCTAATAATAGTAACATTTTTTCATAAGGCCCTCTACGTCTCTTCCAAGGGGCATTGAAGTGACTCCCAATTTTTGGCAGCCCTTGCATTCTCTGCATAGGCCAACACTATGGGAGACCCACTTCCTAATAATGGGAACATTTTTTCGTGAGGCCCTCTATGTCTCTTCCAAGGGGCATTGGAGTGCCTCCCAATTTTTGGCAGCCCTTACATAAACTGCATAGGCCAACAATATGGGAGACCCACTTCCTAATAATGGGAGCATTGTTTTCAGGAGGCCCTCTGACCTCCACGTCTCTTCCAAGGAGCATTGGAGTGCCTCCAAATTTTTGCCAACCCTCGCATTCACTGAATAGGCAAACACAATGGGAGACCCGCTTCCTAATGATGGGAATATTGTTTTCAGGAGACCCTCTGACCTCCACGTCTCTTCCAAGGGGCATTGGAGTGCCTCAAAATTTTGGGCAACCCTTGCATTCACTTCATAGGCCAACACAATGGGAGACCCACTTCCTAATAATGGGAACATTGTTTTCAGGAGGCCCTCTGACCTCCCCATCTCTTTCAAGGAGCATTGGAGTGCCTCCAAATTTTTGGCAACCATTGCATTCACTGCATACGCAAACACAATGGGAGATCCACTTTCTAATAATGGGAACATTTTTTTTCATGAGGCCCTCTACGTCTCTTCCAAGGGGCATTGGAGTAAATCCAAATTTTTGGCAGCTCTTGCATTCACTGCATAGACAAACAGTATGGGAAACCCACTTCCTAATAATGGGAACATTGTTTTCAGGAGGCCCTCCTCTAAGTCTCTTCAAAGGGGTATTAGGGTGCGTCCAAATTTGGTTGTAGGTTGTAAAATGTTAAAATGACATTTCCCGGTGAATACATTTGTCACGGTTGAAAGCAATGCAAAAGTGCAAAAACACATCAAAAACGCTATGTGTGAACATAGTCCAAGGTGTGGAGGAGTATTTTTGGTTTTGGTTATTTATTTTGCCTTATATACAAGTCATTACCCTGGAAAGGATGTTCCTTAACATATTTCCCAGGAAAATCCATTTTCGTTTCGTTTTTGTATGTTTTATTGTGAGTCCGTAAAAGTGGCGTAATATCTCTGACAACGTTGTTCACAGCAGTGACCTGGGAGTCAGAAATGCTTCCAGGGGTCTTCCCCATGCTGTTCCCAAGTCATTTGAGCACTGTTCCCATCGATTTGGGCAATTTTTAGGCCCTCTGCTGACCACCGGGGGGAGCTGCCTGAAAAATGCTTGAGTTTCCCGTAGACTTACATTGGGCTCGTTGCTCGGGTCAAGCACCCGAGTATTCCAAAGTGCTCGACCCGAGCAACGTGCACCTGAGTATTTTAGTGCTCGCCCATCACTAGTAAAATACTTGTTGTGAAGTTACGTGATCATAAAGAAACAGGCCTTCAAGATGCTTCGTTCTTATCAAATAAACAGACGATAAAGGTAGAATCTGCTAGTATATTTTTGAACTGCAGATAGGGTTATTGCATGGCATAAGATTTTTTGAATAAGTGGATTTTCAAGTTACTTTTGAAGGTTTCAAGTCACATGGGCTGAGGTAACAAGTTCCAGAGTATTCAGAACATAAAGGAAAACAGGACATCATAAAATAGGATCTGTTGAGGAAGAGAAATTAAGTCAGAGATATAAAGAATAGTGTTGAGCCACCCCCGTAGTGTTCGAGTTCGGTTCGGTTCGTCGAACACCCGTGTGTTCGCCGAACTGTTCGTCGAACTGTTCGTCGAACACCTTCGAACACCGTTAAAACCAATGGCAGTGTAATGCACACGCCCGGGCTGAGCGGCGTGTGCATGTGATTGTAGTGATTCCACTGGACCGTGCCGGAGAGTGAATGCCTGGAGGGGCGTAACTAGGTATTCACCCGATCCGACCAGGGTCGCACGACGGCATACGACGCCAGTGCACCAAGGAGGAACCGAGCAGAGGGACCAGGTGCTACTCCAGGACAGACCCCGGACACGGCTGTTGACCCACACAGGGGAATACAGGAACAGACTGGTAGGCTGGCACACAGACTGGTGGGTATAGGCAGGCACGACTGGTATGCAGGCAGGCGGGTATGCAGGCAGGGGGGTACAGGCAAGCACAGCTAGAGTGCAGACAGGGAGGCACTAGCAGGTAGGAACACAGGCGGGATAGGACCCAGTACACAGTGGGACTCAGGAACAATACAGGCAGAGGGGTACAGACAAGCACAGCTAGAGTGCAGACAGGGAGGCACTAGCAGGTAGGGACACTGGCGGGATAGGACCCAGTACACACTGGGACTCAGGAACAGAACCACAGATGTGGCAGACAAACACAGCAGAGTGAGGCCGCCCAGAGAGGTGAGCGAGAACAGGGCAGGACAAGGCCGCCTGGAGCGGTGAGCAAGAGTAGAGCAGGACAAGGCCGCCAAGAGCGGTGAGCAAAGGGTCAGAGCTGAGCGAGACTGCCGGAGCAGTGAGTAAGAGTAAAGCAGGACGAGACCGCCTGGAGCGGTGAGCAAGAGTGGAGCAAGACTGCCGGAGCAGTGAGCAAAAGGATAAGAGCAGAGCGAGACTGCCGGAGCAGTGAGCAAAAGGGTCAGAGCGGAGCAAGGCTGCCGGAGCAGTGAGCAAAGGAGTCAGAGCAGGCTAGAACCGCCGGAGCGGTAAGCAAAGGAGTCAGAGCAGGCTAGAACCGCCGGAGCGGTGAGCAAAGGAGTCAGAGCAGGCTAGAACCGCCGGAGCGGTGAGCAAAGGAGTCAGAGCAGGCTAGAACCGCCGGAGCGGTGAGCAAAGGAGTCAGAGCAGGCAAGGCTGAGCAGGGGGGACAGGGCTCTGTTTACACGGAACAGACAGGAAGGGAAAGGCAGAGCCAGATACCCACAGGGTACTTGCAGTGAAGTAGCGAGTGGACCACAAACTCACAAACGGGAGTACAGAGACAACAAGCAGGAGTTAGGTACGAGTTCAGACTCTGCAGAAAAAGGAAGGGAATGGACATAGAGGCAAAACAGGTAAAGGATAGGAGAGAGTTCAGACTGGAACTGAGTGTATGGAGGAGACCGACACTGCAGCGGAATACAGGAGCGGGTCTGGGAATACGGCCCCCAGAGAGGCAGGATGAACAGGCAAGGAGCGTGTTCAGACAGGACAGACAAGATACAGGAGCGGGTCTAGGTAATCGGCCCCTAGAAGGCAGGAGGAACAGGCTAGGAGCGTGTTCAGACAGGACAGACAAGATACCGGAGCGGGTCTAGGTAATCGGCCCCTAGAAGGCGGGAGGAACAGGCTAGGAGCGTGTTCAGACAGGACAGACAAGATACCGGAGCGGGTCTAGATAATCGGCCCCTAGAAGGCGGGAGGAACAGGCTAGGAGCGTGTTCAGACAGGCCTGGAAATACAGCCTCCAGGATAGGCAGACAAGAGAACACAGACAGGACTCAGTTCAGACACGGGAACTGATACCGCAAGGCAGGAGACATAGACAGGACTCAGTTCAGACACGGGAACTGAAACCGCAAGGCAGGAGACAGACAGGACTCAGTTCAGACACGGGAACAGATACCGCAAAGCAGGAGACAAAGAACGGGACCTGGCACCTTCAGAGTGCAAGCACACACTGAAAGAAACACTATGCTCAGGCCGGGATAGATGGGAGCAGCTGAGCTATATACCAGGTGACAGACAGCAGTAGGCTGAGGACGCACAAGGGGTGTGACCCACAGCAGGTACAAAAAGCAGGAAGTGATCGGGCGCCGCCCTTAAGCAGCAGAAGCAGACACAAACAGACAGCATGGAGGGAAGCCAGAGAGACATTCTGGACTGGAGATCAAGTGCGCGCTCTTGCACAGTGGGAGATGGACCACCATGCAAGGACGCCGCCAGGTATGTTACAGTACCCCCCCCCTTACGCCCCCTCTTCTTCAGGCCTGCCAGAATCTTCCGCAGGGAATTCGAGGACCAGTCGTTCACTTCAAGGAGATCACTTCCACTGTCCACAGGAAAAACTGATCTCATCTGGTTAGCTAGGATGCTACCTCCTATCCAGCCATCCTCAGCAACAGACGAAACAGGTGGAGTACCAGGAACAGCACACAAGGAAGTCTCTCTCCACATATTTTCAGGTGGCACCCCAGAGGGTACAGGAGACAACTGGAAGTCCTTCACCGGGTTGGAGGGGGACAGAGACTTGAGGGTAATCTCTGCTTCGAGGTACATCTTGTCAAGCTCACAGGAAGAAATAGACGGGTTATCAGGTACATAATGAGGAAAAGTCACTGTCTCTTTGTTATCTGGTGGTACCCCGGAGGATTCAGGAAACAACTGGAGGTCCCCCGCCGGGTCAGAAGAGTGCAGAGGCTCAGAGAAAACATCTGCTTCAGAGTACACTAGGTCGGACTCACTGGACGAAGCAGGCGAGGTATCGGGTACCGAGTATAGGAAAGTCTCTGTCCATTCACCACCAGGTGGCACCCCGAAGGGTTCTGGAGACAACTGGCGGTCCTCCGCATGGTCAGAGGGGTGTAGAGACTCACGGGTAACCTCTGCTTCAGAGTACACTAGGTCGGACTCACTGGACGAAGCAAGCGAGGTATCAGATCCAGGATATAGGAAAGTCTCTGTCCATTCACCACCAGGTGGCACCCAGAAGGGTTCTGGAGACAACTGGAGGTCCTCCGCCTGGTCGGAGGGGTGTAGAGACTCGGGAGTAACCTCTGCTTCGGAGTACACTAGGTTGGACTCACTGGACGAAGCGAGCGAGGTATCAGGTACAGAGTATAGGAGAGTCTCTGTCCTTTCGCTACCAGGTAGCACCCCGAAGGGTTCAGGAGACAACTGGAGGTCCTCCGCCTGGTCGGAGGGGTGTAGAGACTCGGGGGTAACTACCACTTTGGGGTACCCTTTGTCAGGCTCACAGGACGAAGCGGACAAAGTATTGAGTACCGGGTGTAGAGAAGTCTCTCTCCATTTGTCATCGAGTGGTATCCCGGAGGATTCAGGAGGCAACAGGGGGTCCTCCACCAGGTAGCAGAGGTGCACAGACTCTGAGGTAACCACCGCTTTGGAGCATCCTTGGACATGCACACCGGTAAAAGTGGGTGAAGCATCTGATGCCGGGTGCAGGAAGTTCTCCTGTGTGGAGTCTGGATGGGCAGAAGTCTCTTCGGGCAGGAGAACTGGTGCACTACCCACGCACATTACCCGTTGGGGCTTCTCTGGGATACAGGGAGATGAAGCTTCAGTAGGGACTTCAAGCTTGGGGTCAGGAGGTCTCAGGGAGGACAGACCCTGGCGTGACGGCTTGCCTCTACGTCTAGCACGTCTGGACTGCCTCTTGAGGTTGGGAGAAGTATTCCGGAAAGCGTAGTCACCCTGTGAGGATTCTGGGTGGGCAGTAGTCTCATTGGGCTGGAGGACTATTGCGCTACCCACACATATTACCCATCGGGGCTGCTCCGGGATATTGGGAGGTGAAGCTTCAGCAGGAGCCTCCGGGTTAGGATCATTGAAGACCATTAGAAAGGCCACCAGGAAGGCCATTAGGTCCAGGAGGATCGGATCCTGTGTTTCATATAGGGGGTTGATCCATTCCAAGGCATCACCCGCCAGGTAAGACATAATGAATGCCACCTTAACCCGATCGGTGGGAAAACATAGAGGGTAGAACTTGAAGTGTAGCATGCATTGCTCCACAAATGCACGACTTTGTCTTGGATCCCCATAGTAACGTGGCGGATCCGCAGGAACGAGAGCAGATAGATCCATCTGGACGGGTGCGTAATTAGCCTGGAACTCAGCTGAGAAAAAAAAAATTTATTTATTTATTTTTAATGCATGTATTCGCTGGAAAACTTCTCAGAGAGCGAAGGCCGTGGGGCTCAACGGGAACCATGGCCTGAGCATGCTGTAATGCACACGCCCGGGCTGAGCGGCGTGTGCATGTGATTGTAGTGATTCCACTGGACCGTGCCGGAGAGTGAATGCCTGGAGGGGCGTAACTAGGTATTCACCCGATCCGACCAGGGTCGCACGACGGCATACGACGCCAGTGCACCAAGGAGGAACCGAGCAGAGGGACCAGGTGCTACTCCAGGACAGACCCCGGACACGGCTGTTGACCCACACAGGGGAATACAGGAACAGACTGGTAGGCTGGCACACAGACTGGTGGGTATAGGCAGGCACGACTGGTATGCAGGCAGGCGGGTATGCAGGCAGGGGGGTACAGGCAAGCACAGCTAGAGTGCAGACAGGGAGGCACTAGCAGGTAGGAACACAGGCGGGATAGGACCCAGTACACAGTGGGACTCAGGAACAATACAGGCAGAGGGGTACAGGCAAGCACAGCTAGAGTGCAGACAGGGAGGCACTAGCAGGTAGGGACACTGGCGGGATAGGACCCAGTACACACTGGGACTCAGGAACAGAACCACAGATGTGGCAGACAAACACAGCAGAGTGAGGCCGCCCAGAGAGGTGAGCGAGAACAGGGCAGGACAAGGCCGCCTGGAGCGGTGAGCAAGAGTAGAGCAGGACAAGGCCGCCAGGAGCGGTGAGCAAAGGGTCAGAGCTGAGCGAGACTGCCGGAGCAGTGAGCAAGAGTAAAGCAGGACGAGACCGCCTGGAGCGGTGAGCAAGAGTGGAGCAAGACTGCCGGAGCAGTGAGCAAAAGGATAAGAGCGGAGCGAGACTGCCGGAGCAGTGAGCAAAAGGGTCAGAGCGGAGCAAGGCTGCCGGAGCAGCGAGCAAAGGAGTCAGAGCAGGCTAGAACCGCCGGAGCGGTAAGCAAAGGAGTCAGAGCAGGCTAGAACCGCCGGAGCGGTGAGCAAAGGAGTCAGAGCAGGCTAGAACCGCCGGAGCGGTGAGCAAAGGAGTCAGAGCAGGCTAGAACCGCCGGAGCGGTGAGCAAAGGAGTCAGAGCAGGCAAGGCTGAGCAGGGGGGACAGGGCTCTGTTTACACGGAACAGACAGGAAGGGAAAGGCAGAGCCAGATACCCACAGGGTACTTGCAGTGAAGTAGCGAGTGGACCACAAACTCACAAACGGGAGTACAGAGACAACAAGCAGGAGTTAGGTACGAGTTCAGACTCTGCAGAAAAAGGAAGGGAATGGACATAGAGGCAAAACAGGTAAAGGATAGGAGAGAGTTCAGACTGGAACTGAGTGTATGGAGGAGACCGACACTGCAGCGGAATACAGGAGCGGGTCTGGGAATACGGCCCCCAGAGAGGCAGGATGAACAGGCAAGGAGCGTGTTCAGACAGGACAGACAAGATACAGGAGCGGGTCTAGGTAATCGGCCCCTAGAAGGCAGGAGGAACAGGCTAGGAGCGTGTTCAGACAGGACAGACAAGATACCGGAGCGGGTCTAGGTAATCGGCCCCTAGAAGGCGGGAGGAACAGGCTAGGAGCGTGTTCAGACAGGACAGACAAGATACCGGAGCGGGTCTAGATAATCGGCCCCTAGAAGGCGGGAGGAACAGGCTAGGAGCGTGTTCAGACAGGCCTGGAAATACAGCCTCCAGGATAGGCAGACAAGAGAACACAGACAGGACTCAGTTCAGACACGGGAACTGATACCGCAAGGCAGGAGACATAGACAGGACTCAGTTCAGACACGGGAACTGAAACCGCAAGGCAGGAGACAGACAGGACTCAGTTCAGACACGGGAACAGATACCGCAAAGCAGGAGACAAAGAACGGGACCTGGCACCTTCAGAGTGCAAGCACACACTGAAAGAAACACTATGCTCAGGCCGGGATAGATGGGAGCAGCTGAGCTATATACCAGGTGACAGACAGCAGTAGGCTGAGGACGCACAAGGGGTGTGACCCACAGCAGGTACAAAAAGCAGGAAGTGATCGGGCGCCGCCCTTAAGCAGCAGAAGCAGACACAAACAGACAGCATGGAGGGAAGCCAGAGAGACATTCTGGACTGGAGATCAAGTGCGCGCTCTTGCACAGTGGGAGATGGACCACCATGCAAGGACGCCGCCAGGTATGTTACAGGCAGGCAAACAAAAACACATAGAAACACATAGAAAACACCTTCAAAGGTGTCCAAATGCTGACAAACTGCTCAGAAGACACAACTAACACATGGAAAAGTGACAAGTACATATAGTCATGCGAAAAGAAAAGAGGTGGAGGAGTAAAAGGAGGGGGAGACACAGATATAGGCATGTCATGCCCTTCTAAAATCCAAAAAGTGAGAAGCCGACACGTTCAGTCCGCTCCTGCCCGTGCCACCTCCATGTCGCCGGGTTTGTGCCAGAGCCGCGGTGAACCCTGACGGCCAGCCCCCCTCTCCCAATACTGGTGCCTGTCCGCTTGTGGGTCGAGCGAGCCCCCCTGTGGTGGAGGCAGCTCTAAGCTTTTTAATTTAAATTGTCTCTCTAATTTGAATGAATACACTTTAAATCCATTTACAAGGATCTATTGGAGGGCAAGTCTCATGCCAGCAGCCGCGTAATTCCAGCTCCAGTAGCGTCCACTAAAGCTGCTGCAGTTAAAAAGCTTTTATAAGGATCGAGCTCGGCTGTCCACCGCAAGGCATCCTACTGCCAGTCCCAGCCCCTATGCCTTGGGGTGCCTCCTGATGCTCTTCACTGAGTATCCCGTGGTCCCAAAGCATTTCCTTTGAAAAAATTAAGTGTCCAAACTACAGGTGGTGTAGCTTGCTTAACAGCCGGGATAATCCGCTGACTAGCAGACACTGCTACTAGGCACAATATTTCCTGGGCTAGATGCAGTTAAAAATTTGTAATTAGATACTCTCGTTGGATGCTGAGAAAGCATTCCATAGAGTCTCCTGGCACGCCATATATGATTCTCTTAAAAAGCTTGGGGTAGGGGTCTAGGGGACCCTTTTATAGCCAAAATCACGGCCCTGTATCACAATACGTCACCTAGGCTGAAGATAAATGGAACTGTAGCACCCTGAGGGCTCGGTTGCTACAGAGGTATTGCACCTCACCCAGAGGTTTGATATCTCGCTCTCAGGTAAGGATGGAGTGTGGATCAGGACCCGACACCTGCATGCATTACACCACATTGCCGTGGGGCAGGGCGACCAATATGCCTCTGAGATGGGCACGACAGTCCCTGTCCCTGGCTGGAGTGGGGGGAGGGAACACTGAGGAAGGGGAACCCTGTAGTGCAGGAGCAGGGAGGAAGCAGTTCCTGGGTGCATTGAGAAGGGAGTATAAAAGGTGGGCACCATCTTAGTTCAGTGCAGAGAAGTCTGAGCAGAAGTGGCAGGGAGCAGGGGCTCTGCATGAGCTCTGCTCCGGAGGCGGGCCTAGTAACAGAGGCCCAGGCCTGGAAGAGGGAGAAGGAAGGAAGAGGAGCGGAGAAGGCTCCAGGAACGAGGAATGAAGGGATCCCAGGGGTGCGGACGGGCGAGTCGCCACCGCACGCCCGAATCCACCTGCGTGGAGGGGTCAGGCCGAAGGGGGAGACCGGTCCCCGAAACTATTGGAGGCAGGAAACGACACTCAGCTAGAAACCGGAAGCTGTGAAATTTTATGTGGCGCAGACCCTCGCTACACCCGCTAGGAAGGCACCACATAGGGTCAGGGAAACTGGCACCAAGTTTACCAAGAGGAGGCCCGAGTCAGCCGGACAGAAGGGTTGGTAAGAAAGGCCAGACAAAGGACACACAAAGGGGGTCCTGTGAAGCGCTCCAAAGTTATCTGGGAGTTGTCTGAGCCCCTCACCTGGTGAGCACATTACGACGTGGGCAGCCGTTACCTGCAGACGTGGTCTGGATAATAAGAACTGTGCGTAAAGGCCCTGGACTGCATCACTGACTCCGTGTCGTTACTGCTGCTGCCCTGCACCATCACCCCCATCCTCCGCATACACTGCCCTGAGGCTATACTCCTCCCGTGGGGAGTTATGCTACGCTCTGCTGCACCCACAACACCAGCCTCAGCGGTCTGCCCTGCCGCGGCGGTTCACTCTGACCGCAATCCACGGGTGGCGTAGTCGGACATTTAAACATCAAAACCACATAAATAGTTCCGCCACTGGTTTGACCACCCTGAGCCACGGAACCGGGTCGCCGCCACGAAGACTACAACCACCAGCATCCACCAAAAAGGGTCCGGCTCTGGGTGTCCCAAGGCCCAGGGGGTGCATCAGAACATTTTCATCACCTTTCACAATCACCAATGGGACAAGGCAAGGATGTCCTCTGTCCCCTCTCTTATACATCCTAGTGACGGAGCACCTGCTCTCATCAATTCGCCATAACCCCAATATTAGGTGGATTGAGGTGGGAGGCACCGAGTACAAGTGCTCTCTATTTGCTGATGATGTCCTAGTATATATCACTCAATCACATATATCCATCCATGCTGTTGTGGCAGAAATAGATCACTTTGTTACATGGTCAAATTTTAAAATCAATGCAGCGAAGTCTGAGGCCCTCGATGTCTCCCTCCCCAAATCCATATAGGATTCCATCCAGTCCAACTTTCCCTTTGCCTGGCCCTCACAGGGTATCAAATACTTAGGAATTCCTATTCATAGTGACCTCTCCCATCTATGTTATCTTAATTTTGGGCCCTTTATTGAACAACTCCATACAGACCACGGTTGGCAAGTTATAACTGTAAGATTCACTACGTGAACCACTGGTGTTTTGTGGAAAAGCACATGTACACTGTGCTCCAAATTATTATGCAAAAAGTGTTTAGGAGTGATAAGGGAAGAATTTGTTTGTTTGTCAGTTAAACTCATTGATGGTGATGTGTGTCAGGGCTCTTTATATCACTGTAAGCAATTGCAGACACCTGTGCTAATTAGTTTGGCAGGTGTGTCCAATGAAAGGCAAGACTACTTAAGAAGGCTGTCTCACATTATTAAGCAGCCTACATTTTCTGCCAAAATGGGAGCGAAAAAGGATGTGTCGGCTGCTGAGAAGCAACAAATTGTGGAGTGTTTAGGTCAAGGCATGACTACAATCAACATTGTGCGATGATCAGGATGAAGTGTCTTGGCAATCAAGAAGTATGTAGCTGATTCACAGTACACACGTGTGCGTGCTGATAAGGGCAAATTGAGGACTCTTTAGTACAGGCAATTACGTCAGGTTAAAATAGCAGCGGCAAAAAAGCCTTGTCATAGCAGCAGACAAGTTTTTGTAGCTGCTGGTGCCTCCAACGTCCCCCGAACAACAAGATGCAGGGTCCTTCAGAGGTTTGCAGCTGTGCATATGCCATCCTGTCGACCTCCTCTATCCACTTCACACAAGCAGAAACGGCTCCAGTGGGCTAAACATTACATGAAGACTGATTTCAAAACTGTTTTGTTCACGGATGAGTGCCGTGCAGCGCTCGATGGTCCAGATGGATGGAGTGGAGGATGGCTGGTTGATGGACACCCCACGCAAACACGGCTACAGCGCCAACAAGGAGGAGGTGGAGTAATGTTTTGGGCTGGAATCATGGGGAGAGAGATTGTCGGCCCCTTTAGGATCCCTGAAGGCGCTAAAGATGAACTCCATAATGTATGTGGATTTTCTCAAACAGCACTTCCTGCCATGGTTCAAGAAGAAGAACCGTGTATTTCACAGCAAGATCATTTTTTTGCATGATAATGCACCATCTCATGCTGCACATAAAACATCTGCATCTCTGGCTGATATGGGCATAAAAGGGGACAAACTTATGGTGTGACCCCCATGCTCCCCTGACCTCTACCCCATTCGGAACCTCTGGAGCATCATCAAAAGGAGTGTCTATGATGGCGGGAGGCAGTTCACATCTAAGCAACAGCTCTGGGAGGGTATTCTGTCCTCATGCAAAACAATTGAAGCAGAAACCATCCAAAACCTGACAAATTCAATGGACGAGAGAGTTCAGAAGCTCCTTTCGAACAAGGGGTCCTATGTGAAAATGTAACATCACCTAGAATAAAGTTTTGAGTTGAAAACTGTTTGATTTCAGTTTCTAATAACCTGCTAATGCTTATAATTTCAAAAATGACCATTTTTTTGGTCTTTATTGAAATGAAAAGGTTGATCGAAAAGTTTGGGGGATCTAAGAGTGTGGCAACCCAGTAGTCATGATTACTTCGAATTCTGACAATATGAGGGTCATGTTGCAGGTAGTGCAGCAAGAAGGCACTTATGTGTCTTGCGCATCTCGGAGCCCCAAAATTATTTTCCGGGCTAGATGCAGCTAAAAATTATTATTAATTTTAAATCTGGTGGAGCTTAGTATAGATGGCCTAATAGGATCAGTGCTGCACACTGCTACAAAGCCCAAATTATTTTCCAGTCAAGATACAGATAAACATGATTAGTAATTTTAAATCTGGTAGAACTTATTATAGATGGCCTAATAGAATCAGTGCTGCACACTGCTACAAAGCCTAAATTATTTTCCAGCCAAGATACAGATAAACATGATTAGTAATTTGAAAGCTTAAAACGGTTGGTAGGGTGATTTTAACCAATCATCAAGCTTTTACTCTCCCCAGGATGACACAGGGGTAGAAAAGTCGTTTCGGATCCATGATTTGTTCATCTTTATGAACGTGAGTCTGTCTACATTATCAGTGGAGAGCCGCGTGCGCTTATCTGTCAGCACACCACCAGCAGTGCTGAACACACGTTCAGACAGAACGCTGGCTGCGGGGCATGACAAGATCTCCAAGGCGTAAGTGGCTAGCTCTGGCCATTTATCCAGATTGGAAGCCCAAAAAGAGCAAGGGTCCAGTGACACAGTCATGGCTTCAATGTTTACTTGGAGATACTCCTGTACCATCGTCTCTAGGCGTTGACTATGTGTCAGACTTCTTGTCTCCTGTGGCCTTGCAAAGGATGGGCTAAAAAAGTGGTGAAATGATTCCGCAAAATTGATGTTACCAGCAGATACTGTGGTTCTGTTACGGTTTGAGCGCTGAACACTTGACGGTCCCAAGGTTGGCAAGTTGGAACTGTGAGATTCACTACGTGCACCACTGGTGTTTGGTGGAAAAGCACATGTAAGATTCTGCAACAGTCTCTGCTGATACTCCTGCATGCGTGCATCCCTTTCTATGGCAGGAATAATTTCTGCAAATTTACTTTTGTACCGGGGATCTAACAGTGTGGCAACCCAGTAGTCAGGATTATTTCTAATTCTCACAATTCGAGGGTCATGTTGCACGTAGTGCAGCAAGAAGGCACTCATGTGTGTTGCGCATCCAGGAGCACCAAGTCCCTGTTGTGTTGGTGGCGAGGTAACAATCATGCTTCCTTCCTCTGTCCTCTCCCCCCAACCTCGCACAACAGAAATGTGATCAAGGTCTCCCTCATCTGATGAGTCTTCCATCAGTTCGTCCTCCACTTCTTCCTGGGCTCCTGCACCTTCCTCACTAGTTTGGCTGCTACCATGCGCCCTGGTAAAATCATCTCCCCCACCCTCACATGCCTGCCGCCTTGGTGCTGCCGACCGTCTGGACCTTGCAGATGTTAGCCCTTCCGCATACAACTCCTCCTCCTCTACTTCCTCCACCTCCTCTTGTGCCACCACCTGACTCCGAATTCTGTTTAACATGTGCTCCAGCATGTAAATCACCGGAATAGTCATGCTGATAATGGCATCGTCAGCACTAAACATCTTCGTCGCCATTTCAAAACTGTGCAGAAGGGTGCATAGGTCCCTGATCTGAGACCACTCCTCCAGCGTGATTTGCCCCACCTCTGGATCTCGTTGGCCCAGGCTATACGTCAAAACGTATTGCACCAGGGCTTGTCGGTACTGCCACAGTCGCTGCAACATGTGCAGAGTTGAATTCCACCGGGTAGGCACATCGCATTTTAGCCAGTGAAGTGGCAGGCCCAACGACTTCTGTAGAGATGTAAGTCGCTGAGCTGCGGGATGCGAACAGCGGAAGTGAGGACACAGCGACCGTGCCCTCTGCAGAAGGCCATCTAGTCTGGGATAGTGGGCTAAAAATTGCTGGACAGCCAGGTTCAACACGTGAGCCATACAAGGCACGTGTGTGACATTGCCCCGGCGAAGGGCCGCACCCAGGTTTGCAGCATTGTCGCACACGGCCTTCCCTGGTTTCAGGTCCAGTGGAGACAACCATTCATGAAATTGTTTCTCCAGAGCTGACCACAACTCCTCAGCTGTGTGACTCACATTTCCCAGACATTTCAAAGTAAAAACCGCCTGATGACGTTGAGCCCTACTGCCAGCATAGTAAGGAGGTGTGCAGGATCCCTTCTGCGCAGTTAGAAAGCTTGTGGCATGACCAGACAGGCTTTGGGTGCAGGTGGAAGACCGAGAGGAGGTTGAGGAGGCAGAAGCAGTGGAGGAACTTTGACATAAAGAGGATTGACGCACAACTCGTGGGGACGGCAAGACTTGGACAGCAGCCCCTTGTCCTGCTGTCACCATAGTTACCCAGTGCCCAGTCAGCGACATGTAACGCCCCTGTCCATGCCTACTCGTCCAAGTGTCTGTGGTGAAATGCACCCTGTCACACACAGAGTTTCTCAAAGAAGCGGTGATGTTGTGTGCGACATGCTGGTGGAGCGCAGGCACACCTTTCTTTGAGAAGTAGTGCCGACTGGGCATCTGGTACTGGGGCACTGCGACGGACATAAGGTCTCGAAAATCCTCTGTGTCCACCAGGCGGAAAGGCAGCATTTCTGTAGCCAAGAGCTTGCAGATGGTGAAATTCAACCTCTTAGCTTTCTCATGGCTAGGAGGAAATGGTCTTTTACTTGTCCACATCTGAGGGACCGAGGGCTGGCTATTGTGCTTAGACGGGGTTGATAAGGGTGTCCCCGGCAAACTGCCGGTCTGTGAGGAAGATGCAGGCAGACATGTTAGGTTGCCTTGATCCAAAGGTGGTGCTATCGATGTCGGACAGCGCTCAACACCAGCTGGTGTTACCACATCCAAAGAAAATGATGACCTGCCAATCACGTTGGCTGTTGCGGGTAAAGAGGTGGCAGGTCTGCGCCCCAAAACAGGTGTGACTGCTGTCCCCCCAGTCACAGAGGATGAAGAGGCCGCGGATGCACAAGATATGGCAGACGGTGGTTGGCCCGGCCGGCTAGGCCGCATTGTAGCACACTGAGCTTCCCACTGCAACTTATGCTTCATGTCCATGTGCCGGTTCATGCATGAAGTACTCAAACTATGTATTTTTTGGCCTCTACTTAGCTTTTGCTGACAAATGTTACAGATAACACGAGTTGGGTCATCTTTATCGATCTGAAAAAATGCCCAGGCTATGCAAGGCTTAGCACCCATGCGAGCTGAAGAGCCACCACGACTTGTGGTGAGAGGCAGAGTTGTGTTTGAGGATGCAGTTGTTGACGTGCTTCCAGTACTACATCTCTGTCCAGGAAGGCGCAACCTGACCTCGTCGTCACTAGCATCTTCCTCCACCTCCTCTGCTGACCTCATCTCTTGGCTGACTGTGGGTTGACAGTAAGTGGGATCTCCAACCTCATCATCATCACCCTGTGCGTTATCACACCCGTCGTCCTCAGAGCCAACCTGTTCCTGCCCTGACAAAAAACTAAAGTTGTCGCTCCAATCAGGTATTTGAGTCTCATCATCGTCTTCCTCATTGTCTCCACCAACAGGAGTTACAGTTTGGGAATGAGGGTCTACATTATGGTCAGAACCTTCTGCGTCTGGTCCTGGATCCGACTCATAAAGATTCTGGGCATCAGTGCAGATCATTTCCTCGTCTGGATTCACAGAAGCGCTGGAGTCGACCTCTGATTCCCAGGCTATAGTATGAGTAAACAGCTCTGCAGACTCAACCATCTGTTCTACCTCATACTCAGACGGGCAGCTGGAGATTTGGGAGCTGTGAGGAAGCAAGTGCGATTGGGGTGACACCTTTGAGGACTGGAGTATTTGTGATGTTGAAGTTGATGTGGAGGAGAGCCCACTTAAAGGAGCACTTGATATCCGTTGAAGCACCTGCTGTTTTTGTGCCTCATCTGGAATTTGTAGCGATTGGCGTGGCCGTAAGAAAGGGATCTTATCACATTGTCCGCTAAAAGAAGTAGACATTTTAGTTTGGCTGGAAGATGGTCTTTCTTCTGCAGATGTTACTGTTGCTTTAACACCTACCCCACGGACACAACCTTTTTTCCCCTTCCCAACACGCCTATTCCCCTTTCCACCAGCAGCAGGCCTTTTTCCACTCATTTTGGTGGTTAACTAATTCACAACTCTGGAGTTGTTTGCACAAAAAAACAATGGATGGGAACCGAGCAGAGCTGAATGGCCAAACTGTGGTATTAGGCCAAAACTATTGGCTGGGTTAGATGCAGAAAAAAATTATATTCAATTTGCAACCTGATGGAGGTCAGTATAGATGGACTAATAGAACAAGTCCCACACACAGATAGAAGCCCAAATATTTTTTCAGAGGTAGATGCAGAAAAAAATTGTATTCAGTTTGCAACCTGATGGAGGTCAGTATAGATGGACTAATAGAACAAGTCCTACACACAGCTAGAAGTCTAAATATTTTTTCAGAGGTAGATGCAGAAAAAAATTATATTCAGTTTGCAACCTGATGGAGGTCAGTGTAGATGGACTAATAGAACAAGTCCCACACACAGCTAGAAGCCCAAATATTTTTTCAGAGGTAGATGCAGAAAAAAAATATATTCAGTTTGAAACCTGATGGAGGTCAGTATAGATGGACTAATAGAGAAAGTCCCACACACTGCTAGAAGGCCAAATATTTTTTCAGAGCTAGATGCAGACAAAAAATTATTTTGAATTTGCAACCTGATGGAGGTCAGTATAATTGGACTAATAGAACAAGTCCCACACACTGCTAGAAGGCCAAATATTTTTTCAGAGCTAGATGCAGAAAAAAATTATATTCAGTTTGCAACCTGATGGAGGTCAGTATAGATGGACTAATAGATCAAGTCCCACACACAGCTAGAAGCCCAAATATTTTTTCATAGGTAGATGCAGAAAAAAATTATATTCAGTTTGCAACCTGATGGAGGTCTGTATAGATGGATTAATAGAACAAGTCCCACACACAGCTAGAAGCCCAATATTATTTCAGAGGTAGATGCAGAAAAAAAATATATTCAGTTTGCAACCTGATGGAGGTCAGTATATATGGACTAATAGAGAAAGTCCCACACACTGCTAGAAGGCCAAATATTTTTTCAGATCTAGATGCAGACAAAAAATTATTTTTAATTTGCAACCTGATGGAGGTCAGTATAGAAGGACTAATAGAGAAAGTCCCACACACTGCTAGAAGGCCAAATATTTTTTCAGAGCTAGATGCAGATAAAAATTATTTTTAATTTGCAACCTGATGGAGGTCAGTATAGATGGACTAATAGAGAAAGTCCCACACACTGCTAGAAGGCCAAATATTTTTTCAGAGCTAGATGCAGAAAAAAATTATATTCAGTTTGCAACCTGATGGAGGTCAGTATAGATGGACTAATAGAACAAGTCCCACACACAGCTAGAAGGCCAAATATTTTTTCAGAGGTAGATGCAGATAAAAATTATTTTTAATTTGCAGCCTGATGGAGGTCAGTATAGATGGACTAATAGAGAAAGTCCCACACACTGCTAGAAGGCCAAAAATTTTTTCAGAGCTAGATGCAGACAAAAAATTATTTTGAATTTGCAACCTGATGGAGGTCAGTATAGATGGACTAATAGAGAAAGTCCCACACACTGCTAGAAGGCCAAATATTTTTTCAGATCTAGATGCAGACAAAAAATTATTTTTAATTTGCAACCTGATGGAGGTCAGTATAGATGGACTAATAGAGAAAGTCCCACACACTGCTAGAAGGCCAAATATTTTTTCAGAGCAAGATGCAGATAAAAATTATGTTTAATTTCCAACCTGATGGAGGTCAGTATAGATGGACTAATAGAGAAAGTCCCACACACTGCTAGAAGGCCAAATAATTTTTCAGCGGTAGATGCAGATATAAATTATTTTTAATTTGCAACCTGATGGAGGTCAGTATAGATGGACTAATAGAGAAAGTCCCACACACTGCTAGAAGGCCAAATATTTTTTCAGAGCTAGATGCAGACAAAAAATTATTTTTAATTTGCAACCTGATGGAGGTCAGTATAGATGGACTAATAGAGAAAGTCCCACACACTGCTAGAAGGCCAAATATTTTTTCAGAGCTAGATGCAGATAAAAATTATTTTTAATTTGCAACCTGATGGAGGTCAGTATAGATGGACTAATAGAGAAAGTCCCACACACAGCTAGAGGGCCAAATATTTTTTCAGAGCTAGATGTAGACAAAAAATTATTTTTAATTTGCAACCTGATGGAGGTCAGTATAGATGGACTAATAGAGAAAGTCCCACACACTGCTAGAAGGCCAAATATTTTTCAGAGCTAGATGCAGATATAAATTATTTTTAATTTGCAACCTGATGGAGGTCAGTATAGATGGACTAATAGAGAAAGTCCCACACACTGCTAGAAGGCCAAATATTTTTTCAGAGCTAGATGCAGAAAAAAATTATATTCAGTTTGCAACCTGATGGAGGTGAGTATAGATGGACTAATAGATCAAGTCCCACACACAGCTAGAAGGCCAAATATTTTTTCAGAGGTAGATGCAGATAAAAATTATTTTTAATTTGCAGCCTGATGGAGGTCAGTATAGATGGACTAATAGAGAAAGTTCCACACACTGCTAGAAGGCCAAATATTTTTTCAGAGCTAGATGCAGACAAAAAATTATTTTGAATTTGCAACCTGATGGAGGTCAGTATAGATGGACTAATAGAGAAAGTCCCACACACTGCTAGAAGGCCAAATATTTTTTCAGAGCTAGATGCAGACAAAAAATTATTTTTAATTTGCAACCTGATGGAGGTCAGTATAGATGGACTAATAGAGAAAGTCCCACACACTGCTAGAAGGCCAAATATTTTTTCAGAGCTAGATGCAGATAAAAATTATTTTTAATTTGCAACCTGATGGAGGTCAGTATAGATGGACTAATACAGAAAGTCCCACACACTGCTAGAAGGCCAAATATTTTTTCAGAGCTAGATGCAGAAAAAAATTATATTCAGTTTGCAACCTGATGGAGGTCAGTATAGATGGACTAAAAGAACAAGTCCCACACACTGCTAGAAGGCCAAATATTTTTTCAGAGGTAGATGCAGATAAAAATTATTTTTAATTTGCAGCCTGATGGAGGTCAGTATAGATGGACTAATAGAGAAAGTCCCACACACTGCTAGAAGGCCAAATATTTTTTCAGAGCTAGATGCAGATAAAAATTATTTTTAATTTGCAACCTGATGGAGGTCAGTATAGATGGACTTATAGAGAAAGTCACAGACACTGCTAGAAGGCCAAATATTTTTTCAGAGCTAGATGCAGACAAAAAATTATTTTGAATTTGCAGCGTGATGGAGGTCAGTATAGATGGACTAATAGAACAAGTCCCACACACTGCTAGAAGGCCAAATATTTTTTCAGAGCTAGATGCAGAAAAAAATTATATTCAGTTTGCAACCTGATGGAGGTCAGTATAGATGGACTAATAGAACAAGTCCCACACACTGCTAGAAGCCCAAATATTTTTTCAGAGCTAGATGCAGAAAAAAATTATATTCAATTTGCAACCTGATGGAGGTCAGTATAGATGGACTAATACAATGATGCTATGCCCAAAAGATTTTACTTCACTAGGTGCAGTAAAAAAATTGGTATTCTATACACAGGTGGTATATCTTGCAACACGGATAGGCTACTCCACTGACTAACACACTCTGCAATAGGCCAAAACGGATTAGCTTTGCTAGATTCAGCCAAATGCTGTGAAAAAAACTTGCACAGCACTGGCACAGACCTGCCTGGCAAAAACTGATAGGAACTGATGTAACCTAGTCCTGAAAAGGACTGCAATTACAATTAGTCTTTACTCCCACAATCTATCTATTTAAGAGAACAGACCTGCCTGATAAAAGTCGTAGGAAATGCTGTAACCTAGTCCTTAAAAGGACTGCAATCACAACTATTCCCTACTCCCAAGCTATCTGTAGATTTGTGCGAAAATTGGCTTGAAATTAACAAGGTATAGCGCACACAGCAACAGCGGTGCCGTCTAACACGCAGCTGCAGCGGTGAGAAAATGGTGGCGACGGGGAAAATGGCTTGGTGTTATAGGGCAAGGACATGTGACATACACTGCCAATGACACATGCCCTTGCTTGTGTGAAAAAAAGCACTTCGCTCCGTGTGTGCGCTGCTGATAGGCTGACAGATTGCACCTCCCCACTGTAAATGCGGGAAAGAGAAAAAAAAATGGAGATCTTCATTATTCCTGCAGAGATCCATCCCCTGCCCCTCCCCCCACCCCGCTGTACACTCAAACTGCGTATTAACATTAATTTTAATCATTACTGAGAAAAAATCCAGTTATGATTTTGGTGCACGAATAGTTATCGAACATAACCTCGAACAGCCGAATTTTTCTCAAATCGTTCGTGTTCGCCGAACGGCTCGAACACCGCCCAAAACAGCTCGAATTTGAGATTGGCGAACAGTTCGAGTCGAACAACGCTCATCTCTAATAAAGAAACAGGTTGTCTGTTGCTTTGAATGTCATAGAAATGTTTAATGTTTTTTTTGTGGGCAATGGGTAGACTTTAGAGGTAAGAATATAGATTGATAACAAATCAGATTTATTACAAATTTCCCCCAAACTCAAACCCAAATTTCCCCCAGGCCAGAGAAAGGTTAAAATGGAAAAAAAAAGCCATCAATGGTGTTCATCAACCTCACGTGACCTCATAAGGCAAATCATTAAATTCAGTACTGGATGAACCAGAGACCCACATAGAGGAGGTGATGCTAGGCTGAAGGCATCATCAGGAATCAGGTGTGGGCTCAGCACAGGTGAGATGGAAGGCCACAGGATGGAATGTTACAGTAATACGTTTTTTTTAACCTTGTAACTTTAAAGTTGATTTCTGATAATACTGGTATATATATTTTCATTAATATTAGTTGACTCATTTTATAGTATAAATGCAGAATATTGAATCCAACATTTCAAAAAGTTTGGGGTAGTAATAATGAACACTGTATTTTCACAAAAAATGAAGATTGTCTAGAGTACTTTAACGCTGAATGTTAAAAAAGGTGCAATAATGTTATGTCAGCCAAACGACAGACTATCTAAAATAAAAGGACATCCACTGCAGACAAAGGAGTTATTACTAATGGAAGTGTCTGCCTGGAAATATGTCATATTTCTAATAAGCACCTGAAAATAGGCTGAATAGCATTAGTGACACATACTGAGACAAAACACAACCTGTCACTTAAATTTTAGATCTATTTTCCTTAGTTGAGGAACACTGTTCTGAATGGAGCAAGCAGAACTTTGAAATGTTGTTGTACTACTGTAAAGGGAGATGATAGCAGCACTCGCTCTAATGGAGCAGTACGTGCATTTTGATGGAATGACAGCTTCATCCATTAGTGACAAAATTATTATTGTATACAGGAATAGTCAGGGACTTTGTACAGCATAATAAACCATATATGACTCTCTTTTTAAGATGCCCTGACATGTCTGACTAATCTTTTTTGTAACAGCTCTTATCAGTTTCTCCGATGGACTTTAACCCCTAAATGCCAGGGTGATTTTTCATTTTTGCTCTTTCATTTTTATCTCCTCTTCTTCCAAGAGGCATAACTTTTCTATTTTTTCTGTCAACAAAGTCATAACCTATTGGTTATGGGATGTGTTATAGTTTTGAATAATATCATTCACTTTACTATACAATGTACTGAAAACTGGGAAAAAAAATCCAAGTGGGAGGAAATGATTAAATAAATTCAGTGGTTCCAAAGTTTTTGTTTTTGTTTTATTTTATGGTATTCATTGCGTGGTAAAATGAGTTTAGTCAGTAGCTGATACCAAACGTGAAAAAAAGTGTTAAAAACAAAAAAAAAGGAAATTTGGTTAACATTTTTATTTTTCCGTCAGTGATGCTGAGCATATACAGTACAGACCAAAAGTTTGGACACACCTTCTCATTTAAAGATTTTTCTGTATTTTCTTGACTTTGAAAATTGAGCATTAACACTGAAGGCATCAAAACTATGAATTAACACATTTGGAATTATATACTTAACAAAAAAGTGTGAAACAACTGAAAATATGTCTTATATTCTAGGTTCTTCAAAGTAGCCACCTTTTGCTTTGATGACTTCTTTGCACACTCTTGGCATTCTCTTGATGAGCTTCAAGAGGTAGTCACCGGAAATGGTCTTCCAACAGTCTTGAAAAAGTTCCCAGAGATGCTTAGCACTTGTTGGCCCTTTTGCCTTCACTCTGCAGTCCAGCTCACCCCAAAACATCTCGATTGGGTTCAGGTCTGGTGACTGTGGAGGCCAAGTCATCTTGCGTAGCACCCCATCACTCTCCTTCTTGGTCAAATAGCCCTTACACAGCCTCGAGGTGTGTTTGGGGTCATTGTCCTGTTGAAAAATAAATGATGGTCCAACTAAACGCAAACCGGATGGAATAGCATGCCGCTGCAAGATGCTGTGGTAGCCATGCTGGTTCAGTATGCCTTCAATTTTGAATAAATCCCCAACAGTGTCACCAGCAAAGCACCCCCACACCATCACACCTCCTCCTCCATGTTTCACGGTGGAAACCAGGCATGTAGAGTCCATCCATTCACCTTTTCTGCGTCGCACAAAGACACGGTGGTTGGAACCAAAGATCTCAAATTTGGACTCATCAGACCAAAGCACAGATTTCCACTGGTCTAATGCCCAATCCTTTGGTTCTTTAGCCCAAACAAGTCTCTTCTGCTTGTTGCCTGTCCTTCGCAGTGGTTTCCTAGCAGCTATTTTACCATGAAGGCCTGCTGCACAAAGTCTCCTCTTAACAGTTGTTGAAGAGATGTGTCTGCTGCTAGAACTCTGTGTGGCATACACCTGGTCTCTAATCTGAGCTGCTGTTAACCTGTGATTTCTGAGGCTGGTGACTCGGATAAACTTATCCTCTGAAGCAGAGGTGACTCTTGGTCTTCCTTTCCTGGAGCGGTCCTCATGTGAGCCAGTTTCTTTGTAGCGCTTGATGGTTTTTGCAACTGCACTTGGGGACACTTTCAAAGTTTGCCCAATTTTTCGGACTGACTGACCTACATTTCTTAAAGTAATGATGGCCACTCGTTTTTCTTTACTTAGCTGCTTTTTTCTTGCCATAATACAAATTCTAACAGTCTATTCAGTAGGACTATCAGCTGTGTATCCACCAGACTTCTGCACAACACAACTGATGGTCCCAACCCAATTTATAAGACAAGAAATCCCACTTATTAAACCTGACAGGGCACGCCTGTGAAGTGAAAACCATTTCCGGTGACTATCTCTTGAAGCTCATTAAGAGAATGCCAAGAGTGTGCAGAGCAGTCATCAAAGCAAAAGGTGGCTACTTTGAAGAACCTAGAATAGAAGACATATTTTCAGTTGTTTCACACTTTTTTGTTAAGTATATAATTCCACATGTGTTAATTCATAGTTTTGATGCCTTCAGTGTGAATGTACAATTTTCATAGTCATGAAAATACAGAAAAATCTTTAAATGAGAAGGTGTGTCCAAACTTTTGGTCTGTACTGTATATATTTGGCATGGCAAGTTGACAGTTTTATTCATACCATTTTGAGGCAGATCTGACATTTTAATTGCTTCTTGTATGTTTTTAGAGACGTGTGGGGCCTCAAAAATGCAATTTGTGCATTTCGACTTTTTTGTCTTTCCAGTGTATACTGTATCGGTTAATTAATTTTATATTTTGATAGACTCAGCGAAACCAGACATTTTAATTTTTTTTTGTTTTTATTTTTAATTGCGAAATATAAGGATGATTTGAGTATTTTGTTTTCTAAACTTTTTTTTACTATTATCTTTTAGACCTTTCAAGGAACTTGAACCTGTAATTGTCTTATGGCTTATACTATATACTGCAATACCATTGAAGTGCAGTATATAGTAAAATTCACAGTGTACTATGAAGCTTAGTCTGTGGCTGAAGCTTAGTCCATGGCTGAGCTTCATAGGCATACCAGGATGGCAGCAATGGGGTCCTTTAGCAGGCCCTTGGCTGCTATGAAAACCCATGGGATCACTGTGAATACCAGGCCACATGTCACTCTTACTACTGTGCGAAGCCTAAACGTGTCACCATGGCATTTTTAGTTTGGTGAGTTTTTAAAGAAACATGCACATTTATAAAGGATTTGTGACTTTTGGTGCTAAAAAGTTGCAAAAAAAGGTTAAAGACAAAAGTAAAGAGCATTTTTTTTTTTCAAATTCATGAGCCGTGTGCGCTGTTTTGAAGAATCTGTTTGGGAAATACCACAGCAAACTGTTAGCAAATGCCACACAACAATAAAAGAAAAGCAAGTTCAACGAATCGCAATAGATGAATCGGGTCCATAGATGAGAAAAATGTTGTATGTCAAAGCACCACTCCAGCATGTTTTTTTTAATTTTACAGGTGAAATGATGTCATTAATCTAAGTTCCCTGCCCCTAGTTTCAAACTTATCAGCTGCTGTCTTCTTTTGTTATCGACACCTCTTCGGTCTGTCTTCTGCAGGTTGTGGCCTGCCGGATCGCTCCAGTGTTGCGGGAAGAGCCGGAAGTCACAACTCAGTGTAAGTCTATGAGATTTAGAACAAGGCCAGAATGAGGCTCTCATAGAGACTTACATTGAGAGCTTGTGACCGTTATCTCGGACTTCCAGTCAGTCAAAAGTTGGGGTCACTAGTGATGAGCGAGTATGTTCGGTTAACCCTTTTTGGAGGTGCGGTCCATGCTCTCTTTTTTTGCATTGTATGTTCAGTTAACCCTTTCAGCGAGTATACTCAGGCAAGTATTTAGTATCTTCAGCGTACTCGGTGATATGTTTAAATCACTCCCGTGTGCATGATTTGCGACTGTTTGACAGCTTTAATACATGTGAAGAATGCTTGTTTCTTTCGCATTCCTCACATGTATTAAAGCTGTCAAACAGTCGCAAATCATGCACACGGGAGTAATTCAAACATATCACCAAGTACGCTGAAGATACTCGGTACTCGCCTGAGTATACTCGCCAAAAGGGTTAACTGAACATACTCGCTCATCACTAGGGGTCACAAGATGGCGGCGCCGGGAAGAGCTAAAGATGGCTGCTGGTGAATATGATACTGGGGTAGGGAACTTACATTAGTGGCACCACTCCAGCGCTGAAATAAAAAAAAAATGCTGGAGTGGTGCTTTAAGAACAAATATGTTCACTTTGTACATTATCTTAATTTCTCTTACATGGATCCTCATGAATCCCACGTACTTATGATAGGTTCATCAAATTACAAGTTGAATTCCTTTTTTTTCCTACAAAAAGTATAAAATAGCAGACGCAGCATGGAAACTCTAAAGAATGTTTCTTGTTGGTATACAGCGTAATATGATGATCCCGCTTTGACTTGTTTTTTTCCTGATTGAGATCTAGATGTTCTCCGATCCTATCATCCAGAAACTGCACGATATTGAGCTGCTATATAAAAAAATAAGCACAAATCTCACAGTTAGAACATAACTATCATTCCTATATGATAATTTTCCTTAGCCATAGAGCTTTTCTTACTGTCAATCATTTTTGCTTCATTATGGATTATGAATGTCCTGATTTTTGTTTCTGAAATTATGCAGAATTAAATTTAAGCAAATATGAAGAAGACCATATTTTATAAGGTAAGGGAATTATATAAGCCTTCCATATTGACACAGATGTAAAAGAGTTTTCAATTTAATTATGTTTAATTGAATTATCCTTGATATTTAAGAGCAGACAAATTACAAGTTTGATTAAAGGCCAAAAATATTGGAAATAATTACAGACATTTACACGACATGCTGTATTGATGGACTTAGAGAGCTATAAAACAGCATGTTGCTTACCTTTGAAAAACCAAACATCTTATAATAATTCATTAAAAAATATCTTAAAGGGGTATTCGTATCTTGCAACTAAATGGCATATTTCTAAGTTATGCCATCACCTTATGATAAGTGGAAGTTTAACATCAGGGAGCCCCACCTCCCATAAATGAAGATGCCCCAATGTACAATGTTATGTGCACTTCATTATTGAAAATTAGATCATAATAAAACTTGACCCATTGCAGCCATGTTTTGAACCATAGCCTCTTCCCGTTGCACCCAATTTTGCATATGTGCCAAAACCACGTTTATTTGTTTTTTATATTATACCGTATATACAGATTGATCTGTATAGGAGTTCAAAGGTTGCAGTAATGGAAGTTTTCAGTAGGGGTTGAGGGCATCATAAAAGACCTTTGCCTCTTAACGCACCGTTTAAATGCTGTAGTCAGAGATTAACAGCGGCATTTAGGTGGTTAAATAGCATTGATCCAGCTCCAATCACTACTGCTAGAGGCAGATGCCAGCTGTGTAACTGATCCTGCCATGTATGATGTGGTCTCAGCTCAGTTAGAGGGGTGTTCTCTAGTTTAAACGTTATACCTTATTCACAGGATAGGGAATAACTTTCAGATTGTGGGTGTCTGACTGTCATAGCCTCCAGTGATCCTGAGAATCAAGGAGCCCCATTTGAATGGAGCAGTGATCGATCATGCGCACAGCCGCTCTATTAATTGCAATGGTAGTGCCGAAGACCGATCGGGCACATCACTTGGTAATCTGTGGTGTTCCCATTAAGAATGAATGAACAAAACGAAAAAAAAAATAGAAATGAGCATATACCCTACAGCAAGTAAATCAGTAAATTGTAATACTACATGTAAACAACATAGGGTACTTAGTTAATGCTATTTTGATCAAAAAAGCATAAAAGCCATCCCACTGCGTCAAGGTGTACCCATTAGTTAGTACCATCCCAATGCGTATACCTTGACATGGTGGGATGGCTTTTATGATTATTTCACTAAAACAGCATAAACTAAGTACCCTATGTTATTTACATGTACAATTACCATTTACTGATTTACTTGCTGTAGGGTATATGCTCATGTTGTTTTTTTTCTTGGATTTTGTCTATGAAATAGCCACAGTGTGAATGTGTTCTTCCACTTTGCACGTATACCAGCTTATAGTCCAACTCAATATTTTGGTTCAGAATGAATGAAGCAGCAATGCACATGATTGACCACCGCTTTTTTTTTTACATGCATTTTTATTGCTTTTTTGAGGCTGCAGTTTTTGTCTCTTAAAGAAGTTGTGCACTACTTTAGATTACCCCCCCCTCAATGTATCCCCCCGGGGCCCCTAAGACTTTTTGTAAATACCTTCCGTTACAGACAATGCCTGTGAGCGGCGCTATCGGTGGCCGCTCACAGGCATCACGTGACCCTGCGCTGACGTCACGACAAGTGAGGCGTGATTCAGCGCTGGAGTCCCCGCGGTGGCTGCTGGGTTGTGTGCGGGGTTACCCCCTGCATCACACCCAGCATCCACCGTGCGCTTTCGCAATGAATGGGGAGAGGCAAAGCATGCGGTGGATGCCGGGTGTGACGCGGGGGGTAACCCCGCCCACAGCCTGCCATCCACCGTGGAACCAGGAAGACAAAGACCCCCGGCTGCTGCCAGCACTTGTCGTGACATCACCGGGGGTCACGTGATGACTGTGATAGCGCCACTCACAGGCAGTATCTGCAACGAAAGGTATTTATAAAAATTCTTAGGGGCCTCGGGGGGATACATTGGGGGGTAATCTAAAGTAGTGGACAACCCCTTTAATGGTATGTCATGCTTTAAATAAAGCTGTTGTGTTTTTATCACATTTTTGTATTTAGCATTGCCAATCTTTATTGATACAGCCAATTGTGTTTTTACTGCATTTCGGCATGTATGCGTTTTTTTACCTGCAAATTTTCCACATCTAATACAATTCTATGGGGAAAATCCGCCCATAAAACTCAGCGTGTCCCAAAAGAAATTGACATGTCGCAGATTGTAAAAACGCACCGCAGGTCAGTTTATGCAGCATTAAAAAAGGCATAGTGGACATGAGATTTTAATACATCCCATCTACTTTGCTGAAACTGAAAGAATATGTGTTTACACTGAAAATACGCAACATCAAAAACTCACCAAAAACTCATCATAGGAACTTAACCTAAAAAGGAGGCACATCCTTAAGAGAAGCATCCTTAACAGTCTTAGCAAAAATGCTATATGGTGGTCATTAATGGATTCTTTCCAACATATAAAGTTATCATCTATAGATGTTAATTTGGGTCTAAAATGGCTCAATGAAATCAAGTGGTGGCCATGCAGGCACACAAGCGCTCCATTCATTCTCTATGGAACAGCTGGAGATGGCTTAACACTTTACGTGGCTATCTTTTGCAGTCCTATAGAGAAAAACTAGAGGGGTAATGTGCATGTATGACCAGCAACCGATTCCGATCAGGCATTTTAACCACTTCCCGACCGCCCACTGTACATAAACGTCGGCGTTGCCTGGGCTCTGTGCAGCGCCGACGTTTATAAACGGTCGGTGGTCCCGCAGCACTCAGGACTCCCAGGGTCCTGCAAGCGCTGCGGGTGCAGTGCAGAGCGACAGCTCTGACAGGGGACATCATCGAGACTTGGTTGGATCAGGTCCCTATGATGATAACCCTTTGCTATCTTCTAGATAACGCGATCTATAGCGATCACGGCATTCAGAAGATAGTGAGAGGAGAGGGGGTCGTCCACTTACCTCTCCGATGGCCCCCTGATGTCTGAGAGGACCTGCCATTGTCATGGCAGCCGGAGGTCACATGACCGCCTCTTGGTCTGCTATGTACGGTGTCCTGCTAGACTCAGCCTGCAGCTGAAGTCTAGCAGGAGACACTGACAGTGTAAAACTGTCAGCAGAGCTCTCATGCAATGCAGCACATGTCTATTGCATTGCATGAGAACAGTGATTAGAAAAATAAAAATTAATGTCCCATACAGGGACTAAGTAAAAATGTAAAAAAAAAGTCTAAAAAATAATGACAAAATAAATAAAAATAAATAAATAAAATATTAAACCAATAAAGCCGTATATTTATGCAAAAACAAAAAAAGTACACATATTTGGTATCGCCGCGTCTGAAACAACCCGATCTATAAAACTGTCACACTAATTAACTCCTTCTGTGCACACCGTAAAAAAAAAAAACGGAGCAAAAAACTATGTTTTTTCATCATATCGCCATACAAAAAGTGGAATAAAATGCGATCAAAAAGCAAAATGGAAATAAAAATGGTACCGCTGAAAACGTCATCTTGTTCCGCAAAAAAAAGCCACCATACAGCTCCAACAGCCGAAAAATAAAAAAGTTATAGCTTTCAGAATAAAGCGATGTAAAAACAATATTTTTTCTATAAAATTATTTTGTGTAAAAGCGCCAAAACATAACAAAAAATATATGGTAAGTGTAGTATCGCTGTAAACATACTGACCCGAAGAATAACGCTGCCTTATCACTTTTACCACTCGCAGAACGGCATAAAAAAAAACCTCAAAAAACAATTCCTGAATTGTTGGTTTTTGTTCATTTTACCTCTCAAAAAACGGAATAGAAAGCGATCAAAAATTGTCACGTACCCAAAAATGGTACCAATAAAAATGTCAACTCGTCCCGCAAAAAACAAGCCCTCGCATAACTCTGTCGGCCGAAATATGGAAAAATTATAGCTATCAAAATATGGCGATGCAAAAACTAGATTTTGTAAAAAAAAGCGTTTTTTAGTATGTGACAGCTGTCAATCATAAAAACCCGATACAAATCTGGTATCGCTGTAATCACACCAACCCGAAGAATAAAGTAATCTAATCAGTTATACCACACGAGGAACGGCGTAAAAAATAAATAAAACCAATTCTTCACCTGCTACTGATTTGTTTATTATGTCTCCCAAAGATCGCAGTAAGGCTCTGCTCACATTTATCCTGCGCTCTGCGCTGAGCGCTTACACCAGAGTTTCCATGTAAATCTCTGAAATACGTGATTCAGACGGAACCCATGACGGAAGATTCCCTAAAATGAGGTAGATATAGGCACTGTGGATGCCGTCTGGCCTGTGATCCCACGGTGTCAGTTTTTTTAGACGTGCATCAAAGTGCGGTTGGCCACAATTTTGTGCACTTCTGAAAAAAAGGACACCGCTAAACAGAGGCCAGACGGAATCCAGTGTAACTCTGCTGCCTCATTATAGTGAATGGATTCCGCAGGGGTTTCATCTGAATTACATCACTTGGAAATTTAGATGGAAACCCCGATGTAAGAGCTCAGCCTAGAGCGCCGGATAAATGTTATGTAAAATGTTCCCAATAAAAGCTTCAACTCAGTCCTCAAAAAAAAGCTAGTCCCCACCCAGGTCCGTTATCTGTTAAAAATATAAGGGACTTCCAAGTTACTGGTAGCAGAAAGGCTCTGGAAAAGCGAAATGGCCCTTGCCCCCCAAAAGAAATTCAGAAAATTTTGTACTCCCAAATCCAAATGTCTCCCTCCGTTCTGAGCCCCACAATGTGCCTAAACTACATTTAGGGACCACATGTTTGGCATTCCTGTAGCGATGAGAGCTTGCCTAATTTACAGGTGCATGTCTCCAGAAGCACAAGCTGGGCACAACGTACTGGTCACTACAACGTACTGGTCACTTCAACGGCAGTTTGCAATTTTCACTCAGCAACATCCACTGCTGCTTGTTTCTGGAAAAGACACATGGAGTCAAAATCGTCACTACACCTGTAGGTAAATTCCCAAAGGGGTATAATTTCCAAAATGGGGTCACTTGAGGGGGGATTCTGGTCTTCTAGCACTTAGGGGCTGTGTATATGGAGTCCGCAAGCTATTCTACAATAATTTGTTCTCCAATTGTCAAATAGCGCTCCGTCCCTCCCAGATCTCGCCGTATGGCTAAGCGGTACGGTACAGCCACATATTGGGTATTGCCACGTTTTTGAAGAAATTTTGTGACACATTTCGGCACAATTTTTACCCATTGCCCTGTGTGAAAATGTAAAATCTGAGGGTAAAACATTTTTTTGTGGTAAAAATATAATTATGTTTTCTTCACTGTTCAATGGTATAAATTTAAAAATTAAAAAATACTCACTGCTTCCCTAGATGAATTCCTTGAGAGGTGTAGTTTATAAAATGGGGTCACTTGTGGGGGTTTCTGCTGTTTCGGCATGTCAACGACTCTTCAAATGTGACATGGTGTCTGCAACCTATTCCAGCCAATATAGCGCTCCTTTCTCTTCCGAACCCTGCCTTACACCAAAGCAGTGGTTTTCCCCCACATATGGGGTAACAGCATACTCAGGAGAAATTGCACAACAAATTTCATGGTGCAATTTCTCCTGTTACCCTTATGATAATGCAAACTTAGGGGATGAAAAACATTTTTTGTGGGAAAAATGTGAAAATTTTATTTTTACAGCTCAATATTATAAACTTCTGTGAAACACCTGGGGTTGCAAGGTGCTCAACACACATCTAGATAAGTTCATTAAGGTGTCTAGTTTCCAAAATGGTGTCACTTGTGGGGGGTTTCCACTGTTTAGGTACATCAGAGGCTCCCCAAATGCAACATGACGTCCGCTAATTATTCAAGCAAATTTTACATTCAAAAAGTCAAATGGCGCTCCTTCCCTTCCGAACCCTGCAGTGCGCCCAAACAGTGGTTTTCCCCCACATATGAGGTATTGGCATACTCAGGAGAAATTGCACAGCAAATTTCATGGCGCAATTTCTCCTGTTACCCTTATGATAATGCAAAATTAGGGAATGAAAAACATTTTTGTGGTAAAAATTTTATTTTTACAGCTCAATATTATAAACTTCTGTGAAGCACCTGGGGGTTCAAGGTGCTCACCACACATCTAGATAAGTTCCCTATGGGGTCTAGTTTCCAAAATGGTGTCACTTGTGGGGGGTTTCCACTGTTTAGGCACATCAGGGGCTCCCCAAATGCAACATGGCGTCCGCTAATTATTCAAACAAATTTTACATTCAAAAAGTCAAATGGCGCTCCTTCCCTTCCGAACCCTGACGTGCACACAAACAGTGGTTTTCCTCCACATATGGGGTATCAGCGTGCTCAGGAGAAATTGCACAACAAATTTCATGATGCAATTTCTCCTGCTACCTTTATGATAATGCAAAATTAAGGGATGAAAAACGCTTTTGTTGGGAAAATGTGAAAATGTTATTTTTACAGCTCAATATTATAAACTTCTGTGAAGCACCTGGAGGTTCAAGGTGCTCACCACACATCTAGATAAGTTCCCTAAGGGGTCTAGTTTCCAAAATGGTGTCACTTGTTGGGGGTTTCCACTGTTTAAGCACATCAGGAGCTCTCCAAACGCAACATGGAGTCCGCTAATTATTCAAGCAAATTTTACATTCAAAAAGTCTAATGGTGTTCCTTCCCTTCCGAACCCTGTAGTGCACCCAAACAGTGGTTTTCCCTCACATATGGGGTATCAGCGTGCTCAGGAGAAATTGTACTACAAATTGTGTAGTCCATTTTATCCTGTTACCCTTGTGAAAATAAAAAAATTGTGTGTAAAGTAACATTTTTGTGAAAAAAAGTTAAATGTTCATTGTTTTCTTCCACATTCCAAAAATTCCCGTGAAGCACCTGAAGGGTTAATAAACTTCTTGAATGTGGTTTTGAGCACCTCGAGGGTGAGGGGTGCAGTTTTTAGAATGGTGTCACTTTTGCAAATTTTCTGTCATAAAGGCCCCTCAAAGTCGCTTCAAATAAGATGCGGTCCCTAAAAAATGTTTTTGTAAATTTTGTTGGAAAAATGAGAAATCGCTGGTCAACTTTTAACCCTTAGAATTTCCTAACAAAAAAAAAATGTTGGTTCCAAAATTGTGCTGATGTAAAGTAGACATGTGGGAAATGTTGTTTATTAACTATTTTGTGTGACATATCTCTCTGATTTAAGGGCATGAAAATTCAAAGTTTGAAAATTGCAAAATTTTCAAAATTTTCTCCAAAATTCCGATTTTTTCACAAATAAACGCAAGTGATATTGAAGAAATTTTACCACTATCATGAAGTACAATATGTCACAAAAAAACAGTCTCAGAATCAGAGGAATCCATTGAAGCATTCCAGAGTAATTACTTCATAAAGTGACAGTGGTCAGAATTGAAAAAATTGGCCTGGTCACGAAGGCGAAAACAGGCTCTGGCACAAAGTGGTTAAAGTCACATTCTCCTGTCTTTAGGGAAAGGTGGAGCTCCCAGCAGTCGAACATCTACTGATCTGAAAGTTAGCACTTATTCTGTGCATAGATATGTTAAAAGTTGGGAATAATTCTCAGGAATTGTCATTTTTATAATGCCTAAATTAGTGAACAAATGCCTCATTATACATAGAGAAGTATAAAAATAAAAGTGTTGTGACTAGAGGAATTACATACTCAAGAGGATCTTTTAAACATGGGCATAAGTCTGAAAAAGAGAGATGACTTGACATTCCTATGCAAAATATGTAGCCTCACCCTCCTCACCCCTGCACAACTACTATACCATGGTCTATTTATAATATTGGTGTCTCATCATGTGGCAAAGAGACTTCAAGCATCAAGACCTCCTTTAGATTGCTACACCTTTACCACCTATATCTACACCTCTCATCTGTATACTTGTATGCACATTGCATGATGGGTTTCCTAGTTTTCAATCTTGTGGCATTGAAAACGTTCCTGTCTCCAAATTATGTCAGTAAAAGCAAATATAAAGTGCTCTAATATCTGTACAAATATTTAGATTTGTCATAAATCCTAATACTGCAAAGCCAATTGCCCTAAAAAGATTTGTGTAAAAATCCGAGGACTCCTAGGACTGTATCTAACCCCTTTCAAGCTTTTTTTAAACAAAGACAGAATTAGTACTGTTAAAGTGACCTCACCATAGAAATGGATGGTAACCTAGTAGTAACCAACAGCCCGTTTAATAACACAGTGCAATGATAGACTTTTCATGTTTTTTAAGTAAAAAGAGTCTAAAGTCTATCCCTCTTTTGTGATCGGGCAGACCGTTCTGTGCAGAACACTGACTCAAACTGATGGTATCACTGTCAGAGGTAACATCAGCTTGCTATGATTGAGATGAGTGATTTGCCATATATTCCATAACACCCACTGCCTCCACCTCACTAATATGCTTGTCAGAGGCAAAGGAGGCCAATTGTGATTTACGTTTATATTAATTCTGCCCAGACAGCTTGTGCCAGTGGATGTTAGACTGCTGCTATTGATTCCCATATTTCCACATAATATTTTATAAATGTCAGCAGCATTTACACCTATCAAACAAATAAATTGAGAGAACCATTCATGTGCAATCTCTTAATTTCCAGCAGCATGCAACTGGGTCTTTTTTAAGAGATAATAGTGGGTTGTCATATCATAAGATATGACAAAGCTATATATTGCATCTCTCTTCCTGGATGTTCCCTGTCATTTTCCTATCCCTCTTTTTTAATATAAATATTGAATAAAAATATATATTTTTAATTTAAACTAGAGTCTCTGTCATCCTGTGGGTTTGAAATAAATAACCACATTGGATTAAGTATATAGTGATATCCTCACAGTGTCTAGTGTTGTTTGGAATTTTCTTGGACTTGATGAATAAAAATCCAAAATTGCCAAAATGTGGATTTCTTGTAATTCACTACTGATGGACGTTATTTTGCTTCAAAGGGTTTTCCCATGAACAAAGCACATTTTGAATAATAGACCTTGGAATAAAACTAAATTCCACAATTGGATTAGTTAAAAAAATGTTCCTGTGCTGAGATAATCTTATAAATGTGCCCCTGCTGTGTACTGTGTAATTGCTGTATTTGACCATGCAGGAACATGGTCTGATCATACCACAACTTTTGGCAATGGAAGGAAGCAAAAGAGTATACAGATATTACAGCAGGGGATCACAGCTGATTCTTTTTGTGAGGCAAAATATCTCACTGCCTGTTTTTAAGCAATGTTTTACGTCAAAGAAAAAATCAGCTGCGATCCCCTGCTGTCCTGTCTGTATACTCTTTTACGTCCTCCCCTGCCCAGAAGCTGTGGTATGATCAGACCGTGTTCCTGTACGGTCAGACACAGCCATTACACAGTACACAGCAGGGGCACAATTATAAGATTATCTCAGCACAGGAACATATTTGTTAAACACACCCAATTGTGGAACTTATTATTCCAAGAACTATTTATTAAGATATTGATTAAAATTAATTTTGTTCATAGGAAAACCCCTTTAACAGTAAGTGGCTATCAAAAAGTAAAAAAAAAACAACTTATACTCACCTTACAGCTCACCTCTCTGGGCCCCTCCACTCTTCACTATGCCCGTCCAGTCCTCGCCACATCTTTTTATCACCACCATCAAGCACTGAATCTCTATGTCTGGGATATAATAATAATAATAATAAAAATAAACTTTTGACTAGTTAATGACCCAAATGAAGCACACAGCCCTTAATGTGTCTTGTGATGCCCTGAGGATGCAACAATCTAGTGAAACATGTTGAGGAAACCATGCGTTTAGTTTTTAATTTTCAGCCATTCCAGTCAGAGTCAGCAGGGGCCAGTATAGGCACAGAGATAGTTGGCAGCATTGTATGATACAATTAATTGGTCAACATGTAGTTCACATACTGAAAAGAAAGCTGTAATATAAACGAGTAGATTCGATTTTTCACTGTCTTCTTGGGTATATAAACTTAAAGAATTAACTAGAGATGAGAGGATGTAATAAGATTTTACTTTAATTTAGTTAATTGAATGTCCCTTATTATGCTCTGCGATCTAGAGAAACCTCAAGGCATAATAAACCTAAGCTATAGAAAAAAGTGAAACAAATAATGTTCATCTCACCTTCTCTGCTGCTGTCTCCTGTGCCGTCCTAGAGCATCTTCTTACCACCTCCACAAGCTGCATCTTCACCCTAGGTCAGGTGTTCTGGTCGCGACTGCAAACCTTATGAACCTGTACATGTATCATCCTGTGCCTTGACGCAGATGTAAGACCCAGCCTAGTGTGAAGATGTGCCAAGGACTCTTCTTAGAGTGTGCGTTGGAAGGTCGTGTCATCACCACAACCTTACAACAAGCATTTGCAGAGATGTCCCGACCTTTGGTGCACAGCTAGGCCTGGGACATCTCTTTTCATGCATTTTTTTAAGGTCGGGGCGATATTATAACATCATGATGTGTGCCACAACCTTATGACATGTACTCTAGGCCTGGACTATTGTGAAAATGGAGTGTGCGATGGTTGTAAGAAGATGTGCCAAGAACCATATTGGGGAGATCAAGCAGTGGAGATGGGGAAAAGGTAAATGGTGAGGTGAGTAATAGGTATTTTTTAACCTTTTGCTGGTTCTGTATGGTTCAGAAAAATGGTGGGCAATCGGAGAGCGAATAGCAAAAAATTTGCTCTCTGAGAAAATATGGATTTTTGTAAAAGTTGAGTAAAAAGCAATTGCACACAAATAAATTCGCTGAACTTGAAAATTAATGGATTTTGATAAAAAAAATTAATAAGGGTTACACTCAATTTAATAAATAGGAATTTTTGGGGATAGCAAATGAGTAATGTTCCACCAAAGTGGCATTTATGGTGATAAAGGATGCCTCTCAAGTTTTAATGACAGAAATAATAATCTGCAATACAAATTTATTGGAGTGTATTAAATGCAATCAAAATATCATCCAAGAGCCATTTGAAAAAGGAAAAGAAAGTACAATAACATCAATATAGAGTTTTGAAAATAAATAAAGTGTAAGGTGTAAAAAAATGTAAAAAGGTAAAAATATAATAAAATGCTTTCTTGAACAAAATTCCTGCTTATGCCTTAAAATTGGTAAATAAAAAATTACATAATTTGGTATTGCTGTATCCATAACAACCCAAAGTATATAATTAATATATGTTTGGATCCTTGTAGCAAACTCTGTAAAAAAAACTGAAAAATGAGACCAGAATTGCTGTTTTGTTTTTTTTACTAATCTAATCTAACAGAAAATGAAATAAAAATAATCTGTCATATGTACGGCAGCTTGATATCAATGAAAACTACAAAAACATGCCCTCATCGAGGTACACATGGTATTTGCTAACACATATTTTTGCATTAAAAAGGGTAAAGTTAGAAAAAGTATGGCAACAAATAATGTGGTATCCCCGTAATCATAGTGACCTGCTGAATAAAAGTTACATACTTACATATTTAATACGACATGGTGAGTGCCATAAAACAAAACTTAAAAACTCCAAGTGTGAGATCTCAGGGCACCATTTATGACAAAGTATGGTGCAATTTTAAATAATATCACAAAAGAACAAGGCTTAATAAGAATATTGAAAACAACAAAACAATATAAAGTGAATGCAGGGATAAAAATAATAATAAAATGTTCTGTACTTTGTTGTTGTTGTTTGCTGTTTAAGTTAGTACAAGGTATAAAAAAAGAATTTGCTAAGTAACCAAATGCTATAGAGGCTACTGGCAAATGAATAACACTAAACTGTGTGAAGGTTAGACAGATGAAAAGGTCTTAAAGGGGTTTTCCCATGAACAAATGTTCATTTTAATCAATAGATCTTGGATTAATACTAACTTCCACAATTGGATGTGTTTAAATAAAATGTTCCTGTGCTGAGATAATCTTATAATTGTGCCCCTGCTGTGTACTGTGTAATGGCTGTGTCTGACCGTGAAGGAACATGGCCTGATCATACAACAGATCCTGGGCAGGGGGGGGAGAGTATACAGACATTACAGCACGGGATTACAAATGATTTTTTCTTTGAAGTAAAACATTGTTTAAAAACAGGCAGGGAAATGTTTTACCTCACAAAAGGAATTATTTGCACTTCCGTGCTGTAATGTCTGTAAACTGTTTTACTTCCCCCCTGCCCTGGAGATGTGGTATGATCAGACCATGTTCCTGCACGGTCAGACACAGCCATTACACAGTACACAGCAGGGGCACATTTATAAGATTATCCCAGCACAGGAACATATTATATAAGCACATCCAATTGTGGAACTTATTATTCGAAGACCTATTGATTAAAACCAACTTTTGTTTGTGGGAAAACCCCTTTAAGAACTTGACTCTAACAAGGGTTTAAGCAGATTGACAGGGCTGTGAACCAATGTGAAAGTACTAGACTTTAAGTAGGATCAAGGCAGATAGACAGGGCTGTAGATCAATAAAAACACAAAAAGATGAAGTGCAAAAGCAAAAAAAGGAAATGGTCAGGATTGTAAAACAATGAAATAGCACTGGGTTGTAACAAGGCCCTATGAGTAAAAATGAGGACCAAAAACAACAATAAAACTGTTAGAACCCTCCTGTTAGTTTTTTCTATCTTGTGTTTTGCGGTCACGTGACTATCTTCCTATATATTCCAGCTCCGCCCTTCTGGCTTTACTGGACTTCAGTGTTGTTTTGACTGTCTCTCTAGCCAAGTGCTTTTGTGCCTATCTATCTCTAGTTTGCTTGGTCCTCTGGGACCTCTAGTACTTTTGTCAGTTTATATTTTGCTCTGCAACAACTTCTGTTAGGAGGTGTCCCATTTTTGTCCCAGTCCTTAGTTCTTTTAGGGACCCCTCCCTTTCTCTATAGGTCTCTGTTCAGACTATCCGAGGACGAAGGCGGGTCTGTTCACAAGGAACAGGTTGCCCGCTACAACGTAGGGACTCAGCTTAGTCTTACTGTAGGGACAGCTGTCCCCATCTTTCCCTAGTTTATGTTGCAGATCATAACAGTAAGTCCAGCCCAAGCAAAAACTTTAAGGAAAGAAATCCGGGGATCAGTATGGTTTCGGTTCAAGATTTGGCTCAACGCCTGCAGGGATTGTCTCTGGAGGTGTCCGAGCTCCGGCAACATGTGAGTAGCTGTTCTGGAGCGCATTTTGTCGAACCAAAGGTAGGACTCCCTGATATTTTTTATGGTAAACAGCAAGATTTTTTTTCCTTTAAAAATGCTTGTTTATTATATTTTCGTTTCAGACCAAGGTCCTCTGGGAATGAATCACAGTGCATTGGGTTTATCATGTCACTTTTGCACAAGGAACCAAAGGGGTGGGCCTTTTCTCTCCAACCTAATGATCCGTGTTTTAGGTCAGTGGAGGATTTTTTTCTGCTATGGGGCTATTATATGACGATCCTGATCGAGTCTCATCTGCTGAGACAGAACTGAGGCATTTGAATCAGGGGTCAGGTGATGTTGAAAATTATTGTACACACTTCAGAAGGTGGTCCTCAGAAGTGAAATGGAATGATTCGGCGTTAAAATGTTTTTTTTCTTGCTGGTCTAAGTGAAAGGGTTAAGGATCTGCTGATTGCATTTCCTGCACCTGAGACCTTGCAAGAAGCTATGCAGTTAGCTATACGTGTGGACAGGAGACTGCGTGCCTGGGTTAATGATGAAAAAATTCCTGCAATGGCAGCTCCTAGTCCCCAGAGGGTCTGCTCGGACGGCGAAGAACCGATGGAGGTTGAGGCGATGTCACTCCGCTCTCAGGAAAGAGACCACAGGTTTTCCAAGGTATTGTGGTTTTATTGTGGTAAACCTGACCATTTGATTAAGAACTGTGAGCTTCGTTTAAGTAAAGAAAGAAAAAAGGTCTGTTACGCCCGTATTGCTTGTTTGAGCTCTAAGGGAGTATTTCTTTCAGGGAGTACCTCATTGCAGGAAGATTTGATTGAATTTCAGGTATTTGTGGACTGTGGTTCAACACTTAATGTGATTGATAAGGGGCTTTTGGAAAAACTTAAATTGGAATCCAAACCTTTGTCATCACCTATTTCTGTGATTGCAATTGATAGCACTCCTTTGAAATGTATTACTCACAAGGTTGCTGACTTTCCCCTCACTATCAATGGCATTCACCAAGAAAATTTGGATTTGGTGGTATTAAATAATTTACCCTCTCCAGTCGTTTTAGGTTTGCCTTCGTTAAAACTGCACAATCCTTTACTGGAATGGTCTACTAATGAGATTAAGTCTTGGAGTCCTAAGTGCTATGATAAATGTTGTAATGGTCGCATTGCGGCTGTGGAAAAAGGGGAATTACCTGTACAGGATTTTTGGAAGGTTTTTTCAGAGGAGGAGTCGCAAGTTTTACCTCCTCATAGGGACTATGATTGCACCATTGAGTTTGTTCCTGGAGCTACTCTTCCCAAGAGTCGCTTATCTAATCTGACTATCCCTGAAAGAAAGGCTTTGGAAGAATACATACAGACGAGCTTGGCTGCTGGTCATATTAGACCTTCTAAGTCGCTTGTGGCCGTTGGATCTTTCTTTGTTAAAAAAAGAACGGCAGTTTACGTCCATGTCTAGACTTTCGTGAAATTAATAAGATTACCGTACGCAATTCCTACCCATTGCCGTTAATTCCTGACTTGTTTAACCAGTTAGTGGGAGCCAAGTGGTTCTCAAAAATTGATCTCCGGGGGGCATACAATTTGTTACGAATGAAGGAGGGTGATGAATGGAAAACTGCTTTTAACACTCCGGTAGGTCATTTTGAGAATCTGGTGATGCCTTTTGGTCTTACTAATGCACCCGCATTTTTTCAGAACCTTATTAATGACATCCTGAGACCTTTGATTGGTAAGAATGTGGTTGTGTATTTGGATGACATTCTGATTTATTCACCAGATCTGGAGTCCCATTGGCAGAGCGTACGTGAGGTGTTGCAGTTATTGAGTGATAATTCACTTTTTGCTAAGCTGGAGAAATGTGAGTTCGCTGTGCAGAGAATTATTTTTTTGGGCTACATTATCTCCAGCGAGGGCTTTGAGATGGACCCGGTGATGGTTCAGGCTGTGCAGGAATGGCCTAGACCTATTGGCTTGAAATCGATACAGAGATTTTTGGGTTTCGCCAATTGTTACAGGAAATTCATTAAGAATTTTTCTATAATCGTTAAGCCGCTGACCGATCTCACCAGGAAAGGTGCGAATATGGTCCAGTGGACTACTGAAGTCAATTAAGCTTTTGTGTATCTCAAGGAGAGGTTCAGTTCTGCCCCTATCCTTATGCAGCCTGATGAGACCAAACCTTTTTTGGTCGAGGTTGATGCTTCTTCGGTGGGGGTCGGTGCAGTTTTGTCTCAGGAGAACAAGGATGGAGATCATCCCTATGCTTTTTTTTCGAAAAATTTTCAGAAACCGAACTTAATTACGATGTTGGTAATCGGGAATTGCTGGCTATTAAACTCGCATTTGAACATTGGCGTCATTTCTTGGAAGGTGCTAAATTTCCTATTCAGGTTTAGGAATTTGATCTATCTGGATGCTGCCAAACTCTTGAATGCCCGTCAAGCTAGGTGGGCACTTTTTTATTCTCGGTTTAATTTTTCTTATACCTATATCCCTGGTACTAAGAATGTTAAAGCCGATGCTTTATCTCGCAGCTTTTCTCCCATGGTTGGTATCGAGGAGGAGGAGAGCATTTTACAGGAAGGAGTTGTGGTAGCAGCATTGGACTCCGTTTTGGAAGATGGGATTCTGAAAGCCCAAGAGGATGCCCCATCTAACACTCCTCATGGGAGGTTGTTTGTGCCTAGAACCTTTAGGAGAGATTTGTTTGTGGAGTATCATAAGTCTCGGTTGGCAGGTCATCCAGGAATTTCGGAGACTAAGAGACTTATCAGTCGCAGTTTTTGGTGGCCTGGATGGCAAAAGGAAGTCATCAGGTGGGTGCGTCAATGTACGGTGTGTGCTAGGTCAAAGACTTCACATACCCCTGCTGCGGGGTTGCTTTGCCTTCTGGAGGTTCCTAGTGCGCCTTGGACGCATCTGGCAATGGATTTTATTACTGACCTTCCTGTGTCCGAGGGTTTCACTTTCATCTGGGTGGTCGTGGACCGTTTTAGCAAGATGTATCATTTGGTTCCATTCATTAAGCTACCCTGCACTAAGACACTCGCTAAGGCGTTTGTTAAGGAAATTGTCAGGCTCCATGGCGTTCCCACCGACATTGTTTCTGATAGGGGACCTCAGTTTGTGGCTCGCTTTTGGCGTGCTTTTTGTGACAGGTTGGGAGTCCATTTGTCATTTTCATCTGGTTATCATCCTGAGTCTAATGGACAGACTGAAAGAAAGAACCAGAATGTTGAACAGTTTTTGCGTTGTTTTGTGGCAGACAATCAAGAGGGGTGGTCTGAGTTTCTGCCACTCGCTGAATTTGCTCTTAACAACCATACATCCTCCTCTGCTGGGTGTTCTCCTTTTTTTTGTTGTACTGGGAGACATCCGTCTTTTGGTTCGTTCTCCAAATTGGGGTCGGCGGTGCCGGAGGAGGAGAATTTTTCCGGTGATTTGGAGAGAGTTTGGACTAATGTACGTTGTAACCTTCAAGAGGCTAACAAAAAGTCCAAGAAGTATTTTAACAGGAAACGTAAAGAGGTTTTGTTTACTGTGGGTGACATGGTTTGGTTGTCCTCAAAGAATCTGCAGTTGAGGATTCCCTCTAAAAAATTGGGTCCGAAGTTTGTGGGGCCATTTAAGGTGCTTCAGGTGGTTAACCAGTCTGCTGTTAGGCTGGAGGTTCCCACCTCCTGGAAGATTAATCCTGTGTTTCATGTTTCCTTGTTGAAAAAGGCTGATGTATCGGATAGGGAGGCCACTGTCACAGTTCCTCCGGTGGTGGAAGACGGCGAATATGAAATTTCTCATATCCTGAATTCCAGAGGGCATAGGGGGAGATTGCAGTATCTCGTCGCTTGGAAAGGTTTTGGTCCCGAGGATAACTCCTGGGTAAAGGCGGATGATGTCTCTGCCCCTAGACTTGTCAGAGCTTTCCACAGGAGGTTTCCGGATAGGCCTGGGCCTGGAGGATCCGGAGGATCCTCATAAAAGAGGGGGTACTGTTAGAACCCTCCTGTTTGTTTTTGTTTCTATCTTGTGTTTTGCGGTCCCGTGACCATCTTCCTATATATTCCAGCTCCGCCCTTCTGGCTTTGCTGGACTTCAGTGCTTATTTGACCGTCTCTCTAGCCAGGTGCTTTTGTGCCTATCTATCTCTAGTTTGCTTGGTCCTCTGGGGCCTCTAGTACTTTTGTCAGTTTATCTTTTGCTCTGCAACAACTTCTGTTAGGAGGTGTCCCATTTTTGTCCCAGTCCTTAGTTCTTTCAGGGACCCCTCCCTTTCTCTATAGGTCTCCGTTCAGACTATCCGAGGACGAAGGCGGGTCTGTTCACAAGGAACAGGTTGCCCGCTACAACATAGGGACTCAGCTTAGTCTTACTGTAGGGACAGCTCTCCCCATTTTTCTCTAGTTTATGTTGCAGATCATAACAAAAACTATGGAAATTCACCACCACAGATAATGATAATGAACACTACGCAGTACAATGGAGGAAAGTACTACAATATTTGATGAATATTATAATCATAAACAGTTATTAAGATGATAAAAATTATGGAAGAAATCATAAAATAAAAATAAAACCATGTAAAAAAAAATCCCGGCGAGATCTCAACAAAAACCTATTGTGAGCACCCATACCAGGAGAATTAATATTATATATGGAAACTTATCAAATAAAAAAAAAGAAACAAAGAGGGATTGTTTTTTTATCACATAAGATGTAGTAGTCTGACTCTAAAGGGATGGGGGGATCTTCAAAAGAAAGGATGGAAAATTAGCAAATGTGAAAATATCGTTATTAGAATGCTATTAAAGAGGACCTTTTACCAAATTTTCTAATTGATCTAAGCACACGTAATAGTGGCTGCAGAGTGGAATAAAACTTGTGTTATTTTTATTTTGCCTCTCCGTTGCAGAGATATTAGCAATTAAATCATTTGGCTCTGAATGAGTTAACTTTAGTTAAGTCCAAGTGGGTGTTATCTGATAGTTTACACTGGGGTGTCTAGTTCTCTCTGTATGAGTTGCTATCTGATAACACTCACGTGGGAATATGCCTTAATTTTTATTTTTGCATTGATAATTATTGAATATATAAGGAATTATTTTTAATACAAAATTAAATGTCATATTTTAAGACCAAAAAAAATATTTATCAATTTTGTTTTCTGCCATCACTGAGGGCTGCTCTTTTCATTTGCTGGTGTGTATGTATCTGAGCACGAAACTTACACACTGCAAATATGGCAGCCTCTGAGCATAGGAGACTGCGATTGGTGACTGACCGCATCTCCTACACTTAGGCTGTCTCAGCTGTGAATTGGGCACACCCTCTGGGCTATCCAGGTCACAGCTGTGGGAGGAGCCAAGCGCCATTTTGTTATAGCTCACAGGTGTGATCCAATTTTTAAGGACTGAAACAGATAGAATGGAGAAGGTGAAGAATTTTTTATTTCTATTTTCTCCTCATTCGAGAAAGTCAGTTTATGCTATGCTGTGATTAGCATAATTGGCCCTATTCTCTCAGATGAGAGAAAATATGGTGGCGTGAACCTAGCCTTAATCCGATTCTGCACTATAGACAGTCCTATGTTTTTTGTTTGTTCTCTAGATACTCTTCATACACAGTCATGTGACTTAATTAAAAATTGAGGTTCCAACCGTTTTTCATTAGCACCACTTACTTTTCCAGCCTTTGTTAAACTTGTCCCAATTTTTGGTGCCATCAATTTCTAAATGAGTTATTTTTTCAAATGAAATGAAAAAAAAGTTTAAATGTTACTTCCTGATCTGTGTTATTTGTTTTGTTGTAAATTAAATATGGTTATAAGAGATTTCTAAATCATTGCATTTTTGTTTTCTTTACATTTTACACAACTTTTTGGGAATTATCAACAGATCTTCTGTGGATGTAGGCCTGCACAAATCCTTCTTCATACTACAACCTGACACAGACTCAATGATGCTGAGATCAGGGTTTTCTTAGCTGTCCATAATATCACTTCCAGGACTACTTGTTCTGTGTGTGTGTATGTATGTGTTGGGCTGCACCACACTAAATTATTTCATGGGTGAATAAAATGCCTAACTACAGCCCTACAAAATTCCGTTTATGCATCGTGCAAGTCTAGAACAGGGCATGGCACAGGGATTCTCTCAGTCTAATGGCTCATTTAATCTCTCTGAGTGATGCTGGCAGAAGCAAATGGAGCCAACAAGTATCACAGTCCATTAGTTCCGATAATCATTAGAAGTCACAGTGCATCAACCTGGATCAAATAAAGCTCTCTCTTTGACATATCAGAAGTTCTTTGAAACTGGATAATGCATTTTGAGACATTGGACAGGAACTGAACCCCTTGCGAATATTAAAAACAATCTTTTATTAAGAATTTCAGAATGTATTTGAGGAAAATAAACTTTACATTGTACATTAATTCATTGGTAATATCTTACTGAAATGTGAAAAAAAATTAATACAGATATCCTACAACTGGTTCTAAAATGTGAGCTTCTTCAAGTGCAGCCTAACATTTGTAAGGAATAATGTGTTTCTGTGGCTATTTTCAGATGATGCCTCTTTCTTCCTCCTCTACAGAAAGATCTAATTTGGAGACTATCATTTTCACACTTCCATTAAAACAAAGTATTCTACAGTTCCTTGTAATGAGACTTGTTTAATGCACTTTGTATCATAGTTCAGAAACCCTTCAACAGTTACTTATGTTTTGGAGGTTGAAAACCCTCTGCTATAATGTAATGCTGATTGACAATATAACAGCTAAATTACTTCTTACTTTAACATGTTGTTGTTCCTATCACTTAAAAAGACATTATGCCTGATACAAGTGGCATTTATTTAACAAGTGGCATAAATAAGTGACTTATTTTCATTCACAAATGTATAATCAGATTATATTTCACTACATAAACTGCTCTATGCTTTCACACTTTGCATTGATTTTTAAGGCAGGCTTGACGCTTCTCAAAACCATAAGCATGTATTACATTCAGTAAAGGCTCTATGTTTCATGTACATGGCTGCTCTAAGTGCTTCTAATTTTAAGCAACAGGTTTTCATCTTGCATTCATTCGGAATCCACAAAAAATATGAATTCTGGCATATTTCATTGCTTGCCATGCTATGAGCTGATGTACAGTCTTCTGCTCTGGAGGGGTGTCTCTGATGGAGCAGTTGGGATACTAGCTGTATTTTGGGGGATACCAACAACTTCAAGGTAATAAAAAGCTGTCACTGGTCAGACACTGTACCGCTAAAGGGGAAATGCAATATAACATAGTTAATGGTCATCCATGTAATATGTAGACTGCTCAGATCTGCCATAATGGGATTTGCTCTTACGAATTCAGCTGCTTGATCTGGCTCATAGAAGTGAGGTCAAACTAATGGACCTTCTTATATAATTTCTAAAAACCCCAACAGGGCACATGAACAAGGGTTGGCTATTTTCTTTGACAAGAGATACTTTTATCCATAATAATTAATTTCACACTGCTTATATAAAAAGATCTTCATCAGCTCTTTACAGAGATTGTCCAAGGTATACATGAACTAGGATCAATTTTGTACTAATAGCTAATTAAATATCAAAAGTGGATACCTACCAAAAGATGGAAAAATATTCAAACTCCATGCAGTTCATGCACTTGGCTGGATATGAGCCCAGGATACCAGTGCTGAAAGGCAGCAGTGGTTGGTTACCATTAAGTTACCATGTTGCCCAACTGATAAACTTGAACTGACTGTGTGAAGGTACAAATGTCCTGGACATAATAGTTTAATATGTTTGTATAAGGATTACTGTGTCAATAATTTCATTGTAAAACATCCTGTCTCCTGAGTCTAAGTCTAGACAGTGACGCTGCAGGTAATGATATCTGCAGAATACATTACACTTAAGTTAATAAAAACCAAAGTTCAAGCAAGGTCCTCTGAGTTACTGTATATAGCCAAGGAAGTAGAGGTGCCTGCTGTCCCAGGCCACTAGAGTGAGGTAGGACCAGGAATAATCTAGATACTGTATCTAGCCATAGTATTGCAAGGTCTCAGAACAGGTAGACTGAGAGAAGACTACATTTGTGCAAAAATCCTCTTCAGAGAGAAAGATGACAGGAACTTAAATGCCACCTACTGGATGTAACAATAGTAAAAACAATATCAACCATTATAGAGCCTTGACATATGACTTAGGAAAAGAAACCAAACCAGAAAATCCATTTGCAGAAACATGTTCCCCCCATGAGTGCAAACTGGGAGATCTGATTTGTCTGGGTGAGAATCCTCTGACAGTGTGCTAGGGGGTAAAGTTTCTCTTTTGGAGGGTACTATGTTAGCGCAAGAAGACTTAAAAGCCATGCACTGCTCCTCAGTGAATTTAAATATGGAAATGGCTGTTATGCACATACTACACTCACACATGAGTAAAGGGAGTAAGGAAGACTTACTTTAGAGAGAAGCCGCACCTACACCCAACTGGTCCCTGTACAGACTAGAAAATCCCTAACTGCACAACTAAAAACATCACCTCATACCTGACTCCCTAAAATGCTGTTGAGGGGTTTCTCATGCCTCATGAGTAACCAGAGGGACGCCGCAACACACTGAGAACAACAGAAGAGGAAGGTGTGCAGGTGGACACGCAGACCCAGGGTGAGAAACATAAAGCACATTCATAAAAGGGAGGAGAAGGAAAAGTAAGGAGAACCAAAAAATAAATTAAACTAGAAAAATCTCCCAGAAACCTAAAAGTGGTAAATGGTAAAGGTGATGGGAAGGTAAACAAACAGACACAAAGCAAGAATATAAATATAAGAGGTGTAAGCCTAGTAGGGTAAATCCTTTTGCTAAATCTCTGGAACTCCTTAGAACAAATCCACCTTGAAGTATAGCCAGAAAAGAAGTGCAGTGAAGGCATAATCTATAAGACTCCACACAGAACTTGATAGGGCAAAACAAAATAGGAAAAAGGAAAACACCTGGAAAGGAGTAAACCAAGAATGGAGAATAAAGACAATAGGAACAATCAGCATTTGGACAGAGAAGAAAAAGAGCAATAGCTCAACAGACAGAAGACCCAACCACAAAGCAACTGGGTCACCAGATCGAGTCCAAAACCAAGCCATTACAATGGCTTCTTCAAAAAGAAAGAGAACAGGAACTCAAAGTGTCATCTATTGGACGTAGCAATCTTAAACTTCAATATTGACCCTTTAAGAAGCCTTGCCACATGACTTAGGATAAGATTTCTACAACTAATACAGTCCTGCTCATCGTTATTGGTACCCATGAAGTTTAAGCACAGTGGGGAAAAAAAGTATTTAGTCAGCCACCATTTGTGCAAGTTCTCCCACTTAAAAAGATGAGAGAGGCCTGTAATTGACATCATAGGTCGACCTCAACTATGAGAGACAAAATGAGAAAACAAATCCTGAAAATCACATTGTCTGATTTGGAAATAATTTTTTTTTAAATTTTGGTGGAAAATAAGTATTTGGTCAATTACAAACAAGCAAGATTTCTGTCTCTCCCAGACCTGTAACTTCTTCTTTAAGAGGCTCCTCTTTTCTCCATTCATTACCTGTAGCACTGGCACCTGTTTGAACTTGTCACCGCCAGGGGAACGAAGGAGTGGCTTCGTAGAAGAATTTCAAGGTCCTGGAGTGGCCTAGCCAGTCTCCAGATCTAAACCCTATAGAAAACCTTTGGAGGGAGTTGAAAGTCCGTATTGCCCAGCGACAGCCCCAAAATATCACTGCTCTAGAGGAGATCTACATGGAGAAATGGGCCAACATACCAGCAACAGTGTGTGCCAACCTTGTGAAGACTTACAGAAAATGTTTGACCTCTGTCATTGCCAACAAAGAAGATATAACAAGGTATTGAGATGAACTTTTGTAATTGACCAAATACTTATTTTCCACCAAAATTTGAAAAAAAAAATTCTTTCCAAATCAGACAATATGATTTTCAGGATTTGTTTTCTCATTTTGTCTCTCATAGTTGAGGTCTACCTAGGTGTCAATTACAGGCCTCTCTCATCTTTTTAAGTGGGAGAACTTGCACAATTGGACTAAATACTTTTTTTCCCCACTGTACATAATATGGAATATCTCCACATTAAAATGAATCAAGTGAAACATTTTTTTTTTGTAAAGAGCCCTCGTGTTAAATACAAAAGAGCAAATGATAAACAATAATTTAAAACAATAAACAATGGGAAGGAAAAATAGAAAAACCTAAAGCTTGCTGGGAAACTGCTATTGGCACCCTTTACATTAATTTAGTATGGAAGCACATTTTGACTCGCTTGTGGTAAATCACAAAAGAGATTCACCTATGAGTAATTGTTGGTGCCCATGTGACATGAATTGTCCAATGAATGATGACTTCAGTGTTTTAATAAGCCACATGGCAGGCCCTGATCCTTTGTCACAATGGTAAAGACAAATGAGCTGTCTGAGGACATCAGAACTGCTATTATTAGCAAGCACAAGACTTCCAAAAGGTATAAGGCCATCTCCAAAGACCTTGGTATTCCAGTTTCAACACTGCGCCATGTAATTAAGAAGGTTGCCAAGCATGGAACCATCAAGAGGAAAATTGACAAGAGATGTCTTCGAATGCTGGTGCGAATGGTGGAAAAAACACCACGTCAAACATCCAAAGACCTGAAGGCCAATCTGGAACAGTCTGTGGTCATGGTTTTAACAAGTACCATATGCCACACACTAAACGAAGCTGAGCTTTATGGGCGAAGGCCAAGGAAGAAACCATTGCTGAAGAAAAGACATAAAAACGAACAACTGATCTTCACCAAAGCATACCTTGACAAACCACAATCCTTCTGGCAAAAATGTTTTGTGGACAGATGAAACAAAAATAGAGTTTTTTGGCAAACAGTTTGTTCACAGACGGAGCAATGAAGCTTAAAAGGAAAAGAACACTCTACCACAGGTTAAGCATGGTGGAGGATCCATAATGCTGTGGGGTTGCTTTCCTGCAACTGGTACTGGAGGCCTTGACTGTATCACAGGAATCATGAAATCAGAGAATTATCAAGAGATTTTAGAGCAAAATTTCCTACTGTCACGCAAGGTGTGGGAAAGATTTAGTGCAACACAAAGGGAAGAGAGAAAGGAAGCCCAGACTCTAGGGAAAGGGGGGAGTGGAGACCTCCTGGCTGATAAAATATCACCCTGTCTCCCCTAACGTCCCTATATTGGCTCTTCACCAATCGCTGCATGCATTCCTCGCCCTGTCCTTCCCTGGCGTTTGGCTAAGGCTAGGGAAGGGAGGAGATGAGCACTAGTTGATCCCCACTGACACGAAAGACAACAAAGGGGGACAAAAAAGTGGGAATTGCTTAGCTTTAGATGACTCTAGACAACTGCGCACACGTCCTCAACACCAGAGAGGAAGAAGTACTGCTCTTGCTCACGTCTTCACAAGGAGTAATGAATATCGCTGGCACCTCCCTCTCGAACACAGGTGGTATTTATACACCCAGACCAGGGTGTTAATTAGTCAGAGGAAGGCAGCCTCTAGGTCCTAGAGACAGCCTCTAAGAAGGTGTCTGTAATGCCAAATATAGAGATCTCCTGCAACCAACTGCAGAATGACTGTCTGTCACTTCTGACACACCCAGTGTAAAAAAAACTTGGTTTGAGTCGAAGATCATGGGTCCTCCAGCAAGATAATAATCCAAAGCACTCATCCAAAACTACACAGGAATAGTTAAAAAGAAAAAATGGACTGTTTTAAAATAACCAGCAATGAGTACTGACATCAATCCCATTGGAAATCTTTGGGGTGAGCTGAAATCTGCCATTGGGACAAATAACTCTGCAAACATTCAAGAGCTTGAACAAACTGCAAAGAAAGAGTGAGAGAAAATTCCAGCTGACAAGTGCAAGAATCTTATAGATGGCTACAAGAAAGGTTTGGAGGCTGTCAGCAATGTCAATGGGTGTGCAACCAAGTATTAATTAGGGGTGCCTTTATTGCTGCACATGCTGTTTATTCTGTTTCTTCTTTGAAATTGCAACATGGAAGTTGAAAAACAATGTTTTATTGTTGTATTACTTTGGACCACTAATTAAAAAATCCTCAGGATATAACTTTGGTACATGTCCATTTATTTCTGAAGATATTGTGCAGTCTATGAAGAAAATGAAGGCGTGCTAATAATGGTGAGCAGCACTGTAGGTGGCACTAGAGTCTCTGTCTTCCTTCTCTTCGAAGAGGATATATGCATATTTTAATTCCTAGAGGAGTATTGCATGGCTCTTAAGTCTGCTTACACTGACTTGGTACTCTCCATAAAGAGAAACTTTATTCCTTTCCACCTGTCAAAAGCCTTTCACTAAACAACTCAGATCTCTCTCTCTGTACTTATGAGGGGAAAACACCTTGAAACACATGACTGCAAGTCCTGTGGCATATCTCTTTACAAGATCAATAATGACTTTCAGGATTGCTGCCTTCCACAGGTGGCACTAGTATTACCTGTATTCTTTTTCTCTGAAAAGGAGCATCGCATGGCTTATAAGTCTCCTTATGACGACTTTGTACTCTCCACAAAGAAGAGAAGTTTCTATAGGGTTAACCATCACTGCAGTGCCAATCAACCGAGCGCTAGCACCAATACCTCTGCAAGAATGTGACTTATTGTTGCTCTGTGGTCATGTGCTAGAAGAAAAATTATTCAGTTACCTCCAAAAATTACAATTGCTATTTAAGAAATGATAGCTTGTATTGAGTAGTACAATATATATCTAAGGTCTGTCTTATTTAACAACATACAGTAAACCAGAAGAAAGATTTCCAGCATCAACAATCCAATAAAATTCTTGCTTGACTTTATTAGAACATTCACAACTGACACATTTTGGATCAATCATGATCCTTAGTCATAGCAAAATATGTATAAGTCTGAGCACTTTATATATACTGCCCAACTTTCAATCATTGGCAACACAAGGTACTAATGAGACAATTAGCTACTCTAAATAGATTTATTTGCCAAGAATGAAAGAAGACACTGACAACATTATAAATAGAGATGAGCGGTGTTCAACTCGGACTGTTCGCCAATCTCAAATTCGAGCTGTTTTGGGCGGTGTTCGAGTCGTTCGATGAACTCGAACGATTTGCAAAAAATTTGGCTGTTCGAGGTTATGTTCGATAACTGTTCGTGCACCAAAAGCGTAACTGGATTTTTTCACAGTAATACTGTTAATCAATGTTAATAGACAGTTTCAGTGTAGAGTGGGCAGGGGGAGGGGATGGATCTCTGCAGAAATAATGCCAATCTCCATTTTTTTTTTCTTTCCCGCATTTACAGTGGGACGGTGCTGTCTGTCAGCAGCGCACACACGCAGCGAAGTGCTTTTTTTTCACACAAGCAAGGGCATGTGTCATTGGCTGTGTATGTCACATGTCTTTGCCCTATAAGACCCAGCCATTTTCCCCATCGCCACCATTTTCTCACTGCTGCAGCTGAGTGTTAGACGGCACCGCTGCTGCTGTGGGCGCGATACAGTATAACTGTGAATTGCGAGCGAATTTCCAGTTACATAGAGAGTTAGGTTTAGAGAGTAGGGACTAGTTCTAATTGCAGCCCTTTTGAGGGATAGGTTACAGCAGTTAATAGCACTTTTTTCCAGGCAGGTCTGTGCCAGTGCTGTGCAAGTGTTTTTCACAGCATTTGGCGAAATGTAGCTCAGCCAATCCTTTTGAGCCTGTATCAGTGTCTGTTAGTCATTGGATTAGCCTCTCTGTGTTGCAAGCTACACCACCTGTGTATCTAATACCAATTTTTTACTGCATCTAAGCCAGCCAATCCTTTTGGGCCTTTAGCAGTGTCTGGTAGTCAGTGGAGTAGCGCAGCTGAAGCAAGCTACATCACCTGTGTATCTAATAACAATTTTTTACTGCATTTAACCCAGTAAATCCTTTTGGGCATAGTAGCAGTGTCTCGTAGTCAGCGGAGTAGCCCACCTGTGAAGGAAGCTACACCGCCTGTGTATCTAATTCTAATTTTTTACTGCGTGTAACCCAGGAAATCTTTTTGGGCCTAGTAGCAGTGTCTGGTAGTCAGCGGAGTAGCCCAGCTGTGAAGGAAGCTACACCGCCTGTGTATCTAATTCTAATTTTTTACTGCATCTAACCCAGTAAATCTTTTTGGGCCTAGTAGCAGTGTATGGTAGTCAGCGGAGTAGCCCACTTGTGAAGGAATCTACACCGCCTGTGTATCTAATTCTAAATTTTTACTGCATCTAACCCAGGAAATCCTTTTGGGCTTAGTAGCAGTGTCTGGTAGTCAGTGGAGTAGCCCATCTGAAGCAAGCTACACCGCCTGTGTATCTAATAACAATTTTTTACTGCATCTAACCCAGTAAATCCTTTTGGGCATAGTAGCAGTGTCTCGTAGTCAGCGGAGTAGCCCACCTGTGAAGGAAGCTACACCGCCTGTGTATCTAATTCTAATTTTTTACTGCATCTAACTCAGGAAATCCTTTTGGGCCTAGTAGCAGTGTCCCGTAGTCATTGGAGTAGCCCAGCTGTGAAGCAAGCTACACCGCCTGTGTATCTAATAGAATTGTATAATTGCATCTAACCCAGCCAATCCTTTTGGGCTAGTACCACAGTTTGGCCACTCAGCTCTGCTCGGCTTCCATCCATCGTTTTTTGTGCAAACAAGTACAGAGTTGCCAATTAGTTAACCACCAAAATGAGTGGCAAAAGGCCTGCTGCTGGTGGAAAGGGGAATAGGCATGTTGGAAAGGGAAAAAAAGGTTGTGTCCGTGGGGTAGGTGGTAAAGCAGCAGTAACATCTGCAGAAGAAAGACCATCTTCACAGCCAAACTAAGATGTCTACTTCTTTTCGTGGACAATGTGATATGATCCCTTTCTTACGGACACGCCCATCGCTACAAATTCCAGATGAGGCACAAAAACAGCAGGTGCTTCAACGGATATCAAGTGCTCCTTCAAGTGGGCTCTCCTCCACCTCAACTTCAACATCACAAATACTCCAGTCCTCAGAGGTGTCACCCCAATCGCACTTACTTCCTCACAGCTCCCAAGTCTCCAGCTGCCCATCTGAGTATGGGGTAACACAGATGGTTGAGTCTGCAGAGCTGTTTACTCATACTATAGCCTGGGAATCAGAGGTCTGCTCCAGAGCTTCTGTGAATCCAGACGAGGAAATGATCTGCACTGATGCCCAGAATGTTTATGAGTCGGATCCAGGCCCAGATGAAGAAGGTTCTGAGCATACTGTAGACCCTCGTTCCCAAACTGTAACTCCTGTTGGTGGAGACAATGAGGAAGACGATGATGAGACTCAGATACCTGATTGGAGCAACAACTTGACTTTTCGGTCAGGGCAGGAAGAGGTTGGCTCTGAGGACGATGGGTGTGAGAACACACAGGGTGATGATGACGAGGTTGGAGATCCCACTTACTGTCAACCCACAGTCAGCCAGTCGATGAGGTCAGCAGAGGAGGTGGAGGAGGATGTGTAGCGCCCCGAGGGTTCGGTTGCTACAGGGGTATTGCACCTCAACCAGAGGTGTGATATTCCACTCCCAGGTAAGGATGGAGTGTGGACCAGGGCTCAGTTAGCTGCACACACACACCCCATTTCCGGGGGACAGCTCGACGGTGCTCCCAGATGCGGGGACAACTGACCATGTCCCTGGCTGGAGTGGGGAGGGGGGAAGAGAACCCAGTGGTGTAGGAGCAGAAAGGGGACAGTTTCTGGAGCATAGGAAGGAGCTCATTGGGTGCAGATCACCTGAGCTCAGACACACAGATGCAGATAAAAGGTGGGGGCCATCTTAGGAGTAGTGGAGTTCAGTCAGTCAGAGTAGAAGGGAGAGAGAGAGCTGACAGGGAGCCAAGGCTCAGCCTGATCTCAGCTCCACGAGGCAGGCCTAGAGAGAAGGCCGGGGCCAGAGAGGAGAAGAGAAGAAGGAGAAGGAAGGAAGGAGAAGAGACAGAGGAGTGGAAGGGCTCCAGAAACAAGAAGGCAGAAGGGACCCTAAGAGAGCAGAATGGACAGCAACCATTGCATACCCCATTATACCGGGTGGAAGGGTCAGGCTGTGGAAAGGTACCGGATCCCTAAATTGGTGGAGGCGAATCTACCCTCAGCCAAGAACCGGAGGTCATGATCATTTATTGGTGTGACCCCCCGCTAAACCTGCTAGGAAGGCACCATATAGGATAGCGCGAAGTGAAGGCCAACGCTTACCCGACACGGTCCGCGGTAGCTGGACAGAAGTCAGGACACTGGTGGGGCACGAGAGGCCAGAGGAAAGACTGAAGGGGGTCCTGTGCCATACTCCTGAATTGCCTGGGGGTTGACCGAGCTCCTCACCTGGTGGACGCAGCACGGCTTGGGCAGTCCTTGCTGACAGAAGTGATTTGGATAACAACTGTGAGTAAAAGACCCTGGACTGCATCATTGGACTCTGTGTGATTTCTGCTGCGCCTGCACCATCACCCCCAGCATCCACTTACACTGCCCTGAGGCTACACTCTTCCCGTGGGGAGTTATCCTACCCCTGTGCTGCACACCAACATCAGCCTCAGCGGTCTGCCTCGCAGCGGCGGTTATCTCTGACCGCAATCCACGGGTGGCGTAGTCGGACATTTAAAGCACTGATTTATAGACTGCCACAATTTGGTCTGACCACCCTGAGCCATGGGATCGGGTTGCCACTGCTACCCCCAGCATCGTACAGAAGCCCGGTTCCAGGTACCCCACGGCCCAGGGGGCGAGTCAGCTTTGGCGTAGTCGGCAAGATTGTGACCAACCCGTCACAATCGGGTATTGCGTGCCTGAAAAGAGACTGTTTCACTGTATTGAAAATGGCGCCCGCCCCAGCAGAACGGACACCATAATGTGCACGCCAAAAGATAACAGGAAGCCACCTCCCATCGTGGGCCAGGTCCCAGAATGGCGCCAAAGAAGGAGCCCACCCCCAACAGCCATGAGTGCGGCTGTAGAGATGTCCATCAAGGTGGGGGGGCTGCCCCTGAGAATGATTGTCAGCAGATTGCCCCAGGACCACCCCCAACAGGGGCGGAAAGAGAAGAAAACCGGGGGGCATGGTGTGGTTTGGGTCAGTCTCGCCAGATCACACCTAGAGATGGAGAGGAGCACCAACTCCAGCACCCTGGCAAGCGGCCTGCTGCAGGCCGATGTGACCCCATACAGCCTCACGGAGCTGATGGCTCAGCTCCCCGCAGAAGACCCTGAGTTCCTGCGGACAGCGCTGGAGGAGTTGGACCGGAGGATGGTCCGGGCGCAGAGGGAAGTCATCGCCGGATGGAGGGAGGAGACCGCCTGCCCCCGAGGACAGAGAGAGGAGACCGGAGGCCGAGAACAGCGCTGCCGTGGAGGCAGGTAAGGAAGACACCCCTGCCCCGGGTCCTGACACCGAAAGCTTACCCCTGGATCCTGCCACGGAGCCAGAAGTCCTGGGAGCCGCTGTAGCTTCCACGCTCCCGCCGCATATACCTGGGCCTCAAGCCGCGAACACCGCCGCTGAACCATGCCCCGCCTCATGCCCCCTGACCCCGGATGCAATTGGAAGCGGCCCCACTCCAGGCCCGGTCGCAAGGCCTGACCTTCCCAGGCGCCTCCCAACCGCGTGCGCCCCCGGTCCCGAGGCCACCACCCCTTGGGACTGACCTGAACAGCCAGCTCGTCGGACCCGATGGAGAGCCGGTCCCTGTACCAGAGGGGTGGGTCCACCCTTGTCTCCGGGTGGGCCTGTCCGCAGAGGACGGAGCCCTGCTTCGTCCGCTCCTGCCTGCTCCACCGCCCGTTGATGTCCCCCAGCTCCCGATTGAAGAGGTCCAGTACGAGTGGGACCAGGCTGGGGAGGACCTCATGGGGTTCTCGCAGGAGACGCGGGCGGCCGCAGCCCGCAGGCGTGAGTTCTGTCACCGACAGGTGGCGCAGTTAGAGATGGAGAGGCGGGTGCAGCGCCAGAGGCATGAGCAGCTGCAGGCTCGGAGCGCGGAACAGAAAATGCGCGCCCGGCGCGACCCCCAAACCGCACGCAGTCCCAGAATCATAGGGACCGTGGTGAAATTCCAACAAGAGGAGGGGTGGGGTTTCATCAGAGACCCGACGACGGACACGGATGTGTTTGTTACCCGTAGGGATGTAGAGAGCCACCTGCCAGAAGGTCACCAGGGGCAGGATCTGTTCCCGGGAGATCAAGTGTCCTACACCAAACACAGAGGTCTGCGAGGGTGGTACGCCCTTAACATCCGGATGGTGGAAGAGGAGCAACACTACCCCGAACCCTGCTACCCAGATGACCCGGACGGGTCTGGAGGGTATGGTGAGGAGGAATGAAGGTGCGCAAGGAGGACACCGCTACAGAGGAGCGGCAGCGTACAAATGTATATAGTTACCCGCCAGGGTAAGGAGACTGTTACCTAGAGTTACCCGGCATCGGGTCAGTTAAAGCCGGCTGAGGACTGGGAGCAGCCAACTTAGTGAACTATCCAGCCGAGGACTGGGAGAGGTCAATTCTGTAAATAGTTGCACTTCCTAAAGTGCCCCCTACTGGTTTTATAAGAAACTGCAACAACTGACCTCAGAACAAAAAAACATTAGAGGTGGCCGAAGACGAGGTCCAGCAGCTGGATCAGCTACGCCCTGCAGCCACCCCAGGGCCTTCGTTGAGGGTTTACGAACGGGTCCCTCATGTTTGTGTTTACGAGTTTGCATTTTATAAGAAAAATGTTTTATATGTGACAGATGTGATTATAAAAGTGAAAAGAGTTTTATAATGTTTTATATATGTGAAGAAAGTCTTATAATATTGCTGAAGGAGAAAATGTGCCAGTAACGTTAAAAGAGAAAAATTGCCTCCCATAAAGGGATGAGTAATAATGGTTTATAATTTTATATATGAATGCATTCTAAAAACTTGCATGTTTTTGAATTGTCTTTTGCTCTGTTCCAGCCCGAGGACGTGCTGTGGTTTACCAGGGGGGAATGTAGCACCCCGAGGGTTCGGTTGCTACAGGGGTATTGCACCTCAACCAGAGGTGTGATATTCCACTCCCAGGTAAGGATGAAGTGTGGACCAGGGCTCAGTTAGCTGCACACATGTCGCTGACTGGGTACTGGGTAACCATGGTGACAGCAGGACAAGGGGCTGCTGTCCAAGTCTTGCCGTCCCCACGAGTTGTGCGTCAATCCTCTTTATCTAGAACTTACTCCACTGCTTCTGCCTCCTCAACCTCCTCTCGGTCCTCCATCTGCACCCAAAGCCTGTCTGGTAATGCCACTCGCATTCTAACTGCGCAGAAGGAATCCTGCACACCTCCTTACTATGCTGGCAGCAGGGCTCAACGGCATCAGGCGGTGTTTATTTTGAAATGTCTGGGAAATGTGAGTCACACAGCTCAGGAGTTGTGGTCAGCTTTGGAGACCGAGTTTCATGAATGGTTGTCTCCACTGAACCTGCAGCCAGGGAAGGCCGTGTGCGACATTGCTGCAAACCTGGGTGCGGTCCTTCGCCAGGGCAATGTCACACGCGTGCCTTGTATGGCTCACGTATTGAACCTGGTTGTCCAGCAATTTTTAGCCCACTATCCGGGCTAGATGGCCTTCTGCAGAGGGCAAAGTCGCTATGTGCTCACTTCCGCCGTTCGGATCCCGCAGCTCAATGACTTACATCTCTACAGAAATTGTTGGGCCTGCCTGTTCACCGGCTGAAATGCGATGTGCCGACACTATGGAATTCAACTTTGCACATGTTGCAGCGACTGTGGCAGCACCGACGAGCCCTGGTGCAATACGTTCTGACGTATAGCCAGGGCCAATGAGATCCAGAGGTGGGGCAAATCACGCTGCAGGAGTGGTCTCAGATCAGGGACCTATGCACCCTTCTGCACAGTTTTGAAATGGCGACGAAGATGTTTAGTGCTGACGATGCCATTATCAGCATGACTATTCCGGTCATTTACATGCAGGAGCACACTTTAAACAGTATTCGGAGTCAGGTAGTGGGACAAGAGGAGGGGGAGGAAGTACAGGAGGAGTCGTATGCGGAAGGGATAACATCTCCAAGGTCCAGATGGTTGGCAGCACCAAGGCAGCAGGCATGGGAGGGTGGGGGAGAGGGATTAACGAGGGCGCATGGTAGCAGCCAAACTGTTGAGGAAGGTGCAGGAGCCAAGGAAGAAGTGGAGGACAAACTGGCGATGGGCATGGAAAACTCATCAGATGAGGGAGACCTTGATCACAATTCTGTTGTGCGAGGTTGGGGGGAGAGGGCAGAGGAAGGAAGCATGATTCTTACCTCGCCACCAACACAAGGACTTGGTCCTCATGGATGCACAAGACACATGAGTGCCTTCTTGCTGCACTACCTGCAACATGAACCTCGGATTGTCAGAATTCAAAGTAATCCCAACTACTGGGTTGCCACACTCTTAAGTAAATTTGCCGAAATAATTCCTGCCATAGAAAGGGATTCACGCAAGCAGGAGTATCAGCAGAGGCTGTTACAGAATCTTACATCTGCTTTTCCACAAAACACCAGTGGTGCACGTAGTGAATCTCACAGTTCTAACTTGCCAACTGTGGGACTGGCGAGTCTTCATCACTCAAACCTTAACAGTAACACCGGATCTGCTGGTAACAGCAATTTTGTGGAATCGTTTCACCAATTTTTTAGACCATCCTTTGCAAGGCCACAGGAGACAAGAAGTCTGACACAATGCCTAGAGAGGATGGTACAGGAGTATCTCCAAGTGAACATCGAAGCCATGACTGTGTCACTGGACCCTTGCTCATTTTTTGCTTCCAATCTGGAAAAATGGCCTGAGCTCGCCACTCACGCCTTGGAGATCTTGTCGTGCCCTGCAGCCAGCGTTCTCTCTGAACGTGTGTTCAGCGTTGCTCGTGGTGTGCTGACAGGTAACTGCACGCAGCTGTCCACTGAGAATGTAGACAGACTCACGTTCATAAAGATGAACAAATCATGGATCCGCAAGGACTTTTCTACCCCTGTGTCATCCTGGGGAGACTAACAGCTTGAGGATTTTGGAAAATCACCTCACCAACCATTTTAAGCAACTCTGTGGCAATTGATGTCACTTAAGTGGTGTCTGTGCCACAATTTTTGGAAAAAATGGAGACTCTTTTTGGAGTCCCCTTGCTGTGTTTTACATGATGTTGGCATCGTCAATTCCAGGTGGGTCGGGTCGCTCCCCCCCCTTTTAACCGTAAGAAACTACATACACTATGGCTTGGGGTAACACAGATGGTTGAGTCTGCAGAGCTGTTTACTCATACTATAGCCTGGGAATCAGAGGTCTGCTCCAAAGCTTCAGTGTCTGCTAGTCAGCGTAGTAGCCCAGCTGTAAAGCAAGCTACACTGCCTGTGTATCTAATAACAATTTTTTACTGCATCTAACGCAGGAAATCCTTTTGGGCTAGTAGCAGTGTCTCGTAGTCAGCAGAGTAGCCCATCTGAAGCAAGCTACACCGCCTGTGTATCTAATAACAATTTTTAACTGCATCTAGCCCAGGCAATACTTTGGGCCTAGTAGCAGTGTTAAGCAAGCTACGCCGCCTGTGCTTGGGACACTTAATTTTTTCAAAGGAAATGCTTCGGGCCCCCGGACACTCAGTCAAGAGCATCAGGGAGGCGCCACAAGGCAAAGGGGCTGCGACTGGCGGTAGCACGCCTTGCGGCGGACCGCCAAGCTCGATCCTTATAAAAGCTTTTTAACTGCAGCAGCTTTAGTGGACGCTATTGGAGCTGGAATTACTGCAGCTGCTGGCACCAGACTTGCCCTCCAATAGATCCTTGTAAAAGGATTTAAAGTGTACTCATTCAAATTACAGAGCCAATTTAAATTACAGAGCTTAGACCTGCCTCCACCGCGGAGGGGTCTCTACCCACCAGCGGACAGGGACCAGTATTGGGAGAGGGGGGCTGGCCGTCAGGGTCCACCGCGGCTCTGGCACAAACCCGGCGACACGGAGGTCGCACGGGCAGGAACGGCCTAGCTGTGTCGGCTTTGCACTCCAGCGTAGTCCTTCTGCCAGCTCGCGCCCGTAAGCTCAAAGGGATGCGCAAGCGGCTTTTCTTCCCAGGGCTGTTCCCCGCCCAACAGGAACGTGGGGGAGCTCAGGTCGGCCTTCCATCGTACTCCCTTACCTCCATCGCCCTCTTTCCTTCTTCCGTTCTCCATCTAACCCCTCGGCTCTGTGGTGTCCGCTCTTCCTCCAGCTCTCTCCTTCTCACAGGTGGACTACCACGTGTATTCACACTGTGGCAAATCTTTTGGGCCCAGGCATAAGAAGTCGTCGAGGTAATGGATAATATGTGCCCCCTTAGAAACGTCCATGACGACCCATTCGAGGAAGCAACTAAACGCCTCAAATAGTGAGCAGGATATGGAGCACCCCATGGGCAAACAGCGATCTATATAGTATGCTCCAATAGGCGGACACTATTCGGAGGCACAGGTAGTAAGTAACCGGAACGCCACATCAATGTCTGTTTTGGCCATTAGGGTGCCCCTTCCCAACTTCTTGACCCGCCTGATTGCCTTGTCAAAGGAGGTACAGTATATACTACTGTACTTGGTTCCGCGTCGATGTTGTCGTTTACTGACCTGCCCCTTGGATATGACAAATGGTGGATTAGTCCGAATGTATTGGGTTCCGTTTTTGGCACGACTCCCAACGGGGATACCACTATGTCTTGTAAGGAAAGTGTTCTGAATGGAACCGCCATTCTACCTAAAGATATTTCTTTTTAAAATTTTCTTGTCACGACGTCTGGATGTTGGTAGGCTGATTTTAGATTTTTACTCCAGCCTTTCTTGATTTTAGAAGGGCATGACATGCCTATATCTGTGTCTCCTCCTCCTTTTACTCCTCCACCTCTTTTCTTTTTGCATGACTATATGTACTTGTCACTTTTCCATGTGTTAGTTGTGTCTTCTGAGCAGTTTGTCAGCTTTTGGACACCTTTGAAGGTGTTTTCTATGTGTTTTCTATGTGTTTCTATGTGTTTTGTTTGCCTGCCATTGGTTTTAACGGTGTTCGACGGTGTTCGACGAACCGTTCGGCGAACATGCCTGTGTTCGACGAACCGAACCCGAACACTACGGGGGTGGCTCAACACTAATTATAAATACAAACAGTAATATTAATTAATACATACAAAAATTAAGAATTTAAAATACAAACTCATACAGTAGCCATAGAGACTATTTAATAGTGTAAATAAGATCCTTTTTGATTGAGACCATATGGTACATGTGTTTTTCAGGAGTAGATCCAAAATGTTTCATGATTAAAAAGTTTGTGTTTATGATCACCTCTTCATAATCGGGGATGAACCTTCTCTATGATAATCTACTCTGATGTATAGAAGCAGAATGAGTACATTGAGCAGATACTGCAAAAACATTTTTTATTACTTTGTTAAATGCATCTGAGAGATGTCTTCTAATTTACATTTTAAAGGTGCAAGTCGTGCAACCCACACATTCAAGACAGCATTCCCTAAATGATATTAGCTATACCATTGAAGTGGCATTGCAATTAATATATTGTTGAATCTGAAACCTATTGTTATTACTGTATGACATAAAAATCGGGAATATATACATGAACTGGCAACTAATACACTTGTCCACATGTGTATAATCCTTTTTGTTGCAGTCCCGTGTTTTGTTTTGGCATTTCTGTTCTGATTAGACTGGTGACAACTTTATCCATAATAGAAGCTTTAAGTGACAAATCTGTGGCCTTAGCTAAAGTGTCATCATTGTATAATGCTGGTATATATTAATTAATGATATCACACACTTCTTGAACTTGCAAAGGCATTGAACTTTTTAAGGCATTGAAAACACAAATTGGTGTAATATATCTATCGTGAGTAACAACTGATGCCAACGTTTTTGACAATATATGGCCTCTATCATTTTTTAAAGCTTTAGTGTGCTTTATTAAGAGACCATTTAGGGTGACCTCCATTGGATAACCATTTTGAAATTAAATCTGCTTCTTTTCTAAATGCAAAATCATTTCTCCTGTCCCCTATCATTTCCTTCACTGGTACAATTTAATTACATGTAAATGATGGCAGAAGGACATATGGAGAGTAGGATTTCCAGTGGTCTTCTTGCAATAAGTACAAGATGTAAAGATACCTACTATAGGATCACCACTTAAAAATAAATCCAGAAAATTAATATGGTGTGACTCTATACAGTCTGTACATTTAAGTCCCATGGAATTATAATTATTATACTCTATGAAAGTTGGCACGACCGCCATATTGACATCACATATGCACAACAGGTCATGTAGCAGCAGCACCATACTTCCCATGGATCACTAACACCTTATTTGGAAACAAATAATTTTTCTTCTAGCTGACCATATATAAATATATTGGCTAGTGATGGGGCCAACTTAGTCCAAATTGTAGAGATTCTAATTTTGAAACAATAATTGCCTTAAAAAATAATTATGGCTCAAAAGTAAACTGTAGTGTTGTAGAACTTTGTTGAGCACTGTTGAAAACACACATTTTTATTTTCAAAGACTATTCAAAAATAATTTATATACACAGATAACATAATTCACAGCTTGCAACACTATGAAAGCTTCCTCTGGATTGATTGCAATTCACTCTCTTTGATTAATATGCCCATACTGTTAATTGTGTACAGTTGTGTGGCAGACAGGCCAATCGGCCTCAAGAAGATTATTCATCAATGTCCGCTGTTCCTAAACCTTTAGAAATACAAAAAAAAAAAGATTAATGTGAACCTATGATTCTTAATTAAATACAATAAAATGTATGTTTACCTTTGAGAGTCATTATACATCCTAAGCATATACAGTACAGACCAAAAGTTTGGACACACCTTCTCATTTAAAGATTTTTCTGTATTTTCATGACTTTGAAAATTGTACATTCACACTGAAGGCATCAAAACTATGAATTAACACATGTGGAATTATATACTTAACAAGAAAGTGTGAAACAACTGAAAATGTGTCTTATATTCTAGGTTCTTCAAAGTAGCCACCTTTTGCTTTGATGACGGCTTTGCACACTCTTGGCATTCTCTTGATGAGCTTCAAGAGGTAGTCACTGGAAATGGTCTTCCAACAATCTTGAAGGAGTTCCCAGAGATGCTTAGCACTTGTTGGCCCTTTTGCCTTCACTCTGCGGTCCAGCTCACCCCAAACCATCTCGATTTGGTTCAGGTCTGGTGACTGTGGAGGCCAGGTCATCTGGCGTAGCACCCCATCACTCTCCTTCTTGGTCAAATAGCCTTTACACAGCCTGGAGGTGTGTTTGGGGTCATTGTCCTGTTGAAAAATAAATGATGGTCCAACTAAACGCAAACCGGATGGAATAGCATGCCGCTGCAAGATGCTGTGGTAGCAATGCTGGTTCAGTATGCCTTAAATTTTGAATAAATCCCCAACAGTGTCACCAGTAAAGCACCCCCACACCATCACACCTCCTCCTCCATGCTTCATGGTGGGAACAAGGCATGTAGAGTACATCCGTTCACCTTTTCTGCGTCGCACAAAGACACGGTGGTTGGAACCAAAGATCTCAAATTTGGACTCATCAGACCAAAGTACAGATTTCCACTGGTCTAATGTCCATTCTTTGTGTTCTTTAGCCCAAACAAGTCTCTTCTGCTTGTTGCCTGTCCTTAGCAGTGGTTTCATAGCAGCTATTTTACCATGAAGGCCTGCTGCACAAAGTCTCCTCTTAACAGTTGTTGTAGAGATGTGTCTGCTGCTAGAACTCTGTGTGGCATTGACCTGGTCTCTAATCTGAGCTGGTGTTAACCTGCGATTTCTGAGGCTAGTGACTCAGATAAACTTATCCTCAGAAGCAGAGGTGACTCTTGGTCTTCCTTTCCTGGGGCAGTCCTCATGTGAGCCAGTTTCTTTGTAGCGCTTGATGGTTTTTGCAACTGCACTTGGGGACACATTCAAAGTTTGCCAAATTTTCCGACTGACTGACCTTCATTTCTTAAAGTAATTATGGCCACTCGTTTTTCTTTACTTAGCTGCTTTTTTCTTGCCATAATACAAATTCTAACAGTCTATTCAGTAGGACTATCAGCTGTGTATCCACCTGACATCTGCACAACACAACTGATGGTCTCAACCCCATTTATAAATCAAGAAATCCCACTTATTAAACCTGACAGGGCACACCTGTGAAGTGAAAACCATTTCCGGTGACTACCTCTTGAAGCTCATCAAGAGAATGCCAAGAGTGTGTGTGGCAACCCAGGGGTCTGGTTGCCACAGTGATAGAAATATCACGTCTGAGAGCAAGTGGGAGTTTCCTGGTCAGGAGCCCTTAAACATGCAACACCTCCTGTCCCAGACCAGATAGGGGAGGAACCTGCCCTATATAAACTGGATCTGGGGCGGGGTTAGAGAACAAGCAGACACAGGGAAAGCAACAGCTAGGAGCTCTGTAGGAGCAGGAACTGAGTGCCAGGGACTGGAAGCTGTAGCGCCGGCGTCCCTGCCCTCTGCTAGGCAGGGACGCTGTTCCCCTCACCCCTCTGCTCCAAGCCCGGCGTCCTCCTCCCGCTCTGCTGGCAGCGCGCGCTCCTTCCCGGCCACTGTGCTTAGGGCGCGCGCGCGCTCCCTCCCTCTTAAAGGGGCCGCGCGCGCCGTCCTAAGGAGTCCCCGGCCAATGGCCGGAGGACTTCACCATATATAAGGCACCTCCTCCAAAATGGAGGTGCCCGAGCAATGTTGTTGCACTGTTCACTACTCTGCTTCAGCGCTCAGGTCCCGTTGCCAGTTACCTGCCAGATTCCTGCCAGTTTGCTGTCTGATTCCTGCCTGATATTATGCTTATCTGCCTGCTAGCCTGAGGTCCGACGGTCTGCCTACCGACTCCTGTCAGTCTGTCTAAGGACCAGCTTGCCCGCTCACCTGGGAGCGCTCCTCTGCTACCTGCCTGCTAGCCTGAGGTCCGACGGTCTGCCCTTCAACTCCTGTCAGTCTGTCTATGGACCAGCTTGCCCGCTCACCTGGGAGCGCAGACCTGTTACCTGCCTGCTAGCCTACCTGGAGGCTCCGCCGTCACGTGCTGTGACCACCTGCCATTCCAGAGACTCCTGCCCGCTCACCTGGGAGCGCACACCTGTTACCTGCCTGCTAGCCTACCTGGAGGCTCCGCCGTCACGTGCTGTGACCACCTGCCATTCCAGAGACTCCTGCCCGCTCACCTAGGAGCGCACACCTGTTACCTGCCTGCTAGCCTACCTGGAGGCTCCGCCGTCACGTGCTGTGACCACCTGCCATTCCAGAGACTCTCGCTTGCTCACCTGGGAGCACACATCAACCATCTGCCTGCTAGCCTACCTGGAGGCTCTGCCATCACAGGTCGTACCTACCCTTTACCCAGAGACTGCCCCGGTCACTTGCCGTGACCTCCTGCCCGTTCATCCAGAGACTGCCCCGGTCACTTGCCGTGATCTCCTGCCCGTTCATCCAGAGACTGCCCCGGTCACTTGCCGTGATCTCCTGCCCGTTCATCCAGAGACTGCCCCGGTCACTTGCCGTGACCTCCAGCCCGTTCACTCAGAGACTGTCCTGGTCACCTGCTGTGACTGCCTGCCCGTCTTCCCTGGTCGCCACCTGCTCCCTTACAAGGACCGCCCCCTTGTATAGTAGCTCAGAGGTTCCGCCTCCCAGACCCGTTACAGTTTGCTCGGGCCATGGAACCTGGTGGCACCCAAGCTCCCTCACTCTCGGACCTGTGTCATGAACTGTCCCGTCAGAGGTCCCAACAGGAGTCCATCCTGGGTCACCTGCGGAATGTCAATACTCGCCTGGACACTCTGACTGCTCCACCAGCAACCACCGCCAGAGCCATGACTCGCAATCCGGCAGCTCCGCTGCCCACCAATACTATGGTATCCTACCCCGGACCCCGGCTTTCCGCACCTCCTCGCTTCGGAGGCGACTCCGCTCAGGCTCGGGGCTTTATAAATCAGTGCACCCTGCACTTTGAACTCCTGTCCCACCAGTTTAACTCCGACCGGGCCAAAATTGCCTTCATCATGTCCCATCTCACCGGGGAGGCCCTGGCCTGGCTAAATCCTCTATGGGAGAGAGGAGACCCCCTGGTGTCCGACTTGCCTGCCTTTCTCACGGCTTTCCGGAAAGTCTTCGACGAACCTGGACGGAAGTCCTCATCCGCATCATCTCTGCTACGCCTCCGTCAGGGAAGTCTCACGGTGGGCCAATATGCCATACGGTTCCGTACCCTTGCCTCGGAGCTGGCCTGGGATAACGACGCTCTGGTATCTGTCTTCTGGGAGGGTCTGTCCGGCCGTATTAAAGATGAACTTGCCGGTCGAGACATTCCTACCACTCTCGATAACCTAATAACTCTTGCCACCCGGATTGACCTACGGTTCCAGGAGCGTGCCAAAGAAGTCACCCGTGAGAGGAGGTTTCCACGTCTAGCTCCTACTTTTCAGAAATCCGTCACTCCCTCCGTTTCTCCCCAGGTACACTCTCCTGAGCCTATGCAGGTCGACCAGACCAAGATGGTCAAAACCCGTCAGGACTTACGCCGTGCCGAGGGGAGCTGCTTCTACTGTGGCAGTAAGGAGCACCGGATCCGTACCTGCCCGGAGAGGTCGGGAAACGCCTGTGTCTAGGTTCGCTCAGAGAGGTCGACCTAGACAAGAATAAATCCTCTCCATCTCTGCTGCTGTCAGTCTCAATTATCTGCGGGGAGAATCGTTATTTCGAACTAGCCCAACTTGACTTTGGAGCGGCCGGGAATCTTATTTCACAGGCCCTGGTAGAAAAATACTGCATTCCCACCAAACCTCTGGCTATACCATTATCTGTCGCTGCTGTGGATGGGCGCCTCTTACCACGTCCCATCCAACTCATCACCGAATCCGTAACTCTGCAGGTGGGAATGCTGCATTCTGAGAGCATCTCTTTTCATGTTCTGCCTGGACTCTCTCACGCCCTCTTACTAGGTCTACCTTGGCTCCAGAGACATGCACCCGTGCTTGACTGGCAGACTGGAGAAGTCCTTCGCTGGGGACAGGACTGTCATAAGACTTGTTTGGTTCCTGTTCATCCCGCCCGTCCTTCTCCTACCCCAACTAATCTACCTGGACTTCCGATTCCCTATTGGTCATTTGCTGATGTCTTTAATAAAAAGGAGGCAGAGACACTACCCCCTCATAGACCATACGACTGTCCTATCGACCTGTTACCCGGTACTACGCCTCCCCGTGGGCGTATTTACCCATTGTCCGCTGCTGAGACCCGGTCGATGTCCGAATATATTGAGGAGAATTTGGCCAGGGGATTCATCCGGAAATCTACCTCCCCGGCGGGAGCAGGCTTCTTTTTCGTAAAAAAGAAGGACGGCTCTCTCCGTCCCTGTATAGACTATAGAGGCCTTAACCAGATCACGGTGAAGAATAAGTACCCCCTTCCGCTCATTCCAGAATTATTTGATCGTCTGAGGGGGGCTAGAATCTTCACCAAACTGGACCTCCGTGGGGCGTACAACCTGGTCCGTATCCGTCAAGGGGATGAATGGAAGACTGCATTCAACACCCGGGACGGCCACTATGAATATCTGGTAATGCCCTTTGGTCTCTGTAACGCTCCTGCCGTCTTTCAAGAGTTGGTCAATGACATCTTCCGGGACCTTCTCTACTCCTGCGTAGTGGTGTACCTGGACGACATCTTGGTCTTCTCTCCGGATCTCCAGACTCACCGGAGAGACGTTCGTCAGGTCCTGCTCAGGCTCAGGCAGAATCACCTCTTCGCTAAATATGAGAAGTGCCTCTTTGAGCAGACCTCGCTTCCGTTTTTGGGCTACATTATTTCTCAGACCGGCCTTCGAATGGATCCAGAGAAACTGTCTGCCATCGAGAAATGGCCCCGACCGGAGGGGTTGAAGGCCATTCAGCGGTTCCTGGGCTTCGCCAACTACTACCGCCTCTTCATTCCGCACTTCTCTTCCCGGACTGCCCCAATTTCCGCGCTCACCCGTAAGGGCACTAATCCCAGAGAGTGGCCGCCCGAAGCAGAGGAGGCCTTTCTTTCCTTAAAACAGGCTTTCTCTTCCGCCCCGGTGCTGCATCGCCCAGATGGCAACAAGCAGTTCTTCCTGGAGGTTGACGCCTCCTCCTCTGGAGCCGGAGCGGTACTTACCCAAAAATCATCTTCCGGGAGAATGGTAACTTGTGGCTTCTTCTCCAAACTCTTCTCTTCTGAGCGCAACTATTCCATAGGAGATCGAGAGTTATTGGCCATCAAGCTGGCATTGGAGGAGTGGCGTTACCTGCTCGAAGGGGCTCTTCACCCGGTAATAATTTACACTGACCACAAGAACTTGGCTTACCTCCAGCATGCCCAGAGACTTAACCCGCGCCAAGCTCGGTGGTCCTTGTTTTTTGCTCGCTTTGATTTTATTCTTCATTTTCGCCCAGCTGACAAAAACATCAAGGCGGACGCCTTGTCCCGATCCTTTCTGGTGTCTGATCTCGAGGAGGAACCGAAACACATCATCGATCCCGCCAGAGTAATGCAGGTGGCTCCCGTGAGTCTAAATCGTCTCCCTCCCGGTAAGACGTTCGTATCAGTACCTGATCGGAAGAAGATCCTACACTGGGGTCACTCATCTAAACTAGCTGGCCACGCCGGTCAGAAAAAGACCCTCCAGCTTATTACCCGGCACTACTGGTGGCCTACCCTGCACAAGGACGTAATAGACTTTGTTTCTGCCTGTGTGTCCTGCGCCCACAACAAGGTTCCGAGACATCTGCCAGCCGGTCGCCTCCTTCCGCTCCCAGTACCTGCTGCCCCCTGGCAGCATATAGCAATGGACTTTATAACTGATCTTCCCATCTCTGCCGGTTGTACGGTCATTTGGGTGGTCGCTGACCGCTTTTCCAAGATGGCTCATTTCTTTCCCCTGCCAGGCCTCCCGTCTGCACCCGAGCTGGCTAAAGACTTTATCCGCCACATCTTCCGTCTTCATGGCTTGCCCCTCCACATCGTGTCGGATCGTGGGGTACAGTTCACTTCACGCTTCTGGAGAGCCACTTGTAAACTGCTAGACGTCACCCTGGACTTCTCCTCCGCTTACCACCCACAGTCTAATGGTCAAGTGGAGCGGATCAATCAGAACCTGACCAGTTACCTCCGGCACTTCGTTAATGCCCACCATTCAGACTGGGTGGATCTCCTGCCATGGGCCGAATTTTCTTACAACAATCACGAGAGCGAATCTTCCTCCAAATCCCCGTTTTTTGTTGTCTTCGGTCAGCATCCTCGGATCCCATTTCCCGTCTCCACCTCGGTGGACAATCCGGCTGCGGAATCTCTTGTTAACAAATTTTCCTCCATATGGGAGAGTACCCGATCCGCACTCCTTCTGTCATCCGAGCGTATGAAAAGACATGCTGACAAAAAACGTCTGGATCCTCCTCAATTCCGTCCAGGGGATAAGGTCTGGCTCTCGTCCAAGTATGTCCGGCTCAAGATTCCTTCCTATAAGTTAGGGCCTCGGTTCATCGGTCCTCTGGAGGTCATCAGTCAGATCAACCCGGTGGCCTATAAATTGAAACTCCCGGCCAACTTGCGGATCCCTAACTCCTTCCATGTATCTCTCCTCAAACCTGTGGTACTTAACTCTTTTTCCAAGTCTACAGGTACGCCTCCTGCTCCGGTTTCCGCTGAAAATGAATTTGAGGTAGAGAACATTCTGGCCACCAAAAGGGTAAGAGGGAAGACCTTTTTTCTAGTAGATTGGAAGGGGTTTGGTCCTGAAGAGAGAACGTGGGAGCCCCGGGAGAACATCCATGCCCCTCTCATCCTAGCTAAATTTCTCTCTGGCCTAAAAAAGGGGGGGCCTAAAGGGGGGAGTACTGTAGCGCCGGCGTCCCTGCCCTCTGCTAGGCAGGGACGCTGTTCCCCTCACCCCTCTGCTCCGAGCCCGGCGTCCTCCTCCCGCTCTGCTGGCAGCGCGCGCTCCTTCCGGCCACTGTGCTTAGGGCGTGCGCGCGCTCCCTCCCTCTTAAAGGGGCCGCGCGCACCGTCCTAAGGAGTCCCCGGCCAATGGCCGGAGGACTTCACCATATATAAGGCACCTCCTCCAAAATGGAGGTGCCCGAGCAATGTTGTTGCACTGTTCACTACTCTGCTTCAGCGCTCAGGTCCCGTTGCCAGTTACCTGCCAGATTCCTGCCAGTTTGCTGTCTGATTCCTGCCTGATATTCTGCTTACCTGCCTGCTAGCCTGAGGTCCGACGGTCTGCCTACCGACTCCTGTCAGTCTGTCTAAGGACCAGCTTGCCCGCTCACCTGGGAGCGCTCCTTTGCTACCTGCCTGCTAGCCTGAGGTCCGACGGTCTGCCCTCCAACTCCTGTCAGTCTGTCTATGGACCAGCTTGCCCGCTCACCTGGGAGCGCACACCTGTTACCTGCCTGCTAGCCTACCTGGAGGCTCCGCCGTCACGTGCTGTGACCACCTGCCATTCCAGAGACTCCTGCCCGCTCACCTGGGAGCGCACACCTGTTACCTGCCTGCTAGCCTACCTGGAGGCTCCGCCATCACGTGCTGTGACCACCTGCCATTCCAGAGACTCCTGCCCGCTCACCTGGGAGTGCACACCTGTTACCTGCCTTCTAGCCTACCTGGAGGCTCCGCCGTCACGTGCTGTGACCACCTGCCATTCCAGAGACTCTCGCTTGCTCACCTGGGAGCACACATCAACCATCTGCCTGCTAGCCTACCTGGAGGCTCTGCCATCACAGGTCGTACCTACCCTTTACCCAGAGACTGCCCCGGTCACTTGCCGTGACCTCCTGCCCGTTCATCCAGAGACTGCCCCGGTCACTTGCCGTGATCTCCTGCCCATTCATCCAGAGACTGCCCCGGTCACTTGCCGTGATCTCCTGCCCGTTCATCCAGAGACTGCCCCGGTCACTTGCCGTGACCTCCAGCCCGTTCACTCAGAGACTGTCCCGGTCACCTGCTGTGACTGCCTGCCCGTCTTCCCTGGTCGCCACCCGCTCCCTTACAAGGACCGCCCCCTTGTATAGTAGCTCAGAGGTTCCGCCTCCCAGACCCGTTACAGAAGCAGATATTGCTCGTCCTGGATGAAGACACTACGACCGGACACAGGAGTCAGAGGCTGTGAGGACTTATATATCCAGCAGCAGAAACCAGCCGGCAGGGGATTTCAGGTCCTCTGGCCATAGGAAGCCCGGAGGCTCAGTCACACACAAGGGACCGGTACCGCCTTCAAGGAGCGGAAGCTACCAGAGGTTCCAAGTCACTAGCCATACGGGTGAACACCACACGGTATACTCAGGGACGTGGGCTACTTCCACTCGCTTACAGCAAGGTAGCCAGGAAGAGTGCAGATAGACGGGGAGGCCTACAACTCCACCTGGCCAGGGGAACTCCTGTTTGTTCACAGACTGACCAGGCCCCTTATGCTAGCCAGTACTCCCGGGAGGGTCTGCCTTATCATCATCAGTAAAGACCCTGAACTGCACTGCAAAGACTCTGAGTCGTTCCTGCTTCACCCGTGCACCATCACTCCCTTCATCAACACTCACTGCCCTGAGGCTATACTCCTCCTGTGGGGAGTTGTCCCATCCTCTGCTGCGCACACCACACCAGCCTCAGCGGTCTGCCTCGCAGCGGCGGTACACCCTGACCGCAATCCACGGGTGGCGTAGTCGGACATTAAATCATAAAAACCCTATAAAAGACGGCCACTGGTCTGACCACCCTGAGCCACGGACCGGGTCACCGCCATGGAGACTACAACCCCCAGAGACCCGGCTCCGGGTAACCCACACATGTGCACACACGGCCCAGGGGGCGCGTCAACTTTTTGGCGTAGTCGGCAGGATTGTGACCAACCCACCACAAACGGGTATTGCGTGCCTGAAAAAGACTTTGTACTTACCTGAGTGAAGCTTCCCGCCATCCCGAGCCGTTTCCCGCCTTCTTCGGTCGTCTCCCGCCATTTTAGGTCGTTTCCCGCCGTCTTCAGCCGTTTTCCCGCCATCGGAAGCAATCATCAGGACGCCGCGCGGGAAGAAGAGAGGCGTGGACGTCCAAACCGCGCGAGACCTGAAGCCCCGACGCTGCGCAAGGTCCTGGAAGGAGAGAGAGCGACGCTGACGTCACCAGGACGCGAGCAGCACCAGCGCAGCCGCAGCCTACGGAGGAAAAGCAACAAAAGGTATGCCACGGTTAACTAGGGGGGCAGAAGATACCAGGAATGGAGGGAGCTCCCACCGCTGCCGCAGTAATGCCATTTACAATGCCTTACATCCCTGGAGCGACCTGCCTGCCCCAATACTCAGGGGAGTCGCATACCCTAAGCGACTTTAAAGAGAAACTGTACAGCCTATTTAAAGTGTACCCCCTGACGGAGGGACAAAAAATGAGCATATTGGTAGGCCAGCTAACCGGCGCAGCCCAACGTGAAGTAAAGTCCTGGTCAGTCAGGGACAAGGAGACCGTGAAGGAGATCTTAGCCCGTCTGAAGGACACTTTTGATACCCGTATCTCAGCAGAGATCAAAATGAGATTTTATGGGTGCAAGCAGCGGGCCCAAGACAGTATAAGAGACTATGCCTTGAATTTGCAGGAGGCCCTGGGAGCCATTAAACAGGCAGACCCTGACAGTGTGCGGAATGCAGATGAACTGTTGACTGAGCAATTCATTGAGGGTCTGCTGTCCAACGCCCACTGAACCCAGTTACATGCAATGGCCTTGCAGAACCCTGGGTTAGACTTTGCAAAGTTCATAGACAGGGCCATCCGGGTGCTCCGAGAACTGGCACCGGGTAGCATTGTAACCCACCGGTGCCCTGCTATTACCTATCACCAGGAGGCGGCGCCCTTGTCTGCAGAGCCTGTGGGAGCTGGTGCGCAGGCTTTGGATAAAGACCCGGCTGCAGACCTGCACTATCAGGTCCAAGAACTGACCAAAAGCGTTGCGGCATTAACCAGGACTGTGCAGTCGTTACAGGTATCCTCTCCAGGAAGGATCAAGCTGGCCACCAGTCCGGAGGATGTCCCGTGGCGCCGACAGAGGAGGATCCCATCTTCCTGACGAAGACCCAGCGACAGATACAATGAGGATGGACAACCCATCTGCCGCCGCTGCAATCAACCCGGACATATGGCAAGGTACTGTTATTTAAACGGGCACAACCTGGGGCAGAGGGCCAATCCCCAGGCATAAGATCATCAGGCCCATCGAACTGGCGTGATAAATACGTAGGGGGATGTCCAGTCTTGCCTGTGGTACTGGATGGCATTCCTATGAGTGCCCTACTAGACACCGGGTCACAGGTAACTACCATCCCTTATGTGCTCTTTAAGCAGTACTGGAATGACTCGGACATAAACCGCTACCCAGATGACGACCTGAGTATCATTGCCAGCAATGGTCAGCCTGTGCGGCAGGTGGGATTCAAAGAGGTGACCATTAAAATCGGTAAGGTCGAACTGGCGGCACAAGGACTGATTATTTTGGACATTGATCGTCGTGAAAGTCACCCTAAAATAACCTTGGGTACTAACGTTATTGAGAATTGCCTTTCAGAAGTAATTGCCATTTTACAGCAGGTTGCCATGAACGCCAGCTCTGGCCAGCAGCGGGTCCTACAAAAGGAGATCCGGGCACTGATGAAACGGCAACAGGTAGAACTGTCGGGTGGTGAGATTGGTAGCGTTAGGATGAGTGACCCATTCACTATCGCCATGCCCCCAAAGAGTGAGATGATGATCTGGTGCCGGGCAGCTATTGGTCTGAGAGGTAGAGACTACCAAGCAATGGTAGAACCCGTCTACTCAGACAGTAGGCCCACCATTTTGACAGCACGGGGGGGTGGTCGATGTACGCCATCCGCATCATAAATATCGGGGAGAGAGAAGTATACCTGCCCCGGTATGCCACGCTAGCCAAATTGTTCACCATAACCCAAAATTCTGTAAAGGCCGTAGAACCCTTGCCTCCATCTCAACCAGAGGAAGGTAACGGCTCTAAGAAACAAATGGAGGACTGGTGTCAGCAGCTGCATTTGGGTACTGACTCCACTCCCTCACACCAAAAACAGGGAGTCTACCGGGTGGTTCAGGAGTACGAAAGAGTCTTTAGTAATCACCCGCTAGACTTTGGGAGAGTAAAGGGGGTAGAGCATCACATCCCCACAGGAGACCATCCACCCATAAAGGAAAGATACCGACCTGTACCCCCTGCACACTATCAGCATGCAAAGGGGATGTTGTGAGACATGAAGGAGGCTGGGGTAATCAGGGACAGCTGTAGCCCCTGGGCAGCTCCACTATTTCTAGTGAAAAAGAAGGACAACACAATGAGAATGTGCGTAGACTACAGAAAGGTCAACCGTATCACACACAAAGATGTGTACCCGTTACCTAGGATAGAAGAATCTTTAGCTGCATTAAAATCTACTAACTTCTTCTCCACTTTGGATCTTAGTAGCGGGTACTGGCAGGTTCCTGTAGCAGAGGCGGACAAGGAGAAGACTGCGTTCACCACCCCGATGGGTCTCAGCGAATTCAACTGTATGCCGTTCGGGCTCTGCAACAAACCAGGAACCTTCCAGCGGTTGATGGAATGCTGTCTGGGACACCGGAATTTCGAGACGGTCCTGTTATACCTGGACGATGTCATCGCTTATTCCAAAACGTATGAGGACCATCTGAAACACCTGGCAGAGGTGTTTGATGCCCTGGCAAGCTACGGCCTAAAGGTGAAACCCTCCAAGTGTCATCTTTTGAAACCAAAGGTACAGTACCTGGGACACGTGGTGAGTGCCGACGGAGTCGCTCCCAACCCCGATAAGATCACCATGATTAAGGACTGGCCAAGACCCTCCAACATAAAGGAAGTGCGGCAGTTCCTCGGGTTGGTAGGCTACTACCGAAGATTCATTCCCGGTTTCACCAAAATGGCAGCTCCTATACAGGACCTCCTGATAGGTCAATCCAGGAAGGCCAAAAACCAGAAGCCACCCTTCAGGTGGGAAAAGCTGGAAGAGGAGTCCTTCCGCCAGCTGAAGATGGCCCTCACGGGGGAAGAAATCCTGGCGTACCCTGACTACAGCCAGCCCTTTATCCTCCACACGGACGCGAGCAACATCGGGCTAGGAGCCGTACTGTCCCAGATCCAGGAGGGGAGAGAACGGGTAATCGCTTATGCCAGCCAAAAACTACGGCCCACAGAGAGAAACCCTGAGAATTATAGCTCATTCAAGCTAGAGTTCCTGGCAGTGTTGTGTGCAGTGACGGAACGCTTCAAGCATTACCTTGCCTCCTCCAAGTTCACCGTGTACACGGACAACAACCCATTGACACATCTGAACACTGCAAAACTTGGTGCCCTGGAGCAGAGATGGATGGCCCGCCTGTCCAACTATGAATTCACCATCAAATACCGGGCGGGACGCTCAAATGCCAACGCAGATGCCCTGTCCAGGATGCCGAACTTACCGGACGGAGGGGAAGATCCAGAGGAACTGGAAGAGATCGAACTCCCTGCGTTCCACCGTCATGGGATTACCCAGTATTCCCACCGTGTAAGGGACAGGCACTCTGCTACGTTCAATCCCTTACCCCACTACAGCTGGGCAGAGACTCAAGACAGTGACCCCGCAGTCAGTCTGGTGAAGGAAATGCTGACACAGGCTGATGCCCGCCTTGACCCAGACGCCCAGGAGGAGACCAAACAGCTGTGGAAGGAGAAGAGTAAACTGTTTCTCTACAAGGGGAAGCTGTGCCGGAGAACTGTCAACTCCCGGACACATGAGCTGACCTGGCAGGTAGTGGTCCCGAGACGGGACGCGGCTATGGTCCTGGAGGCATTCCACGACGGAGCAGGGCACTTCGGATGGAAGAAGCTGGAGTTCCTGCTGCGTGACCGGTTCTTCTGGGTAGACATGAGAGGGGCCATTGAGAGATGGTGCAGAGACTGCGGACCGTGCAACCTGAGGAGGAAGGACCGTGCCAGCCAGAAGACTCCCCTGCAGCCCATCATAACGAAGCAACCACTAGAACTGGTAGCCCTGGACCATGTGAAGTTGGCTCCGAGTAGGTCCGGGTACGTCTACGCCCTCACCATCGTAGACCACTACTCCTGGTTCCTGGTGGTGGTCCCTGTCAAGGACTTAACGGCTCAAACAGCAGCTAGAGCCTTCCAGCAGCACTTCTGCCATCCACACGTGTATCCGTAGCAAGTAGAGATGAGCGGTGTTCGACTAGAACTGTTCGCCAATCTCAAATTCGAGCTGTTTTGGGCGGTGTTCGAGTTGTTCGACGAACCCGAACGATTTGCAAAAAATTCGGCTGTTCGAGGTTATGTTCGATAACTGTTCATGCACCAAAAGCGTGTCCTGCATGTCTGGCGCTATTTAGAGAACCAATCATGCAGGGATTGTCTGCCACTCACTGTAATGCCACAGCCATGGTGGTTGTGGCATTACAGTGATTGCCCAAATCGATGGGAACAGTGCCAACAGTGAAACATGAAAAGCCGGCAATTCAGCAGCGGCATACACCGGTACCCGACAATTTAGAACGGAAAGAATAGAGCTTCACACATAGATTAGATAGATATAAACATGTCAGCCACATATATACGAAGTACAGTGAAAGTGCTGCTTACTGTACTTGTCATTTAGTGTAAAGGATTTATCAAAAAAAATAATAGTGTTTTCATGCACTGTCTCTTTAAAAAAGCCGGCCGGCAATTCAGCAGGGTACCCGACAATTTATAACAGACAGAATAGAGCTTCACACATAGATTAGATAGATAGAAACATGTCAGTCACATATATATGAAGTACAGTGACAGTGTTGATTACTGTACTTGTCATTTAGTGTAAAGGATTTATTAAAAAAAATAATAGTGTTTTCATGCACCGTCTCTTTAAAAAAGCCGGCCGGCAATTCAGCATCTGTACCCAACAATTTAGAATAGAAGGAATAGAGAATCACACATAGATTAGATAGATAGAAACATGTCAGTCACATATATATGAAGTACAGTGACAGTGTTGCTTACTGTACTTGTCATTTAGTGTAAAGGATTTATTAAAAAAAATAATAGTGTTTTCATGCACCGTCTCTTTAAGAAAGCCGGCCGGCAATTCAGCATCTGTACCCGACAATTTATAACAGACAGAATAGAGCTTCACACATAGATTAGATAGATAGAAACATGTCAGTCACATATATATGAAGTACAGTGATAGTGTTGGTTACTGTACTTGTCATTTAGTATTAAAATAAAGGATTTATTATTAAAAAAATTGGCGTGGGGTTCCCCTTAATTTTAGGCTCTAGCGGAGGTTAAGCAGACGGCTGGGGCAGATGTTTGAAGCCTGGGAAGGGGGTAATACCCACGGAGCTTCCCAGGCTACTAATATCAGCCCCCAGCTGAATACATAGCCTTTACTAGCTATTAAAATGGGGGACCCCCCAAAAGAAATGACGTGGGGTCCCCCCTAATTTAATAGCTAGCAAAGGCTAGGCAGACAGCTGGGGGCTGATATTAATAGCCCAGGAAGGGAGCCATGAATATTGGCCCCCTCCCAGGCTAGAAACACCAGCCGTCAGCTGCCCCAGAAATGGCGCATTCATAGGATGCGCCAATTCTGGCACTTAGCCTCGCTCTTCCACGCTGCCCTGGTGCGGTGGCAGGGGTAATAGGGTTGAGGTTGCTTTATTATTTTTCTTTTATTGCAGGAGATCGTTGGCTTCAGCTGGAATGGGCGTGACGGTAAGTATGGTTTAATTTAGAACAATAAAGGATTGTGTCTTTATTTCAATTAAAGGACTTTATTCTGGGTGTTTGTGTTTTTTTTAACTTTGACTATGGGGTTAGTAATGGGGGTGTCTTATAGATGCCTCTCCATTACTAACCTGGGCTTGATGTCAGCTGGCATTATAAGCTGACATCAACCCCAACCCTATTACCCCCTGCCACCGCACCAGGGCAGCGTGGAAGAGCGAGGCTAAGTGCCAGAATTGGTGCATCCTATGAATGCGCCATTTCTGGGGCGGCTGACGGCTGGTGTTTCTAGCCTGGGAGGGGGCCAATATTCATGGCTCCCTTCCTGGGCTATTAATATCAGCCCCCAGCTGTCTGCCTAGCCTTTGCTAGCTATTAAATTAGGGGGGACCCCACGTCATTTTTTTTGGGGGGTCCCCCATTTTAATAGCTAGTAAAGGCTATGTATTCAGCTGGGGGCTGATATTAGTAGCCTGGGAAGCTCCGTGGGTATTACCCCCTTCCCAGGCTTCAAACATCTGCCCCAGCCGTCTGCTTAACCTCCGCTAGAGCCTAAAATTAAGGGGAACCCCACGCCAATTTTTTTAATAATAAATCCTTTATTTTAATACTAAATGACAAGTACAGTAACCAACACTATCACTGTACTTCATATATATGTGACTGACATGTTTCTATCTATCTAATCTATGTGTGAAGCTCTATTCTGTCTGTTATAAATTGTCGGGTACAGATGCTGAATTGCCGGCCGGCTTTCTTAAAGAGACGGTGCATGAAAACACTATTATTTTTTTTAATAAATCCTTTACACTAAATGACAAGTACAGTAAGCAACACTGTCACTGTACTTCATATATATGTGACTGACATGTTTCTATCTATCTAATCTTTGTGTGATTCTCTATTCCTTCTATTCTAAATTGTTGGGTACAGATGCTGAATTGCCGGCCGGCTTTTTTAAAGAGACGGTGCATGAAAACACTATTATTTTTTTTAATAAATCCTTTACACTAAATGACAAGTACAGTAATCAACACTGTCACTGTACTTCATATATATGTGACTGACATGTTTCTATCTATCTAATCTATGTGTGAAGCTCTATTCTGTCTGTTATAAATTGTCGGGTACCCTGCTGAATTGCCGGCCGGCTTTTTTAAAGAGACAGTGCATGAAAACACTATTATTTTTTTTGATAAATCCTTTACGCTAAATGACAAGTACAGTAAGCAGCACTTTCACTGTACTTCGTATATATGTGGCTGACATGTTTATATCTATCTAATCTATGTGTGAAGCTCTTTTCTTTCGGTTCTAAATTGTCGGGTACCGGTGTATGCCGCTGCTGAATTGCCGGCTTTTCATGTTTCACTGTTGGCACTGTTCCCATCGATTTGGGCAATCACTGTAATGCCACAACCACCATGGCTGTGGCATTACAGTGAGTGGCAGACAATCCCTGCATGATTGGTGCTCTAAATAGCGCCAGACATGCAGGACACGCTTTTGGTGCACGAACAGTTATCGAACATAACCTCGAACAGCCGAATTTTTTGCAAATCGTTCGGGTTCGTCGAACAACTCGAACACCGCCCAAAACAGCTCGAATTTGAGATTGGCGAACAGTTCTAGTCGAACACCGCTCATCTCTACTGACCAGGCCCCTTATGCTAGCCAGTACTCCCGGGAGGGTCTGCCTTATCATCATCAGTAAAGATCCTGAACTGCACTGCAAAGACTCTGAGTCATTCCTGCTTCACCTGTGCACCATCACTCCCATCATCCACACTCACTGCCCTGAGGCTATACTCCTCCCGTGGGAGTTGTCCCATCCTCTGCTGCGCACACCACATCAGCCTCAGCGGTCTGCCTCACAGCAGCGGTACACCCTGACCGCAATCCACGTGTGGCGTAGTCGGACATTAAATCATAAAAACCCTATAAAAGACGGCCACTGGTCTGACCACCCTGAGCCACAGATCGGGTCACCGCCACGGAGACTACAACCCCCAGAGACCCGGCTCCGGGTAACCCACACACGTGCACACACGACCCAGGGGGCACGTCATGTGCAAAGCAGTCATCAAAGCAAAAGGTGGGTACTTTGAAGAACCTAGAATATAAGACATATTTTCAGTTGTTTCCACTTTTTTGTTAAGTATATAATTCCACATGTGTTAATTCATAGTTTTGATGCCTTCTGTGTGAATGTACAATTTTCAAAGTCATGAAAATACAGAAAAATCTTTAAATGAGAAGGTGTGTCCAAACATTTGGTCTGTACTGTATATGATGTAACCATTAACCATAAATTGAAACCCCATTAAACTATTTGATTTATATAATATTACATATTATAAGGCTTACAGTTAAAACTGGAATGGTCATTGTTGTTAGCATTTGAATTTTGAAGACAACCAGAGTAAAATCCACTCAGACTTTCTAAGTTATCCTGTCTTTGTTTGGACATTGGTGGACATAGAGAAGACAAGACATAGAAAAGACTAAAACAGATACCCCTTTTATTTGTTGGCTCATACCATCAGATTTACAATATTGTTTGGGTCAAGAGTGTCCATGTCTGACCAAGCTACAAAGAGAAGAGAGATATGGTAGAAATCTCCTGGTTTCACTCTACTTTGATGTAAACCATTTGGACCAGTCAACTACAGTATCATACATTGGCTTAGGCTCTTTAACAACAATGGCCATCAAAATTCAAACAAAAGAAAACCCTATTTTATAGCCTATCTTGAAGCCAAATACTTTTCATAAGGATTAATTTCTTATCAGTTGATTCTCAAATACCCTTTTATTCTTCTAGTTGTGTCCAAAGAAATCTAGACCAACTTTGCATTTGAAGAATGACTGATCAATTAAATTTTCACCTAGTCATTGGCAATAACCTGTTCTGTATTCACTTCTGTATGGGGTATAAAAACAATCCATAAAGTGGCATATTATTATATTAGTAGAAGGCAATATATAAATTATAAATGTGAGTGGTGTCAATCATTCTAAGAGCAATATGAATATGCAATGCATGGCAAAAATTGGAAAAACACCAACGCTACTCAATTTTAATATAAATATTTATTGAGTTGACATCAATGCAATTATTCATACTGTGGTGCATAGAGCACATCAGACTTTTACAGTGGAAACAAACCACATTTTGTAATACTATAATAACTTCAACCAGACTGATAAGCGGAACATGATGTGGATTACACAGAATGGGATATAGAAGAAGGGAAACCCTGATCTCCAATGTTTCTGGGCTCATTAAATCGTGGGATAGAGATAGCTGGTAAATCCAGAACACTCTGATCATTAACAGGAGATAAAATAAGAACAATCTATAGTATAGTGGGATTTAAGTTCAATATTATAAGGATGACCTTGATGAAAAAATAAAGTCCAACCCCACTTACAATAGGAAATAGGAAAACTTGTTAAACTGTAATTATTAGTAATTTTCTAATCTCCATGAATACCTGTATAGGTTCAGGAAGCTGAGTTGTATTTCTGAGTATGTAGAAAATGTGAAAGAATAATACATTTTTTTACTTTTTTTGCATCAAGGAGAGATGAACAGTGGAATTATTTTAAAAACTTGGAATACAATTTTAAAATACATATAAAAAAATATAAATATGACTGGGACTGTTTTTCTAAACTTTGAAAATCATATTGGAATTAATATGCCTTGCTATATTACCTACAATATATAGCATAATTTTCTTAATACAGATTCATACTTGCGAACATTCAGGACATTAAACCCAAAACACAGTAAAGGCCAGGAATACCCTTAACATGGCCACTTTTTTATGTAATTTTTCTTGACCACTCCTGTTCTGTGCTCTAGTTCATTGTACTATCCAAGTATAAACTGGACATTTAGCAGATATATAGGATGTATACATAAAATAGCCCAAATCCTTGTCCAAGGGATAATGCAAATTGAATTTAAGTCAATAAATTTGAAAAATTTGCGATACTCTTCACATGAACCACATAAAATGGCCAGTTTACACATTGCAGAGGATTGCATCAGTGGGCTTCTGCTTGCATTTGTCACATCACATGGTGTAGCACAGCCAATCAAAGGGAGTATCATAGCTTGTATAAATGCAGAAGCAACTATTTTGTAATGAATCTGGATAGTGAGAAGATGGCACATCTTAGCAATATAAATAAAACTCTGTATATACTGCACAGATAGTGTGTGTTGCCCATAAAAAAGACTACACACCTTTGATAAAACACCAGGTTTTTGTCATGTAAAAAATCATACCAAGAAGAATCATCTTAGAACTTTTTCTGCCTTTAATGTTACCCATAATCTGTACAAATCCACTGAGACAAAAACAGAAGTTATTTTCAGAGGGAAAATAAAAATAACATTACTAAAATAATGTGGTTGCATAAGTCTCTTATAATTGGGGATGTGGTTGTGTTCTGAATTAGCAAATCACATTTAAACTCATGTTGTTAAATAGTAGACAGTTGCCATCATTTAAAGTGATTTCGGTTAACCCATATAAAGTTTAGTTGTTCTAGGAGGATTTTCCTGATATTTTCTTAGTTGCATTTTACAGCAAAACCGATGGTCCGTAAACAGCTTACACAACAGAAAATGGATTTCATTGTTGAAAGTTTTCAGTCAGGAGAAGGGTATAAAAACATTTTCAAGGCACTAGATATATCATAGAAGACTGTGGAGACAGTCATCAAGAAGTGACTTAAATTTGGCATAACAGTGATATCTAAAGCTGAGCATCCCTCAAAAATCCCTCAAAAATTGATAAAAAGACAAAAAGAAAATTAATCCAGGATGCTGCCAAGAGGTTAGCAGCAACTTTAAAGGAGATGTAGGAATCTCTGGAAAGTATTTGTTGTGTACTACATATAATAACAATCTCCCGTATGCTTCATATGTCTGGTCTATGGAGAAGGGTGGCAAGGTGGAAGCATTTTCTTGCAAAAGAAAACATCCAAGCTGGGCTTTGTTTTGCCAAAACTTATGTCAAGTTTGCAAAAGGCATATAGAAATCCGTGTTATGGTCTAATGAGACCAAGGTAGAACTTTTTTTTCAAAAAGATATATTTGGCACAAGTCCAACGCTGTCCATCACCAAAACAACACCATACCCACAGTGAAGCATGTGAAGAAATGAGGCAGCATTATGCCTTGAGGCTGTTTTTAGGCAGTTGGATATAGGGCTTTAGTCAAGGTGGAGGGAAGTATAAACAGATCCAAATATCAGTGAATTTTGCAACAAATCTTTCAAGCCCCTGTTAAAAAGCTGAAGATGAAGAGGAATTTCACATTTCAGCACAATAGTGACCTTAAGCACACCTCCAAATCAAAAAAGTATGGCTTCACTAGAAGAGTATCAAAGTTTTGGAATGGCTCAGTCAGGGCCCATGCCTGAATCCAATTTGGAGAACTATTGCAAGGAAGAATGGACAAAGATTGCTAATTCTAGATGTCCCATGCTGATAGACTCCTACCCAAAAATAATTCAATAAAGTATTAGTTTTAGGGTGTGCATATGTATGTAACACATTATTTTAGTTCTTAATTTGTCTTTTCTACCCAAAAATATTTCAGTTTATTTTTCAATTGAATAGTATATTGGTTGACATGAAAGGAGGAAGAAGCTCTGAATTACTTCTTCTTGGTGTCAGGCTGTTGCTGGATTTGAAATGGGTCCAGAGCCTTGTGTGGTCTCCCATTCCAGTCCAGCCAGGGATGATGCTGCTCAGCATCATCATCAGCCTCAATGTCTACCTGGTCCACGAGATGCACAGATTGTCTTTTAGGTATTTGTGCCTAGCAATGTTAAGCATAGGTTGCGGAGAGAGACCGGGCTCTTGGAGTCTAAGTCCAGGATTTGCCGCACTGAGCATGCCCGTGACATGGCGGACCATGATTGGTGGTTTGGCAACCACCTGACCCAGTGACCTGGCACCGCCTGATCGGTCCACGGGTGGCGTCACCAATGGTGCAACGGTGGGCAGGACTTAGTTTTTAAAAGGCCCGTCCACAAACATGGCGATGCTCTCTGATCATAGAGCATGTGATGCTGTTGTGTGGACGACTGTGTTCCACGTAGTTTCCATAGGCAGGTTTAGTGGAAATAGGCAGGCTAGTGGAAATAGGCAGGTAGCTTCGTCTTGCAGTCTGGCTCTGCCAAAGTGGTCGCCTCCCGCCCACAAACATGGCGGTGCTCTCTGATCATAGAGCATGTGATGCTGTTGTGTGGACGACTGTGTTCCACGTAGTTTCCATAGGCAGGTTTAGTGGAAATAGGCAGGCTAGTGGAAATAGGCAGGTAGCTTCATCTTGCAGTCTGACTCTGCCAAAGTGGTCGCCTAACACCCCGAGCAGCCTGCAGACGTCCTATCCACAGCTATCGCCTGTCAGCCAGGTCTAGTAGTACCCTTCAGTCCTGTAGCACGCCGGAAGGAGGCACGTGTACCCGTCGGGCGTAGTCACACACGCATCCTTGCGCCGCCAGTGTAGTCCCTGTGCAGTAACAGGTCTACAGATAGTTTTTCACTCCACATCTCTCGTGCTGCTAAAGGAGATTGTGCGAATTGCTATACCCATTCCCGTGTGCAGTAACACGGAAGTGTTCGGCAGTAGTGTTGAGCCACCCCCGTAGTGTTCGAGTTCGGTTCGGTTCGTCGAACACCCGTGTGTTCGCCGAACTGTTCGTCGAACTGTTCGTCGAACACCTTCGAACACCGTTAAAACCAATGGCAGGCAAACAAAAACACATAGAAACACATAGAAAACACCTTCAAAGGTGTCCAAAAGCTGACAAACTGCTCAGAAGACATAACTAACACAAGGAAAAGTGACAAGTACATATAGTCATGCGAAAATAAAAGAGGTGGAGGAGTAAAAGGAGGGGGAGACACAGATATAGGCATGTCATGCCCTTCTAAAATCCAAAAAGTGAGAAGCCGACACGGCCAGTCCGCTCCTGCCCGTGCCACCTCCGTGTCGCCGGGTTTGTGCCAGAGCCGCGGTGAACCCTGACGGCCAGCCCCCCTCTCCCAATACTGGTGCCTGTCCGCTGGTGGGTCGAGCGAGCCCCCCTGTGGTGGAGGCAGCTCTAAGCTTTTTAATTTAAATTGTCTCTCTAATTTGAATGAATACACTTTAAATCCATTTACAAGGATCTATTGGAGGGCAAGTCTCATGCCAGCAGCCGCGGTAATTCCAGCTCCAGTAGCGTCCACTAAAGCTGCTGCAGTTAAAAAGCTTTTATAAGGATCGAGCTCGGCTGTCCACCGCAAGGCATCCTACTGCCAGTCCCAGCCCCTATGCCTTGGGGTGCCTCCTGATGCTCTTCACTAAGTATCCCATGGTCCCGAAGCATTTCCTTTGAAAAAATTAAGTGTCTAAACTACAGGTGGTGCAGCTTGCTTAACAGCCGGGATAATCCGCTCACTAGCAGACACTGCTACTAGGCACAAAGAATTTCCTGGGCTAGATGCAGTTAAAAATTTGTAATTAGATACTCTCGTTGGATGCTGAGAAAGCATTCCATAGAGTCTCCTGGCACGCCATATATGATTCTCTTAAAAAGCTTGGGGTAGGGGTCTAGGGGACCCTTTTATAGCCAAAATCACGGCCCTGTATCGCAATACGTCACCTAGGCTGAAGATAAATGGAACTGTAGCACCCTGAGGGCTCGGTTGCTACAGACGTATTGCACCTCACCCAGAGGTGTGATATCTCACTCTCAGGTAAGGATGGAGTGTGGATCAGGACCCGACACCTGCATGCATTACACCACATTGCCGTGGGGCAGGGCGACCAATATGCCCCTGAGATGGGCACGACAGTCCCTGTCCCTGGCTGGAGTGGGGGGAGGGAACACTGAGGAAGGGGAACCCTGTAGTGCAGGAGCAGGGAGGAAGCAGTTCCTGGGTGCATTGAGAAGGGAGTATAAAAGGTGGGCACCATCTTAGTTCAGTGCAGAGAAGTCTGAGCAGAAGTGGCAGGGAGCAGGGGCTCTGCATGAGCTCTGCTCCGGAGGCGGGCCTAGTAACAGAGGCCCAGGCCTGGAAGAGGGAGAAGGAAGGAAGAGGAGCGGAGAAGGCTCCAGGAACGAGGAATGAAGGGATCCCAGGGGTGCGGACGGGCGAGTCGCCACCGCACGCCCGAATCCACCTGCGTGGAGGGGTCAGGCCAAAGGGGGAGACCGGTCCCCGAACTAGTGGAGGCAGGAAACGACCCTCAGCTAGAAACCGGAGGCTCTGACATTTTATGTGGCGCAGCCCCTAGCTACACCCGCTAGGAAGGCACCACATAGGGTCAGGGAAACTGGCGCCAAGTTTACCAAGAGGAGGCCCGAGGCAGCCGGACAGAAGTGTTGGTAAGAAAGGCCAGACAAAGGACACACAAAGGGGGTCCTGTGAAGTGCTCCAAAGTTATCTGGGAGTTGTCTGAGCCCCTCACCTGGTGAGCACAGTACGACGTGGGCAGCCGTTACCTGCAGACGTGGTCTGGATAATAAGAACTGTGAGTAAAGGCCCTGAACTGCATCACTGACTCCGTGTCGTTACTGCTGCTGCCCTGCACCATCACCCACATCCTCCGCATACACTGACCTGAGGCTATACTCCTCCCGTGGGGAGTTATGCTACGCTCTGCTGCACCCACAACACCAGCCTCAGTGGTCTGCCCTGTAGCGGCGGTTCACTCTGACCGCAATCCACGGGTGGCGTAGTCGGACATTTAAACATGAAAACCACATAAATAGTTCCGCCACTGGTTTGACTGCCCTGAGCCACGGAACTGGGTCGCCGCCACGAAGACTACAACCACCAGCATCCACCAAAAAGGGTCCGGCTCCGGGTGTCCCAAGGCCCAGGGGGTGCGTCAGAACATTTTCATCACCTTTCACAATCACCAATGGGACAAGGCAGTGATGTCCTCTGTCCCCTCTCTTATACATCCTAGTGACGGAGCACATAACCCCAATATTAGGTGGATTGAGGTGGGAGGCACCGAGTACAAGTGCTCTCTATTTGCTGATGATGTCCTAGTATATATCACTCAATCACATATATCCATCCATGCTGTTATGGCTGAAATAGATGACTTTGTTACATGGTAAAATTTTAAAATCAATGCAGCGAAGTCTGAGGCCCTCGATGTCTCCCTCCCCAAATCCATATAGGATTCCATCCAGTCCAACTTTCCCTTTGCCTGGCCCTCACAGGGTATCAAATACTTAGGAATTCCTATTCCTAGAGACCTCTCCCATCTATGTTATCTTAATTTTGGGCCCTTTATTGAACAACTCCATACAGACCACGGTTGGCAAGTTAGAACTGTAAGATTCACTACGTGAACCACTGGTGTTTTGTGGAAAAGCACATGTACACTGCGTTCCAAATTATTATACAAAAAGTGTTTAGGAGTGATAAGGGAAGAATTTGTTTGTTTGTCAGTTAAACTCATTGATGGTGATGTGTGTCAGGGCTCTTTATATCACTGTAAGCAATTGCAGACACCTGTGCTAATTAGTTTGGCAGGTGTGTCCAATGAAAGGCAAGACTACTTAAGAAGGCTCTCTCACATTATTAAGCAGCCTACATTTTCTGCCAAAATGGGAAAGAAAAAGGATGTGTCGGCTGCTGAGAAGCAACAAATTGTGGAGTGTTTAGGTCAAGGCATGACTACAATCAACATTGTGCGATGATCAGGATGAAGTGTCTTGGCAATCAAGAAGTATGTAGCTGATTCACAGTACACACGTGTGCGTGCTGATAAGGGCAAATTGAGGACTCTTTCCTACAGGCAATTACATCAGGTTGAAAGAGCAGCGGCAAAAAAGCCTTGTCATAGCAGCAGACAAGTTTTTGAAGCTGCTTGTGCCTCCAACGTCCCCCGAACAACAAGATGCAGGGTCCTTCAGAGGTTTGCAGCTGTGCATGCGCCATCCTGTCGACCTCCTCTATCCACTTCACACAAGCAGAAACGGCTCCAGTGGGCCAAACATTACATGAAGACTGATTTCAAAACTGTTTTGTTCACGGATGAGTGCCGTGCAGCGCTCGATGGTCCAGATGGATGGAGTGGAGGATGGCTGGTTGATGGACACCCCACGCAAACACGGCTACAGCGCCAACAAGGAGGAGGTGGAGTAATGTTTTGGGCTGGAATCATGGGGAGAGAGATTGTCGGCCCCTTTAGGATCCCTGAAGGCGCTAAAGATGAACTCCATAATGTATGTGGATTTTCTCAAACAGCACTTCCTGCCATGGTTCAAGAAGAAGAACCGTGTATTTCACAGCAAGATCATTTTTCTGCATGATAATGCACCATCTCATGCTGCACATAAAACATCTGCATCTCTGGCTGATATGGGCATAAAAGGGGACAAACTTATGGTGTGACCCCCATGCTCCCCTGACCTCTACCCCATTCAGAACCTTTGGAGCATCATTAAAAGGAGTGTCTATGATGGCGGGAGGCAGTTCACATCTAAGCAACAGCTCTGGGAGGGTATTCTGTCCTCATGCAAAACAATTGAAGCAGAAACCATCCAAAACCTGACAAATTCAATGGACGAGAGAGTTCAGAAGCTCCTTTCGAACAAGGGGTCCTATGTGAAAATGTAACATCACCTAGAATAAAGTTTTGAGTTGAAAACTGTTTGATTTCAGTTTCTAACAACCTGCTAATGCTTATAATTTCAAAAATGACCATTTTTTTGGTCTTTATTAAAATGAAAAGGTTGATCGAAAAGTTTGGGGGATCTAAGAGTGTGGCAACCCAGTAGTCATGATTACTTCGAATTCTGACAATATGAGGGTCATGCTGCAGGTAGTGCAGCAAGAAGGCACTTATGTGCCTTGCGCATCTCGGAGCCCCAAAATTATTTTCCGGGCTAGATGCAGCTAAAAATTATTTTTAATTTTAAATCTGGTGAAGCTTTAGTATAGATGGCCTAATAGGATCAGTGCTGCACACTGCTACAAAGCCCAAATTATTTTCCATTCAAGATACAGATAAACATGATTAGTAATTTGAAAGCTTAAAACGGTTGGTAGGGTGATTTTAACCAATCATCAAGCTTTTACTCTCCCCAGGATGACACAGGGGTAGAAAAGTCGTTTCGGATCCATGATTTGTTCATCTTTATGAACGTGAGTCTGTCTACATTATCAGTGGAGAGCCGCGTGCGCTTATCTGTCAGCACACCACCAGCAGCGCTGAACACACGTTCAGACAGAACGCTGGCTGCGGGGCATGACAAGATCTCCAAGGCGTAAGTGGCTAGCTCCGGCCATTTATCCAGATTGGAAGCCCAAAAAGAGCAAGGGTCCAGTGACACAGTCGTGGCTTCAATGTTTACTTGGAGATACTCTTGTACCATCGTCTCTAGGCGTTGACTATGTGTCAGACTTCTTGTCTCCTGTGGCCTTGCAAAGGATGGGCTAAAAAAGTGGTGAAATGATTCCGCAAAATTGATGTTACCAGCAGATACTGTGGTTCTGTTACGGTTTGAGTGCTGAACACTTGACGGTCCCACGGTTGGCAAGTTGGAACTGTGAGATTCACTACGTGCACCACTGGTATTTTGTGGAAAAGCACATGTAAGATTCTGCAACAGTCTCTGCTGATACTCCTGCATGCGTGCATCCCTTTCTATGGCAGGAATAATTTCTGCAAATTTACTTTTGTACCGGGGATCTAACAGTGTGGCAACCCAGTAGTCAGGATTATTTCTAATTCTCACAATTCGAGGGTCATGTTGCAGGTAGTGCAGCAAGAAGGCACTCATGTGTGTTGCGCATCCAGGAGCACCAAGTCCCTGTTGTGTTGGTGGCGAGGTAACAATCATGCTTCCTTCCTCTGTCCTCTCCCCCCAACCTCGCACAACAGAAATGTGATCAAGGTCTCCCTCATCTGATGAGTCTTCCATCAGTTCGTCCTCCACTTCTTCCTGGGCTCCTGCACCTTCCTCACTAGTTTGGCTGCTACCATGCGCCCTGGTAAAACCATCTCCCCCACCCTCACATGCCTGCCGCCTTGGTGCTGCCGACCGTCTGGACCTTGCAGATGTTAGCCCTTCCGCATACAACTCCTCCTCCTCTACTTCCTCCACCACCTCTTGTGCCACCACCTGACTCCGAATTCTGTTTAACATGTGCTCCAGCATGTAAATCACCGGAATAGTCATGCTGATAATGGCATCGTCAGCACTAAACATCTTCGTCGCCATTTCAAAACTGTGCAGAAGGGTGCATAGGTCCCTGATCTGAGACCACTCCTCCAGCGTGTTTTGCCCCACCTCTGAATCTCGTTGGCCCAGGCTATACGTCAGAACGTATTGCACCAGGGCTTGTCGGTGCTGCCACAGTCGCTGCAACATGTGCAGAGTTGAATTCCACCGGGTAGGCACATCGCATTTTAGCCGGTGAAGTGGCAGGCCCAACGACTTCTGTAGAGATGTAAGTCGCTGAGCTGCGGGATGCGAACGGCGGAAGTGAGCACACAGCGACCGTGCCCTCTGCAGAAGGCCATCTAGTCTGGGATAGTGGGCTAAAAATTGCTGGACAACCAGGTTCAACACGTGAGCCATACAAGGCACGTGTGTGACATTGCCCCGGCGAAGGGCCGCACCCAGGTTTGCAGCATTGTCGCACACGGCCTTCCCTGGTTTCAGGTCCAGTGGAGACAACCATTCATGAAATTGGTTCTCCAGAGCTGACCACAACTCCTCAGCTATGTGACTCACATTTCCCAGACATTTCAATGTAAAAACCGCCTGATGACGTTGAGCCCTACTGCCAGCATAGTAAGGAGGTGTGCAGGATCCCTTCTGCGCAGTTAGAAAGCTTGTGGCATGACCAGACAGGCTTTGGGTGCAGGTGGAAGACCAAGAGGAGGTTGAGGAGGCAGAAGCAGTGGAGGAACTTTGACATAAAGAGGATTGACGCACAACTCGTGGGGACGGCAAGACTTGGACAGCAGCCCCTTGTCCTGCTGTCACCATAGTTACCCAGTGCCCAGTCAGCGACATGTAACGCCCCTGTCCATGCCTACTCGTCCAAGTGTCTGTGGTGAAATGCACCCTGTCACACACAGAGTTTCTCAAAGAAGCGGTGATGTTGTGTGCGACATGCTGGTGGAGCGCAGGCACACCTTTCTTTGAGAAGTAGTGCCGACTGGGCATCTGGTACTGGGGCACTGCGACGGACATAAGGTCTCGAAAATCCTCTGTGTCCACCAGGCGGAAAGGCAGCATTTCTGTAGCCAAGAGCTTGCAGATGGTGAAATTCAACCTCTTAGCTTTCTCATGGCTAGGAGGAAATGGTCTTTTACTTGTCCACATCTGAGGGACCGAGGGCTGGCTATTGTGCTTAGACGGGGTTGATAAGGGTGTCCCCGGCAAACTGCCGGTCTGTGAGGAAGATGCAGGCGGACATGTTAGGTTGCCTTGATCCAAAGGTGGTGCTATCGATGTCGGACAGCGCTCAACACCAGCTGGTGTTACCACCTCCAAAGAAAATGATGACCTGCCAATCACGCTGGCTGTTGCGGGTAAAGAGGTGGCAGGTCTGCGCCCCAAAACAGGTGTGACTGCTGTCCCCCCAGTCACAGAGGATGAAGAGGCCGCGGATGCACAAGATATGGCAGACGGTTGTTGGCCCGGCCGGCTAGACCGCATTGTAGCACACTGAGCTTCCCACTGCAACTTATGCTTCATGTCCATGTGCCGGTTCATGCATGAAGTACTCAAACTATGTATTTTTTGGCCTCTACTTAGCTTTTGCTGACAAATGTTACAGATAACACGAGTTGGGTCATCTTTATCGATCTGAAAAAATGCCCAGGCTATGCAAGGCTTAGCACCCATGCGACCTGAAGAGCCACCACGACTTGTGGTGAGAGGCAGAGTTGTGTTTGAGGATGCAGTTGTTGACGTGCTTCCAGTACTACGTCTCTGTCCAGGAAGGCGCAACCTGACCTCGTCGTCACTAGCATCTTCCTCCACCTCCTCTGCTGACTTCATCTCTTGGCTGACTGTGGGTTGACAGTAAGTGGGATCTCCGACCTCATCATCATCACCCTGTGTGTTATCACACCCGTCGTCCTCAGAGCCAACCTGTTCCTGCCCTGACAAAAAACTAAAGTTGTCGCTCCAATCAGGTATTTGAGTCTTATCATCGTCTTCCTCATTGTCTCCACCAACAGGAGTTACAGTTTGGGAATGAGGGTCTACATTATGGTCAGAACCTTCTGCGTCTGGTCCTGGATCCGACTCATAAAGATTCTGGGCATCAGTGCAGATCATTTCCTCGTCTGGATTCACAGAAGCGCTGGAGTCGACCTCTGATTCCCAGGCTATAGTATGAGTAAACAGCTCTGCAGACTCAACCATCTGTTCTACCTCATACTCAGACGGGCAGCTGGAGATTTGGGAGCTGTGAGGAAGCAAGTGCGATTTGGGTGACACCTTTGAGGACTGGAGTATTTGTGATGTTGAAGTTGATGTGGAGGAGAGCCCACTTAAAGGAGCACTTCATATCCGTTGAAGCACCTGCTGTTTTTGTGCCTCATCTGGAATTTGTAGCGATTGGCGTGGCCGTAAGAAAGGGATCTTATCACATTGTCCGCTAAAAGAAGTAGACATTTTAGTTTGGCTGGAAGATGGTCTTTCTTCTGCAGATGTTACTGTTGCTTTAACACCTACCCCACGGACACAACCTTTTTTCCCCTTCCCAACACGCCTATTCCCCTTTCCACCAGCAGCAGGCCTTTTTCCACTCATTTTGGTGGTTAACTAATTCACAACTCTGGAGTTGTTTGCACAAAAAAACAATGGATGGTAACCGAGCAGAGCTGAGTGGCCAAACTGTGGTATTAGGCCAAAACTATTGGCTGGGTTAGATGCAGAAAAAAATTATTTTGAATTTGCAACCTGATGGAGGTCAGTATAGATGGACTAATACAAATAGTCCCACACACTGCTAGAAGCCCAAATATTTTTTCAGAGGTACTGTAGATGCAGATAAAAATTATTTTTAATTTGCAACCTGATGGAGGTCAGTATAGATGGACTAATAGACCAAGTCCCACACACTGCTAGAAGCCCAAATATTTTTTCAGAGCTAGATGCAGAGAAAAATTATTTTTAATTTGCAACCTGATGGAGGTCAGTATAGATGGACTAATAGACCAAGTCCCACACACCGCTAGAAGCCCAACTATTTTTTCAGAGCTAGATGCAGAAAAAAATTATATTCAATTTGCAACCTGCTGGAGGTCAGTATAGAAGGACTAATAGAACAAGTCCCACACACTGCTAGAAGCCCAAATATTTTTTCAGAGCTAAATGAAGAAAAAAATTATTTTTAATTTGCAACCTGATGGAGGTCAGTATAGATGGACTAATAGACCAAGTCCCACACACAGCTAGAAGCCCAAATATTTTTTCAGAGCTAGATGCAGAAAAAAATTATTTTTAATTTGCAACCTGATGGAGGTCAGTATAGATGGACTAATAGACCAAGTCCCACACACTGCTAGAAGCCCAAATATTTTTTCAGAGCTAGATGCAGAAAAAAAATATTTTTAATTTGCAACCTGATGGAGGTCAGTATAGATGGACTAATAGACGAAGTCCCACACACCGCTAGAAGCCCAACTATTTTTTCAGAGCTAGATGCAGAAAAAAATTATATTCAATTTGCAACCTGCTGGAGGTCAGTATAGAAGGACTAATAGAACAAGTCCCACACACTGCTAGAAGCCCAAATATTTTTTCAGAGCTAAATGAAGAAAAAAATTATTTTTAATTTGCAACCTGATGGAGGTCAGTATAGATGGACTAATAGACCAAGTCCCACACACTGCTAGAAGCCCAAATATTTTTTCAGAGCTAGATGCAGAAAAAAATTATTTTTAATTTGCAACCTGATGGAGGTCAGTATAGATGGACTAATAGACCAAGTCCCACACACTGCTAGAAGCCCAAATATTTTTTCAGAGCTAGATGCAGAAAAAAATTATTTTTAATTTGCAACCTGATGGAGGTCAGTATAGATGGACTAATAGACCAAGTCCCACACACTGCTAGAAGCCCAAATATTTTTTCAGAGCTAGATGCAGAAAAAAATTATTTTTAATTTGCAACCTGATGGAGGTCAGTATAGATGGACTAATAGACCAAGTCCCACACACCGCTAGAAGCCCAACTATTTTTTCAGAGCTAGATGCAGAAAATAATTATATTCAATTTGCAACCTGCTGGAGGTCAGTATAGAAGGACTAATAGAACAAGTCCCACACACTGCTAGAAGCCCAAATATTTTTTCAGAGCTAAATGAAGAAAAAAAATATTTTTAATTTGCAACCTGATGGAGGTCAGTATAGATGGACTAATAGACCAAGTCCCACACACTGCTAGAAGCCCAAATATTTTTTCAGAGCTAGATGCAGAAAAAAATTATATTCAGTTTGCAACCTGATGGAGGTCAGTATAGATGGACTAATAGAATGATGCTATGCCCAAAAGATTTTACTTGACTAGGTGCAGTAAAAAAATTGGTATTCTATACACAGGTGTTATATCTTGCAACACAGATAGGCTACTCCACTGACTAACACACTCTGCAATAGGCCAAAAAGGATTAGCTTTGCTAGATTCAGCCAAATGCTGTGAAAAAAACTTGCACAGCACTGGCACAGACCTGCCTGGCAAAAACTGATAGGAACTCATGTAACCTAGTCCTGAAAAGGACTCCAATTACAATTAGCCATTACTCCCACAACCTATCTATTTAAGAGCACAGGCCTCCCTGATAAAAGTCGTAGGAAATGCTGTAACCTAGTCCTTAAAAGGACTGCAATCACAACTATTCCCTACTCCCAAGCTATCTGTATATTTGTGCGAAAATTGGCTTGAAATTAACAAGGTATAGCGCACATGTAGCACCCTGAGGATTCGGCTGCTACAGGGGTATTGCACCTCAACCCAGAGGTGTGATATTCCACTCCCGGGTAAGGATGGAGTGTGGAACTGAGCTCAGTTAGCTGCATGCACTACACACATCCCATTTCCGGGGAACAGACCGATGGTACTCCCACTAGAGAAATGTGCAGGTACAACAGAGTCTGTTCCTGGCTGGAGTGGGAGGGGGGTGGAACATCCCAGTAGTGTAGGGGCAGATAGGGGGAGCAGTCTGGGTAGTGCTAGGAACTCATTGGGTGCTGGTCACCTGAGCTCACACATAGAGGGAGTATATAAGGTGGGAACCATCTTAGATCAGGGTCAGTCTGTCAGTCTTTTGTCAGAGCAGAGCAGAGGAAGAGAGCAGAGGAGAAGAGCAGCTCCAAGGCCCAGAGAGAGAGAGGAGAGAGAAAGACCCAGAGGGGGAGAAAGAAGGAACTCCAAGAGCCCAAATTAGACCAGAGGGTGAAGAGTTGGCAACAGGGTACCGGATCCCAAGCTGGCAGAGGCTACAGCACACCTTAGCCAGGAACCGGAGGTCGTGGGCAGGATCGATCTGCCACGATCACCCACTAAATCCACCGGAAGGCAGACCAGGAATAGGGTCAGGGAACCCCGAGACAAGGGTTTACCACCAAGAGGCCCGAGGGAGCCGGACATAGGTGGATCCCTGGTGGGGAAGGCCAGAGAAGAGGACAGGACAGAAAGGGAGCTCAGGACCATGCTCCAGAATCACCTGGGGGTTGGCCGAGTCCAGGACCTGGTTGACGCAGCACGGCTCGGGTGGTCACTTAAGGCCGGAGTGACCAGAACAACTGCAGTAAGTAAACAAACCCTGAACTGCACAGCCCGACTCTGCGTCTCATTTCCATCCCCGCTGCACCACCACAACCCCCATCCTCTGCAACTGACCCCCTGAGGCTATACCCCTCCCGTTGGGGGTTATACTACCTAAGCTGCACTCACATCATCAGCCTCAGTGGACCCTGCTGCAGCGGCGGCCGTATTGACCGCAAATCAACGGGTGGCGTAGTCGACACAAAAGAACATCTAGAAACATCATAAGGACTGCCACACACTGAGCTTGACACCCTGGGCACGGACCGGGTCACAGCCACTCGGAGACTACAACCCCCATCTGATCCGGCTCCGGGTATCCCTAACAGCACTGGCCCAGGGGGCGCGTCAACTTTGGCGTAGTCGGCAGGATCACATGCCAGCAACAACCGGGTACTGCGTGCCTGAAGAAAAGTTCATCGTTACCTTAAAAAGAAGTCTCCTGCCGGTTCCGGAGGGTCCCCGCCATCGGGCCCCATCACAGGTCGTTTCCCGCCGGTTGTCCGCCATTTGCAGCTTTTTCCCGCCATCCATGGAGTTTCCCGCCACTGGGAGACGATTCCCGCCATTTCCGAAGATTTCCCGCCTTGGAAGAGCGGACGCCATTATGGGCGTGCCAGAGGGTGGCAAAAGGCCACCTCCCATCGTGGGCCAGGTCGAAGAATGGCGCCAAAAGCGGAAACCGCGCCCACCAACAGAGACTGTGATGCTGGAAGTGTCCATCAGCGTGAGAGAACTGCCCCTGGAACTGAAGTTGCCCCGGGACCACCCTCGATGTGGGCGGAGACAGAAGAAGAGAACAAAGATGGGTGTCGCCTGGAGGAGTCTGGAGAGAGCGCACCCGGAGACAAGACGTCTGGAGGGAGAGTCAGGCAGCACTGACCCAGTGGTCAGGAGCCTGTTGCAGGTCGCCACTCCAGAAGGCCTGCTGGAGATCCTAGCACAGCTCCCCCGAGACCGGGAGTGTGCACAGACTGCGCTGGAGGGCCTCGCACAGAGGTTGGCCCGGGTGCAACGAGAGACGTTGGCGGAGTGGAGCCGAGAGATGGCCCAGCAGACCGAGACTCGTCAGCGGAGCACGCCACCCGAGACGAGGAGACAGACCGCCTCTGAGGATGGCGCAGGAGGACTGAAGGCCGGAGACGGCGCCGAGAAGGGAGCCGAACGAATGGAGGCAGGTAAAGGGGACGTCACTACCCCGAGCCGGGAAACCGCGTGCCTGCCCCAGCTCCCCGTCGCAGAGCCCGAAGTACCCCCTGCCGTGCCCGTCGCTGCAACGTCACCGCCGCAGACTAGGCCTCAAACGGAAGCCGCGACCCCTGTGACGTCACACGCCTCGACCTCGAGCGTGGCCAAGCAGGAAATACCACCGGCCTGGTCGCAAGGCCTAGTACCCCCGGGCGCCGCAATACCAACAGCGCCCCCTACCTCCGCGGAGCCACCGGCCTGGCCGCAGGGCCGAGTAACCACGGGCGCCGCCGTTCTTACGGTGCCCTTTTCCTTTAGGGTGCCCCAAGCCTGGTCGCAAGGCCTGGTTAACCCGGGCGCCGCTACCATCAACGCGCCCTCAACATCTAGAGTGCCGCACCTGGGTGAAAATCTATTTGCCCAGCATACGTGACCGGACGGGTCTGAAACTGAAACCAACCAACAAGAAGGAGCAGGAGGACGCCGTCATTGAAGTACGGTAGAGAGAGACTGTATAAAGTTGCCCGTCGGGGTACCAAGAACTGTTACTAGTTAAAATATAGTCCCCGTTGGGACCAGCAGATTGAACTGTTAACCCCGTGTGTCCCTATTCCCACTGACCGAGGACTGAGAGCGGTCATTCCTCCCTAATACCTGGCCGAGGACTGAGAGCGGCCATATCCCCTTGTATATAGTTGCGCTTCCTAAAGCGCCCCCTACCGGTTTTATAGGAAACCGTGTTTCTTCAAGAGACTGTCGCACTTTACCCGGTCACAAGTTGCACCGTGACCGGAGGAACCAGAAGACAAGAATGTTTATATGAAAAGTTTATTGCTGCTGATGATGTATATGATGTTTTATATGTTTTATATGTTTATGTTTATGAAAAAAATTGTATGTTTTGGATGTTTATATCTTGCAGCCCGAGGACGTGCTGTGATTTACCAGGGGGGAATGTAGCACCCTGAGGATTCGGCTGCTACAGGGGTATTGCACCTCAACCCAGAGGTGTGATATTCCACTCCCGGGTAAGGATGGAGTGTGGAACTGAGCTCAGTTAGCTGCATGCACTACACACATCCCATTTCCGGGGAACAGACCGATGGTACTCCCACTAGAGAAATGTGCAGGTACAACAGAGTCTGTTCCTGGCTGGAGTGGGAGGGGGGTGGAACATCCCAGTAGTGTAGGGGCAGATAGGGGGAGCAGTCTGGGTAGTGCTAGGAGCTCATTGGGTGCTGGTCACCTGAGCTCACACATAGAGGGAGTATATAAGGTGGGAACCATCTTAGATCAGGGTCAGTCTGTCAGTCTTTTGTCAGAGCAGAGCAGAGGAAGAGAGCAGAGGAGAAGAGCAGCTCCAAGGCCCAGAGAGAGAGAAGAGAGAGAAAGACCCAGAGGGGGAGAAAGAAGGAACTCCAAGAGCCCAAATTAGACCAGAGGGTGAAGAGTTGGCAACAGGGTACCGGATCCCAAGCTGGCAGAGGCTACAGCACACCTTAGCCAGGAACCGGAGGTCGTGGGCAGGATCGATCTGCCACGATCACCCACTAAATCCACCGGAAGGCAGACCAGGAATAGGGTCAGGGAACCCCGAGACAAGGGTTTACCACCAAGAGGCCCGAGGGAGCCGGACATAGGTGGATCCCTGGTGGGGAAGGCCAGAGAAGAGGACAGGACAGAAAGGGAGCTCAGGACCACGCTCCAGAATCACCTGGGGGTTGGCCGAGTCCAGGACCTGGTGGACGCAGCACGGCTCGGGTGCTCACTTAAGGCCGGAGTGACCAGAACAACTGCAGTAAGTAAACAAACCCTGAACTGCACAGCCCGACTCTGAGTCTCATTTCCATCCCCGCTGCACCACCACAACCCCCATCCTCTGCAACTGACCCCCTGAGGCTATACCCCTCCCGTTGGGGGTTATACTACCTGAGCTGCACATATACCACCAGCCTCAGCGGACCCTGCTGCAGCGGCGGCCGTATTGACCGCAATTCAACGGGTGGCGTAGTCGACACAAAAGAACATCTAGAAACATCTGTAGGACTGCCACACACTGAGCTTGACACCCTGGGCACGGACCGGGTCACAGCCACTCGGAGACTACAACCCCCATCTGATCCGGCTCCGGGTATCCCTAACAGCACTGGCCCAGGGGGCGTGTCAACTTTGGCGTAGTCGGCAGGATAGAACATCTAGAAACATCTGTAGGACTGCCACACACTGAGCTTGACACCCTGGGCACGGACCGGGTCACAGCCACTCGGAGACTACAATCCCCATCTGATCCGGCTCCGGGTATCCCTAACAGCACTGGCCCAGGGGGCGCGTCAACTTTGGCGTAGTCGGCAGGATCACGTGCCCGCAACAACCGGGTACTGCGTGCCTGAAGAAAAGTTCATCGTTACCTTAAAAAGAAGTCTCCTGCCGGTTCCGGAGGGTCCCCGCCATCGGGCCCCATCACAGGTCGTTTCCCGCCGGTTGTCCGCCATTTGCAGCTTTTTCCCGCCATCCATGGAGTTTACCGCCACTGGGAGACGATTCCCGCCATTTCCGAAGATTTCCCGCCTTGGAAGAGCGGACGCCATTATGGGCGTGCCAGAGGGTGGCAAAAGGCCACCTCCCATCGTGGGCCAGGTCGAAGAATGGCGCCAAAAGTGGAAACCGCGCCCACCAACAGAGACTGTGATGCTGGAAGTGTCCATCAGCGTGAGAGAACTGCCCCTGGAACTGAAGTTGCCCCGGGACCACCCTCGATGTGGGCGGAGACAGAAGAAGAGAACAAAGATGGGTGTCGCCTGGAGGAGTCTGGAGAGAGCGCACCCGGAGACAAGACGTCTGGAGGGAGAGTTAGGCAGCACCGACCCAGTGGTCAGGAGCCTGTTGCAGGTCGCCACTCCAGAAGGCCTGCTGGAGATCCTAGCACAGCTCCCCCGAGACCGGGAGTGTGCACAGACTGCGCTGGAGGGCCTCGCACAGAGGTTGGCCCGGGTGCAACGAGAGACGTTGGCGGAGTGGAGCCGAGAGATGGCCCAGCAGACCGAGACTCGTCAGCGGAGCACGCCACCCGAGACGAGGAGACAGACCGCCTCTGAGGATGGCGCAGGAGGACTGAAGGCCGGAGACGGCGCCGAGAAGGGAGCCGAACGAATGGAGGCAGGTAAAGGGGACGTCACTACCCCGAGCCGGGAAACCGCGTGCCTGCCCCAGCTCCCCGTCGCAGAGCCCGAAGTACCCCCTGCCGTGCCCGTCGCTGCAACGTCACCGCCGCAGACTAGGCCTCAAACGGAAGCCGCGACCCCTGTGACGTCACACGCCTCGACCTCGAGCGTGGCCAAGCAGGAAATACCACCGGCCTGGTCGCAAGGCCTAGTACCCCCGGGCGCCGCAATACCAACAGCGCCCCCTACCTCCGCGGAGCCACCGGCCTGGCCGCAGGGCCGAGTAACCACGGGCGCCGCCGTTCTTACGGTGCCCTTTTCCTTTAGGGTGCCCCAAGCCTGGTCGCAAGGCCTGGTTAACCCGGGCGCCGCTACCATCAACGCGCCCTCAACATCTAGAGTGCCGCACCTGGGTGAAAATCTATTTGCCCAGCATACGTGCCCGGACGGGTCTGAAACTGAAACCAACCAACAAGAAGGAGCAGGAGGACGCCGTCGTTGAAGTACGGTAGAGAGAGACTGTATAAAGTTGCCCGTCGGGGTACCAAGAACTGTTACTAGTTAAAATATAGTCCCCGTTGGGACCAGCAGATTGAACTGTTAACCCCGTGTGTCCCTATTCCCACTGACCGAGGACTGAGAGCGGTCATTCCTCCCTAATACCTGGCCGAGGACTGAGAGCGGCCATATCCCCTTGTATATAGTTGCGCTTCCTAAAGCGCCCCCTACCGGTTTTATAGGAAACCGTGTTTCTTCAAGAGACTGTCGCACTTTACCCGGTCACAAGTTGCACCGTGACCGGAGGAACCAGAAGACAAGAATGTTTATATGAAAAGTTTATTGCTGCTGATGATGTATATGATGTTTTATATGTTTTATATGTTTATGTTTATGAAAAAAATTGTATGTTTTGGATGTTTATATCTTGCAGCCCGAGGACGTGCTGTGATTTACCAGGGGGGAATGTAGCACCCTGAGGATTCGGCTGCTACAGGGGTATTGCACCTCAACCCAGAGGTGTGATATTCCACTCCCGGGTAAGGATGGAGTGTGGAACTGAGCTCAGTTAGCTGCATGCACTACACACATCCCATTTCCGGGGAACAGACCGATGGTACTCCCACTAGAGAAATGTGCAGGTACAACAGAGTCTGTTCCTGGCTGGAGTGGGAGGGGGGTGGAACATCCCAGTAGTGTAGGGGCAGATAGGGGGAGCAGTCTGGGTAGTGCTAGGAGCTCATTGGGTGCTGGTCACCTGAGCTCACACATAGAGGGAGTATATAAGGTGGGAACCATCTTAGATCAGGGTCAGTCTGTCAGTCTTTTGTCAGAGCAGAGCAGAGGAAGAGAGCAGAGGAGAAGAGCAGCTCCAAGGCCCAGAGAGAGAGAGGAGAGAGAAAGACCCAGAGGGGGAGAAAGAAGGAACTCCAAGAGCCCAAATTAGACCAGAGGGTGAAGAGTTGGCAACAGGGTACCGGATCCCAAGCTGGCAGAGGCTACAGCACACCTTAGCCAGGAACCGGAGGTCGTGGGCAGGATCGATCTGCCACGATCACCCACTAAATCCACCGGAAGGCAGACCAGGAATAGGGTCAGGGAACCCCGAGACAAGGGTTTACCACCAAGAGGCCCGAGGGAGCCGGACATAGGTGGATCCCTGGTGGGGAAGGCCAGAGAAGAGGACAGGACAGAAAGGGAGCTCAGGACCACGCTCCAGAATCACCTGGGGGTTGGCCGAGTCCAGGACCTGGTGGACGCAGCACGGCTCGGGTGGTCACTTAAGGCCGGAGTGACCAGAACAACTGCAGTAAGTAAACAAACCCTGAACTGCACAGCCCGACTCTGCGTCTCATTTCCATCCCCGCTGCACCACCACAACCCCCATCCTCTGCAACTGACCCCCTGAGGCTATACCCCTCCCGTTGGGGGTTATACTACCTAAGCTGCACTCACATCATCAGCCTCAGTGGACCCTGCTGCAGCGGCGGCCGTATTGACCGCAAATCAACGGGTGGCGTAGTCGACACAAAAGAACATCTAGAAACATCATAAGGACTGCCACACACTGAGCTTGACACCCTGGGCACGGACCGGGTCACAGCCACTCGGAGACTACAACCCCCATCTGATCCGGCTCCGGGTATCCCTAACAGCACTGGCCCAGGGGGCGCGTCACACACAGCAACAGCGGTGCCGTCTAACACGCAGCTGCAGCAGTGAGAAAATGGTGGCGACGGGGAAAATGACTTGGTCTTATAGGGCAAGGACATGTGACATACACTGCCAATGACACATGCCCTTGCTTGTGTGAAAAAAAGCACTTCGCTCCGTGTGTGCGCTGCTGATAGGCTGACAGATTGCACCTCCCCACTGCAAATGCGGGAAAGAGAAAAAAAAATGGAGATCTTCATTGTTCCTGCAGAGATCCATCCCCTGCCCCTCCCCCCACCCCGCTGTACACTCAAACTGCGTATTAACATTAATTTTCATCATTACTGAGAAAAAATCCAGTTATGATTTTGGTGCACGAACAGTTATCGAACATAACCTCGAACAGCCGAATTTTTCTCAAATTGTTCGTGTTCGCCGAACGGCTCGAACACCGCCCAAAACAGCTCGAATTTGAGATTGGCGAACAGTTCGAGTAGAACATCGCTCATCTCTATTCGGCAGCAGTCCACCAGGCTGCATCGCGGACCCCGGGGTCGGTTGCGTTCCATTATAATAAAGTTGTTTGCAACCGCCCTCCTAACAGTATCAGAGAGCCAGGGTCTTGCCGAACATGGCCGACAACCAGCAACTGCTGCAATATATACAGCGAATTGAGGCCAGACTTAAGTCTCTTGAACAAGCTGTCCCGGTCGCTGATATCACTGCAGTAGCTGCCCAGGCGGCTTCTCTAGCAGCCAATATTATTAACTCGGCTGCGGCAAATAATGCGACCAATGCAAGTGCTCCATTACCCCATTTTGCTCTCCCGGAAAAATTTTCTGGGGACAGTAAATGTTGCAGGGGTTTTATTAATTTATGCTCCATTCACTTGGAGATGATTGAGGCACGGTTCCCCTCCGAAAGAGCCAAAGTGGGTTATGTCATCTCATTACTCTCCCACATAGCTCTGGAGTGGGCTACTCCTCTATGGGAGCGGAATGATCCGGTTGTAGCAAATGCGGATCTTTTCCTTAAGACTCTAAAAAGTATATTCCTTGGTCCTCAGGTCACGCATGATACGGCCCTTAAGCTTCTTGCGTTGATCCAGGGTTCGGCCACCGCCAGCCACTATGGCATCCAGCTTAGAACCCTAGCGGCTGAACTGGATTGGTCTGAGCGGTCGCTTATCCCGGTGTTCTGGAAGGGTCTGGCTGGTCATGTTAAAAATGCTCTATCTACCAGAGAGATTCCAACCTCCCTGGAGGAGTTAATATCTCTCGCAAACCGAATTGATTTGCGTCATGCAGAGCACAGGTTAGAGCTGGAGGTCGCCAAACCTCAGTATCGATTGGCATCATCCTTCTCTAGACCCTTTTCCGAACTCGCGACTCCCGACCCGGAGCCTGAGGCTATGGATATATCCCGGACTGACTCTATTCCCTCTCATCCCCGACCTGCACATCTCTTGGAGTACCCCGTAAATAAGGGTTCCAAGCAGTCGGGAGAATGAGTAGGTCTTACCACCGTTGGAGGAGGTGTATTAGATTCTGGGACTTCTTCCTCCAAATTGTTATATAATGTGACATTGTCCTTTGGTACATCTGCAGTTACTGCCAAGGCGTGGGTGGACTCTGGTGTTAATGGCAATTTTTTGTCATCTGCGTTTGCCCAGAGGCACGCCATCCCTATAGAGTTACTACCAATGAACATCAGTGTAGTCAATGGTTCATTCCTGGACACGCAAATCACCCACCAGTCGATTCCCCTCACCATGTCATTTCCCCAGGGCCACCGGGAGGTCATCTCCTTTCTTATTATTCCCGGTGGATTAGACGAGGTGTTATTGGGTCTCCCCTGGCTACGTTGTCATACTCCACACATTGACTGGAATACGGGGAGAATTTCTTCCTGGAGTGAGAATTGTGCGTTTCAGTGTATGGTCACAGTCACCCGGAGGGTAGTCTCTGATCCCTCTACCGTTGTGGCTTCCGGTACAGATTTTTTGTCTGTCCCCAGGACCTGGGCCTTGTCAGACTATGTCAAAAAGAACTCTCAAGTAGAGAGGATGGCTGCAGTGTCCTATAACCAGGTTCCGTCTGGGAGGACGTTTGTTTCCCCTAATCTACAAAATATGGTGCTCTCCTGGGCTCATGCCTCTAAGATCGGAGCTCATCTGGGGGTCAAACGTACCACTAAGTCCCTTCAACGGTCCTATTGGTGGCCCCGATGGCACCAGGACGTCAAGGACTTTTGTTCGCGCGTGTCCCGTCTGTGCGAGAGATAAATCTTTCCGTCAAAATCCGGCTGGTCTTCTCCATCTGTCACCCGTGACGGACTCCACACATAGAGAGTCGGTTGTCACTTCTCGTCGTCCTGCCCCACTATGCTATCCGGGCGACAGAGTGTGGCTCACGGCTCGCAATACTAAAGTACGCGGGGAGTCTGCTAAGTTTGCCCCCCGCTTTAAAAAAGGGTACCCTGTACACCGGAGGGGTCACAGTTCTGAGAATCTTCTCTGTGAGCCGGTGGACCACATTCATGCTCCCCTGCTTGTTGAGGAAAATGAGCATCAAGTGGAGGGGGATGTTAGAAGGGGGGATAATGTTAGGCGTCGGGCTGTTACTGGATTCGAAATGGGTCCAGAACCTTCTGTGGTCTCCTATTCCTGTCCAGCTGGGGCTGATGCTGCTCAGCATCGTCATCAGCCTCAATGCCTACCTGGTCCACAAGATGCACAGATTATCTCTTGGGTATTTGTGCCTAGCAATGTTAAGCATAGGTTGCGGAGAGAGATAGGGCTCTTGGAGTCTAAGTCCAGGATTCGCCGCACTGAGCATGCCCGTGACTTGGCGGGCCATAATTGGTGGTTTGGCAACCACCTGACCCGGTGACCTGGCACCGCCTGATTGGTCCACGGGTGGCGTCACCAATGGTGCGATGGTGGGCAGGGCTTAGTCTTTAAAAGGCCCGCCCACAAACATGGGGGTGCTCTCTGATCATAGAGCATGTGATGCTGTTGTGTGGATGACTGTGTTCCATGTAGTTTCCATAGGCAGGTTTAGTGGAAATAGGCAGGTAGCTTCGTCTTGCAGTCTGGCTCTGCCAAAGGGGTCGCCTAACACCCCGAGCAGCCTGCAGACGTCCTATCCATGGTTATCGCCTGTCAGCCACGTGGAGTAGTACCCTTCAGTCCGGTAGCACGCCGGTTGGAGGCACGTGTACCCGTCGGCGTAGTCACACACACGCATCCTTGCGCCACCAGTGTAGTCCCTGTGCAGTAACAGGTCTACAGATAGTTTTTCACCGCACATCTCTCGTGCTGCTAACGGAGATTGTGCGAATTGCTATACCCGTTCCCGTGTGCAGTAACACGGAAGGGTTTATCATTTAAGTTGGTTGCTTTCCTTTTCACCCGGAAAGTGTTCGGCAGCAGTCCACCAGGCTGCATCGCGAACCCCGGGGTCGGTTGCGTTCCATTATAATAAAGTTGTTTGCAACCGCCCTCCTAACACTTGGTATGACTGTTTTACATGACAAAAACCTTGAATTTTATCAGGAATGTGTAGACTTTTTTATATCCATTGTATAGTGAGGTCACTGTGATATTATTAAGGCAGTGTTTGCGTTAAAAAGCTTGAAAGGTTTGCAGTCTAGAAGACCTCAGAGTGTCATACCTGTATTTTCATGGTAATTTGTAGGCTTTGCAGTACTTTCAATTTACAGCACATTGATTTACCACAAATCAATTTGTTTTTAAAAATTTCAGCAAAGCAGGAGAATTGGAATTTCAAAAGATTTGAGCATCTCTACTGTTCACAGATTGCAGATATAGGCTTGTAAATTGTTTTTGAAAATTATCCTTATCAGAGGTACAAAATGCAAGTTCCATTGGCACTACATTCTTAAACTTGTGTTATCATGACTAGTCCTAGAAGAAGGAACATGTGGAGTTCAATTCAGTCTGTATTATACAGAATGTAGAGTTTTCTCCATGCCCTTAACAATAAATTAGGATCTGCCCAAAATACCATATTTTTTAGACTATAAGACGCACTGGACCATAAGACGCACCCCATGTTTAAAGTAGGAAAATAGGAATAAAAATAATTTTTAACTTGTCATCAGGATCAGGCATGTCAGTCTGAAAGTAGCTTACCAGGGGGTGGTGGCAGTGGAGTGGGGTCACAGGAGGCAGGAGTAGGGTCACATTAACATAATTTGACAGCAGGAGTGGGGCAATGCTGTGGGCATGGCCCTTTAAATATATGCATGCGCTGATACTGGTGTCATATTCCTGAAGCCCACTGTGAGTTCAATATGCGCAGTGGGGACTCTGCTCCTGCCTCGTACTGCTGGGACACTGTCTCCTCTTAGCCCAGGGCCCACAGCATCGCCTCACTCCTGCTGTCAAATAACATTAATGTGACCCTACTCCTGCCTCCTGAGGCTCCGCTTCACCGCTGCCGCCCCCCTGGTAAGCTGCATTCAGACTATAATATGCACTCCCATTTTCCTCCTAAATTTGCGGGAAAAAAAAGTGTGTCTTATAGTCCGAGAAATATGGTATACCTTTTATTTACCTAGAAGAGTATGATATTTTTGTAAGTATAAGCAAATCAGATGGTGCAAATTATACTGTATATAAATATATATATATATAATTTTAAGTAATATCATATTCTAAGTAAAATCATACATAATCATGCACTGTAAAATCATACTCTAAAATTATACATAACATCTTAGCAATTCCTAATGCTCGGATGCTCGTTTTGAGTAACAAGTATAATGGGAGGCAGTGGGAAATCCGAGCATTTTTCCAGCAGACCCTACAAGGAGGTCTAGGGGGGCAGTAAAAATGTGGATGGAAAAAGTGCTGAATGGAAGGAGAACAGCGTTGGGAAGACCCCTGAAAGCAACTCTGACTCCAAGATCACTGTTAAGAATAATGGTGTCACACTTTTACTCCACTTTAAAGACTGAAATTAAAACATTCAAAATTGAAGAAAAATTTGAGTTTACAGGATAAAAAATGTTAACAATCATTCTTTCCTGTAAATTGACTTGTACATAAGGCAAAAGTTTAAAAGGATTTAAAAAAAATAATTTAAGTAAATCAAAATTGAAATTTGTATTAAAAAATTGGAAATTTCAGTGTAATTTGTGAAGGAAGCAAGAACTGCCAAAAACTAGATGGAAGAGGGACTTAGATACACTCTATATTAGCCATAAAGGAGGGCCTCATTGACATTCTATTTAAATTGTCATGTAGTGGTCGTAGACTCATAAAGGCTATGCACTAAGTGCAAAGCCTGCCAAAAATTATAAGTAGGGTCAACCATTCACCCTTGAAGGCACCAACCGTAGTGCATCATTCAAATATTAAGAAAGTGTAGTTGTGGCATTTCTACAATCATAAAGGCTCTGCACACAGTGCAAAGCCAGAGAAAAATTATAAGCAGGGTCATCCATAGACCATTGAAGACACCAACTGGAGGGCCTTATTCAAATATTAAGAAAGTGTAGTTGTGGTACTTCTACACTCATAAAGGCTCTGCAGACAGTGCAAAGCTAGAGAAAAATTCATCCATAGACCCTTGACGGCAACAACTTGAGGGCCTCATTCAAATATTGAAGATTAAAAATACTTTATGTGCTGCTATCATCTGGTAGTGTGGAAAAGTCGGGGTTAATCCAGGCTTTGCTCATTTTTATCATAGTGAGCCTGTTAACATTTTCTGTTGACAGATGAAAGCGCCTGTCTGTTATGACCCCCCCGGCGGCACTAAAAACCCGCTCAGACAAGACGCTAGCAGCAAGGCAGCACAACACCTCCAAAGCATAAAGGGACAGCTCATGCCAGGTGTTCAGCTTTGAAACCCAATAGTTGAATGTCTAGGAGGAATTAGAGAGTACCCTGCTTTTGTCGGCCAGGTATTGCTTATCCTTCTTTAAAAACGTTTCCCTCCTGTCAAAAATACCGGTCATATGGTTGGGCAAGGAAGCCCAAAGCACGATAAACTGTGTGGATGACAAATTCAATCCAGAAAAAAATTTTTTTATTTTTTTTGGAGTTTAATAGCACCAAAATTTAACACAAAGCACGTTAAACTGTATGAATGACAATATAGTCCATTTTTTCAATCAAAAATAAAAAAAAGTGGTCACCTGCAGCAGCTATAAATTTAGCAATGGACTGCAAAGACCTATGCAAGTACTATGCAAATGAGAGTCAAAGAAACAGAAAAGACATACTCATATATGTATATATGTACACATTGTAAACATGTATGGTTAGTCCTGTCTAATATATAGATATTAGTGTTAAGCGAACATGCTCGACACTGCTCTGTACTTGCCCGAGCATCACGCTACTCGGGATGTTCGGCGAGCACCGAGCATTTCCGGGTTACTCGGGCGGGAGCTTGGGTCTCCGCCCTGCATGTTTGGCGCTCTTTACAGAGCCAATTAACATGCAGGGATTGCCAGCCAGTCACTGTAATGCTGCAGCCATGTTGGTTGTGGACATTACAGTGATTGGCTGGCCGCACAGCGTCACCTCGAGTATTTAAAACGGGTCACCGCCATCTTGGACACAGCCGCTCCGGATTAGACAGTGTAGGGACAGCGCTGCTGATTTAGGGAGAGATATAAACTGCGAAATAGTTAGTGTAGGGTCTGTAAAGGCTGCCAGAACAAACAAACAGTCCTTTTCAGGACTAATATCCATCCCAGATACCAGGCAGGCAGGCTGTATAGGAAACACAGTGGTTATACCAGCAAACGCTGCATTACAGTCCTGTGTGCTCCTGTTGCTGAAATTGCTGGACTTAGCACCAGGTGTCGGGGGCCAGGAAAAATCCTTTTTTTTTCATCTAAATCCTCCTTTTTTTTTCTCCTTCACACTGTACAAATACCCATCTTATTAACCTTTTGGTGTGCCCCCCCCAAAAAAAAAGCGTGTCTCTGATTTTTCAGACACAAATATAACTGTTGAAAATAGTCTGGGGTAGGCTAGAGAAACAGAAGTGTTGTTTTGCACTTCCACGGTTCAAGCCTCTGTATTATCCATTTTGAGCCATTTGTATCTAAAAAAAAAAAAACAGTTTGAGTGTGTCGCTCACTGTTCAGCCGCAAATATCTCTATTTAAAAAGGTGTGGTATACCCCAGTAAACAATAACTGTGGTTTTGCCATCCCACGGTAAAAAATCTCTATTATTCAGCTTTTGGTATTTTTTTTCCGTAAAGAAAAACAGTAGTGTCTCCTGACTGTTGTGACACAAAAATATATCTGTTGAAAATAGTCTTGTGTAGGCCCGACATCCCAGTGTGGTTTCGCAGTTCCACGGGTCAAATCGCTGTACTATCCAGTTTTGGGCCTTTGGTAGCTAAAAAAAAAGCAGTTTGAGTGTGTCGCTCACTGTTCAGCCGCAAATATCTCTATTTAAAAAAGTGTGGTATACCCCAGTAAACAATAACTGTGGTTTTGCCATCCCACGGTAAAAAATCTCTATTATTCAGCTTTTGGTAGTTTTTTCCGTAAAGAAAAACAGTAGTGTCTCCTGACTGTTGTGACACAAAAATATATCTGTTGAAAATAGTCTTGTGTAGGCCCGACATCCCAGTGTGGTTTCGCAGTTGCACGGGTCAAATCACTGTACTATCCAGTTTTGGGCCTTTGGTATCTAAAAAAAAAGCAGTTTGAGTGTGTCGCTCACTGTTCAGCCGCAAATATCTCTATTTAAAAAAGTGTGGTATACCCCAGTAAACAATAACTGTGGTTTTCCTCTTCCACGGTTCTAATCTGCTCTTTATTACCCTTTTTCCATTGATAGTGCAAGTGTAAGCTATTTTACTTCATTTACAATGGGCAAGGCTCGTGGCAAGGGACGTGGAAGTGGACGTTCTGGTGATGGTTCGTGCAGAGGACGGGGCCGTGGCCAAGGTGAAAATGTGCCACAACCAAAAGCCACATCTTCTCGCTCCCACTTCTTGACCGAATTACTAGGGAAGCACAGAACAACATCAGTATTGAGAACTGATCAGTGTGAACAGTTTATTAATTGGATAGCAGATAATACTTCCAGTTACCTGGCACCACCACCTCCGGTCTGTCTTCCACACGGTCAACTCTTAGTAGCCTTGAGTCTCGACCGCATACTCCTCCTCACCCTGATGCTCCTTCCTCCCACCATGCCGAGTGTCGTCAGACAGCAAGTGATCCCACACTTGGACACTCTGAAGAGCTGTTCACTGGTCCATTTCCATATTTGGGCCCCTCGCCTGATACGCTTGAAGTGGTGGAAGAGGAGATTCCATGTTGCGATGCCCAAATATTTGAACAGCCACGGCCACAGGAAGTCGACGTTGGCAATCTGTCACAAGAGGTGGATGATGACGAGACACAATTGCCAGGAAGTGAGGAGGAGGATCGTGGTGCGCAAGTGGAAGAGGAGGAGGTGGTGGATGATCTAGTAACTGACCCAACGTGGAAGGAGGACATGCAGAGTGAGGCCAGCAGCACACACGGGGAGGGAGGCAGAGTACCCCAACAGGCAGGAAGAAGCAGTGTGGTGGCCGCAGACAGAAGGCAGGCAACAGTTCCCCGTAACACCAACACGAGGGACGTTGCCAGTACAAGCGGTAGGTCTTCCAGAGTCTGGAATTTTTTTAAAGACTCTGCTGACAACCCCAAAAAGGCCATATGTTCCACCTGCCATGCCAGCATCAGCAGGGGTGACAAAACTACCAGCCTGACCACCACCAGCATGATCAGGCACATGGCAGCAAAGCACCCGACTTTGTGGGGCGAAGCCCAGGGTCCACGACCAGTGTCAGCGGGTGTCACCACTGCTTCTTCCACTGTTGTGCGTGCAATAGAACCCCCTGTTGTGTGTGCAAGGCAATCCCCTGTCCATACTGCATGTAAACATGCCCCCTCCTCTCAGTCTTCACTTGTTATGGCAGATTCTCAAGAAATAGCATCAACGTCCACGTCCACGTCCCACCGCAGCGTTCAATTGTCCATATCCCAGACCTTTGAACGAAAGCAGAAATTCACAGCTAACTCCCCACAGGCCACAGTCCTAAATTCGCACATTTCACGACTGCTTGCATTGGAAATGCTGCCTTTTAGGCTGGTGGAGACGGAATCCTTCCGCAATCTTATGGCGGTGGCCATCCCTCGGTACTCGGTCCCCAGCCGACACTATTTTGCCCGGTGTGCCATCCCCGCACTACACAAGCATGTGTCCCAAAGCATCTGCCGTGCCCTCAACAACGCAGTTACTGGGAGAGTCCACCTGACAACGGACACGTGGACAAGTGCTTGTGGCCAGGGACGGTACATCTCTCTGACGGCACACTGGGTAAACATAGTGGAAGCCGGGACCCAGTCGGACCTTGGGACATAACACATCCTCCCCACACCGAGGATTGCGGGCCCTATGTCAGTCAGAATTGCCCCACAGTGTACAGCTCCTGCGCATCCTCCTCCTCCTCCTCCTCATGTTCAGCCTCCATCTCAGATATCACCACATCAGTTACAAGCTGGAAGCATTGCAGTACTGCCTCCGCCAAGCGGCAACAGGCTGTGCTGAAACTCATAAGCATAGGTGATAAACCTCACACTGCTTGTGAGTCGTGGACAGCTGTGAAAGAGCAGGCAGATCTGTGGCTGAGACCGCTGAACCTACATCCCGGCATGGTCGTGTGTGACAATGTAACCTGGTGGCGGCTCTGAGGCGAGGTGAGATCACACACGTACCATGCCTGGCTCATGTGCTTAACCTCGTGGTTCAGCGGTTTCTTAAATTGTACCCCGAGTTGCCAGATCTGCTCGTGAAAGTACGCCGCCTGTCAGCTCATTTTCACAAGTTGGATACAGCTTCCGCCGCCCTTGCTGTGTTGCAGCAGCGTTTACAGCTTCCGGCACACCGACTGGTGTGTGATGTCCCCACACATTAGAACTCTACCCTCCACATGTTGCAAAGGATTTGTGAGCAGAAGAGAGCAGTTGTGGAGTACCAGCTGCAACAAGGCCGTCGATATTCAGGTCAGACTCCACACATAAGACCTCAGGAGTAGACCTGGATGTCTGACATATGTACCATCCTGACAAACTTTGAGGAGGCCACCAAGATGGTGAGTGGCGATGACGCCATCATTAGTGTCAGCATCCCACTTGTCTGTCTTTTGCAACGCTCTCTGCAGAGAATTAAAGAGGAAGCATTGCAGCCAGAGTATGATGAGATGGATCAAGAAGCCGTAGCGGGCGATTACACACAGCCCAGCCTCATCTCATCCCAACTTGCATTGGGGGACAATGAGGGAGAGGAGGAGGAAGAGGAGGAGGAGGAAGAACAGGAGCTGCTATCATGCGTTGTAGACGGTAGTACCTGTACAAGTGTCATACTGTCGGTTCAGCGTGGGTGGCCTGAGGACAGGGGGGAGGAGGAAGAGGAGGAGGAGGAGAGCATGGTCAGTCGTCATCTTGGTGAGGACACGGAAATCTTGCCCGTTACCAGTCTGGCACGCATGGCTGACTTTATGTTCCGCTGCCTTAACCGTTACCCTCGCATTGTCAAAATGTTGGGTGACAGTCATTACTGGTTGGTGACACTTGTAGACCCCCGCTACAAGGAGAACTTTCACTCTCTTATTCCTGAGGTGGAGAGGTCTACAAAAATGGGGCAGTACCAGAAGGCCCTTGCTGCAGAACTCTTAAAAAAATTCCCATCTGATCACGCTAGCGGCAGAGGTCACAGTTCGTTGCCAAACCAAGGCGTACAGGCGAGAGAGATGCAACTCCAATCCAGCAGAGGCAGGGGAACACTGTCAACGTTCTGGGACAGTTTTCTGACACCCGCCCAGCTTACAGGCCCTGAGGCGCGGGGTATTCTCACAAGGAGTGGAAAGTTTCAAAAGATGGTGAGGGAGTACCTTGCCGACCGTACCAGCGTCCTCCGTGATTCCTCTGTGCCTTTTAATTATTGGGCATCCAAGCTGGACACTTGGAATGAACTCGCTCTGTACGCCTTGGAAGTCCTGGCCTGCCCTGCCGCTAGCGTGTTATCGGAGCGTGTTTTTAGTGCCGCTGGGGGAATTATAACTGATAAGCACACTCGCCTGTCAAATGACAATGCTGACAAGCTGACCCTTATCAAAATGAACAAGGGCTGGATTGGGCCAGACTTCTCATCACCACCAAATGACAGCAGAGTAACATAAAGTCAAATCCACTGTGTTATTTCGGGAGGTGTATTCACATGCACCGCTTCACACCCACACATGGGTATACGCTTCCTCGTTTCGGCTGTTTTATCTTCTTCTCCTTATCCTCAGCCTCCACCACCACTATACTACCAGGGTGCCAGCATTGCAAATTCCTCCGTCCTTATTTTTGTCAGCATATGCAAGGCATAAGCAAATACTATGGGACACCCACTCCCCAATAATGGGACTTATGTTTGTAATATGCTGTACTGCATGGCTCTTGTAAGGGGCATTGCAAGTTGCTCCATCCTAATTTTTGGCAGCTTTTGCTGGGAAAGCATAAGCAAATACTATGGGACACCCACTCCCCAATAATGGAACTTATGTTTGTAATATGCTGTACTGCATGGCTCTTGTAAGGGGCATTGCAAGTTGCTCCGTCCTAATTTTTGGCAGCTTTTGCTGGGAAAGCATAAGCAAATACTATGGGACACCCACTCCCCAATAATGGGACTTATGTTTGTAATATGCTGTACTGCATGGCTCTTGTAAGGGGCATTGCAAGTTGCTCCGTTCTAATTTTTGGCAGCTTTTGCTTGGAAAGCATAAGCAAATACCATGGGACACCCACTCCCCAATAATGGGACTTATGTTTGTAGTATGCTGTACTGCATGTGACGCGCCCCCTGGGCCGTGTGTACACGTGTGTGGGATACCCGGTGCCGGGTCTCTGGAGTCTGTAGTCTCCGTGGCGGTGACCCGGTCCCGTGGCTCAGGCTGGTCAAACCAGTGGCAGTCTTTCTTAGGTTTTGAGGTTAATTGTCCGACTGCGCCACCCGTGGATTGCGGTCAGGGAGTACCACCGCTGCGAGGCAGACCACTGAGGCTGATGTTGTGTGCGCAGCATAGAATGGGATAACTCCCCTCGGGAGGAGTATAGCCTCAGGGCAGTGAGTGTGGATGATAGGGATGATGGTGCACGAGCGCAGCAGGAATGACTCCGAGTCTTTGCAGTGCAGTTCAGGGTCTTTACTGATGATTATAAGGTAGACCCTCCCGGGAGTACTGGCTAGCATAAGAGGCCTGGTCAGTCTGTGAGCAAGCAGGAGTTCCCCTGGCCAGGTGGAGTTGTAGGTCTCCCCGTCTGTCTGCACTCTTCCTGGCTACCTTGCTGTAAGCGGGTAGAAGTAGCCCACGTCCCTGAGTGTACTGTGTAGTGCTCACCCGTATGGCTGGTGACTTGGGGCCTTCTGTTAGCCTCCGCTCCACGACGGCGGTGCTGGTCCCTTGCTTGTGACTGAGCCTCCGGGCTTCTATGGCCAGAGGACCTGAAATCCCCTGACGGCTGGATTCTGCTGCTGGATATATAAGTCCTCACAGCTTCGGACTCCTGTGTCCGGTTCCTATTGTCTTCTGCCAGGGCGAGCTCTGCTCAGCTTCCAGCCCCTGGTCTTTAGCTCCTAGCTCCTACAGAGCTCCTTGCTGTTACTTTCCCTTGCTCTCACTCTGACTCTGACTGTTCTCTGACTCACTCAACCCCGCCCCAGATCCAGTTTATAAGGACAGAATTCTCCCCTCCCAGGATTGGGGCAGGAGGATGTTGCATGTTTAAGGGATCCTGACCAGGAAACCTCCCACTTGCTCTCCGACGTAATATCTCTATTACTGTGGTGACCAGACCCCTGGGGTGCCACACATGGCTCTTGTAAGGGGCATTGCAGTTCCTCATAATTTTTGGAAAGCCTTCCATTCACTGCTTAGGCCAACAGTGCACGGGAGACCCAGTTGCTATAAATGGAAAAAAAGGTTTAGTTAACGCCCTCTGACCTCCATGTCATTTCCAAGGGGCATTGGAGTGGCTCGAAATTTTTGGTAGGCATTGCACTCACTGTATGCCCTATAACTGTGTAGCCGAACCGCTCCTTTTGTTACAGAAACATATCCTACAAGACATATCTGGTTGACTGGCCTGATATTGATGTGAATGGTCCCTGTTCCTCCTGCTTTTTCTCCTTTGCCACTACCTCATCCATCATTTATCACCTGAAGCTTTGTTTTAACGGGAGTCATAGAACTTGGATAGTAGCAGGAAAACATCCAGCAATCCTCGGAGGAGGTAGGATATGCGACAAAACGCTGACCACCTCAGGCCTAGCCACTACTACATACATGCGCTTGCATTACAACAAAACAAAGCAGATGCTAACTTCTATCATCCTCATCATGCTCCTCACCTTGGCACTCTCAACTCCCCTGATGGAGAAGTCAGGGCCCACCGGAGGAGTCTGATAGTCCGGTGGGCTCGGCCAATGCTGCCCTAAAGAAGGCCAGGCTAAGAAAAGTGTGGGAAAGGTTACCGGGACAAATAGGGGTGGCTGGGGACCGAGTATGGACACCCGGCCACCCCCTGGAGGCTGGGGAGCAAGCGGGGACACCCGGCCACCAGGCGGCTGGGGACTGAGTATGGATACCAGGCCGCCGACACAGCCATGGCGTGGTGGCCAGATTCCGCCTCCACATGCCTAAAAGGCCTAATTTAAAGTGCAAGCAAGGAGTATGGTATTGCAGCCTGGGGGTGGGTGGGTGGCAGGCTGCATACTTGCGCTTGCATTGCAAGGAATGGGAGAGGTACAATTGAACACTGCCCTGGGACAAGGACTTGAATGGGGATAGTTGCAAGTATGCAACGACAGGTGCAAGGTGGGAGGCATCTTTGCATGTACCATGAACAGGGGTTTGGCATGCACACACTACAGCGGAATAGGCTCTCCTTCCCACTAAATGCACTGGGGAGGGCACAGGTAATGTTTTGGTATACGCGCTTAGTCTTATGTATAAGGCACACCAGGACAAATATGGGCGGCTGGGGACTGAGTATGGATACCTCACTGCCGAAGCAGCCATGAGGTAGTGGCCAGCTTCGGCCTCCTCCAAACTAAAAGGCCCCATTTCGAGTGCAAGCTAGCAGTATGGAATTGCAGTCTGGGGGTGGGTGGGTGGCAGGCTGCACACTTACACTTGCATTAAAAGAAAACATAGCAGATGCTAACTTCTGTCATCATCATCATGCTCCTCACCTTGGCACTCTCAACTCCACCGATGGAGAAATCAGGGCCCACCGGAGGAGTCTGGTTCTCTGGTGGGCTCGTCCAATGCTGCCTAAAGCAGGCCGGGCTAAGAAAAGTGTGTGGGGTGATGTTCCAAGGAGAAATAGGGGCGGCTGGGGACCGTTTATTGACACCCGGCTGCCCCCAGGTGGCTGGGGACCGTGTGTGGACACCCGGCCGCCGGGTGTCTGGGGACTAAGTATGGATTCCAGGCCGCCAACACAGCCATGACGTGGTGGCCAGATTCCGCCTCCACATGCCTAAAAGGCCCAATTTCAAGTTCAAGCAAGCAGTATGGTATTGCAGCCTGGGGGTGGGTGGGTGGCAAGCTGCATACTTGAACTTGTATTGCAAGGAATGGGGGAGGTACAATTGAACACTGCCCTGGGACTAGAACTTGCATGGGGATAGTTGCAAGTCTGCATCTTCTGATGCGGTAAGGATCACTTATGATGGGCACACTTTTAGACAGTGACCTGGGAGTCAGAGATGCTTCCAGGGGTCTTCCCCATGCTGTTCCCTTGTCTTTTCAGCACTTTATGCATGTGTCACACAGCACATGGCCAGATAAGGTTGTAAAATGTTAAAATGACATTTCACGGTGAATGCATTTGTCATAGTTGAAAGCAATACAAAAGTGCAAAAACGCATAAAAAATGCTACTTGTGAACATAGCCGAAGGTGTGGAGGAGTATTTTTGTTTTTGGTCATTTATTTTAACTTATACACAAGTCTTTACCCTGGAAAGGATGTTCCTTAACATATTTCACAGGAAAAAAGTTTCACTTTCGTTTTTGAACGTTTTATTGTGAGCCTGTAAAAGTGGCTTAATACCTCTGACCACGTTGTTGACAGCAGTGACCTGGTGGTCAGAAATGCTTCCTGGGGCGATCCCCATGTCATTTGAGCACTGTCACTATCGTTTTGGGCACTTGTAAGGCTTTTAAAAGACTGCCGGGGGTGCCACCACAAAAATGCTCGAGTCTCCCATAGACTAACATTGGGATCGTTGCTCGGGTCGAGCACCTGAGTATCACGGAGAGCTCGGCCCGAGCTTCGAGCACCCGAGCATTTTAGTGCTCGCTCAACACTAATAGATATATGTTAAATATGTGTGCATTGGATCATATAGCAAAATGACCCTCTGTAAGGAATAGCAATGCAAACAAGGAAAGAAGGAAACTAAGTAAACGGTCAATGGGTAAAATGAAATGCAGATTTTATTAAAGAGGCATTCAAAATATGTGCAACAAAAGCTAAAGGAGGTGTATATCACATGAAAGATCATGATGATACATGGTTTACTATCTATCTTATCTTTCTACAGCTCCATTCATCATATTCAAATTATACTGTGTTATATTCATTCGAAAATAATTTTATTAAATGCCATCATATGGATAGTTTGAAACTTTACCATGCAATAAAATATTTTGCAAATTACATATAATAAAAGATGTATTACAGTAATAACAATAACTTTGTTTACCCACTGTCACAACTAAAAGTAAAAATAAAAATACTATGTAAGGTTAACAGATAATGTTAAGACCGTCAAAGACCATGGCAGTTTAGAGAGGATCTTTCACCAATTTTAGCACTCCATAGAATAGTAGCTGCAGATCTGAATAAAACATAGTTTTTAATTTTTGCATTTCTCATCACCATTGTGGAGATATTAGCATGTAAAGTTTAGATTCTAATAGCAGACATTCTTCTCTAGGGATGTGTACTTTACTCTTTTTTGTCCTGTATGAGAAAGAAACCTCATGGGGATAATCAGATCCAGCGTTTTCTGTGTGACACATGCAAAGACCCCAAGCCCTTCTCTCCTCACTGGTCTCAATGCCAGAATATATTGCGATTACAATTGGAGGAGGAGAGAAGAGCAAAGGTGTGTGTCACATAACAAACACCTCTGCATCTGCAGCTCTCAACCCACAGCACTGTCAGTGTGGTGTAGAGGGGAGAAGAGCAGAGCTAGCATCTTTCTATGATGAATAATCTTTAGCAGAAAAAGCATACCACACAGTGTACATCTTTTTACGATGGCCCATTGAAAGGAAATGTGAAGGGTTCATTTTTTTTCATTTAAATAAACAGTATGTATCTGGACACTTTTTTAGCCTCCATTTGGTGAATGGTGGCCTATGGAAACTTCTATGGATGTGTCATAAACAGCTTTATCTAGTGCACATCTTTGCCTAAGCGCACAGACGCAGTATGCACTTAGCTTGAACCATACATATGCTGTGGGCTCCGGAATTTATATTTCTACATAGTATTTGAAAGCATCTTTCCTTTTATCTGGCTTCTAGTCATTTTGCAGACCATTTTCACTAGATGATATGCTGTCAGTATCTTTCTTTGTTCAGTTTCTGCTGACTTTTATTGGCGTTAATGGAATAGTATTAGCTGTAGTCTATATCACTGAAAAGACAGCTACGGGCCCGTAAAGTAGAGGGACGCTAGGTGTTTTTTTGTCAATAGTGCTCTTCTCGAGCTGATGACAGTCTCAAAAGAACAGTTTTTATCCAGAACTGAGAGTGTAAGCAAAGTGAAACCGTCTAAACGAAATGTTAGATAAACAGAATACAAAAGAAGTTAAGAGGTTTTCTTTGCAACCATGAAATCACCTTTTCATGAATGACTGTTTTGTGTCGAGAGACTCTGTGATACATAGAGACACAGCGCTACATAAACTGAAAGACCTTTTGAGTTAAATTGCCATGAAGCACTCAGTCTAAAGGTTATCTATTGGTCAACCAACTTATATGCTGTAAAAATGCTATTCAAAAGACGTCAATTATATGGGTACAGTTACAACTAAGTACATCTTTCCTGTGACTCTAACTGTAATTAGGAAACTGAGACTAATGGAGGTTTAGAAAGAATCGCCATGGATACAAGAGACTTGAAAACAGGTTTAAGATATTATATGTGAACATTGTTTCTAGCAGCTGAAAATATTTTAATGTTCACATTGAAGGAATTTATCCGTGACTTGGAAAACTTGGTCACAAAAGCTTTGGAAAATTTATATAGAACTTGTGCAAGTTTTCAGCATCCTAAAGTAATCTGTATTAGATATTTGTCTACCCTTTTGTAATTTGTGACATTTTCTATGTGTATATAGCAAATTTGGAAGATCTGGATGGGACAAACATGCACAGATAATGCAGCACCATAAGGAACAAGATGGGGGTGAGGGTGGTGTTAAAGCTTAGGGGGCTTTCACATTGCGTTTAGGCACCCATTCAGTGGCCCTGTCGGGGTTTATGTCCAACGCCCCTGTGGCGCCCCTGAGGGTTCGACCGCCACAGGGATGCTGCACTTCTGCTATGGAGTGTGGTGTTCCTCCTCTGAGGTAAGGCCGGTGTGATGGTAGTGACCTAACCTTTTGCATCCAACACCACATTCCCACCAGAGGGAGCTAGTATGCACTAGGTGCTGCTCCCCTGGTTACAGGGAGACTGGGGAACACAAAGTGGTAGGAACCAGTTAGTAGGTGTGGGTGGAGGAACAGTTAGATAGTGACACTTTAGATTTCATATTTATTAGAATGCCATCTTTGATCTTGGTCTTTTGGTCTTTTTCGGTCTTCTGCTGGTTCTTTTTGGTCTAGCCTTTGCTAGTCTGTCGGCTGTCACTGTGCTGTCAAAATACTGTGTGTAATGTGACTTCCCTCCGGGAGCGCAGATCCTGTGTGGGCCTGCTCCGGCATGGGACACAGCCCTTGTACCCCGATCTTTGGGACGAGAGGTAGGTTGCAGATAAGGAATGTCTCAACCCGGCCGAGGACCAGGATCAAGAAGGCCTGGGAGCTTTAGAGTGTGGCTCCCTAGCAAATGGGTCCCGGGGAGGATGCAGACGGAGCGGAGCACGCCACCTGTCCTCGCCTACCTGATCTATTCAGAGGGATTCCGGCTGCAAGAGGGGTACCGGCCCCCGACACCCGACCTTGTACTCCACGTCCAGGACGGGAAAGCCCGGTTAGGCCCTGAGGATCCCACCGGGCATCGGATGGAGAGGAATTGCCACCCGAGCCCTACACCTGAGAGGAGCTCAGAGGGAGACCCGGCCTATCTACACATGCACAGATGGGAAAGGGTGAAGTCTGTAGTGCAGGAACACTCTGGTCTAGGGTCGCTACCGAACACTGGACTTCCTCGGAGGTAGTCGGACCCCCGTCCCTGGTGGCCGCAGGACTCCGCGAGGAGCAGGGAGTCGCCTTCCCGCTAACATCTCTGAGTGAGTAAAAAGCCTTGGAAGTTCACCCCTATGGCCTCCGGGCTGTTCATTACGCGCTATACCACGCGACGCGGTGCCCGTACTCCCCGCGCTACTACTATCCCCTTCATCCTGCCTTGCCTGCCCTGAGGCCACGCTCCGCCTGTGGGGAGCAGCGAGAACTCCGGCCGCCATGACACCAGGCCTCAGCGGACTGTAGCGGCGCTGGTGGCCCTTCACCAGACACCACAGGTGGCGTAATTGTTAATTAAGCCACTCAACCTGGATTAGCCCACACCATCTCTTTCTAATGTGACGGCCCTGAGCACGGGTCGGGCCCGGGCCACGGCCGCATCCCATCTTCCCATCACAGGGCCCGACACCGAGTCCCCCAACATCCAGGGTAAAACACGGGCTTTCTGAGTAGAGGCGTCACAACCCCGCAAAACGGGATTTGGACATATACGCCGACGAGGCCATAGAGGTATAATGGTGCGGGCAGAGCAAATGTGCGCCCTGATGTGCATCATTTTCGGGTGTCTGTCTCCAGTAGGTGTACACTCCTGAAAATTATGCAAGTCAGAGCTCAAGTTTGCTTTGCAGGCACTATTATAGTCTATGGCTTCATCGGCGCATGCATTTGAATCCCGTTTTGCAGGGGATTCAGACATTAACCCCGACAGGGCCACTGAATGCAATGTGAAAGCACCCTTATCTGTAAGGATTGAGTAAGGACACAACCCCTGTAGAATCCTGATGTGCCTGAGCTTGAGCTCCTACGACTGTAGAAGAGTATCGCCCAGATAGCAGTTTGGCAAAGCAGAGATTATCCATCGAACACATTGGCATGAATAAAAATCTTGCTTATACTCTCCGGATCTCATCCCTTTCGTGAGTTCAGCCTGTACATCGTGATAATCTCCGCTTTGCCAAACTATATAGCAAATTAGACTTCACTTGAGTATTTGGTTTGAAGGATGCAAGGAACTCCTACATTGTGCGTGCACTAATAAGGTTCCACCCCGAAATTAAGAAATTTAGAGAACTTGGCACTGCTTTTGTATTATACAAATTTTGAGCTTTATTATGAAAACAATCCAAAAACAGTCATGTGACGTTTTGGTCCTTATATAATTAGACTTTCTTCAGAAAAAGATTGAAGGACAGGAAAGATAAAGAGTTGGTGGCTAAGCAGTGCTCTGGATAATGCGAATCCTCACTTGTGTGTGGCACTGAGTGAGTAACCACGGCACTGCTTAGCCACCAAGTCTTTATCTTTCCTGTCCTTCATTAGCATTCATTTCTGTTTCTGAAGAATGTATGTTTATTTAAAGACCAACACATCATATGATTACTTGTGGATTGCTTTCATAATAAAGCTCAAAATTTGCATCATACAAAAGGAGCGTCAAGTTCTCTTTATTACTTTATTCCACATGAATATTAGTGTGTAGACTTATAGTCGTCATCTAGCACAAAACCTTTTGGATTCCATTTGGGGGTTATGTTATTGGGGCAATCTTTCTTCATGTGGACATCATAAAGGGGCAATTTTTGGATTGAGACCATAACTGTTTTAGACATTTAAAAAGCAGATTTCTTACTAGATGGCCTAGGGCAACAAACCTCCATGTGACAGGTGCCATGTAATGCCACATTTCTCCTGCAGTGGTTGCTACAAGAGAAGTGCTTGGCTGCCAGATGCCTCTACTGGCAATTAGCCTACTGCTGGGGATATAAGCTTTTGACCACCAGCTCGCCTTCATTCAGTGCTTTAGTGCCTTTAAACCATGAACCTCTGTATGCAGCATATATGTGGTGATAATTGACAGGTAGGTAGACATGTATTTACTGTAACTAATGTAGAGTTGAGTGTATGAACTGCGCCTTTTGCATTTATATATCATGTGTGTGAAGTAGCAATGAGGGGTTTTCCCACATTCAAAAGTTTATTTTAATCAATAGGTCTTGGAATAATAATAAGTTCCACAATTGGATGTGTTTAAATAAAATGTTCCTGTGCTGAGATAATCTTATAAATGTGCCCCTGCTGTGTACTGTATAATGGCTGTCTGACCGTGCAGGAACATAGCTTGATCATACCACAGCTCCTGGGCAGGGGAGGGAGAAAAGGATTATACATATATTACTGCAGGGGGATTGCAGCTGATTATTATTGTAAGGTAAAACATTTCCCTGCCTGTTTTTAAACAATGTTTAACTTCAAAGAAAGAATCAGCTGTGATCCCCTGCTGTAATGACTGTATACTCTTTTGCTTCCTCCCCCGCCCAGGAGATGTGGTATGATCAGACCATGTTCCTGCACGGTCAGACACAGCCATTACACAGTACACAGCAGGGGCTCATTTATAAGATTATCTCAGCACAGGAACATTTTATTTAAACACATCTAATTGTGGAAATTATTATTATTCCAAGATCTATTGATTAAAATCAACTTTTTTTCGTGGGAAAACCCCTTTAAGTGAATTACAACTGTTAAATCGTTCTACAAACATACTGCATAGGTATGCTATGATTACATAGTATGCATCCCTCTCCTAGATACATATATTTGCCTGCTTACTGCTAATAGTCTTTTATAGAACAGGGCTTACATTTTAAATGTGCTCTGATTAACCAATCAGGGGGTTATGTATACAGACAGTACCATTTAACCTGGGAATTTAGAAGTATTCATTTTTTGAAGTCTTGTTTAGTGCAGCTTGATTGCATATGCTCCATGTTATCCTGGTTAATTTGAAAGTTTTCAAATAAAACTTTAGCTTTAAAATATATTATGTGATGGCTTCTGAAGTCTCTGGCAGAGAAATAATTTACTGCATCATTTTACATACTGATGTAACAGAGCTGAATTTTTTAAAGCACCACTCCAGTGTTTGTTTGTTATTTCACCCCTGGAGTGGTGGCTGGTAAGTATATTACTAGGGGAAGAGGCATATATTATCGATAACATTACACTGGTGAAATTTTAAAAAGAACCTCTGGAGTGGTGCTTTAAACTGATTCTTTTGTACATTTATTAATAATTAGGGAATGTCTACAAGTGGCAGAATTATTTCAGAAACTGCTGTAACTAAATATTAGTTCCGTTCATTTAATGTAGCTGTCCTGGCGTCAAGCACATGGATTTCTGCAAGTCCCAGTCACATGAAGTGGATAGTTACAAAAAATTCTACAAAAAATCTGCCAAGTGTGAATGCATCTTTATGACTCATATACAGTACAGACCAAAAGTTTGGACACACCTTCTCATTTAAAGATTTTTCAGTATTTTCATGACTATGAAAATTGTACATTCCCACTGAAGGCATCAAAACTATGAATTAACACATGTGGAATTATATAGTTAACAAAAAAGTGTGAAATAACTGAAAATATGTCTTATATTCTAGGTTCTTCAAAGTAGCCACCTTTTGCTTTGATGACTGCTTTGTACACTCTTGGCATTCTCTTGATGAGCTTCAAGAGGTAGTCACCGGAAATGGTCTTCCAACAATCTTGAAGGAGTTCCCAGAGCCGCTTAGCACTTGTTGGCCCTTTTGCCTTCACTCTGCGGTTCAGCTCATCCCAAACCATCTCGATTGGGTTCAGGTCTGGTGACTGTGGAGGCCAGGTCATCTGGCGTAGCACCCCATCACTCTCCTTCTTGGTCAAATAGCCCTTATACAGCCTGGAGGTGTGTTTGGGGTCATTGTCTTGTTGAAAAATAAATGATGGTCCAACTAAACACAAACCGGATGGAATAGCATGCCGCTGCAAGATGCTGTGGTAGCCATGCTGGTTCAGTATGCCTTCAATTTTGAATAAATCCCCAACAGTGTCACCAGCAAAGCACCCCCACACCATCACACCTCCTCATCCATGCTTCACGGTGGGAACCAGGCATGTAGAGTCCATTCGTTCACCTTTTCTGCATCGCACAAAGACACGGTGGTTGGAACCAAAGATCTCAAATTTGGACTCATCAGACCAAAGCACAAATTTCCACTGGTCTAATGTCCATTCCTTGTGTTCTTTAGCCCAAACAAGTCTCTTCTGCTTGATGCCTGTCCTTAGCAGTGGTTTCCTAGCAGCTATTTTACCATGAAGGTCTGCTGCACAAAGTCTCCTCCTAACAGTTGTTGAAGAGATGTGTCTACTGCTAGAACTCTGTGTGACATTGACCTGGTCTCTAATCTGAGCTGCTGTTAACCTACGATTTCTGAGGCTGGTGACTCGGATAAACTTATCCTCAGAAGCAGAGGTGACTCTTGGTCTTCCTTTCCTGGGGCGGTTCTCATGTGTGCCAGTTTCTTTGTAGCACTTGATGGTTTTTGCAACTGCACTTCGGGACACTTTCAAAGTTTGCCCAATTTTTCGCACTGACTGACCTTCATTTGTTAAAGTAATGATGGCCACTCGTTTTTCTTTACTTAGAATTTGTATTATGGCAAGAAAAAAGCAGCTAACAGTCTATTCAGTAGGACTATCAGCTGTGTATCCACCAGACTTCTGCACAACACAACTGATGGTCCCAACCCCATTTATAAGGCAAGAAATCCCACTTATTAAACCTGACAGGGCACACCTGTGAAGTGAAAACAATTTCCGGTGACTACCTCTTGAAGCTCATCAAGAGAATGCCAAGAGTGTGCAAAGCAGTCATCAAAGCAAAAGGTGGCTACTTTGAAGTACCTAGAAAATAAGACATATTTTCAGTTGTTTCACACTTTTTTGTTAACTATATAATTCCACATGTGTTAATTCATAGTTTTGATGCCTTCAGTGTGAATGTACAATTTTCATAGTC